>NC_071992.2:77091666-78363333 GCF_028885655.2 Pongo abelii
GAAGCCCCTGAGAGATTGATGTCAGACACCATTAATGAACTAATCTTTCTGTGTCAATTTCCTTTGGAGATCAAGTCCCTCTATATACAGCAATGTCCTGAGGATTCCCATGTTACTGAATCTGTTGACTTGTTGATGTCCAATGTTGGTGAGATTGTCGGAGGCTCAATACATACCTGTGATGGTGAAGAAATGCTAGCAGGTTATGAAATGAAAGAGATTGACCCCACTCCCCATTACTGGTATATAGATCAGAGAAAATACAGTTCATGTCCTCATGGAGGATATGGCTTGTGTCACACCTGAGGTGTACGCTTATACCCTTGATGTGTCCAGTGCTGCAAGCCATATGATTCATGAAAGGAATAGGCTCCCCCTTTAAAAAAACAAGAACAAAAAAGCCAGAATCTTCTTTTTTTGTTGTTTCATTGGTGTATAACTGTTTCTGTTTTCTCTTTCTGTTTTTTTATTTTTACTACCACAAAAAGTAGCCCAGATCAGTTGAACATGAAGTGACATGAGATTGTCATCCTAACAAAATACCCATTACAAAATTTGGGGAAAATATGTGGCATGTAACTCTGTAGTTACAGATAAATTTCATCATTTTACCCAATTATAAGTCATATATACCATATAAATATTTTAATAGTTTTAAATTATGGTCTAAGACATTCCAGTAACTTAATATTTCTGTTCTTTTAAGTATAACTGGAATTCTTTAATTCATTTTATTGTATCAACGAGTTTAAACAAACATCTTTGGGGGGATTGGCAATATGGTGTGAAAATCCGCTAGTACTAGAATACAGTATAATTCAGCAGTAGATACTGGAATCGAATGAATATAGTCTTTTGTGTCAATTATTAATCTTTTCTAAGTCTGTATAGGTGCTTATATTTCTGAGACATACAAATTGATATGGAATAATTTGTGAAAATGGAATTGCCTTAAAGAATTTGAAGTAAGAGCACAATTCTGGGGGTGGAGTTCTTAGATGATTCACAACATTCCTCTTAGAATTAATTTAAGGTAAAGAGGCAGACTGATCTTCTTTCTTTCCTGATTATTTATTCCTAAATAATTAAGAATAAATAAGTTCCAAAGGAATTTGCAGCTGGAATCTTTATAACAACTGTAAGTGGCTGTTTGAGTTGCCCCCACCATGTCCTTAGATCTAATCTGTGCTACCTTATTACATCACAGAATGCTTATTGAATGGCTTCATTTCAGAGTTAATTTCTCCCCTAAATGCATATCATGTATTCTTAATAGGCTGTATTACCAGCAATCAATATATAAATATACATAAAATATTTTTTGAGGACCTTCCAGACCACTTTCCAAAGTGGCTGCACCATTGTGTTTACCCACTAGCAGTGTATGAAGCTAACAGTTTATCCACATCCTTGCCAACACTTGTTATTATCTGTCTTTTTTATTATGGCCACCCTAGTGGGTGTGATACGATATCTCCTTGGGGTTTTGATAGCATTTTCTGATGGCTAATGATGTTGACCATCCTTTCATATGCTTATTGCTCCTTTGTATATTTTCTTCAGAGAAATGTCTATTCCAACCGTTTGCCCATTTTAAATGAATTTAATTGTATTTTCATGATTGAGTTGTAAGAGTTCTTTTATATTCTATAGAAGTCCCTTATCAAATTTATTATTTGCAAATATTTTCTTCTATTCCGTGGATTGTCTTTTTACTTTCTTAATGATATTCTTTGAAGTACAAAGGTTTTTAATTTCAATAAAGTTAAATTTATCAATCTTCTTTTTTCACATATGCTTTGATGTCATATCTAAGAAGTCATTGCCTAGTTTGAGATCATGAAAATTTAATCTTGTGTTTTATCCTAATAAATTTATAGTTTTAGTTCTTACATTTCAGGTCATGACCCATTTTGAGTTAATTTTTTGTGTATGGTGTAAAGTAGGGCTCCAAAGTCATTCTTTTGTGCATGGATATCCACTTGTTCCACCACTATGTGTTTATAAACTATTCTTTTCTCTCACTGAATTGCCTTGGTCCCTTTGTTGAAATTCAACTGGACATAAATGTTACAGTTTATTTCTTCACTCAATTTTATTCCACCTATGTATGTGTTTCTTTTTATAACAGGACCACACTGTCTTGATTAGGATAGCTTTGTAGTAAGTTTCTAAATCAGAAAGTGCAAGTCCTCCAACTTTGTTCTTCTTTTTCAAAATTACTTTGGCTAATCTGAGTCCTTTGCATTTCCATGTAAATTTTAGGATAAACTTTTAAATTTTCCAACAAAAGCTAATTGCGCTTTTCATAGAAATTGCATTGAATCTGTACATTAACTAGGGGAGAATTGCCATTCTATCAATATTAAGCCTTATTTTGACCCAAGAACATGCTTTTCCATTTATATAATTTTTAATTTTTTTGCACAAAATACAGTTTTTGGAAAATATGTTTTACAATATTTTTGTTAAATTCCTATTTAAGTGTTTTATTCTTTTGAATGCTATTGTAAATGAAATTATTCCTTAGTTCATTTTCTAACTCTTCATTGCCAGTATATAGAAACAATTATTTTGTATGTTGATGTTGTTTCCTGCAACCTAGCTGAACTTTTTTTTTCTGTTTCTGTGAAGAATGTCATTGGTATGTTGATAGAGATTGCATTGAATCTGGAGATTGCTGTGGGTATTACAAACATTTTAACAATATTAATGCCTCCAATCAATGAGCATGGGATATCTTTTTTTGTTTGTTTGTTTTGTTTTGTCTTCAATTTCTTTCATCAGTGTTGTATAGTTTTTCTTGTAGAGATCTTTCACTTCTTTGGTTAAATTTATTCCTAGGATTCTTTTTTTTTTTTTTTTTTTTTTTTGTAGCCGTTGTAAATGGGATTCTTTTCTTGAATTCTTTTTCAGATTGATTGCTGTTAGCATATATAAATGTTACTGAGTTTTAATGTTGATTTTGTATCCTGCAACTTTACTGAATTTGTTTATAAATTCTAAGAGATTTTTGGTGGAGTTTAGATTTTTCCCAATATACTATGCTGTCATCTGCAAACAAGGCTAACTTGATTTTTACTTTCCAATTTGGATATTGATGTGGGTTGGCTCTGTGTCCTCACCCAAATCTCATGTTGAATTGTAAACCTCAGTGTGGGAGGTGGCCCTGGTGGGAGGTGATTTTATCATGGGGGCGGACATCCCCCTTGCTGTTCTTGTGATAGTGAGTGAGTTCTCAGGAGATCTAAATGTTTAAAAGCACTTCCCCCTTTACTCTCTTCCTCCTGGTCTGGCCACGTGAAGGCATGTCTGCTTCCCCTTTGCCTTCTGTCATGAGTTTAAGTTTCCTGAGGCCTTGCCAGCTTTCTTCCTGTACAACTTACAGAACTGAATTAATTAAACCTCTTTTCTTTATAAATTACCCAGTCTCAGGTATGTGTTTATAGCAGTGTGGGAATGGACTAATACAGATGTCCTTTATTTCTTTCTCTTACCTACTTGCTCTGGTTAGGAATTCCAGTACTATGTTGAAAAGAAGTAGTGAAAGTATACATTCTTGTCGTGTTCCAGGTCTTAATAGAAATGCTTCTGTGTATACAGTATAATATTAGCTGTGGGTTTGTCCTATATGGCCTTGATTATGTTGAGGTATGATTCTTCTATGACCAATTTGTTGAGAGGTTTTATAATGAATGGATGCTGAAGTTAATGTTTTTTCAGCATTTATTGAAATGATAATATGGTTTTGTGCTTGATTCTGTTGATGTGAGGTATCATATTTATTGATATGGATGTGTTGAACCCATCCTTGCATCCCTGGGATGAATCCCACTTGATCATGGTAAATGATCTTTTAGTATGTTCTTGAATTCAGTTTCCTAGTATTTTGTTCATCAGAGATATTGGCCTATGGTTTTCCTTTTTGTTGTGTCCTCATCTTGTTTTGCTATCAGGGCAATCCTGGACTCTTAGAATGGGTTCAGAAGTACTTCCTCTTCAATTTTTTGAAATAGTTTGAGTAGAATTGCTATTAGTTCTTCTTTAAGTGTTTGGTAGAATTCAGCAGTGAATTCAGAGGTCCTGGACTTTTCTTCATGGGCGACTTTACTAATACTTTAATCTGGTTACTTGTTATTAGTTTACTAATAACTTTACTAATACTTTAATCTGGTTACTCTGTTCACGTTTTCTAGTCCTTCATTGTTCAATCTTAGTAGATTGTGTGTTTCCAGGAATTTATCCATTTCTTCTAGGTTTTCCAATTTATTGATGTATACTTGTTCACAGTCTCTAATGATCCCTTGTATTTCTATAGTATCAGTTGTAATGTTTTCTTTTTCATTCCTGATTTTATTAATTTGAGTTTCCTGTTTTATTTCTTAATTAGTATAGCAAAATTTGTCAATGTTATCTTTTCAAGGAAACCAACAGTTACTTTGATCTTTTGTATCTCTTTTTCGTCACAATTTCTTTTATTTCTGTTCTGATCTTTATTATTTTTTGCCTTCTATTAGTTATGGGTTTGGTTCTTGTTTTAATTATTCCTTGAGGTGCATCATTAGATTGTTTATCAGAAGTCTTTCTATTTTTATAATGTAGGCATTTATCGCTATAAACTTCCCTCTTAATATTGCTATTCTGGTATGTTGTGTTTTCATTTTCATTGTTTCAAGAAAATTTTTAAGTTTCTTTTTAATTGACCCATTGGTCATTCAAAACATTTTTTTTTAATTTCCATGTATTTGCACAGTTTCCAAAGTTTCTTTTGTTATTAAATTCTAGTTTTATTCTGGTGTGGTCAGAATAGATACTTGATACAATTTTTACTGCTTTGAATTTGTTGAGACTTGTTTTGTGATCTAAAATACAGCCTGCCCTGGAGAATGCTCCATATATTGATGAGAAAAATGTATATTATGCAGCAGTTCAATGAAATAATGTTCTATAAATTTCTTTTAGGTCAATTTGATTTACAGTAGTTTAACTCTGATGTTTATTTGTTGATTATGTGCCTGGATGATCTGTCCATTGCTAAAAGTAGGGTCTCCTACTATTATTGTATTGCAGTCTATCTCTTCTCTTTTAGGTCTATTAATGTTTGCTTTATATACTTGTGAGCTCTAGTGTTGAGTGTATAGATACTTGTAAATGTTATATCCTTTTACTGGATTGACCCATTTATCATTATATAGTAACCTTCTTTACTCATTTTTACAGTCTTTGATTTGTAGTCTGTTTTTTCTCATATAAGTGTAGCTACTTCTGCTCTATTTTGGTTTCCAGTTGTGTAGGATATCTTTTTCCACCCCTTCACTTTAAGTCTATGTGTGTCCTTATAAATGAAGCAGATTTATTGTAGGCAGCATATACTTGGGATTTATTTTTAAATCCATTCAGTCACTTTGTGTCTTTTAATTAGGGAACTTAGTCCATTTACTTTCAATGATCCTACTGTTAAGCAAGGGCTTATTACTGCCATTTTGCTGCTTGTTTTCTTGTTATTTTGGAGACTCCTCTCTTCCTTTCTTATTGTCTTTCTTTGTGGTTAGTGATTTTCTCTGATAGTATGTTTAAGTTTATTTTTAATTTTTAGTGTATCTCTTACAATTTTTATCTTGTGGTTATCATCATGCTTATGAAAAACATCCTATAATTATAATAAGTTATTTAAATGGATACCAACTTAATGTTGATTGCAACAAAGAAGAAACCAACCAACAACAAAAAAATCTATACACATTAAATCCTTTCTCCCCCATATTTTAAATTTTTAACATCACAAATTTGATTTTTCATTGCTTCTCTTAACTAATTGATAACATTATTATTTTTAATAGTTTTGTCTTTTAGTTTTCTTAGTAAAGATGTAAGTGGTTTACATGCCATGATTCTAATATTAGTGTAACAGTAACATTATTGTCCTTTTCTTTCAGTTTGAAGAACTTTTAGCATTATTATAAAATCGATCTAGTAGCAATAAATACCCTCAGCTTTTGTTTGACTCTGAAAGCCTTTAATCTCTTCATTTCAGAAAAGTAGCTTTGCGGGTACAGTTTTCATGGTTGACAGGGTTTTCTTTCAGCACTATATCTTCTCACTTGCTCCTGGACTACAAGGTTTCTTCTGAGAAGTCTCCTGTTATTTGCTTCTTTTCTCTCACTGCTTTCAGGATCCTCTCTTTGTTTTTGACTGTTGAGAGTTTAATCATGTCTTTGACTATTCTTATTTATGTGGTATCTGATTGGTGACCACTGACCTTCCTGTGCCTAGATATTTATATCTTTCACCAGGTTAGAAGGTTTTTTTTTGTTTCTTTGAATAAACTTTCTACTAAATCATCTTTCTCAGTTCTCTCTTTAACTCCAGTAACTCAAATATTTGCTCGTTTGATGTCCAATAGATCTTGTAATCTTTATTCATTTCTTTTCTTTCTTTTTTCACCTCTGATTGTGTATTTTCAAATAGTCTGTTGCAAAGTTCACAGGTTCTTCCTTCTTTTTGATAAATTCTCCTGTTGATTCTCTTGATGAGGTTATATTTCCCTGAATGTTCTCAATGCTTGTGGGTGTTTGACTATGCCTGCACATTAAGGAGTTGGGTATTTATTTTAGTCTTTGCAGTCTGGCTTTCCATATGCCTATTTTTCTGTAGAGGACCTTTCAGGGATTTAAATCAGACTGACTGTTTTCTCCCTGAGCCTATGACCACTGCAGCCATCTTGTTATGAGAGGATGCTCTAAATCCATGCTTGCCATAGGTCTCACATAGATTCCATGCTGGCCCAGATGGATCTGGGGAAGATAAAAGCAGTTTACTGAGTCTTTGTGGGAAAACTGGCCAGGGACATGAGTCCAGAAGACTGTCCTGGTGGGTCAGATCAGTGTGATTCTCAGCAGGTCTCTGCAGGGGTACAATGGGCCCCGGTCTATGGCAAGAAGGGCTGGGTTTGAAACTGTTGTAGTGAGAATGGAGTTGATTCTGCTGTAAATGGAAGCTGGAGGGCCCATTTATCCTATGTGGAACTTGTTGAGCTTCTTGAATATGAGAATTACTTTTTTTCATCAGATCTGGGAAACTTTCATCCATTATTTCATTGAATATTTTTTCCTTTGTCTTTTTCTTCTCTTTATTGTATTCTCATTTCATGTCTGTTGGTGTGCTTAATGGTATTTCACATTCTTCTAAGTCTCTGCTCGTTTTTATTCATTTTTTCTCTAGATTGAATAATGACCATTAATTTATCTCCAAATTTACTGCTTCTTTCTCTTGAAAATTCAAATCTACCATTGAGCCTCTCTAGAGAATGTTTTATTTCAGGTATTGTGTTTTTCTACTCTAAACTTTTCATTTGGTGTTCTAAAAAATAATTTCTATCTCATTATTTTATTCGTTTTTTGATGATACATTGTCACTATATCTTCCTTTACTTCTTTATTCATAGTTTCCCTTAGTGCTTGGAAAATATTTTTAGTGGCTGCTTTAAAGCAACTTTGTGAAGCCCAACATCTAGGTCTTTTCACAGGCAGTTTTTGGTGACTGATTTGTTTTCCCCTGCATATTGTTAGTTAATTTTTCTTTTCATCTGCATTCCCCTAATTTTTTTATGATAATTTAACATTTTTGATATTATATTATATTATAGCAACTCTGAATACTGATTTCCTTTCTGAGCTTATTATTATTGTTTGCTTATTTATTTGTTTTGTTGTTTGCCTTGACTATTTTAGCAAAGTCTATTTTCTGCACAGCAGAAAGCCCCTCAAGTTGCTCTTCAGAGGGTGCAGCCATGGAACTGCACAAAGCCACTCCAGAATGAGAGTGGTTTTAGCAGGGCTCTATCTTCCTCATCTCTGTTAAGCCATTTTTTTTTCTGTTAGTTTCATACCAAGATTTTATGTTATACTAATGGATGGATGATTTCTCTATTGTTTTAGACAATGCACTTAGGGGCATAAATTGTTCCACAGTGTGATGTTTGGGCACTTTTTCAGGAATAGATTTTGCATTTTATCCTTATTCCAAAAGGGTTCTTTTTATCTTTTCTTCTGGTTGTCTTTGGTAAACTAGCTGACTTTCGATGTAGCTTCTTTTCTAATGGATTATCAATCTCCTCTTAATTGCTTACCCTCAAAATAGCCATTGCATTTGAGAGAGATCTTAGATTAAAAATTTTTTACACTCTGTTGTAAATACAGTAAATTCTTTTAAGAAGAGTTTTGGTAAAGTAAATTCTTTTAAGAAGAGTTTTGGAGCCTCTGTTATAAGGCCTGCCTCTTCCCCTGAGCAATATCTTTTTGAGGCTAGTGCTCCTTAGTTGGGGATTGGAGAGTGGCCCCCTTTCCTTAGAGTAGAATCCTTGCATTATGAGCAGGGCACTGGGTGAGGGAAGTACACTCTGGTCTTTGAATTATGCCTTTCCTAATAGTGGAACCTAAGCCCTATGAGTGAGCTGGGGTGGAGGGGATTGGGACCCACTATTCTTGGATTGCCATACCTGGAATAAAGTCCTAGTCAAATGTATGAGGAATGGATGGAGAAAAGGTATCCCTACTTCTCAGCTACACTCACCAGGAATTAAATCTCTTCAATCCAGAGCTAGGGGAGGATAAGAAATCCTGGCAGCTGCCCTCCCTGCAGAAATACTCGATCTCATGACTGGGAGCTTGGAGAGAGGGAACATTGTTATCTTGGCACTGCTTGTAGTAGAGCTCCCATCACAATGAGGGGAATTGTGGGGACGGAGAATTTGGGAAGTAGCTCAAGTGCTACAGATACAATTCTTACTAAGATTAAGTAGAATTTCCTGAAAAAATGTTTCTTCACTGCTGTATGTTCTTAAGATAATTTGCAGAGACTTTAAATGTGGTTTTTAAAATAATTTTCACCAGTATTTTGTTTCACTAGGGTGCAAGTCTATGAAGTTGTTTATGCCACCATTTCAGAAGTCAAAGCACCACTATTCATTTTACAACTTCTTTCTGCAAAGCACTTTACCACCTTCTGAACGTAATATGTAGTTGAATAAAAAAATTATTCCCATATTCAATAATGTAATGGAAGAGGCAGGAGCATCCACAATTAGATATTCTGCAAGGCACACATGGTAAGTGCTAGAACAGAGGTGCAAAATGTTGTCATTGCTTACAGTAAAATCTCCATTGTGTTTAAAGCGGCCTAAAAAGGTTTCTCAGAAAAGCAGCACTTGTAATGGCTTTGACAGACAAAGGGGGAGAAAAATGCAAGAGGTAGGGAAGGTCAAGATCCTCAAGAAGAATGGTAAGAAGTCCACTGTTTGCAGTAGAGGATCCAAGCTACATTTTCTTGCATAGGTTAACATTTTCTCATACAAAACAATTTAGTTACTTTGGAATCCAGGTTGATACTTACTTTTCAAGCAATCAGCTGTGATTGTTTACAGAGCAAATGTGGATTATAAGTAAGCACAGCAGGACAGTTTAGAATAATTCCCACTCAAGGTACATGAAAAAAAAATTTTAAGCAGCTCCTAGTATTAATATTTCTCAAAAGATTTAGCTTTACAGTTTAAAAATAATCAAACAATTTTGAAGCTCTAAAGCTGTTAAAAACACTGAAGTTTTATCATGCACATTTTTTCCCTCTACCCCTTCCAGCTTTAATACATCTTAATTAATGCTTGATTTGGCTGTCACCAGCATCAACAATGTTTAGACAACTGAATCCCAGGAAGAAGGTTGCAACCTGTGCCTCTTCTAGGTTATAATCTTACCTCATTTTTTAGTTACTTTCTTACCCATGTCTGTCCTTTTTTTTTTTTACCTCTTGTCTATGAACATCTCTTTAAATTAAACAAATTAGAGAGTAAAAGATGAAGTGAATCTGCATGAGTTGTTAGACTTTAGATCATTTGACCTACTCTTTGCTCGATATTGACATTTAAGATGGAGGTTCAGCAGTTCTGCTAAGCTGAAGACTATGAGAACCAACATAGTTCTAGAAAGTAATTGCAAAAACAGCTATGATCACCAGATTTTTTAAAAAGAGCTTTTTCAAGCAATCAACAAAGAAACTGCTAGATCCTCTGTACCCTTGCCAAGAATCAGAGGACTGAATGTATTGGGTGTAGTTACATTTAGTATACTGACATTTCCCAGAAGATAATCAGCAAATTTCAGCTTCAAAACGAAGTCGTTTCATCTTTGAATATTAGTAATGCTGAGGTGGAGAAAAAGCAGTAAAAATGAAAATAAAGTTTGAAATAAATTCTTGAGAAGCAACAGAATGAGGAAAGAGTTATGCACAATGTTGAAAATGCCCAAGTAGGTCATACCAAACAGTAATGGTAAACAGAGATCCTTGTTATACAAGGGCACATAGCAGAGACAACTGAGAATCTACAGTAATACATGAGTTGAGTCAGAGACAGAGCCATCCTTGTGTGGGTATACTACAACTGAGCAGTGGCTTTATTATTGCAGATTATTTGTGGGATTCCCTCTGCATGTGTGTGTGGTTATGTTGTTAAAGGTGGAGGGTGTCCAGGTTCTTGACGTCTTGAACAAAGAATGGGACAAAATGCACAAAGCAAGGAAGGAATGAAGGGATTTATTGAAAATGCAAGTACACTCCACAGTGTGGGAGCAGGCCAAAGAACAGGGGTTCAAAAGCCTCATTACAGAATTTTTGGGAGTTTAAATACCCTCTGCCTGGGGTATGCCCTATGTAAATGAAGAGGATGAAATAAAGTTACAAAGTCATTTACTTAGCCTATATCCTATGGAGAGAATTTTTCCAGTCATAGCTGAAGTATAATCGGCCTTATGTTCTCTGCCTCCAGACCCTGTTTTCATGCCTCAATGTGATAGCGAGAACAGTCTAATGTTAAAAAAGAAATCCCCAAAGCAAACAAACACCAAAATGTGTTGAATGACTTTCCTTCTCTGCATCTTGCTTCCTCCAGTCTCTTGACTGTTGGCTCACTCAGTCAGAGGGTGAATGATCCACATTCACTTTCTCTGGGGTAGTTGGGTAGAGAGGACTTCAGCTGTCATGAGAAATGTCACCATGATCTTGGCTAAAATGACTAAACTCAATGGTAAGAAAACAGCCCAGGCAACACGGCATCGCGACCCACCAATTCTTCCATTTCTATTGTGTTAAATATCATATAACAATTATGTAGCTTTGTTATACTCCTCAAAGGAATTCCTGAGAAGCAGTTTCTACTAAAGAGAGTGCTTTTTATTGTGTTCTACATGCCCCAGAGTTTTGAGCTTAAACCACACCAACTGGATTTGTCTATTTGTTTATTAGTAACCTAAATAATGTTATGACAAATGGGATTGGGAAACATTTTAATTTTTAATATCTTAATAATATCTTGATAATAAGGAATGTTTTGCTTAAAAACATTTTAGAAAGACTAATGTAGTGGTTAAAAGCCTGATTTGGACCTAGAGTTAACTAGATTAGAATCCTGACTCTACCACTTTCTACTGGAGTATACTTGGGCAACCTAACCTAACTCTGCTTTAAATTAATCATCTAAAAAACGAAGATAACAATATTTCACCAGCTTGTTTTAAGAATAAAAGGAGATGATGAAAATAAAACTCACTATAATGTCTGACACATCGTGTGCACCCAATGGCAGTTGTTACTGTCCTTATTCTTTTACGGAACAGAAAAATCCAGAAAGTCCTGTAATCTCTCAATTTTTTAGGGTTTCTCATCATGACTTTTGTACCTGGCTTTATCACAAGCAGAGTCCAATTGAGAACAGATCCCTGGCCAAAAAACAAGGTCAAAACTGAGGAGATCTAGGTAACACCTAGGTATTGTTATACGGGAAAATGGGCTATTAGTAATTACGGGAGAAGAGAGGGAGATAGTTCAGAATAAAGCTTCAGGCAGGCAAAGAGAATCATTTCAACAAAGCTATAAATCAATGTTAATGGATACATTTGGTTTCATAAATTATAAATGATTTGAACTCTTCATAGTTATGGTAAAAGTAATTTTGACTAATTTACGTACTTTTGCATATAATCAAATTCTATAACAACATTGAAAGATAAATATTATTAACCACCACATTTGAAACAAGAAGATATTGAGGACAAAAATGATTCTGGACTGTACCCAAGATCAGAAGCCAGAAAGCGGCAGAGCCCAGATTAGAACCCAGATCCGTTTGACTCTACAATCCTACTCTTTGTATTTTTTTCTAGCCTTGGTTTCATAGCAAATACTGAACTCCTAGAGGATGGGAGCAATGGTGTTCCTATGTACCTTTGTAACTATTAGCTGTGGGGTTTTTGCTGCACTGCCCCCCACCCCCTGCCCCATTCCCACCCAGTGCTACTTCCCTGAGGTCAGTTCTGGGAAGCTGCATTGGTGACCATGAGTAGACAAGCACTGACCACTGATTGCAATAGCACTTGCTCTGGCTTGGCTTTGGGTCTGGAGAGGAGGAGAGTGTATTCTTTTCCTAGGGCTGCCTTAATGAAGTTCCACAGACTGGTTGGGTTAAACCAATGGCAATTTTTTTGTCTCATGGTTCTGGAGACTAGAAATTCAAGATGGAGATGTTAGCCAGACCAGGCTTCCTCTAAACCCTATAAGGAAATGCTCCCTTGCCTCATGCTGGCTTCTGATTTTTTGCATCCAACCTTGGCCTTCCTGGGCCAGTAGATGCACCACTTCAATCTCAACCTTTGTTCTCCACATGGCATTCTACCATGTCCCTGTCTTCACATAGCTGTCTTCTTATGAGGACACCAGTCATATTGAATTCCTGGCCCATCCTACTCAAGGATGACCTCAATTTAGCTAGCTACATCTGCAATGATCGATTTCCAAATAATGTCACATTTTAAGGTTTAGAGGATTAGAACATCAACATATTTTTTTTCCAGGGGACGCAATTCAACTCACAGCAGAGAGAATCTTGCTTCTCTCATTTATATTTTCTAAAATTTGATTTGTTCTATAGTCAGGACTCTTATTGAGAACTTTATCAGAAATATTATCTTTATAGAATACAACAGAATTCCAGAGTCAAGGAAATAAAATGTTTATATTTAAATCATCCTTATAGAATATACCTGTTGGTTTCTTCCTAAGAATCATTGAGTATATTGGTAACAGGATGAACAATTAATCAAAGTTAAATGTACCAAATAGACTGAGGCATAGTGGAAGTCAAGCCGTGACCCTCCCATGTCTCTGTGCCATTGGCACAGTGGTGTGGTTTCCCTGTAGTTAGATCATTGCCACGTTCATTTTTCCCAGGAAAGTTTCTCAGCCTTATCCCTTCTCAGTAGAGCAATAGTCAGTCTTTGAGACCACATGAAAATGTTAGAGATCAGGTCTGAGCTGCATTCCAGTCTCATTTTACTATCGAACATTCAGGAAAGAGCCCACAGCCTACAGGCAAAGCAGGTGACCAGCAAGAACAGTTGGCCTGAATAAGTGGCCACAGCAGCCACCTGCAAAGCCATGCTGCCCCGGGAATAGCAGCTGCAAAAATTGCAGTAATAAAATGGATCAAGCAGAAATCTACCTCAGCTGCAGCTGCTGTAAAGGAAGTTGACTGGGATGACTGTGGAACTTGGACCCCAAACATAAAACAGCTCTTCCCACAAGAGGTGCTTGAAATGGCTGTTAATTCCATACCACCTAGAAAATTAATGGGAACACAAAGAAACCACCCACGGCAAATAAAGGTCAAAGAGCTTTCTTATTGTAAGCACGGCTACAGAACCAAGCAAAGGAGGAAGCTATTTATAGAATGATAAATTAAGACCACCACTACCACAACAAATCAATCTTAAAGATCCCCTTTGATGTCAACTCTAAGCATTTTCTGATGGAAAGGCCAAGAATGATCTCTCTGAATATGGCACGAAAGACTCTAAAGGGGCTTAGAGAAGAGGATGAGTTTTGTGTTTAGAGCAGTGCTGCGGAATGTTAGTGCAACTATTATCAACTAACATTTTCCTCTGAAAGTCCGACAGTGAAATATTTCTACATATAGGTCTTATCCGAACCTCCTTCCCCAAAGTGCAGATCTCTGGGCCCTTTGTGTCTCAGCAATCTGGTCAGGCTCGGTGGGAAGGGGGTGTAGGAGAAGGGGGTCAGTCCTCCACAGACTGTGATTACATGGAACCTAGAGGGTGTGACCCACAAGTAGATTCATGGGGAAGAATTTTCCATAAAAATCAGGCAGATCATCCAACCAATTTATTTGTCAGAGAAGCTAGACAGAGAAGGAGGATCCCGGTATGAAGCAAAAGTACAGCTCTTAGGAAAATGGATGACAGCAAGTGGATTCTAAGCAGAGAAAAGTTTGGAACCCTGAGGGATGCCCTGCCCCTGAGAAAGAAGCTTACTATTCAAAAATCTTAAGCCTCAGGCAGGGCAGCTGAAAATGAGCCAGACTAAACCTGGATTGGAACCTTATCTTTGTGTGTGTATACTATGTTACCTAAACAGCCCAAATTCTCCCGTCTTTTGTTTGTCTGGCCCATGATTAACCCTTCAAGCATGGCAGAATGAAATGAAAAAGAGGGAAGACAGCCAGCCTCACTCCTTTGTGAGTGACAATGACTACCAAGGTGCCTTCAATTCAACCACAAGGGCTTGCAACAGTAAAATCTCATAGCATCTCAAATATCATCTTTTTGTGTTCATATAAAAGGCTGAGGAATTGTGCAGTTAGTTGGCATAAAAAAAAACTATGTGGACAGTTTTTCAACACTGATTACAATAACTTAAATAACTTTCTGTTTTCATAGTACTTAATTGAGGAAAGCACAAAATTTTCGGAATCTTTTGTTCTTGCAGTATTTTCCTGAGGCAGATGGAGAACAAATACCTTCATTGCAGGTGCTCAGATGATCTATTATAAGGAATTAAACTGAGAAGCACCCAGCCCATGTTTCCATCTACATGAACACTGCCCTGCACTGATGCTGGGTGGTCCTAAGTGGATGTCCATTGCCTATGAAACAGTAACTGCCTTTTCCACAGCCTTTCAGAACATCTGCCAGTGCTAAGCAAACAAATCCTGGTGTAATTAGACAGTCCTAACGTAAATGCTTAATAGAAGCATGGCATTCTCATCTGATTACTTACTTCACTGCTGCCGACAAAAAGGACATAATTTAACATTAAGCCTATAATTAGCAAATAGTGCTCTTTTGCTAGGATAAACAAAATCCCTTGCATTTTGACAATAACTTTCATTCAGAATTTAAAATAAAATAAGCTAAATACTCATAACCCTACTTTGAACACACTAACCCAGTCAATATCATTTAAGTTGCATTCAAAAAGTAAATTCAAATCACTACTTTTCAAGAGTTGATTTTACTGGGAGCTGTTACTTTGTTAAAAATTTGGTTTTAGTAACATGGGAATCCTTATTAGTTACACAGGGATCTTCATTAGTAACATGAAAATTTTCATTCCTCTTTATTTTTATTTTCAGTTTCTTGGTTTATTTTTAGTGGTTGCAGAGTATATGTCTGTGTATTGGAAAGTTTGTCGATTTTATTGTTCATATTAAGATAGCAAAGGTATAAATGGTACAAACAGTCTTAATAGGCATCTTCTTCTGGTTCCTTCTATTAAGAAGAAAAGGTACACAGTGGCTCCATTTTTTATGTTCCAAGTAAAGGGAGTCCATTAATCCAGTCTGGATTCTCAATGTCTTAGGGCACTTAGTCCTGGGCTGCTGTTGTACAGGTTTCTATTGGTGACAAGGGAAGCTGATAGCCCTTATACAGTGCCACAGATTAGGAGCTGAGCAGAAGCTGTCATTTTGTTCTACAGTGCTTAGCAATGACAAGTTTCCAGCATGACCATGAGAATAAGTGCCTAAGACAGAGTGGGTGGAAAAGGTCCTGTGGAGAGCAGACCCGGCAACTGAGAGTCCAGTGTGTGGGAAGGATCAGCCACATGTATACTGAAGTTGCCAAGAATCAAAGCAGAAGGGAGTCTCCTGTTTCATAAAAGGAATGTATGTTAGACTACCTGTACTGCTGTAGAAAAATATCCAAGACTAAATAGTTTATAAAGAAAGTCATTTTCACAGTTCTGGAGGCTGGAAGTCCAAGATCAAAAAATCGTGCCTTGTTACTGCATCCTCCAGCAGGGAGGAATGCCGTGTTCTCAGGCAATGGAAGGGATCAAAGGGCAAGAAAGCCCAACTCCCTGTATCCAGCCGTTTTACAGCAGCATTAATCCATTCTTGAGGGTGAAGTCCTCTTGACTTAAACACCTCCCAAAAGGCCCCAACTCTCAACACTGTTGCATTAAGGATTGTTTCCAACACATTAAGTTTGGGGACATATTCAGACCACAGCAGAATGATGAGAACCAGGAACTGGAACCGATAGAAATGAATAAAAAAAAGAAGTTACAAAGAGATTGATTGGATATATGAGATTTAAATCTTGCAAAGCCTTTAGAAGAAAGAGAAGGATCAAAACTCTTAAGGTTATTAAGAAGAAGAAAAATTAGAGAAATCATGACAGCCAGGAGGAGCCTAAAGAGATATGACAACTAAATGTAATGTGATAACCTGGATGGGACCCTGGAACAGAAAAAGGACAGTAGTTAACATCTAAGGAAATCTGAATGAACTATGATCTTCAGTTAATAATAATGTATCAATGTTGGTTCGTTAAGTCATTGCCACTTAGGAATGTAAGATGTCAGTAGTAGAAGAAACTGGGTGTGAGGTGTCTGGGGATTCTCTCTGCCAGTTTCTCAATTATTCTGTACAAATAAAAATGAAGCCTTTTGAAAAACAAATTAACTAAAATGAAGGATTCAATGAACATGTTAAGAGCCGACTAGATAGAGTTGACAAAAAAATCAGTGAGAAATCAAAATATCAAGACAGATCAGAAGATAATGAGAATAAAGGATAAGGAGACAAAAAGATCTAAAATAAGAATAAGGAGACAAAAAGATCTAAAATAAGGATAAGGAGACAAAAAGATCTAAAATAAAGAAGAGATTAACAAGCTAATAGGCAGGATGAGAAAGTCTAAACACGAGCTTCTGCAGAAGAGAAAAAAATGAATGAGGCAGAAGTAATATTACAAAAGATAATGGCTTAGAATGTTCCAGAAATGATGAAAGAACTCAATCCTTACATTGAAAATCCCAGTGAAGCCCGAGCGGGTTAAATAAAAAGAAATACATACTAAGACTCTTAGTGAAACTGTAGAAAATCAAAGAAGATAATCAAAGTAACAGCCTTTAGACTAACAAGTAGCTTCTCTAAGGCATCCATAGCAGTTGAAAGAAAAAAGAAGAATATCTCTGACGTGCTAAAAGAAAAAAAAAAGGTGACTGTTAACCTTGAATTCAATGTGCAGAGAAATTACCTCTCAAGAATCAAGGCAAAGGGGGCAGTTTTTTCAGGTAAACAAAGATCAAAAGTGTTTGCTACTTTAGGTCCTGTTCACTTTTCATTGGTTAAACTGTATAATTAAATAAGGATGTGAGAGAAATTAACACCCGTAAATCTCTGGAGTCTTTGATGGTTTTCCTACCCCCTACAGTATCCCCTAACAAGAGAGATACAGAGATGCATGCTGTGCTGCTGTTTGGTAGATAGGGAGCTCCAGAAACCTCCCACTGGCTCTGTACACCTTTGGTCTTAATCCGTCAGCAGAGACAACAATGTAGAGATGCTGCCTTCCCCTAAAGATGTTAATTCCAAATATGCATTCACGGGCTGTAAAAACAACCATAAAATGGGATTGAAGCCCTTTAGCTTTTCCAGAAGGCTACTGTGAAAAGTCCAGTTTTCTCCTGATGCCCATAAGACCCAAATAAGATTGGTGGTATGCAGCAGTGTTTGGGGGTTCCAGGAATTAGATGAATTAGGTGAGATATGGTGCCTGATAGTTCTTAAACGATTTGATATTTTTAGTCCATTGAAGAATTACCCTAGTAGGTGGCTTTAGGGTCCTTTGAGTATGGCTAGGAAAAGCTTCACAGGTCATCATACATAGTGGATACATTGCAAGGTTCATTCTTCAGCCCACCCTGCCTTCCTTTTTTCAAGTTCTTGGATGTTAACTATTTCAGGACTGGGAATTGAGACAGAACTGAAACCATTTATTATGGCGGCTCAAGAGAGACTTTCATTCCCCAGACCTGAAATTTATTTTTTAGTTTTGATTTGCTTCCAGGAAACTAATGCTCAATTGACTCATGGCTTTGACTTGACATTTGTTACTCTGGAGTATGGAACATTTCTTAATTTTTATGGCAGAAGCATTGCAATCTCCCAAAGTCTCACCATAAATAGGAACTTGATTTTGGAGAAGCACAAGTGGGAATTTACTTAACTAATATAGTTGCCTCATTCCGCAGAGTGCTATATTCCTCCCCAGGTTTACTGATGGGAATTGTTACTACCAACTGCCTTATTTTTTGCCTGGAATGAATTCCAGCTTTCTCTTATTTAACTAATGGGCTTTTTTACCTGTACTATTGTTAACCTGAGTCAGTTAGGGTTTATAAATGCAAGCAACAGAAATGAATATTAATAGTAAGGGAAATTTATCAGAATATTATTAGATGAATTCATAGAGTAATTAGGTTACTAGACCCCATTTTTGGAAAATGTGTTGGAATCAAGGAGCTCTAGAGAGCTAGGCAGAAGGGATGACAGGCATCTGCAAGAACAGAGTGTCTGAGTCCACCATAGTTTGCAGCGTAAGAGTTAGTATTCACTCAGAAATTATCATTATCTTTGTCACCCATGATGTTTCTTTAATCCCATCAAACTTCTAAACAGAGCAAAAATTAGCTTTTACATACAGCATACATTACTGGCAGTTGCTCCATCAAAATTTTTGCAGTCTTATTGCAAGTTTATTTTGACAACATCTTTGAAGGGACTTTTGCATTCAAATGTTTCAATCAGTACACTAACAGACAAGGGAACAAACATTTACGAGACTAAGAATTGTGTTATTTTAAAACCAGTAATAATTAGGCTACCTCTAATCATGACCTTTTAAAATCAGCTTATAAATATTCCCAAAGTAAGAAATTGAGTTGTAATTGGAACATGAGATACTTAAACTTCTATTAAAAAAAATTAACTGTAGGTTATATCTCATTAAAAGTACATCAGAATGCCCTGGGGACAAATTTCTGGCTTAGGAAGCAAATGTCTTTATTAGTTTTATAATAGGAAGCAAAGTTGAGTTATCTAATATCTAAAGCTTGACAATCACCACTGGAAAAGCTTTTACAAACTGACTGAGTTCAGGATCAAAAGAAGTGAAAAACTTTGTAAATAAGAAAAAAAAATTAAGAGTGCGGATTTGAGGAATTAAAACAAGGATAATGTGTAAGGACAAAGGAGACCAGAAGAACAGGACACCCCAGATCTTAAGAGTAAGCAAATAATTCACAATTCCTCTTTTCTTTGTCTGCCAAGGACATATCCACGTTGTGGATAAAAAGTAATCCCCTAGCTGATAACTTCACAAGGTGAAATTCTCCATGCAAAACTTCAGAGGCTTCTACTACAAGAAACGATTTCTTCCTACTAGAAAAAAGAGTGAAACCCTTGAGTTGCTTGTATTATAAAAGCTATATTTAGGAATGTCTTGTAAATGGATAGATAATTAAAAGAGATTGTTTTGGTTGATTGAAGAAAAGTCAGACAACTCTAAATTTGGACTGAGTTAATAAAGAATAATTTTTTTCCCCAAGCTCTTTCTGTGGTACCATTTGTTTGAGTAATTTGAATTTGACTGACAACTTCAGAACAGATAAGAAGTATATCCATGTCTTAGTGGCAGCAGTGCTCAGGGGATGGTGACGACAGGAATTAACAGGTAAAATTAAGGCCGCATGTGGTGGCTCATACCTGTTAATCTCGGGGATTTGGGGGTCCAAGGCAGGAGGATTCCTTGAGCCCGGGGGGATTGAGACCAGCCTGGGCAACAGAGCAAGACCCCATCCATAGGAAAAAAAAAAAAAAAAAACTTAGCCAGGCATGGGAGGCTAAGGCCAGAGGATGACTTGAGCCCAGGAGTTCCAGGCTGCAATGAGCGAAGATCAAGCCACTACACTCCAGCCTGGGTGACAGAATGAGATGTAGACTCAAAAAAAAAAAAATTTGTTTTCAAAGCCCAAATTGTCTTCCCACAGCTGTAAAAACTAGCTTGTGGCCAATAGAGAAGGTGAAAAACTGAAGCACAGCTTTGTAAACAAATTCAGACAAATTCTATGATCCTAAAAGCTGTCAGCCTCAGATTTCCATTCTAAGAAATAAAGGTGTTAAATAATCTCTGAACACCCTTTGGATTCATGTGTCTGTGCTTGCAGTTTAACTCACTAAAAATGAATTATCTCATTATGAAAAAAATATTGTTACGTATTTTGTTTTACCCATTTTTTTTTGGTCTAATATTGTCGAACTTCACAATTATTTTCTGTTAACACTAGAGGTCAGGCTAAGAATAGTCCTGTTTTGTATATTATGAACCACATAAGATATTATAAATACTTTAGCTTTAGATATTTTAGCTTTTTTTAGAGTTTTTGAATTTCCATTATAAATGTTACATTACTCTTTCACACTTTGTCAACAATAAAGGTAATAAAAGTTTTTTTCTAAACACTAAGAAAACTAAAAATATAAAAAGTATGCCTTTGATGTGTGTGCTAATATTACAAATAAAAATTCAACAGATTTTTTAAGTAAATCAACAACCTAAATTTTCTTCACCTAAATATACCATTATTATATACATTTTCCTAACCTTACCATTTATTTTTCTTTTGCTTTTTCATATTTTCCCCCTGCAGAATTACAAGCACTATGACAAAAGTAACAATTTACCACAACCTTGAAATAACCTTGAAAATCAAACAAGAGCAAAAATAAAGATGCAAAATTAATAGCATCACTTTAAACTTAAGGCTCTAGGTAGCCTTTTGAACTTGCCAGGAGTTTAGGTGAACTTTATACATTACCAATCTCACATCCAAATGAACACAAAAATAGACTTAATACTATTTTACAGAGAATTAGTAAATTCTTTCATGTCACACTTGGTAATCTAAAGTAAAGCAGGGAAAGGTATGAAAATGTGATTAAAACTCAGAAGAGAAGGTAAGAAAACATTAAGCTAGGGCTTATGGGCCATGCTAGGTAGAAGTGGTCTCTACACAAATATAAACAGATAAAATACACTCTTTGCATTTCAGAAATAGAGAACTTCTAGCCATTGGGGGGAAGAAATAAATAAATGCATCGTGTGTGTGTGTTTGTGCATGTATGTGTGTCCCATTTATTCATTTAGTTCACACGTGCCTACATATTCGCAGCTAAGTCTTTTTCTTTAGGCAGTGTAAGATATGCGTGTAAATCTTCAAGAAATTTTTACCCCCTAAAACAGGAGGTTCTTCAAGAAATTACTATATCTTCAAAGAACCAATGTCACCAACCATCTCCCTAAAAGAAAGTCTTTGCCTGAAGAATCACTAGATACAAAGTCAAGATACCCTGCAGAGGACAGGGGCGATTTTCCTAATAAGGTGGTTGTGTTGAGATAAATGCGCTGAGCTGGTTAGCGGACCGGCTTTCCTGATGAATCATTTCCAGCATGCCCCTGACCAGGCGCTTTGTGAAGGCCTCTGCGCTGTCTTAGCACTCAGGGGCTGGCCAGCCTGGCATTCAGACTGTTTGGATCAATTGATTGAATCAATTGATCTTTTTTTTTTTATTGTTTCCACAATCCCCTAAATTCCCCATCAGTGTTTCGTTTTCTCCAGAGCATCTTTCCACACCAGACACAAGGATACATTTTCATCTACGGAAAATGAAGACTCCTCACAGTTAGAGCTTGGAGGTGAAGGGCTAAGAACAGGTCAGATATTCCCATACAATTTCTGTTTCTGCCGAGTGAACAGGGAAAACCACTACATTCACTTTCCCTGCCATTCCAGGTGCACGTACTTAAACCAAAGATGATACAACAGGGTAAACTGCTAGTGGGCAACATAAAAACACCAACGATATTTTTGAAATTTTCTTTTCTCATTTTTTTAGAGAGAGAGTCTCACTCTGTCGCCCAGCTGAAGTGCAATGGCGTCATTACAGCTCACCCTTGAACTCCTGGGATCAAGTGATCCTCCCTCCACCACAGCCTCCTGAGTAACTAGGACCACATGTGTGCACCACCACACCTAATTTTTGTTTGTTTGTTTTTGTGTAGAGACGAAGTCTCACTCTGTGGTTCAGGCTGGTATCAAACTCCCAGCCTCAAGCGATCCGCCTGCCTCAGCCTCCCAAAGGGCTGGGATTATAGGTGTGAGACACTGCGCTCCTGACTGAAATTTTCTGTTTCCATTGGAAAAGCAGAACATGCTAATGTATAATAATTTGGGAACTGGAGAAAAGGAGAAAGGCAAAAAGTCACCAAAAATATTACTGTCAACAATTCTATTTTTCAATTTATTTTTCAAACCTAGTTGTTTTCTTTCCAATAGAGATGTAATCTTGGTTTAAAAAATTGCATTCTGATATTGTATATTCTTTGTAAACACCTTAAATTATGGCATATTCATTCTCCAACTTTTTTCAATAAGTTAAATTTACTCAGTTTTAAAAGTTAGTTTTTTTTCATTTTTTAATTTTTTTATTATTATACTTTAAGTTCTAGGGTACATGTGCACAATGTGCAGGTTTGTTACATGTGTATACATGTGCCATGTTGGTGTGCTGCACCCATTAACTCGTCATTTACTTTAGGTATATCTCCTAATGCTATCCCTCCCCCATCCCCCACCCCACAACAGGCCCCGGTGTGTGATGTTCCCCATCCTGTGTCCAAGTGTTCTCATTGTTCAATTCCCACCTATGAGTGAGAACATGCGATGTTTGATTTTTTTTGTCCTTGTGATAGTTGGCTGAGAATGGTGGTTTCCAGCTTCATCCATGTCCCTACAAAGGACATGAACTCATCATTTTTAATGGCTGCATAGTATTCCATGGTGTATATATGCCACATTTTCTTAATCCAGTCTATCATTGTTGGACATTTGGGTTGGTTCCAAGTCTTTGCTATTGTGAATAGTGCCACAATAAACATACGTGTGCATGTGTCTTTATAGCAGCATGATTTATAATCCTTTGGGTATATACCCAGTAATGGGATGGCTGGGTCAAATGGTATTTCTAGTTCTAGATTCTTGAGGAATCGCCACACTGACTTCCACAATGGTTGAACTAGTTTACAGTCCCACCAACAGTGTAAAAGTGTTCCTATTGCTCCACATCCTCTCCAGCACCTGTTGTTTCCTGACTTTTTAATGATTGCCATTCTAACTGGTGTGAGGTGGTATCTCATTGTGGTTTTGATTTGCATTTCTCTGATGGCCAGTGATGATGAGCATTTTTTCATGTGTCTGTTGGCTGCATAAATGTCTTCTTTTGAAAAGTGTTTGTTCATATCCTTCGCCCACTTGTTGATGGGGTTTTTTTTTCTTGTAAATTTGAGTTCATTGTAGATTCTGGATATTAGCCCTTTGTTAGATGAGTAGATTTCAAAAATTTTCTCCCATTCTGTAGGTTGCCTGTTCACTCTGATGGTAGTTTCTTTTGCTGTGCAGAAGCTCTTTAGTTTAATTAGATCCCATTTGTCAATTTTGGCTTTTGTTGCCATTGCTTTTGGTGTTTTAGACATGAAGTCCTTGCCCATGCCTATGTCCTGAATGGTATTGCCTAGGTTTTCTTCTAGGGTTTTTATGATTTTGTTAGTTTTTTCAACGTTTTATTTTGTTACTTTATTTCAAACACACGGAAGAATTACAAGAATGGTACAAATAACTATTGTACATCACTTATCAAGATTTCTTACCAAGCTTCACCATTTGTTACGTTTTGTCCCATATGATTTATCATTCACTCAATGTCTTTTCTCTCCCTGTTTCACTCCTTCTCTCCTATTCTTGTGTTTCTCCAGCATCTGACCAATAATTTGGGTTGTAAAACCTTTAATTTTTGCCAGTTCCAGAGCTGAGTAATAGATCCAGGGTAGTAATATTTTATTTTTCATATTATAAGTGAAAGTGAACATATGTGTTAAGATCATTTTAAATATTTTCTTTGTAAATTCTTTATCTTTTTGTTCATATATAGAAATATGAGAAATTTTTTTCTCTTCCCCTGGTTTTAAATATTCCTTGTATTATTAATATTGGTTCTTTATCTGCTGTGTGTACTGCAAAGTATTTTCTTTCAATTTGTAAGTTGTCTTTTAACTTTGCTTATGGTGACTTGGCCATATAAAAGTACTCTATTATTTGTTTTACTTGATTAAATTTACAGATTATTCTTTTATTACCTTTACATTTTTCAGTGTTATTTAGAACATTTTTTTCTATACTCAAATTATACAGGTACTTATTCTTTTATAATTAATAATTTTAGTGGTAGATACTTTGAAAATATGTACAATTCAGTTACTCAACAAATTTTAGGTCTATCTATTTACATCAATATAAAATCATAGTTTCCTATTTTAATAAGTGGGCTGAAATATGCTACTATCATTAGTTATGTGATGCTTATATTGTAGTACACTGGTTTTTGTGCCCTTTTGACATGTCCCCATTATTATTTGAGTGCTTTTATGCTTTCTGGTACACACACACAAATGCTGTATGTCTCAGCCTTGGATTCAGTCACTTCTTCAAAGAGCCCTGGTTGCTTTAGGTGGAGAATGTTCTCTTCTTTCTAGATGTCATCCTCATTCCAGCAGCTTCAACTACTGACTCTGGGCCACCACGGCTGCCTCCCCTTTGTAGAACAGTCATCTGCATTGTTCTGCCCCACTAAAGAGCTTGCAATGAATCAGTCTGGAAGCAAAAAAAGAGACAAGGGAGGAAGAGGAAACAAAAAAGAAAAAGAAAATGAAAAAAGATAGTTCATTTATTTTCATACATTACATTTTATTGCTATAATGGTTTAAACCTATTAGTTTTCTTCTGAGTATTGCCTTGAATATATAATATGTAGTCTATTTTTATCATTATTTTAAGATATTTTGTATTTTAGTTTGAATTATCTTCATTCATGGAGATTATTTCAAGGGTTTTAAAATAGATTTTATTTTATATGTACATTTTTTAAGTGAAAGTAGATTATAGAGGTGTCAGTATTTTCTATTTTATTGCAGAAAGTATTGTTCATAATACCTCTACATTATCCAGCTACAGATGTTTTCTTATGGCTCAGGAAATCATTCATGGAATTTATGATCAATATTTAATATTCCATGTGCACTGGAAATAAAGGTGCATCTTCTGTTAAGTAGGTGTACAGTTTGTTTTACATTTATGCAATGCACCTTATCTTATTGATTATGTTATTTAGGTCCTCTATATCCTGATTTTTTTAATCACTCAGTATGTCGTACTGTAAATGATATTCAGGTCTTCTCTTATTACTGTCTTTCTATCTGTTTCTTCTTTCATCTTTTTTCATCTCCTTTAATTTCCTGTAGTTTCTCCTCTGTAAAGGTAGCAATGTAAAATATTATTTGGTGTGTAGATAGTCATAGTTGTTACTTCTATTAGGAATTGTGGTTTTTATTATAAAAAGTATCTTTCTCATACTTAATTTTTTGTTTATTTGACTTGACTTTGCCTAACAGGATCACAAATCCTGCTTTCTTGTTGTTTGCATTTGACTGATATATCCTTGAGCTTTCCTATTAGTCGTTTGAATCATGTTTTTTAGATATCTTATGTCTAGAATTATAGCTTAGTATTTTTTTGTTAGCAAAACTCAAAGTTTTCTTTTAATAATTGAGTTAAGCCAATTCACATTTATTGAAATGACTAATATAACCCATTTTATACTTCTTATAACTTTATATAATTATAATTGTATAATTATTGTATGTATTATATTATATTTGTTTGTCTCCTGCATTATTTGGGTTTACTTTGTTCTTTTACATTTTAAATTAAATTTGATATTTAGAATAGTTTGTATTTTCTTCTAGTGGTTACCTTTTTTTGAGAAATAAAGTTTTAATTTTTCAATTTTTATCTCTTTTTTTATTTTCATTCATGTCTTTTTTTATTATTATACTTTAAGTTTTGGGGTACATGCGCACAATGTGCAGGTTGGTTACATATGTATACATGTGCCATGCTGGTGTGCTGCACCCATTAACTTGCCATTTAGCATTAGGTATATCTCCTAATGCTATCCCTCCCCTCCCCACCCCACAACAGTCCCCAGAGTGTGATGTTCCCCTTCCTGTGTCCATGTGTTCTCATTGTTCAATTCCCACCTATGAGTGAGAACATGCGGTGTTTGCTTCTTTGTCCTTGCGATAGTTTACTGAGAATGATGATTTCCAATTTCATCCATGTCCCTACAAAGGACATGAACTTATCATTCTTTATGGCTGCATAGTATTCCATGGTGTATATGTGCCACATTTTCTTAATCCAGTCTATCATTGTTGGACATTTGGGTTGGTTCCAAGTCTTTCCTATTGTGAATAGTGCCGAAATAAATATACGTGTGCATGTGTCTTTATAGCAGTATGATTTATAGTCCTTTGGGTATATACCCAGTAATGGGATGGCTGGGTCAAATGGTATTTCTAGTTCTAGATCCCTGAGGAATCGCCACACTGACTTCCACAATGGTTGAACCAGTTTACAGTCCCACCAACAGTGTAGAAGTGTTCCTATTTCTCCACATCCTCTCCAGCACCTGTTGTTTCCTGACTTTTTAATGATTGTCATTCTAACTGGTGTGAGATGGTATCTCATTGTGGTTTTGATTTGCATTTCTCTGATGGCCAGTGATGATGAGCATTTTTTCATGTGTCTGTTGGCTGCATAAATGTCTTCTTTTGAGAAGTGTCTGTTCATGTCCTTTGCCCAATTTTTGATGGGGTTGTTTGTTTTTTCTTGTAAATTTGTTTGAGTTCATTGTAGATTCTGGATATTAGACCTTTGTCAGATGAGTAGGTTGCGAAAATTTTCTCCAATTTTGTAGGTTGCCTGTTCACTCTGATGGTAGCTTCTTTTGCTGTGCAGAAGCTCTTTAGTTTAATGAGATCCCATTTGTCAATTTTGGCTTTTGTTGCCATTGCTTTCGGTGTTTTAGACATGGAGTCCTTGCCCATGCCTGTGTCCTGAATGGTATTCCCTAGGTTTTCTTCTAGGGTTTTTATGGCTTTAGGTCTAACGTTTAAGTCTTTAATCCATCTTGAATTGATTTTTGTGTAAGGTGTAAGGAAGGATCCAGTTTCAGCTTTCTACATATGGCTAGCCAGTTTTCCCAGCACCATTTATTAAATAGGGAATCCTTTCCCCATTTCTTGTTTTTCTCAGGTTTGTCAAAGATCAGATAGTTGCAGATATGTGGCGTTATTTCTGAGGGCTCTGTTCTGTTCACTTGATCTATATTTCTGTTTTGGTACCAGTACCATGCTGTTTTGGTTACTGTAGCCTTGTGGTATAGTTTGAAGTCAGGTAGCGTGATGCCTCCAGCTTTGTTCTTTTGGCTTAGGATTGATTTGGCATTGTGGGCTCTTTATTGGTTCCATATGAACTTTAAAGTAGTTTTTTCAAATTCTGTGAGGAAAGTCATTGGTAGCTTGATGGGGATGGCATTGAATCTATAAATTACCTTGGGAAGTATGGCCATTATCATGATATTGATTCTTCCCACCCATGAGCATGGAATATTCTTCCATTTGTTTGTATCCTCTTTTATTTCATTGAGCAGTGGTTTATAGTTCTCCTTGAAGAGGTCTTTCATGTCCCTTGTAAGTTGGATTCCTAAGTATTTTATTCTCTTTGAAGCAATTGTGAATGGGAGTTCACTCATGATTTGGCTCTCTGTTTGTCTGTTATTGGTGCATAAGAATGCTTGTGATTTTTGTACATTGATTTTGCATCCTGAGACTTTGCTGAAGTTGCTTACCAGCTTAAGGAGATTTTTGGGCTGAGACGATGGGGTTTTCTAGATATACAATCATGTCATCTGCAAACAGGGACAATTTGACTTCCTCTTTTTCTAATTGAATACCCATTATTTCCTTCTCTTGCCTAATTGCCCTGGCCAGAACTTCCAACACTATGTTGAATAGGAGTGGTGAGAGAGGGCATCCCTGTCTTGTGCTAGTTTTCAAAGGGAATGCTTCCAGTTTTTGCCCATTCAGTATTATATTGGCTGTGGGGTTGTCATAGATAGCTCTTATTATTTTGAGATACGTCCCATCAATACCTAATTTATTGAGAGTTTTTAGCGTGAAGGGTTGTTGAATTTTGTCAAAGGCCTTTTCTGCATCTATTGAGATAATCATGTGGTTTTTGTCTTTGGTTCTGTGTATATGCTGGATTACATTTCTTGATTTGCTTATATTGAACCAGCCTTGCATTCCAGGGATGAAGCCCACTTGATCATGGTGGATAAGCTTTTTGATGTGCTGCTGGATTCAGTTTGCCAGTATTTTATTGAGGATTTTTGCATCAATGTTCATCAAGGATATTGGTCTAAAATTCTCTTTTTTGGTTGTGTCTCTGCCCGGCTTTGGTATCAGGATGATTCTGGCCTCATAAAATGAGTTAGGGAGAATTCCTTCTTTTTCTATTGATTGGAATAGTTTCAGAAGGAACGGTATCAGTTCCTCCTTGTACCTCTGGTAGAATTCGGCTGTGAATCCATCTGGTCCTGGACTCTTTTTGGTTGGTAAGCTATTGATTATTGCCATAATTTCAGTGCCTGTTATTGGTCTATTCAGAGATTCAACTTCTTCCTGATTTAGTCTTGGGAGGGTGTATGTGTCAAGGAATTTATCCATTTCTTCTAGATTTTCTAGTTTATTTGCATAGAGATGTTTGTAGTATTCTCTGATGGTAGTTTGTATTTCTGTGGGATCCGTGCTGATATCCCCTTTATCATTTTTTATTGCATCTATTTGATTCTTCTCTCTTTTTTTCTTTATTAGTCTTGCTAGCAGTCTATCAATTTTGTTGATCCTTTCAAAAAACCAGCTCCTGGATTCATTAATTTTTTGAAGGGTTTTTTTTGTCTCTGTTTCCTTCAGTTCTGCTCTGATTTTAGTTATTTATTGCCTTCTGCTAGCTTTTGAATGTGTTTGCTCTTGCTTCTCTAGTTCTTTTAATCGTGATGTTAGGGTGTCAATTTTGGATCTTTCCTGCTTTCTCTTGTGGGCATTTAGTGCTATAAATTTCCCTCTACACACTGCTTTGAATGTGTCCCAGAGATTCTTATACGTTGTGTCTTTGTACTCATTGGTTTCAAAGAATATCTTTATTTCTGCCTTCATTTCGTTATGTACCCAGTAGTCATTCAGGAGCGGGTTGTTCAGTTTCCATGTAGTTGAGTGGTTTTGATTGAGTTTCTTAATCCTGAGTTCTAGTTTGATTGCACTGTGGTCTGAGAGACAGTTTTTTATAATTTCTGTTCTTTTACATTTGCTGAGGAGTGCTTTGCCTCCAACTATGTGGTCAATTTTGGAATAGGTGTGGTGTGTTGCTGAAAAGAATGTATATTCTGTTGATTTGGGGTGGAGAGTTCTGTAGATGTGTATTAGGTCTGCTTGGCACAGAGCTGAGTTCAATTCCTGGATATCTTGTTAACTTTCTGTCTCGTTGATCTGTCTAATGTTGACAGTGGGGTGTTAAAGTCTCCCATTATTATTGTGTGGGAGTCTAAGTCTCTTTGTAGGTCACTCAGGACTTGCTTTTTGAATCTGGGTGCTCTCGTATTGGGTGCATATATATTTAGGATAGTTAGCTCTTCTTGTTGAATTAATCCCTTTACCATTATGTAATGGCCTTCTTTGTCTCTTTTGATCTTTGTTGGTTTAAAGTCTGTTTGATCAGAGACTAGGATTGCAACCCCTGCCTTTTTTTGTTTTCCATTTGCTTGGTAGATCTTCCTCCATCCTTTTATTTTGAGCCAATGTGTGTCTCTGCATGTGAGATGGGTTTCCTGAATACAGCACACTGTTGGGTCTGGACTCTTTATCCAATTTGCCGGTCTGTGTCTTTTAATTGGAGCATTTAGTCCATTTACATTTAAATAATATTGTTATGTGTGAATTTGATCCTGTCATTATGATGTTAGCTGGTTATTTTGCTCATTAGTTGATGCAGTTTCTTCCTAGTCTCGATGGTCTTTACATTTTGGCTTGATTTTGCAGTGGCTGGTACCAGTTGTGCCTTTCCATGTTTAGTGCTTCCTTCAGGAGCTCTTTTAGGGCAGGCCTGGTGGTGACAAAATCTCTCAGCATTTGCTTCTCTGTAAAGGATTTTATTTCTCCTTCACTTATGAAGCTTAGTTTGCCTGGATATGAAATTCTGGGTTGAAAATTCTTTTGTTTAAGAATGTTGAATATTGGACCCCACTCTCTTCTGGCTTGTAGAGTTTCTGCCGAGAGATCCACTGTTAGTCTGATGGGCTTCCCTTTGTGGGTAACCCGACCTTTCTCTCTGGCTGCCGTTAACATTTTTTCCTTCATTTCAACTTTGGTGAATCTGACAATTATGTGTCTTGGAGTTGCTCTTCTCGAGGAGTATCTTTGTGGCATTCTCTGTATTTCCTGAATCTGAATGTTGGCCTGCCTTGCTAGATTGGGTAAGTTCTCGTGGATAATATCCTGCAGAGTGTTTTCCAACTTGTTTCCATTCTCCCCGTCACTTTCAGGTACACCAATCAGACGTAGATTTGGTCTTTTCACATAGTCCCATATTTCTTGGAGGCTTTGTTCATTTCTTTTTATTCTTTTTTCTCTAAACTTCCCTTCTCGCTTCATTTCATTCATTTCATCTTCCATCACTGATACCCTTTCTTCCAGTTGGTCGCATCGGCTCCTGAGGCTTCTGCATTCTTCATGTAGTTCTCGAGCCTTGGCTTTCAGTTACATGAGCTCCTTTAAGCACTTCTCTGTATTGGTTATTCTAGTTACACATTCTTCTAAAGTTTTTTCAAAGTTTTCAACTTCTTTGCCTTTGGTTTGAATTTCCTCCTGTAGCTCAGAGTAGTTTGATCATCTGAAGCCTTCTTCTCTCAACTCGTCAAAGTCATTCTCCATCCAGCTTTGTTCCATTGCTGGTGAGGAACTGCGTTCCTTTGGGGGAGGAGAGGTACTCTGCTTTTTAGAGTTTCCAGTTTTTCTGCTCTGTTTTTTCCCCATCTTTGTGGTTTTAAGTACTTTTGGTCTTTGATGATGGTGTTGTACAGATGGGTTTTTGGTGTGGATGTCCTTTCTGTTTGTTAGTTTTCCTTCTAACAGACAGGACCCTCAGCTGCAGGTCTGTTGGAGTTTGCTAGAGGTCCACTCCAGACCCTGTTTCCCTGGGTATCAGCAGCGGTGTCTGCAGAACAACAGATTTTTGTGATCCGCGAATGCTGCTGTCTGATCATTCCTCTGGAAGTTTTGTCTCAGAGGTGTCAGTCTGCCCCTACTTGGGGGTGCCTCCCACTTAGGCTGCTTGGGGGTCAGGGGTCAGGGACCCACTTGAGGAGGCAGTTTGCCCTTTCTCAGATCTCCAGCTGTGTGCTGGGAGAACCACTGCTCTCCTCAAAGCTGTCAGACAGAGACATTAAAGTCTGCAGAGGTTACTGCTGTCTTTTTGTTTGTCTGTGCCCTGCCCCCAGAGGTGGAGCCTACAGAGGCAGGCAGGCCTCCTTGAGCTGTGGTGGGCTCCACCCAGTTTGAGCTTCTTGGCTGCTTTGTTTACCTAAGCGAGCCTGGGTAATGGCAGGTGCCCCTCCCCCAGCCTCGCTGCCACCTTGCAGTTTGATCTCAGACTGCTGTGCTAGCAATCAGCAAGAGTCCGTGGGCGTAGGACCTTCCGAGCCAGGTGCGGGATATAATCTCCTGGTGCGCCGTTTCCTAAGCCCATTGGAAAAGCACAGTATTCGGTTGGGAGTGGTCCGATTTTCCAGGTGCTGTCTGTCACCCCTTCCCTTGACCAGAAAAGGGAACTCCCTGACCCCTTGTGCTTCGGGAGTGAGGCAATGCCTCGCCCTGCTTCGGCTGGCTGCACCCACTGTCCTGCGCCCACTGTCTGGCACTCCCTAGTGAGATGAACCCGTTACCTCAGATGGAAATGCAGAAATCACCCGTCTTCTGCGTCGCTGATGCTGGGAGCTGTAGACTGGAGCTGTTCCTATTCGGCCATCTTAGCTCCACCCCGTTTGTGGTCTCTAGTGGTTACCTTTTTCCTTATTACTTTCTAATGTTTTCAGTATCTTGGTTTCTTATCTAAACATTTACTATTAGGTTTGTTGATTTTTAATAGTATCTTTTGACTTCTGCCTATTGCCTGTATAAAAATCAATGAGCTTATTCCATGTTCCTCTTTTACTTTTTTCCATTGTTTTAGTGCATTATTTTTACTTTATCAAAATACATAACACTCGTTCACCATTATTCCACCTTCTTCCCCACTTTAGCCATAATCTTAGTTCTACACTTCAATAAATAAGTGCTCATCATGATGTCTTTTGCTGATGATTCCCCCCCAGTCATCTCTTGGTTTTAAAGCTCTGATAGATTCTTCAAAAATAACTGTGAGCACTGTACATCCTGGGTTCTTGAACGTTTACAATCTTTTTTTCACAGTCTTGACACTTAAATAGTAGTTTTGCTGAATGTAAAATATTTGATTCATTTTTTTTTCCATGAAAATGCTGCTATGTTATTGTTTTGCTTTTTGTGTTGCTTTTAAGAAATCTGATTATCTTGTCCTTTTAAATTACTGACCCTTTTGCTTATAAGTCAAAAGGATTTGCCTGGTAAGGATTTTTTAAATCATTACAGTCTTATAGATTTATTAACATACTTCTTGGGGCTGGTCATGGCTAAAGTATAACCTTGCCAGTTCTCTCCCCTTTGAGGGTATCCCATGTCAAAACACATCTCACCAAGGCCAGTGAGGGCAAGAAATTCAAAAGTTCATTACTCATTCAGGGAAACTTAAAGTAAAGGAGTCCCCTTGATGTCATTTGATGTCAAGACCAAGGGAGAGAGATGGAGGTCCTGGATGGGTACACACACACACACATGCACACACACACATCCTGGGAATTTATAAATAATGCCAAAGTAGATTAATTCTGGAAATGATGCTAGTGTGTGAGAAAACAGATACCAAAGCTTAGCAGTAATAAATAGGACTAAGATGGTCTTTGGTTCTCTCTCCAGTAGGTGTTAACAATTTTGCTGAATGTCATTTGCTGTGACTTATTCCTTCCAACTTTATTTCTCCACAGTCATTTCAAGAAAAGTGCTCAGGAACGTATTAGGTGTCTTCCATATTTAAAAAGAGTCTCGGCCAGGTGCGGTGGCTCACCCCTGTAATCCCAGCACTTTGGGAGGGCTGAGGCAGGCGGATCATGAGGTCAGGAGATTGAGACCATCCTGGCTAACACGGTGAAACCACGTCTTTACTAAAAATACAAAAAAAATTATCCAGGCATGGGGGCAGGTGCCTGTAGTCCCAGCTACTTGGGAGGCTGAGGCAGGAGAATGGCGTGAACCCGGGAGGGGGAGCTTGCAGTGAGCAGAGATCGCACCACTGCACTCCAGCCTGGGCGACAGAGCGAGACTCGGTCTCAAAAAAAAAAAAAAAAAAAAAAAGAGTATTTATTTAATTTCCAGGAATGTTTATATTAAAAAATTCCATAATAGTTTTGCTTTATTATTGTTCTTTGTTGTCAGAGACTTCATATTATATGACTTTTTGCTATTAGCCTGCTTTCTACTTATTTAGCTACTTTCCTTCTCACCCTTTTATTTCTTATTATATCTCATTTTCACTCTCTTGGTAATTTCCTACCTTTCTCCAATGTCCCTTGTTAAGTTTTTGTTCAAGCATATTCTCCCTTGGGTTCCAATAATTTAGTCATCACTGCTGATTAAATTTTGTCTTCTCTCTCCCGCCCCCTGTTCCTGTATCTCATCCCCTCTCATTCCCTTATCTGCTTCCTCCTGCTCCTTCTTGGAATTCAATCAACTTTCATTCCATTTCTTCCTTAATATATGAACTTCTTATTCTTGTTATATATATCCACAATTGCTTGTCTGAGACTATTTAATTTAGTTTGAAATATTGTGTTAGACTCTTCTGCTTTGTGGTTGGTTTCTTGAGAGATAATTTTCATCAGGTAAAATGTCTGCTTCTCACTCTCTTTTTCTTTTGTAGTAACTGTGTAGATGAAGACTGTTTACATTTATGCAATTTGTGGACAGAATGCCAGCAGGTTGAGTTACAAGTTTCCTGTATCAAGAGCATCTTCTTAGGTCAGTGTTGGCAAATGCACATCTTTACGAGATCAGACAAGATAGGGTGCGTTCAGGGTGGAAGGCCGTAGACTGCACATCTTTAATTATTGCCCTTGTTTAGTTGGTTCATTTGGTTAATGTGAGAAGAGAGTAAATGCCCTGGATTTTATTTTATTTTTTTTTTCTAGCAGGATCACAATATTTTCCCTTTTGCTTCTTTTCCCCTTCTCCTTCCATTCTCCAAAGGATGCCTCTCCCTTTATTGTACTCTTATTCTTTGGAAGAATTGCCTCTCAATTCAGTCACCACGCATCCCACAAACTATTATATCCCTTCTCTGCAGCCAGTGCACTGATTTAGCAGAAATACTTTCCAGTATTTTCACACTTACAGTGGACATTTCCTTTCTGGGGGTGATGTTAAATCAGTCATAGGCCCTTTCTTCTCTCATTCCATCTTCCTCAGCAGTGTTTCCAGCATCCACCCCCAGCCCCACCTTTATGCAAAATTTGAGAGATGGCTCTGCTGAAAATTGGCAATTTTTTTTGTACTTACAGTGAATTTGAAGTTTGTAGTGTTTTCTGAATTCTAGTTATGCTATTTGCCTGATTTTATATGTTATATTGAGAAAAAGATACTACAAAGGAGTGGCCAGTGGGGATAATGTAGTGTCACAAAGCTAATGGGAAAATTTTTTCAAGAATAAGGAAAAGATCAATATGTCAAGTGCTGCTGGGAGGTTGATTAAGTTGAAGGCTGAAAGCTAACCATTGGTTCAGGCAGCCTTGAAAAGTCTCACTGTTGAAAAGCCAGCACAAAGGGCCTATTGACATGGGATCTACAAAGAAAATAGTGTGAGAAAGTGGATACAGTAAATGGAGCAAGTACAGAACACTCATTTAAGAAGGCTTATTATAAAAGGTCAGATGCACATGTGGTAGTTAGGGGGCACTGTGGGGTCAAGTGTTTTTTTTTTCACTTTTAATTTAAGCATATACACTTTAAAAAGTGCACATATTTTAAATATAGCTCTTGATGAATTTTGAGAAACTCAACAGCCTGAAGATCAAAGAAAAGAGCATTACTGCATTCCCAGAAGCCCCCAGTGCTCCATGCATTCAAAAATTACCCCCAAAAGGGCAACCCCTATACTACAGTCCAACACTAGAGGGTTAGGTAACCTTTTCTTTCTGGTTTCCTTTGCTGTGTATTGTTTTCTGAGGTAATTATTCATTTTATTATGAGTAGTTATAGGTTTTTCATCCTCACTGCTATTTAATTTTCTATTGTCTGGATATATGTACTATAATTTATTTATCCATTATAGTGTTGAAGGGAATTTGAAAAATTCACAATTTTGGATAATTATGCATAGTACCACTATATGCTATTAATAATTTCTTAGTTACTAGTCATATATTTTCTAGTACATGGATTTTGGTGACTTATGTATGAATTTCCATGGGGCTTATACCTGGGAATCAAATTGCTGGATCATAGAAAAGACATATATTAAGAAACTATTGCCAAAGTATTCTAAATAATTTTTATTGAAGCACTTTATGAGCATTTCAGTTGCTATTTTTGCTAAAACTTACTTGCATTTTCATTTGATTTTATCAATTGTGATATGTTGTTGTTTGCATTTTCCTGATTGCCAACGAGATCGTATGTTTATTGGCCAATTGGACCAGATGTAGTATCTTTTAAAATGTGTCAATTGCCAGCTTTTCTTTTTGGTTAGCTCTCTTATCCTTACTGATTTTTAGGGTTTGTAAACATTCTGGTTATAAGTGATTTACTGGATGAAGTATATTTTGAGGTGTGAAAAAATATTAAAGTATGTTTTATACTAATAACAGTAATTTGGTGATTCAAGATACAGAGAGAAGAACTGCGGGAGAGAAACCCTTGAGTTAACAATAATGAATGGGACCCAGGATAGTAGTAGCTGACCACTGAAGCTCTACAATATTTAAACTTTTGTTATAGCTAAATGTTTCTGATATTTACTATTATAAATGTGATGAGTATTTTAACTCAGTAAAATTTTACCCATACATTGGGTGATTTTCACTTTCTAAATATAGGAAATATTGATTAAAACATAAAAAAATTAAGGCTTTTGGTGCAAATATATAGGTAAAGCATTTTGTGCTGTGTGCACTGGCTTTCTGTTATAAAGACATTGCTACCAAGCCATGTTATTAATTCTTAGAATATTGTCGTTGTACATTTAACTTTTACTTTTTAGTCTGTTTTTCTCCTTCAAGTCTTTTGACTAAATCCATTTTGCATTATTTTTTCTAATTATATTGTTGTATCTTTTAAACTTTTAAAACTTTTGTTGAATGTCCTAAGTATATTCCAACCACTTGAACATTTTTTGTTTAATTTTTTACATTTTACTTTTTGGGTTTATTTTAGCAAGTTCTAGTTTGTCTGAATTTTTACATTTCTCTTTTTTCTTGTTTATTTTAATTATTTTAATTATGGTCTTTATATTGTATTTTTATTTTTGCTAAATATACTTTTAGGTTTTCTTGACTAGCAGAAAATATGTTAGGAGTAGCTATTTAAATAACTCATACCCTAGTTTTAAGAGTTTTAATCCTTTATTTGGCCTTCATGGATCTTTGGCCCTTTCTATCTCTTTTAGTAGCAAAATAGATAATGCAAAAATCCGTGGTCTTTGCCTGTGTAATTATGAATCAAAATACAGGTCATGCAGTAGTTGGCGGTTTAACAAAAGAGAGGTTGGCTGTTAATTCTACTGTTGAAAGGTACCTCTCTCCTGGATAAATTTAATCAAATAGTAAATGTTCGAAGGGTACTTGGGATTTCTTTGATATTCCTATATGCTAAGGCAACATTGACTAGGGCAGAGGTTATATAATTTTGGAATAAAGACAGTTTACTCTTCTGGAGATTATCTAATAAACAAAAAACAACCCTTATAAAAGCAACATGACCTTGTCTGTTATTTTAGAGCAAAAAGAATCCTGGCCTCATCTCTTACTTTAACCCTCAGTTGTACTAAAACAAGGGTGGACTCCTTAACAGTGTTGCTCATGACTTTAGAAGAACTTTTTGTTTTTTTTAAACAAGGCTTGTGTATTTGCAGCCCACTGTAGTGGGCCCATGCATGTAATCTCAACATTTTGGGAGGCTGAGATGGGAGGATCACTTGAGCTCAGGAGTTTGAGACCAGCCTGGGCAACACGGTGAAATCCCATCTCTACAAAAAACACAAACAAAAAGTAGCTAGGGGTGGTGATGTGTGCCGTCCCAGCTACTCAGGGGGCTGAGGTGGGAGAATCTCTTGAGCCCAGAAGGTTGAGGTCGAGACTGCAGTGAGCCGAGATCATGGCCCTGCACTCTAGTGTGGGCGACAGAATGAGACCCTGTCTCAAAATAAATAAATAAATAAATAAATAATTTTTTTTTTTTTTTAAAAAGGGCTCCTTTCAATGTTAGCCAAGGAATATGGAGATAGGTCCTACTGACCTAACATTGATTATCACTTTTTTCTCAGTTTTACTCCAAGATTTCCAGCTTCCTTCCTCATTACAGAATGATATTTTTTTTCACCCTGCCTCACAATACAATTACCCTTCCAAATCCCACCTTTCTGAAGAATTGTAGACGCTTAGTTTTCTACATTGCTCATTATCAGTCACCCAAAGGTGGGAGCTGCATATGATTATTCTTCTCAGTTGATTTACTTCTCTGTTTGCATGCATCTCCTCATAAAATCTAGTATAGGAGCTGGAGGACTTTTCCACCAGAAAAAAAAAAAAAAGTTAAACACGAGATGTAACCTGCATTAGGCCTGCTGTATCCAGTGAGCAGTGATGTCTGTCAAGCCATGGCCATATACCTTCACTTTCCACATCTCCCTGAGGCAAATAATAGGTTATTTAAGACTGCCAGACTATACTTTCCAGTGGCTAACATAATTACAAACAATTTAGATCTTTTAACTTCCCTCTTTGTCTCTAATATTTTATCCTTCTAAGGTGCCTAGATTATTAAAAAAAACCTAAACCCCCTTCTTTTTTTTTTTAGAAGATTCACATCTGTTTAGTGTGTATAAAGCCAAGGAAAGGACAGTCCCGAACTCAGTAGAAAAATGTTCTGTGCAATGCATATGGTGGGGTTGAGGGGAAAGGGACAAAGCTGTAGAACCCACACTCGAACATGTACAAAAAATAACTTACACAGCAACCCCTATCCTCAAGGATGATGCAGGTCTGCCCAGCCCCCGGGGCTCGGGGGCACACTGCAGACATGGCACTGCGGGAGCCAACCAATGTGGGCCCCAGGTGCAGGTAGGAGTGAGGAGGGCATCAGTCCGGATGGGTGGGCGGCTACTAGGAGGCCTTGAAGCGGTTGCTGCCAGAGCACGAGCTCAGCAGCTTGTCCACCATGGTGCGGGCGTAGCAGAGCTGGCTGGCCAGCTCCTTGCAGCCGCCTTACTCCTCCAGGAGACTCAGGCGGTTAGGTGCAGAAGTTCCGGTTCTCGTCGATGTAGGTGACGGCTGCCATCAGTGGGCACAAGATGAGCTTGGTGTGATCCTGGAAGAAGTTGATCTGCACGCTGCCGTTGCTGAGGTGCAGGATGATGGCGCTGTGGGTGTGGAATCAGGTCCGCAGGTAGGGCAGCCGGGCGAGCTCATCATCTTTGCGAGGCATGATGTTGGCACCTGCCTTCAGCAAGTGCTCACTCAAGTAATTGCTGAAATATTTAAGGAGTGTGATCTTCTTCATCAAGGAATGGAGATGGGAACTCACGGTGAGGTAGGACTCGGTGCCATCACACTTTATCTGTGATGTTACCATCATCGAAGAGCGCCTCCACGCTGTTATCACACAGCTGATACCCAGGGCCGTAGTTCTCTGAATAGTCCACTCACTTGCTGACCCAGAAGATGGAGATGCAGGCAGGATCCTCAGCCTCCTCTTGCCTGACCAGCCTTCCCTCCGAGGGCTTGGAGCATTGACGCTGTGCAGCTGCTGCAGCATATCAGTGAGGTGGCAGTCGACCACCTCACGCGTTTCTCAAACTGCTGGTTCTTCTTTTTCCCGGGGACACTCAGGTAGGGGGTTCTCCAAGCATTTACTGAGGACCGTGAGGGGCTTTCTGTTGCTGGGGTCCAGGCTTCTGGGAACGATGGAAAACCTCGGTGATTGAATGGTGAGGCAGGTGATGGGGAGACGGGCTGGGATGTAGCCAGAAGTAAAGAACTCATTGTTAAGCAACTCATTAATGGTTGGGCGGGCAGTGGGATCTGCCTGAAGCATCTTCTGGATGAGGGAGGCGGCCACAGGGTTGATGTGCTTGGGAATATTGTATTCACTCTTCTTGATCCGGAGGTAGGTCTCTTTTAGGCAAGAAGTCCCAAAAGGTGGCTTGCCCACTAACAAGGTATACATGATACACCCAATGGACCACACATCCACCTCGAAACTGTGCCCTTTCTTGCTCAGCACCTCTGGAGCTATGTAATTAGGAGTTCCGCACAGGGTCTTCTTTCTCTCCCCATCATATTAGACTTTGATTGCCAGTCCCAAATCCCCTATTTTCACCTCCAGATCCTCATTCAGGAAAAAGTTGCCCAGCTTGAGGTCTCGGTGAATAACTCGGTTTCGGTGCAGGTACTGGCAGCCAAGCACAATTTGCCGCAGACTACATAGTGTCAGGCCTCAGGCTCAGTTAGGGCTTTCCTCCTCTTGTGCAGCTCCAGGAGAGACCTCCGGCGGCAGAGCTCCAACACCACGAACACAAAGTTGTTGTCCTCGAAAAAACCATGGAATCCTACGACGTGCTGCTGGGCGAGGCTGCAGTGAATGGATATTCCCATGGACATCTCCTTCTGGAGCGGCATGAGCAGCAGCGACTTAGGCACAATCTTGCCCGCGAACACAACCTTGTTGTCCGCTTCTGAGATCTTGAAGCACTTGGCAAAGCCGCCCTTGCCCAAAAAGTGGCCCCGCACATAGCGCTGCCAGCTGCGTGGGTCCACTAGGACCTCTGGGATCTCTTTCGCTGGTGGAGCAGCCGCCAGAGCTCCGGGAGCTGTAACTCCAGGGACCCCAGCTTTCCCAGGACGGCCGGTGCCCGTGTCACTTCCCGGCAGTCACCGCTGCAGTCATGTTCCTGGAGCTGCTCAGCAGACGTGGATCCCAGCAGAGGCTCCGCACCTCTCCGCTCCTCCACGAATTCCTAAACCCACTTTCTTTAAGGCTTTTGGCTCTTTCCTCTCTGGTTATAATGGAAACAATATAAGGGACCTGGCCACGACAAGCCTGATTAATAGCAGGCAGTGGTGAGAAGTGGAAGTTCATCACATCTTCTTTACTTCCACTCACAGGCTCAGGTAAACATTTCATAGGCTTCCCATTTAGATTCTGACATCCCTAAGTTAGAAACAGCATGTCTTAGCATTTATAGACCTCTTGCCAAAATTGTCAACTAACTTGTTTTTACAAGGAAACTTTTTATCCCTGATATCATCTACATCCTAAAAACTGGCATAATTATTTCTCATGACAACACCCGGCTTGGTAAAGACATTGTTAAAGTCAGGATTTCAGGATTGGTCAGTCTAAACTTGGAGAATTGTCTTCCCTGGGCTGCTCATTTCCTGATAATTTGTGACTCCAGGAGAAACATGTCTGACCAAATTGGGTTTAATCAATGAATTCAAAAGAAGCCACCAATCAAAATCTAAAACAGAAAGATTAATTGTTGCTTACTCAGTGAGGGAAAATGGTGCTTGCAGGATGCAATGTCTTTGAATAAAGAAACTGCTGCTCTTCTACAGGGTTTGGACAAGTGAGATTGATGGCCACACAGAAGCAAGACCTGCTAGGGATGTGTTGACCATTAACTGTGGAGAGTTAGTTATTTAGGTGTAGATGTTGCACATTAGCTGACTCCCAGAAGTATGGATCTATCACAAAATGCTAGGCATCCAGAAGTGTTATTACTGATGTGAGGTTGTCATTGGTCAGTTAGAATTGTTTCACAGCAGATCTGGTAGTTGCTTGTTACTACAGCTAAAGAATAATCAGTGTTTTTTTTCTAGATAATTAAAATGTTTTGCTCTCATTGAATATTTTACATACTACTTTGTACTAGCATTATACATGCCAATGTTTCATCTAATTGACTATATTTTAGTACTTTGAGGGATGTTGTCATATGACATTTTATCCCCATTTCCTATAGCATCCTACATAATAAGTTATAATCACTAGCCCCAGTGGGGTAAGACATACTACATGGCCAAACTCTTCAGGAATTTAGCAGTAGTGCTGCCAGAAGAAAGAGGTACAGGATCCTTTTAACAGGTTCAAGGAAAATGGAAGGGAAAATAAAAAACACAGAGGTGGCTAGTTACATCACACATAAAATCTAGTATACAGTAAACATATGGAAGGCCAGGACAGAAGTCAAAAGTGGAACCTAAAAACACTCTTCTGTAGACTCTTCTTTGCTTCTATGGTTCCTCAAACCTGCCTTCATCTGGGATCTCATCTGCACGTTCAGGTCTGGTCCAATTCCCTTTGCCAATACTGACCTTCTTAATTTTTCTCTGCCCCACCAACCTCTCCCCATTTCTCTGCCCCACCAACCTCTCCCCATTTCTCTGCCCCACCAACCTCTCCCCAGGTCAGCAGCACTGCAACATTATTCACATCTAAAACCTGATCTTTTCCAGAACGCAGGCCTCTTCTTCCTCTCCATGGGTCACACTAGGATTGAACACTGTGAACCTACAATTATAGCCCTTGAGTTTCTGCAGACTTTGCCCTTTCATTAATGTTAACTTAAAATATTAGGGATCTGCCAAGGTTCCAGACGCACCTATGGTTCAGAGACTCATCTTAAGATTCTGCACTCTCTCTAGAGGCTCACCTTGAGCTCCAGAAATAAAGCTAAAACTGCGGAGACTTCATGAATATCTGAGAATATCAGAGACCAGCCCCTCAGACCAAATAATCTTTCCTCAGGTCTTCAACTCTAGGAACACTACAGGGTCCCAGGTTTTCTTTCATCATGCTACTTCTGTATTTTTTGAGTATCCTTTTTATGGCCAATGCAAGCCCTCACAAGATATAGCTAACTTTTGTGTATTGAAAATATTGACTAATTCGAAGAGGATACCTTGTTTTGGTGTTAGGATACATTACTACAAAACATAACGTATAGTGCTTTGTAACTATGTGAGCATTGCCATAGTGAATATCTATTATAAATTTAATAGGGAGTAAGTTTGTCAAAGAAATATAATCATTGGTTAATGTCCAATTGAAAACAAATGGAAGGAAGGTATAGTAGCTATTTTCAAATATTTATATTCAATATGAAATATGCAAAGATGACATTAATAATGTGGTTTTAGACTAGAGTATAAGAAGAGAGTGTAAATTTTTCTTAGGGCTTACTTACACTTTGTGACAGATGATGAGTAATGAAAAACCAAACCCAAAGTGAACTGGAGCAATAAAACATTACCAGTTACACATTACCGGCCCCTGGGATTTCCCTCAGGAATTCTAAGCATTAGGAACACAACAGAAAGCCAGGACTGCAGTACCTTTCCAGCACTCAACACAATGAATATCTATTTCTTGGATGAATAAAAGAGTGAATGATTTGAAGAGATTCCAAGACATATTTCATTTTGACAATGAAAGAAGAAAAATAAGGCAAACTGGGCATAACGCAGAAGTTAGTATTAGGGAAGTTTTAAACTTGGAATTAATAGGGAAAGGTTTCTTTCATACATGTATTTAATGAAGCTGAGAAGATCAGTAAAAAATGGAGAGTTGGAGTCACTGCAGCTCTGTAATTTTAAGAGTTTATAGACAAAACACAGTTGTATGGGAAATATGGATAAGGGTCTTTGAGCTAACAGTTGATAGCATTTAGGGAAAAGAAATACGGTTGAAACAATGGTTTGTGCATATAAGGTCATGCACAAAATTCAGAATATTTTTGTTTACTTTTACTAACATCTCCAGTTAATTACTGGGCTCTTATTAACCCAAAACTTTATAATGGAACTAAGCCCAATACAAGACTGTAATGGTTAAGATGAAAAACAGTTCTAAGGATTTTGGCTATAGAGATGGTGAACAAGAAAGTAAATGTCTGCAAGAGAAACTATAGTGATAATGTTAGAAAAAGGTGTAGTGAGATGGGCTCTCCTGTCCATTGATTGTGGAAGCAAAAATTGTTAAAATTTTTCTGCAGAAATAATTTTCAGAACAAATAAGTTATTAATGCCATTTGACCTGGTAATTCCATTTCTCGGCATAAATTCTAAAGATAAATTTAGACAAGAATTCAAGTAAAAATAATATGAAAGAATGACAAAATATTTATCTTGATACAAAAGTTCAAAAATAGAAGTAAATTAAATATATTGTGTTAGATCAATAGAATGAATTACTATACTCTTACTGACTTACATTTTTGAAGTAATTTTGGTAAAGACAATGACAATAATGTGAAGCTAAGAAAAAATATGTGTACTATATTTTTTATATGTGCACTAATATGCAAACACATTCATACAAACATAAATATCTACATAATGAAACCAAATATATATATATTATCATGTTAACACTGCTTGTTTCTGTGGAGATAAATGTTATCTTTTTTTCTCTTATTGTTTTCTAAGTTCTCTAAAATAAGTTTAATTCTGTGTTACAATTTCAGGAAAGGAAGCGTCAGGATTGAATGATAGCCTGAGGGAAAAAGGAACAGACAATGATATGTCCTAGGGTTGGGCTTTCCTAAGGACTGACTAAATTTCTCTTTCTGGAGATGAAACATAGTTTCTACTCTCTGATATGACTGTAGGTATTTACTAAGATTAAAAAGGATAATATATTAGCGTATCCCACAAGTCACTAAACAAATGTTTTAACATCCCTAGAGATAGCACAATTAATGCAGATTGGAAGATGATTAAACAATATCATCATCCAAAGTAACAGAAAAAAAAGAATACACAGAAGTATTAGTTGATGAAAGTACTTTGTAAATATGATTTGAATGTGGAACACAAGGGGAAAGAAGCTATGCAGCCTCTGATCCCAGCCAAGCATGGTACCAGGTATTTTGCATGAATCAGAGAACGTTCATTTTGCTGGTAACAGGCAAAGGTTTTCATAACTGAACCAGAATTGAGACTCTGAAAGTCAGTATGTACAGAGAGGCAACAGTGGTCTCTAGCAATTGTCTTTAGACTTGGCATAGTTAAAGGACACTTAACCTGATGACCAATTACATCCCCTAATTTTCATGACAGACAAAAAAATGAGCCTTACCTTCCATTGGGGTTCCGAAAGATACAAACAAAAATGTGGAGAGAGGGGAGGGTACTGGAAGTCGATAATCACATGCGTTCAGTGACAATCTCGATGTAAGGGTCCAACAATTGTATTGTTCTTCACACATGCAAAGGACATTCAAGGGCCCCAAAAGTGGCATTAATTATTTAATGTGTTAGTTCAAGAGATAACTGCATTACCCACACTGTTGATGGAAAACAATAACAGTATGTGGAAAAATCATGGAACTAGAAGACTATAAGTCACAAAATCATTCAGTCGAGGTGTACATTGAATGTGAAGGTGTTTTAAGGCATGTTAACACATTTATTATACCTATTACTTAACATATTCACAAACAGAATATATGATAAAAATATATATCTTTTGAGGGAGGTGGTTCAAGATGGCTGACTAGATGCAGCTTGTATGCACCTCCTCCACAGAGAGGAACCAAAATAGCACATATATATTCACACTTCAAATAGATCATGTAAGCCAGAACACTGCGGTCCAACAGAGAAGCAATGGGAAGTAAATAAGAAGAGGGAAGGTAGGCAGCCTGCTTGGCTGGGATTGGCTGAGAACTGAGAAAAGTGCCCAGATGCTAGGAAATGGCAGGTAAAAATCCCCCAGAGCTCCACATTCCCATCGCAAACTTTCACAATCCTAGCTATTGGAAAACCCCTCAATCCATGCAGGCCTCAACACTAACACAGAGAGTTGCCCAGAGACTGCACAGAGGAACTACTCCAGAGAGGTAATTCATGCTGAGTCCCACAGACTTCCAAACCCTGACCAGCTGCAGCCTTTTGCCATTCTGAAAGTTAAGCCCCCCAAAACTAAATCCTATCCTGGGGCTGATGCTACTGTTGCTGCCCCAGACCAAGGACGGGGAGGGAAGGCTGGGCACCTTCTTACACTGCAAGGACAAATGCCCCGACAGCTGCAGCCTTCAATGGTAACAAACCACAATCCCCACAGCTAACCACCTACACAGCTCTCCTGGAGAATGGCTCCACCCTCCCCAATCTCAGGCCTGCAGCTGGTGTTATTCCAAGAGCCCAAACTATAAAAGTCTGTGTCCTTCCCTAGAGCCAGGGCTGTTGCTGCTTTTGCCACTGCTTGACCAAGGAGGAAGAGGGGAGGCTGGGCATTTTCACATGCCGTGAGGACACATCGCACTATCACTGCTGTGGGCTGCTATGGGACCAAAGGGCAAGGAAACCACGCATCACACAGCTACCTCCCTACATTGTCCTCACTGAGAATAACCTCACTCCACCTGGTGGAAAACCCACAGTGTTGCTGCCATTGCCTACTGCTGAGCATTTTGCCAGTCTCCTGGGGACCACTCTGCCTCTGCCTATCTCTGCCTGCACCTGAATACACTACCAGGGTGCAAGAGGACAAGTCTGCTGGCCTGTCCCATTGCCCTAGTACTTGTGCACCCAGGGGCCTAGAAATTGCCCAGCTCAGTCCTCCACCAATTGCATCTAAATACTCCCCCCAGGGTCTGGGGTCAGACCAACAAAACCTGCTGATAACACACAGCTGGCACTCATCCACATGCACCGCCAACAAGAAAAGGTGAATGGCCCACTAAACTTGTTGCAGCTACCACAAACACCAACAGAGCCTCTTGGGTGCCAGTAGGTTGCTCCACCACCACTACTGCCATTGTTCATATCAAATCCACTGCTAAGGGACCCAAGAACCCTCCAACATGCCTGGGCCACCACGGACATTACTGACATCTGAGTAAGTCACCTGGAGCCCCAAGAATCAGGTTGCTTGAACTCACTAACATTGGTGCCAGCATATGCCACACTGGAGCCCAAGGACAAGCATACTCAACCCAATGCTATTACCAGTAAGGCCTGAAGACTGGCTCTATTGGCATTATAATCCCCAACAAAACTTTACCACAGCTTCTACTAATAACTGCACCCTAAGCTACTAGAAAAATCACAGATATCACTGACGCTCTTTACAGCTAAATAAATAATATAGACAGAACACTACTGCATGCATCCAAAATCAAAGCAAAATGCCCTACCCAACCAAATATATATTTATTCCAAAATATATAGAGAGATATATATTCTGAAAAAGTCCTCTCCTATGAAAGAAAATTTTAAAATTTAGAAGAAACAACTGTTATGCAAGATGCATGGATATCAATGAAAAGACACAGGAAACATGAAAAAGCAAGGAACTATGACACATCCAAAGGAAGAATTATTCTTCAGCAATAGCTCCTAATCAAAATGGACTTTATAAAATCCCAGATAAAGATTTTAAAGAAGCTCAGAAAGATACAAGAGAATTGGGTAAAAAATATAGAGAAATGAGAAACAATTAAGAATATGAATTAGAAATTTACCAAAGACACAGACATGTAAAAGACAACCAAACAGAAATTCTGGAACTGAATAATTCATCAAATTAATTACAAAATACACCTGAAATCTCCAACAATAGACTAGATCAAACATAAGGAAGAATCTCAGAATTTGAAGACAGAACTTGTCAAATAACATAGTCAGACAAAAGTTTAAGAAAATGTCTGTAAAATAATAAGCAAAACCTTTGTAAAATTTGGCACAACATTGTAATTTTCAATGTCTCTAAGAGCAAAAGGAGAACAAAAGCATTGGAAAACCTGCTTAACAAAATAATTAACAAACTCAAATAGGCATGTAACACAATGAATATTGCTGAATGAATGGATATAATTAAGAACTTTTAGCAAGTGTCAGAAAGCCTCTGAGAGAAGTCTGAATCACAAGATAAGGGCCATCAATCTTTAGAATCAGAACTCCCACAAAGCTACCTAACCTATTCCCCAAATTCATCCAGGACCATGACCACCTGAAAGTTCTTATGAAAATGAATACACCAATAAATTGTATGTCTCAATACTCATTACTCACATGGTTAGCCAGAAACCTAAGTCCTCAGCTATTTGGTTATGTGAATCATAAACATGTAAATGTTCCTTGATACTCTGGGGTCATTGTATCCCATCACCAAAGATCTATCTTTATTCCTAATATCAAAAATTCTATGTTTTATTCAGTCATTACTTCCGTTGATGTAAATATACACATTCCACTCAGGCTTCTCAATTCTTTCTAATTCCGTTTCTTAGGGGGACATGCCAATTATCTCTTGCTGCAAAACTAATTATCTCAAAATATAGTGACTTGAAATGAAAGGCATTTTATTACATCGCATGATTGTGTTGATTAGAACTTGGGCAGGTCTGGCTGGGTGGTTTTCTCTCTTTGACATTGACTGACATTGTTCACATAACTTCACTCTCATGCCTTGTACTTGCAGAGTGACATCTGAAAGACTGGCTGCAGCTGGGCTCCTTAGTTCAAATTCTCCTTTCCTTCCCCATGTATTCTTAGGTCTTCTCCATGTGGTGTCTTCACCTGGGAAATCAGATTTTTAAATGGTAGCTCAGAGCTTTAAGAGATAAAGGCAGAGGCTTCTAATCTTCTTAAAATCTAGCCCTGCAACTGCCATAATGTCGCTCTCGCTCCATCCCACCATGCCATGTGCTCAGAGGACTCTCAGTCCAATGGGAAGGAAAATAAATCCAACCACCCAATGGGAGAAATGTCAGAGAATTTGTTGACATCATTACTCTGCTACCAACTTTCCTACAGCCACAAATTATTTATATTTATCCCACATGGAAAATGTGTTCATTTCCTCCATGATACCCAAAGTCTCATTCGACTTTCATATCATCACGAAGTTCAGAATCTTGTTATCTAAATCAGGACCATGTTATGAATCTCCTCAAGAGGGGTTCCAGTCAACTAAAGAGACAAATCATCTACACTCCCCTACACCAAACATAAAATGTGAAACTGAGGTAGGGCAACCTTCGAAATGTGGGAAAATAAGAGCCACAAAACAGACTTCTTCATAGCAGCTCTGAATCCTGCCAGTTACATGTTGACAGTTCTTTGATCAGGGCCCTGCCCTGGTTCCTGAAAAATATTCTCAGTTGTATTTGTATTCACTCTGTGGATATGAGTCATCCTTCCTTTCCTATTAAGAAATGCATCAGTTTTGCAGTTGAGTAGCCTTCTCAGCCTACTTCCTGCCTATGGAAGGTTAAGAGAATAAATACTATTTGTTTTTCATTTTGTACTGTGCATGTCTATTTTAGGTCAAGCTGATAGTCTTTCAGCTAGAGTATAAATCTAAAAATTTGTAGTTATCTAATATATCAAATAATACTTCATTCCATTAGACAAAAGCCACACTCATATTACTTCACAAGACAGAAACTTACCTGACTTAAGCATTTTGTATTTTGGAAAAAGAAATTCTTAATATTCTTTAAAATACTATTGCTTAACCAAAAGAATCTGTAAGGCATACCCTTATATATTTCTGTGGTATTTAACAAGGGGGCCTTACAGCCTCATTCTGACTTCAATCTTTCCCAGAGTTCTAGACTTACTGCCTTGGGCTTAACTTTTGCTCTAAGGACATTTCTGACTTTCAGAATATTTTGCTGGCTAGAAAGACTTTCCTGTGCATTCTATATGTCCTCCAAATTATGTTAAAAAATGAGGCAGCCCCTACCTTTCTTCTTATATTGTATTATAAACTACGCTATTTTACCATAGGTAGAATAGTCAATATTTCAGCATTCTGCCTTGAAATCTCCTTAGCTAGATCATTGAGTTCATTAGTTAGGTACAATTTTCTATTTCCTATATTACTTCTAGCCATAAGGATTGCCAAACTTTATAATACTACATGACTAGGGTCCCCTTTTCTTCAGTTGTTGTAACAATGTTCTCTTCATTGTCTTTCAAGTATTCACGAATGATGTCCCCAAACTCTTCTAGCTTTCCCTAACAGTCTCCTTGAGGCCATTCTAGCATCTGCCACCAGTTTCAGATTTTTGTATTGAAATACTTCATTTCTGGTCACAAGTACTCTTTTTGTTATCTATTGCTTCGTAACAAAGTACCCAAACTTAGGGGCTTGAAATAGCAAACATTTACCTAACTCACACAATTTTGTGGGTCAGGAATTTGGCAGGGCTCAGATGGGTGATTTTTCTGAGCTATATGTCATCAACTGGGTCACTTAGTGGTGTATATCTAATGGGGAGACTTATCTGGAGGGGCCAAGTTAGCTTCATTTACTTTGCAGGGGATGTTGTAAACATTAGACTTAATTGGGCCCCTTTTCCTCTTCATGTAGCCTCAGAGCCCTTCCCTCCCTGACCCTCCTGCATCCCCTCTCACCCACCATAATTTTACTTGAAGGTTAGTCTGTTGGATCAGGATTTTACTTGAAGGGTAGTCTGTTGGAAAGGTAGCCTGTTGAATTTTCCTGAAAGGTAACTGTTGCATCAGGAGTTAAAGGGAAAAGGCCAAAACTAATCTTTTTTTTTTTTTTTTTTCAAAGAATTGGCTCTAATTGGGAGATATTTACTTTACTTCTACTACATGCTATGGTCAGTCACAGATCAGGCCAGATACAAAGGGAGAGAAAATAGGCCCCACACTTGATGGAAGGAGTGTTATCTTATTCTTCCTTCAATGTTTATTTGCATAATCTGAGGTCTCAGTATAAATCAGAGATACAAATTATTGGGAGGCTTGCACCCAAGGTACTAGTAGCTCTGATTTTGGAAGTTTGCATATCCAACATAAAAGCCTTTTTAAAAATTACAGTTAGGCATTGTATAAGGATATACTGGTCGAAAACAGACCTCATAGATGACAGTTGTCCCATACAATTATAATGTAGCTAAAAAACTCTTAATACCTAGTGATGTTGTAGCTGTTGTAACATCATAGCACAGGGCATTACTCACATGTTTGTGCTGATGCTGGTGTAAACAAACCTATTGCACTGCCAGTCTTACAAAGGCATAGCACACACAATTATGCATAGTACGTAACACTTGATTATGATCATAAACAACTATGTTACTGGTTTATGTATTTATTCTACTGTACTTTTTATCATTGTTTTAGAGTATACTCCTTCTACTTATAAAAAAAAATAGTCAACTGTAAAGCAGAATCAGAGAAGTCCTCCACAAGGTATCCAGAAGCAAATATTATTATCATAAGAGATGACAGCTCCATGCACATTATTGCTGCTGAACACCTTCCACTAAGATATGGAGGTGGGAGACAGTGTTACTGATGATACTGACCCTGCGTAGGCCTAGGCTAATGTGTGTATTTGTGTCTTTGTTCTTAACAGAGTTTAAAAAGTAAAAAAATAAAAATAGGCCAAGTGCAGTGGCTCGTGCCTGTAATCCCAGCACTTTGGGAGGCCGAGGCGGGCAGATCATCTGAGGTCAGGAGTTCGAGACCAGCCTGACCAACATGGTGTAATCCTGTCTCTACTAAAAATACAAAAATTTGCCGGACATACTGGTGTGCTCCTGTAATCCCAGCTACTCGGGAGGCTGCGACAGGAGAATCGCTTGAACCCAGGAGGCGGAGGTTGCAGTAAGCCGAGATTGTGCCACTGCACTCCAGCCTGGGTGACAGAGCAAGACTCCGTCTCAAAAATAAATAAATAAGGCTGGGCGCGGTGGCTTATGCCTGTAATCCCAGCACTTTGGGAGGTCGAGGCGGGTGGAGCATGAAGTCAGAAGATCAAGACCATCCTGGCTAACACAATGAAACCCCTTCTCTATTAAAAATACAAAAAATTAGCCGGGTGTGGTGGTGGGCACTTGTAGTCCCAGCTACTAGGGAGGCTGAGGCAAGAGAATGCTGTGAACCTGGGAGGCGGAGCTTGCAGTGATCTGAGATCGCACCACTGCACTCCAGCCTGGGTGACAGAGCAAGACGCCATCTCAAAAAAAATAATAATAAAATAAATAAATAAATAAAATAAAATAAATTTAGATAAAAATAAGGATATAAAAAATAAAATATTTTTTATACATATATAATGTATCTGTGTTTTAAAATGTGCTATAATAAAAAAGTCAAAAAGTTTAAAAAACTAAAACGTTTATAAAATACAAAATAATAGTAAGTTAAGGTTAATTTATTATTGAAGAAAAACATCTCAAATAATTTTAGTGTACAGTGTTTATAAAATCTACAGTAGTGTACAGTAATGTCCTAGGCCTTCATATTCATTCACCACTCACTCACTGGCTCACCTAAAATTCAGTAACTTGCAGTCCTGCAGGCTCCATTTATGATAAATTATCTATACAAGTGTACCTTTTAAAAATCTTTTATACCATATTTGTACTGTACATTTACTATGTTTAGATGTTTAAATACACAAATACTGTTTTGTTACAATTGTGTACCTTATTCAGTACAGTAACATGCTGTCCAGATTTGTAGCTTAGGAGCAATAGGCTTTACAATCTAGCCTAGGTGTATAGCAAGCTGTCTGGGTTTGTGTAAGTATATTCTGTGATGTTCACAGAATGATAAAATCATCTAATGATGCATTTTTTTCAGAATGTATCCCTGTCTGTCATTAACCAGTATATGACTATACAGTTTTGTGCTGTCTCATGCTCCTCCACTCTCCAAAATCAGTTCATCTCTTTCTCATATACAGCCTATTTCTTTCTTTTCTTCTAACTTGACCCAACCTACTTAGGAAAATCTACGGGTTTGTCCCTGTTTTCTCTCTGTTTCTTCCTTTCTCTTTTATCTGTATGCTAAACAACATACTCTGCTTCATACTCATCCATGTCCTTATTGTTTTTAGAGCCCATACTCCAGCCTCATCTCATGCAACTTTCCCCTTTACTCGCTAAATTTCTGCCACACCGTCTTGCACTTTGCAGGTTTTTCTTGCCTAAAATATGTGTGAACATTTCCAACAATCCTTTGTGGTTATCTGGACAATATGTCCTTCCTACTGAATTGTAAGTTCCATGTAGACAAATGCCTCATCTGTTTCATTACTATTATTTGCCAGCAGCCAACACAGTTACTGATACACATTTGATGTTCAGAAATTATTTATTCAATAACTAATTAGAAATGTGAATACAATCAAAGTTAAGTGAAAAATTAGGAATAGAGATGTATCTATCCACAAAAAAAGTGAAACATGTTAAAATGAAATTATAACTAGTTCCCAGTGTCACACTAACTATTAAAGCCTGTCAAAATGCCCAGAAATCGTTTGAGGCATTTCTATATAAATGTTCTTCTACCTCCTCCAACCCTGATATTTGAAATGAAGACATGCAACACATAAAAGCTATTTCCAGTTAATTCATGTTTAATGTTTAAGGTTAAAGCAGCATTATTTTCCTTCATTGGGTTAAATAGCCTTTTGGAGGCTAAACAGACAATAAATCAACATTGCTCATCAAAAAAAAAATTCATTTTTGTTTTTCAAATTCCCAGTTTCAGAACACAACCACACTAAGTGGAGACTTGCCAAAATAATCTATGAGTATAGAAAAATAAATAGGTTATGTGCCATTTTCCAACAGCATGGTACAATTTTTGACAGCCATTTATATCTTCAGATTCTTTTTTACTATGAATTCAGAGACAGCATTTTGGAAGATTTCTAACCTATCTCCTGTTTATTGAATGTACACAACAAATGAATGTGAGTATTTTGGGAAGATTTTCTCCATTCTCATTGCATGAGTTTTCACTGTTACATTAAAAACTGTAGTTCCTCAACCCACAAGACCTACAATCTTCACAATCAGTTAAACTTTGTAAATATCTTCTAAGGCAGCAGTATTGGTTTAGTACACTATAAATGCTTATCATTGCCTCTAGAATATTTTATGTTTGCTCTTTTCACAAAGTAATAAGATAATTTTTCTTAACACATATTACCAATTTTAAAGTATGAATCTTAGAATGTGAGCCCTGAAAAAGACCTTGAGAAGTCTTCTAGTCCACATCCTTGTATCCATATAAGTTGACTACAGCCCACCCTGGATAATGTTCATTGATCCCATATTTAAATACTTCAGCAGGAAGAGGGTTCTTTTTGTTTTTGTCTGTGGTAAGTTTCAATGTTTAATAACCCATAAAGCTCTTAGGAAATTTTTCCTTATATCTACCCTAAATTACCAATGACACACGGATTTAGATTTGAATCTTAAGTAACTAGAATAAATTACCTCTGCTATGGAAATAGACACCCGCTCTGAATTTGAAAAACTGTAGTCTCTGTGAAATAAACTGAAAATATTACTTCTCAGGGATGGAGTACGTGATTTTCAATCAAGTGTCCCAACTCCACAAAGTGCTTGTGCTATATAGTAAGCTAAATGACTAAATGGTCTTGGTGCAGCCCTCCAAGACACTTGTGAGCACTGTAAACACCAGAGCCGAAACAGAATGCAAGAGATGAACCATGACAAGAAATCAGACAAAATTATGGTCAAGAGCCATCTGGGTGATGGGTTATGCACACACACAGGCATCCCATACACATCTCAGCAAACACTGTGTTTAAGAAGATGAGGACAAGCTGAGCCAAGGTTCCTGTGCATATCAGTGCTTCATGAACTACAAGGGGACTTCACCAACAGAGACTCTTTTCTAGGATTTTATTCTGATAATACCACTGTATTATTTGTGACTACACAACTTACTTATCTACAGGTGAAAGTCTTTCTTTTTACTCATCCTTTAAGTTCATTTTGCCTAATATTTGACCTTGACATCTGATGACACGTGATGGTGGAATGTCAAGGGTTTATGTGAACAGTCAGCATACTCTAGGAATGGAAGAAAGTGAAAGTTAAAAAATAAGTAAGTAGAGTTGGTAAGTTATTCAAGTCCTTATTAGTTGTGTCACTTCAGGTAGATTATTTAAGCTTTTTAAAGCTAAGTTCCTTCAACAGTAAAATAGACGTAACCGTATCTACGTCATGAGTTTGCATGACGATTAAGTGGGTGCCGTAATTCATGAGAAAAGCTTCATACTCTTAACTTTTGTTTCTGACAGTTAATGTATGAAAGCATGAACATGCTAATATTAAAGAAGCTTCATTTATTTTTAATTCAGTAAGCATTTGCCTATCATCTGCCTAAGTGTAAGATCTAGGTTCAGACTTGTTGGTGAAATCAAGAATGAACTAGAGAAAAATCTTAAATTCAATCCGTGAAAAAGAGATGTGAGGCTTATCTATCAAAATGTAGGTACTCAATAAATATTTGTCAATATTGTCAACCAACATTGCCCCTTGTACAAAATGAAAAAAGTTATTATAATGCAACATATAGCAATATTGGAAACAGTCAAGCTAAAGGGTCGTATAGTTCAAATGGGGGAAACAGGCTAAAAAATGTCCAGATATGTAGATAACATAGATCAGGAAGGTGTTACAGGGAATTTTGGAAGTGTATGTGGTTTGTGGTCCAGGAAAAATATCTTTTGCACCATTTGTCTTCTGAATTTTGTCTTCTGAATATTATGCTTTATTAGCAGTTCTCAAGAATCCACAGAAATATATTATTTTTCCAGTTCAGCTGTCCTAAAAGGAGAATGACACTGTCTTACCACATTTAAAGATCTTTACAGATAAGTAATAGAACGGGACATCAGTCTCCAAAGAGGATAATTTCACCATTCTGTTTGAGGACATGTCTTCACCCATGCTAAAGGTTATGTTTACTCCTGTCTGGTTTTCCATGTGATTCTCCCTCTTTTCTCTACTTGCAATCTTTCCCCTCTACTGGTTCATTCTGTGCAGTTCAAGCCTCTAGCAATAATGGAATAAAATACTTAAACCTTTCATCTTTATTACAATCTTTCACATCACAACCAAGCTGCTTTAAAAAGCATGTTGTGAGACTTTCTGTTTTTGGTCTAGCCTGTAAATAGTTTGGAAATCACTACTCCATCCTAACAATAAGTAAAAAGCCGAACAAATGGAAAATTCAACAACTCTTCTTAGATCTGACAGAGAAGTGAGGCCACAGGGCAAGATGGTATCTCAAAAACTGGAAAGAGAGATAGACAGGTGGATATAAAGAATCACAATTCACTGGAGCAGAAAGCCGTGAGCAGCAACCTCCATAGGGAACCAGAGTCAGATGAGGAAAACCTGAATTGTAATTGAGAAACTGATGAAGGCTCAGAGTAGACACATTTGAGAGACACAGACTCCGGTGGGACCCAGTCACTGGGGGCCCCCACATTTTTGTGCATTTTTTCCATCAAGAGCTCTGCCAACCTCTCACAGAGAAAACTGGAGAAAAATTCCCTCAGACTTTCAGCAGAAGGAGGGAGAAAATAACCACTTTGAAATATACCAGAGAATTCTGTGTCTGTTCTATTTAACCAGATATTTTGCCAGAGCTTAACCTATTGGAATTTTTGTCAGAGCCTAGCCAATCTCGAAGAGAGGAAATACCAAACTCCAGCCCCACCTAGCTATCCTGTGAAACCTAGGTGAGTAGGAAAAAATAAATAAAAAGCATTTGTCAATATTGTCAACCAACATTTCCAGCCCCATGTGGCCATCCTGTAAAACCTGAAAGAGATTCCCAGCCTAAAAGAACTTCACAGACGAGGGCACAGGATTATTAAAATACTGAGACAGTATTTTACTGAATAAAATATTGAATTAAAATACTGAGACAGGAAGAGGATGTTTTCTCTCCCTGGACACCTTACTAATACATGACTAAAGGCCTATTTAACATAGTTCCTTTACCCAGTATATCATGTCTGCCTTTCAACAACAATGACAAATTATAAGACATACTAAAAGCCAAAACCGCAATTTGAAGAGACAGAGTAAACACCAGAACCATACTCAAATACAGCAGTGATGTTGTAATTATCAGACCATAAATTTAAAACAACTATAATTAATGTGCTAAGCGGTCTAATAGAAAAAACAGACAACATGCAAGAACAGATGGACAATGTAAGCAGAAAGATGGAAATTCTGAGCCAATCAAAAAGAAATGCTAAAGATCAAAAACATTGTAACAGAAATGAAGAACGTCTTTGATGGGCTCCTTAGTAAACTTGACATGGATGAGGAAAGGAATCACTGAGCTTGAGGATATGTCAATAGAAACGACCAAAACTGAAAAACAAAGTGAAAAAGACTAACAAAAAACTGGAACAGAATATCCAAAACTTGTGACATGATGACAAAAGATATAACTTACATGTAGTAGGAATACCAGAAGTAGATAGATGAAAGAGAGAAAGAAACAGAAGAAATATTTAAAGCAGTAATTACTATTACTGACAATTCCTCAAAATTAATGTTGGACACCAAGTACAGATCAAGGAAGCTCAGAGAACACCAGGAAGGATGAATGTCAAAAATACTACACCTAGACATATCATAAACTGCAAAAAAATAGAAGGTAAAGAAATAATGTTAAAAGACATCAGAGGAAAAAAATATCTATACAGGAACCAAGATAAAAATTATACCTGACTTCTAAGAAAGGAGTAGAGTGAAATATTAACAATATTGAGGAAAAAAACCCAACAACCTAGAATTCTGTACCCTGCAAAATTATGCTTCAAAAATGAAGAAGGTCTGTCTCAGATAAACAAAAATTGAGTGAATTTGTTGGCAGGAAACCTGCCTTGCAAAAATGTTAAAAGATCTTCAGAGTTAAAGAAAATTATATAGGTCAGAAACTGTGATCTGCGTAAAGAGAGGAAGAACACTGGAAAATGAATAAAATGAAGGAAAAATAAAAACCTTCACTTTTCTTATTCTTAACTGATCTGACATATAAAAATTTGTTTAAAATAATAATATCAATATATCCAATTATGCATTTCTATGTGGATATAATTATATGTATGCTTGTGTATAAATCGAAAGAATACCAGAAATGATACAAGGCCCAGAAGGGAGAAATTAAGAATATTTTGTTATTTTAAGTTATTTACCCTACCCATGATATTTCTACCAGCACCCTGTTTAATATTCTATCATTTTCTAAGAGGATATAAGCTTTATTTAAGTCTCACTTCTTCTATACCCTCACCAGCAGCACATTTAAAGTCCATATCTCTAGCAACAATGTCTTTATGATTATTTAGATGATTACTATAACAACACCCCACTTATGGTACCAAAGTTCGTGTTAATTTCCCGTTCCTGCTGCAAAAGATTACTATAAATTTAGTGGCTTAAAAATCACGTTTATTTTCTTATAATTGCAGAAGTCAGAAGATCAAAAACAGTTTCACTGGACCAAAGTCAATATATCATCAAGGTTAGCTCTTCCAGAGGCTGTGGGAGAGGATTGGTTTCTTGTTTCTTCCACTTACAGAGGCTGCAGCATTCATTGGCCCCTGGGTATATCATTTCAATCTCCACTTCCATCATCACATTGCCTTATGATTGCTAAATCAATCATATGTTAGCATAAATATATTGATTTCTCTTTGCTAGGGACCCTAAGCAAAAGCAACCATTGTTATTTGAAAAGCCAAGGAGAAATCAGAAATGAAAGCAAAACAAAAGAAAACTTGGATTACTCTTCCTTATATGCTTCATGGTTACTCTTTTCTCAAAGTGTGGGGGATTAAAGGAGTAGTGTTAAAAAGGCCAAAGTTCCTAATACAAATTCAAGTGTGCAAGAGTAATAACTGTGTTGAGCCGTGTGCTAGCCTAGAATTCAGTTTGGTTTTCTAAGGTTTTGGCTTAAAATGTAAATAAGGACAGAACCTGTACAAGCTTTGTCCTGTAAACTTAATTCTTTTTATTATATAAAAATTTATAGTATGAGAATGTTTACTCCATGAACTGAGATGGTTCTTGCTTGTCATTTAAATATTGTGGCCTTAACCATGGTTCTTTGTAATAGTGCATTAGGAACAGGCATTAGAAAACAGTAGGAAAAATTGAAGACTATTTGTCAGCAAGCTGTGACATAGATGAAGAAACATGACTAAACTTGTGAATGATGAAGAAACCTGGGGAAGGGATGACTTACTGATTTGTTGGAGTGTGGCTTCAGAGTGCTAATGAAGATTATAATAGAATATAATGTTCACAATATTAGATTTCTGAAGGGATGAGAAAGAAATGTCCAGAGGAAAAAAGGTCAAAATCTGAAGAAGTGATGACTTAATAGACTGTCAAGCATTCTTTTCTGTGAGATGTGATATTTTAGTATCATTAGGATGAAGTGAGGAAATATAAACATGAGAGTTTATAGTAGAAAGAGGGAAACAAAATAACAGGTTATATAGTTTTTTGTGCTAACTTATATGTGCATTACAAGTGAACTCTACAGGAAGGATAAGGGGGAGGAGTAGGAGTAGGAAAAGAAGTAGGAGGAGGAGGAAGGAGGAAGAACAAAGAGAAGAATAGAAGAAGAAAGAGAAAGAGCAGAAAGACAGCAGTAGCAGCAGTTCCAGCATAGACAAGAACAAGAGCAAGAATAAGAATAGGAAAGTCCTGATAAAAAGCTGAGTTGCTTTATGTGGCTCTGGAGAAATTGAAGAGATTACAGCTCTTAAGGCAGGAGACCTCCTATCACAGTTAACACTCCAGCAAAAACTGAGAAGTATCAGATTTTGGCAATGGCTACCCCTAGAGGCAAGGCTTCCTGCCAATAAAGATCAACACTTGCAGAGAGCTTAATGTCTGCTAAGGACTACAATAGGTGCTATACATTTATTAATTAATTTAATAGTTATAAAAAGCCCATGAGATAGGTGAAATTATTACCCATATTTTACCAATTAGGAAGTTCAGGAACAAAGAGGTTAAATAATTTACCCAAGCTAGTCAGTGCCCGAGCTGGGATTTAAACTGAGGCAATAAGAGAGGCCTGACATGAGCAACATGAAAAAGTAGGAGTTCCGAGCCTTCATCTCCCAACTAAAAGCAATAATTACACATTTTTCATGAAGAAAATAGCTCTGGGAGGGTGCAAGAGTCCAGTTACAAAGCTACAGCAACACAGTAGTGCAAAGAGAGAGAAAGGGAGCGAGACTATTAACCACACAGAAGGGTAGGAAGAACAGTTTCATTCTGCCTTCATCATCCCATCCCTCAGGCCTATACAGCTCAGTGTCCAGAGGAATTTCCTCATCCCATGAGTTCCCTTCATAGGGGAAATGAAAGGCAGAGTGGATGACCAGCTTCACTAGCTTTTGGAGCACTGCCCATGTGACCAAAATTATTTCACCCCACCCACTGGAGAGATCAGCATAACCAAGATATCTAGAGATGGCTAGGAGCAAAGAAGGAAGAAGCTGTCAGTATCATCCACACAGTGGGAGCCACTGCAGTCCACCATGTCCTGCTCCTCAGAGAACCCCCACAGCCTTCACTAATGAGGACCTCAACAGCCATCATGAACGACTTACTGTTTTTGCTGCAAGGATCCTGCAGTTTTTCACATTCACAGACCACAGCTGCCCAGACTCCTAAACCATCCTGCCAGAAACATTCTATCCTGTGCCACTACAGGTGTTGCAGCTCCAGAACCCAGTTTAGCCACCACATGTATGTCTGAAACCAGCTCCAGCCCCTGCAACCAGTGTTTCCCTCCTCCCCATTGTTCATGCACCCATGGTTGACCACTTGCACGCAGCCTATGCCAGCCCCACTGACAGTCCCCTCTTCCACACTCATGCACATTGCCAGCCCTGACACCCACAACTGGGCATGCACAGACAGACAAACCCAAAGCCTGCCAACAGCCTCCACCACTGTGCATACAGACACAGCTGGTCGCTGCAGCTGCTTGCATGCAGGCTGACAGCTTGGCCCTTGCAGGTGTTCATGCACACATGATCAGTCCCAACCCCCATCAATGCCAGACCCTACCACCAAGCATACGCATACCACTGACATAAGCCTGAGATGCCACCTGTCTTAGTCCCTCCCCACCAAAAGAAGATCACTGCTAAACCGAAAAGCACCTCCAAGGACCCAACAACCCTCATAGCCACCACAGACATTTGTAGCTCTCACCCCATCGGCTGTGGAGTTGCTGCTGTTGCAGACTGACCCCAGTTGCCTGATCCATGAGAAACTGCGTCCTACTGCCACTTTTGGTGTCCCATGATGGTATACCCAGTGTTACTACACATTTGAATGTGCCCCCTCAACAACACCCAAGGAACTACACCCTACTTCCGTCAATGCTGAAGGTATTGCTGAAGGTCATTTCTTACTGAAACCAGTCCATAAAGTCCTAAGCAAGTCTACAAGGATTACAAAGACTCAGGGAAATATGACACTACCAAAGGAACAAAATAAACTTCCAGCAACTGACCCAAAATAAATAAATATCCGTAATTTGCCTGAAAAAAAATTCAAAATATGTATGCTATAGAAGCTCGGTGAGCTACAAGAGAACACAAATACACAATTTAACAAAATCAGAAAAATAATATAAGAACAAAATGAGACCAATAAACAAAAGTTAGAAAACATAAAAAAAAAGAACCAAATAGAATTTATGGAGCTGAAGAATATAACAGGAAAAAAAAATACAACAGAAAGTGTATTAGTTAGGGTTCTCCAGAGGAACAGAACCAACAGGAGATGTATGTGTGAGTGTTTGTGTGTGTGTGTGTGTGTGTGTGTGTGTGTGTATGTATGAGTTCATTATGGAGAACTGGCTCAACATAATTTCAAAACAAAGTACTGATACAGTTCCAACGAGTGGAGGAACACCAGGGCTTTTGTCTTGTGTGAATTGGATAAAACGATATGGACACACATGGAGTGGCTTTAAGGAGCAGAGGGTTTAATAGGCAAGAAAGAAGGGAGAAGAAAGAAGGAAGAAGCTCCCATGTACAGAGACAGACCAGAGGTTGGGGGTGGTGGTTCCAAAGCCAAGAGAGGAGACCCCGAGTGTGGTGGACACTGGCCAGTTTTATGTGAAGGTTGGAGGAAAGGGTGTCTGATTTGCACAGGGCTCAGGGGATTGGTTTGACCAGGCATATCATTCACAGAGCCCTCAGAAAAAACTGGCCCTCCTACCCTAGCCTTTTAATATGCAAATACAAGATACCCTGATGTTCTACACACGTGGAGATATGTGGGTGTGGCACGTTGCCAGGCACTTATGGGGTCAAGGGCAAGAGGGCAATGGTGGGAATCGCCATGTTGGGTGGAGCCAATTTCTAATGACCTGTATTTGCATATTAAAGGTTGCTGGCTCAGCTCTAAGAGCCAGGGCTGCTTTAAAAGAGAAAAAAAACTCTGGAGCTGAAAAACTTCTGGAGCTGCTTTAAAAGACAAAAAACTTTCCAAGGACCCCTTTTCCTCTCTATCTGACTGAAATAATTTTTAAATAATTCCTACCACAGTACCACTTAGTCTATCTGCAAGCAGGGGAAAGAGAATTTTCTGACACAATTACAAAAACAAAGTACCACATTAGGCTGTCTGCAAGCAGGGGAAAGAGAGAAGCCAGTAGCGTGGCTCAGTTCAAGTCCAAAAGCCTCAAAACCAGAGAAGCCAACACTGCAGCCCTCAGTCAGAGGCCAAAGGCCCATGAAATCTTGGGAGGCAGCTGGTGCAAGTCTCAAAAGTCTAAAGATGAAAGAACCAGGAGTTTGATGTCCAAGGACAGGAGGCGAGGAAGTCAAGCATCCAGCATGGGAAGAGAGAGAGCAAGCTGACTCAGCAAGCAAGCTACCTGTCCCCCTTCTTCCACCTGCTTTGTTCTAGATGTTCTAACAACCAATTGGATGATGCTCACCCAACACTGAGGTGGGTCTTTCTTTCCCAGTCCTTTGATTCAAATGTCAGTCTCCTCTGGCAATACCCTCACAGACACACCTAGGAAAAATGCTTTATCAGCCTTCTAGGCATCCCTCAATCCAGTCAACTTGACACGTAATATTAACCATCACAGACAGCTACAGTAGCAAACTCAATCAAGCAGAAGAAATAATTCTCAGCACACTCAAAAACAAATTTGAAATTACATAGTCTGAGGAGATCAGAGAAAATACATTTTAAAACAGTGCAGAAAATCTACCAAATTTATGAGACATCATTAAGAAAAATCAATATACAAACTACAGGCATCCAAGATCCAGGAGGAGAAGTGAGAATGAAAGGAGAAACAAACTTATTTTTTTAAAAAGAGGGAGACAGGATTAAGATGGCATATAGGAGGCAGGACTAGCTTGCAGCTCCCACTTGGATGGGCAGAGCGGCGTGTGGTAACTTACGTTGTGAACATTTGCTCCAAGAATTACCACAGGAACAACCAGGAAAGCCAAGAGAATCCACAGACCCTTTGAAGGAACTGAATCACCACTGCAGGCTCCCTGAGATGCCAAAAACCTGAGAGTCTGATTGCTTTCTGCTTGCTTTCTCAGCAGAGAGGCTGGTGGACTGGGGCAAGTCCTCACCCCTGGTCACTGGCTGCCTGGAAATAGACTCAGTGTGGTGTTGGGGGATCGGGCATGGTGGGAATGAGACTGGCCTTTAAGACCGCGGGCTGTGTGGGTGTGGAGTGAGGCCTGTGACTGCCAGCTTTCTTTCACTTCCCTGGTGACCTGTATGACTCAGCAGAGGCAGCCACAATCCTTCTGGAAATATAACTCCATTGGACTGGGAACCACACCCCTATCCCCACAGCAACCACAGCAAGCCCTGCCCAAGGAGAGGCTGAGCTCAGACACACCTATATCTGCCCCCACCCACTGATCTTTCTCTACCAGCCCTCCTAGTGGAAGATAAAAGTTATAATCTCTTGGGAGCTCCGTGGCCCTGCCCACTACCTGAGAAACCTGAATACTTAACCAGGTGTCCCTAGGGCAAGTTTACATCTTCCTTATAGGGGCTGCAGCTGATGCACTCTTGAAAGCACCACATCCTGCCTGGAGGCCAACCAACACAAAACCAGAGCAATAAACAAAAACACAACCAAGGACCCTCACAGAGTACACTTCACTTACCTGCTACCTCCACTGGAGCAGGTGCTGATATGTACAGCTGCAAGACCTGAAGATGGATCACATCACAGGACTCTTTGCAGACACTCCCCGGTACCAGCCCGGAGCCCAGTAGCTCTACTGGGTGGTTAGACCCAGAAGAGCAAACACAATCACTACAGTTCAGCCCTCAGGAAGCCTCATTCCTAGGGGAAGAGGCAGAACACCACAAGGGAGCCCCCTGTGGGACAGAAGAATCTGAACAGCAGCCTTGAATCCCAGATCTTCACTCTGACATACTCTATCCAAAAGAAAAGAAACCAGAAAAACAATTCTGGCAATATGACAGAATAAGGTTCTTTAACACGCTCGAAAGATCAACTAGCTCACCAGCAATGGATCCAAACCAAAATGGAATTTCTGAATTGCCAGAAAAAGAATTCAGAAGTCGATTATTAAGCTAATCAAGGAGGCACCAGAGAAAGGTGAATTCCACCTTAAAGAAATAAAAAAAACATGATACAGGATATGAAAGGAAAATTCTTCAGCGAAATAGATAGCATAAATAAAAAACAATCACTACTTCTGAAAATCAAGGTCACACTTACAGAAATGCAACATGCACTGGAAAGTCTCAGCAATAAAATTGAAAAAGCAGAAGAAAGAATTTCAGAGCTCAAAGGCAGGGCTTTCAAATTGACCCAATCTGTCACAGACAAAGAAGAATTTTTAAAAATGAACAAAACCTCCAAGAAGTTTGAGACTATGTTAAACATCCAAACCTAAGAATAATTAGTGCTCCTGAGAAAGAAGAAAAATCTAAAAGTTTGAAAGACATATCTGAGGAAATAATCAAAGAAAATTTCCCACCTTACTAGAGATCTAGACATCCAAACACAAGAAGCTCAAAGAACATGCAGGAAATTCATTGAAAAAAGATTATTCCCTGCACACACAGTCACTGGGTTATCTAAAGTCAAGATGAAGGAAAAAATCTTAAGAGCTGTGAGGCAAAAGCATCAGGTAACCTATAAAGGAAAACCTATCAGATTAACAGCAGATTTCTCAGCAAAAACCCTACAAGCTAGGTTAACAGTAGATTTCTCAGCAGAACCCTGTGAGTTAAGGAGGTTATTTTTAGCCTCCTTAAACAAAACCATTATCAGCCAAGAATTTTGTATCAGCAAAACTAAGCTTCATAAATGAAGGAAAGATACAGTCTTTCCCAAACAAATGCTGAGAGAATTCACCACTACCAAGCCAGCACTACAAGAACTGCTAAAAGAAGCTTTAAATCCTGAAACAAATCCTCAAAATACACCAAAATAGAATGTCCTTAAAACATAAATCTCACAGGACCTATATAACAATAACACAATAAAAACAACAACAACAAGGTATTTCAGGCAACACATAGCATGATGAATAGAATAGTATCTCTCATCTCAATACTAACATTAAAACATACAGAATGGCAGAATGGATAAGAATTCACCAACCAAGTTTCTGCTGTCTTCAGGAGACTTCCCTAACACATACGGACTCACATAAACTGAATGTAAAGGGGTGGAAAAAGACATTCCATGCAAAAGACACAAAAAAGCAAGCAGAAGTAGCTATTCTTATATCAGACAAAACAAAGCTTTAAAGCAAAAGCAGTTAAAAAAGACAAAGAGAGGCATTATATAATGATAAAAGGACTAGTCCAACAAGAAAATATCACAATTCTAAATAAATATGCACCTAACACTGGAACTCCCAAATTTACAAAACAATTACTACTAAACCTGAGAAACGAAATAGACAACACAATAATAGTGGTGGAATGTAATACTCCACTGACAGCACTAGACAGATCATCAAGACAGAAAGTCAACAAAGAAACAATGTACTTAAACTATACAATAAATGGGCTTAACAGATATTTACAGAACATTCTGCCCAACAACTACAGAATGTACATTCTATTCATCAACACATGGAATATTCTCCAAAATAGACCATATGGTAGGACACAAAAAAAGTCTTAGTAAATTTTTAAAAATTGAAATTATATCAAGTACTCACTCAGACCACAGTGGAATAAAATTGTAAATCAACTCCAGAATGACCCCTCAAAGCCATGCAAATACATGGAAATTAAATAACCTGCTACTGAATGATCACTGGGTCAACAATGAAATCAAAATTGAAATTTAAAAAATTATTCGAACTGAACAATAATAGTGACACAACCTATCAAAACTTCCGGGATACAGCAAAAGCAGTGCTAAGAGGAAAGCTCATAGCCTTAAATGTCTACATCAAAAAGTCTAAAAGAACACAAATAGACAATCTAAGGTCACACCTCGTGGAACTCAAGACGCAAGAATAATCCAAACCCAAACCCAGCAGAAGAAAAGAAATAACATAGATCAGAGCAGAACTAAATGAAATTGAAACAACAACAACAAAAATTTACAAAAAATAAATCAAACAAAAATCTGGTTCTTGAAAAGATAAATAAAATTGATAGACTGTTAGCAAGATTAACCAAGAAAAGAAGAGAGAAGATCTAAATAAGCTCAATTACAAATGAAATGTGAGACATTACAACTGATACCACAGAAATACAAAAGATTATTCAAGGCTACTATGAACCCTTTTAAGGGCACAAACTAGAAAACCTAGAGGAGATGGATAAATTACTGGAAATATACAACCCTCTTAAATTAAACCAGGAAGATACAGAATCCTTGAACTGACCAATAACAAGCAGAGATACCGAAATGGTAATTTAAAAATTTGCCAACAATAAAAAGTCTAGGACCAGACAGTTTCACAGCTAGATTCTATCCATTGACAATCTTACTGACACTATTCCAAAAGATAGAGAAAGAGGGAATCCTCCCTAAATCATTCTATGAAGCCAGTATCACACTAATACCAAAACCAGGGAAGGACATAACAACAACAAAAAACTACAGACCAATATCCCTGATGAACATAGATATAAAAATCCACAACAAAATACTAGCAAATGGAATCCAATAGTATATTAAAAAGATAATCCACCATGATCAAGTCGGTTTCATGCCAGGGATGCAGGGATAGTTTAACGTAAGTAAGTCAATAAATGTGATACACCACATAAACAGAATTAAAAACAAAAATCACATGATCATCTCCATAGATGCATAAAAGGCATTTGACAAAATCCAGCATCTCTTTATGATTAAAACCCTCAGCAAAATCAGCATAGAAGGGACATACCTTGAAGTAATCAAAGCCATCTACAACAACCCTATAGCCAACATGATACTGAATGAGAAGTTGAAAGCATTCCTTCTGAGAAATGGAACAAGGAAAGGATGCCCACTTTCACCACTTCTATTCAATGTAGTACTAGAAATCCTAGCCAGAGCAATCAGAAAAAAGAAAGAAATCAAGGGCATCTAAATCACACTAAAGAAAAAGTCAAATTGTCCCTGTTTGCTGATGATATGATCATATATCTAGAATACCCTAAAGACTCATCCAAAGGCTCCTAAAACTGGTAAATGAATTCAGCAAAGTCTCAAGATGCAAAATTTAGGTACATAAATCAGTAGCTCTGCTATATACCAGCAGTGACCAAGCTGAGAATCAAATCAAGAACTCAACCCCTTTCACTATAGCTGCAAAAAAATAAAATAAAATAAAATACTTAGGAATATACCTAACGAAGGATGTCAAAGACCTCTACAAAGAAAACTACAAAACACTACTGAAAGAAATCACAGATGACACAAACAAATGGAAACACATCCCATGCTCATGAACGGTCAGAATCAATATCATGTATATGGCCATGCTGCCAAAAGCAATCTACAAATTCAATACAGTTCCCTTCAAAATACCATCATCATTCTTTACACTAGAAAAACAATCCTCTCATTCATATGGAACCATAAAAGAACTTGCATAGCCAAAGCAAGACTAAGCAAAAAGAACAAATCCGGGGGCATCACATTACCCAACATCAAACTATACTACAAAGCCATAGTCACCAAAACAGCATCGTACTAGTATAAAAATAGGCATATAGACCAATGGAACAGAATACAGAACCCACAAATAAAGCCAAATACTTACAGCCAATTGATCTTCGACAAAATAAACAAAAACATAAAGTGGCAAAAGGACACCCTGTTTGACAAATGGTGCTGGGATAATTGGCAAGCCACAGGTAGAAGAATGAAACTGGATCCTCATCTCTTAACTTATAAAAAAAATCAACTCAAAATGAATCAAAGACTTAAATCTGAGGCCTAAAACCGTAAAGATTCTAGAAGATAACATCAGAAAAACTGCTCTAGACATTGGCTTAGGCAAAGACTTCTTGACCAAGTACCCAAAAGCAAATGCAACAAAACAAAAAAAGATAAATAGATAGAACTTAATTAAGCTAGAAAGCTTCTGCACAGCGAAAGAAATAATCACCACAGTTAACAGGTATCCTACAGAGTGGGAGAAAATCTTCACAGTCTATACATCCAACAAAGGACTAATATCCAGAATCTACAAAGAACTCAAACAAATCATCAAGAGTGAAACAAACAATCCCATCAAAAAGTGGGCTAAGGACATGAATAGACAGTCCTCAACAGAAGATATACAAATGGCTAACAAGCATATAGAAAAATGCTTGACATCACTAATTATCAGGGAAATGCAACTCAAACCCACAATGTGTTACTGCCTCACTCCTGCAAGAATGGCAGTAATCAAAAAAAATCAAAAAGTAATAGATGTTGGCAGGGATGTGGTGAAAGGGGAACACTTTTACACTGTTGGTGGGAATGTAAACTAGTACAACCACTATGGAAAACAGTGTGAAGATTCTTTAAAGAACTAAAAGTAGATTTATTGTTTGATCCAGCAATGCCACTACTAGGTATCTACCAAGAGAAAAAGAAGTCATTATATGAAAAAGATACTTGCACACACACATGTTGATAGAAGCACAATTTGCAACTGCAAAACTATGGAACCAGCCCAAATGCCTATCAATCAAAGAGTACCTAAAGAAAATGTGGTACATATATACCATAGATTACTATTAGGCCATAAAAAGGAATGAAATAATGGCATTTGTAGCAACCTAGATGGAACTGGAGACTATTATTCTAAGTGAAGTAACTCAGGAATGGAAAACCAAACATGTGTTCTCACTCATATGTGGGAGCTAAGCTATGAGGACACAAAGGCAGAAATAAGAATGATACATTTGACTTTGGGGACTCAGGGGAAAGGGTTGGGGGTGGTGAGGGATAAAAGACTACATATCGGGTACAGTGTACACTCCTCGAGTAATAGGTGCACCAAAATCTCAGGTATCAACACTAAAGAACTTGTTCATGTAACCAAATATCACCTGTTCCCCAAAAACCTATTGAAATTAAAAATTAAAAATTAATAACTGAAGATTTACCAAATCTGAGGAGAGAAATAAACATCCAGACTCAAAAAGTCCATAAAACCTCAACTAGGTTGAGCATACAGAGGTTTATATCAAGACCCATTTTAATTGAACTATGAAAAGTCTGAGAAAAGGAGACAATTTCAAAAGTAGCAAGAGAAAATGACTTTTCATATACAAGGCAACTTCACAAGACTATCAGCAGATTTCTCAATAGAAATCTTGCAGGCCAGGAAAACATGAAATGATATATTCAAAGTATTAGAGGAAAAAGATTGCTAAACAATAGTATTATATCCTGCAAAGCTATTTTTTAATAGCTGCTCTTTAAAAATGAAGGGGAGACAAATTCTTCCAAGACAGAGGGACTTTGTCACTACTTAACCTATCTTACAAAAAATGCTTATGGAAGGTCTTCAAGCAATATAAAAGCATATGAAGGTAGAAATCTCACAGGCAAAGTAATATACAGTCAAATACAGAATAATAAACACTGTAATGGTGGTGTCTAAAATACTTAGGTTTGGTTAAATTATTAAAAATAACTATACTAAAATTTGATAATGAATTTAGAATATAAATTTGATAAATAATTCATGATGAATGAAATCAGAGTGATCTCTGACTTGAACATATAGTGTGAATGGGGCAGGTAAGAATGCAGAGTTTTTTTAATACCATTTAAGTTGTTATCAACTGAAATAGAGGGTTATAACTACAAGAAAGCTTATGTGAGCCTTAAACCCACAAAGAAAAACCTAGAGCAGATACACAAAAGATGAAGTGAAAGTAATCAAACCAAACCACTACAAAAAAATCATCAAATAATAGAAGACAGTAAGAGACAAAAAGAGAAACAAAAGAGCTGCAAAAGAGACAGAAAACAATTAATAAAATGACAGTAATGAGACATCAATAATCACTTTATATGTAAATGAACTAAACTCTTCCATCAAAAGGCATAGTGTACCTGACTGGATATTATTTTATTTTATATTTTTACATTGTAGATTCAGGAGGTATAAGTGCAGGTTTGTTACATGAGTATATTGCATGATGCGAAAGTTTGGGCTTCTAATCATCCTGTCACCCTAGTGGCTAACATATTACCTGATAAGCATTTTTTAAACTCTTGCTCATCCCTCCCTCTCCCCTTAAAGAATCCCTAGTGTCTACTGTCTCTATCTTTGTGTCTGTGTGTACTCAATGTTCTCACTTATAAGTGAGAAAATGAAGTAATTGGCTTCTTGTTTCTGTGTTAATTCGCTTAGGATAATGGCCTCCAGCAATACCCATGTTGTTGCAAAGGACATGGATTCACTCTTTTTTTATGGCTGCACAGTGTTCCATAATGTGGATGTATCACATTTTCTTTATCCAGTCTACCATTGGTGAGCATCTGGGTTGATTTCATGTCTTTGCTGTTGTGAGTAGTTCTGCAATAAACATACAAGTGCAAGTGTCTTTTTGGTAGAACTATTTATTTTCCTTTGGGTAGATACCAAATAATGGGATTGCTGGATTGATAGTAATTCTATTTTTAGTTCTTCGAGAAATCTCCACATTACTTTCCATGGTGGCTGAACAAATTTGCATTCATATCAACAGTGTATAAGCATTCCCTTTTATTCACAACCTCGCCAAAATCAGTTATTTTTTGACTGTTTAATAATAGCCATTCTGACTGGTATGAGATGGTATCTCATTGTGGTTTTGATTTGCATCTGTGTGGTGATTAGTGATATGGAGCATCTTTTCATATGTGTGTTGGTCATTTGTATGTCTTTTTTTGAGAAGTGTCTGTTCATGTCCATTGTCCACTTTTTAATGGTGTTATTTGTTTTATTTTCTTGTTGATTTAAGTACCTTACAGATTCTGGGTATTAAACCTTGGCCAAATGCATACTTTGCAAATACTTTCTCCCATTATGTAGGATGTCTGTTTACTTTGTTGACAGTTTCTTTTGCTTGCAGAAACTCTTCAGTTTAATTAAGTCCCATTTGTCTACTTTTAATTTGTTACATTTGCTTTTGGAGCCTTCTTCATAAATCATTTTATGAAGAGTATTTCCTAGGCTTTCTTCTAGGATTTTTATAGTTTGAGAACTTACATTTAAGTCTTTAAACCATCTTCAGTTAATTTTTGTGTACAGTGATAAGTAGGTGTACAGTTTCATTCTTCTGCATATGGATAGCCAGTTTTCCCAGTACCATTTATTGAACAGGGTATCACTTCCCCATTATTTGTGTTGACTTTGTCAAAGATCAGTTGGTTATAGGTGTGCAGCTTTATTTCAGGGATCTCCATTATGTTCCATTGGTCTACATGTTTATTTTTGTACTACTACCTGCTATTTCGGTTACTGTGACCATGTAGTATAGTTTGAGCTTGGTGAGATGTGATGCCTCAAACTATTCTTTTTGCTTAGAATTGCTCCGGCCATTACGACTCTTTTTTTAGTTCCATATGAATTTTAGAATATTTTTCTAATTCTGTGAAAAATGACACTGATAATTTGATAGGAATAGCATTAAATCTGTAGATTGTTTTGGACAGCCTGGCCATTTAATTGATATTGATTATTCCAATCCATAAGCATGAAATGCTTTTCCATTTATTTGTGTCATCTATGATTTATTTTAGCAGTGTTTTGTAGTTTTCCTCAGTTAGATGTATTCCTAAGGATTTTATTTTTCTGCGTGGCTATTGTAAATGGATTGCATTCTTGGTTTGGTTATCAGCTTGAACATTATTGGAGTATAGAAATGCTACTGATTTTTGTATGTTGAATTCATATCCTAAGACTTGGCTGAAGTATTTTAACAGATCTAGAAGTCTTTTGGCAGGATCTTTATGGTTTTCTAGGTATATAATTTTATCATCAGTGTAGAGAGATAATTTAACTTCCACTTTTTCTATCTGGATGTTTTGCATTTCTTTCTCTTGCCTGATTGCTCTGGCAAGAACTATGTTAAATAGAAGTGGTGAGAGTGGACATCCTTTTCTTGTTCCAGGTTTTAGAAAGAATGCTTATAACTTGTTCTTGTTCAGCATAATGTTGGCTCTTGGTCTGTTATCAATACCCCTCATTATTTTGAGGTATGTTCCTTCAATACCAAGTTTATTGAGAGATTTTATCATGAAGGGATGCTGGATTTTATCAAAATCTTTTCCTGTATCTTTTGAGATCATCATATGGTTTTTTTATTCTGTTTATGGTTGTAAATCACATTTATTGATTTGTATATGTTGTACCCCACTTTTATCCTGGCAATAAAACCTGCTTGCTCATGGTGAATTAGCTTTGTGATGTGCTGCGTGATTTGGTTTGCTAGTATTTTATAGAGGATTTTTCATCTATGTTCATCAGGGATATTGGCCTGTAGCTTACTTTTTTGTTGTGTTTGCCAGATTTTGTTATCAGGATAATACCAGTTTCATGGAGTGAGTTAGGGAAGACTCCCTCTTCCTCAATTTTTTGGAATAAATGTATTATGATTGGTATCAGCACATTTTTATATGTCTGGCAGAATTTGACTATGAATCCTTCTAGTCCAGGGACTTTTTGGATTGGTAGGGTTTTTTGTTTTTCTTATGGATTCATTTTCATTATTTATTATTAGTCTGTTCAATATTTCTGTTTCTTCCTGGTTCAATCTTTGAAGGCAGTGCTTTCCAGGAATTTATGCATTTCCTTTAGGTTTTCTAGTTTGTGTGTATAGAGATGTTCATAATAGCCCCTGAGGACCTTTTGCATTTCTGTGGGATCAGAAATAAACTCTTGTCATTTCTGATTGTGCTTATTTGGATCTGCTTTTTTTTTTTTCTCTGTTAACTTACCTAGTGGTCTATCAATGTTGTTGATGAAATGAAAGAACTTTTCATTTCATTGATCTTTTGCATGGTTTTTGGGGGGCCTAAATTTCACTTCATTCTTCTCTGATTGTAGTTATTTCTTTTCTTTTGTTAATTTTGGGTTTAGTTTCTTTTGTTTTTCTAGTTCCTTCATGTGTGAGGTTAGGTTGTTTATTTGCAAACTTTCTATCTTCTTGATGTGCGCATTTAGTGCTATAAACTTCCCTCTTAACAATGTTATTGCTGTATCCCAGAGGTTTTTGTCTGTTATTTCTCTATTTTCATTTGCTTCAAAGATTGTTTTGATTTCTGCCTTAATTTTGTTGCTTACCCAAAAGTAAGCTGTAAGTTGTTTAGTTTCGATTAACTTGTGTGGTTTTGAGAGTTCCTCTTTGTATTGATTTCTATTTTTATTTCACTGTGGTTCATGAAGATGCTTGCTATAATTTATATTTGAATGTGTTGAGACTTGATTTATGACTGAGCATGTGGTCAATCTTAGTCAATCTTAGGGTATGTTTCATGTGCAGATGAGAAGAAAGTATATTCCGTGGTTGTTGTAAGGAGTATTCTGTAGATTTCTATTATGTTGAATTGCTTCATGTCAAATTTAAGTCCAGAATTTATTCCCAAAGTGCTGGTATTACAGACATGAGCCACCATGCTCGGTCCCTATTTTCAATAATGAATAGAACATCCAGACAGAAAATCAATAAGAAAACAGCAGCCATGAGCAACAATAGACCAAATGTACTTAACAGAAAAATGAAGAACTTTCCACCCAACAGCAGAATGCATATTCTTCTCAAGTTCACATGAAACTTTCTCCAGAACAGATCACATGTCAGGTGACAAAACAAGTCTTAGCAAATATAAGAATATTAAAATAATACCAAGTATCTTCTCAGAGCACAACGTAATACAACAATAGATCAAAAATAGAAATCAACCAAAATTTGCAAATATATGGAAACCAAATGACACTCTCTTGAACAATCATTGAGTAAAAGAGAACATCAAGAGAATATTTTTAAAATACCTTGATACAAACAAAAATGCAAATAAAATCATCAGAATTTATGGAATGCTGTGAAAACATTATTAAGAGTGTATAGCACTGAAGACCAACTTTTTTTAAAAAGAAAGATCTGTATAAATTGATACAATTTTACAACTGAAAGAACTAAAATAAACACAAAGTCAGCAAAAAAAAGGAAATAATGCTGACTATAGCAAAAGTACACAAAGTAGGGAGTAGAAAAACAAATAGAAAATAAGTAAAACCAAAAATGTTTTTTTAAAAGATAAATGAAATTGACCAACACTTAGATAAAAAGGGAGAACACTCAAATAAACAAAATCAGAAATTAAAGAGTAAACTTTGTAATACATAACACAGAAATAAAAAGGATCACGGGGATTATTATGAACAATTATATGCCAACAAATTGAATAACCTGGAAGACTTGGATAAATTCCTAGAAACATATAATTTACCAAGACTAATTCAAGAAGAAATAGAAAGCCTGCACAAACCATTAACAAAAATATTAAATCTGCTCTCAAAAACTCTTCAACAAAGAATAGCACAGTATCAGGTGGCTTCATGGGAAAAGTTTACCAAACATCCAAAGAATGAATATCAACCCCTTTTATACCCTTCCAAAAGATAGAGGAACAAACACTGTCAAATTCATTTTGTGTGGCTTGATTCCAAAGCCAGGAAAAGGAAATGCAAGAAAAGAAAACTACAAACCATATCCCTGAACAAAGCTGGAGTCATCACACTATCTGATCTCAAAATGTGCTACATAGCTATAGTAATCAAAATATCATGTTACTGGCACAATAAAGACATATAGACCAATGGACAGAATAGAGGACCAAGAAATAAAACCACACATTTACAGTTAACTGATCTTTGACACAGGTGTCAAGAACACACAATGGGGAAAGGACAATCTCTTTAATAAATGGTGTTGGGACAACTGGATATACGCATGCAGAAGAATGAAATTAGACCCTTATTTCACCCCATATTTCACAAAAATCAACTCAAAATGCTTAAAATACTTTTGTCTTATACTTGAAACTAAAATTTATGGAAGAAAACATGAAGAAAGACCATCCTGGCATTGGTCTTTGCAATAACTTTCTGGATACTACATAAAAAGCACAGGCAACAAAAGCAAAAAAAGGCAAATGAGATTACGTCAAACTAAAAATCTCCTGCATAGCAAAGGGAACAATCAACAAAACCACAAGGCAATATTAAGAATGGGAAAAATATTTCCAACCCGTATAACTGATAAGAAGTTAATACCCAAAATATATAAAGGACTTATGCAATTCAGTACCAAAAGAAAAACTCAATTAAAAAATAGTCAAAAAGACTTAAATAAACACTTTTCAAAAGAATATATTCAGATGGTCAAAAAATACATGAAAAGTTACTCAAAATCTCTAAACATTAGGGAAATACAAACCAAACAAAAATTGACACATCACTTCACACATGTTAGAATGTCTGTTACCCAAAAGACAAAAGATATCAAGCATTAGAGAGGATGTGGAGAAAAGGCAACCTTGTATACTGTTGGTAGAAATGTAAATTGATATAGCCATTATGACAAAGAGTATACATGTTCCTCAAAAAATCAAAAACTATCACATGACCCAGTAATCCTACTACTGGGTATACATCCAAATAAGTTGAAAACAAAATATTTCCCATGTTAATTGTAGCATTATTCACAACAGCCAAGATATCTGGCATATTATTTGGCCTTCAAAAGGAAGAAAATTCTGCCATAGGTGCAGCTGGAGGCCATTACACTAAGCAAAATAAGTAACACAGAGAAAGTGAAATACTGCATGATGTCACATACATGTGGAATCTAAAATAGTCAAACTTACAGAAGCAGAAAGAGTAGAATGGCTGTTTGCAGGGGACTGAAGGGAGGAAGATATGGGGTAATGTTGGTCGAAGGCTACAAATCTTCATTTATGCAAGATGAATAATTTCTGGAGATCTAATGTACACTGTGATAATGATAATTAAAAACAGTATATTGCAAACTTGAAATTTCCTAAAAGATAAATTAAGTCTTCTCACCATACATACATAAGTGGTAAATATGTAGAGGCAATAATTATGTTAATTAGCTGGAATTTACAACGTATATGTATATCAAAACATCAAATTGTACACCTTAAATACATAAAATGTTGTCAATAGTCTCTCAATAAACCTGTTAAAAATATTATGAATTTGATTGTGCTGATGGTTACACAACTCTGTGGATATACCAAAATCTATTGAATCTGTACATTTTATATAGGTGAATTGTTTGTGAATTTTATCTCAATAAAGCTTTTTACCAAAAAAAAAAAAACAAAATTAAAAAAAAAAAAGGCAATCATGTTCCAGAATCCACGTTCTGTTTGTTTTTCGGAAACCATGTTTTTGACTATTATCCTGCACTGCCTCTCATACTAATTTAGAATAGGGAGCACTTTTCTGGCAAGGCGTGGTGGCTTACACTTGTAATCCCATCACTTTGGGAGGCCCAGGCAGGCAGATCACTTGAGACAAACCTGGCCAACATGGTGAAATCCTGTCTCTACTAAAACTACAAAAACATTAGCTGGGCATGGTGGCACATGCCTGTAATCCCAGCTGCTGGGGATGCTGAGGCACTAGAAGACTGAGGTTGCAGTGATCTGAAATCGCACCGCTGCCCTCAAGCCTGGGTGACACAGCAAGACTCTGTCTCAAAAATAAGAAAAACAAAACAAAACAAAAGAGTGGGAGCATTTTTCAGTGAAAATCCTAATTAGTACATATGTTAATTGTCTTGATTTAGCCATTTCACAATATATACATATTTCAATGTATCATCTTGTACACAATAAATATATACATTTTTCGTCCATTTAAAACATTAGTTAATATAAAATAAAACAAAATAAGATTTTACGTTTTTTAAAGAAGAAAATACTAATTACTATATGCTCAGGTCACTGAGCTGACATCTGTCCCACCAGTCAGGGCGGAGACAAGTCAGTGTATCCCATTTATAGGTACAGTTATCAGAGCTGATCAAATTCAGTGAAAAAAGAAAACAAAACAGGCATCTTGAGTCCTTTTGAACCAGATATTTAAAGTTTTAGTTTTCTTAATCAAGAAATATAACTTTTTTTAGTAGTAGTACCTTTAATATCTGATATGAGCAGTATCACACAAGGAGAAAATAGTAAATTACAAGTAGCAAACCACCACTGATAAAAGAGAATAAAATTGTACCATGTCAGGCTTAAAGAATATAAACACGGTTGCTGTGAACATTATGAATACAGTTAGGTGTGAGATAGCTACTGCATTTTTATTCTTATTGTCATGGCTGTGGGACAGGAGTAAGAAGAATTCTCCATTGTCAGGCATGTACCTGATCCCCTAATCCTGGAGACAAAAATCTGTGCTGGCCATGATGCCCACAGTGAGTGCTGCCCCGTATGACTGCGCAGTGGCAGTATCAGGTGTGGATTCCTCAGTGGGGTCCCTGCCAGGGTGGCTATGCTCAGAATTCAGTAAGTGTGCTGGGCTTCTTGGTTAAGTATTGATGGTGGAAAAGTGTGTTTGTTTAAAGCTTAGGCAATATTTCAATATCACAGCCCGTTGTTTTCCTTATGTATTAAAAGAACCACCAGGTGATAAGCTGCTCTCCTTTGAAGCCTTTCATAACAACTTTTCACCTTTTGCCTGTGTATCAGCTTTTCCTGACTAATAAATCACCTCAAAACTTAGCGTTTTAAAACACCTAAAATTTATTTATTAATAGCTCACAATTCTGTAACTTCGCTGGGTGGTTCTTTGGCTGGCCTGGCATATGCTCATTCATGTGCCTCTATCTAGTTGGCTTCCAGATCAGCTCTGGATTGGTTGCTCAAGGGGGCCTCACCTGGGGTGGCTGCTTCAGGCTCCAGGGGTCTCTCATCATCTCCGGACTAGGCTGGATTATTCCTATGGTCTCAGAAGGGCTCCAAGATTTGCCTCTGAATAATGAAATCTTCCAGGTCTTCTGGCCTGGTCTCCATCTTCTATTGTTACTGGAAGATTGCAAAGAGGCCATAGCTTCTATAAAGAGGACCCGGAAGCGGAAAGCCACCATTCCTAGTCGCTACCCCGGGATTCCCTTATCTGACCTAACCTGCTCGGAGGACCCAGCCTCGCCTAAGCGCGACCCTGCGCATGCTCACGCAGTAGCACGGCCTCGCTCGTGGCCACCTCCTTGCCCGCTGCGGCGCCCAAAAGGGAATGACTGTGCTCATGAAAAATAAAATCTAAGTTTCAGTGAGGTTGGAATTTGTTCTGTGCGATTGTTTCAAAAATGTAGAGGAGAAGTTCTCCACAGTAGATCTTCCCTGAAGTCATGGTATCTTCATAATGACATGTTGAAAATTAACATCTATTGAAAAAAAATGTATCAAGGAAAACATGAGGAATTTGTTTACATCAGAGGTAAGCATAGTAAATACAATCATAAAAGCCATTGATGAGAAATGACAACAGAGGCCCCTCCCCAGGTCCGCTCTGCCCTGCTAGCGCTCCCGGGGACTGATTGTCCCTCTACCAGCAGTAGAGACTTAGGGTTATTAATGGATGACAGATAATTTCATTGGCTTTCTGCTTACTGAAACCTCTAATCTGATTTTAACTCTGAATTTAAAAATAAAGAAGTAAGACTCCTTAGTTCCCCCAACTTCTCCTCATCCTGTCAAAATCCTCTGGCTTTTGGAGGAAATTCACCATCCTGTGCTTTTAGAAGGTACATTTAAATTTTGAACGCGTGGTATAGCACAAGCACCCACCAATCACCACAGAGGCTGGCTGTGGAGCCAAGCATCCGTCATTTGGGTCATGGGGAGGGTGCAGGAAAGGTGCCAGGGCTCCAGGGAATAAATAGGCTGGGGGAAGGGAGGAGTGGAGAGGGAGTTTTTAGATGGCTTGGCATAATGACCACTTTCTCATTGAAAAACAATATTTTAACATTTTAACACCAGTATGGCTCTACCAGTATGAATCAGTTAAGTATCAAGATTTTGTGAGTCCCTTAAGAGCAGAGACTGTTTTATTTTTCATTAAACATCACAGTTCCTCAAGCCTTTATCTGCAATTCTGAAATCTAAAAACTTGAAGAAAACAAAAACTGTCTCTATAACTTCTCTGGCTGCAAAAGCTGGTTTGTTTTGACTTGAGACCCTTTATAAACTTTATTATTCCTAAGTGAATAGTCATGATTTTCACTGCTGACACATTAATGTGTTTGATTATAGGATACTGCTCAGGGTCCCCCCGGGGGGTATTTCGTAATAGAAGATGCATGCACTGTTTTACTTTCCTAAAATTTGGAAAAAATTGCATTCAGAAGCACATATGCTCCCAAAGGTTTTGATAAAGGATTGTGTACAGATACTACCCAGCTTGGTGTGTGCTCTGAGGCAGAGTGGGTAGTCAACAAATTCTATGTTGTTCAGTGAAACTGCCTATGTAGGTTTAAATTTTGATTGATTAGATGAAATGGCAAAAGGGATGAAAAAAACAGTTTCTGCCCAGATTGTTTTGTACACTGTTTTTTTTTTTTTTTTTTTTTTTTTTTGAGACTGAGTCTAGCTCTGTCGCCCAGGATGAAGGACATGCAGTGGCACAACCTTGGCTCACTGCAACCTCCACCTTCTGGGTTCAAACAATTCTCCTGCCTCAGCCTCCCAAGTAGCTGGGATTACAGGCATGCACCACTATGCCTGCCTAATTTTTGTATTTGTAGTAGAGATGGAGTTTCACCATGTTGGTCAGGCTGGTCTCAAGCTCCTGACCTCAAGTGATCCATACAACTTGGCCTCCCAAAGTGCTGGGATTACAGGCATGAGCCACTGTGCCTGACCTGTACACCTTTTCTAATCTATAACGGAGTCAATACTATTCATGGATTCACATTATTCCTTTGTTTTCTCCACACATACAAAAAATAATGTTTTCTTATCATTTACAGACAGACCATGTCCAAATATATGTCCTAAGCAATATGCCCATGTGACTAATTCTGCACTTTTATAATCTCTTAAGGTTATATGTGGAGATACACATGGAAAATATTCATAATCTTATTTATACATTAGTAATAAGGTTTAAAGGAAGATCAATGTCAATTTATGAAACAATGTACTTCATTTGGCCTGGAAATGTTATCAGTGTTCAAAATTACTCTGATGTCACTTTGTGAATAGTCAAATTGGCTTTTATACACTTGAAGTGATTAAAAATATATAAAATGTAGCCCTTAAAAGTATCAAAAATTGTCTCATTGGAATGATGTGAAAGAAATATCGTTAAAGATTGAAGAGGTATGAGAAATCCCAATATTCTGAAATACAGATTCACATGAATATTTCTGCAAGATGAATTAACGTGAACCCACTGGAAAACCATCAAGTTTTATCAATAAAGGATTCTCATCAAATCACAATCACACAGCAGGGATAGGAAATGTCATAAAGCCCAGAATCATAAAATGATGGGAAAGGAAAAGGAAGCGAAACCAGATAAACTTGAAGTCTAGGAATAATGAAAGTAGAATGAGGAGGGGAGATGTTCCCTCCAGATGGGATGGCGGTGGATGTGGGGAAGGGAATGCCACAAACACTCAAAAGGCTTGGAAACCCTGGGCAGTGACAGAGCTGAGTGCAGGCTTGAAACACTATCTGGACGGTGTGAAGAATCCATTCCAAAGGAAAGACACAGGAAGCAGGTAAATCAACTGTAAGATCACTGCAATAAATCAGCTTAGGCATGATGAGACACTGAACCAGAGAAGTGACGGTGAGGATGAAAAAATATAGTGAGGAAAGACTGAATTATACACTAAATTTCTTACTTGCCCTTCGACTTAAATCTTAGAATCAAGCTAATGAGTTACTAAGCCTAGGTTGATGAGCTAGAAGTTGATAGATCTTGCCTCTTTCAGCGTATTTCTACATTTTTATAAAGAAGGTTTACTTAAGATTAATGAGTACATGCAAGACAATGGTTAGCGATGTTTTGTGAATTTTTCACAAGGAACTGAAGACATATAGCAGCCTCTGCACAATTGTCATAATCTGATGTATTTTACCATTGCTTTCTGTCACCTTCATGTGAAAAAGCGTAAAGGAAAGACATACAGACCTGTCCTTGGTGAGGCCTGACAATGGGCAATGGTAATGTTCCTTTTGTTCAAAGCATAATTCTTCTTCATGATAAACTCAGAGGTAATAGAAACTACATTGAGAAGGCAGTGACTACAATTATATGAAGTTCCTTTTTGCTGTGCTTTAACAAATAAAAGGTATCATTTCATAAAAATCACTTGAATTACACCATAATCCAATAGGATATTAAGCATTTCTTTGAGGATAAAATTCTAGGATTATTAATCTATATAAAACCAAATTCTTCAGCCTTGAGGAAAGTAGAAGAAATTTCCCAAGGGAATTTCTACTTTTCTCTAACCCTAAAAAAAGAACCAATTCAAATTTTTATCAATAACTTTTAAATAAGATAATACGTATGTTTTTAAAAATAAAACAGCCCTTCTATTAGGTTTATTTATGTATTCTGCCTCTTCCAGGGGTTAATTCTTAGAGTTTTTCTGACTTGAACAATTTTATAAAGTATCAAGAACTGAATAAAGTAACCACCCACACATTCACCTTAAAATTCTTCCATTATTTGCAACATATTTCCTTTATGTTGATATTGAGCAGTGTTGCTCAGTTACACTTTACTGTGAATCTTGCAAATATTACAGCTAAGCTGTTTGCCATTACTGATAATGTAAAAATGAAAACTATTATTTCTTGATGTGTATTTTGTCAAAAAAACGAGTTTGCATATTTGATTATTGAGTGAGTGTATTGCATACCGTAGTATGGGAGCTAGCTTGTTCTGTGACTTTGGGCACTTCTCTATACCTAGGCTTCAATTTCCTCATCAGTAAAATTAAGAATGAGTAAGAATGATCTCTATAATCTGGATATGCAATACATATTCTGAGAAAATGAATTTTTCTGCCATTGTTAAATTATCAATATTGCATATCAAGTATATTAAGGAATACTTGTATATCCATTTGTAATATTTTATAATATAGGTGACTAATAAGTATGTTTTCAAGAGTAAAGTATTCTGTTAATTTTTTTGGAGCTTGTCTTCAATAAATTGCCTATGTGCTATTACTGATATCCTCCTGGACAAGGACAAACTTAGGAAGAAAACTTAAAAACAAAATATTGAGACAGTAATAGCCTTTACAACTGAATAATCCGGCATCACAGATATGGGTATTTCCTAATAAACTAACAGATGATTCTGGAAATGCAGGTAGATTTTTCTGTTAGGTCTCTTTTAGAGCAATTTCCTCTGAGCCTTTTGATTCAATGATAAAAATGAGAACTGAAGATTTCCTTGTCAATATTGAATCATGAAGTTCTGACCACTGGGAAACACTTTTAGAGAAGCTTATTCAACGAAGACACAGTTGAGCAAAGAACTTAGGAAAAAGGTCTTTATATGTTCTCTAGTTACAGTGCCTTTACTCATTTGGAGGTGGTAGAATTTATATCAGTCATTGAAATGACTCTTTTCAAAAATTTAATTTAATTTAATTTTACATTCCGGAATACATGTGCAGGATGTTCAGGTTTGTTACATAGGTAAACATATGCCATAGTGGTTTGCTGCACCTATCAACACATCACCTAGGTATTAAGCCCCGCATGCCTTAGCTATTTATCCTGATGCTCTCGCTCCCGCCGTGGCCCAGCTTGTGTTGTTCTCCTCCCTGTGTCCATGTGTTCTCATTGTTCAGCTCCCACTTATAAGTGAGAACATGCAGTGTTTGGTTTTCTCTTAATATCTACTCTTAATCTTTTTACATGAAAGAAACTTGTAAGGTATGAGTGCAGTAAATGAACATATTTACTGCACTGTACTGTTACAGTTTCAGATGAGATAGTCTTGTCATGCTATCAGCTACCCTTTTCCACAAGACACATGTTTCCCCTTGACATAAGGGTCCCACTTCATGCTTCCTGAAGCATTGCAATCTTTTCAAAACTTAAACATTTTTGTGAGGTCCCTGAATCTTATAGCTTTTTGACTTTTTAAGGAATAATATTCTATATTGGTTGTAGAACTGCCTTTCTTCTATGTTGGTGTCAATTAAATTGAATTTAATGAGCATCCCCTCTAAATACAGCATTGTGTTAGGTTTTCTAAAAGACTGAAAAGAAAAAAAAATATGTGAGCCTGAGTCTTGGGCATAGTCCCTCCTCAGCTTCCTTCCCCTCACCTGAGTTCAAAGGTTCCCTCACAGTGTATCTCCTTTCTTGCCCCAGCTGTCAAGCCATTTCATGTTTTCAGCAAGAATATCAATAATTGAACAAGGAACCTGACCTCACCATTAAACTGTGCTCCTCAAACATTAGATTCGGTTGTCTGATCACAATGGCTGGGTTTCTGCACACTTCACTGAATACATATGTCACTAGTAATCACAGGCCGGGACTTGAGCAGAAGTGATACGATGTGCTTCCGTGGTCTTGAATCAAAACACTCACCACCTCCTTCCCAGGATGGCTAATTACGCTTAGGTAATTAGACTTCATTTGCCTGGTAAACTACTAAGTACATAAATTGCTTGGCATAAAGTTTTCCTTTGCCTTTACCTGTCTGTGTGGTACAGTTTCTGCCAGAAAAGCTTCTGCCAGATCAGTGTTCCTCTCGGTTTGGATAGTTTTTGCCATTTTTCGAATCCAACATAAGTAACATTCCCCCTGATTCCAACCACCAACTTGTTTGACCCATTGAATTGATTTGAGTCAGAGAAACCATTATTTTATATTGCTCCTGAGATTGGAGTTTATCTTTCCAGTGATCCCTGGAATCATACTTTGAATACTAGACATTGAGCCATCTGATGGTTCTCGATGGGGATTCATAACCTTAGAGTTTTCATTAACACGGGAGAACAAAAAAATTTTTAAGCAAAGCTGAAATCAAATCCCACCAACCAGAGCTGATTTCTGGGATGGTAGAATGAGAATATGAGTTTCTTATCTTCCAAACATTATCTTCCTTTACAAATCAGTCTGCCCACCCAACAAATTTCACCCTTTAATAACATTATTATTCTTCCAGATTTTCAACTTCAAAGTCCTCTTTTTCTTTTCTTATATTGCATCTACTTACTCTCTAATATCTAATTTTCTCGGCTTGCCAGTTTCCACTGCATAATTGTATTATGTGGCTTCCCTCATTTTACATGTCACATATCATCTGAACTCCATGTTTTCTGCTTTAATCTATCTTGTATACCATGACCAGTCTTTATTAAGCATTACTTTAATAATATCAATTTTCTATTCAAAATTTTCCAGTGGCTTCATATATTCATAGATAATTAAGATTAACCTTGTTTTAGATATTGTGATTTTGACCATGAATTCTATCTTATTTTACACTTATTCAAAATATACCTTCTTATCCCTGTCAAAGTTGGCTTCTTTGCTATCTCGTGAACATGTTAAAACCATTCCCACTTTTGTCTCCACAAAACTGGATGGAAAACTTAAATTGGATATTAGATCGATTTTAATAGAGGAATATTTTTGTTTATACAAAAGTACAGACAGAAGTAGGGAAACTACCAAAGAGAGTATAATTCCCTATGGTTAATATCACTGCAGACTGTTAAAGCAGAGGGGCCAGGAGATTAAGCAGATACTAGGAACTGCAAGAGGAGATTGGTGTTGATAGTGTGACCAGGAAAGTCCTGATGATCGGTGAAAGATCACAGCCAAGGTCAGGCCCACAGGGAGGGTCCAGGAGAATCATTACCCTAAAATCTCCTTCCTCCTTCCTCTGATATCACAATAGGGGTATCATTTGGCAAAGCCCATTAAAGACTGATGGTATAGACACATGTTGAAGACTAAAAAGGTAGGTAAGCCTGTCACCGAGGGGTGTGAAGAAAAGGTGAGAATGATTTTGTAGTTTTTTTTTTAAAAAAAGATATCCAACATATTTATTTAATTTTTCTTGAATTTATTTTATCTTTATATCTTTGCACTTCCAACTCATCTTATTCTTATCTTTGTATTTACATACAATAAACACACTCTTTTTAGTATACAAGTTTATGAGTTTTAACAAGTGCATAGAGTAGTGCAACTACTATCAAAATTAAGATACAGAACATATCCATTACCTCCCCAAAATTTCCTCATGCAGTTCTTTGCAGTGACCTCTTCTGTTCCTCTAACCTGGCATCCAGTGCTATATTCTCACTTCAGTGGAGTATTCTGTCTTCCAGAACCTCATGTGAATGAAATCATATGACTGCAAAAGGCAGTATATAGCATTTAAGTATGGCTTCTTTCACTTATCAAAGTGTATTTGAGATTCATTCATGTTCTTGAGTATATCAATAGTTCATTTGCTTTTGATTGTAAAGAAATATTTTATTCCATGAATGCACCATATTTTTAAAAAATCCATTCACCAGTTGAAGGACATATGAGGTATTTCCCATTTGGAGTGATTATAAATAAAGCTGCTATAAACTTTTACATACAGACTTTGTGGTGTGAAGCTCACCTAAGAGTAAGATTGTTTGGTCATAGAGTAAGTGTTGTTTTACTGTACAAAGCGACTTAACATTTTGCATTCCCTCCTATGAGCAATGTATGAGAGTTTCACTTGCTCCATATCCTCATCCCATGCTTGATATTGTCATTTTGTTTTGTTTTTGTTTTGTTTTTGCTTTGCTTTGTTTTGCTTCAGCCATTCTAGTATTTGTAAAGAGCTATCTCATCGTGATTTACATTTACAATTAGTGACTAACGATGGTCAGCCTGTTTTCACGTGCATGTTTTGCCATCGTCTTTGTATCTCATCTCTCCATATATCTTCTTTGCACACCCACCTGCTTAAAATTTTGTCCATTTTTTATTAGATTGCTTCTTTTCTTTTTGTATTGTCAGTTCTTCATATACTTGGAGAAAAGGTCCGTTGTCACGTTATTTACAAATGTTTTCTCCTGGTCTGAAACTTGCCTTTTCGTTCTTTTAATAATGATTTTCAAGATTAAAAGAGTAAATGTTTACACAAAAAGAACTAATCATTAAAATAAAATATATTTAAAACAAAAGACAAGGGACAATATTTTATAACATTATTTAAATACTAAATGAAATGCACAATTTTCTAGACAGAAAATATAATTCATCAAAATTGGCCTCAGTAGAAGGTTAGAACAACTACCATAGAAGAAACAGGGAAGTGGCAAGCCTACTGGTGTTGAGAGGGAATTCTGACAAACTTTTAAAGACAGTATAATCCCAATGTGGCTTAAATTATTTGAAAACGTAGTAAAAGAGAAAACAAAATTAAATTCCGTTTTAAAATTTGCTTCAAAATAATGCAGGGGGAGCAGGTGTAGGAAGTACAAATCAGACAAAATTGGTCTTGAGTTAAGAAATATTAAAGCTGAGTGTGGTGGCTCACGCCTTTAATCCCAGTACTTTGGGAGGCTGAAGCAGGCAAATCACCTGAAGTCAGGAGTTCCAGACCAGCCTGGCCAATAGGGTAAAACCCCATTTCCACTAAAAACAAACAAACAAACAAAAAAAAGAAAAAAAAAGAAAAGAGAAAAAGAAATATCAAAACCACATGATAGGAACACAAAGGTTAATTATACTCTTCTCTGTAGTTTATAATGTCAGAAATGTTGCACAGATATAGCTTTTAGTAAATCAAACCACAAACACACAAACAACATAAAACATTTATGAATAGAAATGAAAAAATGACACAGCAATAACTTTCATAAATCCATAGGAAATAAACATATTAAATAGAATCCCACCATTAATAAGAGATATGGACAAAATATTGCAAGCTAAGACAAGTAATTGAAACAAAAAATTAATAAGTGAGAATAGAATAAATCTCACTGCTTCATTTAAAAAATAATTAAAACATTTTCTGATGATGATACATTAAACTAGAATTAATTTTTAAAGAGGGTGAGAAGTCATTACAATCAGAATTTAAAAACTTCTTTAAGAACATCTCTGTACTAAAAGGAATAAACAAATCAAAATTAAGGAATTTCTTTTAGAAATAATTACAACTCTACCAAAAATGCTTTATGGAATACAATTAAAACAATATTCAGAGAAAAATTTGTGGTTCTTAATACAAATAGCAGTAAAAACTGGGAAGGGGAGATAAATCAACTAAGCATCATTTAATAAAGAAAGAAAATAACAACTAAATAAATATAAGGAAAGCAGAAAAACAAAATAATAAAGATAAAACCAGAAAATAGTAAATTAGAAAACAGGAAAATTAACTAATATCTTTTTAAAAGTTGGTTTTTTGATGAAATAAAAAAAACCAAACCCAATAGCTAACAAAACCAAGAAAAAAGGAAAAAACATAAGCACAAATACACAAAATTAAAATTATAGAGAAAATAACTTTTGAAGTTACAAGAATTTTTAAAATTTTCTTAGATGACTTTATACAGTTTTTTGGAAGTCAAGTTGAAAACTTAAATGAGAAAAGTAAATTTCTAGTTAAAATTTGCCAAAACAATCTGGGAAGAAGAGAAAGTCTGAATTTCAATACTCATAGAAGAAATAGAAAACAATATGAAAATGCTATACTCCCAAAAAGGCCCTCATTCAGATGTTTTCATACAGACTGATTTTGAATCTTCAAAGAACAATAATGTTATGCTATTTAAATTATTCCAAGGCTTATAAAATAAGGAAAACATTCAAATTAATTTCATAAAAGGGCATTAACATTGATCCTCAAACCTGGCAATGATTGCAACAATTACAACCACACAAATGACTGACTTACAAACTAATCTCTTATAGATATTGATGAAAAGTTATAAACAAATCATTAGCAAATAGAATTCAGCAGTGCATTTGTTAAAAATGCATTACGAGTAAGTTACACTTATCCCAGAAGACTAAAGACAAATCAAAATCAATATCTTAATTAACAAGGAAACATCTTTCTCAGTTATTAAAACCATGAAAAAGGCAAGAATGACTATAATATCCACTACTACTTAATATTATATTGGAAGAATTAGCCAATACTTCAGAGAAGATTAATGATTTGAGGCATAAAAATGAAAAAGAAGGAAGAAAAAATGTTTTTATGTTTAGGTTATATGATAGTATACCTTGAAACCAGAGGCAACCATTGAAAAAAATTAATACAAACAAGAGAATCAGTAATTTAGCATGTTACAAAAGTTAAAATACAAAAATCAATAGCCCCTTTATGACCCAAAATAACCAAGTTTAAAATATATTGGAAGAGAAAACACCACTTATTATAGAAACAGCAAGAACAAATATCCATTAATATTTTTAACAAAATACATGGAAAATGTAAATGAGGAAAAATCTAAAATATCATTGAAAGACTGAGAAAGTAGGTTCTGTCACATGGAGAGAGCTTTTATGATCTTGGATAGAAAAACTCAATTAAAAGATTCCACTACTTCCCATGTTAAGGTATACATTTAATGTAATACCAACACAATCTAACGTTTAATTTTATTTTCTTCATCTGGAGCTACACACAGTAATTTTAAAACTAATATTCCAATAAAAAGGGACTGTCTGGAAAACCCTGAAAAATATGAACAATTGAGTTGAAAAGAGTATATATATTTTTGTATATATGTATTTGCCTATATGTAAAAATTTAAAAATAACCAGTATATATAATAACCACATATGATATGTATTATATTATAACATATATTAAATTCTACATGTATCAATAGTATGTGTTATACATTATATTATTTAATATATGCTGAACATTTGTATTTTGTTTTATATGTAATATGCATATTACAAAGCTAATAATACTAATAAAACAGAATAAAATACAAAGACAACTAAAATATATATGGAAAACATTTATATAATGAAGATGTAATCTCAAATATCTGAGAAAAAGATGGAATTTTTAACCATTAGTGTTGGAACACTTAAATGGCAACTTAGTACAAATTTATTTGAAAATGGTACTTCATGCAACCCACTTCAGTAAATTAAAAATGGAGATCTAAATGTAAAAATTAAAACATGTAAGTATTAGAAAAAATGAGTGAATTATTTTATAACATGAGAGTGGAGAATGTGTTTCCAACTAACATTCAAAAATCCAAGTAATGAGAAAAATGATTAAATTAGATAATGTTATTGTTAAATTGCATGGCAAAATAACAAGTGATGGAAAAAGACAAACGACAAACTGTCAAAAAAATACTTGCAACTAATGTCACACATAGATGTGTTGAGTCTCTAATGTAGTCAACAATGTTAAAAATCAAGGAAAGACATAGCTTCTAGAAAGGCAATGTGAGAAGTTCCACAAACCTACAGCCTAGCAAGACAACAATAACTGGTGAAAATATTAATTTTTTAAAAAATTAAAGTCTTTGCAAATTGTGCTAAGGGCATACAGAAAATAAAGAAACTTTTTTTTTTCCCCAGGAAAATGTACTCCACTTTGTTTAGAGCACAGTCTCTGACACTTGACCAGGACCTGCCTCCTCCCTCCCCAGCCAACTTGCAACAAAAAACTCTAGTCCAGATGGGATGGGTGTGGCCGCAGCACCAAGTCTAGGACAATGTTATCTTCCGCAGGAGGATCAGGCTGCCAGGATTTCTTACTGTCCCCAAGCTCCATCTCGTAAAGGCTAAATTTAGGCAGGTGAGTGAACCCAAGTGTTAGGGCTTTCTTCCTCCATCTGCCCCCACTCATAGGGCAGAGCCTTTATTCTAGTCAGGGCTCCCAAGAATACTGGGTCCTAATCATCTTCATCCTGGGATCCTCATAACACAGAGATTCCAAGCTACAAGAGACAAGCTGAAATGACCTGTGTCTGCTACCTTCACCCAGCTACTCCTCATCAATCAGGAGTGTCGCTCTGAAAGAAGGGGACCACCAGTCCTTTTATTTTATTTTTTTTAATTTTTAATTTTTTTTTTTAGATGGAGTTTTGCTCTTGTTGCACAGGCTGAAGTGCAGTGGCGAAAGTACTGGAGGGGTTGGCTTAGCCCTTTCTGTCCTTTCCATCTTGTGAGGACATAGCATTTATCCCCTCCAGGGGACAAAGCAACAAGTCACCATCTAGGAAGAAACTGGGCCCTTATCAGACACCACACCTGCCAGCCCCTTGATCTTGGACTTTCCAGCTTCTGGAACTATGAGAAATAAATTTCTGTTCTTCATAAATTAAAAAAAAAAAAAAAAAAAAAAAAAAGAAGGGGACCACTATCCCACCCCAGCTCAAGAGCAGAAGCTCAGAGATTTTGCTCTGGTCACAAGAACAGAGCTCTGTAGCTTTTATCAAGGAAACTGACTTCATTTAAAATTGAGTGTAGGGCTCTTCAAGTCTAAGGTTACTATTAAAAAACAATGAAGAATTTTGTAGAAAGTTATTAAAAGGAAGCTGGTAGCTCCATGAGAACAGCAAGCTAAACTGAAGGCCAGCTATTTTACCAGAAAGAACTAAAGAAAGAGACATTTTTAAATGCCTCCAAGGGGTCAGAGCAAAACTCAAAAAATATGCCTGTAAATGCTATCAGACCTCGGAGAAATGTGTGCCCTAGGGCATTGTTGAAAATACAGCAATTAGTCAGCTATTGGTGCAGCCTAACAGCTATAGGTGATACCATCAGAAGTAGACAGCTAAATAGAAAGATCAGAGAAAGTGACCAAAAAGGAAAAAAATCATGCTAATGATACTACTGTAATCCCTGGAAATTGTGCATGCCCAAGGCTGGACCCTCTGAGTGATATCAGGGGCTTTCAATGTGAGCTGAGCAGTAGTATTTCCTGGTGTAAGGTAACGATTATGAGGAGGACATCAAGAGGATCTGCAGAAACCCTGGTCCTGGCACTGGAGCATTGTTGAAGCAAAGCCAATAGTCACCTATATGCAGACTTCTTGATATGTGAGGAAAAAAATCCCAACTTGGATATGCTCTTAGAAATCAGATGCCATGCATCTTGCTTGTGCAACCATGACGATGAAGAATAAAATGTGCAGGGTTTTGTTTTTCCAAACTTCATAGGACTCAGTTCCTAAGTCACCTGGTGGTGAAAGGGAAAGTGGTAATGGAGTTTTAAAATGTAGATCCCTGGGCTCTGCTCTAAGACTTCCGATTTGGTGGTCCAAGGTGAGGTTCAGAAATCTGTATTTTTAATAAGAATCTCAGGGATTTGGGGGGTAAAAAAAGATACTTGGCTGGCAGTGTTTAGTTTCAAAAATTATGAGAATTTACATACCTTAATACAATTATTTTCCAAACTTCTTAGTTTTCATTAGATTCCTGTGTTGAGAAACTTTATTCAGTTACTTGGGGACATAACTATGCCCAGAATTTCAAGAGTTATGTTTATGTGAAAAGATAAATTAAAATAATTTAATTAACAAATTCGTTGTAACCACATTTATATTTCATTGTAATTTATAAACAATGACTCCCTTATATTCTGCAATGAGCACTCTAAGTAAGAAGTCATTCAACTCGGTAGCATAATTAAAGAGGGGTACCTTAATTTCATATTACTGTGGACACACAATGAGGTATTTATTCTCTTCCTTGCTCTCACCTTTCAATCTACTGCTTCTAGGTTGTGCCTCCTTTTTTGTCTGTTCACGATAAGAATTAGTAAATACTCTATTTGTGTTCTCTGCAATTTCCATGGCATGTTAAGTGTAACAAAAACATCCTTTACTCCCAAGAGCTTAAATCCAAAGCTTCCCATTCAGAGAATGGTTGACTTCATTTGCTTCTGGGATACAGCAAGAAAGAATGTAGAGGGAAAATATAACTTTTTGGATGACACATCAGTCCTGTTTGAATGCTTCAAACTTAAACAGCCAAAAGAAATGTTCCTAAACTAAAGAACTATGAAGTACTAATTTTGGATTTTTGACTGCCAGATTATCAAATAAGTCACTTTTAATCTATTTTAGTCCATTTAGAAAGATGAGGGCAATATCACATACTTCAAGGCATGACTGTGGAATATATGAAAGTGTGGGCAAATAATTTGTGACTGAAAACTGCTAAGGATTATTTTAAGGGCTGTGCCTCAGAGAGCATCTGTCTGCACTGCCTGTGCTGCGCTTGGGGTTGGGGAGTTCTGCAAAGGCGAGACATTCCATTTAGCTTCTTCATGACTCATTGATCTAAGCTTTTAGACACTGCTTGAACTTCACATTTCTTAGAAGTGGTTAGAGCGAGTAGCAGACTGCTCACTGGGGACAATTTGGAATGCCCCTAAAGCAATATTAATGATGACATGCATTAGATACGTAGGGGAATCTGAAAGGTGAAAAATTATGGACCTATACAGTATATTACCTCCAATGCTTCCAATTTTGCTCTGGGGTGGGTTTTCTCTAAAAATATGTTATCTGAGTGACTGTTAAAAATTCCAGTAGCAATAACTTGTCTGGCTGTGACTGTGGGTTTTCAGCATCTCCGCCAAGTTTTATGGTGAAGATTCTGCAAAGCAGTGGAAATCTGAAATCTGGCACATACCCCAGACTCATACTGCTCAGGGGCTCTAAATAATAAATATTCTTTATCCAATGTTCATTCTAGGTACCCTTCCAGCAGGAGTGAGCATGTTTGTTATAAAGCAGAAAAAAAGTGAAGATTTTGGAGACAGTTTGTGTGTTTTGCTTCAGTTTCCTCTGAAAATGCAGGCTGAGAAGGGGTTTCAGGGTAGGTAGCTTATCTGAGATACAATCTCAGGACGCAGAAGTCAGAAAGGGAGGGAGACAGAAAGACCACAGGGAGAAAAAACAATATATGTGTGTATTATTGCTTCTACTGCTAAAGGCAATTGGGCTCAGTTCATCTAGAATCTCTGAGAAATGAACAGAACACTTCCCAGAAACAGCCTCATGAAAATCAAGAGGCTGAAACCGTTATCCACTGACATCTATCTCACATTGGTTGAAGGTCACTGTTAAGGGTATTAGCTTCAGGCTGTTCCTACACATGGGCCAAGCAAGTTCTGCAGGCATCTCTGAAAGCCCTGGAGCACAATGCGTTGATTCAGGCTACGCTTGGTGAGGTACAGCAAAGTGGGTCAGACCTTGTATGCCACTGTCTACTGCAGGTGAGACTAAAAATGAGATAAGCCAACTGGCATCTGCTACAATCCAGCCCATCACCCTGTTCAGATTGTCTCATGTCTCTCATGGAGTCCATTCTGTCACTGCATTTTCATGGTGGTGACTGGCTACAATTTCTTTCAAAAAGCGTTATATAGGCAGGTTCAATAAATAAGAAATGGTCCTCCTTGCTGCAATTGGTATCAAGATCATAACTGAAATCTATCACTTTCTTTTCAACCATCCATTCTAAATTTCTCTCACTCACCCAGTACTCCTGCAGAACTAAGTTGCTTGCCTGGTAGCGTGTCTCATATCTTCAAGTGTGAGGGATCTGTCCTGGTTACCTTGCCATTTTTAAGCCATGGTTGCTACAATTGTCCATCCGCAGCTTTCATCAGGCATAGAAACACAAAGGAACAACCCAGTGGATCCTGAAATTGTAGACATACTCTCCTCTTAGGTCCTGATGCCAATCAAAATGATGCTCAAAAATACATCCTATTTTTGTGCTGAAATAAGGACTCCAAAATAAACAATCAGAGCTCCAGTTTGAGGGGAAATGTCCTTTCCCTGATGTTTTTTCCCTTGCCACTTCTCCTTCTACTCCCAGCACAGACCTTTAATCCAGTGGGCCTAAGATCTGTATTATACATATTCTGAAGATGTGTTGCCGGCAGTGATGGGGTGGGAGGTAATTCTATTGGTATCTTTGTTGAATGCAGACATCTAATAATACCTATCCCAGGTCCCTAGGTGCCATTATTTCTTCCAAGGGCCTTTACCTTTAGCAAAGGATGCCTCTCAGAGTTATACATTCAGTCTTCATAGAGCCTTCACCCTTGTAACACAATCCTGGGTACCTTTTTAGCATATTTTGCCCTGTGGCTGCTGGTGATACTTGATTGTTGCCATGGAGTCCTTCTGGCTGTCAGAAAACGCCCCGTGTTGATAGTTGAGAGGAATCAGGAAGCAGAGAAATTGAGATAAGATGGAAAGCCAATATATTAAGAGTGTATTATGTAGAATACTATTGCAGGCAGTAGTAGCTCAGTTCTTCCAGGACTTCTAACAATCATAGAAAAATGCTCCCAGAATTATCCAGTGAATCTCTTCCCCTGATAGAGGTGCTAAATTTTTTGTAATTCCAGGCTGTGCAGGAGCACAGGCTGAAATGTGATCTGGCTAAGTTAGATGAGGTCTTGTGAGAGAATGGAAAAAGATGCAAGGTACTTTAGTAGGTGGGATGCTGGCAGTACAAAGCAGGCTGAGCTTTATTGGAACTGTCCCCTACAATTAAAATTGAGGTCAGAAGTATGTAGTCAATGTTATTGTGAAGAGAGCATGTAATGTGTGAGCTGTAATGCTCCTCCCCTGACCAAAACCCTCCCCCTCCCCATGTTGAACACTATCCTGCTAGTCACTCTGCTCAAACACCACCCCATCAATGAGGTATCTGTGGAGGTGCTCAGAGAGCAGCCAGAGACCCACAGCATATTCTTCTGTACTTTCATGTACTGGCCTGCATATAACACTGATTGCATGTAGTAAAAAAAAAAAAAAAAAAAAAAAGGAAAAAAAGACCTGATGATTGCAGATCTTATTGGAAACTTAGACCACAAAGAGTAGAGAGGGGACCCTCCTCCTGCACCACTTCTCACAGTGCATATCTAAATCTGGCTGTACAGAACTTGATATTCTTCTCCAAAGACAGGAGGCAAGAAGTTGTGTTAGGCACTGGGCTTGGGGGATGATAGACCAGAGTTTAGATCCTGGCCCTTAACCTACTATGCATTCTTTGTCAAGTTAGGCAAAGTGTCCAACTTTTGACTGTCTCATCCTTAACAGGGGAATATCATCTCTCTTCACAGGCTTGTCAGAAGGATACTCTGCTGGTTTTATGTATTTCTATACATTACATACAATAGGCAATGTGCTTTATACATTGCCTGGTGCATAGGAAATGCTCTGTAAATATCCCTGTGGATGAGAGCTTTTAGCCAGCTGGGACTTTGCCATCTTCTCTATCTTCCCAGAATGCACCTCTGCCATGCATCCTTCACAGCCTCTGAATTGTCCTTGAATGTGCTTAGTCACAGTTAATTGCCGAGTAATATTTGTGGACCAAATATAGTCTTATGTAAGACACTGCCAGATACCTTGAGAAAATACAATGTCTTCTGCATTTCTCTTCATGTATCAGTCTAGGAACCCTGTTGAAGAAGAGTCACTTAAATCTTACATGGTTTACAATTAGAAGATACATGATATACCTTTCTAACTTTTCCCAAACATTTTGGTAAATCTCTTTCAACTCTTCCATAGATATAATCTATAGTTAGTGGAATCAGACTGGTGGCCATCTATAATTTTTGGATATAAAGCTCATGCTGTTTCAGATCTTCAAAGAACCCTGTCCAAGACAGGATTGATGTGCAAGAGATTTATTGAGGAAATGCCACAGAGCATAAGAGGTGGGGGAAGTGGGAGAAAAGAGCCTTCAGACTGTGATGCATGTGTGGTCTCTACGAGAGGAAGAGGAAAAGGAAGGTGAGGGTAGGAAAGGCTTCAGACTATAGTGCATATCTGATATAGTCTCACCAAGCTAACAGTGTTACTGAAATACCAGGGGTTTGGTCTAGGTCCCACTGCCTGCCTCACAGAAAGCCAATCACTGAGACAATGAGTATTGCCAGAGGAGAAGACTTTAATTGGGTGCTGCAGCTAAGGAGATGGGAGATCAGTCTCAAATCCATCTCCCTGATCTAGTAGTAAAATTAGGGGTTTATAAGGTAAAGAAGAAATGTAATCATGTGTGGGAAAACAGGAATTAGGGAAAGATAAGAGAAAGTTGGTTAACAGGATGCAGATGGTCAGTTAGGGAATCATGAAGGGTAAGGAGTCTGGTGTCTCATTGCCCTGGCACAGTGATCTGATAAGTCTTGGTTCTTTGATACTGTCTGGGAGGCCTGACGGTTGATTTCCTGAGAAAGGAACTCAAATAAAACAAATTTAATTTTCTCAAGTTTCAAGACTGGGAGGGTCAATTTCTATGGTTATTCAGAAGAAACCATCAACACCAGTTCTATGGAATCTCCTGTTTCAATAAGTGATCTCCAAGGAGAGACTGCTGTTAGCAGTTCCAGGTCAGGCATGTGTGGCCTGGTCCGATAGCCCCGCCATGCTCAGTCACTGATGGGAGGAGCAGGGGGAAGCAGGCCTCAGCATGGGGACTGCAAGGGACTCAGAAGTGCAGCAGCTGGGGGCTGTTAGTCCCCACAGGAGGGTGTCCTGCCAGAGACAGAGGTGGAGCACCTCCGTGGCTACAAACCTATCTCTCCACTTCAAAGCACCGCTATCCCACTTTAAATCTTTAAGCATATATAATTTCTGGCCCCAATTCTGTGACTAGCTTGGGGTATAAATTGGCAAGGCGAGAATATGTGAATTAAGTAATTAATTAATTTATTTATTTATTCTTGAGACAGAGTCTCACTCTGTTACCCAGGCTGGAGTACAGTTTCAGGATCTCTGCTTACTGCAACCTCCGCCTCCTGTGTTCAAGCGATTCTCTTGTATCAGCTTCCTGAGTAGCTGAGACTACAGGTGTGCACCACCACACCTGGCTAATTTTTGTATTTTTTGAGTAGAGACAAGGTTTCACTATGTTGGCTGGTCTCAAACTCTGACCTCAAGTCATCTCCCTACCTCGGCCTCCCAAAGTGCTGGGATTGCAGGCGTGAGCCACCATGCCTGGCTCAATTCATTTAAAGCTAAGTGTGTAAACTTATACATATAGATACCATGTAAAGCCTCTAATGCTCTCAGTAACGCATAATATGCAAGATAGTTTGGAGTCAGATGGCAAGAGATAGTTGTTCTGTTATTCAGCACTCATTTTCTTGCCCATGCATGACATTTGGCTCAGCCCATTCAGTCCTGCCCTGTCCCAGATGTGTAGAATTTTAAAGGAAGAGTTAGCTAAGTTTTGGTTGTGCTGAATGTTGATCTTTTCTGAGTAGTTGATTGCAGATTTTTGCTGCATCACTGGGCACTGGCATTTAACCAACTCCAGGTATTTCAGGCAATACCTTTGATGGATCCAGAGCTTTCTTTCTCATTCAGTGACTCAATCCTTCACTTTTCCCACCCCTTGCACATTTCTTTTTAAGGGATGCTCATGTTCACTGCAGTTGGCAGGTTGAAAGCAGGGCTTCAGACTGCTCTTTTAACAGAAAGCTTTGTCTTTGTCCTGTGGTTTATCAAACAGCTTCACAGGCACTTTAATGAGTTTGCCAAGCTCATCTTTTTTCTCTATTGATGAGCATTGGGCTGCATTATTATTTTTTTTCCAGGAGGGAGTCTTTCTCTGTCTACAGATCAATTTGGACTTGACGTTTAAACCTAAGACTTCCTTCCGTTTCTGAGTAGTTTTGTTGATATCAGTTTGTACACCCTGTCAGTTCCAATGCTATTTAGTATCTTTTCTAATTTAGCCTTAGGAGCATTGCAGAAAATATAAACAACCTGGCCCTGCTGGGACTTCTGACACCCCAGTGTTAGTCAGTTGCAATTTATCTGTTCTGTTGATAACCAAGAAGCCAGACAAGTTTTATCTTTTCAACATCCTACGCCATGGCAAATTGAATGCCATGAGTTTTCTCTTCCAGGTGGAGTGAAATAGTTAACTAGGTCAATTTTTGGTGTGGGGAGACACAAATGTCTCTTGATTTTTTTCTCTCCAAAGAGATCTGAGAGTGGCAGGTTTGATCTGATAGGGGAAGCAACTGCTCAGTGTCTGAGAGTTGCCCTGGATAACTCTTCACTGCTTCCCAAAACATGAGGTACAGATATTAGAATATCACCTTAACATAGGCAGCCAAATTCTCATAGATTACGTCACCTGTTCAGTCTGAAAAGTGTACTTCCTCCTTTGACCATACCTTCCTAGAAAAAATAATTACTTAGGAAAGCCAATGCTTCACAAATAGCAGTTTCTTATTTATCAAATCACTTCTGTGAGGCAAAAAACAAAAAAACAAAAAAGAATAGAAGCATAAAAGTATAATTCAGACAAGTTCTGAAGTGGTGATTTGAAGCAATCATTGATGTCTTCCTATTTCCATGTTTTGATGATTCTACCTAACATTGCTTTTCACCTTTCTTTTTATATGTGCTCATTTTTAATTAGGCACCAATTGTCTGGCATACAGAATCACAGAGAAGTGTGTCACTGACAAAAATACATGGCTAATAGGTCACACATAACTGAGTACCTTCTATTATATGTAGGTTTTTCTTCTGCTGGCTTTTATTCCACTGACTTATGACAAGAATAAAGAGCTTTTTTCTCCCCTTTGCATACATTTTTGTTTCATTCTATTGCATATCCTGCCTGCTTTTCCTGGGGACAATGTCTGCTATTTTATACCTTTGTTTCTCGCCTTCCTTCAATGTGGCCATCTAGCATAGTGCTACATTTCAGGATGGGAGAAAACACAAAGGCATCGGCCTCCTCTCTTTGACCTTGAGGTCTGATATTAAAGGGGGCTTCTTGTGCTATGTCCCCACATAACAAAGAGAATGCTATGAATGCCTCGAAACCACTTTCGGCTCAATTCCATTAAGTGAAAATTTATGGAAAGTAGTTCCATAGAGTTATGGGGACACACTTTTTATGATTATTATTATTGATTGCAATTGGTTTCAGTCCCACTTTATACCTGGTATCCAGGGTCCACGGTGGAGATGGAGAAGGTTCCTGTGATCTTGGCCTCAACTATTTGGTTTTCTGTCATTTGTCCTTAAAGTATGAGCTGCAGAAAGTCTGTTCTAACTATTTTATGTGCACTAAAGTAAATTTTATTTTCTTATGATAGTTTACTTCGTCAAAGTTTTAATTTTTTAGGATTAATCTTCCTTAAATGGCAGTCTCTATGCACTACAGTTTAAACTGGGAATAGGTTTTAATGGCATATACAGAATTCTGACATCATGGGTGCTGGCTAGGACAAAGAGCTTCAGGGAAAGAATTTTCACACTGGGAGCTTTAATGAAAACATTCCAGAAGAAAAAAGAGAATAATCAGAATAAATTATGAGTGTTTATTCTTTATTCTGTCTTGCAGCTTGATATAGAGTACATGTTTTAGATAAAAAACAAACATTGCAGTAATACTTTGGAGAAGGCAAATATTCTATGAATGCAATCGTTTGCAGTAGATTGAACACTGAATTGTAACCATCAGTAAATAATCATTGATGCCCTATAATATCCCCAAAGAGGAAAATTAGTATAACTAAGTTTTCCTAGTGGACACTGTTGACAATACTTGTGTACCAGGGGCTGCTAAGGGCCTATCAGTGTGATTGCTGAGAGTGGAAGAACAGAGGTAGTAGCAGCAGAACAGGAAGTGAGTGTGGGGTGGACAGAGTTGTCTATATCTACAACAACTTTAGGGGAAGTCAACAGAGTTGATAAGTAGACAAGTTGGTACCTACACTTGGTGACCTCTCTCAGTGTGGTCAGTCCTGGAGAGGTGGTGGTGGAAAATGGCATCATGGCTGGGCTGGTGAAGTTCTCAAAGGAGCCAAAATGGGGAAATTACCTCTCTTGACTCCATTGTCTATGCTGATGATGGCCTGGAACCTGAGAGCCTACTGTGATTCTGGGAGGAAGTCAGCTCAATTCACAAGATTTCTTATGTGACTTCCTTTGCAGTTAGTCTTGGACAGAAGGGGATAGCTGTGACATCAACAAGATAAAGAGAGAGCTTTACATCCTGAAGCTCCTGTCTCTCTATCCACTCCCACATAATGTACCTGTGCTGTATCTCTGTGTCACTGGCTGTGCACAGTTCTGCTCCTGCTTTTCTCAGTCATCAATGGAACATGTAAGAGGACATTACGAGGGTTCGTACTGGCAAAGAAAAGCAGAGTCGGGCAGTGGTGGAGAGAAACGGCTGTGACCCTGAAAATTAAAGACAGACCACTCTTTACCCAGCCTTCTGGGTAAAGAAGGCTTTACCCAGCCTCGAATGAGTCTTTCAATGCAGGTGTGAGAAGTTTAAAAGGTGATCTAGAAAATACTAAATATAAGATAAAATGTTCTCCAGAAACATCCAGAAATTCAATGAAAAGAAGTGCAAACGTGAATTTTATTTTAATATGAGGATTCTTCAACTATCTTTTTCATTTTATTGAACTCAGATACCAGGCATTTTGATGACCCTGGGAGATACAGGGATAGAGAAGTCACAGTTCCATCCCCCTAGGAGTATACAGTTAATTGGATTGGAGAAGAGACATACAAACAAATAAACATCCTTTGGGTATTTCATGCTGTAAGAGAGGTAGAGAATTAGCAGAACCCAAGAAGAGAGGGGTCACATTCCCTTAAGGATCAGGGACGGGTATCTGGAAGAAGAGATCCTTGTTTAATCACCAAAGACTTCACCTTTTAACCAGTTGTATTGATGTTGATGTTACAGTGAGCTATATCCATGATAAAAGGCTTTATGTTTTTAGTGAGGATGTATTTCCAGGAAATGTCAGGCATTTTGAAAAGGTTTTTGAAGAAACAGTTTCACAAGGTAAAGGACTTCAGAAATTATAAAGTATGGTGGTCATGCTGGGTGATCAGTAAAAGGCTTAAAAATTCTATATTCTCATTGAACATAAAGCCTAGGAAATTTTAGATCTTAAATTATGGATAATTTTCTTAGATTTTACTCTAACCCTGTAGGAAATACTCAGCTTAATGAAGAAAAAATTAAGTGATTATCCCCATCTCTACACAACAGTTTCATTCACATCATGTTATAAAATCTGATAACATTTGTATGTTTTAAAAAGAGAGAGAAAGAAAGAGTGAAAAAGAAGCAGAAATTGTCAATTATATTATAATAAAAAATGTTAGCAAATATACTCTTGATCATCGAGTCCCCAGTAATGTCAAAGGTATCTGCTATTGACCTTATAATTTTTAGAATGTATAATACAGTGTCATACAGAATATGATGCTGCTTTTTATTAGGTGATTTATAAAAACTAAGCTCCTTACATTATGATCCCCTCTGACACATGCACGGTAAGGTGGTGAGCTTTTCTAACTCCACCTCCTAGGAAAGTGCTTTGTGAACGCAGGGGCCAGGGTGAGATGTTTGGCCACACAAAGAACACAGAATTGTTCATCAGCTGGATTGAGAGACGATGAACAGCCTGGCTAAGCAACTTCATTTAATTCTTTTCCTTTCATCTGTCTGTAGCACAATAAAGGAAATTAAAATCAGTGATTGATTGTGTTTGAGTGCATTATCATCAAGACTGAATACATAAACAATGCACCAAATGAGAAGCTATTTAATCACATTTTTTGTTACTATATATCTAACTCAGTATATCATGAGCCAAGGAACTGACATTTATTTTATTCAGAAGAAGAAAATAAATTCATTTATTTTATTTGAGTGTTTCTCCTGTGTTAATAGAACATTCTATTTTCCTTGAAAATTTTACATTAAAAAACATACAAAAATCTTTATTAAATGGAAATCATTATCATTTAACCTTTTTGAAAACACTACTGTTTTAGATGTTTCCCTTAACTGTTGGTTATTAATTTATTTTAGTTCCTAGAAATCTTCAGTGTGAATGCTGACATTTCAAATATACCAGGAAATTATTTTTCTTCATTGGAAAGGGCTTAGGAAGCCTATTCCTTTTACTGAATCAGATTATCTTATTGCATTAATTTTATTTGGGAATAAGCTTGAAAGTTCTAAAATATGAAAAAAAAATGTGATCCAAACCCTTCTAATTATCAAATTTCCTTACAAGGATAAGCTTACGCCCTGGAATAATTGGCTTACATTTTGCATTAAATTGGTTAATTACTCATGTGGTCCTAAAGACATTTGATCTAAATGGGTTATGGTACTGGCAGCAAATAAAATGAGCTGGTGTTATACAGCACTGGGCACAAAACACAAGATAATCTGGAGGAAAATTTGAGATTATTTTTTAAAATGGTCATCTCCACACTCCCTTTAAAGTATCTGTGACTTGCTAACTGAAACAATATTCATGTATTTAGTTAAATGTTTATGAAATAATAAACTTCTCAGTTTAAAGTCTTGATGAAGTGGGTTATGGTCATTCATGAAAGCTGGGGATGTCCTGGTGTAGAAGCATCTCCTAGAATTTGTACTCATGGCTTTTCCAACTTTCTACCTTAACAGCTTTGTTTGAAAAGAGGCTCCTTAACAGGGCTAGAATTGTGTTTTTTGTCAGTTTTCAAGTATGTTACAGTTTCCCAAATTAAAGAAGAATAGAAGGTTAGGATTTAAAATCTGCCTCTACCCTTGATATGGTTTGGCTCTGTCTGCACCCAAATCTCATGTTGAATTGTTATCCCCAATGTTGAGGGAGGAATCTAGTGGGAGATGATTGGATCATGGGATCACATTTTCCCTTTGCTGTTCTTGTGATAGTGAATTCTCAAAAGATCTGGTTGTTTAAAATGTGTAGCACTTACCCCTTTGCACTCTCTCTCTCTCCTGCTCCACCATGGTAAGATGTGCTTGCTTCCCCTTCACCCTTCCACCATGATTCTAAGTTTCCTGAGGCCTCTCAACCATGCTTCCTGTACAGCCTGTGGAACTGTGAGTCAATTAAACCTCTTTTCTTCATAAATTACCCAGTCTCAGGTAGTTCTTTATAGCAGTGTGAGAATGGATGAATACAGCCCTAAGCTCACTTTGTTACCCTAGGCAAGTCAGCTAATCTGCCTGGACTTCAGTTTTCCTATTGATAGAATTGGATTAACAGCTCTTCATTCCCTATGCAACTTCAGCCCTGTAGTGGTGTGTTGAAGCAAATATTGTTCCATTGCCAGTGGAGTACCTATAATTGAAGGCTGATAATCCCACTTTGATAGTTCAAGTTCATAGGTTAGGGTGATTAATTTGATCAGAATGCCAGATGAGGCATCCTTATTTGTCCAAGACTTTGCATAGAAGAGGCTAAGCACAGCCATTAGAGTGTACACAGCAATACAGATGTATCACCTTGATTTGTGAATATATAGGTATTTTAGCACCAAGTCATTTTTTATAGTATAGAAATGTCAACAAGTGGACTCTAATTTAGATCCTGTGTTGATCTTACCTAAGGAGAGAAACCTATGGCTTCAGCTAAAAAGCTCAGTTAGATAAATCACTGTGTAAATGTATCTCCTTTATAGAAAAATTGATGCAGCACTGGGAACCTTGTATCTGCTTTCTTTTAGCTCTTCTAAGGTGAAGACTGGGTGCCAATAAAAGATATGGAAGACTATAAGAAGAAACTCCAAACAAGTGTCAGATAAGATTAACGTTTTCTCCTGACTGACCACTGGTTTGTTTGGTATGCACATATGATTTAGGAAGGCAAAGCCTGGGTTTATATATAAAAAATATTTAAGACCCCCAAAATCTGATTATGTTAATTTCTGTATATTGCAAATTATATGGAAACTGTATATTCTGATGTTAAGATAAGCATTTAGAACATAGAAAATATAAAAATAAAAAATTTCTGGACATTAAATTTTTTAGTCATTCCTTACTCCTAATTTTTCTTTATTAAAACATTCAGAGTAATAAGTACCACATTTGCCTCAGAAACTTTTAAATAAGAAATAAACTTACAGATATAATAGAAGTTTCTATTTCCACCCAGTTCCCCAAATCCCACAGATTATGTTTATTCACATTTGTGTATAGCCACAGTTTGTTATGATATGTGCTTTTAGAGTTCCCATAAATTATATCATATTTTACATATATTTTTGCATTTGCTATTTTCACTCAACATTGTTTTCCAGATTTATTCATGTTGATCCATATAAATTCAGAAAATTAATTTTAACCGATGTGTAGTTTTACATTGTATGCACATACCCATGATTCACTTTTCCATTTTTCTAGTAATGAACTTTAAGATTATTTCCAATTTTTGGCTACTGCCAATAATAATTCAACAAATGTCTTTGGACATATCTCTTCTGGAAATGTATATGGATTTCTCTTTGAAAAGGTTTACCTTGTGGAATTTCTAGTGTTTTATATATATATATATATATATACACACACACACATATATACACACACACACACACACATATATATATTACATATTTTCAACTTTACTATATATTTCCAAAAAACTATCCAAAGTGGAAGATTTAAACTCCCCTTAGCAGTATATAAATTCATGGTTCCTAAACCCTTGGCATAGTTTTGTGTTTTTAAAGAAAAGAGCATAAAGTCTTATTGCTGTTAAATTGTATCTTACTCTTTTAAAGTGTATTTTCATAATAATTCACTATTCATTTTATCATCTGTTGTGAATATTGTGTCATAGTTCTTAATCATTTTTTTCTACTGAATTGTTTATTTTGTATCATTAATTTGTAGAAATCCTCTTTATATTATATTTTTCAATTACATATTTTGTAAATATTTTACCCAATTTTCTGGCTTGCAGTTAACCTTTAGGATGCCTATAATTTTTCATTTTAATACCATCTAATTTGTTATTCTCTTTTTTTATTCTTCATATGTTCTGGCATTTGATTAATAGGCCATTTGTTGCCCAACGTCATTAGTTTTCTATATATACTTTAAAATATCTAAACATTTAATATTCATAAATAATTTCACAAGTAGTTTAAGATTTGAGTCTTCAGCCTAAATAGATATAGGTTTTTATGATATAGTGTAATGTACAGATTTTTATTTATATATGGATAGTCACTTATTCTGACATCCTTTATTGAATAGTATAATTTTTCTACTGACTTGTAGTATCATATCTTTCATTACAAGTCCAATGTATTCAGCATATCTATGGATATATTTCTTGATGTTCCATTTTCTTCCAATTGGTTTCAGTGTATCGCTGAGCCAAAGCAAATCATTTTAATTATTATAATTAAAATACATTGAAATGTTGATAGGGTATTATTCTTCAAAATAATTTTGGTTCTTCCTTTATTGATTATTTTAATATGACTTTTCCAATCAAATTCTAAAAAATTACTGGTGGTATATTTACTGGAATAACTGTAAATGTACATATTGGTATATTTGTGATTGTAAGCCTTTCCATGCAAGAATATGGTATACCTATGTTTTGTTTAGGTACTCTGTTATGTCACTCTATGAAATTAAATAAAAGATCATGTATATGTTTTCTGAATTCTTAGGTACATTAATGTTTTATGTTATCATGAATGTGATATTACAATATTTTTAATAGATTGCTACTGTTTATAAGAATTTCATGTTTCTTTTTGCTTTGCCTTCATATCTAAAAACCTTGCTGATTTGATTAGCGCATCTGCAAATTTTCTTTGATTTTCTATGGGTAATTTAAAAATCTCCACACAATGAGGGTGCAGTAAAAAATAGTGATTATGCTTCATCATTACATATGGTGGTGTTGATGGTTTTGTTATAGATAAACTTACCAGGTTAAGAAATTTGTCTGCCTTTCCTAGTTTGATATAAGGATTTTAATATAAATGAATATTGTATTTTATCATCTTATTTTTTCTTACATCTTCTGAGGTAATCCTATGTTTTCCCTCCTTCAATCTCCTATGTGGTGAATGGCATTAAAATATCTTCTATTGTTAAAACATTCTGGCAATGCTGTATAAAACCAATGCCATTATTTTGTATTACTGATGGATTTTTGAAAAATATATAGGTATACTTAGTTTTCTAAGGAGAATAGAATTTCTAATAGTTTTTAAAGATTTTGCATCTATGTTCTTAAGGACATTGGTGTATCATTTCTATACCATCTGGCTATGAGAGGAGCCGACTGAAAATCACAGGGCTAGGGAGGGGAGAGGTGACTCTTTTTTTGTTTCTGGTGTTGGTAGCCATCTCCAGGGGTAGTTGCAGTAATAATAATGCTGCAATGCCAACAGTTCTGGAAAGGATAACAATAGTGATTTCAGCAGCAGTAGTATTGAGGGATCCCCATGACGGAGCAATGAAAATAATTCTGGAAGCAATGACAATATCAGCTCTGGCTGTAGCAGCTGAGATGTGAGTTCTCATGGTAGCAGCTTCAAGGGCACTAGTAATGGTCCAATGGCCTCCAGACCTAGAAGTGCACATTTCCTCAGCACCTGCTCCAGACGCTGAACTTTGACAGTTGACACCTTGGATCATCTGCCACTGATCTCTAGTCAACATTTTTACTTGCCCAACACAAAAGAAGTAGAAATTTATTGAGTTACTTATTTTTTAACAACCTGATCCTTTCATCTTTTGCTACACATACTCTTGTAATTGATCTCTCCCTGAATTGTTTTCTGTTTAAAATATCTAGAATGTTTCCTGCCTCTTGACTTGACTCTTACTAATATTGTATAGACACTAGAAATGGTTCTCAAAATAGATCTTTACAGATGAGAATCTGGAAGTGGTTTGCTGACCTGTTTTACTTTCAATGAAATCCTGACCTTCTTGTTGGTAGAAGACAGAAACCTGGTCATCTGTACTGTACGGTGGGATCATGATTACTTAAATCATCAAATGTGGTTATTGGGAATGATGTGTGTTTTAAAGTGATATATGAGAGATAAAATGGCTATTGTAGTTGACTGTTGCGGTTATATTGTCAACAAGGTCTGTAAGAGTACAACGGAGAGCAGGTAGAAAATGGACATCATTTAAAGACCAAAACAACCACACTATTTTGCTAATTCCTTTCAGCGAAAGCCTAGAAAATATATGAGGCATAAATGTACATGGTATTTGACTAAGGCATGCAGAATGTAATCTTGACATAGGCTAACTTTATCAACATGGATACATACAGATTCTGAAGTTAAAGTCTTACCCCAAGAAGTTAGAAAGGGTGTTCAACTTTGTTTGTCTAACAGAAACTGTGAATCCACACTGGCCTGCTTATTTTGAGGTTGTGTTGCCAGAACTTTCATAGCATAATAAAGAGAGATGCATACAAAGGCATAGGAATAGTAGAAGGTTGGGGTAAAAATATCAGGTATGATCCACATGCCAAGCCATCCCCCACTCTGTCCCACAAGAAGGCCCAGAAAATATTTCTCTAAGAAATTAAGAATTCATTTACTGGGGGTGGGGGGTCAGCACTGGAATGCTCAAAAAGTGCTGTGATGGCTGAATTTTGTGGGTTTGGGGAGATTGTGGATTCTTTGATTTCAAGGGGAATGATGTGATTCTAGAGATGCAAAGAAAAAGTGACAGTGGAGACACTTATTTTTTATGACTGCACTAGAGACAAGGAAGACACAACTATAATAATGAGTAGCAGGAATGGAGTGGCCAACAGAATATCTGACTATTAGAGATCTTTGATGAAGGCTAATTGATTCTCAGGGAGTGAGCTAGATCAGTGACCAAATATTTGTCTTTATATAACTGGGTAATGTGGAGGGATTCTAATAAAGGCACTACTTACAGCACAGTAGGAAAGATATAAAGAAACCAGGAAGAAGAGTGTAAGTAGTAAGAGGCAAAGCAGTCACCTAACTAGAGACAGTGCCAGCTTGCCAAGAAGGCACCAGACAGGAGCTGTGACCTTCAGCAAAGGGACACAGTCTGCCTGTGCTGACCCTGCAGGGCAGAAGTGGGGGATAAACACACTCTTCTCTCTCCTATCTTCTGCCACCTCTTCCATTAGCTGAACCCCAATAAAAGCATGAGGGTAAGGGAGATACCTGAAGTATCCAATTCAGGTCAGCCTCCTGAGGAACAAAGCAGAATGTAGAAAAAGTAAAGAGTGGGTTTAGGGAACAAAACAGAGATATGCACCAGAGCATAATGATATGTCCAGGAAAGAAGAATATACAAATACTTTTGAAATTACTAGACACTAAACCTGAGATGACCTAATACAGGTAAATCTCACTTTATGGTAATATATTCCAAGAAATGCATCATTAGGTGATTTTGTGTCTGTATGGACACCATAGAGTGTACTTATACAAACCTAGATAGTGTAGCTTACAACATACCTAGACAACATACCTAGGCTGTATTGTATAGCCTATTGCTCCTAGGCTACACACCTGTGTAGCATGTCACAGTGCTGAAAATAGTAGGCCAGTGGTCCCCAACACCCAAGCCATGGACCAGCACCTGTTTGTGTCCTGTTAGGAACTGGGTGCAAAGCAGGAGATGAGTGGCTTGACCAGCCGAACATTACCACCTGAGCTCCGCCTCCTGTCTGATCAGCAACAGCATTAGATCCTCATGGGGGCGTGAACCCTATTGTGAACTGCGCATGTGAGTTATCTAGGTTGCATGCTCCTTGTGAGACTCTAACTGATGCCTGATGATCTGAGGTGGAACAGTTTCATCCCAAAACCATCTGCACTCTGTGGAAAAATTATCTTTCACAAAACCAGTCCTTGGTGTCAAAAAGGTTGGGGACCACTGCTGTAGGCAGTTATATCACAATAGTAGTATCTGAACATAGAAAAGGTACAGTAAAAATATAGTAGATTGGGAGCCTGATGCGGGCAGATCACCTGAAGTCAGGAGTTCGAGACTAGCCTGACCAACATGAAGAAACCCTGTCTCTACTAAAAATACAAAATTAGCTGGACGTGGTGGTATGCGCCTGTAATCCCAGCTACTCGGGAGGCTGAGGCAGGAGAATCACTGGAACCCGGGAGGCAGAGGTCGCAGTGAGCCGAGATTGCACCTTTGCACTCCAGCCTGGGCAACAAAATGAAACTCTGTCTCAAAAACAAAATCATATATATGTATGATGTATATATGATATATTATGATATACATAATATATCATACATCAAAAACAAAATCATATATATGTATGATGTATATATGATATATTATGATATACATAATATATCATACATCAAAAACAAAATCATATATATGTATGATGTATATATGATATATTATGATATACATAATATATCATACATCAAAAACAAAATCATATATATGTATGATGTATATATGATATATTATGATATACATAATATATCATACATCAAAAACAAAATCATATATATGTATGATGTATATATGATATATTATGATATACATCATACATATATATGATTTTGTTTTTGAGACAGAGTTACATTTTGTTGCCCAGGCTGGAGTGCAAAGGTGCAATCTCGGCTCACTGCGACCTCTGCCTCCCGGGTTCCAGTGATTCTCCTGCCTCAGCCTCCCGAGTAGCTGGGATTACAGGCGCATACCACCACGTCCAGCTAATTTTGTATTTTTAGTAGAGACAGGGTTTCTATATATATATATATAAAACAAAAGTTAAAAAAAAAGCAGTACGCCAGTATAGGACACTTACCATGAATGGAGTTTGCAGGACTGACAGTTGCTCTGATGAGTCAGTGAGTGCATGGTGAGTGAATGTGAAGGCCTAGGATATTACTGTATATGACTATAGACTTTATACACACTGTACTGTTAGTCTACACTAAATGTATTTAAAATTTTTCTTTAACAAGTTCATCTTAGCTTATCATAACTTTATCTTATAAATGTTTTAATTTTTTAAACTTTTTGATTCTTTTGTAATAACACATCTTAAAACACAAACACATTGAACAGCTGTACAGAAATTCTTTATATCCTTATTCTATAAGCTTTATTTTTTTATGTTTTAAATTTTTTTGTTAAAAACTAGGATACAAACACACACACTAGCTTAGCCCTATAAGGGTCAGGATAATCAATATCACTGTCTTCCGTCTCCACATCTTGTCCCAGTGAAAGGTCCTCAGGGTCTTCAGGGACAATAACATGCATGTAGCTGTCATTTCCTATGATAACAATGCTTTCTTCTGGAATAACTCCTGAAAGACCTGCCTGAGGCCGTTTTATAGTTAATTTTTTTTTAATGAGTAGAAGTACTACACTCTGAAATATGAATAAAATGTGTAGTATGGTAAAATACTGTTGATCCTTGAATAATGCAAGGTTTAGGAGGACCAGCCCCTGTGCAGTTGAAAATCCATATATAACTTTTGGCTACCCCAAACTTAACTATTAATAGCCTATTCTTAACTGCAAGTTTTACTGATCAAATAGTCAATTAATGCATATTTTGTTAATTATATACTGTATTCTTACAATAAAGTAAGAGAAAAGAAAATTTTATTAAGAAAATCATAAGGAGGAGAAAATATGTTTACTACTCATTAAGTGAAAGTGGATCATCATAAAGGTCTTCATCCGCATCTTCATGTTGAGCAGCCTGAGGAGGAGTAAGAAGAGGAATTGGTCTTGTTGTCTCAGGGGTGGGAGAAGCAGAAGGAAATTTGCATATAAGTGGACTCATGCATTTCAAATCTATGCTGTTCAAGGATCAACTGTACATAAACTAGTAACATAGTCATTTATCATCATTATCAAGTATGACATACAGTACATAATTATATGTGCTAACCTTTAATGCCACTGACAAATGTAGTGGGTTTGCTTATACCAGCATCACCACAAACACATGAGTAATGCATTATGCTATAATGTTATCATGGCCACAGTGTTACTAGATGGTAGGAATATTTCAGCTCTGTTATCTTAAGCGACCACCTTTGTATGCAGTCTAGCATTTACCAAAAAACCATTATGCGACACATGACCATATTGGGGGCTTTTAGTGTCCCCTGTGCCCTGGATCTTTCTATTCAAAATGTGAACTCATGGATGGTTTAAAATTTGTGATGCTGTGCAGCGGATACATGGGGAATTGATATATTATTCTCTTTACTTTTGAATACTTTGATGTTTTTAAAAATAAAAAGTCAGAAGAGTTTAGGTTTTTGGGGGTCAAATGATAATGAAATTTTTACCTGATTGTCTCACAGTTGGCTCAGTGATCCTCTGGGTCCATTCGATAGCTAAACAGACATGCTTGGAAACTGACAAATTTCCCACATTGGTTCACTTACCTACCTAGTGTACTCATGGTTTTATGAGAAGCGGACCCTGATTCATGAGTAGCTGCTAATAGTTTAGCTAGACGATCAGGGAATTGAAAGGAAGAATATTAAAAGATGGATGATGAGAGGATGACTTCTTAAAACAGACACAAAGTATGAAAATACTTGTATTCCAAGAAAATTCTCATTAGAGGGAATCCACTGAAGAGGAGTAATCATATGCATAAAATGACATGTTGTATAATAAATGGTAGTCAACTGACACTTGTTCAATGGGCTCATGGACAAATGCACATGACATTAAGAATAGAAAGTATTCATGACTTTACATAATCAAATTGTATCTGGACCAATGTAGAACAACTCTAAGGCTAATATGACAACCTTCCCTCAGGTGATACCCAGTCAACCTGCAGATTGATGACATTGAGACGCATCCCTTAGGGAATTTGTCCTCATTGAAATAGATACTTATTTCAGGTACCAATTCACCTTTCACATTTGTAATTATTCTGCTGGTACTGCCATGCATGAACTTAAATAATTTGTTATTTACCATCATGATATCCTATACAATATTGTTTTTGACTAAGGAACTCATTTTGCTGCCAAAAAAAAAAATGTGGTAATAGGCTCATGTTTATGCAATTCATTGGATTTACAACAATTGGTTTCTTCACCTAGAAGAATCTGAAATGATAGAATGGAATCATGTAACTCAGTTAATGCTCCCAGCTGGTAAACAACACACCATAAGGTTGGGATGTTGTCCTACAGTGTGTGGTATAAACTTTGAATCAGTGACCAACGTGTAATTTCTCTTACAACAAAAACACATGAATCTGAAAATCAAGGGGAGGTCGCTCCCTGCACTATTACGCCTAATTTGCACTTGCAGACTTTCTCTTCCCTTTTGTGAAACTTTGGGTTCTCCCCATTTAGAGATATTAATTCCCAAGGGAGGAAACTTCTTTAGATGACAGGTTTCATTAAGTGGAAGCTGAAACACCACTTGGGCATATTTAGTTCTTCTTGAAACTAAAGAAAACAGCAAATCTATTGACATGTAATTGATCTAGAGATAACCAAGGTGAAATTGGGTTTCTCTATTCAATAGGGGCAGGGAGGACTATGTATGGAACACAGGATTATCTCATTAATTCCATGTGTAGTAGTATATGAAAGAAACAAGCAATTGTAGTGCTGTTCACTGTGCAAAAGTATCCCTTCTTCCTAACGTGGGAAGACTGCTTTTGCAAATACATCTGTGCTATTTTTCACTGGTCCTGGCTCTTCTGTTCTTGAAATCAAACTCAGTCCACGGCAGATCCCACTACTACCTGAATTTCTTTATTAGTCCTGTTGCAAAAAGGAAATTTTGTATTAGCACCTCAGGGGATTTCTTTAATTTTGCAAAAGTATATCATCTTAATTTAATATTTTTTTAATTAAGATCTGGCAATGAGCATCCTTGCTCTGCTTCCTATCACACCCAGCTTACTCACAACTGCTTCAGGTGGCCTCCTCATATTTTTAGGCTCAGAATTATGGCTGACCTCTGGTTTAATCAAACATAATTTATTTTGGTTTCTCATGTTCTTTATTGCTTCTATCTTCAAATTAGAAATCCTAGAATTTATTACATTTATTTTTATGTTTATTTTTGAAACAGCATTCTTCTCTGTCACCCAGGCTGGAGTACAGTGGCACGATGACTGTTCATTGCAGCCTTGACCTCCTGGGCTCAAGTGATTCTCCTGCCTCAGTCTCCTGAATAGCTGGGACTACTGGCTTGCACCACCACACCCAGCAAATTCTTTTGTATTTTCTGTGGAGATGGGGTCTCCCTATGTTGCGCAGGCTGGTCTCAAACTCCTGGGCTCAAGCCATCTACCTGCCTTGGCCTCCCAAAATACTGGGACTACATGTGTGAGTCACCACGCCCAGTCTAGTTCATTAGATTTAAATTGATGTTAGCATTGGTATCCTTTTTTTAATTTTCCAATTGTTTTATGATGTATAAATGAATGAAAAATTGCTTGAATTACCTATAGAATAAAAGAGAAAATAAATGTTTGTACTCAGTAGCAGCATTCTAAAATGAAAATGGGTTGGGCTTTACTATCACCAGATCTTGGTTTCAATTACTTTTATTCTATTTATTAGATGTTTGATATTTAATAAGTTATTTATTCACCATTGGACTTTCTCTCTTTATCTGGGATTCTTGGAGGGTTTCATTAGGATAAAAGTATTTGGAAGAGAAATGTCTGGCACATGAGTCACTTGAATGTTAGTTTGTTCCTTGTTTAAAGGAGTACAAATTAACTCTTATTTACAAAATGAGAAAAGAGGGAGAAGGAGGAGATGAAATGTCTTTATGGACACCAGCTTGGTAAATCTAGATATTAATATTACTAACTGATATTTATGGCACCATATTATATTAGAATATCCTAGAGGCTGACCAAAAGTCTTATGGTAGAAGAACAAAAACAAACTATAAAACACAAAAATTCAAGATCATTCTCTAGAATGCTAATTATGAAACAAACTATTAAACAGACGTGGCTAAATAATCGCTCCAAAGATAAATATGACTTATTTGTTTTGCTGACCCACACAATGCTTTAATTTCTTAAATTAATTAAATTGTGGAAAAAATGGAAGTTACCACATAAAAATCCAATTTTCAGCCTTCTCTTGATAAACTCGAGTTTCAGTTCCCATGCAAAGCAACAATTAGCTGAAGCTAAGTATTGGCCACTTGTTTTAATCAATACTCTCCCCTCCATTCACAACATCCCCACCCAGCCTGCTGCCCCTGATCACACCTCCTGCCTGGCCATGAATGCATTTCTATTTGCCATGCCTACTGTAAATGGTCAGTGAGCACAGCAGAATTTCAGGAACATTATTTATTTTCTTTACTTGCCTAAACAAGTATATTTCAAAAGTTATGTAAAGATAATAGACTTAAATTTGAATACTCATATTTAGAGCCACCTGTAGCTATTACATGACAAATAAATAAGTTGATCAAATAAATATAGTATTAAAACAGTTTGGAGACTTCTGGAATGGCAGATTTTTTTTTAAAGCTTCAAGTAGAAGATGACATTATTTGTGCCAGATTCTCAAGTCTTCGTAGCTTCGGGTGTTTTTTTCTATGTATATGAATCCTTTGAAGGCGATCAGGGCTGACTGCCGAGGACTCTTTGTGCAATCCAATCAGGCTAATTTCAATTTTAAGTGCAAGAGACAAGCATGCTTTTCATTGCCTCCTTTGTGAAGCTGTGATGGATTGGCTAGGGTTGAGTTAGTAAGATTTCTAACTGCTTAGAAATTTGGCAAATGCTTAGAACAAATGCTGTCTTAAGCAGACTGTTAACTAATAAATAGACCTCAAGTCTGAAAACCTCCCACTTGCTGGTTTATTTTAAGAGCAGGGAAAAGCCCCACTAAAACACAGAATACATTTTCACTTTGCAGTTTCGTCTGAAAAGCTACCAATATTTACATTCCCACATGATTCAAATAAGAAGTGAAAGTAAGGAATCCCTGTGTGTAATAACATACAGACTTGTAAGAACAAGAACTGGTAAGAAAAAGTACAAGTTTCTTAAAATATATTGTCTTAACATACTCCCATTTTCACCTCATCTATTTAAAATTACTTTACAGAAATCTCCTTTTAAAAATATGTATAGAATACAATGACACAAACCATTAAACAATTAAGGTTATTTTAGTTAACTAATAATGAAATAAAATTATTTTTAAATGATTATCATATGTGTGTTCATATGTGCGTGTAAATATAAATATATCAAATCATAATTTGAAAATAAGCATTAGCTATATGAGATTTAGGAAAAACTGAAATGTTTCCTAATAATATTCTTTAGTTTACTTTTTATTACTTGTATTCTCCAAAAAGAAAGAGAAAAGTATAAAGTAAAAAATAAAAAAAAGTAAATAAATTTAATATCAATTGTCAATTAGAATAAAGAAGATTTTAAAAGTTGTTCTAATAAAAATAACACCCATCTGTTACTGCACATTATCCATGAGTGTGGGGCACCTCCAACTGCTTTACGTTAATTTATTCATTTAATTTTCATAACATTTACATGCTTTAAATACCTTTAGCATCATCCTCTTTTTACAAAGAAGGACCTGGAAGTAACATAAGTTTCTCAAAGCCATCAAGTAAATCCCTGGTAGATCAAGATTCCAGGCCAAGAAATCTGGGCCTGGAGTTTTTATCACTACATGTTGTTGGCTCTCGTTTGCCAGGTATATATGTTTATGTTTGGATTTATAATCAGACTTTGCTAATGCTTTCTCCATTAGAATGGACAAGAGCCATGTTATTTGGGGGCTCAGGGCACATTAATTCTGTCTAATTTTGTCTAATTCAGTTTCCCCATGCCACCTTCAGTGTGTTTGAAGTGCTCTGTGAACTTTCTGACATGAAAGAGGAGTTTGATGAAGCCTGGGAAGAGAAGGAGCAGTTGCATAAGATTTCACAGAGGAGCTGTCATTTCAGTTGAGCCTTGAATTGGATTGAGAACTCCCCAGATAGAGTTATAGAGAACACACAAATTGTGCCCATCTGGAACTTGCTTGTGGAGAGGGGAGTGTTGTTGGAAATTTACTCATGCCAGAAAAAATAGTAAGAGATGAAGATAAATGGTGAAGGACTTTGTAAACCCTGCTTAGGACCTCACGCCACGCCTGGATCACAGCTTACCAAGCTGGAATACAGGGCTTGCCAAAAATCTTTCTGGATGCTATGGGCCATTTATGATGCCTCAAAGGGGAAAGTCTTGGATAGACCAGACTCTGATAACACCTGAGACTTTCAGTCAATTCTAGCATTAAATGACATTTATATCAAATGTAGGAAACCTTTTCTAGGCTAGTAAATTCCTTCTTTTCTTTTCTTGGGAATCACTGGGGCCAGTCTCAAAGTCAGGCCTCTCTGGTGACTTCTGTGGCTCTGCTCCTCCACCTCTGCACTCATCCTCACCTATGGGTTCATCTTTCTCCTCACCCCTTACATTGTGCCCAGTGGAATTAAGCGTTACCTTGAACAAGTTCTTCACACATTTTTATCATCCTTCCATATTCTAGAACTACCAAGAGGAAAAAGATGTCCTGGAAAGCAGGACATACTATTTTTATTTTTCTAGTGTTTTTTTCCTATTCTGAACCCAGAGCCATCTATGCTGTGTATTTCCCAATGATTACTGTTCCATTGTTAAACAAAAATGTACTGAAGCCCAGGGCATCCAGATGTAATACACCTGTCTGCCCACCTCTATATGATATTCAGTTTCTGGGTCACTCTTCTGCATTTAGGAAGAGTTTGGAGGCCTGGTTCATAGATTTATCCCCCATCCCAATTCCTGATATTTTTAAAGGAAGCAGAATTATTTGACCATTTGATTTCTAATGATTTTCACTTTCATTCAGTCTAAGCCACTCCCTCCCAATGATTGCAACCTGGACCTTTGCATCAGCTAGAACCATGCAACTGTGAAATCTCAAACTCCTATAGGCCACTCTTCAAATCCAGTGCCTGCTAGAAATAGACTTTATCTATTAGACTATAGACTAGTCTTCCTCAGACTTTGATAGTGGCCTTTATGTGTCATTTTATGCTGCCACCACATACCTCCTTTCTGAGCATCTCTTCCTGTTGTCTCCCTGACTCCATTTATCGAGGATGGTTGATTTTTGTTTCCTATATAGATGACAGCAGGCAGAGATGGGGTTTCATAAGGCAAGCACTAATAGAATTTGCACACCAGAGGATAACTACTCAATAAATTTACTGATAGAAAAATGTCCTATAATGGAGTCTTTATTAAGCTTATATGTGAGCAAAAACAGGTGAAATCCTAGGGTTCTACTCTAGTTAGACTAAATGTTTACTTAAAGATAAGTTTATTTTGGCTTAATAGCCAACTGAACATGAAGAAACAATTGAATTTTCTATATAATTCAATGTAATCTCTTTGTATGCCCACCTGAAAGAAGCTTAACCCTGACCTAAGTTTTCTGTATCTTAATGCAGTTTTATGGGTATGTCATATGAATTATATAGCATGTTATTATAATGCATATGGAAACACACACATACAGTCTACTTTCACTAGTCATGGTAGTTATGTTCTAGAAAATCAATGGTTACCTCATGGCTTGCATAAAATATCTTGCAGTTATAACTTTTTATTTTAAGTCGGCTTCATAGCATACAAAACTTTACAATTTTACTCTCCTCCGTAGCTTTATATTCTTATAGTCTGAGTTTAGTTCTTTATATATGGCACATACATTAACAATTTTTTGTGGTTATTGCTATTCTTAATAGTTTTGTCTTTTAACTTTTATATTAAGGTGGTACAAGGTAAGGGTGCCCACCTTGCCACTTCAATTCAGCATAGTACTAAAAGCCCTACTCAGAAAACTTAGCAATAAAGAGACATAAAACACATCCACTTCAGAAAGGAAAAAGTAAAATTATCTCTGCTTGCAAATCACATAAACATATATGCAAGAAAACCTAAAGACTCAACAATAAAAACACATTCGAACAAATAAACAAATTTAGTAAAGTTGCAGGACACAAAAATTAACATAAAATAATTAATGTTTCCTTGTACAAACAACAAGCCACCCAAAAAGAAAGTTAAGAAAATAATCCTATTTAAAATTGCAATGAAAGAAAAATATAGACTTAGGAATAAACTTAAAGAAGCGAAAGCCTTGTGTGGTAAAAATTATAAAATATTGATGAAATAAATCAAAGAAGACACAGATAAACAGAACTATATCTGTGTTCTTGGATTGTTGAAATTATTATTAGACTTATTGTTGAAATGTCTGTACTACCCAAAGTTATTAACAGATTCAATGTAATCCCTATCAAAATCCTGATGGGATTCTTTAGAGAAATAGAAAAAAAATCTCAAAATGCATACAGAACCACAAAATCCTAAGTAACCAAAGAAATCTCGAGCAAGAAGAATAAAGCTGTAGGCATCACACATCCTGATTCCAAAGTGGATTATAAAGCTATTGTAATCAAAACAGAGTGATACTGGCATAAAAATATACATATAGAACAATGGAATAGGATAGAAAACACAGAAATAAATACTGTCAACTGATTTTCAAACAACAGTGCCAAAAATACACAACAGGGCAAAGATAATCTCTTCAATAAATGGTATTGGGAAAACTGCATACTCACATGCAGAAGAATGAAATTGTGTCCTAATACAAAAAAGTGGATTAAAGACTTAAATGTTAACACCTGAAGCCAAATAACCACGGGAAGAAATCATGGGGAAAGAGCTTCTTAACATTGGTCTGGGCAATAATTCTTTGCCTATAATCCCAAAAGCACAGACAACAAAAGCAAAAGCAAAAATAGTCAAGTGAGGTTTGCATCGAATTAAAAACCTTCTGCACAGTGATGGAAATAATCAACAGAGTGAAAAGTTAACCTACGGAATGAGAGAAAATATTTGCGAACAATAATTCTGATAAAGGGCTAATATCCAAAACATATAAGAAACTCACACAAGTTGAAGGCCAAAAATTTAATAACCCTATTAAATAATGGACAAAGAACCTGAGTAGAGATTTCTTAAAAGAAGACATAAAATAGGCAACAGATATATGAAAAAGTGCTCAACATCATGAATCATCAGGAAAATTTTTATATGTTACGTGCTTTAACAAATTGTAGTGGTTATTGCTATTCTTAATAGTTTTCCAATAGCAGATCCAAGCTATTATTAGTTATCATATCACATCCTTTAGAGTGCCTATAATCAAAAAGACAAAAGATAACAAGTATAAGTGAGGATATGGGAAAAAAAAGGGAACCCTTGAACTCTGTTAGTGGGAATGTAAATTGGTACAGACGTTATAGAAAACATGGAGGTTCCTCAAAAAATTAAAAATAAAACTACCATATTATTCAGCAATTCCACTAGAAGGTGTATATCAAAAGGAAATGACATCGATATCTGCACTTCCATGTTCAAGGCAGTATTAATACAACAGCCAAGATAGTAAAATACATGTTCATAAATAAATGAATGTATAAAGAAAATGTAAATACAATGAAATAGCTTTAAAAAAAGAAGAAAATCCTACCTTTTGGCAAACATGGATAAACCAGAAGGGCATTATGCTCAGTGAAATAAGAGTGGTACAGAAAGCCAAATATTGCATGATCTCACTTATAAGTAGAATTTAAATAACTAAAATCTATAGAAGCCGATAGTAAAATAGTGATTTCCAGTATCTGGGAAAAGGGGGAAAATGGGAACATGTTGGTCAGAACATGTTACATGGAGTATTCACTTAAGCAAGGTGAATATGTTTGGTAGAGCTAAGGTACAACATGATAACTATAGTTAACAATACTGTGCAGTCTACTTGAAGCATGCTGGGAAGGAATATCTTAAGTGTTTTCACCAACAAAAGAGAAAAGAGGAAAGAAGGAAGGAAGAAAGGAAGAAAGGAAGAAAGGAAGGAAGGAAGGAAATGGTAACTCTATGTGGTATTGAAGATTTTAATTAGCTTGATTGCAGCAATCATTTTATAATGTATAGGTATGTCAAGACATCAATTTGTAAACCCAAAATATACACAAATTTTATTTGTTAATTAATAAAAAGGCAGAGCAGGTGGCTGGCAAGATGGCCAAATAGGAACAGCTCCGGTTGGCAGCTCCCAGAAAGACCAATGGAGAAGGTCTCTCTCTGCATTTCCAACTGAGGTACCTGGCTCATCTCATTGGAACTAGTTAGACAGTGGGTGCAGACCACAGAGGGTGAGCCGAAGCAGGGTGGGGCACTGTCTCACCTGGGAAGCACAAGGAATTGGGGAACCCTCTCTCCTAGCCAAGGGAAACCTTGAGAGAATGTGCTGTGGGAAATGATGCATTCCAGCCCAGATACTACACTTGTTTCACAATCTTCACAAACTGCAGACCAGGAGATTCTCTTGGGTGCCTATGCCACCAGGGCCCTGGGTTTTAAGCACAAAACTGGGCAGCTGTTTGGGGAGACACAGAGCTAGCTGCAGGAGTTATTTTTCATACCCCAGTGGCACCTGGAATGCCAGCAAGACAGAACCATTCACTCCCCTGGAAAGGGTGCTGAAGCCAGGGAATAAGGTGATTCAGTTCCGCGGACCCCACCCACAAGGAGCCCAGCAAATGAGATCCACTGGCTTGAAATTCTCCCTTCCAGCACAGCAGTCAGAAGTCAACCTGGGACTGTAAAGCTTGGTGGTGGGAGGGGCGTCCAACATTACTGAGGCTTGAATAGGTGGTTTTACCCTCACAGTGTAAACAAAGCCCCCAGGAAGTTCGAACTGAGTGGACCCCACCACAGCTAGGCAAAGCCGCTGTAGCCAGACTGCCTCTCTAGATTCCTCCTCTCTGGGCAGGGCACCTCTAAAATAAAGGCAGCAGCCCCAGTCAGGGGCTTATAGATAAAACCCCCATTGCCCTGGGACAGAGCACCTGGGGGAAGGGGTGACTGGGAGTATAGCTTCAGTCAACTAATACATTCCTGCCTGCTGGTCCTGAAGAGTGCTGTGGATCTCCCAGCACAGCGCTCCAGCTCAGCTAAGGGACAGACTGCCTCCTCAAGTGGTTCAGTGACCCTCATGCCTCCTGACTGAGAGACACTTCCCAGCAGGTGTCAACATACACCTAATACAGGAGAGCTCTGGCAGGCATCTTGCGGGTGCCCCTCTGGGATGAAACTTCCAGAAGAAGGAACAGGCAGCAATCGTTGCTGTTCTATACCTGGGCTGGTGATACCCAGGCAAACAGGGTCTGGAGTAGACCTACTGCAAACTCCAGCAGACCTACAACAGAAGGGCCTGACTGTTAGAAGGAAAACTAACAAACTGAAAGGAAGAGCATCAGCATCAACAAAAATAACACCCACACAGATACCCCATCTGAAAGACACCAACATCAAAGACCCAAGGTAGATAAATCCATGAATACAAGGAAAAAACAGCACAAAAGACTGAAAATTACAAAAACCAGAATGCCTCTTCTCCTCCAAAGGATCAAAACACCTCGCCAGCAAGGGAACAAAACTGGATGGAGAATGAGTTTGACAAATTGACAGAAGTAGGCTTCAGAAGGTGGTTAACAACAAACTCCTCCGAGCTAAAGGAGCATGTTCTAACCTACTGCAAGAAAGCTAAGAACCTAGATAAAAGGTAAGAGGAAATGCTAACTAGAATAACGAGTTTAGAGAAGAACATAAATGACCTGATGGAGCTGAAAAACACAGCATGTGAACTTTGTGAACTATGTATCAATAGCTGAATCGATCAAGCAGAAGAAAGGATATCAGAGATTGAAGATCAACTTAAGGAACTAAATCATCATAATGACAGGATCAAATTCACACATATTATTATTAACCTTAAATGTAAATGGGCTGGCAAATTGGATAAAGAGTCAGGACCTTCTGTGTGCTGTGTTCAGGAGATCCATCTCACATGCAAAGACACACACAAAATAAAGTAATGAAAGAATTACTCAAAATAAAGTGATGAAGTAATATTTACCAAGCAAATGGAAAGCAAAAAAAAAAAAAAAAAAAAAAAAAAGCAGGGGTTGCAATCCTAGTCTCTGATAAAACAGACTTTAAACCAACAAAGATCAAAAAAGAGAAAGAAGGGCATTACATAATGGTAAAGAGATCAATGCAACAAGAAGAGCTAACTATCCTAAATATATATGCGCCCAACACAGCAGCACCCAGATTCATAAAGCAAGTTCTTAGAGACCTATAAAGAGACTTACACACCCACACAATAATAGTGGGAGGCTTTAACACCCCACTGTCAATATTAGACAGATCAACGAGGCAGAAAATTAACGAGGATATTCAGGACTTGAACTCAGCTCTGGACCAAGTGGACCCAATAGACATCTACAGAACTCTCCACCCCAAATCAACAGAATATACATTCTTCTCAGCACCACATCACACTTATTCTAAAACTGACCACATAATTGGAAGTACAACACTCATCAGCGAATGCAAAAGAGTGGAAATCTTAACAGTCTCTCAAACCAATATGGATTAAAAACTTAAAAAAAAATGGAACTCAGGATTAAGAAACTCACTCAAAACTGCATAACTGCATGGAAACTAAACAACATGTTCCTGAATGACTACTGGGTAAATAACAAAATTAAGGTAGAAATAAAGAAGGTCTTTGAAACCAATGAGAACAAAGACACAATGTACCAGAATCTCTGAGACACAGCTAAAGGAGTGTTTAGAGGAAAATTTGTAGCACTAGATGCCCACAGGGAAAGACAGGAATGATCTAAATTTGACAACCTAACATCACAATTAAAAGAACTGGAGAGGCAAGAGCAAACAAATTCAAAATCTAACAGAAGACAAGAAATGACTAAGATCAGAGCAGAACTGAAGGAGATAGAGACATGAAATACCCTTCAAAAAAATCAATGAATCCAGGAGGTGGGTTTTTGAAAAGATTAACAAAATAGATAGACCACTAGCAATACTAATAAAGAAGAAAAGAGAGAAGAATGAAATAGACACAATAAAAAATGATAAAGCAGATATCATCACTGATTCCACAGACATACAAACTACCATCAGAGAATACTATAAACACCTCTACGCAAATAAACTAGGAAATCTATAAGCAATGAATAAATTCCTGGACACATACATGCTCCTAAGACTAAACCAGGTGGAAGTCGAATCCCTGAATAGATCAATAACAAGTTCTGAAATTGAGACAGTTACTAATAGTCTACCAACAAAAACAAGCCCAGGACCAGAGGGATTCATAGCTGAATTCTACCACAGGTACAAAGAGGAGCTGGTACCAATCCATCTTACTATTCCCAACAATAGAAATGGAGGGACTCCTCCCTAACTCATTTTATGAGAATAGCATCATCCTGATAGAAAAACCTGGCAGAGACACAACAGAAAAAGAAAATTTCAGGCCAATATCTCTGATGAACATTGATGCAAAAATCCTCAATAAAATATTGGCAAACTAAATCCAGCAGCACATCAAAAAACTTATCCACTATGAACAAGTCGGCTTCATCCCCAGGATGCAAAGCTGGTTTAACATACACAAATCAATAAACGTAGTCCATCACATAAACAGTATCAATGACAAAAACCACATGATTATCTTAATAGATGCAGAAAAGGCCTTTGATAAAATTAAACATCCCTTTATGCTAAAAACTCTCGATAAACTAGGTATTGATGGAATCTGTCTCAAAATAATATGGGCTGTTTATGACAAACCCACAGCTACATCATACTGAATTGGCAAAAGCTAGAAGCATTCCCTTCGAAAACCATCACAAGACAAGCATCCCCTCTCTCACCACTCCTATTCAACATAGTATTGGAAGTTCTGGCCAGGGCAATCAGGCAAGAGAAAGAAATAAAGGGTATTCAAATAGGAAGAGAGGAAGTCAAATGTCTCTGTTTGCAGATGACATGATTGTATATTTAGAAAACCCCGTTGTCGCAGCCCAAAATCTACTTCAGCTGATAAGCAACTTCAGCAATGTCTCAGGATACAAAATCAATGTGCGAAAATCACCAGCATTCCTCTACACAAATAACAGACAGACAGCCAGATCGTGAGTGAACTCCCATTCATAATTGCTACAAAGAGAATAAAATGCCTAGGAATACAACTTACAAGGGATGTGAAGGACCTCTTCAAGGAGAACTACAAAGCACTGCTCAAGGAAATAAGAGAGGACATAAACAAATGGAAGAACTTTCCATGATCATGGAAAGGAAGAATCAATATCATGAAAATGGCCATACTGCCCAAATTATTCATAGATTAAACATTATCCCTATCAAGCTACCATTGACTTTCTTCACAGAATTAGAAAAAACTACTGCAAATCTCATATGGAACCAAAAAAGAGCCCATATAGCCAAGACAATCCTAAGCAAAAAGAACAAAGCTTGAGGCATCAGGCTACCTGACTTCAATCTATACTACAATGCTGCAGTAACCAAAACAGCATGGTACTGGTACCAAAACAGATATATAGAACGATGGAACAGAACAGAGAGCTCAGAAACAAGGCCACACATCTACAACCATCTGATCTTTGACAAACCTGACAAAAAGAAGAAATGGGGAAAGGATTCCCTATTTAATAAATGGTGTTGGGAAAACTGGCTAGCCATATGCAGACAACTGAAACTGGACCCCTTCTTTACACCTTATACAAAAATTAACTCAAGATGGATTAAAAACTTAAACGTAAGACCTAGAACCATAAAAACCCTAGTAGAAAACCTAGACAATACCATTCAGGACATGGGCATGGGCAAGGACTTCATGACTAAAACACCAAAACCAATGGCAACAAAAGCAAAAATTGACAAATAAGATCTAATTAAACTAAAGAGCTTCTGCACAGTGAAAGAAACTATCATCAGAGTAAACAGGCAGCCTACAGAATGGGAGAAAAATTTTGCAATCTATCTGACAAAGGGCTAATATCCAGAGTCTACAAGGAACTTAAACAAATTTATGAGAAAAAAACAACTCCATCAAAAAGCGGGCAAAGGATATTAAAAGACACTTCTCAAAAGAAGACATTTATGCCACCAACAAACATAGGAAAAAAATCTCGTCATCACTGGTCATTAGAGAAATGCAAATCAAAACCACCATGAGATACCATCTCACGCTAGTTAGAATGGTGACCATTAAAAAGTCAGGAAACAACAGATGCTGGAGAGGATGTGGATAAATAGGAATGCTTTTACACTGTTGTTGGGAGCGTAAATTAGTTCAACCATTGCAGAAGACAGTGTGGTGATTCCTCAAGCATCTAGAACCAGAAATACCATTTGACCCAGCAATTCCATTGCTTGGTATATACCCTAAGGATTATAAATCATTCTATTATAAAGACACATGCACACGTATGTTTATTGAAGCACTGTTCACAATAGCGAAGCCTTAGAACTAACCCAAATGCTCCTCAATGATAGACTGAATGAAGAAAATGTGGCACATATACACCATGGAATACTATGCAGCCATAGAAAAGGATGAGTTCATGTCCTTTGCAGGGACATGGATGAAGCTGGAAACCATCATTCTCAGCAAACTAACACAGGAACAGAAAATCAAACTCTGCATGTTCTCACTCATAAGTGAGAGTTGAACAATGAGAACACATGGACACAGGGATGAGAACATCACACACCTGGGCCTCTCAGGGGTTGGGGGGCTAGGAGCAGGATAGCATTAGGAGAAATACCTAATGTACTTGTTGGGTTGATGGGTGCAGCAAACCACTGTGGCAAGTGTATACCTATATAACAAACTTGCATGTTCTGCACATGGGTCCCAAAACTTAAAGTGTAATAATTAAAAAAAGTACTGTGATGGTTGATATTATTAAGTAGTTTTGAAAATTAGAAGTGCCATTCAAGGCCAAATAGTATAGATTTGCTTTGCGTTTACTAGATCACAAATGTGCCTTCAGTAAGGCTGTGGTCTCACCTGAATAATGTACAGCTCACTACGGGAGAACACATTTTATTAGACAATGTCCTATGGAAAACCCATGTGTTTTCCATAGCATGCATATACTGAACAATGGTAAGGAATTGATACATTTGGAAAACAGTTGTAGACTTAGCTCAGTTTTTACTTAAAGTCATTTTTAATTGTATTCGTAAATAGTAAAAGGCACAGAAATCCAACTTTTGCCTAAAAATAACCCTGAGTACCTGCATACAGATTCTCCAGTGTATAGCCAAATCACTGGTGTTGGGACAAAATGGGAAATACATGGAAGTAATTTTACCAAGCAGCACGTCCAGTCTAGAAAAAGCATCCAACAGGGGTTTATAGATGCCCTTAATATCACACGCGTATCTCCTGCCCTTACTATTTCAGTGCACAGAGGTTTAGCTTCCTCCTGCCAGCATCTGTGTTTCACCTTTAGAGCAGGCTGCAGGTCTGAGGAATTAAAATCTCCCAGGAACAATTCTCAACTTCTGACTTGTCAAGAGCTGGTATGTAAATACCTCTGCACCCTTGTCCTTCGGAGAAGATGGCTCTGGGGTGCATATTCTGTACCATTTCCAAAGTTCCCCAGATTTGGTGGAATACTGTGGTACTTTGTTTCATAATCCAACTTTTATTGGCCCTCCCTCTTCCGGCTTTATTTTCTCACTCATCTACTGTGGTTTCAGGGATCATCTTCCAAATAAACTGCTTGCATTTTAATTCTTATCTCAAGGGTCTGCTTCCCTAAAACCTCATGCTTAAACATGGCTGCACTCTCCTAATCTGTTCATTCTTGGCACCAGGATCTTGAATAAATAATCAATGGGATTCAACCCCATTTTTTAATATATGAAAAGAATTTGAAGGAGTCTTTGAATTCTGATTTTATAAATATAGGAGCAAGAATACAAGATAATGACTGAACCCACAACATAGGGTCAAGCATCAGATATTCGACACAGTGGGAGTGCAGACGTGTTTCCATTCTCTACTTACTGAAGTAACTGGAAGAATTATCTCTGTTTTGGTCAATTCTGTGTTTCTCTTCTGGTATTGATGGGTTCTACCAAGCCTGCTTCTGGGTTTCCTCTGTCATTTTTTCCCATGAAGATCCCCAGTGAAGTAATCTTGCCCTTGTGTCAAGACACTTATTAAAATTATATGCCAAATATTCCAAGCCTCTGCTTGTGTGTGGCCCAAATCCATATTCAATAAAAAGTTAATATCTTGTGTGTTAAGAAAAGGTTTCCTCTGAAAAGGGCTTTCTCTTACCTGCCTCTCATCAGTCCCTATTATCCCTTGTAAGAGCTTATTTCTCTATTTGCTAGAGTTCAGCTCTTCTATGAGTCATCATTTTGGAAAGGAAAAGGGAGGCTTTATGTCTCTACTTTCTTTGGCAGGAAGAATAACTTCCAGGTCATATCTTACTTTAAAAAGGAAGCAGAAACATATACCTTGTCTTACTTGTCATGGCTTCAACTCAGAGGTTTTATTGTTATACTATTTAATTCTAGTCATGTAACGACTTACTGATTCATGTGCTGGGTTTTTTCCTTTAGGTCTCACTGGCTAACAGACACTTCCAAGGTTGAAAAGTACAGGGTAAGCTCACCTCAGCTGCAGTTAAACATGAACCTTTGAGGGGCACACATCCAAACACATTAGGAATAAAAAACTGCCAGAAGAACATCTTCATGGTACTTCTGCCATATGTGCATACTATAAATGATTGTGCTTCACACACAGTCTCTGCAGCATGAACCAGCCCTTAAGCTGGGCATGATTACATGTTCATATTAATGCCTTGCCGAGGTTCATATTTCTAGGGTGCTACTCTATCTTTTAATCCACTTGGTTTCTAGAATAACCCCCAAAGTATCTAGAAGAAATGACTAACACAGCTAGTCAATGATTGACATCTCTTTTTCCTGCCTCATAGCCATTACTTACCATCAGCAAAACATATGGATACTATACTGATTAGGGCAAGTAATATTAGCTGATATAACAAACATCCTAAATTTTAGTGACTTAACACAATAAAACTTTATCTCTGACTCATGCGAACATTCCTAGTTGGGGAAGACTTTCCATTATGATCATCCAGTGTCTCTGTGTCTTCCCTTTGTTGCTTCACTCTCCTAGCATTCACCTGATTGAGGAGAAAGAGGGAGACAATGGAGGTTTGCATGTGGTAAGTTTCTAAAGGCCAGATGTGAAAGACAATATATTAATTATGTCCTCATTCTTGTGCCATAATCAGCCACATGGCCATACCTGACTAGAAGCTAGGCTTGGAAATGTTACCAAACTCTGAGACTGAGATGGAAAAGAAGCAAGATTTGGAGAACATATGGCACTCTCTGCCACATATATTATGCTGCTTCTAAACTCCTCATTTTGTCCTGTGATCTCCTCTGCCTAGACTACTCCCACCAATTCATTGCCCTTTCCAGCTCTAGAAAATGTTCACCTGTCATGATCACTGAGCTCAGATATTGCCTTATCTGGGAGACCTTTCCTGATTTGCTCATCCTCATTCTCAATTTGTATTAGGTGCCCCTTTCCTTGTTCCCTTTCCATTCTTAACTATCCTCTATTATTAAATCACATGAGTTGCGTTAACAGTTTCTAATTTTGGACGGTGCATATTAGTGACTAACTACATATTGGTTAAGCTACTGAAAGAGTGGAGCTCATAATTTCTCTTACTATGACATGTTCTCTAGTGGTACCAAGATGGCAATCCTCCAACAGGTGCAGGATTAGCTTCATAAGAATTACCCATGGCTCATCCCTGTAATCCCAGCACTTTGGGAGGACAAGATGAGAGGATGGCTTGGCACCAAAGATTTGAGATAGTCTGGGTGACAAAGCAAGATCTTGTCTCTTAAAAAGGAAAAGAAAAGAAAGCTCACCTGTGGAGTTTGTTATACCCAGTCCCTTAGCATCACTCTCCAATTGATCATTCCTCCTCCTTTGCCCCACGGAGCAGGGGATACTTCTGGACTTCACTGAACTTGAGTCTGGTCATGTGACTCATTTTGAGTAATAAAATGTGTCTGGAAGCTAGGGTGGGTCAGTTCCAAACAGGGACTTTAAGGGCCATGACATGTTTTCATTCATCTTCTTATGCTCCTGCCATAGTCATGAAAAGTGCAGACTCCATGTAGCTGCTGTTCCTTTTGTCTGTGTTCTAGAAAGAGAGTCCTGGGGCAGACTTGAACCCAAGCCCAGCCCAGACCAGACCAGCTGTCTTAGTCTATCTGGGCTGCTGTAACAAACTACTGTAGACAAAGTAGCTTATTAACAACAGAAATTTATTTCTCACAGTTCTGGAGGCTGAGAAGTCGAAGATTAAGGCATTGGAAGATTCCGTGTCTGGTGAGGTCCTGCTCCTCAAAGACAGCAACTTCCACCTGTGTGTTTGCATAGCAGAAGGGACTAGCTAGCTGTCCAGGGTCACCTGTATAAGGACACCAATCCCACTTATGAGAGTTCTACCCTGGTGACCTAATCATCTCCTCAAAACCCCACCTTCTAATCTCAGTGACTAGGTTTTAACATATGAATTTCGGGGGGACATAAACATTCAGATCATAGTACCATTCCCTCTGAGCCACAACCAAATTCACAGCAGTGGGTAAAATAAATATCCGTAAGCCACTGAGATTTTCAGCAGTGTCTTACAAAGCATAACTGAAGCAGGGTAAGGCCTAGAAACCTGCACATTAAAAACACTTCAGCCACCCACATTTGGAAACTACTGTACACATTAGACTCTTCATTAACAGGAGAAAACCTAACATTTAAGTGGATGGAACAGGATATCTACAAAGACTTTATCAGCCATCTTCCCAGACACATGGCAGGGTGTTGAATCCCAGCATTTCCCAAGCGGTATTGGAACATGAGCTCAGCCACAGTGGGGTTTTGGGGAAGCAAAGGGGCTCCGGGTATGAGTACTGCTGTTCCCTTCCAACCTTGACGCGAGCAACAATAATGACTGAGCCTACGCAGGATGTATGTTGTTGTATTTTTTTCTTTCAGCTTTGAATTCATCATTTCATCACAGTATTAAAATGGACAGGATAACCAAATCTTATTTGATCACTTATGTCTGTCTTGCTAATCATTAACTACATCGTTTAAAGGTAACATAATTATGTTGTGCATGTAGTGTGTAGCAATAAGAGCTATATTGTTGACTGTGAATAGCATAATCACTATTTCATATGTCTGCAAGGTTGTTTGGGTTTTTTTCCCTACATGCCCTGACATGTAAAATATTATTGGCCATTTTTTTCCCCAAGATGCTCTAGTGATTTTTTTAAGTCCCTCTTTTAGCCCCACTAATATCACCACATTATACTTCTCCAGTGGTATGTGTTCTCTGTTTATAAAGACAAGTGACGATTTGCAATAGGAATAAAAGTACCTGGTTCTTTGAAAGCTGTTCCTATGTGCTATGGTATAGCAAATGACAAAGGAATTTGACTTTTGCTATTTCTTCAGTGGAGTAGAGAAGGTGTGGGGAACAGAAATACGTTTAATTCTATAAATACTATGGCCTATTTCCTTTCATCATATCAAAGAAAGAGGAAATAGTCATAAGAACCCTGAGAAATGTGTCACATCCATGAATCACATTCAGTAGGAAGATTAGAATTTTTATTTCTTTTTTTTTAAACTAGTTGATGGTAACATTCATTTCAGCTACAGTGTTATAAACCCAAAGGACAGGCATATTATACAGAAATCCACCAGGGCTCCTCTCAAGTTGGTAACAGCTACAGTCCCGACTTATTCTTTGTGCCTGCCAAGCTCCTTGCACAGTCTCTGACACATATAGGGAACGCAATAAATGTTTGTTAATGATCAGTGGTGGGAAGAGAAGATTTATGGTGAGCCAAAATGAGAATCATTGAAGATGCCAATCCAAAAAGCTGTGCACGTGGTTAAAAAAACAAATGCTTCCAAAAACTTTTACCGTTTGTCCCTGTCCAAGGAGTTCTCATGCTCACAACCCATTGCCTGAAGCATTTGGGGTGCCCATGAAGATAAGTCTACACCAGCCTGTCACTTCTTCACACTCTGGCTGACTCTATGCTGACACAAGTGATTCAGAAGATTTTTGTCTGCTGTTATCTTTTGTATAGACACCACAGAATTTTTTATAGTTTCATCAGTATTTTTAACAAATCATATTTTCAATTTTATCTTTAATAGATGGACATAAATATGATCCAATTTTAAATTCATATGCCCGTATCTCATGTTAGAAAACAGCACTCTTTATTGAAATTGAGGCGGTTTATGTAAAATGACTAAGTTGCTAAGTATTTGTAAGCAAACTGAGAGGCTTTTTTTTTTTTTTTTTAAAGAACAGTGCAGAAAAAATCAGAGTCTTCCTATAATAACCAATATAAAATCTGCTATTAATCTGTGTAGATTGAATTTACTCTGCCGAAAACAGGAGTATATTTTCCGGGCTTAACTTGTCACAGGAATTCAGGCAATATTTTCTCTCATTAGTATTGTGTCTGTCATAGGATAATAATAAAGGTAAATACAACAAATATTTTATAGCACATAACAAGCATTTTATTCATAAACATCATTAGGTACTCAAAAAAAGGAAATTCAGATGGTTTAATCCTCATATCAGAAAGCACAGGATTAATACTAACTTTGATCATGAATGACAAAGCAAAGCTCTGGGTTCTTCAAGTAAGATTCTAACTACAAGTTTGACCTTCGTGTTAATGTCTTTATCTTTTAATGCCTGGTGCAGAAGCATGGCTAATGATGACCAGCAGCTCCACCAGAATATATTTATTCCTAAAAATTTTGATTAAAGAGCTTCTGGGTTTTTCTCTCTTATGCAAAGTTACCAGATTGTTCTCAGCCCTGGTGGCCTTTTGGATGACCCAGGGATACAAGTTTCACCAGAGGGGGCCTGGTTGAATTTTGACTTCCCTACAGGAAGTTAGAGATCACATTGTCTTTGCACCTTGTTTGGGACCCAAGGCCCTTCACAAGGTGGCTTCAGGACACTTACTCACATATAACTACCACCATTTGCTAATATAAAACACCAAAAGCTAGTGTAAATCTGGCTTCCTGTCTTTCTATGCTCCTTTCTGTAGTGGAAATGATGTGGTCTGAGGGGAAGGACTATGGGCTTTGGAAAGAGACATATCTGAGTTTGAGGTGCCTTTTATTCTGGTCATGAGAGTGGGACCCCTGAATTATAGCTGTGATCATCTTCAGATCCTATTCCCTCTTAAAGCTATTCCTGTTCCTTTTTAATCTCTCTGTAGCACTTGGCACCACAGACCATGCCTTCCTTGGCTGGTCTCTTCTCCTACCTATCTGAGCATTATTTTCCAGTATTATCCAATGCAGTTTTACTAAAAATAATACAATGACAAAAGAAGGCCCCACATTTATTGAGACGCTACAATAAACCAAGCACTGTAGAAAGAGTTGGGTATACATGAAATAAAACCTTGCCCCTTCCCTTAGTTAGCTTACTGTCTGCAGGAGAAACAAGATTATTTAAAATAATTGCAAATCTCATAATATGTAAGGAGTAGTTGTAGTAGTACTAGTTAGTAGTAAAGACAATTAGAAAACAAGATTTTTTTTTTATTTCAATAGGTTATTGGGGAACAGGTGGTGTTTTGTTACATGAATAAGTTCTTTAGTGGTGATTTCTGAGATTTTGGTGCACCCATCACCTGAGCAGTGTACACTTTACCCAATGTGTAGTCTTTTATCCCTCACCCCCTTATCCATTCCCCTGAGTCCCCAAAGTCCATTGTATCATTCTTATGCCCTTGTGTCCTCATAGCTTAGCTCCTATTTATGAGTGAGAACATACGATGTTTGGTTTTCCATTCCTGAGTTACTTCACTTAGAAAAATTATCTCCAATTCCGTCCAGGTTCCTGCAAATGCCATTATTTCATTCCTTTTTATGGCTGAGTAGTTTTATGTGGTATATATGTATATATTATATTATATTATATATTATATACATATATGTATATATAATATATACATATATACATATATATATACACACACGCATATATCACACAGAAAACTAGATTATTAAAATTCTTAAATGCCTGCATGAGTAGCTTCAGCTTTATTCTGCAGGTCAGTTCTATTTAAACTTTTTAAAATTCATCATTGTAAGTAAAAAAAAAATTGAGGCTGCACCAGTGAACACACACACACACACACAAAAAAATATATATAGTCAATGATTACTATTCTCAGAACACATATTACCAAATTCACCTATTAGCTAAAATTTATTTGTAACCTTCTAATCAGTATGCACAACATATTACAGTCATTCATTGTCATGTGCAAAGCAGGAAAAAAATTGAGGCAGATATTCTTAGCTGAAGTCAAACAAGGTGATGCTCTGCCTTTTAAAAAAATTTATTATTTAGTTTATACAGTAGATTATTATTGAATTTATTATTTATATTTCCACAAAAAACCCCAGGTGCAGGAGAATTTTTCATTTCACAGGAGGAAATAACAAATAGTATATTAGACCATTAAAAGACTATAAGGAGAGGAAATACTTCCCAACCTTTTTTTTTTATAGATACTTTAAGTTCTGAGATATGTGTGCAGAAACTGCAGGTTTGTTACATGGGTATACACATCCCATTGTGGTTTGCTGCAACCATAAACCCATCATCTACATTAGGTATTTCTCCTAACGCTATCCATCCTCTAGCCCCCCACACCCTGACAGGCCCTGGTATGTGATGTTCCCCTCCCTGTGTCCATGTGTTCTCATTGTTCAACTCCCACTTATGAGTGAGAACATGTGGTGTTTGGTTTTCTGTTCCTGTGTTAGTTTGCTGAGAAGGATGGTTTCCAGCTTCATCCATGTCCCTACGAAAAACATGAACTCATCCTTTTTTATGGCTGAATAATATTCCACAGTGTATATGTGCCACATTTTCTTTATTGAGTCTATCATTGAAGGGCATTTGGGTTGGTTCCAAGTCTTTGCTATTGTGAACAGTGCTGCAATAAACACATGTGTGCATGTGTCTTCATAGTAGAATGACTTATAATCCTTTGGGTATATACCCAGTAATAGGATTGCTAGGTCAAATAGTATTTCTGGTTCTAGATCCTTGAGGAATCACCACACTGTCTTCCACAATGGTTGAACTAATTTACTCTACCAACAACTGTGTAAAAGCATTCCTATTTTTCCACATCCTCAACAGCATCTGTTGTTTCCTGACTTTTTAATAATCACCATCCTAACTGCATGAGATGATATCTCATTGTGGTTTTGCATTTCTCTAATGACTAGTGATGATGAGCTTTTTTTCATGTTTATTGGTCACATAAATGTCTTCTTTTGAGAAGTGTCTGTTCATATCTTTGCCCACTTTTTGATGAGGTTGTTTGGATTTTTCTTGTAAATTTGTTTGAGTTCTTTGTAGATTCTGGATATTAGTCCTTTGTCAGATGGATAGATTGCAAAAATTTTCTCCCATTCTGTAGGCTGTTTCTTCACTCTGATGATAGTTTCTTTTGCTGTGCAGAAGCTCTTAGTTTAATTAGATCCTATTTGTCAATTTTGGCTTTTGCTGACATTGGTTTTTATGTTATAGTCATGAAGTCCTTGCCCATGCCTATATCCTGAATGTTATTGCCTAGGTGTTCTTCTAGGGTTTTTATGGTTTTAGGTCTTACATTTAAGTCTTTAATCCATCTTGAATTAATTTTTGTATAAGATCTAAGGAAGGGGTCCAGTTTCAGTTTTCTGCATATGGCTAGCCAGTTTTCCTAACACCATTTATTAAATAGGGAATCCTTTCCCTATTGCTTGTTTTTGTCAGGTTTGTCAAAGATCAGATGGTTGTAGATGTGTGGTGTTATTTCTGAGCCCTCTGTTCTGTTCCATTGGTATATATATATATATATATATATATATATATATATATACACACATATCTGTTTTCGTAACAGTACCATGCTGTTTTGATTACTGTAGCCTTGTAGTATAGATTGAAGTCAGGTAGCGTGATGCCTCCAGCTTTATTCTTTTTGCTTAGGATTGTCTTGGCTATATGGACTCTTTTTTGGTTCCATATGAAATTTGCAGTAGTTTTTTCTAATTCTGTGAAGAAAGTCAATGGTAGCTTGATGAGGATAGCAATAAGTCTATAAATTACTTTGGGCAGTATGGCCATTTTCATGACATTGATTCTTCCTATCCATGATCATGGAAAGTTTTTCCATTTGTTTATGTCCTCTCTTATTTTCTTGAGCAGTGCTTTGTAGTTCTCCTTGAAGAGGTCCTTCACATCCCTTGTAAGTTGTATTCCTAGGCATTTTATTCTCTTTGTAGCAATTGTGAATGGAAGTTCACTCATGATTTGGCTCTCTGTTTATTATTTGTGGAGAGGAATTCTTGTGATTTTTGCACACTCATTTTGTATCCTGAGACTTTGCAAAAGTTGCTTATCAGTTTAAGGAAATTTTGGGCTGAGACAATGGGGTTTTCTAAATATACGGTCATGTCATCTGCAAATCGAGACAATTTACTCCCTCTCTTCCTATTTGAATACCCTTTTTTTTCTTTCTCTTGCCTGATTACCCTGGCCAGAACTTCCAATACTATGTTGAATAGGAGTGGTGGGAGAGGGCATCCTTGTCTTGTGCCAGTTTTCAAAGAGAATGCTTCCAGCTTTTGCCAGTTGAGTATGATATTGGCTGTGGGTTTGTCATAAACAGGTCTTATTATTTTGAGAAAGGTTCCATCAATACCTAGTTTAGCGAGAGTTTTTAGTATGAAAGGGTGTTGAGTTTTATCAAAGGCCTTTTCTGCATCTATTGAGATAATCATGTGGTATTTGTCATTGGTACTGTTTATGTGATGGATTACGCCTTTTGATTTGCATATGTTGAACCAGACTTGCATCCTGGGAATGAAGCCAACTTGAGCATGGTGGACAAGCTTTTTAATGTGATGCTGGATTCGGTTTGTCAGTATTTTATTGAGGATTTTCACATCAATGTTCATCAGGGATACTGGCCTAAAAGTTTCTTTTTTTTGTTGTTTTGCCAGGTTTTGGTATCAGGTTTGCCAGGTTTTGGTATCAGGATGATGCTGGTCTCGTAAAATTAGTTAGGGAGTAGTCCTTCTTTTTCTGTTGTTTGGAATAGTTTCAGAAGGAATGGTACCAGATCCTCTTTGTACCTGTGGTAGAACTGAGCTGTGAATCTGTCTAGTCCTGGGCTTTTTTTTTGTTGGTAGGCTATTAGTTATGGTCTCAATTTCAGAACTTGTTATTGGTCTATTCAGGGATTTGACTTCTTCCTGTTTTAGTCTTGGAAGGATGTATGTGTCCAGGAATTTATCTGTTTCTTCAATATTTTCTAGTTTATTTGTGTAGAGGTGTTTATAGTATTCTCTGATGGTAGTTTGTATGTCTGTAGGATCAGTGGTGATATTACCTTTATTATTTTTTATTGTGTCTATTTGATTCGTCTCTCTTTTCTTCTTTATTAGTCTGGGTAGCAGTCTATTTTGTTAATCTTTTCAAAAAACCAGCACCTGGATTCATTGATTTTCTGAAGGGTTTTTCATGTCTCCATCTCCTTCAGTTCTGCTCTGATCTTAGTTATTTCATGTCTTCTGCTAGCTTTTGAATTTGTTTGCTCTTGCTTCTCTAGTTCTTTTGATTGTGATGTTAGGTTGTCAAATTTAGATCATTCCTGCTTTTTCCTGTGGGCATTTGGTGCTATAAATTTCCCTCTAAACACTGCTTTAGCTGTGTCCCAGAGATTCTGGTGCATTGTGTCTTTGTTCTCATTGTTTTCAAAGAACTTATTTATTTCTGCCTTAATTTTGTTATTTATTCAGTAGTCATTTAAGAGAAGGCTGTTCAGTTTCCATGTAGTTGTGCAATTTTGAGTGAGTTTCTTAGTTCTGGGTTTTAATTTGATTGCACGGTTGTCTGAGATACTATTTTTTATGATTTCCATTATTTTGCATTTGCTGATGAGTGTTTTAACTTCCAATTATGTGGTGAATTTTAGAATAAATGTGATATGGTGCTGAAAAGAATGTATATTCTATTGATTTGGAGTGGAGAGTTCTGTAGATGTCTGTTATGTCCACTTGATCCAGAGCTGGGTTCAAGTCCTGAATACCCTTGTTAATTTTCTGTCTTGTTGATCTGTCTAATATAGACAGTGGGGTGTTAAAGTCTCCCACTATTATTGTGTGGACGTGTAAGTCTCTTTGTAGGTGTCTAAGAACTTGCTTTATGAATCTGGGTGCTCCTATATTGGGTGCATATATATTTAGGATAAATAGCTCTCTTGTTGCATTGATCTCTTTACCATTATGTAATGCCCTTCTTTCTCTTTTTTGATCTTTGTTGGTTTAAAGTCTGTTTTATCAGAGATTAGGATTGCACCCCTCCTTTTTTTTTTTTTTTTTTTGCTTTCCATTTGCTTGGTAAATATTCCTCCATTCCTTTATTTTGAGCCTGTGTGTGTCTTTGCACATGAGATGGGTCTCCTCAATACAGCACTCTAATGGGTCTTGACTCCATCCAATTTGCCAGTCTGTGTCTTTTAATTGGGGCATTTAGCCCATTTACATTTAAGGTTAATAATGTTATGTGTGATTTTGATCCTGTCATTATGATGCTAGCTAGTTATTTTGCCCATTAGTTGATGCAGTTTCTTCTTAGTGTCAATGATCAATGTTTTTGCAGTGGCTGGTACCGCTTTGTCCTTTCCATATTTAGTGCTTCCTTCAGGAGCTCTTGTAAGGCAGGACTGGTGATGACAAAATCTCTTAACATTTGCATGTCTGTAAACGACTTTATTTCTTACTTGCTTATGAAGCTTAGTTTGGCTGGATATGAAATTCTGGATTGAAAATTCTTTTTTTTTTAAGAATGCTGAATATTGGCCCCCACTCTCTTCTGGCTTGTAGGGTTTCTGCAGAGAGATCTGATATTAGTCTGACAGGGTTCCCTTTGTGGGTACCCCAACCTTTCTCTCTGGCTGCCCTTAACATTTTTGCTTTCATTTCATCCCTGGTGAATCTGAAGATTATGTGTCTTGGGGTTGCTCTTCTCCAGGACTATCTTTGTGGTGTACTCTGTATTTCCTGAATTTGATTGTTGGCCTGTCTTGCTAGGTTGGGAAAGTTCTTCTGGATAATATCCTGAGGAGTGTTTTCCCACTTGGTTCTATTCTCCCGTCACTTTCAGGTACACCAATCAGATGTACATTTGGTCTTTTCATATAGTCCCATATTTCTTGGAGGCTTTGTTGGTTCCTTTTCATTCCTTTTTTCTCTAATCTTGCCTTCTTGATTTAGTTCCTTAAGTTGATCTTCAGCCTCTGATATCCTTTCTTCCACTTAATCTATTCGACTATTGATTCTTGTGTAAGATTCACAAAGTTCTCATGCTGTGTTTTTCAGCTCCATCAGGTCATTTATGTTCTTCTCTAAACTGGTTATTCTAGTTAGCAATTCCTCTAACCTTTTATCAAAGTTTTTCACTTCCTTGCATTGGGTTAAAACATGCTCCTTTAGCTCGGAGGAGTTTGTTATTATCAACCTTCTGAAGCGTACTTCTGTAAATTTGTCTAACTCATTCTTTGTCTAGTTTTATTCCCTTGCTGGCAAGCAGTTTTGATCCTTTGGAGGAGAAGAGGTGTTCCTGTTTTTGTAATTTTCAGCCTTTTGCGCTGTTTTTTCTTTATCTTCAAGGATGTATCTACCTTTGATCTTTGATGTTGGTGAAATTTGGATGGGGTTTCTGTGTGTATGTCATTTTCGTTGATGTTGATGCTATTCCTTTCCATTTCTTGGTTTTCCTTTTAACAGTCAGGCCCGTCTGCTGCAGGTCCGCTGTAATTTGCTGGAGGTCCATTCCAGACCCTGTTTGCCTGGGTATCACCAGCGGAGGCTGCAGAACAGCAAAGATTGCTGCCTATTCCTTCCTCTGGAAGCTTTGTCCCAGAGGGGCATCTGCCAGATGCCAGCTGGAGCTCTCCTATATGAAGTGTTTGTTGAACCCTGCTGGGAGGTGTCTCCCAGTCAGGAGGCATGGGGGTCAGCAACCCACTTGAGAAGGCAGTCTGTCCCTTAGCAGAGCTTGAACGCTGTTCTGGGAGATCCACTGCTCTTTTCAGAGCTGGCAGGCAGGAGCGTTTAAGTCTGCTGAAGCTGTGCCTGCAGCCGTCCCTTCCCCCAGGTGCTGTGTCCCAGGGAGTTTTATCTATAAGCCCTTGACTGGGGCTGCTGCCTTTCTTTCAGAGATGCCCTGGCTAGATATGAGGAATCTAGAGAGGCAGTCTGGCTACAGCAGTTTTGAGGAGCTGAGTTGGGCTCCGTCCAGTTCGAACTTCCCTGGGGCTTTGTTTACACTGTGAGGGAAAAACCATCTATTTAAGCCTCAGTAATGGTGGACGCCCCTCCCCTCACCAAATTCCAGAGTCCCAGGTGGACTTCAGACTGCTGTGATGGCAGTGACAATTTGAAGCCAGTGGTTTCTTAGCTTGCTGGGCTCCATGTGGGTGGGATCCACTGAGCTGGACCACTTGGCTCCCTGGCTTCAGCCCCCTTTTCTGGAGAGTGAATGGTTCTGTCTTGCTGGCATTCCACGTGCCACTGGGTTATGAAAAAAAACTCCTGCAGCTAGCTCCATGTCTGCCTAGAGGGCCACTCAGTTTGGTGCTTGAAACCTCAGGTCCTGCTGGCGTAGGCACCTGCGGGAATCTCCTGGTCTGCGGGTTGTGAAGACGATCAGAAAGGCGTAGTATCTGGGCCAGAGTGCACTGCTCCTCAGGGCACAGTCCCTCATGGCTTCTCTTGGCTAGGCGAGGAAGTTCCCTGACCCCTTGAGCTTCTCAGGTGAGGTGATGCCCCACCCTGCTTCGGATGGCCTTCCATGAGCTGCACCCACTGTCTAACCAGTCCCAATGAGATGAGTCAGGTACCTCAGTTGGAAATGCAGAAATCTGTGTTGATCTCACTGGGAACTGCAGACCGGAGCTGTTCCTATTCAGTCATCTTGTCAGTCACCCGTCTCATCACAGTACTTTTAACAACTGACTACTTACTCGCTTTTCCTTGCTACCAATTTCATTTTCTAATTTTCTCCTTTGAGAACCCAGAGGGACACTATTTGGTTTTACCAAATAGTTTAATGGTTGTTTAAAAATCCTCTCAATTTCTTGAATAAAAATGTACAGGAAAAAGTAGAGTCATGTTCATAGTGAGATGTAAGCTTGTCTTAGTGATTAAAAAAATACAAATTGTACATTTATGTATCTTGGTGTAAGTATTTGGTGATTTTATATGATATTAATATATCATGAACAACTAAGAAAAATCTATCATTCATGTTTCTGAAAAATAGTTCATTCCATATTAGCCTGAGTTAATGTATTTGTGTTAGGTTTTCCATTTCTGATGGGCAATCTGTTCAGTACTTCATATGCTTGCTGTATATGCATCACACATTTGAATAAGATTGTTTCTTATTTTTAACTAGAAATAATCCTAGATGTACAGAAAAGTTGCAAAAGTAATACACAGAGATCCCATTACCTTTTACTCACCTTTCTTAATGGAAACCTTTTACAGAAACATAATGCAATAATATAGGGCTGATTCTTGAGCCAGACAGGTGTGAGAAAATCTACTCTAAAAGTTCATTATATGATAGTAATAGCCTTGCTGCATATGTTATAGCAGTGCTTCCTTTGTTTGAAAACGGGAGGTAATGGGGGCAGTATTCTCTGTACTTTGGAGTGCTTAATGTAATCAAATAAATACACACATGCATGCTTACAGAAAACGTTAAGGGTGGCATCAGGATTTGCAGAGACTGTATTTGTGTTTTCTTTTCATTTCAATCATGTTACCCTCACTCTTACTTTGTTACTGTCAATTGTTGGGGCTCTAGCCTATGAGGACTTGTCTGATCTGACCTCCTGAAATCTTGAAAGCAGAGAGTAGCTGAGTTTTTAATGGTTGTAATGAATTGTTTGAATCTCTGATATGAGGACTCTGACACATGGCTCCCAAGATACACAGTATGCATGTTCGTTGCAGAGAAATCCCCAGTGGTTGCCAATACTTAACAATAAATTAAGCAGTGAGGAATTCTTGAACTTGCCAATGTTGGTTGGGGCTGCTCACTGCGTGACATTAAAAAAACACTAAATGGGCCAGGCGCGGTGGCTCATGCCTGTAATCCCTGCACTTTGGGAGGCCAAGGTGGGTGTATCACCGCAGGTCAGGAGTTCGAGACCAGCCTGGCCAACATGGTGAAACCCCGTCTCTACTGAAAATACAAAAATTAGCCGGGAGTGGTGGTGGGTGCCTGTAATACCAGCTACTCAGGAGACTGAGGCAGGAGAATTGCTTGGACCTGGGAGGCGGAGGTTGGAGTGAACCGAGATTGCACCATTGCACTCCAGCCTGGGCGAAAAGAGTGAAACTCTGTCAAAAAAAAAAAAAAAAAAGAAAGAAAAAAAAGAAAAACACTAAATGTGTATCATTGCAATACTAATTATCATAAAAGTTAATGTTAATTGAGGCTTATTATTAACCAAAACAGAAATGGAAAAAAGGTGCTTGGCTATATCTTTCCAATTGCAGAACTAATTATAAGTAACATTTATTCAATCAAAATATACCAAAGAACTTTTCTTATCCTTTCTCCTTTGGTTTCTCCCACTCTACAAGCTTTCCAGTGACCTTAGAAACACCCCCACACCATATGTCCATCTCTAATTTCTTTCTTATCTCCCAATAAAACAGCCATCTCAGGGGCATTTTTAAATGTTTATATGTAAAGTGCTCAAAATATCAAGAAATATCTATCTTTTTAGAGAGTAAGAAAATATAAAAAATATAACAGCATTTTTCCCTTGTGCATGCCTCCAACATTCATATATTCAATGCTATGCATAATAAGTGAACCAATTCTAGCAAGAAGGATGGTCTCAATAGCCACGCAATGGCACACTTATGTTCTGCAGCCCTCTGCAGGCATGCTTCAAACTAGCCATACATGTATGTCCACATTTTGTTCCAGTGTAAACCTTATCTTTGCTCCACCTGAGCTGGCATACTGCTTTGAAATGTCTGTCAGATAATCATGAAGTGAAGCCAGTTCTAGGAGAAGATGTAGAGAATTATAATTTGCTTGCTCCATGAGGGCCCCAAGGAGGTGCTCAGAATTAAGCAGGCATCAGAGGAAACACACATATTTACTAATACATTGAAGAACTTTTCACAATGGAGGTAGAATGCTTAATCAGGCAATAAACTATTCAACTCAATAAAAATGCAGAACTGGGAGGCTTATACAAACAAACAAAAAACAGTGCAATAATTAAGGAGTAATTTTAATTCAAAACAATCTTAATTTAAGGAGAAACTTAAAGCTGGTGTCCCATATCCAGTATTTGAAAGTGAACCCCCAAAAGTTGGGAATCTGGAAATCTGCACTTCCAGATCTGGCCTCTGGATGTGCTGTCTCCCCCAAGTTATCTGCTAGTTTCGACAACTACAACTCACTCCTCCTTTAAGGGAGATAGGACTGAAGTTTCTCAAAAGGAATTTCACCAAGAAATAAAAACATAGAAGAGATAGACATGAGACAAAAACAAAACAAAACAAACACACAGACTCAAATGGCATTAAGGAGTGTTTATACATATGTTTAATACTCACTACATACTATATATGTGCACGTATACATATATGTTCAACATGATGTGTGAAGTATTATGCTAAAAATGTACACACATTGTTCTTCATGCAACAAATATTGAATTTAACTACTGTTATAAGCACTGGGGAAACAGCTTTGTATTTGAGTTGGGGAGACAGGAAATCATACAGTAAGCAAACAATCAGTTTGAAGAAAAATAGAGTGACTGGTGTATTATTTTAGAAGGCCTGTTAAGGCCTCCATGGGATGTGACATGAGGCTGAGACCTGCATGAGCCAAGGCCGTAAACTCCACAGAGACAGGCAATGGGCAAATGCTAAGGCTTAGCCCTCTGGGGCAAGTCATTTTTATCACACCCACTTTACGTATGGGGAAAATAGGGCTCACAGGGAAGCAAAATGGCTTCTCTGAGATTCTATGGCCAAGAAGCAGCATGAACAGCCATATAGCTGATGGACTGTTCTACTTAGATTATTTCCTCTCCAGTTGGTTTTACCAAACTCCTGTTCAGGCCCCACCCTTTCCATCACTCTGTCATTTTTTAGTCTCATTTCCTCTCCCCAGGAGACTGGTAATTCCTCTTTTAAACATTCTCTAACTCTCACAGGAAGAAAACTTAATGACAGCAGTTGGCACTAACCTCTTTCAGACGGAGTGCTACTTTATGCCTGCATCTGCTCTCCCTTCTCACCTGTAAGCCCTTGAGGGGAAGAGAGGGAGTGGTACCATTTACCTTTGCAGAGCAGGCAACTAGCACAGCCCTTTGCATAGAAGCAATTAAGAAATGAACTTGTAAGAAGTATTTGAGGGAAGGATGGAGAAAAGAAGGAAAAAAAGGAAGGGAGAAAGATTTTTAGTTCAGGATGTAATACAATTTAGAAAATGAGAATAAGAGATTGCAGAGAGAAATGAAGGTAGCTTCACACAATTTCTAGACTTCTTATTAGCATTGTGTTATCTTTGTTTCTTGTTTAAATGCATTTAGTACAAATGCATTTTTCAACGTCTTAAATTACACAAAGAAGAAACTCCAATATGAGGCTATCAGTAAAGGCAGCAATGGGAAAGGGAGAGGTACAAGGGACCCTCCTGGTCTCCTAAAATCATACCACATGGGTGGTACTAACTCTGAATGTTAGATCAATGCACATTATTACACCTGCTTATGAGGGAACAGTTAGCTTCCCTGTGGATAACTGCTATTTGTGTCCCAAGTTTCAGAGGCAGCATAGGGAATATGTAAATCCAGGAGCTCTAGAGTCAAATTCCCTGGCTTTGCATTCCTCTTCCTGGTTTAGCAGCCAGGGGAGCCCCTCCTCCTGTTTCCCTATCTTTTCAATGATGATGCTCACAGCACACACCCCATGAGGTTGCAGTGATGATTAAATGAGTGAACACACATAAAGTACTTAGATGGGTGTATGGCACCTGGCAAGGACCCAGTGCAGGTTAGCTGCTAATATGGTACTTCCTAAATAAATAAAATCATGACAAAGTATACTGGGGTAAACATATGTAATTTGGAGAGAAGGAAGTGTCAGTATTTTTATTACCATCATTCATCACAGTCTCTGGAGATGAAAAGGTTACAATTTCCGGAAGTTATAGATAGAAGACTTGTTCATGTCCTCTCGCTTTTCAGCTGCTTCCTACAGCTTTTAGAGGGGTCAATGGCCTGAGATGTTCTGCAATGTCCTTTTCTACATGCTAAACTACTTATTTGTCAGTGTTCATTTTTTCCTATTGTTTTCATCCATCAAGAATGATGACGAGTATGTGGATTGTGCATAAAGGCAGCGTGCTCACATGATCCTTGATCACTGATGTCTTAAAGCTTGAATTAAAAAAGGAGGAGGAGTTCTGACTGGACTTCTCCCTTCTCCATGATATTATCAGAGATGGAATGTAAACAATGAATGTTCTTGACCCTTTTAATAACCCAAATCCTGAGGTTATTCATGTGTCCCTACTAGAATTTCAAAGATGCGCAGACTTCCTTGGGAATGATAATCGTCTTAAATTATAATTATAAACATAGATCCTGAAGAAACGTTTCAGAAAGGATAAAAATAAAAATAGGACTGCTTTTAACACCTGAACTAACGGCTTGAGCAGTTTCCATGTCTGGAGTGGAAGTATTAAAAACGCAGAGATGTCTTGTCTTTTCTTACCAACCTACCGCCAAGAACCCAGAAGGGCAGCAGTGGGCTAGAAACAGGGTTTCTGTGCCAAATTCTGAAAACAGCCTTTTCCGAGATAATTGGCCTGCAGGCTTGTTCCCTGTTCTGGTGTGCTTTTGAGCTCCTTGCGCAGTTCCACCAGGTACAACAAATGCGCCCATAAAATCTGTCTTTGAGTCCTGATGAAATTTCATCCTCTGCAGAACGCCTCTGCTCTGTTTTATTAAGTGGGAGAGAGCAGGAGAGTTTCCACAGGATTCACAGAGAGTTTGTCCGTATCTTAACTATCCGAGATCTTCTTTCCAAATCCTTCTCAATTTATTTCTGTGAAGATATATTTATACCTATTCCGGAAACCTTCTCCATTTCTAGAAAAAGCTACGCATCTTCTTCTTCTTCTACTTCTCTTTTCTCCCTCCCTTCCTCTACTTCTCTTTTCTCCTGATTTCAAAGGGTCTACTAGATAAGAACCTTAAGCCAGGTCTCCCCGCGGCGTCCTGGCTAGTCCCGGCGCCCTGGGCGGATGCATCGCTGCGCCGCAGCGCCCCTTGCCAACCAACTCTGTCCAACTTTCCCTTTCAGACTCCAGCAGGGGCGCTCTCCAGGCAACCGGCTGTGGCGGGCAGAAGCAAGCTCGGATGGGAGACCCCCGAGCTGCGTGCCCAGCGCCGGCTGAACAGAGTCGCCCGCGCAGCGCCCGCCGACCCCCTCGCATCCGGGCAGGTTTCCGGAGCCCGGCCTTGCGCTCCGCGGCGCCCGCCCACCCTGAGTGTCTCGCGTCCCGGCCCTTCCTCCTCAGAACCCAAGCTATCTCAACTCCCATCCTCGCCACCTCTGGGGCAGCTCAACTAAGCCGTGTCCCCTCCCTTGCAAACGCGTCCGACCACCCTCCCAACCCCCAGCACAACCCTCAGCGAGAAAGCCCAGCTGGGTCTACCCAGTTACACGGGTCAACGAGGGTCTCCATCGCCGCCGGCCGCCCTAATTCACGCTCATTCATATTCATTCTCTTTTCTCTCTGTCCCTCTTCCTTTCTCCCCAAAGACTCCTAACTAGACAGGCCGATCCTCCCCAGCGGCACTCCCTTTCATTCTTCCCTTCCCACCACACACACACACACACACACCCGGACCCAGACAGCCCACTCCACTTTCCAGACGCCCACCTCCTACATACTCCCCTCCCCTAAACAGACATTCACCCACTCGCCATCTGTAGCCTCCTTCCAACCCCCCGCCCCGCCTGCCTGGCTCCCCCTTCCCAAGAAGCAGACCTGCACTGTGGGACGCAGGGACCCCCGCCAGAAGCTCGGGTCGTGCGCGCCGCACTGACCTCGGCCCGCCCCCGCTGGGAAACTAACAAAGGCGGGCGCGAGCCCCGAGCCCAGGAGCCGCGAGCGGCGGCCTCGGGGCCGAGGAGCCTGGGCCGGGCCGGGCGGGGACTACTCCGGAGTCAGGAGGCAGCAGCGGCGGAGGACGCGGATCCCTGGCAGTCAGCGCCGCTCGGACGCTGCCGGCACCATGGGCTGCTGCACCGGACGCTGCTCGCTCATCTGCCTCTGCGCGCTGCAGTTGGTGAGTGCCCCGAGCACCCCTGCCCCAGGACAGGTCCCTGCTCCATGACCGGCCTCTCCGACTCCCTCTGCGGTTCCACAGCTCCAGGCAAGGAGCGAACGGGTGAACAGGGCGCTCCGCCCGGCTCCCACCCTCCCCACAGCCCGGCTGGGCTAGCACTGCTCTCCAGCCGCGGGCACTCGCCGGGTCGCCCCTGCCCTGAAGGAGGGCGCGGTCTCACCCCCGGTCCCGTGCGCTGGGGTTCGCCGCGCTCCCGCCGGGCGTCGCCACGCGGTCCGGGGGTTGCTGTCCAGGCGCCGGGGGAGTGAGGGATTTTCCCTCTCCTTGATCCGACACCTGGCTTTAGCACCCTCCGCGTTCCTGCTGAAGTTACACGGGGACTTGCGGACTCTTTCTTCTGAGGATGATTTCCAGGAATGTTGCTTAATTACACTGTCTGGGAATGCCCAGGTTCTGAGGAGACAGAAGCTGCCTCAACTCTGTTAGTGAAGAGTGAGGTGGTTCTTAACCTTCAGCAGGTTGAAAAGTGATGGTTAAGGAGTCTGGGACCTCCAGGAAGGAGATCAGGCTGTGTGCTTCAGCCCCTGCCCTTCCAGTTCCGCTTTGGGTTTTGTTGAAATGTTGCATGTTCAGGTGGCGACAGACTGACAGCTGTCATCAAGGAGAGAACAGAGTGAACCGGCTCCGTTGGCGCGGTGCCTTGCAGAGGGAGTGTGTGTAATGGGAAGTTAGAATCTAGAGTGGGGAAAAAAGGGCCTTTCAGAGCAGAGCAAATGCTCCTCTTAATCCCTTTGGATACTGGACTGGCTCTGTGGTCTATTCCATGGTCACTTGAGGTCAAGGCCACAGACCTTTTGAGTCAGACTTTTGTGTGTGAGAGATTAATAGACATCTCCCTTGCGTTATACTTAAGACAGATTCTGAGTGCTCTGCCAAGCTTTCTTTGAAGCATTGTATTTTTTTTCGAGACACAAATATAAATCTAGTATATTTTGACAAGCGAGAGGAAAAAGCTTGCAATGAACTTTACTTAGTAATGTCATCCCTTGCAAGACTTATTAACTGAGGGATAAAATCGTGCTTTTTAGTAGTTAGTCCTTGTTTACATGAAGGCTTTAGAATGTCTTCACTTTTCTCTTGCCTCAGTGTACCAGTCTCCCATGAAAACCTCACTTTGGATGTGCCCTTCATTGTTCACATAATGCATGCATAATTTATGTATTCGTAGGTTTGAAATCAGTGACTTTTTAAGCCTATTGGATAGTGCTTTCTGTCGTGTGAAATACTTGAATCAAACATATTTTATAGTTTTCTTGAAAAATAATTTTAAAAATTTAAAACAATGTGAATGTTTTCTTTCACTAAGAAAAGAAGGCAGGAGCTTGATTTGTACTTTGGTTTTCAGAAAGGGACATGGCTTATAAGTTGGAAAAACTGACTAAACATTGAGTCAACCAATGAGTCAATGTAACATTATAGATAGGCACGCTGGATTGCATAATCTATAATGCCTAATTTCTATTTTACATGGAAATAACAAGTAAGGTTTTTATGTAGCAGATTTATCAATGCAATTATGATTTTCTTAACAGGCATTGTGATGATAATGTTTTTGAGATTTCATCCATCAGCCAAGCATGCCCCCTCTTTCCACTTTCTCAGTTGATACAAATGCAACTTATTTGTCAAAGCTTATCTTAAAATTCCATTTTTTAATGAAGTCTTCCTTGGTGCTGCAGGTAAAATCCCTTATATTCCTATAATCTCATAGCACTTCGCTTTTTCCTCTGTTATAAAACATTTGATACACTCTTAAATAATTTTAAGTTATTTACACATATTTCTCACCACTAGATTGTAAGCAACTTGAGGGTAGGGACCATAGTATTAGTGATCTTTACAAACTCTGCAAGTTCTTAGAGCTCATATTAGGAGCTGAAACATATTTGCTGAATTTTTGATAATACATAACATTTGCAATCCATACAGGGCTTTGACATAAACATCCTGTGAGGTAGATACTCATTTCATTTGTTTGTAGGTGAGGAAGTTGATATTCATGGAGTTAAACAGTTTTTCCGTAATCAATAGTTTTTGGATGGTAGAAATATTAGGGTGATGGTAAGCATTTAACAACTGGATTATAAACAAAACAAAACATATGTATATATTACATTATAATAGCATACAAGATAATCTTCTTTATGTAAAAGATGTGTAGTTCTCTGTTGACAAATGATAGCAATAGTAAAATACGTAATAGTCTTTGGTGTGAATTCCATACAGCCATTTAATTTTGGCAGAATCTTTTTGCTGAGTTTGACAAACTCTTGGTTTTATAAATCTGACATGAATGCTGGTGAATATTTTTGTATGCTTTAAGAAAAAAGAGGAAAGTGAAAATTTGAAGAAAATATTAGAACTTTACTTCATCAATTACATGAAAAGATTCTTGGCTGAATTGGATAATAGTTTTTAAATACTTAAAAATTATTTCCTCAGTTTCTTTCATAGCTATTGACAATGTAATGTCTATAGACATGACACACTTTTAGTTTTAATATGCATTATTTAAAATATTTCTCCATTATTTAAAAAGCCTAGACAATCAACAAAACAGTAAACAACCACTGATTTGTGGAGTTTGCCAGATTCTTTGGTGTAAATACTCCCATCATGACCAACTTCAAGTATACTTCATATAGCATTTCCATCATGTACATATGATAGGCATAACCTCAGAAGCATTGGTAAAGTAAAACACAGCAAAATAATTAGGAAGGAATAACTGTTAACTATTCAGTACCTTGGTTTTTAGTAGGATTTCTTAAAGTTTGCATAATTTAATTTTTAATAATGGCTGCATTTAACAACTGGCTCACAGAATTCCTAAAAATCTAACAAAACCAATTCTAACTCTGAGCCCATATAAGCCTGCTTCAGCATATCGTAGGGTGGGGATCCCTGTTTCCCAGATCTGGTGCACTTTCTACTGAAACCAACTGTTTTTTTTTTTTGCCGTTTTATGTTTTTTTCTGCTTCCACCACCTGTCAGACAATGGAGATTATGAGGCAGTGAACTAGTGAGGGTGTTGAAAGCAGACAGTGTTGGGAGAACACATCTGCTGAAGACAATCTGCATGCTCATGGCTAAGGCTTAACTGGGAGGTCGTCACATAGATGGTACATTAGTTCCTCCTAAAAGTTAAAGAAACAAATAAAAGCTTTTCATTATCTTATTCCCATTTCATCTGAACTACTGTCTGGAGTGGGAAAATAAAAACTCAAATTGGGAAATTTACTTGGAGAAAACATATCCTTTTCAAGCTAGTATCTGTGGATGAGCTTTGGTTTGCAAAATCTCAGTCATTTTCTACTTTTTTCACTCCACTGCTCTGGCTGTCTTTCATCATTTGTTTTTCTCCAGGCTTCTGCCCTCAAGATGTTTGCCTCATGGTTTTCATTTGTGATTCTCCTGATTTTCCTAGATGAAATTAAAGAGAAAGTGAAAAGTATGAATACAGGCCCATCAAAAACTATGTGAAATAATTTTTTTTTTAAAGAAGTGATTCATTACTGTGTCACTGATTCATCTAGTCATCCAAGAGCCTTTAAGTACATTTTTTTTTGTAAGGATACTTCCAGTTTTGCTTGTTTTATAATACTGTATATACTTATCATTAGATATGTGTAATCTATACATAAAAAGAAACACTTGATCATGTGCTTTTAGCACATTCTTTTCAGGTACCACATTTAAATAAACCTTAATTGCATGGTTTCAAAGTCTGACATGCCACATCTCATTTCAGAGCCGTTTTCTGAGAGTAGCCTCAGTGAAGCACTGAACTAATTTTGGCAGGCATTGTTCCCACAGAGCTTTAGACATCTTCCCAAACTCACAGAGGTCGGACTCTGGCATGTTCAGTGCAACTTTGCCATGTTCAACACAGCTTCGTCTCAGGATGTTATTATTACCCATGGACATTCATTGCACCTTTCGTCACTTCAAGGGGAAAGCCTTATTACTATTAGACCTAGGAATAAGGGAAACAAAGCTCAAAACTCTCACTGGACATATCTGTGGTACCAGAAACCCTACAAGATTTAGAGAAAATAGGCAGCTTCTAACTCATAGATGTATATTTCTTATTGTAGAGAACATCTGACTGGGTACAGTGGCTTATGCCTGTAATCCTAGCACTTTGGGAAGCCAAGGTAGGAGGATTGCTTGAGTCCAGGAATTCCAGATCAGTCTCGGCAACACAGCGAAACTTCATCTCTACAAAAAATTTTAAAAAATTTTAGCCAGGCGTGGTGACTTGTGCCTCTAGTCCCAGCTACTTGGGAAACTGAGGTGGGAGGATCGCTTGAGCCCAGGAGATCGAGACTGCAGTATACTATGATGCCACCACTGTACTCCAACATGGGAGACAGAGTGACACTCTCTATCTAAAAAGAAAGAAATACATAAGTAAATAAATAATTAAATAGAGAACATTCTCTCAAATTAAAGAAAACCAGCATTTTTTTTTCTCACAGTGGAAATGAAGTTTAGTTAACTTCCTTTCCATACCACATTCAAACCATCTGTGAGCAAAGCACCTATGACACTAGAATGCGGAGATAAATGCGTTAAAAGGTGTCTGTAGGGGGGCGAGGTAGCTGTGGTAACATGGTTTTAACTAAGCTCTATGAAAGGTGCAGCTCACCTGTCATAGATATTGGACAGCGAATGCTGAAATATATTTCTTTTACTATGTATTTATACTGATACTTTGGCTTTGACATGGTTTTAATTTAATAGTTCTTTTCTTCTCCTCTGCAATATAATTATTAATCATTTTGTTTCCATTCTCTTTATTTCAATACCGTGGTTCATGTTATGAAACTTAAAGTTAGTGAAACTTAAAGGTTAGTGAAATTCAAATTTTGTCTACTAATGAGACTTGAGTTATACTGTGACTGGTATTGAAACCATTCTGCGTTGGCCAATACTGAAGGGTTACATCGTGAGTAACAAAATGAATTGTGCTTGGGTATCGTGTGTGTGTGTGTGTGTGTGTATGTGTGTAGGTCTAGCAGATGTGTTTGGATACATAAGGGTTCTGTTTTAGATACTTTAAGATTCTGAGACTTGAGGCCAAGTAGCTGTCAGGTACATGAGTGTGGAACCCAGAGGGCAAGCCTTGACTGCATATTTAGAATTAAGAATCATGAACAATATTGGTATTTTAAAGGTCCTGGATGAGATCACCTTGGGAGAGAGAGTACATAGTTGAGACTAGAACCGAAAATAGGACTTAATACAAGGTGAGTAGAGAACAAGGAGCCAGCGAAGGATACAGAAGAAAACGTTGGAAAGAATCAACTTACTTTAAAAATAGGGCTGACATTTCAAGATAAAAGTAAAACAAAACACAAAAAACATAGAGCTGGAATCGTTGGTAATAAAAACGATATACGCCAATAAATGATTATTATCAAATTATATCTTTTGATTTTTTTTCTGAGAGGTTAAGAGCAAAACTATCATTTTAATAAAAATACATGAGTTGTCATACTTTTGTATTCTGTCCTAGGAAGCCAGGTCTGTGGAAGCAAAGTCAACATAGGAAGTGATTTCCATGGCATGTAAATCATGGTACAGCAAGAGAGTCATTTTATTTAGTGAGAATTAATTAACAAATAATTTTATTAAATGTTTAGTAAAGTACTAAGCAGTCATTTAAATTAGCGTTAACATTAATACAGTTAACATGGATTAGTTGTAATAAATGACATAGACCCTTCAGTTAACAGAGCATTTTGTTTTTATGAATAATTGAGTAAATAACAGAACACTCTGACAGCAAACTGCTGAGAAGAGTGTTATGGGAAGAATTTCATCCTCTAAAAAGATACATTGAAGTCTTAACTCCCCATACTTCAGAATGTGATTTTATTTGGAATGTGGTTTTTATAGAGGTTATTAAGCTAAAATGAAGCCATTAATTTCTTATGACTGATGGCATTAAAACCAGGAAATTTGACACAAAGACAGAAAAGCACAGAGAAAAGACGCTGGGAAGACAGAGAGATAAAAATCACTCATTAAAATAAAAATAAAAATCAGAATGGAAAACACGCAATTGGGACGCTTTGAGGAAAAGATGACAGACAAGATGTTACTGAGCTAGAGAGACGGTAGACCTTCCCTTTTTTCCAAGGTGCCGCATGAAGACTGAGGATTGGAGTGAGCCAGGGATTGCTGGCAAACCCATGGAAGCCAGGGAGAGGCAAGGAGGGAGTCCCCTACAGGCTTCAGAGGGAGTAGACCCAGCTGACACCTGGATTTTGGATTTCTAGCCTCCAGAACTATGAGACAAGTTGCTCCTCTTGTTTTAAGCCACTTGGTTGTGATACAAGGAAACCCTGGGAACTTAATACAGAAAGAGAGCTAGTCTGGAGTATGTTTTAAGGTAGAACAAACCTAGGTTTAATTAAAACCACTTAAATGGTGAAAGAAATGCTTATGTTCAATGTGATATGGATTTGGACTTATGGGTGGCAGAGGTTGAGACCATGTCATGGCAGGAATAATTAGAGTCAAAGGGTTAAGTTCTTAGGCCAGCAGAGGCAACAGGCCAGGCCTGAGGACTCCTGGACAGTGCTGCCCTCATGGGAGTCTTTGGATCAGCAGTATCAGAATCACCCGGGGGAGCTTCTGAACAATAGTGGCTCAGGCTCACCAGGATCTACTGGATAGAAATATTTTGGAGAAGGGCTCGGGAGTCTCAAATTATTGAAAGCTCCTTGCATGATTCTGAGGTAGATCAAGGTTTGGGAACGTTTACTCAAATGAAGAGTTCCCTGGGTCAGAAGAACTTGAAGAGAAAAGACTGTGGATACTTCTTAAGGCTATTAGGTGTAAACCCAATTTCTGAAGGTCAGTTGAGGGCAGAGTTAGCTGAGTTGCCACTCTAAATGTCCTTAGTTTTGAAGATTTTAGGACGGATACTGGGTGTGGTGCCTCATGCCTATAATCCAGCACTGTGGGAGGATGAGGTGGGAGGATCACTTGAGGCCAGGAGTTTGGGATCTGCCTGGGCAACAAAGTGAGACCCTGTCTCTACAAAAATAATAATAATAAAAAAAAACCAAACAGTAAGATGAATACTTGTAGTCCTGCCTCCTTGGAGGCTGAGGTGGGAGGATTGCTTGAGCTCAGGAGGTGAAGGCTGCAGTGAGCTATGATCGTGCCACTGCATTCTAGCCTGTGTGACAGAACAAGACTCTGTTTCTAAATAAATAAACAAACAAATAAGTAAATAAAGTTTTAGAACAGTTGCTTCTCTTATGGAAACTTAATGTCTATGATAGCATGGAATCATCCTAACAGGCTCTTCAACGGATGTGGTCTGTATCAGAGGGACTGTCGTGTTTCCCATCCTGAATAGGTCAGTCACTGAGACTGCCTGTCCTCTGCACATGTAGCATCTGGTGTATCTGCAGTAGGCTCTCTGCTCTTTTAGGTCGTAGGCTGGGTCAGGTTCAGAGCCTGGTCTGGAGAGGGAGTCCAGATAGAAGCCCCAGGAGGAAGTGGGTGAGGTGCCCCCTCACAGCCCCCTTCGACATTGCATCTATTTCTTTAGTCCAGGACAGTAAAGATCACTTTGCTTTTATAAAAGTGCCTCAGGGCTCATACTGCATGGTTTCAAGGTTTACTTGAAGTAAATGGTTTCAACATTCCTTCTAGAGGACACACTAAAATGGTTTTAGACCATATTTGTGAGGCTGAGGAATGTTCCTGTTTCTCTGCTTTATAAACCAAATTTCTTATTTATATTTTTAATTGGCAAATAATAATAGTATATACTTATGAGGCCATTTGATGTTTTGATATATGCATAAAATGTGGAATAATTAAAACAAGCTAATTAACACATTCGTCACCTCACATATCATTTTTTTTGTGGAAAGACATTTGAAATTTACTCCCTTGGCAATTTTGAAATATACAATACAATATTATTAACTATAGTCACTATGCTGTGTAATAGATCTCAAACTAGAGTCCTTATGTTTGTAACCCTGATCAGCATTGGTTTGAATATATCCTTCTAATAAGTATTCATAAGAAAGTTCTGCAATTCTCATGACTTAAGCCTCCCTAACATATAACTATGAAATTTATAACATCCATCAGACCTTTTCTCTCTTAAGCTTCAGTTACTTATTTCACCTTTTATTTTATTAACTAATACTTCATATTCTTTAGGTTGAAACCTAATTTGTTTTTAATTCTTTAGGTTGAAACCTTCTTTCCCAAATTCCCCCTTTAGCTTGCTTGCCCTGCCAAGAGATGTATTGAATTAACTCTCTACAATGCCTGATTAATCTTCCTTAAGTGGAAACTTCATCCTGTCACTCCTCTTCAAAAAAAAAAGAATGTCTCTGTAAGCTGCCATTTAATGCCTTACCAATAGAGAATTATTTCCTACTTCTCCAGGTCTGCATCCTCAGTTCCATAGGGACAGATTTCTATTTCATGAACAACACATATTCATACCCTTGAACATATGTAGTTCAGGCTTCTTGAAGCAAATTTCAAGGTTGTAAAACTAAGAAAACGGAGATGAACAAAATTCACTGAAATAGAAAAAAGTATTTATATATACCTGTACTTTTTATTCTTTATAAAATAATGAATTGCTTTTGTTTTTTTCAAATTATATTCTCCGTTTTAATCAAATCATTTTCATTCCGGTTACTTACATATAGATTTTTGTTTTGCCTAGTCCTTTTTTTTTTCCGTAGGAGAATAATCTTTATCATCAGATTTTGGGAAATAAATTGTTTTCTATCCCCAGAACATCAATAGTCTTTGCTTTTAAAACATGAACTAATTTTATTTTATTTTATTTTTTTACCTTTCTCTCACAAATTGTACCTGTGTTGTAGCAATGTATGTTTTTGGTCTCTAGGATTGGAACAGTTATCCAGATTATATAAGAAAGGAATTTCAAATATTGTATGCTTAAAAATGAGCCAATAGTACTTAATATTTTGGCATTAGGGACAAAATACACATTAATAAAAACATTGCATGGTTTCTTTGCAGAAGTTTTGATGAGTGATCAGGAAAATGAACAAATCTACATGTGTATATTTGAACTATTTCCTTAGGCATTTGTTTTCATCAGGTGAAGATGAAATGCCTCTTGCTTAAAGAATCAGATTGGCTGGGCATAGTGTCTCATACCTGTAATCCCCAAACTTTGAGAGGCTGAGGTGGGAGGATCCCTTGAGCCCAGGAGTTCCAGACCAGCCCTGGAAAGACAGGGAGATCCCACCTCTCCAAAAAAAGGAAACAAAAATAAAATATAGATGGTTGTGGTGGTCTGTGCCTGTAGTCCCAGCTACTTGAGAGGCTGAGGTGGGAGGAGGATCAGTTGAGCCCAGGAGTTCGAGGCTGCAGTGAGCCTTAATGGTGCCACTGCACTCTAGCCTTGGGGACAGAGTCAGACACTGTCTAAAAAAAAAAAAAAAGAAAAAAGAATAAGGTTTACAAACACTTAATACAAATTACTCATTAAAAATAAAAATAAAAATCAGAATGGAAAACACAAAATTGGGATGCTTTGGGAAAAAGATAACAGACAAGATGTTACTGAGCTAGAGAGACAAAGACCTTCCCTTTTTTCCAAGGCCCCAGTATCTGGATGAAACCAAAATAGTGTGAGGAAGAAAACTGGAGCAAACAGCAGATCAGCAACATTGAAGAATCCAGGAGACAAGTAGAGTGTATTTGGCCCAAGGCCTTAATATTAGTTTGTGCGCTCTGTACACTGCACAAAGGTGTTCATGTGTTACACAGAAATTCAGCACTTGCTCTGCTTGCACGAAGGGTATGGTGGGCATAGTGCTGGAGTATTTGTGCCTTTTGGCTTTACATGTTGAGAGTTGGCTGATTAATAACATTGTGTAGATGATATGCAATGGGAGAATAAATATATTACTTATTTTTAAAATAAAGCTGATTAATGTGGAAGTTAAGATTTATAGTATTTTGGACAACAATGAGAAGTTAAAAAGAAAACCACAGATTATTCTTTATTGCTTATTTTGATTTTCTTATAATACTTTCTATGTTACACTTTAAAGTAACATTAATTTTGAAAAAGAGGAGAGATTTTCCAATTAGTGGATGCTTTGAGGTCAATTTTAGGAAGACTATTTGGCAAATATTGATAAGGTTATATTTAGTATAGCTTCTTTCTTAGGTGCATCAAAAATTCATGCTTTTAATCCCCATTAAAACTAATTAGTGTTAATGTGTGTGAACATGCATCTACAGCAGAATAGAATATTAGACTAAAATACTTCATCAATGATTGGTATTCCAAATGCCAATTAAATGGTAGTACAAGCAAATGATATAGCACAAACTATCTAATTTACATTTTTAATTTGATATGTTTTGCAAAGATATTGAAATAAAATGGAAGGTAGGCTATGAATGCCCTGTAATGGAACATTCTTACCTTAGGTCTTGACAGAGTATAGGAGAATAGATATTTTAAGATGAGCATAGTTATAAACAAAAAAAATCAGGTGAAGGCATTGACTTAAGTTGGAGAATGTGAAACACAGCCCTGTAATGGAACATTCTTACCTTAGGTCTTGATAGAGTATAGGAGAATAGATATTTTAAGATGAGCATAGTTATAAACAAAAAAAGTCAGGTGAAGGTGTTGACTTAAGTTGGAGAATGTGAAACATTTGAACTGGTAGGTTGCTGTTCTGTTAAGAGCATCTGCAGTTCATTGAACTGGAGGAGAAACATTTATCCATTGGTAAAGGGAGATGAAGGTGAAGGTGGGTGGGCGGCAGGAGTTGGAGTACTGACAAGGGCTCTAATTGCAAGAATTAGATAGCTTATTGTTAAGGGAAGCAAGGGGAAGATCTTGGCAGAGTTAATGATATTATTCATTTTTTAGATTTTTTCTTTCATTTTTTGCATAGAGTAGCATTCTTTAGAATGCTCTGTTCCTTTATTAACAAGAAGTATTGAAGCAGGATTTTAGTGATCAGTTTCTCGTAAGAGATATGAGCTCAACAGGGGTGACGATAAGTCATAAATATATTTCTGAAAGTTTTTATTCCAGTAATGAGAGACACAGTAATAATTTGGTATTGATTAATATCTAGTATAATAAGAGTTTGCATGTGGGAAGCCATAGGCTACAGATGTTGATTGGTTAAATTGGTTAATTAAGGTACAAACAGGAATGCTCTACACTCAAGTTATATTTCCTGTGCTGGTAACTAGCTGTAAATGATCACAATTAAGACAATGGGAGATATAAATGGTTGTTAATGATAATTCTTTATCAAATTTGTATTTAAAATATAAATTATTCATGAAGTTCTTTCAAATTATAGTTTATGAAAAGTAACGTTTCTTAGCTTCAAGAGGTCCTCAAGAAATCATCTAGAGCCATTGTTCGCTCCAAAGCAGTTGTGTGTGTGATGCTTCAATACTGAAGTCTCTCCTGTTGAATCTTAAATGTCTCTGAGAATGTAAAACTTGCTTTGATTTCCATTCTGTCTTCTATTCATTTGCTTTATATCTGGATGGTGAACAGCAGATGGAGGCAGTCATGGGCTGGAGCTGACTCGTACCAACTGGGGACAGCTTCCTGATAGGTTTCCAGGAATCATGTGAGCTAGTTGTTAAATACAGCTTTATTAAAAATTAACTATATAAACTTATAATTAAATTATATTAAAAACAAAAGTATACATATTTAAAAGTCAACACTTTCCAATGATTTTATTGCAATATACTGTTATCTCTGCTCTGGGTGTTATTTTACATCTACATGGTGCGTATTTTACGTACAATTTGTATGGTGGAAATTCTGTGTAACAGAGGATTATCTATTGAGTATCTCTTCCCAATTGTACATCCAGTGACATCATATTGGTAGCTAAAAATTTTTTATTAAGTGTTTATATCATGGAAATATCCTCCTTAAGCTCCCCAGGCCAGTTGTTAAATTATTTACTAGCATATCACCAGGCAGGGGCTTTCTTCATAAGGCCAGTTTTTTTCCTTGTACCAAATTGGAACTGATTCATAAGCTTTTAATGTAACTAATTAATGCACGTATAGAAAGTATATTTTATAACCTAAGTGTTTTATTTATTGCTTTGAATACATCTGTAAAATTGTTTAAACATAATAGAGAAGTTTTTATTTTCAAAAAATTACAATATTAAATCCTTTGGTTTTAATAATAGCTTTTGGATCTCCCTAAAGTGTTCATGCACATTGCATAACTGATTTGTTGGTAAATGATTTGTGGCTAAATGATTCAGAACTGATAATGGGTTATAGGTTGTACTTCTAGGTGAGTGACTAGAATCTAGAATCTCTCACTATGAGGGAAAGTTATTTCTGCTTAATGAGTGTTGATTAGTTCCCATGAGGAAAGGTGGACTTACTCCAACACCCAGTTCTTCCACCTGTTGGCATTATTAGTCCTAATTAGCTTCTTCCACAAGGATGTCAAGTAATCAATGGTGATATGATTGAAATACCTTTTCACACCCACATCTGGTTCTTCCAGGCTGGGATAATCTGCATTTTCCATTGTCCCCACATTGAAATACTAAATATTCTATCTTGAAGAAGGCTTCAGGAAGGTGATTTATTTGTGAGCACACCAAAACTTATTTAGCTCATAAAATTTCTTTTCTAATTATTTTAAAAAGCATCATTGTTACAATGTGGAACAAAATCCTCTTGTACTTCAAATTCCATTGTATCATTCTTATTTTCATGAGGCAGATATTAATATATTCTCATTTACAGATGAGAAAACTGAAATGTGGGAAAATTAAGGAGTATGTTGAAATTGTATGTTATGCTATTGCTTAAAGCATGAGAAATGTAGAAATGCGGATAACAAAACTGTGTGTGTGTAATCTTAGATTAGATCTTAGATTGTGGTATTGTGACTGCATTAAAAAAGAGAGTCATTCTTCTGGGCTTAGGTCAAACCTGTTGTGAAGAGTAATTATTTAAACAAACAATTTCTTTACATAAAATGTGATTTTTAAAATGTAATCCAGATGACTTGAGTAGTAAGAAGAGACACTAACTCTGGGACACGGCTTTTTCTTTTGTTTTGTTTTGCCATTTCTGTTGGTAGAAGGTAGCTTTCCCTCATTATTGACATCTTTTTTGGAATCCCTCAGGAGGAATCCCAATTTATCCTGAAACAAAAGAATGAAATGCAAGCTTTCTGCAGACCAAGTATTTTGCAGTTTTTGCATGCTCTATTTTCTTCAGCTGATGAACCACTTCTGACAAAGCTTTCTCACTGTCCGGATATAATCTGCTAATACCACTGGAACCTACACTCACAAGTATCTTCTTTCTCCGTAAAAGTTTAAGCCACTAATTCTTTTTGATGTCTGTTGGGAAACTCTTCCTTGGCCTTGTAGTATTGTGATTGCCAAAGATTTGAATGTGGCAGCCAGACCACTGACAGAGCGTCTTGAATGCAGGGCCAATTAGAGGGAAGTATTAGATGAAGCCACTGAACCATTAGGAGGCTTGCAAAGATCCCCTAACAGTCTTTTCATCTACAAGAGAGCTGTGGTTAGAAATACACAGATGGAGTTGTCCTTAGGGATGTGCTCTTCACGCATGTGGTTCTGTTGAAGCATTTCACAAGTAGAAGACAACGTTTTGTAATATTTCACAGAGCCTACATCATACAGAGGCACATTGGTCATCTATTATTAATATGTTTGTTTGGCTCAACCAAAAGTGTCTTTATACACACTTTTTAACTCCTTCCCTACTAATGATACATTTATTAGAGGGCAGAGGTTTTGATTAAAGATATAAGTAATATGATTTTTATAGCTCAGTTTTTCTTTCAACACAACACAAAGTAAAGCATATTGATTGTCTTAGTATATTTTCCTTATTGATGAAAAACTGGTTTGGTATTTGCAAAACTCTGCATGAATTCTAATTCCAAATTCTTGATTTTTGTCCCACTATATTTAGGAAATAATATTGTTTTCACATTTAGAGGACCACATCAAGGCTAAAAAGATAATTGTATTTAAACATATCTGAAGATGTTTAAACTTTATATTTTTATATTTTTAGTTCTCATAAAATTTAATTTGTTTCCAAAATGCTGGTTAATTTTCATTCTACCAAATAGAGGTTTAAAATGCTCTTAGGAGAATGGTAGTCAAAGCTCTTATAAAAATAGAAATGTACTTCTTTAGTCAATATGTAGTTTGCTTTACATTAAATGAAGAGGTAATCTGAAATGTACATTTGGATTAAGTGTCAGCTGTAATGCATATGTGCTTTTCATGGCCCAAAATGAAAGGAAAAACACTGGAGAACTGTTATCCCACAGGCATCAGAATTATGCTGATGAGCCATCAGCTGCTCTGCAGCCATGCATTTCTCCAAGGTGCTCCAGTGAGTACTGCAGGCTGACCTCATGGATGTATGGGTGAAGAATCACAACTAGATGACAGGACTAGTATTCTAGGAGCAATATTTAATGTGACATAACTTAATCCAAGTCGGTATATGATTATGATAGTAGCCAAAAATCAGATGACATTAGAAATAGGTGGCCCAGATTGAAATAGATGTGACTGAAAACATAGTGTAGTAAACCATTGCAAATTTAATAATCTTCATCTGTAGACCTAAGGAATAAAATCATTGAATATTTTTGGACTTATTTTCCATTCAAGTATAGAGGAAATGGTGTTTTGGGCAGGACTATATTACATATTTATATATGAACTTCGATACATGCAATGATGCCAATTTACAAGAAAGCCCTGAGTACGAAGATCTAAACAGTAATAAACTACAGACAAAAGATGAATCAGAAATGTAATGTTTTCTTAAGCTGTAAATATTGGAATGCCTAAATATAGGCTAATTGCTAAATATATGTAGCAATCCACTGAACATTGGTCAGATATATTTAAACAAAGGAATATGATAGTTTCATATTTCTAATAGTGAAGTATTTTTGAAACTATACAAACTTAAAGAGGAAGCTAATTTGGAAATAGTTCAGAAGGAAAAATGAGGGAATTCATATTGCTTAGCCTAATGGTGGATTATTCGCCTCCTAAGGAGCTGTCTCAGAATGTTGAAAGGAATATATTGCCCACTGGCCACCTGCTTCTGCCCTGTTTTCTCCATTCCTGGTGTTATTGTCCCACTTCACATGTTCTGACCCACCCCAATTCCTGAGCCAATATTGACAGAGTCAAGACAGTGTGTATATTATCTTCAGCTCTTCAGTTGGTATCCATTAAAACATTAATTAAATCAAATACTTAAACTTCTTTTTTTTAGAAGTGGGAAGAATAACAAGGTAACAATATTGTAAGATGGCTGACTAGAGAAACTTGGGCACCTTCCTTATTACTCCTTCCCCACTTGGTTCTCCAGCTTCCTTAGTGGTTCCCAGGGCTTGGTACCTGCTAACTGGTGATTCTACCCTATGTTATTGGTCTGGGCCTATGGATATAATAAGATGCAGTTGGAGTTTACTTGGCACCGAAGTTAGCTACAGCTGCTGTTTATGCTCTATGTCAAGCTCTTACTACTGAGAAAGATACAAGCACAGAGGCTTCTATTCCAATTTTTATGATACAACATCCTCACCCTGCAGACCCCAGCTGCAGCTTGATCTGTCCAGCTGTCCACTGTGATGGTAAAATTACAACTCACGGTGCATGTGCCACTGCTCCTGGGACTGTAGCCTGGCTGCATCACACCATGAATCTTTCTCACTAGCCACATGTTTTGTGAGTGTGACACTCTTATGGAGACTCTTAGAGGTCACCTGGAGCAATGTTTTATGATCTGGCCTTTTCCACCCATATGGCTGAGAAAGGAGCCATGTGATATTTCCAACATGGCCACTTTCTTTACCTAAGAAAAGAGTGATATCAGAAGCATACAGCTATGGCAGCACATCATGGATGAAACAGGTACATAAAAGGTGCCATTACAGAAAAGGAGTTTGGCATTAATTTTAAGTCAGTGTATAAGTGATGTATTCTTAACTGTCTACTGCCCAAATCATTATTTAAAATTGCTACCTCGGGCTTGAGAGTACATGCATCCTTCTTTCTACTACTTCTTTGCTTTTCTCTTCATAGTAAAGTCATGAAAGTGACTATTCTATAATTAATCTCTGTTACAAACTGCCAGGCATAATCAAATTCTGTAAACACTTTTGTCTGTACAAGATGTGTTGTGATGCTTATGGAAGAATATTTGGGAAATTATTTCTTTGACGATCTGTAGAATAGAGTAGATTGGGGAAACTTTTGTCTAAAAAGGTAGATACAGCCATTATTGGAGGCAAAGTCATAAACTGAGCAGCTTTCAGTAAACATCTATAGACACGTAATTGGTACATGGCATTGGCAAAACAAACATTTTTAATATTTATACATTTTAACGTAAATTTAGAATAATGTAATTTTATTTAAATATGAAAGTAAATCTATTTTATATTTTATTTGTGTCTTCAAGCCTATTCCCTTCTTTATTCACACTTAAATTTTTAACACTCTGAAGTAGAATCACTGGAAAGCTCTGCATGGTGAAATCTTTTTGGCTGTATTTTTATAGTACACATTTTTATACAAAGATGTGGCATTAACACTGTAACCAGGTGACTTCAGATTTTTGGACACAAGGAAATTTAAAACAATTCAAAACTTTTAACCTTTGTGTGTGGTGTCTTTCCAGTTTAGTTTGAGATTTTTAAGTATCTGAAAGTTAGTGGCCTCAATATGGTATGATTCCTGCATTTATCATATAAGGCCCACAGTGCCAATGAACAGTACCCTGGGGACCTATTTTTCAGAATTTTCCATGGCCCACAAAACTGATTTAAATTGAGTTCTCCTTTGCTTTAAAGGGAATTTGGTCTCTTCACCCTCCTTCTCTCCTTACTGTGTCCCTCTGTTCACTTGTCTCTGTCCTATCCTTGGGTCCTAGAAAGTCTCCTCTTGGACTCCTCAGAGGGGAGAAATAAGGGAACACCAAGCAAGGAGCCCTGGACCCCTCTCCTCGCCTTACTCCATAGGAAATGAAGGCTCAGAGGATTTTGAGTGAAATAATTAAGATTCTATGTTTTACAAAACACTGGAGTCTAAATAAGACTTAATTTGGGAAAGGAGTTATACTACTGAAAACAATCATAAAACCACTACTTTAGAGTGTGACATGAAATAGTTCGAGATTTATGTAACCTTGGTAGGAATTATCACATTAAAATAAATTAAGATTTCTCTCTTCATATGCATGCCTTCTTATTAAATGATGTCAAACCCCTTTTAGTAATATACACATATATGAAAGAAAAACGATTATTTTAAATAGATATTATCAAAAGTTCAGACATATTTGAGGGAAACGTAGCATAAGTTAGTTTTACGTACTGTGTAATTTAAAGGAAATCTTGAGAAATTGTAACATATGTCTCATGTAATAGTTGTAGTTGGCTCCATCTGAGGCAGGAGGCGGGACTCGACCCTGGAGGTGGGGCTCAGACACCAGGCAAGGTTGAGGACTAGCTAAAACATGGAAGAGGGAGAAGCGCCTCTTTCTAAGACAAGCCCACCCGTGTGCCAGGTCAGTTTACTGCTGCCATGGCAACACCCGGAAGTTAGTGCCCCTTTATGCGGCAGTGACCCGACAACTCAAAGGTTACCACCCCTTTTCTAGAAATGTCTGCACAATCCACCCTTTAATTTGTATATAATTAAAAGCAGGTATAAATATGGCTGCAGAACTGCCTTTGAGCTGCTTCTCTGGGCACACTGCCTATGGGGTAACCCTGCTCTGCAAGGGGCAGGACCTCTGCTGCTGCTGTGCATTGCCACTTAAGTAAATGTTGCTAAGACCACTGGCTTGCCCTTGAATTATTCCCTGGGTGAACCCAAAACCTCCCAGGCTAAGCCCCAGTTATGGGGCGCATCTGCCCTGCATCACATCCATCATTGCTGTAGTACAGTAATTACATTTCAAACATGTTTGCATGATATCATATTACTTTCAAAAGCATAATAATTCTGGTTTCTGAGTTATAACAAAATATAAATAGAATTATCTTATTGTGTTCCACAATGACAATTTCGGAGCATGTAGATATGATTCAGAATTGAAGCAATAGAACAAATCATTCAATTTGATTTTCCTGCAAAACAGTTTTCCTTATACAGAAAACTTGCCAGTTTGTTTCCTTTTTAATAGATTACTAAGTCAGTGAAACATGGTAAAATTTCAGTGTTTTTAGGTTAGATATCTGCAGTTTCTTATGTTTCCCTTAATTATTTGTTATGATTCTCTTGGCAGATAACATGTGACATTAATACATTTAATATTATAAGGTGGTTGTCTTCTCTACACTATTATTTCATGCTAATGTTCCACATTGCTTTACTTTTTAGTTAACCTTTTACTATTCATATATATTTTTCTTCTATTTGAAGGATAGAAAGGGTCCTGCCTTACTTGCTTTTGTATTCCCCGCAGTGCTTGTGTCCTGATATACACCTAACAGTTGTTCAATAGGTATTCACTGACTTCTTGGTAAATGAGGTATTATGTTTCCTACACTATCAGGATGATTTTGGTCATAGGAAGCAGAGAATTCAGGAAAAAATTGCTTAAACTTGTGCTACTGAAAGTATGTCCCATAGATTGTTGGTCAGAATACAAACTGTTTATTTCTGATCTGCAAGTAGCCAAGTAATTAAGAGCATGCATTTAGAAACATTTATAGCAACTTTAATGTATCATGACATCCAGTGGCTGGTCATTTATTCTAGGAATTTGTTTTTATTGTATTTTACAATAGTTTTTGTCCTCAACTGATTGAAAATTTAAAAATATCTAATTTCTTAACTACAGGGTGTTTAAGAAGCACAGATTTAGACAATGGGTATTTATTAATAACAAATCTCATATAGTAAGAAATCAAGGAAGAAATAGTTGCTGGGTTGGGATTCAATAATGTTCAACAGTGGTAGGGTTCCCAGTTGATGTTTCTTAGGTTCCCTTGGTCTTCCAGCTTAGCTACAATATGCCGTCAGCAGTTACAAGCCTCATGATTTCACATGAAAATACTCAACTGGAGAAGGAAAAGGACAGATGCAGAACAGCCTCTTCTCTCTCACAGCTCTCTTTTTGTCTGGAGAGAAAGACTGTCCATATCTAGAAGACTGTTCATACTTCTTTCCATATCTAATTGACCAGAATTGGGTCCCTGTCTTCCCCTGGATCAATCCCTGTAAAATGGTCATGGCTTAGTCCAGTGTTATCTATCCTCTGAGTGGGACACCTGGCTGCATGACCAGAGTCAGGGATCTCTCAGCAAGAAGGACTGGAGAATGGCTGTTCTGCAAATTTCTCCAAAGATCTAAAATTATCAGAAATTGACATCACCACTGACAATGTTTCAATAAGTGGGAAGGTATAAAAATAGCTCAAGTTTTATGCAATACCTGTTATGTTAGGTATTCTGCATAACTCTTCATATTTTGTAAAGCTTCCCTCCACAGTCAGTATTATCCTTCTTTTATAGATAGGGAAAAGGAGACATCAGTAAGTTAAGTGTTTCACCCAAGGTCACATTGCTGGCTGGTAAACAGAGCTGAGATTCCAACCTAACACCATGAATGTCTACACCCAGGTTCTCTCTACTGCTACAAAGGCTATTTTTGTATGGTTCTGGTTGGGTAGCCTGTATATGCATAATACTACAAATCTGGGAAGGCCTGACCAGGGATACTGGCTTGAGAAAAGGCCTCTCTAAATAGGCAACATAAATTCTCTTAACATTTCTAAGTACAGTTATTGCATTTCTGGTACGTGGGACTTTTTCCTTTAGCTCACTAAAATGTGACCCTCTCTGTTGCTGTCTGAAATACATCTTCCTGTACAACATCTGTCCCTGTCATTGCTGTTCCAGATGTCACAGGACCCTGCTGTTGTCTTGAGTTTGGATGTAATGTGCAGGAGATGTATTCTTTGTAATTCTGGAATCTAGAAGAACATTGCTCCATAAAACCCCTGTGCATGGTGGATAAGTATTGCTTGCAACTTTACTAATGTACTAATTGCTTGCAACTTTACTAATTTACTAAAGTACTAATACTTTATGGCCATGCTATATATCAATAGCACTGTGGCTTAGCTAGGCTTTCCTGGGCTATCAAAAACCATTTTTAACCCCAGAGAGTGCCAAGCAACCAACTTTCAAACACTTCTTTGCAACACAGCTCTTTGATAAGCTGAAAATTGCCCAGTTTATGGAATTCTTTCTTGATCTTATAGTTCCTCATATTCCAATTCCCTAGAAAATTGCTTTTGAGAAAGAGTAGACAATATATCTCTGGAGTAGTCCATTATTTTTTTTATTCCACTGCTGAGCTAGATATACAATTCTATTTATCTTTGACCATGTTCCTTTCTGTAGGTGCTAGTCTATTCTAGCTAATACATGGTGCATAGCAAATTTTAAAAGGCTATGAAAATAAGCTTGGAGACACTCATCTTCAATGCTCAAATACATAGATTTTATTATCACATTTCTGAAAATGTATTACTTATTAAACTATGTGGATCCACCTTAAGGTATGTTTTTCCTTTCACAGTCCTATATTGTTAATTATACTCAATTGTGAGTTATTTTAGGTCAGCAACTTTGACTTGTGTGGCATTTGATAATGCTCATTAATGTTGCTGACACTGTCTTTGGATGGAAAACCTCAGCATGTATATAATGCATAATTTCACCAGATTCACTGTTTTATAGGAAGACATAAAAACAAAACGTGGGGTATAATAAGTCTATCTATTGTCTAAAAATTTCCATGTACTTTCCTTTAAGGATAAAAAACTAATTTATGTTAAAGTACGAACAATGAAAACAATTTACTTAATTTATCTTTCTTTAGCTAATGCGGAGGTCCTTATTATTATTATTATTATTTTATTTTTCCATTGTTTTTTAACTCAGATTGCAGAGTTTTTGTTTGTTTGTTCTCAGAGAGGGTCTCACTCTGTCAGCACTGGAGTGCGGTGGTATGATCACAGCTCACTGCAGCCTCGAACTCCTGGGCTCAAGTGATCCTCCCACTTCAGTCTCCTGAGTAGCTGGTATCACAGGCATGTGTGACCACACCCAACAAAGTTTTAAAATTTTCTTGTAGAGATAGGGTCTTGCCATGTTGCCCAGGCTGGTCATGAACTCCTTGGCTCAAGCAGTCATCCTTCCTTGGCCTCTCAAAGTGCTGGGATTACAGTCATGAGCCCCTGGGCCTGGCCCATATCACAGGCTTTGTACTTTCAGATCATATGCAATGTGTTTTTTAAATTAAATTTGAAACTATAAATTTAAAAATTATAGTTGTATATATTTATGAAGAAAAAAGTAATTTATGAGAACTATGTGGAGTAATTAAATCAAATGAATTAATACATATATCACCTCAAATATTTATTTTTTGTGATGAAAACATTTTTACTCTCAGCAATTTTGAAATGTATAATACATTATTATTTACTGTGTTCACCACATTGTGCAATATATCGCAAAGAAAAAAAAACCTTATCCTGCCTTTCTAATTGGCTTTATACCCTTTGAAAATCATCTCCCCATTACTCCTGCCAATCTCCAACCCATGGTAGCCAGCATTTCACTCTGTGATTCTTTGAGTTCAATTATTGTGGATTCCACATGTAAGTGAGAGTATGTGGCATTTGCATTTCTGTGCCTAGCTCATTTCACTTAGCATAATGCCTTCCAGTGAAAAACAAGAGCAATATTGAAGGGTTGGCTCAATTGAAGTTTAGCATGTCTTGTGAAATAATTTTTCTTCCTGTTCATTTGAAAACTTATGAAAATATTAAAAATTGGTACTAAAAACATAACTGATATTTTTAAATGTCACTCATAAGAACATACATATTCATCACATTTCTCAGTATAAACCAAGAAACATAAGAAAAAACATCCAAAATACATTTTAATGTCTTTACAGGCTGCTTTAGTTTTAGTTAGAAATAATATAGAGAGTCAAAGACTCAAATTATAAATCTAAGTGGCTCTGCATTCTGCCAAGATTGGAATGCAGCGTGGATGAAATTTACTGTGACCCAGACTTTCAACAAAATAGTTCATGACAACAAGATAGGACCACAAATGAGGTTTTTTATTCCAATAAATTCTTTGACTTATCTGTTCTTACTGTTGTCTTTAAGCGCAAGATTTGTAGGTGGCCGCCAAATTGGGAATTTTAGAAAAGAAAGTTTTACATGGAACTGACTCCAGCTGGGAATTGAGAACTGTTCGGTGTTTTGTCTGGGAGGAAGTATCAAGGTGTACCTAAGAGCTGAGGTATATCTGAAGTGGTAGTATCAGGAAGTTTGCAGGGTAGTATGAAATGAAATGAAAATTTCAATTGTACTGTGTCCCAACCAATAATATAATGTCTTCCTTACATAATGAGCATAATGCTAGAGTTTCACGTAGTAAAGAGTACCAACAATAAATAGATCTATGTTAGCTGTTTTAATTTTTTCAGGATATGAAGGGTTTCATTGGTGTGATAGCACTAGAGAGGATTTAGGATTTTTTCCCTGTTTTAAAAAAACTATGTTTTAGAGATCATCTACTACAGTCACTTTTGTCAGTGAAGAGAGAATTGATTTCAGCTCTAGTGATTCTTCAAAGAACATTCTAGAATGCTGAAATATTTTGGTTCCTCAGCTTTATTATCCACAACACTTAGGGAAACTCCACAGAGATGTGTTATGAGCTGGAAGCTGCTTGCCTCCGTGTTGCGGTGAGGTGCAGGATTGTTGGGTGGAAGCGTTGTGCTATATACGTAGCTCACCTGAACAGTTCACAGAGATGTGGCTATTATAGAGGCAGTAACGTTAACCTACAAAAAATATCTGCCCTCCAACCAGCCTCAGATAAAACAGTAGAATCACAGATTCTACCAGGAAAAGTGCTCAATTGTTTGTTGTACAAATGGATTGTTGTACAAATGAATAAATGAGGGAATAAGTGGATAGAATTTTGGAAGGAAAATATGGTTCCTAGATTCAAGTTATTCAATAATTTTCCTTTGGAATTCATACAGCAGATCATCCCAACTTGATTCTTAACCCAGGGCAGCATTGTACTTTTCTACTCGCCTAGGACATTTAAGCCTGTGTGGAGACAAGTAGGTTATCATAGTGATGGGAGTATGGGGGATATGAGTGTTGTGGTTACTTAGTTCCCAAAGCACTGAAATGCTAATGCCACTGATGAACAGGAAGTCCTGTGCAACGAGGAACTCTTGCCTACGATAGTAAATAATATCCCCAATGAGAAGCAGTGAGTCTCCCTCTGGGTTCTCCGACAGGAAGGTTAAGGAAAAAAGTCCTCATTTCTCAAGTAATTGGCTACTTTGTTGGACATTTAACATTCAAAAAAGACTTCCTTATACTTTGTCAAAACATTGCAAATTGTACTCAGTACCAGCTTTGTCCTTCAAAGAATAGAGACCTGCCAGCTTCTACTAAGGTTATTCCTACAACTCATTTACCCATGTTGCCCATCTGGTTACTTTCTTGAGGGCGCTAACCAGGTTGTCTCTGTCCCTGTCAAGGTGGGGCGTTCGGAACTCCATCCAATCCTCTAACTACGGCCTGCCAAGTGGTATAAATAACACATACAGCCCTAGCTGTCATAACTACTATTTTTTCCTTAGTTCTGCAAACTAAGATGGCATTAAATTTTTATTATCTTATTATCAACTAAAACTTCAGATCTTCACATAAACTGTTTTCAGTCTGAGCATACATCATTCTGAGCTAGGGATTAGCAAACTTTCTTGGTTAAGGGCCAGATAACAAATACTTTAGATACCAAAGGTCATTCAGTCTCCATCACAACTACTCAATTCCACGGCTGTAGCATGTAGCCATGGACAATACAGAAATCACTGGGGTGGTTGTGTTTCAATTAAACTTTATTTGTAGAAACAGATAGTAGGATATATTTGGCTCTTGGGCCATAGTTTGCTGATCCTTGTTCTATACTTAAAGAAATATTAGATTAAAATAGAAATTTAGTGCTTTTTAATTATGTCTGTTCATATTATTTTGTTGATTTCAGCCAATCATTCCAACCAGCTGAGAACCTCTTGAATTCTAATTGTGGGAATTCTGTTATTTAATTTAATTAAAAAAAATTATACTGCTTTTCAACTTTGTATCACCTAACACATGACTTCTTTGCTTTTATGTATTAATAGTTCTTCTCCATTCCAAAACAAAAACAATACCTGAATAGAAAAAAGCCTTAAAAAGGCCCTATACCATATACTAGTTTTTCAGTTTAAGATGGTCAGTGATACAGTTGATAAACATGTTTTGGTTACTGTAATGATAAAACTACACCATTCTTCTATCATGCAGCAGACAGTTCTTTCTGTTCTTTATAAGAAGTACTGGTGCTTGTCTGCATTTCCTTCCCGAAATCAAGATGCATGTCTATGACAAGTTCTTGTTGTGCCACAGTGTTAATACCAACAAATCTAATGTTGGTCAAGTGTAACAGGCTTTTAGGAAATCATCTGTTTACTTATGTATTTTTGCAGTCAGCTTAGAAGAGATGTGAATTTTATCAGCCCAGCCCTGTACCCCCTTTTGAGATGTTTACCCAAATGGGGCTTTCATTCCATTGTAGCATGAATATGCAAACACCTTACTATGGTTCTGAAATCATAGTTGTGAGTCCATTATCACCCTAATGGGAAGGAAGGAGTTAACTGTGGTATGTAAATCCACTCTTCCCTTCCTGAAGACAATCTGGGCCAGGTGCTGGCCTCCACCAGGTCTCCTGTAAACATACCAAGGAGATTTAGTAACAGAAAGATGACCTAGGAGGTTCAAATATAAGAATGTTTTTATTTGGGTATTCTTTTTCTATCTCAATTACTTATTATAACTAAACCTGGAATTCATGGGTTTATTTGATGCATATGGCTGGAGAGTGGAAGTTAGTCCAATGAGCTCTTTATCTGCATGAGAAATAACTAAGAAGCCTTAAACTTATTATTATTTGTTTTCTGAGATAGCTGGCACCACACACATAATGAGCATTCATCTGTTATTCTGGAACCAAACTGCGTCCCATTTGAAAAAAAGCAATTTTTTGGAGACTGTGAGAGACAGTTCAAGTCTTTTTGTTACTGCCTTTGTTTCTGTTGTTACTATGTGCTTCACTAATCGCCAGTGACGTTGGGTGTAGTCTATGATCTATGATTCCTGTGAGTCGGCTGTGATAGTGTAACTCTTTGGGATTCTGCACTATGATAAAGTGCAGATGGTCCTCAGACTTGAATGCATCTAAGGCATGTGGAGGGTCTCTGGTTGCTTTACATTTTCTTTTCTATTTAAACAAAGCAGTTTAATAAATTTCTAATACATTTTCTTGCCCCAAACTGCCTGGAAATTCATTTTTTAAAAATTTTATTATTATTATACTTTAAGTTTTAGGGTACATGTGCACAACGTGCAGGTTTGTTACATAGGTATACATGTGCCATGTTGGTGTGCTGCACCCATTAACTCGTCATTTAGCATTAGGTATATCTCCTAATGCTATCCCTCACCCCTCCCCTCACCCCACAATAGTCCCTGGAGTGTGATGTTCCCCTTCCTGTGTCCATGTGTTTTCACTGTTCAGTTCCCACCTATGAGTGAGAACATGCAGTGTTTGGTTTTTTGTCCTTGCGATAGTTTGCTGAGAATGATGGTTTCCAGTTTCATCCATGTCCCTACAAAGGACATGAGCTCATCATTTTTTATGGCTGCATAGCGTTCCATGGTGTATATGTGCCACATTTTCTTAATCCAGTCTATCGTTGTTGGACATTTGGGTTTGTTCCAAGTCTTTGCTATTGTGAATAGTGCCACAATAAACATACGTGTGCGTGTGTTTTTATAGCAGCGTGATTTATAATCCTTTGGGTATATACCCAGTAATAGGATGGCTGGATCAAATGGTATTTCTAGTTCTAGATCCCTGAGGAATCGCCACACTGTCTTCCACAATGGTTGAACTAGTTTACAGTCCCATCAACAGTGTAAAAGTGTTCCTATTTCTCCACATCCTCTCCAGCACCTGTTGTTTCCTGACTTTTTAATGATCGCCATTCTAACTGGTGTGAGATAGTATCTCATTGTGGTTTTGATTTGCATTTCTCTGATGGCCAGTGATGATGAGCATTTCTTGATTTCTTAAGTTCAATTTCCTTTTAAGGTATTTGTTATTTGATGTTCCATTTTGATTAGAAAAAGTGGAGAAAGAAATTTTGTAGTTCTGAATTTTCTCTGTCATTTCCCCCACATTATGAGTCTGTTAAGCTGATTGCTTCCACATTGATAGACTTACTTCAAATTCTTTTTTGTAATCATACAAATTCTTCCTTTTCTAGTTTAAAGACCAGCTTTTATGACCAACTAAGAATAAATTTAAGTGTGTGAAACATAGCTAAATGTTTTTAGGTTAAAGGAGTAGAAGAATCCTACTCCTTTAACATGAAATTTACATGTAAAAGTTTATTTAGTTTAGTGCAATGAATCACATTTGGCATATTACAATTTTTAAATGCTAATATTATATATATAGCAAATTATTTGTATATACCATAATGTGAGTCTTTAAATTATTTTGATATTGAAATGAAGATAATATATTGAATAGTATCGACTCTTCTAAATTTGATGAGATTTTGCCATATTGGCTAGGCTTGTGTCGAACCCGTTACCTTGAGTGATACGGCTGCCTTGGCCTCCCAAATTGCTGGGATTACAGGAGTGAGCCACCACGCCCGGCCTGATTTTGACTTTTTTCATTAGCAATGGAGGAGAAGTATTTCAGAGTAGTGGCAAGGCACTCCATTGCTTGATGGCAGCATTGGATATAAGAAAAGAAATCTAGATATAGATCAATTATTGTGCTGCTGATTATCTCAAGCTCTATACTAATGAGCAGTTATGAAAATGAGAGATGATGTTCTATTAAGTACACATATGCTTCATGTGGATGTTGAATGTGCCTACACATTCGGTTTTGTCTGTTAAAATCACTTTTAAATTAGGTTGGCAAATTTCCCAATTTATTAATTTATCTATCTTTTCCAAGATAGAAAAAAGTAATGTTCAAGAGAGTGTTATGAAAGGTTAAATGTAAAGGCCAGGAATTTGTAATTGCTAGCAGTCATGCTTTGCTAAATTAATGAGAAGATAATTGTCAATACGTTTTTCGGTAGGAATAGTTTTGTTTAAGTCAAACATTGCATTAAAATAATTATTTGGACTCTTTAGACTACAACTATGATTTCTCTGCTTTATTTTCAATGGTGAATAAAATGCATGTTTTCATTATTTTTCTATATTTAATTTTTCCTGGAACTCTATACTTTTACCATATAAGATTCTAAATTTTGACCTTTGACTTCTGTAAATTTTTGGCATTATAATTTTAATTAATTGTTAATAATAGTTAAATTTTATTGATCACTGGGTTTCAAATTTAATAATGATGCATATGGAAAGCGTTTTTCAGAAAATGTTTAAAAACTGTTTTTGAAAGTCCAGGATAAATACTATTGAAATTAATAAAAATTTGTTATTACAGAACAAGCATATTCCAGCTACATTTTTAATGAATCCTTCAAAAGAGTTATTGGGTAGGAAATTATATAAGTAGGATACATTTTTTCCTAGGGTATTTTTTTGTAATCTGCATGATTACTGTTTTGTAATTGAACAGAAAGCAGTTTGTATTTTTAAGCATCTGGCTTTTTTCATTATTAAACTTAGACCTAGGTAGAATTGTGGGGATATGTAGGGGTGTAGGTGGACAGGATTTATTGATAGCTGCTAATGACTGTCTCCCACTCCTAATCCCTCTGAATTGCCCAGTGTTGCAAACCCTCCTTCTGTGGGCTTTGGTGGTGACTGACGTCTCATGCGTAAGAAAGGTGAGTCATTATCCTTTATACAACATAGCTTGTGTGGTATGAAAATTTACCATCTTCTCTGAAACTGTCTAATATATAGTCACCTCTAAAGTTAAATAATTCACTTAAGCTAAGCTATTTTTCTAGTAAGAAATCCTAAAAAGGGGGATTTAAAATTTCTCTTGTGAAAAAGGTTAAGGTAAGTTCAGATGGATTTTGGATTTGGCCTTGAATAAAGTTCACTTTACTTACTTTTAAAATCCACTTTTAATTTTCTGAGGACTTCTGCTTCTGGCAAGGATGAAGTCGGTGGTTTTGAATCTACTACTCTTTTGAGGGTAATAGCTATATCACTGGATAAAATAGATGATGCAGTAGTTTTCAGGCACTGCACAACAGGTAATGTGGAATTATGATCTTGAGATAAAGGAGACTTTACCTTTAAGGTGCTTTTCCAGTGTAGAGCAAGAACCTGGAGCCTAACCGGAGTATAGCAGTCTTGCTAACATGACAAGGCAGGTATTGGAGATCAGCACGGAGACATGCAGAGCAAGTAAGAGAAAGCTACATAGAGAGCAGCAAGGTGTTGATGTGGTTCTGTCACAAGACATTGCCTATGGCCTGGGCCGCCACACATGCCTAGATTGAGACTCTGTGGAGCCTCTCCTAGAAAAGCTGCTGCAGGATGGAGAGCTGAAGAGAGTCGGGTCCTGTAGAGTGAAGAGGCCTCCCTGAGAAGTCCTAAGGCAGATAGTACCATAAGGGCCATGCCAAGGAGTAAGTCATCACACCCTAGAATAAGGGTCACATGATAGAACTAAGGAATGAAGCAAAGTAGACCCACTGTACAAAGCATAAAACCATGCCTGACAGGACCCAGAGATCCTGCTGCTAGTTTTTTTTTTTTTTTAATACTCTAAGTTCTGTGGTACATGTGCACAACATGCAGGTTTGTTACATATGTATACATGTGCCATGTTGGTGTGCTGCACCCATTAACTCGTAATTTACATTAGGTATATCTCCTAATGCTATCCCTCCCCACTCCCCCCACCCCATGACAGGCCCCAGTGTGTGATGTTCCCCTTCCTGTGTCCAAGTGTTCTCATTGTTCAATTCCCATCTATGAGTGAGAACATGCGGTGTTTGGTTTTTTGTCCCTGCGATAGTTTGCTAAGAATGATAGTTTCCAGCTTCATCCATGTCCCTACAAAGGACATGAACTCATCCTTTTTTATGGCTGCATAGTATTCCATGGTGTATATGTGCCACATTTTCTTAATCCAGTCTATCATTGATGGACATTTGGGTTGGTTCCAAGTCTTTTCTATTGTGAATAGTGCTGCAATAAACATACATATGCATGTGTCTTTATAGCAGCATGATTTATAATCCTTTGGGTATATACCCAGTAATGGGATGGCTGGGTCAAATGGTATTTCTAGTTCTAGATCCTTAAGGAATTGCCACACTGTCTTCCACAATGGTTGAACCAGTTTACAGTCCCACCAACAGAGTAAAAGTGTTCCTATTTCTCCACATCCTCCCCAGCACCTATTGTTTTCTGACTTTTTAATGATCACCATTCTAACTGGTGTGAGATGGTATCTCATTGTGGTTTTGATTTGCATTTCTCTGATGGCCAGTGATGATGAGCATTTTTTCATGTGTCTGTTGGCTGCATAAATGTCTTCTTTTGAAAAGTGTCTGTTCATATCTTTGCCCACTTTTGATGGGGTTATTTTTTCTTATAAATTTGTTTGAGTTCTTTGTAGATTCTGGATATTAGCCCTTTGTCAGATAAGTAGATTGCAAAAATTTTCTCCCATTCTGTAGGTTGCCTGTTCACTCTGATGGTAGTTTCTTTTGCTGTGCAGAAGCTCTTGAGTTTAAATAGATCCCATTTGTCAATTCTGGATTTTTGTTGCCTTTGCTTTTGGTGTTTTAGACATGAAGTTCTTGCCCATGCATATGTCCTGAATGGTATTGCCTAGGCTTTCTTCTACAGTTTTTATGGTTTTAGGTCTAACATTTAAGTCTTTAATCCATCTTGAATTAATTTTTGTGTAAGATGTAAGGAAGGGATCCAGTTTCAGCTTTCTCCATATGGCTAGCCAGTTTTCCCAGCACCATTTATTAAATAGGGAATCCTTTCCCCATTTCTTGTTTTTGTCAGGTTTGTCAAAGATCAGATGGTTGTAGATAAGTGGTATTATTTCTGAGAGCTCTGTTCTGTTCCATTGGCCTATATCTCTGTTTTGGTACCAGTACCATGCTGTTTTGGTTACTGTAGCGTTGTAGTACAGTTTGAAGTCAGGTAGCGTGATGCTTCCAGCTTTGATCTTTTGGCTTAGGATTGATTGTCTTGGCAATGTGGGCTCTTTCTTTGGTTCCATATGAACTTTAAAGTAGTTTTTTCCAGTTTTGTGAAGAAAGTCATTGGTAGCTTGAATGGGGATGGCATTGAATCTATAAATTACCTTGGGCAGTATGGCCATTTTCACGATATTGATTCTTCCTATCCATGAGCATGGAATGTTCTTCCATTTGTTTGTGTCCTCTTTTATTTCGTGGAGCAGTGGTTTGTAGTTCTCTTTGAAGAGGTCCTTCACATCCCTTGTAAGTTGGATTCCTAGGTATTTTATTCTCTTTGAAGCAATTGTGAATGGGAGTTAACTCACGATTTGGCTCTCTGTTTGTCTGCTATTGGCATATAAGAATGCTTGTGATTTTTGCACGTTGATTTTGTATCCTGAGACTTTGCTGAAGTTGCTTATCAGCTTAAGGAGCTTTTGGGCTGAGATGATGGAGTTTTCTAGATATACAATCATGTCATCTGCAAGCAGGGACAATTTGACTTCCTGTTTTCCTAATTGAATACCCTTTATTTCTTTCTCCTGCCTGATTGCCCTTGCCAGAACGTCCAACACTATGTTGAATAGGAGTGGTGAGAGAGGGCATCCCTGTCTTGTGCCAGTTTTCAAAGGGAATGCTTCCAGTTTTTGCCCATTCAGTATGATATTGGCTGTGGGTTTGTCTTACATAGCTCTTATTATTTTGAGATACGTCCCAGCGATACCTAATTTATTGGGAGTTTTTAGCATGAAGGGCTATTGAATTTTGTCAAAGGCCTTTTCTGCATCTATTGAGATAATCACGTGGTTTTTGTCTTTGGTTCTGTTTATGTGCTGGATTACATTTATTGATTTGCATACGTTGAACCAGCCTTGCATCCCAGGGATAAAGCCAACTTGATTGGGTGGATAAGCTTTTTGATGTGCTGCTGGATTCGGTTTGCCAGTATTTTATTGAGGATTTTTGCATCGATGTTCATCAAGGATATTGGTCTAAAATTCTCTTTTTTGTTGTGTCTCTGCCAGGCTTTGGTATCAGGATGATGCTGGCCTCATAAAATGAGTTAGAGAGGATTCCCTCTTTTTCTATCGATTGGAATAGTTTCAGAAGGAATGGTACCAGCTCCTCCTTGTACCTCTGGTAGAATTTGGCTGTGAATCCGTCTGGTCCTGGACTTTTTTTGGTTGGTAGGCTATTAATTGTTGCCTCAATTTGAGAACCTGTTATTGGTCTAGTCAGGGATTCAAGTTCTTCCTGGTTTAGTCTTGGGAGGGTGTATGTGCCCAGGAATTTATCAGTTTCTTCTAGATTTTCTAGTGTATTTGCATGCAGGTATTTATAGTATTCTCTGATGGTTTTTGTAGTACTGTGGGATTGGTGGTAATATCCCCCTTTATCATTTTTTATTGCATCTATTTGATTCTTCTCTATTTTCTTCTTTATTAGTCTTGCTAGCAGTCTATCAATTTTGTTGATCTTTTCAAAAAACCAGCTCCTGGATTCGTTGATTTTTTGAAGGTTTTTTTGTGTCTCTATCTCCTTCAGTTCTGCTCTGATCTTAGTTATTTCTTGACTTCTGCTAGCTTTTGAATGTGTTTGCTGTTGCTTCTCTAGTTCTTTTAGTTGTGGTGTTAGGGTGTCAATTTTAGATCTTTCCTGCTTTCTCTTGTGGGCATTTAGTGCTATAAATTTCCCTCTACACACTGCTTTAAATGTTTCCCGAGATGCTGGTATTTTGTGTCTTTGTTCTCATTGGTTTCAAAGAACATCTTTATTTCTAGCTTCGTTTCGTTATGCACCCAGTAGTCATTCAGGAGCAGGTTGTTCAGTTTCCATGTAGTTGAGTGGTTTTGAGTGGGTTTCTTAATCCTGAGTTCTAGTTTATGGTGGTTGTTTAGATATATTCAGCATGTATTTATATACATATATGTAAACATATGCATGTATGTCATCCAGATATATTATAGTGTGAGTTCACATTTTCTTTTATGTTGAGCAAATATCCAAATTGAGTACAGGAAGCCCAGGCATTTTATGAGTTCTCATGACAAATATCACAGGAAGGACAAAAACAATTTAAAAAAAAAAATCATGCTTGTTCCTCTCACATCTCATGTCCTGTTACTTCACCTAAATTCTCTGTCCTCCCTCAAGTTATCTTTTTTTTTTTTTTTAATTTTCTCCATGTTTTATTTTCCTCCTGGATCTCTCTTGAGACATCTGTAACCAACAGAAATTAGATGCACAAATCTTTTTTGTTCCAGGGGTCTTTGCAAACAGTTTACTCTCAAGCCAATCCCAGACCCTGGGTTTCTCATGTAGTCTTCAGACTACCCATATTACAATAGAAAACCCACTCGGGAAATTGGAGCTGACAAGTCTTAAGCTGGTTCTCCCACTCATTTCCATCCCTGCACCATTTACTAAAAGTGATACAGGTGGGTGGAAATCAGGTGAGGCCTGCTTCTCAGAAGTAACCAAAGATGCCTGCACACCTCCGTGTGTCACTTGGCCTATTCTTCCCAGGATGGCGAATGCACTCAGGTGTGGGGCCTGGGCTTGTAGGGATACGCAAATATTTTCTTGGGAAGTAATCTCAGTTTATTAGAGTTTCTTGTCTCAATTCAGAGTATAGATTTTTGAATGCGTTTGCTGATAGATTGACCTGGACTGTGTTTTCCCCTATTCAGGGAGCGATCGATCTTTATCAAAAGGATTTGTTGACTGATGGGCTTTCACAGTTCTAATGTGCTGTTTGATACTTTTAAAAGACATATGCCCCTTTGTATAATGAAATTATCTGATAAAACAGGGAATGAAGCTCAGGTTTTCTGAAGCATCTTAGCTCTTGACTGCTTTGATGACTGCCAGGGAATTTTGTTTGTATTTGCCTGTGATGGAAACCTTACAACCTTAGTGAAATTGTTTTCGAATATTCAAGTTTCTAGACCATATACTGTGCTTCTAGGCCTAAGGGCCTGAACTAAACCAAGATTGTGTTTCCCTCAGGTAACTACTTCCAGACACTCTATCCTCTCTGTCTTTACAACCCTCTTCTCCTCATTACTGTACTATGTAACACTAGATGCGCATTATAGTCCACATAAAAAGCCATTTGTGTAGCATCTTGTCATCGGTTCATGGACGTGCTTTGAAGCTGTGTTGAGTTCTGAACTCAGAGCCTAACAGCAGTGGCTCAAGTGCACAACACCGCATTATTTACCCAGATGGGGTTAATTGTTAAATAAAAGAATGGGCCCTTTCAGTTTACTTTTTTGCAATCTCTCTCACACTGATTATGGAAGACAGGGAAGACTATGATAAATATCAAACTTTCTAATCAGAAATGAGTCCAGTTGTATTTGACATCTTGAACTTAATCCAGAATCAGGAAATGTCCTCAAGTTATCTTTTGCTTTCTTGAGACCATCTGCTCTTACGTGGCTATTTTTTTTTTTTTTGAGTCTTCTAAATACATTTGTGTCAATCCTGATCACAAACCCATTTTTCAGTTCCTTGAAGTGGTTGTGGAGACAGGAGTGTTCCATAGAACAAAACGTTAGTCAAGGGTCATGGATAACAAGAAAATTACACAAATAGAAAATTTAAACTGGATCCCTGGTTTGGTCCACAGATCAAAGTTCTTTCACAGGATCCCTTACTGGAAAATTCTCCAGTACCTGGATTAACCCAAAGTTACTATTTTAAATCATATATATGTCATTATATTTTCTAACTAATTATTGAGGTTATATAGCATATCGTTTCTAACTGATTATTGAAGTTGGATTTTAAATTATCTTATATATTTCATCTTTGATTTAACAATGTTTCAGGAGATTCCCTTAATTTAAAAAATAATATAATTTTATAAGCTGCAAATATTGACAACTTTTCTTCCATCTTCTTTGCACAGTATGTCACAGCATTTCTGTTTGTCCTATAATGGTCCCAAAAGCCATTTTAGGTGATGCATGGACAAATATTTTATTTTAGAAATTTTGTATCTTGTATACTTTCAAAAAATTTACCGTAAAAAACATATGAAAGGTTTTTTATTTCTTTGGGAATACTTTAAAAATTAATATATTGATTTAAAGAGAAATCATACAACAGGCATCACAAAAGCATCAAAAATTATGAAAGTGACGTGTAAAAATTCTTGTGCATGGAAAAACTGAAATGCCTTCCTCTCTGCTCATTATGAATTCTTCTTCCACTTTCCCTTTTTGAGACCTGTGACCACATAGCTGAGAATGTCAAGTGGACATATTCTCCCTAGGAAAATGGGAGTCCCAGAAAGGGTATCAGAGAAAAGTTTGCCAGGGTGAGGTGGGCCAACAGGCATTGGTGCTATCTGGCTCACAAAAGTATGTTTGTGAAACTCTGGGGAGCTGTCAATTTTCTGGTTGTTGTAACCTCTGCGACTGGGACTTACGGGGAGACAGTGGTGGCTTTCTGTCTTTTTCCACTTTTTTTGGTGCTGTCCTTGCTGTGCTGGTTAAAAGGGTAGACTGTGCCCAGGTGCGGTGGCTTACGTCTGTAATCCCAGTACTTTGGGAGGTCAAGGAGGGCAGATCACCTGAGGTCGGGAGTTTGAGACCAGCCTGACTAACATGGAGAAGCCCCGTCTCTACGAAAAATACAAAATTAGCCGGGCATGATGGCACATACCTGTAATCCCAGCTATTCGGGAGGCTGAGGCAGGAGAATCGCTTGAACCTTGGAGGTGGAGGTTGCACTGAGCCGAGATCGTGCCATTTCACTTCAGCCTGGGCAACAACAGCAAAACTCCGTCTCAAATAAATAAATAAATAAATAAATAAAATGTAGACTGTGTGGTGCTTAGTTTCAGGAAGTACAGCTCATTCAAGATCCAGCAGTAACCAAGCACTCTGGGTAGAAAAACAGGAAGAAAGGGATAAAACATCAATGTGGTGTAAATGAGATGCAAAAATAAACTCTGAAAACTGGAGAATCTCACCTATGTAATTACCTAAATGCAACTGAACAAGAATTCCTGGGTAACTGTGGTTCAGATTTCCTCAAGGGCATCTGAGTTCAGTGGTTCAAGCATGCATCTGTGAGTAAGCTGGTGGGGAAAATTGACCTCTTAGTTTTTAGATTCTCTTTAGTGAAAAATAGCAAAGCAGTTTTTTAAAGTGTTGGTTCAGGAATATACTAGAATGACTCTGTAATTTCATCTCAAATATATTGCTATTTTTAGAAACTAAAGGGGTACTATCCTGGGGCTCTTCAATACTCATCATAAAACCAGTCCTTTAATCTTACTCCTGGTGTATCCCACGCTTCACAGATGCTAATGTCCCCCAAAGCTAGGTTTCACTAGAAAAGAAAACGTCACTGTAAAATGGAGAATGTATGTGTTCTAAACTATTGATCTGAAGTTGCCAGCTATAAAATCTTGGCAAAATAATGCTTCTATTGGGTTGTATATTTCATGATGATGAAAAGTTGAGAGAATACATGAATGTATACTGTGCTTACCTACAGAAATAGCATCTGCTTTATGGGGGGAAATTCTAGCTTTGTTATATCTCATTATCAGGAGCTGTGGTATTCTTTTAAGGAGTCCTTGGAATGAGAGCTGAAGAGGCTGAACCAAAAGTCAGCTGTGGCTAGAGCAGATTATGTGGAGGAACTCATTAGAGAGTCCCCGAACCCTGCCCTGGGTTTCACTGTGTGCTCTGATCTCTCCTCTTCTGCTCCCAGTGGGGCTCTGAGTTCCTCAGAGTGACTCTCAGAGCAGTCTGTGTGAGCATAGCTGGTATTGGTCCCTCTGCCATTTGATGTCACCACGTGAATTTAGGATGAAGCCTGATGCCCAAGGGCCTTCAAACTCCACTCTGTCCAATCCCTTTTTCTTTGAACTTGGCAGATTAGGGTGACCCAGTCATACAAAAATATCTGAATTAGACAGCTTGAAAGCAATGGCAGTTTTTCTTCACTTAAGATTTTACATAATTTATTAACTCAGTTTTCTATACTTGAATATTGGTGGAAAAAAGGAAATGCTGAATTGGATGCAGCTATTCTAGACAATTGAATCTGTGTATTATGCATGTGGGTGTATTTATGTATGATGCACCTTCTTCCATTTACTGTACTTGCAGTGGCTTACATATTTTTATGTGCAAAATATTTATTTATATCTGCATCCAAATGTCTAGCCAAGTACTTCGTATATTGTAGACACTCAATAAATGTTTGTTAAATCAAAATGACTTTAAAATAGAGTAAAGATGATTTAAAGGAAGGAAGTGATCATTCCAGATATCTGAATACAATGGAATATTATCATTGGGCCATTCATTTGACTGTAAGCTTCTTAAATTCAGGACACTAACCCCTTTGTAATAAATTGTGCAGGATTTAGTTTCTCACAAAACAGTGCATAACAACCTTACCTTGAAAGAAAAGGAATACAAAATTTATCTTAGCAGGCTATACATAAAGACGTGGTGAAATATAGTGGTTAGCATCCTTGACTCTTTTGTATTTATATAAAAGAAGATACGGTAATTTGTTTTAAATGAACAGTGCTCATATGCCCACTCTCAAAGCTAGAAGGAACAATACTGAACCGTAATTTAATGAAGGAATTCTCTGTGGAAGAGAGATAATGTTGTCTAGGAATCCTCTGTTTATAGTGTAATTTAATACAATAGGACTTGAATAATTTAAATGAATAGGTTTCTATTAAACCATCACTTTCAAATAGTATTCTTGGCCAGTTTCCAGAACCAATCAGTTTGTGATTCCTTAACAAGTGTCTGTACCATGGCAAGTCACTGCTACTGATTAAATAAAGAATCCATACTTTCAAGTACTGACATGAAGAGGCAAAGGTGACCTTCAGTGGTGGGTGGCTTGGGAGCCTGACTTGTGTTCTTTGCCTGGACAGAAGCCAGTTCATTTCAGCATAAGATTGAGCTGCAAGGGAGTCTTTGGGGAGCAAATGGAAATGTGTTAATGGCATTTGTCTGTACTTTGAATATAGATACTTGGAAATATGTTTGTCTTATTGTTTTCCTTCATTTTAGAAAATTTATTTTGGACTGTTTCTACACTCTTTGCAGATCTTTGAGGAAAACATCTTATATGAAAGGCTGAAAGGGTAGCTTCAGTGTATTTCAACTGGGGCATGGAAATCCCTGGATTATTCCCTCATACTATTATCTGCATGGCTCAGACAACGGGACATTCCTTTATATCCATGCCCTGATTTTTGCAGACCAAATCAGGGCGTGGATATAAAGGAATGCCCCCCTTGTCTGAGACATGCAGATTACAGTAAGCCTTTGGCTCATACGAGGTTGTGATAATGTAAGTGTTAGATTAGTCTCTGGTTCTGATTTTTAGAAGGTTTAAGTTCTAGTGTCCAGCAAAAATGCATCAGTGAAGCTGACAGGTGCATAAGGCAAACATCATAATGATATTAGACTCAGCATGATTTCATGCAATAATATGGAGTTTGGGTTACACTGACCTCACATCCTGGTTTGAATCCTGATTCATTGAGCAGCAATGTGAACTAGGGCAAACACAACAATCTCTGAGCTTCAGTTTTGTAGTTTTGTAGTCTATTAAAATGGAAATAAATATTAACACATATCTTTGAGGCTTATTTATATACGCATAGTATATAGGTTTCTATTTCTCAGCTTTTTGGGGGGAATTCTTGAATTCCTGCATATAAAATAAGATCGCTTTATTTAACAACAGAAAATCCTGATTGTTGGATTCTATTAGCACCTCTGTTTGGTTAGAAAACCTACTAAATATAAAATAAAATTTCTCTTAGGAGTTTTTTTATGTTCATTTATCAAGATTTAATCTATTAAAATTTTAGCCTATTAAAATATTTTGGTGAGTCTCATAGCCTACAGAAAAAGTGCACATTCTTAACATGGTCCTTCCACATTCTGATTCTAACCTGGCTGTTCTTTGTGTCCTTCTGGTCATCCCCCTCTACTGTGATCTTCCTGCAGACTCCTTTGGGAAGCACAGGCATCTCATGCCCTCTGGTCGTGCTCTAATTACATTGACTTGCTCAGCCTCCGCTTAACCTGTATGTTCTAGCACTTCCTAGTTTCCATGTGTTTTCTCACCTAATGACCTCTTTCTCTTCTTTCTACCTTCACCTGACAATAAACTATGAAGGCCTTTATTCTCAGTTTATATAGCTCCTCTTCAATAAAACCTCCTAACCCTCCGAGTAAAATAAGCGTCTCCATTTGCCTTGTGCTTCTACAGTGCCTTTGGTAGAATCACATTCTGCCTTTGGGTCTATATATGTGTCCTGCGTGTTGGACTGTGGGCTTCGTGAGAACAGTATTTTCATCAGCGTTTACCTTACATAGGTTAGTTCCTTTCTTTTTATTTTTTTAAATTATACTTTAAGTTCTAGAGTACATGTGCACAACATGTATGTTTGTTACAAATGTACACATGTGCCATGTTGGTGTGCTGCACCCGTTAACTCATTATTTACATTAGGTATATCTCCTAATGCTATCCCTCCTCCCTCCCCCTACCCGACAACAGGCCCTGGTGTGTGATGTTCCCCACCTTGTGTCCAAGTGTTCTCATTGTTCTATTCCCATCTATGAGTGAGAACATGCGGTGTTTGGTTTTCTGTCCTTGTGATAGTTTGCTGAGAATGATGGTTTCCAGCTTCATCGATGTCCCCACAAAGGACATGAACTCATCCTTTTTTATGGCTGCATAGTATTCCATGGTGTATATGTGCCACATTTTCTTAATCCAGTCTATCATTGATGGACATTTGGGTTGGTTCCAAGTCTTTTCTATTGTGAATAGTGCCACAATAAACATACATGTGCATGTGTCTTTATAGCAGCATGATTTGTAATCCTTTGGGTATATGCCCAGTAATGGGATGGCTGGGTCAAATGGTATTTCTAGTTCTAGATCCTTGAGGAATTGCCACACTAACTTCCACAATGGTTGAACCAGTTTACAGTCCCACCAACAGTGTAAAAGCTTTCCTATTTCTCCACATCCTCCCCAGCACCTGTTGTTTCCTGACTTTTTAATCATCGCCATTCTAACTGGTGTGAGATGGTATCTCATTGTGGTTTTGATTTGCACTTCTCTGATGGCCAGTGATGATGAGCATTTTTTTATGTGTCTGTTGGCTGCATAAATGTCTTCTTTTGAGAAGTGTCTGTTCATATCTTTGCCCACTTTTTGATGGGGTTTTTTTGATTTTTTCTTGCAAATTTGTTTAAGTTCTTTGTAGATTCTGGATATTAGCCCTTTGTCAGATGAGTAGATTGCAAAAATTTTCTCCCATTCTGTAGGTTGCCTGTTCACTCTGATGGTAGTTTCTTTTGCTGTGCAGAAGCTCTTTAGTTTAAATAGATCCCATTTGTCAATTTTGGCTTTTGTTGCCTTTGCTTTTGGTGTTTTAGACATGAAGTTCTTGCTGATGCCTATGTCCTGAATGGTAATGCCTAGGTTTTCTTCCAGGGTTTTTATGATTTTAGGTCTAACATTTAAGTCTTTAATCCATCTTGAATTAATTTTTGTATAAGATGTAAGGAAGGGATCCAGTTTTAGCTTTCTACATATGGCTACCCAGTTTTTCCAGCACCATTTATTAAATAGGGAATCCTTTCCCCATTGCTTGTTTTTGTCAGGTTTGTCAAAGATCAGATGGTTGTAGATGTGTGGTATGATTTCTGGGGGCTCTCTTCTGTTCCATTGGTCTATATCTCTGTTTTGGTACTGGTACCATGCTGTTTTGGTTACTGTAGCCTTGTAGTATAGTTTGAAGTCAGGTAGCGTGATGCCTCCAGCTTTGATCTTTTGACTTAGGATTGTCTTGGCAATGTGGGCTATTTTTGGTTCCATATGAACTTGAAAGTAGTTTTTTCCAAATCTGTAAAGAAAGTCATTGGTAGCTTGATGGGGATGCCATTGAATCTATAAATTACCTTGGGCAGTATGGCCGTTTTCACAATATTGATTCTTCCTATCCGTGAGCATGGAATGTTCTTCCATTTGTTTGTGTCTTCTTTTATTTCGTTGAGCAGTGGTTTGTAGTTGTCCTTGAAGAGGTCCTTAACATCCCTTGTAAGTTGGATTCCTAGGTATTTTATTTTCTTTGAAGTGATTGTGAATGGGAGTTCACTCATGATTTGGCTTTCTGTTTGTCTGTTATTGGTGTATAAGAATGCTTGTGATTTTTGCACATTGATTTTGTATCCTGAGACTTTGCTGAAGTTGCTTATCAGCTTAAGGATATTTTGGGCTGAGACAATGGGGTTTTCTAAATATACAATCATGTCCTCTGCAAACACAGATACTTTGACTTCCTCTTTTCCTAATTGCATATCCTTTATTTCTTTCTCTTGTCTGATTTCCCTGGCCAGAACTTCCAACATTATGTTGAATAGGAGTGGTGAGAGAGGGCATCCCTGTCTTGTGCTAGTTTTCAAAGGGAATGCTTCCAGTTTTTGCCCATTCAGTATGATATTGGCTGTGGGTTTGTCATAAATAGCTCCTATTATTTTGAGATATGTGCCATCAATACCTAGTTTATTGAGAGTTTTTAGCATGGAGGGCTATTGAATTCTGTCAAAGGCCTTTTCTGCATCTGTTGAGATAATCATGTTTTTGTCTTTGGTTCTGTTTATATGCTGGATTACGTTTATTGTTTTGCATATATTGAACCAGCCTTGCATCCCAGAGATGAAGCCAACTTGATCGTGGTGGATAAGCTTTTTGATGTGCTGCTGGATTCAGTTTGCCAGTATTTTATTGAGGATTTTTGCATCAATGTTCATCAGGGATATTGGTCTAAAATTCTTTTTTTGTTGTGTCTCTGCCAGGCTTTGGTATCAGGATGATACTGGCCTTGTAAAATGAACTAGGGATGATTCTGCTTTTTCTATTGATTGGAATAGTTTCAGAAAGAATGGTACCAGCTCCTCTTTGTACCTCTGGTAGAATTCAGCTGTGAATCCGTCTGGTCCTGGACTTTTTTTGGTTGGTAGGCTATTAATTATTGCCTCAATTTCAGAACCTGTTATTGGTGTATTCAAGGATTCAACTCCTTCCTCATTTAGTCTTGGGAGGGTGTACGTGCCCAGGAATTTATCAACTTCTTCCAGATTTTCTAGTTTATTTGCATAGAGGTGTTTGTAGTATTCTCTGATGGTAGTTTGTATTTCTGTGGGATCAGTGGTGATATCCCCTTTATCGTTTTTTATTGCATCGATTTGATTCTTCTCTCTTTTCTTCTTTATTAGTCTTGCTAGCAGTCTATCAATTTTGTTGATCTTTTCAAAAAACCAGCTCCTGGATTCACTGATTTTTTGAAGGGTTTTTGTGTCTCTATCTCCTTCAATTCTGCTCTGATCTTAGTTATTTCTTGCCTTCTGCTAGCTTTTGAATGTGTTTGCTCTTGCTTCTCTAGTTCTTTCAATTGTGATGTTAGGGTATCAATTTTAGATCTTTCCTGCTTTCTCTTGTGGGCATTTAGTGCTATAAATTTCCCTCTACAGACTGCTTTGAATGTGTCCCAGAGTTTCTGGTATGTTGTGTCTTTGTTTTCATTGGTTTCAAAGAACATCTTTATTTCTAGCTTCATTTCATTATGCACCCAGTAGTCATGCAGGAGCTGGTTGTTCAGTTTCCATGTAGTTTAGCTGTTTTGAGTGAATTTCTTAATCCTGAGTTCTAGTTGATTGCACTGTGGTCTGAGAGACAGTTTGTTATAATTTCTGTTCTTTTACATTTGCTGAGGAGAGCTTTACTTCCAACTATGTGGTCAATTTTGGAATAAGTGTGGTGTGGTGCTGAGAAGAATGTATATTATGTTGATTCGGGGTGGAGATTTCTGTAGATGTCTACTAGGTCTGCTTGGTGCAGAGCTGAGTTCAATTCCTGGGTATCCTTGTTAACTTTCTGTCTCATTGATCTGTCTAATGTTGACCGTGGGGTGTGAAAGTCTCCCATTATTATTGTGTGGGAGTCTATGTCTCTTTGTAGGTCTCTAAGGGCTTGCTTTATGAATCTGGGTGCTCCTGTAGTGGGTGCGTATATATTTAGGATAGTTAGCTCTTCTTGTTGAATTGATCTCTTTACCATTATATAATGGCCTTCTTTGTCTCTTTTGATCTTTGTTGGTTTAAAGTCTGTTTGATCAGAGACTAGGATTGCAACCCCTGCTTTTTTTTATTTTCCATTTGCTTGGTAGATCTTCCTCCATCCCTTTATTTTGAGCCTACGTGTATCTCAGCATGTGAGATGAGTCTCCTGAATACAGCACACTGATGGGTTTTTACTCTAGCCAATTTGCCAGTCTGTGTCTTTTAATTGGAGCATTTAGCCCATTTACATTTAAAGTTAATATTGTTATGTGTGAATTTGATTCTGTCATTATGATGTTAGCTGGTTATTTTGCTCGTTAGTTGATGTGGTTTCTTCCTAGCCTTGATGGTCTTTACAATTTTGCATGTTTTTGCAGTGGCTGGTACCAGTTGTTCCTTTCCATGTTTAGTGCTTCCTTCAGGAGCTCTTGTAAGGCAGGCCTGATGGTGACAAATCTCTCAGCATTTGCTTGTCTGTAAAGGATTTTATTTCTCCTTCACTTATGAAGCTTAGTTTGGCTGGATATGAAATTCTGGGTTGAAAATTCTTTTCTTTAAGAATGTTGAATTTTGGCCCCTATCTCTTCTGGCTTGTAGAGTTTCTGCCGAGAGATCTGCTGTTAGTCTGATGGGCTTCCCCTTGTGGGTAATTCAACCTTTCTCTCTGGCTTCTCTTAACATTTTTTCCTTCATTTCAACTTTGGTGAATCTGACAATTATGTGTCTTGGAGTTGCTCTTCTTGAGGAATATCTTTGTGGCGTTCTCTGTATTTCCTGAATTTGAATGTTGGCCTGCCTCACTAGGTTGGGGAAGTTGTGAATGATATCCTGCAGAGTGTTTTCCAACTTGGTTCCATTCTCCCTATCACTTTCAGGCACAGCAATCAGACGTAGATTTGGTCTTTTCACATAGTCCCATATTTCTTGGAGGCTTTGTTCATTTCTTTTTACTCTTTTTTCTTTAAACGTCTCTTCTCGCTTCATTTCATTCATTTGATCTTCAGTCACGGATACTCTTTCTTCCACTTGATCAAATTGGCTACTGAAGCTTGTGCATGCATCATGTAGTTCTGATGCCATGGTTTTCAGCTCCATCAGGTCATTTAAGGACTTCCCTACACTGTTTATTCTAGTTAGCCATTCGTCTAATCTTTTTTCAAGGTTTTTAGCTTCTTTTCGATGGGTTCGAACATACTCCTTTAGCTCGGAGAAGTTTCTTATTACTGATTGTCTGAAGCCTTCTCCTCTCAACTTGTCAGTCATTCTCCGTCCAGCTTTGTTCTGTTGCTGGCGAGGAGCTGCATTCCTTTGGAGGAGAAGAGGCACTCTGATTTTTAGAATTCTCAGCTTTTCTGCTCTGGTTTCTCTCCATCTTTGCTGTTTTATCTACCTTTGGTCTTTGATGATGGTGACATACAGATGGGGTTTTGGTGTGGATGCCCTTTCTGTTTGTTAGTTTTCCTTCTAACAGTCAGGACCCTCAGCTGCAGGTCTGTTGGAGTTTGCTGGAGGTCCACTCCAGACCCTGTTTGCCTGGGTATCACCAGCGGAGGCTGCAGAACAGCAAATATTGCAGAATGGGAAATGTTGCTGTCTGATCCTTCTTCTGGATGCTTCCTCTCAGAGTGGCACCCAGCTCTATGAGGTGTCAGTCGGCCTGTATTGGGAGGTGTCTCCCAGTTAGGCTACTCAGGGGTCAGGGACCCATTTCAGGAGGCAGTCTGTCCATTCTCAGATCTCAAACTCTGTGCTGGGAGAAGCACTACTATCTTCAAAGCTGTCAGACAGGGAAGTTTAAGTCTGCAGAAGTTTCTGCTGCCTTTTTTTCAGCTATGCCCTGCCCCCAGAGATGGAGTTTACAGAGGCAGGCAGGCCTCCTTGAGCTGCGGTGGGCTCCACCCAGTTCCAGTTTCCGGGCTACTTTGTTTACCTACTCAAGCCTCAGCAATGGTGGACACCCCTCCCCCAGCCTCGCTGAAGCCTTGCAGTTCCATCTCAGACTGCTGTGCTAGCAGTGAGCAAGGCTCCGTGAGGGTGGGACCCTTTGAGTCAGGCACGGGATGTAATCTCCTGGCGTGCTGTTTGCTAAGGCCATTGGAAAAGAGCAGTATTAGGGTGGGAGTGTCCTGATTTTCCAGGTACCGTCTGTCACGGCTTCTCTATGGTAGGAAGGAATTCCCCGACCCCTTGTGCTTCCCAGGTGAGGCGTTGCTCTGCCCTTCTCCATGGGCTGCACACACTGTCTGACAAGCTCCAGTGAGATGAACCCGGTACCTCAGTTGGAAATGCAGAAATCACCCATCTTCTGCATCGCTCATGCTGGGAGCTACAGACTGTAGCTGTTCCTATTCGGCCATCTTCAGCCTAGTTCCTTTCTGAGAGTTGGCACTCGAAAATACATATTGACATGAATTGATTTGAAAAACTTTGATGGAGAGTATCTTTCCCTCATATTCAGTATTTTTTATTTAACTACACAAAAAGGATTATAATAAATAAAATTGTAAACATTGAACACCCTGCTCCATAGAGATTCGCTAACAGATGTGTTCTTTTTACTCTTAAATACTCCTATTTTTTGAGACAGAGCCTTACTCTATCACCCAGGCAGGTGTGCAGTGACAAGATCATGGTTCACTTTCAGACTCAATCTCCCAATTTCAGCTATTTTCCCACCTTAGCCTGGGGACCACAAGCACATGTCACCATGCCTGGTAAATTTTTGTATTTTAATTTTTTTGGTAGAGATGGGGTCTCCCTATGTTTCCCAGGCTAGTCTCCAACTGGTGGGCTTTAGCAGTTCTCTCATCTCAGCCTCCCAATGTACTGGGAATATAAGTGTGAGTCACTGCACCTGGCCTCCTGTCGAAATTGAGTCAAAGTAATTACCCACATAGTTCAAATTCTACAGAGGACTCAACACTTCTATCCTTCCCAGAAACATACAAACACACATCTCTCAGGTCCTTTTGATATTCTGGGGCATGTTCCAGTGTTTGTGTCATGTTGTTGGGGTAACCTTTTACATGGATACTTGGATCATTTTTTCTTCTGTAAATCTATGTGGCACCTGTCCCTGAGACTTTGGAGGGTATAACAAATCAAGGAGTACTTTGAAAGGAGGCACAACCTTAAATAGAATAGTTTCTTTCTTTGGATTTGTTTTGGTGTACCTCATCTCATTACCAATGTGTCGGCCATTGCAGACCAAATCAACATGTGGATATAAGGGAATGTGCCCTTGTCTGAGACATGCAGATTATAGTAGAACTCTGATTCATAGGAGGTTGTGGCAGTATAAGTGTTAGATTAGTTTCTGACTCTAATTTTTATAAGGTTTCAGCTCTAGTGTCCAGGAAAAATGCATCAGTGAAGCTGACAGGTGTGTCAGGCAAACATCCTAATGATATTAGACTCAGCGTGATTTCATCCAACAACTTGGAGTTTGGGTTACTCTGACCTCACATCATGGTTTGAATCCTGATTCACTGAGCAGCAGTGTGAACTAGAGCAACACAACAATTTTTGAGCTTCAGTTTTGTAGTCTATAAAAATGGAAATAAATATTAACATATTTTTGAGGCTTATTTATATATATGTAGTATAGCAGTTTCTATTTCACAGCTTTTTAGGGGGAATTCTTCAATTCTTGCATATAAAATAAGATCACTTTAACAAAAAGAGAAAATCCTGTTTGTTGGATTCTATTAGCTCCCCTCTTTGGTTAGAAAATCTGATAAACATAAAATAAAATTTCTCATAAGTGTTTTTTTATGTTCATTTGTCAACATTTAATTAATTAATTATATTTGTTTGTTTGTGTATTCAACAATGTTTATTGAGAAGCTACTTTAGACCAGCAAATTCTATGTGCTGGGGATATAGCAATGAACAAGACAGACAAATCTGTGCCTTCATAAAATTACATATCTAATAACCTCACACCTTAGTGTAAATGTTCTGCTTTAGCCAAGACCAACTTGCACATCAGCAAATAAAGCTAGTCCATATTTTTGTTTGACCTGTAAGACTGCATTGAATTATTCCAAAAATCACTGCTGGTTTTGACTAGAGCAAATGCACCCTTAGTATTTGCTGTGATCTGTGTAATTCCATGTGGACCTAAAACTCTTTTTGTGTTTGGAGAAGAGAAGAGTTGTTAGGGAGACACAAGGATAAAACAGGACTCCTTCATAGGGAAATTAAAGAAGTGGATGCTGGAATGTTTGCTGCTATTTCCTGCTGGGATATAGTTAAAGGTGAGGAAGAGTGAAAAGTAGGAGGAGGCTGAATAACTTTCTGAGGCAGTCATGAGAACCAGACTGCTGGAAAAAGCTTGACTAACTGAATTGAATATGTTAGTGTGGACTCTCTGTAATCATTTCATCATGACCTACCACTAATTTGTGTGGGAGTTGAATGTGATAGGAACCTAAGATGCTATGCCAATAAACAGTTATAAGAAATTCTGTGTGCCTTATGTTTGAAAATCTTTGAACACACCATCTCCTATTCAAGGCTGGTTGTAGCATATTAACTGTAACTTTTTTTTAAAAAAAGAGATTTTACAGTTATTGTAATTAACATCTTCAACAGAGCAAGAAAAGACAGGATGTATTTCAAGTGATTGAAACCTTGAATTTTCACAGTTTAGTGTGAGAGACACTATATTAGACCTGTAAATTTAGCAGATCTGTATTGAGAGGAAAAAAATAAATATGTTTCTTTGGTGTCCCTCTACATGGCAACAGCTCCAGGATTCCTATCTCTAGCCCAGACTTTCTGCTGTGTTCCAGATCCCTGCAGCCAGTTTCTTCTTCTTCATTGGCCTCCCTAATTTAAGAATTCCAATATGTAGCCCTTGGTCTCCTCCCTCTCATGCTTCTCAGTAGCTTTGCCTATTTTTCTACTTCTGGTGCTTGTCTCCACCCATTTGCTCATTATAGAGACCCAAGACCGTCACATTCTTTCTCATTGTTCTTTCCTGAGCCATGACCAAGTCGTTCAGGTTCTATCTCCAAATAGCTCTGCAATGCATTTGCTTTTCTCTGCCACCATGTTTTGCTAGATCACTGCAATCACCTGCTAAATAGACTGCTTGGCCTTCTTTTATTCTTCACGTGGCAGCCATAAGGATCTTTCAAAGAATACCTCTGATCTGATTCTGGCATGCCCTAGTATCAACCCTACCAACTACTTCCCACCACAATTAAGACGGTAAGCCCCAGTCCACAGCAGAGACTCTTCTGGTCTCCACTTTCCTCCCTGGCATGAGCTCCTTTTGTCCACTGCACTGCACTGCAGCCACACTGGCCTTTTTTTCTGTGCTCCTAAGTCCCATGTCCTTTCTATCTGGAGCTTTCCCAAGTGCTACTCCTCCTCGGTAAGCCATGTGTGTATCACCTTTCTTGTCTTCTCTTCGGGATCAGTGTAAGGTAAGAGCACGTTTTAAAAAGAATCTTTCCAACCTAAATCTGTTCCTCCAGCTATAGATCTTGTTTTCGTTTTTGTGGCATTTTTCATAACCAGTAGCTAGGTATTAACATATATATTAATAAATGTATACCAATAATACATATATTAATAATTGTATTAAGTATTAATCAATAATATTAATATATTAATAGCCATATGTTAATGATATATAATTATGAGTGTGCTTTATGTCTTCCCCAAGACAATGCAAGATCCCTATCACTTGACAGTTTCCTGTCACAGTACAGCAGGTACTTAACAAATATTTGCTGCATGAATAAACGAATAAATGAAAAGTTTAGAGATGAGAAGATAATGTTTTCCCTGTATGTCTAAGACATAACTTTTTCATGTTAAATAAGCCAATGCTTCTCATGAAGCTAACCAACTTAATGTTAGTACAATGTTGTGTACTTGTAAACAGAAAAAAAAATTTGTTGTTCTATCATTTTTTGCACTTTTATAAAAATTTATTTAAAATTATGGCTAAACACTGTGCAAAGAGGAGAAAAACCTCCTCTCCCCCACACCAATTTATTATCCTCCCTGTTTCAGTGGAGCAGTGGATTTGATGTGATAGGTGCTCAAATGAAAGCACTGTCATGGGTCTGTTTCACAGTAATGGAAGCCACAGTGGCTTGGTTGAGTGGTCCATGTCAGAAATTTGGCCTTGATGATGGGATTGGAAACGCTTCTTCCCTGTTCACACAGGTTGGCCTCCCAGGGTGACCAAGAGGTCTTTAATTTTGCTATAGTGAGTGCTCCTCAGATTGAGAACTCCGGATTGAAAGCACAATGGTTAGCTCAAATGAATTTTATTTTATCATTACCTTTTTTTCATAAGAAGTCAAGATTTATATTCAAACTATTTTTAGAGAAATACACATTTGATTGTAAATTTAGGACTTGATGTTGACTCAAAAAAAAAAAAAAGGAACACCTCTCTGTGTATTACCCCAAATTTTTCTGCTTCCTATTTTTATGGCAATGTTCATATATAGTCCACTAAAATAGGTATTTATTTTAGTTATGCTTAGAAATAAGAGACGGTTTTAACAATATGTGAACACAGAAAGGCTTTATTTTTATTGCTTTTGTCACCTTTTCTTTTCTTAGAGAAAAAGAACACAGTATTTTGTTACTAGTTTCCTGGCATAGTTTTAGTTTAAAAATTGTCTTTTAAAAATTGATATGCTGCTTTAAATTGTAGTGTGGATCAGCACATTTTAAATAAGAAATTTGGAGGGTAGTAGTGTTGTATTTAAAATCATGATCAGAACAAGAATCATTTCTGTTTCACTGGTAAAACTTGAATGGCTAAAGAATTTTCACGTCCTATAGTAGCTGTAACAGATCGGTACTGTTAACTGGATGCAACATTTGTATCCTTAGCTGCATACAGGTTTGTATGCATGGTGGTGGTGGTTGGTGTGCATGTGAGTCAGTGGGGGTGGGGGAACCCTTCTAAGAGGTGGCCACACGATAACAATGAAAAAATATGTTCACAATCATCTGAAACCTAATCATATTTTTTAATTCAACGTAGGAAAGAACCTCTTTGGAACAGATGTATAAACAATATTAAATTAAACGAGAACAAACAAATGAGATTATAATCTTGCTGTTATTTCACTTAACTTTATCTGGGTAACATAATTAGATAAAGGTAGATCTAGATCATACTGAGTTTATCTACTCAAAGGGAAAAACAGAGACTTCCGTGAAAAGTTTAATTTCTAAATATAAAAAGTAAAAATCACAGTCAATTTTAACCTTTTATTATCACCTTTAAAATATTTTTTCTAGCAATTAAAAAGTAAATCAAAGTCTGTGAGATAAAAATATTTCAGAAAGGATAAGTAAAAGGAGCTTTAAAAGTATCTTATTTGGCCAAAATAATTCCTTATTATAATTGTTAGAATTTATCTTACATTTTTGCATTTGATGTCAAGTGAAAAAATGGAAAAACACAATTTTCATATAAATTATTGAAAAGGTTTGGAGAAGTCACAGTCAGCTGCAGCAAACATTTTCTTTTGTGGAGCAGTGAGTGTGTGATGGGGTTGGGAGCACACTGAGTGTTTTAGCTCCATTGAGTTATTTACATGTTCTTAAATGTGTGCCTTTCTTTTCTCCTTAGCCAGACTTCGAATCTCCTTTAATGTAGAAATCATTACAAAGTACAAATTAGAGTGAAAAACACAGTGCAGTATAAGGAAACAAAATACACATTATAATAATAGTAAACTTGGCAGAAATTGTATAGAACTATAAACAGCAGACTATCAAATCTTCTAAAGAATAAAGACTTTAGTACATGAAGAGACTGGGCATTGCTCTATTTTGGATATATTAAATGTAGTAAAAGTATGAAATTTTTGCAGTCGAATTCATAAGTTTAATAAAATTAAATCAGATTCAAAGAGGAAATTCTATAAATTCAAAGAAATCATTCTAATATTCACTTGAAGTAAATAGTATATTTTTAATCATAAAATTAAAATGTTATTTAAGGGAAACATCTCTATAGCTAGTGTTAAAAAAAAAACTTTAGAAAAATTAAATTGTCCAGAGTTTAATGGAGCAAAGAAGTATTTGCCAATTGGACAGCTCTCCAAGCAGAATAGGTTCAGAGAGGCTCTAGCATTGCCTCGTGATTGAAGATTTATGAACAGAACAAGGAAAATTACCTATAGAAAATAGAAGTAAGATACAAAACAGCTGGACTGGTTACTTGGCATTTGTCTCATTTGAACACTGTTTGAACAGTTGGGCACCTGTGATTGGCCCAAACCCAGTGATTGGCTTAAGAGTAGATTACAGCCCATTACATATTCAGTTAGGTTACAATTCACTATGTATGAAGAAGCCTTCTGAACTTAAAATATGTAAGGAGGCAGCTTTAGACTAAACTTAATTTAACAGTAGCATTGATATATTAAAAAGTGAATTGATTTTCAAAACAGCATTTTGTAGGTTTGGTACACAAATAGGTTTCTGAAATAGAACCGGTTTCCCAGAAATATTTTCTTGTATAATTCTAAATATAATTAGTTTTTCCAATTTGAATCAGCCTTTCAAAGAAGCATATACAAAAGCAATAAATATAAATGTGGCTGTTACCATGCTGCTAACCAAAGTTGAAAAAAACCAGGGATGCCAATAGAAACTTAAATGTTCTATTTCATCTTGGAAAGCCTTACTCCATGCTGTCTTACCACCTGTACCATTTGGAAATTCTTGGCTTTCAACGGTGGCCACCACAGACTTTCCTAAAAGTAGCCTGAATGCCATTCTTTAATTAATCTGAGTGTTCTCACTTCCCTAATTACTCTACAAGGCTTCCAAGATGAATAAAAACATGTTCATCTAGAACTGCCTCCTTCCATGTTCAGAATTCTCAAATGAAGCTATTCATGGAGTCATGACTTGGCAGTGTTTTCTATTGCAGGTTCGCCAAATGGGTAAACCAGGGCATTGATGTGGGTTACCTATTCATTAGGAAGAAAGCACTTCTGTATACTTGCTCATTAATCTCTTCTACTTCCCTAAACCACATGAATAAAAGACATTCTTTCTTCTTACCTCAGCTGGGTTCCACACTTCTTTTGCAGTCCTTTTCGTCAAAGAGAGCTCTACAGGTCAATATTTCAAAGACTAGACGTCGTTTCTAGCTCCTATAGGGAAAAATAATTAAAGTTTATTACATAGATGCTCTTTTCCCCTTAGCTTCTTTTTGAAAGATGTATCAATAACAAAGACAGTATAAACATTATTTTAAAATGTCATTTTAGCTAAGCTTATACTTTGTTATAGTCACAGACTATCCCAAGTAAGTGACCATGAGGGATGTCAATATACTTGTTGGACTCTTGATAGTGAATTCTGGCTTTTGTTGTAGTGCCAGGACATAGAAGGTGCTCAATGGCTATTCACTGCATATAGATAAAATCCTATCCCCTACATTGTTTCAGAGGTGAAAAAGCTGTCAGCTGATCTCCAGAGAAAATGTTACAGTTTATTTTCTTCTTAGTAAACAAAAGCATAAGTGAAAAATAGAATGATAGGGCTTAATCTGATCATAACAAAATATTATTTAGGGTATCTTTGTTAAAAGATTCACAGTTTGTTTTCTCATGCTCCCTGGGATTTCTTTACAGTGGTAACATTATATAGAGGTTTGGGCTGTTAAAGCCTCCCAGATTGTGTCACCTAGGAACGCAGTGGCCTCTTGACACATTCACATTGCAAATCACTTGAGCTGCGTACCTGAGTTCTACTTCAGGGGATGAGTATACAAGGAGAAGAAAGTTTAGTTCCCTGGTCATTGTTGTGGATTCTGGAATAATGAAAAACAAGGTATAACATTCAAATCAGTAGGGACAATTGGGAAAATGTGTTCTCCAGCAGTTGATTTACTGTGTTTTTTAAGAACAGTTGTGCTCTTTGGTCACTGAATTGGTGACAATTAAAATGAAATGTGTGAAGTTGTTGAATGATCCCTAGATAAACCTAATAGCCCTGGAATGATCCACAGTGTGAGCAAATTTCCGCATTCTAATTTCCTGAGGTTGTCACATGGCTCTTGAAAAACAGCCAATGACTGAGGACCCAATTTCTAGTCCACTCATTTCCTATCTCATGTATTTTTAATAAAATCTTTCCCCCAAAAAGTTGTTTGCTAACAGTGAACTGCACTTCAGAGTACCCAAATGAGGTTTATCTGAACCAGATGATGCTAACTGCAGAATAGATTGTCTTAAAATGAGGACTCCTTTTGGAATTGTAGGTTAATGGGGTGAAGGGATTCACACACATGATTTAGAAGCTATGAGATCTTATACTTGCGTTTTCAAAGAATAGCATTGACAGACAATCCACTTTACTGCTTTATCTCTCAAGTTGGATATGATACATTTTAGTTAGGAATCAGCTTATTTTTTGAGAGTTTTAATTTGAAAAAAATCAGATAACTTCAAATTCCAAGTCAAATTGTTGAGACTGTATAATTTAAAAAAGTACATGTTGAAAACATTGCCTGATGCATAAAAGAAATACAGCCTCTAAAAGTCATAACCTAATGTCTTATTTTTAATACTGTAAGATTATTTATTAATGCCTAGAATAAAAATAGCCATTTAAATTGTGAAGGTTGTTACAGTTCTATAAGTTTAATTTCTAAGGAAGTATTTGATAATCTTCTAAAAACATGATTAGTACTGTCTTTTAAAGAAGTTGCCAGGAGCAGGGAAGTAGGAAAATGGAACAAGACTTTACCTTCTTCCTAATCAGCCACAAGATCCGGGGTAAATCTGTTTTTATATTTAAATTGAATAGGATGGGCATAGCCATCAGCGTATATACATCCTAAGGGATGGTGTAAAAATGAGTTGCCGAGAAGATGTGTGTCTGTCTAAATCCATAGAGATCTGGCTCTACCTTTAAGCAGATTGTCCATTAGGAAGAGAACTGGTGCAAGAAATTTTCAGTGCTCTCTCAGCCCCAATCTAAGCACAGAGAAATGTAGTACAGCTTGGTGGAAGTGTTTTTTGTGGAGCTGCAATTCACTTTTTTTCTTATATGGTCCACTAAGAAGCTGTTTTCTAATGCATAATTTAATCTTCTAAGCTGAGTTGCTTAGGACAAAGTAGAAATCTACATGCTTTTTTCCCCCTTTTAGTATGATTTGTAATCAGCACATAATTATTATAGACATTTTGGGGGAACAGTGTGATATTTCGATACATGATACAATGTGTAAATGGTCGAATCAGGATATTTAGCACATCTGTCACCTCAAACATTTATCATTTCTTTGTATGTGTATTTGTTAAAATGTAAATATGCAAACATAATGAAGAAAGAATGGGGAATTGAAAGCCAGCAGGTATGAAGTACTAGTCTCAACCTGTTGCTAACTGACCTTGTCTTCTGGGGTAATTACTTAAACACTCCTGACCTGATATTCTATGATTTAATCATTTCCCACCACTGACTGGCTTAGAAAATATTCCGCTGGAACTCAACCAGAGTGACAGCATCCTGCTGTGGTTGTGTCCTTGGTGTGTGGACATTCAGCATGACGTTCATAGGCCAGCAGAAGCTACTCCATACTCAAGTGGAAAATCGATTTTGGGTGGACCAAATCTTGCATTATAAGGCTCAGTTGTACTGGAAAGTGTCAGAGATGTGAGGCAAAAATGTAATGAAATCTCAGTTCTAGGCCTCATTAGCTATGTGACCTTGGTCAGTCAGATACTGATGTGTAAAATAAGAATAATTATCAGCTGGTTTAAAGATCAGAAGGAGGGTCTGTAAAGGAAATAGTACATTGCCTGGCACAGAATAGCTTATCTTTAAGCAATGGCTGTTCTTAGTGTGTGGTTACATTTATCATAGCATGTTACTCACCATTCATTATATAATACTTAAAGGATTTTTTTTTTTGTCTTTCAACCCTCAGTAGCACATCTGTTTTTATTGCTTCTTTAGTTGTTGATAGCTATTTTGAACACAGATATTTCTATGAAATATGACTTTAAAGCTCCAATGGTTACAGATCATTCAACAGAAACTGGGTTTTAAAGGGAGAAATAGAATTTGAGTTAGGGAATTCCATAACGCATACAGATATAATTTTGACAAGGTCCTACTGCAAAAATTGCAACAACCTTAACAACTCATCTTGATGCTGAACAATGTGGTCATTGTCATTAGTTAGGATGCACATGGACCAATATACTTCATTAAGGGCCTGCTGACTATTGCTTCTCATTGACAAATGCATTCCTAGAGAATCGCTATTTTTAAAACTCAAGTTTCAACTTTCTTTCTAGAAATTATGGAAGCTATCTATACTCTTTCCCTGCATGTCCTTTAAAATATCTGTCCAGGATGCTGTAAATCTCTTTGGAGGTCTGAACACCATGGTGTCTGCAGGCCCTCCCTCTGGGCCACAGGCACTAAAGTGTGATGATGGATGGAAAAGAACGGAAGGTTGGTCTCGCTGGCCTTCTCCTTCTGGGTCCTAAGCATTTATGGTCATTGGGTATGTGTTGTTAGGACTGAGGATCTTGACTCATTCTCATTCGTCAAAATAGCAAATGAGGAGTTTGGCCTGTGAGTCCTGAACTTGCTTCTTCTGCTGTTCAATGTTCCAAGCCATTTCCCTACGTTCTAGGGGGGTCCTGTTGGCCAGCATTCAGTGGGGCACAAAAGAACATAGTGTAGGCATGGGGATGCCTCCTGACCTGCTGCTTTCAGTGTATTCCACTTTCTTGAACTATTACTGTTTCTCTAGGAATTTTTGTCTATAATAAATTATTTTGATTGCACATCATTTTCAAGTATTAATTGTACACCGTTTGCGTTAATAGAGTTAGTTTATACCTGCCATTAATTCAGTTCTGCTTGTACTTTATCTTAGTATTTACTTCCTTTTTAAGTGCAGACTTTTGTTTTCACACTTTTTTGTATTAAATTTTACTATTTGAGGAGAAAACCAAATTTTATCATTGCTCATCAAGGAGTTCTTGAAAGGAGGACTCTCTTGCTTTTTACTGTATGTGGTGGGGGGAGGGGAGGTGGGCAGTAATTAGATATCTCCCAAGAATTTAGAAATAATGACAATAAAACAGTTCAGAAAGATAAACTATTAAAGCAGAATGCAATAATTATAAGGAGGGCTGTGAAAATCTTAATGAGATAGTTTTTCCCAGTGCGAGCCCTACCTGACTGACTGTATTCATAAAAAAAGGATGTGTCAATGCCTAGAAGGCTTTGAAGGTTTTGTGTGTGTGTGTGTGTGTTTAGTTTATGTGTGGGGGAGGAGGGAGCAAAGGGTGGTATCAGTCAGCAATAGAACATAAGAAGAGTCAGAAGGTCAAATTTTGGCAGTGATCATTCAACATCTGATGGTTTTAGTGGAATCATAGGTTTGGCCAAAGAGCCAGGTAATAAGATTCCATGTTCAGGATGAATGACCACTGAGCAGGTATGTACCTCAAACCATCTTAGCCTAACGCCATTACCCTTTGAAATGATACAACAAATTTCCTGGTTCTGATCTCGGTGCTTACCAAGAAAAATTAACCTTAATATTTGACACCCACTGCAGATGTGTCCAAAGGGGAAAGCATACTGGTCATGACCTTATAAGTTCTGCAACAGTTTTATTTCTCAGTATACATTGGAAGAATCAGGAAACATTCTCATTCTGCTACTTGGATTTTTATGAGTTTGAATAATTTGTCCCCTTCTGAGAAATGATTCACTGCTGGAATGTGGTCAAATTTCTGAGGCAACAGAGCTGAGGGGCCTGCCCTGGTGAATCTCCTGCACCGCATGAGTCCTTGGGTAGCTAAGCAGCTGGTATCTCCTGGTGACACTGACCACCCCATATGTGACTCCATTTTAAATATCCTACTTAATTGTTTAACAAAACACAGCTTTTTGTCCCCTTATAGTTTAATTCATTCTCTTCTAGCAAAAAAAAAAAAAATTCTGAAAGTCAATGGAAATCAACAAGCCAAAATTCTATATAAACCTTGTTCCCCTTGTCTCTCCTTCTTTCCTCTCTCCCTTCTCTCTCTCTCCTTCTCTTTATCCCCTCCTCTGTCCCTATCTCTCTCCCCTTTTATATATTTAATTTTCTTCTTTCCTTCTTTCCACTTGTCTTTTTTGAGCGCCATGTGCGTCAGACACTTTACTAAGTACTAGGAAAACAAAACCTTCTGATTTTGTAGGAAGAAAGAGAGACACAAATCTGCAGCAAGTTGAAATATTTTTCATCTGTGGCGTGAATTCAGTTTAACTCCACATGTATGTTTTGTGCCTCTCTTGTGCACAATCACTGTTTTGGGTTTTGCAAAGATTAAAATGCATAAGGCTTGGCCTCAAGTTGTTTGTATCTACAAAGTTATATTAAACGTTTAGAAACTGTAAACAAATAATGCTCTAAGCGCAACATGAGAAATATTATGTGAATTGCATGAAGCTTTTTGAGACAAGAGGAGATAGCACTTCTAGCTGAAGTATTTTTGGTAAAGTGAGTGGTATCAGGTTGTGTAGTATGACTGTTTTGACTATATTAAGGTTGGATTGAGAGTTAAGCTAGGGGACTGAAGCCAAAGTAGTCTTGTGGGGAAGATGGACTAAGGCAAATAGGGCTGGTCAGAAGTGATTGAGATGCTAAGGCTTAGAGATGCTGTTTCCTCAAACTCAGGACACTACAGTGAAATGGGTCAGGAGAACATAGCATTAAGTCAAGAGCTGTGAGTCTAGGATGAAAAGACAGGGCAGACTTGGGTGGATAATTAGGTTAAAGCTGGAGCCAAAAGCACTTCCTCAGATAGCTAATTACTCTGAAAATATTTAAATAAAATGATACCTTTTAATTTCTTTTTCTTGAAGATAACTCTGTGTTGTTTAGTCAGCTGTACCTCAAAGGCTTGTTCATATGACTGCATCCTCTGCCACTCCTCCCTCCTCACTTGTATGGCTGGGGATGATTGGGTACCTTCTGCTCGTGGTGTTTTTGAGGAGTGATATGCATGTCATTCAAGCTAATGCGTAAAGTAAGTGTAGTTGTTAAGACAGCTGATGGGGAGCCAGTGAGAGCCTTAATTCAATTTAAGGAATTGAAACTTAATTTATATGGCGATGTGAGGACTTTGAAATTTTATCATTGAAGGCCATGATTAAGAGCTGTATTTTAGAAGATTATGTTACCAAAAGCAAGTCTGGATATGGGAGAAAATTTAGGGGCATATTGCATCATCTTGGGAAAAGATATAAGGATGGCCAACTAGAGTATTTGCATGCTGCGTGGAAGGTCACCTTCATGGGTCATGGTGGAGGTAAAATTAACAGAACTTGGTAATGAATTAACTGTGGGCAACAATGGGATGCAAGAGTCATGACATTCAAAGAGCTTGAATCTAGGTAACAAGCCAGCTACTGTAGAAAGGAAGGTGCCATTAGCAGAGGTAGAGAAGAGAGCAGGTGCAGGAAGAGATATTAAATTTAGAAATAGAAATTTCAGATCTGCAGAACAACCTTGCATTTTACAGCTGAAGGTCTGCCTGTACAACTCTTTGACCAACGGGAGGTCTACCTTCATAATAAAATATATATTCTTTTGCCTCTCTCTTGGAAAAGTGAGTCATTTACTCAACCATGTGTTGATATTTAAAGGGCTTGTTATTTGCTAATGGTTGTTTTGAAAATCAGTGAGATTCAGAGTAGATAGAAATGTCCTGTGTTTTATTTAAAGAAAATAAAACCATAATTTTAAGACTGAAAATATCTATCCATTATGATGCCATGCTCAAGCCATATATTAAAAGGTGTTTTGTTTTATAAAATGGTGCTCATTTGCATTTTGTCTGAATTTTTAAAAATAATGTTTGCACACCTGTTATATGTCCAAATTAAGACAAATTTGTTTAATTATGATTAACGGAATTGCAAGTGTAACATTAAAAAAAGATTTAAATTGCCAAAATAAAATTTTATTTGAATTTCTAAATCACATATGACTATAAAAAGCATCCTGTGTTTACTGAGAAGGAAGTGTCCTGCCTGAATACTTCTTATTTTGATAATGCACATACAAGTCACATTCAGAAAGATTAGAAAGCAAGGAGCTACAGATCTAGCTAAATTGTAATTTATTGTGGAAGATACAATCATCACTCACCTTAGTCAGAGCATGCATCATGAAGCTGATAGCTAACAGGTTCTAAGTTATATTTCAGAGGAAAAATAATAGACTTGGTTGCAACATGAATGCAAATTATGGCTCTGTACTCTCCCAAATCCTTGGCTTTGTTACCTCCAGAGAACTCAGCTGTGGGATTTCAGACCCATCTAGTGTGTGTTTCTATGATTTTCAGTTGAATCTTGACAAGTATGATTATTCAGATTTTTTGTACTGTCTGAAATAGAAATATGTTCTACATCATAATTTAGCGGGAAAGTAGGAAAGACTCTTAGATCTTTGAAGCAGCCGTAATAGCTTATAGTGAAACTTTTGACATATGAGTATATCTCCAAAAGTTCTAGGCAAATGTATAAGCAACATACCCTGAAATAGATGAGATGGAATATCCCTGAAACTCGTCTATTTCTCACAATTCTGCTCGGAACCATATATCTCACACTCATCCTCAACTATAAATTAATTGCATGAACCCTGATACATATAGAAAAATTCTAAAGTTATTATGTCATAAAATAGAATGGTTAATGACACAGTGTCATCCTAGTGACCTAGTAGTGTAACTTGTTTATTGCTTTCATAAAATAAAATAGTCTATCATCTATTTTCAACTGCTTCCTTTATATTGAGTCTTATAAAATGCTTCAGTGTGAGAGACAATAACATGCTGAAATGGGAGGAAAACTTTCAGGGAAACTTAAGTTGAAAAAAATATTGGACTTGAAGGCTTAAAGAAGATGATAAATGGCACTGAAGTTATTACTATAGAAGTGAAAGCCGAATTTTGCCTGTTTTTTGAAAGTATTGAAACACTGGGAAGGATCTTTCAAAGGCGAGTTTTGTTAGGAAGATAACTAAAGACAGGAAAGACAACTGTGTTTAAAGTCTTACAAAGCAAATTGCAAATATTAATTCTAATATTGTCAAAAAGAACCATTTTATATTAACTTGAGCATGATTAGAAAGTATTTAGAAAGTAATCTGTATGTTACTTTCCTTAATGTAAATGTTCCTACCATACAGTTGCTGCTAGGGTACATGGGACTTTTTCCTTAATTTCTTTTGAATATTATTCATTAGTTTGCAAACTGATTAGTCCATAAGATTCGAAAGTGTAAATAAAGTAAAAGTGGGTGGTGCCCCATTGTTTGAAGTGTCTGATCAGGTACTGAATAAGTAGAGGAGTTGGTTCCATTTGCGCATCCTTGGGGGTTGTACAGTCATATCTGCCCAGCCCCAGAGTGTGTACTCATCTGAAATGGAACTAGCTGGTTATATAAGACCCTGAATCAACCAGAAAGGTGACTCCTCTGCTGCAGATTCTGCTGAGAGGCTGAGAGTACATGTGGGTGGACAAGGATGGCACTAGGATCACTCCAAAGATTAAAAATATTCCTCTTCAGACTTGGAGAACCTCAGGTTTCAATCCAGGATTATAATCAAGGCCACCTGACAAGCAGACTGAGTCAGGAACAAATAGTGCTGTACAATTTCTAGACAACAGAGAGGTTATCTCTTCCCTCAAATTCATGTCACTACTGAGTTATACCTGAAATCTCATTCTTGGAGGAATCATTGTTTAGATGCAGGCTTTGAAAACTGATTTTTAAAAACAAACAAAGCCAAAAAATAAAACCAAAAAACAAAAAAATGGAAAAGTGAAAAATCCAACATTTGATTGTTTTCTGAAATTTTATATCTTCAATTTAATATAAATCTAATTAAATGTATATATATTTTGGTAAGGAGATAGGACACAGCAGAGACGGGTACTGGGTAACTGTGGAGAGAGGAAAGGAAAGGGTCAAAGAAAGCAGCTGTGTGTGCATTGAGCTAGGTACTTCCAAAAGACATGGCCTCAGTTAGTCCTCACAAAAGGCAGGAATTATGAGACCCATTTATGTGGTCCAGAAACTGGGGCCTACGGATTTAAGTAGTTTGACTAAGTTCATTCTGATAATCAGCAATAGATCTTAATATATCCAACGAATGCCTGTCTGACTCGAAACTCCACCATCATTTCAGTGCTAGATACTGTGTGCAACTGGGAGGTCAAGTAGGACAGAGCCCTGGACTCCATGAGCCCGTCTGGGTGACTTAGGCTAATGGGGCATTTTTTTAACTGGATCAAGTCTGTGTGAGATTCTTGGTGCCAATGAGCTTTTAAGCTGAGTGGTTTTCATCTCCACATGTACGTGCCACCTGGGGCACACGAAGACTGTGTGGGGTGCTCCTGTGTGTGAAGACTTTGGGAGGATGAGTTTCAGATCCTCAACTTCCATAAAATCCATCTGCCTGAAATAGTTGAAGTGAGCTCCCTTTCCCCCATCTGAACTCTAAATTCCATTCTCCCGCTCTGCAAAGTAAAAGGCTAACTCTCACCCACTCCTCATTTTACCCTGGGATGTTTGGAGGGGTAAAACCACTGCAGCACCAAAGAAAGGAAGATTTCAAAATACTGATGCTAGTATCGAGAGTGAATGATTTGCAGTGACAGAAAATAAAAATCTTAATTACAGGTAAATTGTTTCTAAGAAATATGATCAAGTGAGAAAAAATTTTCAGAAAAAAAAATAAAGGAGAATGTTCTATGGGGGAAGTAAAATGTCAACATGACTTCAAAGGGAAAAAGGAACTACATAAGATTTCTGACTTTTGAAGACTTCCTTCATGTCTTTTTGAAATAGATGATATTGATTAATTCAATGGATACTTTTAAAAGAATTATGTAGCAGTTTTATTTTAAAATGTAATTAATTAGAGGACAATGAAAATAACACCTTTTGTGACTGCTTATTCTTTTGGATGTCAGTCGCATAAAAATGAAGGTTTGGAAGAAAATATTAGGCTCATAAGCAAAAAATATTGATGAGCACTGTCAATTCTGGCTGCCCTTGGATTGCGTGGGCCACTTCACTGGCATCTTTTCTATCACCAGGCTAGACAGGATCAGCTTTGGGAAAAGAGAGACAGGCAAATATGCAACCTCCTCAGCATGACTTTTACTTACACAATTTAAAAGTTGTGGTGGGGCCAGGTGCGATGGCTCACGTCTGTAATCCTAACACTTTGGAAAACGGAGGCAGGAAGATCTCTTGAGCCCAGGAGTTTGAGACCAGCGTGGGCAACATAGTGAAACCCTATTGCTACAAAAAATACAAAATTAGCTGGGCATGGTGGTGTGCACCTGTGGTCCCAGCTACCTGGGAGGTTGAGGTGGGGAGGATCACCTGAGCCTGGGGAGATAGAGGCTGTAGCGAGCCATAATCATGCCACTGCGGTACAGCCTGAAGCCTGAGTGACAGAGTGAGACCTTGTCTCAAAAAAAAAAAAAAAAAAGCTGTGATGGGGATGTGGGAGATGTTCTGAGTTTACAATTGCAAGGCTTATGGTCCTCAAGAAACCCCTAGAAGAAAACAGAGAGCTTGAATATTTAAACTTCCTTCTAATTAATTGTAATATATGTTTCTACCTACAGTTTTCAGGAGAGAATAGTTGACAGTTGGCATAAGCAGGAATGTAAGAAAAAAAAATCTCAGGTGAATAGTGAGACAACATGGAAACCTATTGAGTTTAAACTATCAATTCCTATCCCCCATTCTATTACTAAATATTGTTTCCAGAAAAGAAAAAAGAACCACTTCTTTTTTTCTCTGTCTCTATTAAAAACTAATTGTGAATGTATGCTTTTAATACATAAAATTGTTGTAAAGCACTAATTTATGTAAACTCTCTCATCCTGTTTTTGATCAAATAGATAATCAAGAATTTCCTTTAGGAAATCAGTTCTGCAGATTGAATGAAGTGAGGTTATTGCTCTAAGTTATAACAATGAAACAATGAAAGTTGTGTCTTTGAAATACTAATACATTCATTCTTTCAGAATCCTGTTTAGAATTCTGTTTTTTCTTCTTCCAATTTTTTCCGAAAGCTGAAAAAAGAACAATAATGCAATTATGCAGGTATTGATGTACAACTGGAACATAAACTTCACTAGGATGTAAGTTGGAATGTTTTCTTAGAAGAGCAAGTACTCAGGGCATAAATGTCAGCAATTTTGAAAAAGCTATTATTAATTATAAGGAGCTCAAGGGGAAATAGTCGATATTCCCTATGGAAATAATAGATGCAAAGGGATGAATGCAAAACAGGTTTGATCCTATTTTGGGAAATTTAAAAAATATTTCACTTGCAGTTCCAAAAGGCATAAAAGAGTCCTTTCAAAAACTGTGTTATAAGAATTTCAGCACCGTTTGTCAACGAAGACAAACAGCACAACTGTTCACAAGGCACTAAGTTCACATTCAGGCCAAATATATTTATGACCCTGAATATTCCATACTCATTCATACATTTATTTATTCATTCACAAAACATTACTGTAAACCTACAATGTACAAAACACTGGAGACATTGCTATAAAGATAAAGCCCAATTAGGCACAGAGAGGAACACAAAAGTACTCTCAACTAAAGAGGAATAAAATAAAATGTATAATGCATTTTTATCATTATTTCTCCTGATAATCATCTCTTTATGTTAGACTGATTATAAACATCCTACAGTGGGTGAATCTACCTTCTGAATAACTGTCTCTCAAGTTTCTTCCCAGGTACTCAGAATAAGATCGTATGTTTAGGGAAAATTTTAAATATTCCATAATGTAACACAATATTGAATTAAATGTACAACATGGAGCTGGATGAAAACTTTTAAATTGTTAAGTTGCTAGGCAAATTTTAGCTCTTTTAACATTTAAAACCACCCCAGAAAATGCTCCTGGTGTATTAAACTGTCATTCTGCTGACATAATCCAGAGTCATATCTGGCTACAGTTACAGCCTGTGTAACCTGGGGTGCCGTTGTCCAAAATTCTGGTCAGGCCCGACTTTGCCCAACTGAACTGAACAAGTTAAAAGTCTTCCTTCTTGCTATGGTAATCGCCTGAGGTTTGCGATGAAACCGAACTTACTTCCTTGATTCTAGTGTATTACTTGTAGAGCAAGCTTGATTCTATTGACAGGAAGCTGATCTTTCCTTGTGAAAAGGACTCTGCTTTCAAATATTTCCTGGCTCCAATTTGAGTGTTAGTCTGTACCACACACTTCTCCCTACTTGGCAGAAGTAGTTTCTAAGCATTAGGTCCCTTGCTTGTCAAGCTAGGTTTTGGAACTTTCTTTGACAGTCTTTAGTTGAGGAGAATCCTATGCATTTGAGATGCCCTTGTGGTGTTTATGTCTTTCTGAATAACACGTTTGCCGCCAATAATCAAAACACAGCTTACCTTGCAGCAGATTTTTAAAACATACACTTTGTGATGTATTTGATACTAGCCAACTATTATGTGATGAGTATCCATAATCATGAACACTGAACCTAATATTCTCCTGTGAAGAAAAACTGATTCAGGAGTTTAAATCTTGAGAGCTCTGATTGTAGAAGTTGCAGGTGAGATGATTTGTGCAGTGTGCATATTTCCACCAGCTGTGCTCAGCTTATAGGACTTTACTGGGGATGTAATAGCCTGATGTTTGGTATAAATAGATTGCAAAGGAAGACTTAATAGATTTTTTAAGACAGAGCCATCACACAGGACACATCTCTTGTTTTTCTAACAAGGATAGCAAATCCATTTTAGCACATTATCTAAGTTACAGCTATGGGTTAATTGTACATTATAGTTATTTGAAAAAGCGACTACAAAGGAAAATCTTGTCTAAAATGGAATTCATAGAAGGCTCTTATATAGCATCTTTCCAGAGTTCAACTACAAGCACAAATTGTAATGTAAACGTAATGCCCTGTGAAATATTATTTTAGCCCAAGCCATGGCCCATTTGTTTAGTGTCTTCATTTCAATTTCCAGGGTACCCCTGGGATTCGTCAGGATTTATTGCAAATCAAAAAGAAGGATGATCTTTAATACTGCTGGGGTCCCCCAATAGTTCATAGTATTTCATAGGAGTTGATTTTGCAAGAGAAATCTTTTTGAAAAGTTGACTATCTTGGAAGTTGAAATGAGAGGGTAACCCAGCTTCCAATACCTAAAATGTAAATGTATCTGAGAGAAGCAGTTATTATTAGCTTTGGCAAAAGCAGAAATCAGGGATGGGGCCATCTTGATCTAGTGCACCAATGTAGTGTACATCTTTCTGCCTTAGAGGCTGATGTCCAGTTAAAAAAATAAGTTGTTTTACCTGAAATGCAGTAACTTTTTGCGAAACAAGCAGCAGTTTTGAAAGCCAATTGATGTGTTTTTTATTAAATTTATCTCTGGTCCAAGTGCTCAAGTGGTGTTTGTGGAGGGAGAGTAGAAGTATGTTAGCACTTATTCTCAATAACTTTTGCAGCAATGTGCCTGCACAAAACAATTTTCTTCATGGCTCAATATGGTTTGGCTGTGTCCCCACCCAAATGTTATCTTTATTTGTAGTACCATAATCCCACATTGTGGGAGAAACCTGGTGGGAGTAATTGAATCATGGGGGCGGTTACCCCCTTGCTGCTGTTCTCATGAGAGTGAGTGAGTTTTCACGACATCTGATGGTTTTATAAGGGACTTTTCCCCCTTTTGCTGCACTTGTCCTTGCTGCCACCATGTGAAGAAAGACACATTTGCTTCCTAGTCCACCAGGATTGTAAGTTTCCGGAGGCCTCCCCAGCCCTACAGAACTGTGAGTCAATTTAACCTCTGTCCTTTGTAAGTTACCAAGTCTCGGGTATGTCTTTATTGGCAGCATGAGAACAGATTGATACAGTAACGAAGGAAATGCTCATTGTAGCATTTTTGATTTTGGATTTGTTTTTTATTATACTTTAAGTTTTAGGGTATATGTGCACAACGTGCAGGTTAGTCACATATATGTACATGTGCCATGTTGGTGTGCTGGACCCATTAACTCTTCATTTAACGTTAGGTATATCTCCTAATGCTATCGCTCCCCCCTCCCGCCACCCCACAACAGGCCCTGGTGTGTGATGTTCCCCTTCCTGTGTCCATGTGTTCTCATTGTTCAATTCCCACCTATGAGTGAGAACATGCAGGGTTTGGTTTTTTGTCCTTGCGATAGTTTGCTGAGAATGATGGTTTCCATCTTCATCCCTGTCTCTCCAAAGGACATGAACTCATCATTTTTTATGGCTGCATAGTATTCCATGGTGTATATGTGCCACATTTTCTTAATCCAGTCTATCATTGCTGAACATCTGGGTTGGTTCCAAGTCTTTGCTATTGTGAATAGTGCCACAATAAACATATATGTGCATATGTCTTTATAGCAGCATGATTTATAATCCTTTGGGTATATACCCAGTAATGGGATGGCTGGGTCAAAAGGTATTTCTAGTTCTAGATCCCTGAGGAATCGCCACACTGACTTCCACAATAGTTGAACTAGTTTACAGTCCAACCAACAGTGTAAGTGTTTCTATTTCCCCACATCCTCTCCAGCACTTGTTGTTTCCTGACTTTTTAATGATTGCCATTCTAACTGGTGTGAGATGGTATCTCATAGTGGTTTTGATTTGCATTTCTCTGATGGCCAGTGATGATGAGCATTTTTTCATGTGTCTTTTGGATGCATAAATGTCTTCTTTTGAGAAGTGTCTATTCATATCCTTCACCCACTTTTTGATGGGGTTGTTTGTTTCTTCTTGTAAATTTGTTTGATTTCATTGTAGATTCTGGATATTAGCCTTTTGTCAGATGAGTAGATTGCAAAAATTTTCTCCCATTCTGTAGGTTGCCTGTTCACTCTGATGGTAGTTTCTTTTGCTGTGCAGAAGCTCTTTAGTTTAATTAGATCCCATTTGTCAATTTTGGCTTATGTTGCCATTGCTTTTGGTGTTTTAGACATGCCCATGCCTATGTCCTGAATGGTATTGCCTAGGTTTTCTTCTAGGGTTTTTATAGTTTTAGGTCTAACATTTAAGTCTTTAATCCATCTTGAATTAACTTTTGTATAAGGTGTAAGGAAGGGATCCAGTTTCAGCTTTCTACATATGGCTAGCCAGTTTTCCCAGCACCATTTATTAAATAGGGAATCCTTTCCCCATTTCTTGTTTTTCTCAGGTTTGTCAAAGATCAGATAGTTGTAGATATACGGCGTTATTTCTGAGGGCTCTGTTCTGTTCCATTGATCTATACCTCTGTTTTGGTACCAGTACCATGCTGTTTTGGTTACTGTAGCCTTGTAGTATAGTTTGAAGTCAGGTAGCATGATGCCTCCAGCTTTGTTCTTTTGGCTTAGGATTGACTTGGCGATGTGGGCTCTTTTTTGGTTCCATATGAACTTGAAAGTAGTTTTTTCCAATTCTGTGAAGAAAGTCATTGGTAGCTTGATGGGGATGGCATTGAATCTATAAATTACCTTGGGCAGTATGGCCATTTTCACGATATTGATTCTTCCTACCCATGAGCATGGAATGTTCTTCCATTTGTTTGTATCCTCTTTTATTTCATTGAGCAGTGGTTTATAATTCTCCTTGAAGAGGTCCTTCACGTGTCTTGTAAGTTGGATTCCTAGGTATTTTATTCTCTTTGAAGCAATTATGAATGGGAGTTCACTCATGATTTCGCTCTCTGTCTGTTATTCGTATATAAGAATGCTTGTGATTTTTTCACATTGATTTTGTGTCCTGAGACTTTGCTGAAGTTGCTTATCAGCTTAAGGAGATTTTGGGCTGAGACGATGGGGATTTCTAGATATGCAATCATGTCATCTGCAAACAGGGACAATTTGACTTCCTGTTTTCCTAATTGAATACCCTTTATTTCCTTCTCCTGCCTGATTGCCATGGCCAGAACATCTAGCACTATGTTGAATAGGAGTGGTGAGAGATGGCATCCCTTTCTTGTGCCAGTTTTCAAAGGGAATGCTTCCAGTTTTTGCCCATTCAGTATGATATTGGCTGTGGGTTTGTCATAGGTACCTATTATTATATTTAATACGTCCCATCAATACCTAATTTATTGACAGTTTTTAGCATGAAGGGTTGTTGAATTTTGTCAAAGGCCTTTTCTGCATCTATTGAGATAATCATGTGATTTTTGTCATTGGTTCTGTTTATATGTTGGATTACCTTTATTGATTTGCGTATGTTGAACCAGCCTTGAGTTCCAAGGATGAAGCCCACTTGATCATGGTGGATAAGCTTTTTGATATGCTGCTGGATTCGGTTTGCCAGTATTTTATTGAGGATTTTTGCATCGATGTTCATCAAGGATATTGGTCTAAAATTCTCTTTTTTGGTTGTGTCTGTGCCAGACTTTGGTATCAGCATGATGCTGGCCTCATAAAATGAGTTAGGGAGGATTCCCTCTTTTTCTGTTGATAGGAATAGTTTCAGATGGAATGGTACCAGCTCCTCCTTGTAACTCTGGTAGAATTTGGCTGTGAATCCATCTGGTCCTGGACTTTTTTTCATTGGTAAGCTATTAATTATTGCCTCAATTTCAGATCCTGTTATTGGTCTATTCATAGATTCAACTCCTTCCTGGTTTAGTCTTGGGAGGGTGTATGTGTCGAGGAATTATCCATTTCTTCTAGATTTTCTAGTTTATTTGTGTAGAGGTGTTTATAGTGTTCTCTGATGGTAGTTTGTATTTCTGTGGGATCGGTGGTGATATCTCCTTTATCATTTTTTATTGCATCTATTTGATTCTTCTCTCTTTTCTTCTTTATTAGTCTTGCTAGCGGTCTATCAATTTTGTTGGTCTTTTCAAAAAACCAGCTCCTGGATTCATTAATTTTTTGAAGGGTTTTTGTGTCTATTTTCTTCAGTTCTGCTCTGATATTAGTTATTTCTTGCCTTCTGCTAGCTTTTGAATGTGCTTGCTCTTGTTTCTCTAGTTCTTTTAATTGTGATGTTAGGGTGTCAATTTTAGATCTTTCCTGCTTTCTCTTGTGGGCGTTTAGTGCTATAAATTTCCCTCTACACACTGCTTTGAATGTGTCCCAGAGATTCTGGTATGTTGTGTCTTGGTTCTCGTTGGTTTCAAAGAACATCTTTATTTCTGCCTTCATTTCTTTATGTACCTGGTAGTCATTCAGGAGCAGGTTGTTCAGTTTCCATGTAGTTGAGTGGTTTTGAGTGCGTTCCTTAATCCTGAGTTCTAGTTTGATTTCACTGTGGTCTGAGAGACAATTTATTATAATTTCTGTTCTTTTACATTTGCTGAGGAGTGCTTTACTTCCAACTATGTGGTCAATTTTGGAATAAGTGTGGTGTGGGACTGAGACGAATGTATATTCTATTGATTTGGGGTGGAGAGTTCTGTAGATGTCTATTAGGTCTGCTTGGTACAGAACTGAGTTCAATTCCTGGGTATCCTTGTTAACTTTCTGTCTCGTTGATCTGTCTAATGCTGACAGTGGGGTGTTAAAGTCTCCCATTATTATTGTGTGGGAGTCTAAGTCTCTTTGTTGGTCACTCAGGACTTGCTTTATGAATCTGGGTGCTCCTGTATTGGGTGCGTATATATTTAGGATAGTTAGCTCTTCTTGTTGAATTGATCCCTTTACCATTATGTAATGGCCTTCTTTGTCTCTTTTGATCTTTGTTGGTTTAAAGTCTGTTTGATCAGAGACTAGGATTGCAACCCTTGCCTTTTTCTGTTTTCCATTTGCTTGGTAGATCTTCCTCCATCCCTTTATTTTGAGCCTATGTGTGTCTCTGCACGTGAGATGGGTTTCCTGAATACAGCACACTGATGGGGCTTGACTCTTTATCCAGTTTGCCAGTCTGTGTCTTCTAATTGGAGCATTTAGCCCATTTACATTTAAGGATAATATTGTTATGTGTGAATTTGATCCTGTCATTATGATGTTAGCTGGTTATTTTGCTCGTTAGTTGATGCAGTTTCTTCCTAGCATTGATGGTCTTTACAATTTGGCATGTTTTTGCAGCGGCTGATACCAGTTGTTCCTTTCCATGTTTAGTGCTTCCTTCAGGAGCTCTTTCAGGGCAGGCCTGGTGGCGACAAAATCTCTCAGCATTTGCTTGTCTGTAAAGGATTTTATTTCTCTTTCACTTATGAAGCTTAGTTTGGCTGGATATGAAGGTCTGGTTTGAAAATTCTTTTCTTTAAGAATGTTGAATATTGGCCCCCACTCTCTTCTGGCTTCTAGAGTTTCTGCCGAGAGATCCGCTGTTAGTCTGATGGGCTTCCCTTTGTGGGTAACCCGACCTTTCTCTCTGTTTGCCCTTAACATTTTTTCCTTCATTTCAACTTTGGTGAATCTGACAATTATGTGTCTTGGAGTTGCTCTTCTCGAGGAGTATCCTTGTGGCGTTCTCTGTATTTCCTGAATTTGAATGTTGGCCTGCCTTGCTGGATTGGAAGTTCTCCTTGATAATATCCCGCAGAGTGTTTTCCAACTTGTTTCCATTCTCCCTATCACTTTCAGGTACACCAATCAGATGTAGATTTGGTCTTTTCACATAGTCCCATATTTCTTAGAGGCTTTGTTCATTTCTTTTTATTCTTTTTTCTCTGAACTTCTCTTCTCACTTCATTTCATTTATTTGATCTTCCATCACTGATACACTTTCTTCCAGTTGATCGAATCGGCTACTGAGGCTTGTGCATTTGTCAAGTAGTTCTCATGCCATGGTTTTCAGCTCCATCAGGTCCTTTAAGGACTTCTCTGCATTGGTTATTCTAGTTAGCCATTTGTCTAATTTTTTTTCAAGGTTTTTAACTTCTTTGCCATGGGTTTGAACTTCCTCCTTTAGCTCGGAGAAATTTGATCATCTGAAGCCTTCTCTGAACTCGTCGAAGTCATTCTCCGTCCAGCTTTGTTGAGTTGCTGGTGAGGAGCTGTGTTCCTTTGCAGGAGGAAAGGCGCTCTGCTTTTTAGAGTTTCCAGTTTTTCTGCTCTGTTTTTTCCCCATCTTTGTGGTTTTATCTACCTTTGGTCTTTGATGATGGTGACGTACAGATGGGGTTTTGGTGTGGATGTCCTTTCTGTTTGTTAGTTTTCCTTCTAACAGTCAGGACCCTCAGCTGCAGGTCTGTTGGATTTTGCTGGAGGTCCACTCCAGACCGTATTTGCCTGGGTATCAGCAGCAGAGGCTGCAGAACAGCGGATATTGGTGAACAGCAAATGTTGCTGCCTGATTGTTTCTCTGTAAGTTTTGTCTCAGTGGAGTACCCGGCCATGTGAGGGGTCAGTCTGCCCCTACAGGGCAGTGCCTCCCAGTTAGGCTACTCGGGGGTCAGGGACCCACTTGAGGAGGCAGTCTATCCAATCTCAGATCTCCAGCTACATGCTGGGAGAACCACTACTTTCTTCAAAGCTGTCAGACAGGGACATTTAAGTCTGCAGAGATTTCTCCTGCCTTTTGTTTGGTTATGCCCTGCCCCCAGAGGTGGACTCTACAGAGGCAGGCAGGCCTCCTTGAGCTGCGGTGGGCTCCACCGAGTTCCAGCTTCCAGGCCTCTTTGTTTACCTACTCAAGCCTCGGCAATGGCGGGCGCCCCTCCCCCATCCTTGCTGCCGCCTTGCAGTGTGATCTCAGACTGCTGTGCTAAAAATGAGCGAGGCTCTGTGGGCGTAGGACCCTCCGAGCCAGGCATGGGTTATAATCTCCTGGTGTGCGGTTTGCTAAGACCGTTGGAAAAGCGCAGTATTAGGGTGGGAATGACCCAATTTTGCGGGTGCCATCTGTCACCCCTTTTTGACTAGGAAAGGGAATTCCGTGACCCCTTGTGCTTCCCAGGTGAGGTGATGCCTCGCCCTGCTTTGGCTCACGCTCAGTGTGCTGCACCCACTGTCCTGCATCCACTTTCTGACACTCCCCAGTGAGATGAACCCAGTACCTCAGTTGGAAATGTAGAAATCACCCGTCTTCTGCGTCGCTCACGCTGGGAGCTGTAGACTGGAGCTGTTCCTATTTGGCCATCTTGGCTCCATCCCAGGATTTTGGATTTTTGGATTTGGGAGGTTAAACTGGTAAGTGTATAATGCAGTATTGCAAAATAAAATATAATTTAAAATCCCAAATGCTTCTCGTTCCAAGCGTTTCAGGTAAGGGATACTCAACCTGTAGTAGAAAACCATGTTAAATGGGCATCTTCATACAGTTGCTGAATAAATACTATGTGAGGGACCTATTCTAAGTTGTAAAGATGTTGTAAAAGTGAAAAAGGAAGTTACTTAAGCTATTTAAATTGAATCATGCTACAGATGGGTACAAAACATTTGCTGATAAACAAACAAACTCCGAAACGTAGCTGATAAAGGGCTATTATCCAACATATATGATGACTTTGAAAACTCAACAATGGGCAAAAGATGTGAACAGGCTTCTCACCAAAGAAGATGCACAGATGGCTAATAAACATAGGAAAATATGCTCCATATCATATGTCATCCACATCATAACTCATCAGGATAATGCAAATTAAAACAAAGAGATATCATTGTATGCTTATTAGAATGGCTAAATTCAAAACACTGACAGCATCCAATGCTGGAGAAAATATGGGACAGCAGGAACTCTCATCCGTTGCTGGTAGGAATGCAAAATGGTACAGGCATTTTGGAAGACAGTTTGGCAGTTTCTTATAAATCTAAACATGCTCTTATCTTATGACTCAGCAATTACATGCCTTGGTATTTACCCCAATGACATGAAAGCTTATAGTCACACAATACCCACCCAAATGTATACAACAGCTTTGCTCATAATTGCCAAAACTTAGAAGCAACAAAGATGTCCTTTACAGAGATACTCTCTCAAAGAAAATGATATTTATTCAAGAGTAATATTACGATGGGATTATGCACGCCATAGTTAACTATGTATGTAGTCAAAGATATTGAGGCAAGGGAAAGTTTTTAAAGACAAAATGAGGAGGATTACATAAGTTATTTTGAATCAATTATCCTTGGAAACAAGAATAAATAACAAGAATGCTGTGAGTCCAAGATTGGACAGGAAGTTGCTGAACAGGTGTCCTTGCAGAAGTATTTTCTGTGTAAAGCTGTAGTGGCCTTTGTGTAAAGTTGTGGGTTTTGCCATCTTTTGTGATAGTTCTTATTATCAGAGATATGTGCATGAGAACCCTACCCTAGTGGCTTTCCCTTTCTCCATTTGTCAATGCTTGACACAAGTGCCTCCATTTAGACTCTGAAAACCTTCACGCCTTCAGTAGGTGAATGAATAAACTGCGATACATCCAGACAATGAAATATTATTGACCAATACAAAGATATGAATTATCAAGCCATAAAAAGACATGGTGAAACCTTAAGAGCATATTGCTAAATTAAATAAGCTAATCTGAAAAGGCTACAAACTGAATAATTCCAAATATATGACATTCTGGAAAAGACAAATTAGGGGCACAATTAAACGATTAGTGGTTTTAAGGGATTTTGGGGGACAGAGGGAGGGAGAGAGGGAAGGACGGATAGCTGAAGGACAAGAGATTAGCACAATGAAATGATTCTGTATGATATTGTAATGATGGGCACTTACCTTTGTCAGAACCCATAGAATGCCCACCAAGAATGAACCTTAATATAAACTATGGACTTTAATTAACAATAACGTATCAATATAGACTCAACAATTGTAATAAACGTACCACAATGTTGCTAAATCTTAATAAGAGTGTAATCTGAGGATCCAGGGGAGGTGAAGGGAGAGGATATATGGGAACTCTGTACTTTCTGGTCATATTTCTGTAAATGTAAAACTTATTTCAGAAGCCTACTGAAAAAAGAAAGAACATAAATCTTTATTAAATAGGCTCTGCAGGGTCCCTAAACACTCTGCAGGATATTATCCAGGAGAACTTCCCCAATCTAGCAAGGCAGGCCAACATTCAGATTCAGGAAATACAGAGAACACCACAAAGATACTCCTCGAGAAGAGCAACTCCAAGACACATAATTGTCAGATTCAACAAAGTTGAAATGAAGGAAAAAATGTTAAGGGCAAACAGAGAGAAAGGTCGGGTTACCCACAAAGGGAAGCCCATCAGACTAACAGTGGATCTCTCGGCAGAAACTCTAGAAGCCAGAAGAGAGTGGGGGCCAATATTCAACATTCTTAAAGAAAAGAATTTTCAAACCAGAACTTCATATCCAGCCAAACTAAGCTTCATAAGTGAAGGAGAAATAAAATCCTTTACAGACAAGCAAATGCTGAGAGATTTTGTCGCCACCAGGCCTGCCCTAAAAGAGCTCCTGAAGGAAGCACTAAACATGGAAAGGAACAACTGGTATCAGCCGCTGCAAAATCATGCCAAATTGTAAAGACCATCGAGGCTAGGAAGAAACTGCATCAACTAACGAGCAAAATAACCAGCTAACATCATAATGACAGGATCAAATTCACACATAACAATATTAACTTTAAATGTAAATGGGCTAAATGCTCCAATTAAAAGACACAGACTGGCAAATTGGATAGAGTAAAAACCCATCAGTGTGCTGTATTCAGGAGACTCATCTCACATGCTGAGATACACGTAGGCTCAAAATAAAGGGATGGAGGAAGATCTACCAAGCAAATGGAAAACAAAAAAAGGCAGGGGTTGCAATCCTAGTCTCTGATAAAACAGTCTTTAAACCAACAAAGATCAAAAGAGACAAAGAAGCCCATTACATAATGGTAAAGGGATCAATTCAACAAGAAGAGCTAACTATCCTAAATATATATGCACCCAATACAGGAGCACCCAGATTCATAAAGCAAGTCCTGAGTGACCTACAAAGAGACTTAGACTCCCACACAATAATAATGGGAGACTTTAACACCCCACTGTCAACATTAGACAGATCAATGAGACAGAAAGTTAACAAGGATACCCAGGAATTGAACTCAGCTCTGCACCAAGTGGACCTAATAGACATCTACAGAACTCTCCACCCCAAATCAACAGAATATACATTTTTTTCAGCACCACACCACACCTATTCCAAAATTGACCACATAGTTGGAAGTCAAGCACTCCTCAGCAAATGTAAAAGATCAGACATTATAGCAAACTGTCTCTCAGACCACAGTGCAATCAAACTAGAACTCAGTATTAAGAAACTCACTTAAAATCGCTCAACTACAAGGAAACTGAACAACCTGCTCCTGATGACTACTGGGTAGGTAACGAAATCAAGGCAGAAATAAAGATGTTCTTTGAAACCAATGAGAACAAAGACACAACATACCAGAATCTCTGGGACACATTCAAAGCAGTGTGTAGAGGGAAATTTATAGCACTAAATGCCCACAAGAGAAAGCAGGAAAGATCCAAAATTGACACCCTAACATCACAATTAAGAGAACTAGAAAAGCAAGAGCAAACACATTCAAAAGCTAGCAGAAGGCAAGAAATAACTAAAATCAGAGCAGAAATGAAGGAAATACAGACACAAAAACCCTTCAAAAAATTAATGAATCCAGGAGCTGGTTTTTTGAAAGGATCAACAAAATTGATAGACCACTAGCAAGACTAATAAAGAAAAAAAGAGAGAAGAATCAAATAGACGCAATAAAAAATGATAAAGGGGATATCACCACCAATCCCACAGAAATACAAACTACCATCAGAGAATACTACAAACACTTCTATGCAAATAAACTAGAAAATCTAGAAGAAATGGATAAATTCCTCAAGACATACACTCTCCCAAGACTAAACCAGGAAGAATTTGAATCTCCAAATAGACCAATAACAGGCTCTGAAATTATGGCAATAATCAATAGCTTACCAAACAAAAAGAGTCCAGGACCAGATGGATTTACAGCCGAATTCTACCAGAGGTACAAGGAGGAACTGGTACCATTCCTTCTGAAACTATTCCAATCAATAGAAAAAGAGGGAATCCTCCCTAACTCATTTTATGAGGCCAGCATCATCCTGATACCAAAGCTGGGCAGAGACACAACCAAAAAAGAGAAATTTAGACCAATATCCTTGATGAACATTGATGCAAAAATCCTCAATAAAATACTGGCAAACTGAATCCAGCAGCACATCAAAAAGCTTATCCACCATGATCAAGTGGGCTTCATCCCTGGGACGCAAGGCTGGTTCAATATACGCAAATCAATAAAGGTAATCCAGCATATAAACAGAACCAAAGACAAAAATCACATGATTATCTCAATAGATGCAGAAAAGGCCTTTGACAAAATTCAACAACGCTTCATGCTAAAAACTCTCAATAAATTAGGTAGTGATGGGACGTATCTCAAAATAAAAAGAGCTATCTATGACAAACCCACAGCCAATATGATACTGAATGGGCAAAAACTGGAAGCATTCCCTTTGAAAACTGGCACAAGACAGGGATGCCCTCTCTCACCACTCCTATTCAACATAGTGTTGGAAGTTCTGGCCAGGGCAATCAGGCAGGAGAAGGAAATAAAGGGTATTCAATTAGGACAAGAGGATGTCAAATTTTCCCTGTTTGAAGACAACATGATTGTATATCTAGAAAACCCCATCATCTCAGCCCAAAATCTCCTTAAGCTGATAAGCAACTTCAGCAAAGTCTCAGGATACAAAATCAGTGTACAAGAATCACAAGCATTCTTATACATCAATAACAGACAAACTGAGAGCAAAATCATAAGTGAACTCCCATTCACAATTGCTTCAAAGAGAATAAAATACTTAGGAATCCAACTTACAAGGGATGTGAAGGACCTCTTCAAGGAGAACTACAAACCACTGCTCAATGAAATAAAAGAGGATACAAACAAATGGAAGAACATTCCATGCTCATGGGTAGGAAGAATCAATATCGTGAAAATGGCCATACTGCCCAAGGTAATTTATAGATTCAATGCCATCCCCATCAAGCTACCAATGACTTTCTTCACAGAATTGGAAAAAACTACTTTCAAGTTCATATGGAACCAAAAAAGAGCCCGCATTGCCAAGTCAATCCTAAGCCAAAAGAACAAAGCTGGAGGCATCACGCTACCTGACTTCAAACTATACTACAAGGCTACAGTAACCAAAACAGCATGGTACTGGTACCAAAACAGAGGTATAGATCAATGGAACAGAACAGAGTCCTCAGAAATAATGCCACATATCTACAACTATCTGATCTTTGACAAACCTGAGAAAAACAAGCAATGGGGAAAGGATTCCCTATTTAATAAATGGTGCTGGGAAAACTGGCTTGCCATATGTAGAAAGCTGAAACTGGATCCCTTCCTTACACCTTATACAAAAGTTAATTCAAGATGGATTAAAGACTTAAACGTTAGACCTAAAACCATAAAAACCCTAGAGGAAAACCTAGGCATTACCATTCAGGACATAGGCATGGGCAAGGACTTCATGTCTAAAACACCAAAAGCAATGGCAACAAAAGCCAAAACTGACAAATGGCATCTCATTAAACTAAAGAGCTTCTGCATAGCAAAAGAAACTACCATCAGAGTGAACAGGCAACCTACAGAATGGGAGAAAATTTTCACAAACTACTCATCTGACAAAGGGCTAATATCCAGAAACTACAATGAACTCAAACAAATTTACAAGAAATAAACAACCCCATCAAAAAGTGGGTGAAGGACATGAACAGACACTTCTCAAAAGAAGACATTTATGCAGCCAAAAAACACGTGAAAAATGCTCACCATCACTGGCCATCAGAGAAATGCAAATCAAAACCACAATGAGATACCATCTCACACCAGTTAGGATGGCAATCATTAAAAAGTCAGGAAACAACAGGTGCTGGAGAGGATGTGGAGAAATAGGAACACTTTGACACTGTTGATGGAACTTTAAACTAGTTCAACCATTGTGGAAGTCAGTGTGGCGATTCTTCAGGGATCTAGAACTAGAAATACCATTTGACCCAGCTATCCCGTTACTGGGTATACACCCAAAGCACTATAAATCATGCTGCTATAAAGACACATGCACACATATGTTTATTGCAGCACTATTCACAATAGCAAAGACTTAGAACCAACCCAAATGTCCAACAATGATAGACTGGATTAAGAAAATGTGGCACATATACACCATGGAATACTATGCAGCCATAAAAAATGATGAGTTCATGTCCTTTGTAGGGACATGGATGAATTTGGAAATCATCATTTTCAGTAAACTATCACAAGAACAAAAAACCAAACACCACATGTTCTCACTCATAGGTGGGAATTGAACAATGAGAACACATGGACACAGGAAGGGGAATATCACACTCTGGGGACTGTTGTGTGGTGGGGGGAGGGGGGAGGGATAGCTTTAGGAGATATACCTAATGCTAAATGACGAGTTAATGGGTGCAGCACACCAGCATGGCACATGTATACATATGTAACTAACCTGCACATTGTGCACATGTACCCGAAAATTTAAAGTATAATAATAACAAAATAAAAATAAAAAAAGAAACTTTTTAATAATGATTACGACCTAAAAATAAGTTTATAAGTAATAAAATTACATTAATAAAATCATCTTATTACATAGTCTGTTTCTCTCGCTAATTTCAACTGACCTTTCTACCAATAATTCAAAACCAAGATTGATTTGATTTTAAGGCAGCAACAATGGATTGAATTAATAAGATGCATATTAGAAATGGGTTGTTTTATCAATTCTTATGTAACGCATATTTTGTCAGGAAGTATTCTTTACAAGAGAGGTAAAACTTGAGGCACCAGTCTTTTGAAATTCCCTTAAGTTAAACAAAAATTGCCAGGAAAAGCAGTAAGAACTATATTCCAGAAAAGTCAACAGGACAAGGTACATTTAAGCCATTTTAACTGCTCACTAGTAAGAGCAATGGAATCTTTGAAGAATAAGTAGTTAATAAGTCACAGTATCCTACCCATGAGAATGAAATGTAACTTTCTATTTTGCTGATGGTTCAAAATAGCAAATTGGTTATTCTCTCTCTCGGCTGCAAGCTTGAAAATCTTCGACATTTGTGTTTTTACTACCTAGAAAAAGAAAGATGCAATATAAAGGGAATGTCATCCTGCAGTATTTCTTCTTCCCAAAGCCAATAATTAGTTTTAAATACATTTTTATTTCAATACTTTTTGGGGTACATGTAGTTTGGGAGTACATGGATAAGTTATTTAGTGGTGATTTCTGAGATTTTTGTGCACCTGTCACCCAAACCATGTACACTGTACCCAATAGGTAGTCTTTTATCCCTTACCCAGCTCCCAACCTTCACCCTGAGTCCCCAAAGTCCATTATATCATTCTTATGCCTTTGCATCCTCATAGCTTAACTTCCATGTAGAAGTAATAGCACACAATATTTGGTTTACCATTCCTGAATTACTTCACTTAGAATAATGTCCTCTAGCTCCATCCACATTGCTATAAGAGACATTATTTCATTTCTTTTTATAGCTGAGTAGTATTCCGTGGTGTATATGTATCACATTTTCTTTAATCATTCTTTGGTTAGATGGGCACTTAGGTTGGTTCCATATTTTTGGAATTGTGAATTGTGCTGCTATAAACATGCATGTCCATGTGTCCTTTACATGTAATGGCTTTTTTTCCTTTAGGTAGATACCTAGCAGTGGGATTGCTGGATTGAATGGTATTTCTACTTTTAGTTCTTTAAGGAATCTCCACACTGTTTTCCATAGTGGTTGTACTAGTTTACATTCCCACATGCAGTGTAAAAGTGTTCCTTTTTCTCCACATCCATGCCAACATCTGTTGTTTTCTGACTTTTCGATTATGGTCATTCTTACAGGAATAAGGTGGTATCTTATGATTGTTTCAATTTGCATTTAATTTGCATTTTGCATTTTTTTGTTTGTTTGAAATTCAAGTAACTTTAATAATTGGTGATGTTTAGCATTTTTTCGTGTTTGTTGGCTGTATGTCTTTTTTTTTGAGAATTGTCTATTCATGTCCTTTGTCTGTATTTTGAAAGGATTATTTGTTTGAGTTTCCTGTAGATTCTGGATATTAGTCTTTTGTGGGATGCGTGATTTGCAAAAATTCTTTCCCACTCTGTGGGTAGTCTCTTTACTCTCTTGATTATTTATTTTGCTGTGAAATAGCTTTTTAGTTTAATTAGTTTAATTAGCTCCCATTTATTAATTTTATTACATTTATTATTAATTTTGTTATATTTATTTTTGTTACATTTATTGAAATAAAGATAAAAATGTATTTAAAAATAATTATTGGCTTTGGAAAGAAGAAACACTGCAGGATGACGTTCTTTTTATATTGCATCTTTTTTTTCCTAGGTCAGTGAAAGACACAAATATCCGAGTGGTAAGGCTATTCAATGAGGAAAGGTCAGTCCTCAAAAAATGGTGCTGGGTAACTGGATATCTACATGGTAATGAATGAATCTGGACCCTTACTGTACATTTGTTACTTATAATTTTGTTACATTCATTACATTTTGCCTTACTGGACATTTGTTACTTATGATTTTGTTACATTTCTAGAAAAGTTTTTCCGATGTTATCTTCTAGAATGTTTATGGTTTAAGGTCTTAGATTTAAGTCTTTGATCCATCTTGATTGATTTCTGTGTAAGCTGAGAGATGAGGATCCAGTTTCATTCTTCTACATGTGCAAAGCTCACTATTAAATTATTATTTAATTATTATTAATTATTAAAATATGTAGAATATAATGGGTATTTTCAACTTCCCTATGAAAATAAATTCAGATGAAATTGGTTCAAAGAACTAAATGTATGTACCTTTTATATCTTGAGAAATATCACTAGCACATTATTCATTCTCAGTGGGCATTTCAGTTTCCACCTTTTGGCTATTGTGAATAAGGCCGCCATGAACATGAGTATACAAATATCTGTTTGAGTCACTACTTTCAATTCTTTTGGGTATAAACTCAGAAGTGGAATTGCTGGGTCATATGGTAATTCTATGTTTATTTCTTTTTTGAGGAACTGCAATACTGATTTACACAGTGTTCTGCATCATTTTACGTTGCCAACGACAGGGAATAAAGATTCTAATTTGTTCACATCCTTGCCAACACTTGCTATTTTCTGTTTTTGTTTTATTTTGTTTTTGTTTTTTGATAGTAGCCAACCTAATGGTGGTATCTCATTATGGTTTTGATTTGCATTTTCCTAATGATTAGTGATGGTAAAAAATCTTTTCATGTGCTTATTGGCCATTCGTATGTCTTTTGTGGAGAAATATCGTTTTAAGTCCTTTGCCAATTTTTGAAACAGATTTTTTGTTGTTGCTATTGAGTTTAGGAGTTCTCTACATATTTTGGGTATTAACCTCTCATCAGATATATTATTTGTAAATACTTTGTCCCATTCCATGCATTGCCTTTATACTCTGTTAACATAGTTCTTTGATACACAAAAGCTTTAAGTTTTCATGAAGTGCAATTTGTTTGTTTTTTCTTTTGTCCCGTGTGTCTTTAGTGTCATATTCAAGAAATAATTGCCAAATCTGATGTTGTGAAGATTTTGCTCTATGTTTTCTTCTAAGAATTTCATAGGTTAGCTATAACATTTAGGTCTTTGATCTGCTTTTACCTAAGTTTTGTATATGGCATTAGGTAAGGGTCGAGATTCATTCATTACCATGTGGATGTCCAGTTCCCCAGCACCATTTTTTGAGGACTGGCCTTTCCCCATTGAATAGCCTTACCACTCTTTTCAAAAATGTTTGACCACATATATGAGAAATTCCATTGATCTTTACATCTGCTTTTATGCCAAATGCACTGTTTTGATTACCATAGCTTTGTAGTAAGTTTTGAAATCAGGAAATGTAAATCCTCTAGCTTTGTTCTTTTTTTATCGCGATTGTTTCGGCTACTTCATGCACGTGAGATTCCATATGAATTTTAATTTCTATTTCTATAAAAAAGTCATTGGGATTTTTATAGGAATTGCATTGAATCTATAGATCATTTGGGGGGGGGATTGTTGACATTTTAATATTAAGTCTTCCAATTCATGAACATGGGATCTCTTTCCATTTACTTATGTCTTTTAAAATTATTTTTAGCCATGTTTTAGAGTTTTCATTGCAGAGGAATCTTTTAAAAATGTAACTATTTTAAAGCCATTCATGTGGCTTTTCCTTACTGGTTTGATCCAACTTTGCATTGCATACTGATCCATATATTATGCCAACTTATTCCATTTATAGACTGAAAAATGTATATCGGTTTTGTACCTGTGGGCTAAAACTTCATTAGAACAGTTAAATGACATTTAATGTAGTACAGCTGGAAAACAATGCCAGTACACAAATCTATTACTATAATAATGTGGTTTTGAATTACATTTCACACAGCTCAGTATTATCTTCTACCAAATTTACAAGTCCAATGAAAGGTAATATAGTTCAATATACATTAACAATTATGGTTCTCATTTTCTTACTTAACGGATCTGCTATTTCAGGTATTGTTTTCATTTACCTTTTAATCAGCTTAAACGTTTTAAAATACCTATAATGAGAGGGGTCGTATTACAAGTAAAGCATGAGAAACTGTGGGTAGCAAAATTTGTTTGGTTAGTTTTTTTTCTAGTTGTAAAGAGATGACGTTGGTATTATCTCATAGAGATTTCCTGTTTTTTCAGTTTTCTGGGAAGAAAGAACCATATGCCACTAAACCAATCCTCATTGCACCAGATGTCTTATGTAAAGGAACACCTTAACATCTCAGAGATTATACATTTTTAGGAATGAAATATGTTAAAAGGATTAAAAAAGATATTTTACATCTCTACATTCTCCAGAGTAATTAGCCCAGAACTTTGCATAAATGTGTTTACTTTGTATTAATTTCTTTATTTAGTAATTCATTCTCAAATATTTGTTTAGTACCTTATATGGGATCATTGCACTGCTGTGCATTGCTGGCTGTGGGATTCAGCCTCCAAGATACCACCCAATGATCCCTGTCTCCTGCTACACACCCTTGGGCTACGTTGCACCAGGTTGGCCTGTGGGACCCATAGAATATTGCAGAATTGATGGTATGTTACTTCCAAGATAGGTAGTAAAAGATCGACTTCCATCTTTTGCATTACCTCTTTTGGGTCACCCTCTCTGGGGAATCCATGTCATCAGCAGCTTTGTGAAGTGTCCCAGGAGGTGAGGAGCTAAAGCCTTCTGCCAACAGCCATGAAAGTGAGCTGAGAAGTGCATCTTCTCAGCCCAGTCAAGTTTCAAGTTACTGCAGACCCTGCTGACACTCTAACTGCAGCCTCATCAGAGGCCTTGAGCCAGCACCACCAAGAAAAGCTGCTCTAGAATTCTAAACTCTCAGAAACTGTGAGAAAATAAGTGTTCACTCTTTTACCCTGAAAAAATTTGAAAGAATTTTCTATACAGCAATCATTAATTAATACAGACATACATGCATGAACAAGCCTTTTCTTAATTTCAATTTTTATCATGGATTAAAGGGTACATGTGCAGGTTTGTTACAGGGATAAACTGTGTGATGCTGAGGTGTGGAGTACCAATGATCCCATCACCCAGTCCGGAAGAATCGTACCCAACAGGAGTTTCTTCAGCTTACATTCCCCTCCTTTTCTCCTCCAGTGATCCCCAGTGTTTATCATTCCCATCTTTGCAATCATGTCTATTCAATGTTTAGTTTCCACTTATAAGTGAGAACATGTGGCAGTTGGTTTTCTGTTCCTGTATTAGTCGCTTAGGATAATAGCCTCCAGCTCCATCCGTGGTACTGCAAAGGACATGATTTTGTTCTTCTTTATGGCTGCATGATATTCCATGGTGTATATGTACCATATTTTCTTTATCTAGTCCACTGCTGATGGACACTTAGGTTGATTTCATGTCCTTACTATTGTTAATAGCACTGCAGTGAACATACAGGTGCCTGTGTCTTTATGAGAGAATGAATTATTTTCCTTTGAGTATATACCCAGTCATGGGATTGCTGGGTCAAATAGTAGTACTATTTTAAGTGGATGAACAATTCTTGTCCTGCCTTCAAGGAGCTTCTAGCTCAGTGAAACTGGTGAACTGTTGATTTACCACTAAACCAAGGGTAGGTACCACGACAGCACATAGATGCAGCACCTATCTCAGTCTTGGTGACAAGAACAGCCAAATGAATGAATGATTCTTAATTTGTGGCTCCAAGAATGAGGACGAGGAAGTAGCAAGAGGAAAGCATGGGCGATTCCAGATAGAAGAGAAAGGGTGAGCCAAGGTTGAGGTTAGGGAGAGGTGAGTACAGTAGTTTCTAGGCCCTGGTTTCATGTGGGCAACAGGGGTGATGAATAATGAGGATGGGGTGGTGAGCTGGGAACAGATGAGGAAGGAAGGTATATATCACAGGAAGGAGTTAGAGGAGAGCCACTGAAGATTTTTAAGCACAAACATGACTACGATTCAGAGTATAAGCCAGGGTAAGTAGGAAACAAGGAGGCACTGGCTGCAGAAACAGGAAATGGTCCTGGGAGTCTGAGAGAGGGTAGTGGCAGTAAGAAAGAGGGGGAGTTGAGTTTGAGGCAAGTTAAGAGGTTAGAATTGACAGATTTGAGGCTGAAATACATAATTTGCATTTTTTTCTTTTAATTTACCCCACTAAGACCCCTGGACACTTAACCCATACCTGCCCCTCCTGTAGTATGGCCATCTTGGTGATTGACACCACAGAGGACTCAGTCTCTCCAGATGGCAATCTGGACATGACTGGAAATACCTCCCTTTCCCTTGTAACTGTATCCAGTTACTGACCTAATTTTACATGTCTAATGCCCAAGATCTTTTTAATTAGAGTGTCCCTTCCCTTCTTTCCCCACCTGAGTAGTGTTAAGTAAACCCTTGCCACCTCTTCCCTCAATTTTTGTAATGGTTCCTAACAGTTTCACTCTTAGCCATACCTTCTTTACGTGAATTCTCTGTATCCCTACCAGGCCCATTCAAAACACTCATATGAGTGTTCACCCACCCTGCTTAGACACATTCACTGGTTCTTCTGCCACTGTGGACACAGTCCACATGCTTTGGCTTGGACGCAAATCATTTTTCTCTAATCTCTAGACTTCTCTCTCTCTCTCTCTCTCTCTCTCTCTATATATATATATATATATGTATGTATGTATCTCCCTTCCTCCCTCCTCTTCTACCTCCTCCTCCTCTCTCTATCTCTCTCTCTCTCTCTATATATATATGTATATATGTATGTATATCCCTTCCTCCCTCCTCTTCCACCTCCTCCTCCTCCCCCCCAAAGCCCTATTGTACAGCCATATTAAACTACTGGGGTCACTTATGTACCTTTAAACCCTTTCTTTTCTCTATATGGATCTTCACTCCCTCCTGTCCCCAGCTAACTCCTACATGTTAGGAGTTAGAACTCATACATGTTAAGACCTAACTGCGCGTTACTTCTTCTTGGATACATAAGCTGCCACCTGATTCCTATCTCCCCTAGCTCTCACCTCACTATATTCAATTTGTGATTTGCATCCAGTCTGTCCCACAAGTTTCCAAACTTCTTGAAGGCAGGGACCACACCTCATGTGCCTGGCACCGTCAGCGCAGTGTCCTGCATAAAATAGACACTCCACAAATGTGAAAGGCTAGAACTGAGCACTGCATTCAAACATTCTGCTTAGTGTCCTGAACAATACAGTCCAAACAGGAAAGTACTGAACATTAAGAATGTTTTTATCTTCTTTAAGAGTTAGAAAAGCTTGAATAATTCTTTCTTATCTGGTATAGGAAAATTTTTGATTTTTTATATTAGATACACTGGAAAGTGAACTATCAAGCATGAAGAGACAAACATCTACTATTTGAACTTTTGACAACTAATTTATAGCTCCAGGACCAATAGGTTATTACGTATATTGTCCTTGTTTGTGCAAGACCAATCAAATACAGCTTTGTATTAATACTTTTCAAAAGATTAAAATTCTGTCTTTTTCATGTTTAACTCTGTCTTCAGATATGAGTCACCTAATGTCTTCTTTGAGAGGAGATTTCTTTGAAGTCTGGGGGACATCCCCAGCTAGAAGACCTGGGCAGAAATATGCTCTGGATGATCATGATCTGAATTCAAAGGGAACAATTAAGGAATTATTTCCATTTTGATTCTAATAGCAAGCTTTTCTACTTGTTGCCCTTCAGCCTGTCTGCATGCCAGCTGAAACTTCAATAGAGCCTCATGACAGAGCTGTTAAAAGACTTTGAAAAGGGAACGTGTGAAATCATAAATGCTTCAGAAATAAGAGAATGTTTCTCAGTCCATTACGTTCTTAACCTCTTGTTTCCGCTTAACAGACTTTGTTAAAGGTCAGTGAGAATGTTTTAACAGCAAATGCTTGGGACTTCCAAGAACATATTGTTTCCATTCTAGATATCCATTGCTAATAAAGAACTGGTTTGGTATATTCTGTACTTATATTTTCAGTAAAAATAAAAAGTCAGCATCAGAAAGACTTTTTTTTTTTTTTTTAACTTTTTTTTTTTTTATTATTACTATTATCATTATTATACTTTAGGCTCTATGGTACATGTGCGCAACGTGCAGGTAAGTTACATATGTATACATGTGCCATGCTGGTGCTCTGCACCCACCAACTCGTCATCTAGCATTAGGTATATCTCCCAATGCTATCCCTCCCCCCTCCCCCCACCCCACAACAGTCCCTGAAGTCTGATGTTCCCCTTCCTGTGTCCATGTGTTTTCATTGTTCAGTTCCCACCTATGAGTGAGAATATGCGGTGTTTGGTTTTTTGTTCTTGCGATAGTTTACTGAGAATGATGATTTCCAATTTCATCCATGGCCCTACAAAGGACATGAACTCATCATTTTTTATGGCTGCATAGTATTCCATGGTGTATATGTGCCACATTTTCTTAATCCAGTCTATCATTGTTGGACATTTGGGTTGGTTCCAAGTCTTTGCTATTGTGAATAATGCTGCAATAAACATACGTGTGCATGTGTCTTTATAGCAGCATGATTTATCGTCCTTTGGGTATATACCCAGTAATGGGATGGCTGGGTCAAATGGAATTTCTAGTTCTAGATCCCTGAGGAATCGCCACACTGACTTCCACAAGGGTTGAACTAGTTTACAGTCCCACCAACAGTGTAAAAGTGTTCCTATTTCTCCACATCCTCTCCAGCACCTGTTGTTTCCTGACTTCTTAATGATTGCCATTCTAACTGGTGTGAGATGGTATCTCATTGTGGTTTTGATTTGCATTTCTCTGATGGCCAGTGATGTTGAGCATTTTTTCATGTGTTTTTTGGCTGCATAAATGTCTTCTTTTGAGAAGTGTCTGTTCATGTCCTTTGCCCACTTTTTGATGGGGTTGTTTGTTTTTTTCTTGTAAATTTGTTGGAGTTCATTGTAGATTCTGGATATTAGCCCTTTGTCAGACGAGTAGGTTGCGAAAATTTTCTCCCATTTTGTAGGTTGCCTGTTCACTCTGATGGTAGTTTCCTTTGCTGTGCAGAAGCTCTTGAGTTTAATTAGATCCCATCTGTCAATTTTGGCTTTTGTTGCCATTGCTTTTGGTGTTTTTGACATGAAGTCCTTGCCCATGCCTATGTCCTGAATGGTAATGCCTAGGTTTTCTTCTAGGGTTTTTATGGTTTTAGGTCTAACATTTAAGTCTTTAATCCATCTTGAATTGATTTTTGTATAAGGTGAAAGGAAGGGATCCAGTTTCAGCTTTCTACATATGGCTAGCCAGTTTTCCCAGCACCATTTATTAAATAGGGAATCCTTTCCCCATTTCTTGTTTTTGTCAGGTTTGTCAAAGATCAGATAGTTGTAGATATGTGGCATTATTTCTGACGGCTCTGTTCTGTTCCATTGATCTATATCTCTGTTTTGGTACCAGTACCATGCTGTTTTGGTTACTGTAGCCTTGTAGTATAGTTTGAAGTCAGGTAGTGTGATGCCTCCAGCTTTGTTCTTTTGGCTTAGGATTGACTTGGCGATGCGGGCTCTTTTTTGGTTCCATATGAACTTTAAAGTAGTTTTTTCCAATTCTGTGAAGAAAGTCATTGGTAACTTGATGGGGATGGCATTGAATCTGTAAATTACCTTGGGAAGGATGGCCATTTTCATGATATTGATTCTTCCTACCCATGAGCATGGAATGTTCTTCCATTTGTTTGTATCCTCTTTTATTTCCTTGAGCAGTGGTTTGTAGTTCTCCTTGAAGAGGTCCTTCACATCCCTTGTAAGTTGGATTCCTAGGTATTTTATTCTCTTTGAAGCAATTGTGAATGGGAGTTCACTCATGATTTGGCTCTTTGTTAGTCTGTTATTGATGTATAAGAATGCTTGTGATTTTTGCACATTGATTTTGTATCCTGAGACTTTGCTGAAGTTGCTTATCAGCTTAAGGAGATTTTGGGCTGAGACAATGGGGTTTTCTAGATATACTATCATGTCATCTGCAAACAGGGACAATTTGACTTCCTCTTTTCCTACTTGAATACCCTTGATTTCCTTCTCCTGCCTAATTGCCCTGGCCAGAACTTCCAACACTATGTTGAATAGAAGTGGTGAGAGAGGGCATCCCTGTCTTGTGCTAGTTTTCAAAGGGAATGCTTCCAGTTTTTGCCCATTCAGTATGATATTGGCTGTGGGTTTGTCATAAATAGCTCTTATTATTTTGAGATACGTCCCATCAATACCTAATTTATTGAGAGTTTTTAGCATGAAGGGTTGTTGAATTTTGTCAAAGGCCTTTTCTGCATCTATTGAGATAATCATGTGGTTTTTGTCTTTGGTTCTGTTTATATGCTGGATTACATTTATTGATTTGCGTATATTGAACCAGCCTTGCATCCCAGGGATGAAGCCCACTTGATCATGGTGGATAAGCTTTTTGATGTGCTGCTGGATTCTGTTTGCCAGTATTTTATTGAGGATTTTTGCATCAATGTTCATCAAGGATATTGGTCTAAAATTCTCTTTTTTTGTTGTGTCTCTGCCAGGCTTTGGTATCAGGATGATGCTGGCCTCATAAAATGAGTTAGGGAGGATTCCCTCTTTTTCTATTGATTGGAATAGTTTCAGAAGGAATGGTACGAGCTCCTCCTTGTACCTCTGGTAGAATTCGGCTGTGAACCCATCTGGTCCTGGACTTTTTTTGGTTGGTAAGCTATTGATTATTGCCACAATTTCAGCTCCTGTTATTGGTCTATTCAGAGATTCAACTTCTTCCTGGTTTAGTCTTGGGAGGGTGTATGTGTCCAGGAATTTATCCATTTCTTCTAGATTTTCTAGTTTATTTGCGTAGAGGTGCTTGTAATATTCTCTGATGGTAGTTTGTATTTCTGTGGGATTGGTGGTGATATCCCCTTTATCATTTTTTATTGCATCTATTTGATTCTTCTCTCTTTTTTTCTTTATTAGTCTTGCTAGCGGTCTATCAATTTTGTTGATCCTTTCAAAAAACCAGCTCCTGGATTCATTAATTTTTTGAAGGGTTTTATGTGTCTCTATTTCCTTCAGTTCTGCTCTGATTTTAGTTATTTCTTCCCTTCTGCTAGCTTTTGAATGTGTTTGCTCTTGCTTTTCTAGTTCTTTTAATTGTGATGTTAGGGTGTCAATTTTGGATCTTTCCTGCTTTCTCTTGTGGGCATTTAGTGCTATAAATTTCCCTCTACACACTGCTTTGAATGCATCCCAGAGATTCTGGTATGTTGTGTCTTGGTTCTCGTTGGTTTCAAAGAACATCTTTATTTCTGCCTTCATTTCGTTATGTACCCAGTAGTCATTCAGGAGCAGGTTGTTCAGTTTCCATGTAGTTGAGCGGTTTTGAGTGAGATTCTTAATCCTGAGTCTAGCTTGATTGCACTGTGATCTGAGAGATAGTTTGTTATAATTTCTGTTCTTTTACATTTATTGAGGAGAGCTTTACTTCCAAGTATATGGTCAATTTTGGAATAGGTGTGGTGTGGTGCTAAAAAAATGTATATTCTGTTGATTTGGGGTGGAGAGTTCTGTAGATGTCTATTAGGTCCGCTTGGTGCAGAGCTGAGTTCAATTCCTGGGTATCCTTGTTGACTTTCTGTCTCGTTGATCTGTCTAATGTTGACAGTGGGGTGTTAAAGTCTCCCATTATTAATGTGTGGGAGTCTAAGTCTCTTTGTAGGTCACTCAGGACTTGCTTTATGAATCTGGGTGCTCCTGTATTGGGTGCATATATATTTAGAATAGTTAGCTCTTCTTGTTGAATTAATCCCTTTACCATTATGTAATGGCCTTCTTTGTCTCTTTTGATCTTTGTTGGTTTAAAGTCTGTTTTATCAGAGACTAGGATTGCAACCCCTGCCTTTTTTTGTTTTCCATTTGCTTGGTAGATCTTCCTCCATCCTTTTATTTTGAGCCTATGTGTGTCTCTGCATGTGAGATGGGTTTCCTGAATACAGCACACTGATGGGTCTTGAGTCTTTATCCAATTTGCCAGTCTGTGTCTTTTAATTGGAGCATTTAGTCCATTTACATTTAAAGTTAATATTGTTATGTGTGAATTTGATCCTGTCATTATGATGTTAGCTGGTTATTTTGCTCATTAGTTGATGCAGTCTCTTCCTAGTCTCTATGGTCTTTACATTTCGGTATGATTTTGCAGTGGCTGGTACCGGTTGTGCCTTTCCATGTTTAGTGCTTCCTTCAGGAGCTCTTTTAGGGCAGGCCTGGTGGTGACAAAATCTCTCAGCATTTGCTTGTCTGTAAAGTATTTTATTTCTCCTTCACTTATGAAGCTTAGTTTGGCAGGATATGAAATTCTGGGTTGAAAATTCTTTTCTTTAAGAATGTTGAATATTGGCCCCCACTCTCTTCTGGCTTGTAGGGTTTCTGCCGAGAGATCCGCTGTTAGTCTGATGGGCTTCCCTTTGATGGCAACCCGACCTTTCTCTCTGGCTGCCCTTAACATTTTTTCCTTCATTTCAACTTTGGTGAATCTGACAATTATGTGTCTTGGAGTTGCTCTTCTCGAGGAGTATCTTTGTGGCGTTCTCTGTATTTCCTGAATCTGAATGTTGGCCTGCCTTGCTAGATTGGGGAAGTTCTGGATAATATCCTGCAGAGTGTTTTCCAACTTGTTTCCATTCTCCCCGTCACTTTCAGGTACACCAATCAGACGTAGATTTGGTCTTTTCACATAGTCCCACAGTTCTTGGAGGCTTTGCTCGTTTCTTTTTATTCTTTTTTCTCTAAACTTCCCTTCTCGCTTCATTTCATTCATTTCATCTTCCAGGGCTGATACCCTTTCTTCCATTTGATCGCATCGGCTCCTTAGGCTTCTGCATTCTTCACGTAGTTCTCGAGCCTTGGTTTTCAGCTCCATCAGCTCCTTTAAGCACTTCTCTGTATTGGTTATTCTAGTTATACATTCTTCTAAATTTTTTTCAAAGTTTTCAACTTCTTTGCCTTTGGTTTGAATATCTTCCCGTAGCTCAGAGTAATTTGATCGTCTGAAGCCTTCTTCTCTCAGCTCGTCAAAGTCATTCTCCGTCCAGCTTTGTTCTGTTGCTGGTGAGGAACTGCGTTCCTTTGGAGGAGGAGAGGTACTCTGCTTTTTAGAGTTTCCAGTTTTTCTGCTCTGTTTTTTCCCCATCTTTGTGGTTTTATCTACTTTTGGTCTTGATGATGGTGATGTACAGATGGGTTTTTGGTGTGGATGTCCTTTCTGTTAGTTTTCCTTCTAACAGAAAGGACCCTCAGCTGCAGGTCTGTTGGAGTACCTGGCCGGCCCTGTGAGGTGTCAGTCTGCCTCTGCGGGGGGGTGCCTCCCAGTTAGGCTGCTCGGGGGTCAGGGGTCAGGGACCCACTTGAGGAGGCAGTCAGCCTGTTCTCAGATCTCCAGCTGCGTGCTGGGAGAACCACTGCTCTCCTCAAAGCTGTCAGACAGGGACATTTAAGTCTGCAGAGGTTACTGTTATCTTTTTGTTTGTCTGTGCCCTGCCCCCAGAGGTGGAGCCTACAGACTCAGGCAGGCCTCCTTGAGCTGTGGTGGGCTCCGCCCAGTTCAAGCTTCCAGGCTGCTTTGTTTACCTAAGCGAGCCTGGGCAATGGCGGGCGCCCCTCCCCCAGCCTCGCTGCCGACTTGCTGTTTGATCTCAGACTGCTGTGCTAGCAATCAGCGAGACTCCGTGGGCGTAGGACCCTCTGAGCCAGGTGTGGGCTATACTCTCCTGGGGCACCGTTTCCTAAGCCCGTCGGAAAGACACAGTATTCGGGTGGGAGTGTCCCGATTTTCCAGGTGCCGTCTGTCACCCCTGGAAATGGAACTCCCTGACCCCTTGCGCTTCCCGAGTGAGGCAATGCCTCGCCCCTGCTTCGGCTGGCGCACGGTGCACTCACCCACTGACCTGCGCCCGCTGTCTGGCACTCCCTAGTGAGATGAACACGGTACCTCAGATGGAAATGCAGAAATCACCCGTCTTCTGCGTTGCTCGCGCTGGGAGCTGTAGACCGGAGCTGTTCCTATTCGGCCATCTTGGCTCCTCCCCGCATCAGAAAGACTTTTGCATAAATCTAAATTTCAAATCTTTGAATTAGGATATATTTGAAAATTTTCAATTTGGTGTTACTTTTCCAATTAGGAAAATGAATAACATAACATCTGTATAATGCATTACAGTTTATGATGAAAATTTCTGTATGCTTTTCTCATTTTTCACTATAAGGGTTGAGTGACATGAATAATAATGTAATTTCATTTTAGATATGAGGAGACTGCAGTCCGAGAAGGTTAGGTTGCTTAACTAACCCTGCTAACCTGTGAATGAGTTGTGATGTGATCCTAGATTTGCAATCACAAACTGACAAACTTCTGTTCTCTATTGAATGCTTCTGTTTTTGTTTTTATTTGTTTCTAAGAAATTTTCGACCAGGCACTGTGGCTCACACTTACAGTCTCAGCACTTCCGTCAAGAAGCCAAAACAGGCAGATCACTTGAGCCCAGGAGTTCAAGACCAGCCTGGGCACCATGCCGAAACTGCATGTCTACAAAAAATACAAAACTTAGCTAGGCATTTTGGCATGGCCTGTAGTCCCAGCTACTTGGGAGAATGAGGTTGCGGTAGCAGTGAGTTGTGTTTGTGCCACTGCACTCTAGCCTGGCAGACAGAATGAGACTCTGTGTTAAAAACAAAAACAACAAAAAACGGTTGTTTTTCCAGCCGTTTTTTCATGAGATTGTTTTTTAAAATGCACAAACTAGTACTTTAAAAGATATTTTTGATTTTCCATTACACAAGTACAGAAATATGTAATTTCTCTATCAACTTTTCCCTTAAGAAATTAATTTTTTTCATTGTCTGAAAGAGATAGAATTACCTGTCTCTAAAGGATATTTTCCTCAAGTACCCACAGGTAATTTTGAATTTGTGGTTCATTTCACCTTTTTATGACTCCAGAAGTTAAATGATTCTTGGCTGTACATCGAAAGATGATTATGTAGTTATTATTTATTTTTATAGCTCAGATGAACCTGGTACTAGCTTCATTATAGTGCATGTCCCATCGGCCAAATGAACACAATCTGGAAATATGACATGCATTTTTAATAGTAATAAGGCAATAATTCTGCATTTTGTGTAGGTGTACCAGGGGCTACTTAAGTGAGGTTTAATGTCAATTAAGAAACACTGCGGTGCCCTTACTGGAATCTTGTAATAGTCACATTTCTCTGGTTGTTTTATGAAGTCAGGTGTAAAACAATCACTTTAAGGGGGACTTACTAAGTATGGACCTGTGCATCATTTTTCTTAGCTATATATATTAACGTATAGTAAAAATAAGCAGCACAAACTTTTCTTCTGTTTCTAGAGTGACAGGCATTCTGTAGTATTGATAGGACATAAATAGACATCATTAAATGCTTTACCCATGGCTTTGGGCCCTAGTATCATTATCTGAAAGCATTTAGAATGAATAACTAAAAGCCAAGAAAATTTACAAATCTCATTTTGGAGAATAATTACAGTTATCCATCACCAAACTGCTGGCAAGTAATGGCGTTGCCTCATTGGATTTTATCCCTTTTTATGACTCTGGCTGTTCCTCAGATGTAAGGTCTATAAGCCATCAAGTGGATTGGAAGGGCCAGGAAGACCAGAGGCCCAGAATGACTTCAAGAAACAGCATATAAAAGAGCATTGGCACAATATGGAGAACCAGCTGAAATATTTGGAATTTGTATGTGCTGAGCCGTGTGAAGATTGCTACCCAGTATTAATCATATTCCAAAAGATAGGTTATCATTAGCATTTATAATAACATGTAAGTTCTACTCTGTGCTACCTGATGTAGGAGACTTTATTAGTTACTCATGGCTGCAGGAACAAGGTCCACAAATCAAGTGGCTTAAAACAACAGATATTTATTCACTTACAGTTCTCGAAGCTAGAAGTCCAAAATCAAGATGTCAGCAGAGCCATGCTCTAGGGAAAGATTCCTTCTTTGTTTCTGGTGGTTGTCAGTAATCCTTGGCATTTCTTGTCTTGTAGATGCATCACTCCAATCTCTACCTCTGTCTTCACATGGCCTTTACCTGGTAAGACTAGGTCCAAACTTCCCACACTATATAAGGACACCAGTCATTGCATTAGAACCTCCCATAATCCAGTAAGACTTTACCTTAACTTGGTTGCATTTGCAAAGACCCTTTGTCCAATTCAACAAAGACCATACATTTCCTAACTCAATGGCTTTGGAAGTTAGTGATATTGAAAATATAAATGTGTATTTTTAGAACCAGTATGAAACATGTGTTTATTATCTATTGCTACATAACAAATCACCCCAAAACTTAGTGCCTTAAAACAACAGCCGTTTTGTTATATATCAGGATTTTGTGGGTCAAAATTTGGATGGGGTTTGGCTGGGCAATTCTCCACGTGGCATCCTGGTGGTATCCAGTTAGTGGCTTGGCTGGAGAGTGAAAAATGGTTTTGTTCACAGCTAGAAGGCTGGGCTTGGCTTAATCTCTCTCATTCTCCCTGTGAGCTCAGGACCTTTCCACACATTCCCTCCAGCAGAGTAACTGTATATCTTAAATGACAGTTCACGGTTTTAAGAGTAAGTAATTAAAGAGACAGGAACTGAAAACTGCTAGCCATTAATAAGGGACAGGCCCCCAAACTGGCACAGCATAGCTTCCATAATACTGTTTGTCATTATAGTCAGAGCATACCCTCACATTTAAGGGGAGAGGTGTAACTCTCTGTGGAAAGACTGTTGTTCACGTTTTGGCCACAGATAGCTTACATTTCTCCCATCTTTGAAAATCTCATGCCAGCAGGGAACAGTGGCTCACGCCTGTAATTCCAGCATTTTGGGAGGCTGAGGAAGATGGATCACTTGAGGTCAGGAGAGCAGCCTGGCCAAAATGGTGAAACTACATCTTTATTAAAAATACAAAAATTAGCGTGATATACAAACAACACTCACATGCACAGCACATGCACACACCAACTCACACATGGACTTTCAAACACGTAACTGAAACAAGTTTCTTCACATAGCAGTTACTGTAAGTCTGGGCAATGTACTTGGTTATATTCCTTTCTTTCTATTATATTTAATTTTTAGAAATTCTGATCATTATCCACTGAATTAATTTCACAACTGCAGTTTATTTCATAAACTGAAGTGTGAAAAACAACTGGTCAAGAAGATGCATAAGTCAACAAGCCTTGTGGGTCTCTGTTGCACAATAAGTTATTGTTAAAATTTTTTCTTTACAGGAAGATCTGGGAATTGATTTAACAAGGGGATAGGAAAAAACTTTTCACAAATTTCTTTCTCAGTGGCTTCTTTGATAAAATATATATCCAGTGTATTTTGATATATGTTATTTATTATCTGCCAATGATGTGTCTGTTTATTTTGAGCTGCTTTGATAACACATTAGTTTGAAGTAGCCATAAAACCTTTTAAACTTTGATAGGTTGTGAAAATACCATTAGGTCCTCGTAGAAGTTATCATATTTCATGATGTGAAAAGTTTATAATTTTTCAAGTTTGTTTAGAAACTATATTCATGTTGATGATTTGAAAAAGAAAAAAATGGGAAAATGATTATGAAATAAATTATACTATACCATTAATATACAATTATAAAATATAGAGTCATTCTTCAGTTTTCCAGTAAATGAGTATTTACTTAGTTTTGAAATGCAATAGTGAACGGGACAACACAAATCTTCCATTATGGAACTTATGTTCTGCAAGGTCAAATAGAAGAAAACAAATCAACAGCCAAATGAAATAATTGTGCATTGTGATGAATGCCATGAAAGGATTAAACATGAGCTGAAATAGAGAATTTTAAAGTCAGCTCTTGTATTAGGGTTCTCTAGAGGGACAGAACTAAGAGGATAGATATATGTGTATATATAGAGAGAGGGGAGTTTATTAAGTATTAACTCACATGATCACAAGATCCCACAATAGGCCGTCTGCAAGCTGAGGAGCAAAGAAAGCCAGTCCGAGTCCCAAAGCAGAAGAACTTGGAGTCCAATATTCCAGGGCAGGAAGGGTCCAGCAAGGAAGAAAGATGTAGGCTGGGAGGCTAGGCGAGTCTAGTCTTTTAATGTTTTACTGCCTGCTTTATATTCTAGCCAGGCTGGCAGCTGACTAGATGGTGCTCAGCCAAATTAAAGGTGGATCTGCCTTCCCCAGCCCACTGACCCAAATGTTAATCTCTTTTGGCAACACCCTCGTAGACACACCCAGGATCAATCCTTTGCATCCTTCAAGCCAATCAAGTTCACACTCAGTATTAACCATCACAGCTCTTGACACAGGGTGGTCAGAGAGAGGCTCTCTGCTCTGAGTAGTTGGCATTAAGAAGAATCTAAAGAATAAGAAGGAGCTGCCTGTGATTAGATCACTAGGAAGAATGTTCCAGATGATGGGTAAAACATAATGCAAAAGTTCTGGGGTCAGGATGAGGTTGCTTTGTTTGGGCAACTGAAACCCCAGAATGAGTGATACCTAGGGAGTGAGTTAAGTGAGAGATTGTCTGAGATGAGAGAGAAAGGTAGACAGGAACCGATCTAACAGGGCCTACTAGGCCATAGTAAGGAGTTTAGAGTTTCTTTCTTTCCTTAGCCAGATGGGAAGCTATTCAAGTGTCTTTGCAGGAGAGGGCAAGGTCTAATTTATATTTTAAGAAGCTCAGTCTGACTGCTGCTTGGAGATTGAACCAGAGTGGAACAAAAGTAGAAGTGGGGCGTACACTGGGCTTATTCCTTTTGAACGTCCGGGGATAAAAGTTCAGCTTCTACACTGACTATTTCCTATGGAATTTTTGGTTCTTGTCAGTTAAATTGAACATAGAAATATGGAGACACCTTAAATTTAAATTAAAAAGGCAAGGGTTCTGTTTAGTTTTGTCTAAACTATCCTGTAAATAGCAATTTGCAAAATGAGATTCATCTTTTTCTTTAAAAACTTGTAGATTCCTTTAAATTTAATTCTGATTTCCCCTTGAAAATGGTAATAATTCCTAAGAGGTGTCAGAAATCAACATGTGTTTATTTACATGCTCTGTACCCCAAGTGAAAAAGTAATGTGCATATTTTTCTAAAGAAAGGATTTTATAATGTAAGAACTGTGGGCTGATCGTTAAAGAAAAAAAATCTAACATTTGCTGAAATGGTAAGGAAGACTTTATTCAGGACTATTGTGATAGGTGTCAAAACTATCAGAATTGAGGAGAGAAATGGGTCTCAACTGCAAATACATGCAAGGACAAGTAGAGATTTATATCATTAGGACAAATAGGTTTAATACCTTTTCCTCACCCATCACAAGGGTCTAGCTGACACTGATATGGCAAAAGACAGATTAATAAGAAAAGAGTATAACAAATTTATTTAACAAAGTTTTATGTTACATAGAAGCCTGCAGGAAAACTGTATTTTTATGTTTTTTAATGTATTTTTTATGTTTAGGTTTGATGAAGAATAGTCATGTAGAAATATAATTGGACAAAAAGCATATGATGTAATGATATAAACCTAAGGCAGGGGAAGGCAGCCAGGACTATTTATTCCAATTCTTCTTGGCCTCTCTCTTTAGAATTTTTTCCTCCTGGGTATGGGGCAGGTCACCTATCAAATGAGGGTCTTCAAGGGAGAAAGGAGGTCAGAGAGTGACATTTCTAGGTTTTATGGCTTGCTTTGGGGGAGAGGAGTTCTAGTTTCTATTACCTGCTTTGGGGAAAAGGAATTCTAGTTTTTATGGCCTGCTTTGGGGGTGAAATAGGAGAAGGAGAAAGGAGGGCAGAAGAAGGTCAGAGAGAACTTCCTGCTTTTGAGGCCCTGCCAATCCCTTTCAGAAGTTCAAAGTCCTCAGCCTGCCAAAGCAACGTACTTTAGAGTATCATGCTCTGAGCTGCAGTAATGGCCAAGAAGCGGGTTTGGAGGTGATAGTGGATGGAAAATTCAGAAGCCAGGACATCAAGAGTAGGGGGAATCTTGCTAAACTGACATAATAGTATTCCTGCTGAGGGCAGGCTGGGGTGATCAGATATTAAGGATGGGAGGATTCCCTGTAAACTTAGGAGGATTCTTGCTGAAACTGGGCTACGCAGGCTTCCCACGGATGGTGGTTTGCTCAGAGGCAAGGTTGAGGCATTGTCAGGAGGAAGGCTTAGGGGAGCCTAATGAAAGTTTGGTCAAGGAAAGCGTCTTGTCATCTTCATTCATTCTTCAAAACAGACATGAGATACAACTGCTACAAAACAAGACAGATTGATGGTTATATTTTATGTGCTGCCCATTAAAGTACTTACATTTTTATTTATCCAGAAATTGTAACTACATACTTTGGTGTTATTAGATTACCCTTGGAAACACTCAGCTACAGCAAGTGTTTTGTGCTGTTTATTTTAGAATTCATGGGACAGCTCACTTGCTAGCCATTAATTTGAGCTTTCAAAGGCAAGTTACACAAGTGACAATAGGGAATTTGATCTATTTGTGTATGTAATTATGAGTTCAACAGGCATTGTTTTTAGGTACTGTGATAGACCCTTTCTCTTACTTAAAGTATGTGATTTGGTTCAAAAGACATTTATGATGTTAATTTTATAAAAAATCAAGAAGGTGATGTGAGTTCCCATACTGTTGGCATCTGAGCTTGGATGACATGTTAACAATAACAGTTAGTATAGATGAAATTCATTCTAGAAATAATACACCTTGTGAGTTAGTAGCAACCTTGAAGTGCATGTAATCAAAATCCCCTATTTTACTGACTGAGAGGCAAGAGAGGTCACATTGCTACTTGGTGACTCTTTCTGTCAAGTTAGAGCATCAAAAGCAATTTACTTGAACTACAGTGGATTAACTCTCCAAAGAAATTACCTTTGTTCAAATATGATTCAATAAAATGCCTTTAACCTTTATCCAGAGCTGCTGCATTTTTTCAGGATGAAGAGTCAAACCTGATTTCTTTTTGTATGAAGATCCACAGGAAAAAAATTCTTTTGCAATTTAATGCCAGAAAACAAAACAAAACAAGCAGAAACTACATCTCTTGTGAATAATTGGCAGGCTTTCCTTTGACAACACGAGACCCGTGAGGTTCATCGTGTTTCTCTTTTTCACTTTGTGTCCAGGGCCTGCGGAGTTAGATGACAAAGGCTAAGGAAATTTTCTCCCTTTTTACTCTATGCTGTTTCTTGTTTCCCATTTAACTTTTCTCTGTGCTTTTGTATGTAAATTTTTATTACAAGCCACCCCACAAATGCTTTTTGAAAGCTAATAAACTATAAATTATTTAGGAATAAATGTTAAGTGACAAAGGCAAAACTATAATCCAGATCTTCTATCTCCCAGTATAAATTTCAATCCATTCTATCACGATTGGAAAGGCATTAATATCTCTGACAATTCCTTTCTCAATGGAAAAAAATGTTTCCAATGTTTGTGCAAAAGGAGATATAAAAGAGGTGTCTTACTCCCTCTATAACTTTGGCTCAAATTTTAAAACTTAACAATTGCACCTCTCAACCACTGAACCAAAAAAAAAAAAAAAAAAAAAAAAAAAAAAAAAAGGAGAGACATAGAAAATAAAATAAAAGGAAAAGAAGAAAAGAAAATCTTTATTTTTGTTTAGTTGCTTTGGAAATTTGGGAGTATATTATTTTATTGGCACTCAGAGCTGTGCACAGTCCCGTTGGAAATGTCTATATATTCACAGTGAAGCTTGGAACAGGCTTGGGTATCCTTTTGAATACAGATTATATGTACAAAGACCAATGCAATAGAAACCTTTTAAATCAAGCTTTTCCTCTGTAACAAAAGTGTCTAGTCTCTTGATTCCTGAATCCATTAGTGCCCTTTGAGTGTCACCCAGTCACATACTGCTGGGCATCAGGTTGCCTTTCCAGTGTGGAAGCCTGAGACTCCTGCACAAAGGAACTCTTAGAGCTCTTGATGTTTCTCATCTTGTGACACTGAATTACAGGGCTTCTCTTTTATTGAAGTGCTGACTGGAAGAAGGGTTATCACAGCAGCCCCAGCCAGCATGGCACAGCTGCCCGCACTCTTTGTAATGTTCTTTGAAAAGAATATATTAATAATGTCCAAAGTTGGGTCAGGCTGTCAGTCACAGAAAGAATTACTCTTGAGAGGTTAAGATTCACTTTCTTAAAATCAAGTGGGAGTCATGGTAGATATTAGAAGAATGGAGCAAAGCACACTTTAATATAACTATCAATGTGCCAATAATAGACATTTGGGGGAGAAACTGGGAATATCATACTTACAGGAAGCATGTCTGATGAGAACTCAGAGAGTGGAAAATACAAGTATGGGATATTATTTTGGATTTCTAGCTATTACATATCATCTTTCCTTTTTCATCATTATTATTATTGCAGACTAAAACCAAATATTATTTATTAATCCTTCAGAAATCACTTTGGAGCCTGCATAAGAGCACATACTCCAGAGTCTGACTGACCATGTTCAAATCCTGGTTTTGTGACATAGCTCCTGGGCTACCCTGGGCAATTTACCTAAACTGACTTTGCCCTACCTCTTATGCAAAATGGGGGTAATAATAGTGCCTACTATATAGGGTTGTTGTGAGGATTAATCGAGTTAATATTTGTAATATTTATAAGTTGCCTAGAATTCTGCCTGGCATAGAGTCAGCCTTATCTGAGTTGTCATTATTATTTTTACAAATTTATCCTATCTACTCAGGTGACAAATTATTTTTATTTCAACATTATTCTCTCATTTATGTACATAAAACTACTATAAATGTTACTATTCTATAGTCAATTGAACATCTTATTTAACAAACATTTAAACAGGTGTTTAAAAATGTATTCTTTGCTGGACATAGTGGCACACACCTGGAATCTCAGCGCTTTGGGAGGCTAAGGGAGGAGGATTCCTCTAGGCCAGGAGTTTGAGACCAGCCTGGGCAACACAGCAAGATCCCATGCCTTCAAAAAATTTTTTTAATTAACTGGGCATGGTGACACATGCCTGTGGTCCCAGCTACTCAGGAGCCTAAGGTGGGAGAATTTCTTGAGTCCAGGAGTTTGAGGCTACAGTAAGCTCTGATTGCGCCACTGCACTCCAGGATGCATGACAGATCAAGTCTCTATCTCTTAAAAAAAAAAGTATACTTAGTGTTCTGTTTATAGAAACTTTTGAAATAGAAAGTGAGTATGAAATTGCTGTAGTATAGAGATCACATTTTGATTCTTTATGGATGAATAAGGTTGTTATTATGGTCAATGTGTAATTAGTATCCAAGTGATACTTAACATTTTAAAAGTTAATGTTATTAACATTAGAGAATTATGCAAATAGAAGACAAGAAAGCAAACTGGAAAAGGCATTGCATCTTGACATGAAAGTTTGGATTGGTTGTTGAGATTCAGAAATCCCTTTGACAGCCAGGCTTGGGGGTGGAGGGTTATTGTGACTTCTGGGACAACACAGTGCTGGAGCTGGACCTTGATGGACTCATCTGAAACACAAATAAAGAAATCACTTCTTTGAAATAAGTTTAAAAGAACATTAAACATCAGGTAGCCCAACCTCTATGACTTCTATTTAGAACAGTTGATGTGAATGGGAAATATAATGTGCATAATAAGTGCATTATGTAATTACGTACATATATTATACATAAGTGCATAGTCTATATACTACATTTCCAGATGTCTACGTTTTGAATTATTGTTATCACAACAATATTAATGTTTGTGATATTTCAAAGCTCTGTATACAGGGAGGAGAGTGATTAAAAGCATTTTAAAATGTGAACACTAGATTACCCATATTTAGCTAGATAGCTTAATATTTTTACGTAGGTATTCAATAGAAAATGGTACATTATATTTTCTCTCCTCACTACAATAGTGTATGTAGAAAAGCATACTACAACAGTGTATGTAGAAAAGCATACACTATTGCTTTTCTTTATGAGTTGGCAGTGGGAAGGGTGAACTGTGTGATTTAGTAAGTACTTTATACTTCTAATTGCTATGTGTGTTATCCTGCAACCCAGTTGCCTATAGATATTGACTGCTGTCAGTACTCCAGTTTGCTACACACTAGTAAACCACTGATAAAACTAAGAAATTTAGAGTCTTTTGTAGTTCCATATGAATTTTAAATTTTTTTCTTTCTGTTTCTGTGAAGAATGTCATTGGTATTTTGATAGGGATTGCATTAAATTGGTAGATAACTTTGAGTACCGTGGAAATTTTAACAATATTAATTTTTCCAGTACAATCCAATATATTTTTATTTATTTGTGTCCTTCTCATTTTCTTTCATCAGTGTTTTATGGTATTCATTGTAGAGATCTTTTACCTCTTTGATTAAGTTTATTCCTAGTTATTTTATTTTATTTTTTGGTAGCTATTGGAAATGGGATTGCTTTCTTGATTTCATTTTCAGATATTTTGCTATTGGTGTATAGAAACTCTACTGGTTATTGTATGTTGACTTTGTATCCTGGAACTTTACCACATTTATTTATTAATTAAAACGGTTTTTTGTGGTGGCCATGGTGACATGGCCACCAAAATATGTATGTGTGGGTATATATATACACACACACACACACACATATATACGCACATATACACACATATGTATGTATATATACACATATATATACACATATATACATATGTATACCTGGAATATATATACCAGACTATATATAATCAGGTCATCTACAAACAGGGACAGTTTGACTTCTTTCTTTCCAACTTGGATGTCCTATATTTTACTTCTTTTGCCTAATTTTTCAGCTAGAACTTCCATTACTATGTTGAAGAAAAATAAAACGGTGTGTGTGTGTATGTTTTCCTGCATACATACACAATGGAATACTATTCAGCCATAAAACAGAATGAAATCCTATCATTTGCGGCAACATAGATGAAGCTAGAGAACATTATGTAAGTGAAGCAAGCCAGGCACAGAAAGACAAACATCATATAACCCCACTCTTGTGTGGAGTATAAAGAAGTTGATCACATAGAAGTAGACAGTAGAATAGTTGTTACCAGAGGCAGGGGAGGACAGAGTGGAGCGGAAGGTGGGGAGAGGTTAGTAAACACGTGAAACGTTATGGTTAGCCAGGAAGAATAAGTTCAGGTGTTCTATTACCCAGTAGGGTCAATGTAACTAAAGTAATGTATATTTCAAGATAGCTGAAAAAGAGGATTTTGAATGTTATTGCCACAAAGAAATGATAAATGTTTAAAGTGATCGATGTGTCAATTACCCTTATTTGAACATTTTACTGTGTATTCATGTATTGAAACATCACACTGTAACCTATAAATATGTACACTTATGATGTGAATTATAAATAAAAGAAAATTTTTAAAAAATCTAGGAAATTTGGAATTGTGAACTGTACCATATTAGCCAATAAATTATAAGATATCAATGATTTGTAGACCTTATGCAGCTATTAAACTAGCAAATCCTGTTTTTTGCATTAAAATGATCTTGGAAATAATTTATCACATGTATATTTTAAGAGCTTTGAGATCATATACATGCAGAAGAAATGATCCCAGTGTGAAGGGGCTGACTGGCCCTCCTATATTTTGAAGGTCTGGAAATGGCATGACATGGATATTACTGAGTCTACCAAAGCCTTTACTTTTAGACATCATGGGAGTTGTGTTCTAGGTGCCACTAGAAAGGTTGACCTGAGTCCAGTTATTCTACATTAGTAATTCACCGCAGAACCATCAGGGTTACTGCAAACTATAAGACTTAGATTGAATTTTCTGAGATTTATGGAAAAGACAGGGTACAATAATTTAGTGACTATCACAAGGTACTTGGAATGGGTACAATAACTGCTCAGTAGCCTATTCGAGGAGCAAATGAATGACATAACATTCTCACTTTACCTTTCATTTATTATGGCCAATCTGAAAATCCTAATGACAAGCGACATTTTAAACAGGAAAACTGAGGTCATTTAGAATAGTGAATAAAGGGTTGGTGGCATACATGTCTGAAGAGCCAACACAAAGATCTTCCTGTGGACAGATATTTACAAGTGATGCTTTCCCATACAAACTGTAAGTTGGTTCTGGAGGGTGTAGTAGTAACAGGATTTTAATGTGAAGGCATCTACTGTAAATTCAGTTTACTAAAAGCAGAGAGTCCTTGGCTTATCTATGTGCTGCATAACTTAAAATTACACTTCAATGAAGGAAGATAGGAGCTTTGCTTGAATTTATTCTATCCAAAGAGAACAATGTATTGGTGCTTGTGGGAACCTTGGGAGGTCATCATGCTATCAACATAAAAGTTGCAGTAGAGAGAAAAATGAGTTGTTGGGCATCTCCAGATATGAGTCTTGCCTTTAAAGAAAAAGATATCAGAATATCTTAAAATAAAAAGATTTATTTCCATGTTCAAAGATTCTAAAGAGATTATCTAAGAATTGATAGAAGAGTTTCAAAGGCATATCTTGACTATACAATTACAAATTACCTTAAGGAAGATCAAAATTAGACATTTCTGTGGAAATATAAGTAGGTTTTTAATCAACTTTTGAAAGGAAAACACATAAAAATATCAAAGGAAAATGCATAACTAAGCAAGGATTAAAAAATATGAATAAACATGTAAGAATAATGCCAAAGTGTAGGATGGGATGATTTTTTGAAAAAATGTTAAAAAATTTAAGAAATATTTTTGCAAAGCTAGTTAGAGCAAAACTAACAAGGAAGATATAATAGGCTCATTCTGGGGTAGATAAGTATGAGGTTGCAAAATGACAATGGGAAGGCAAGAGCTACTCATTCTTCATTTCTTCCATTTTATCCTAGCCAAAGAATACACTTTCAGTTCAAGGAAGAGATTCTTCATTAATCAGATAGGGGATCAGAGAGTGAGAAAACACACAGCACTTAAATAAGTCAAGTCTCAGAAGACTTGTCAGGCCTTAAATGAGCTTGAAGATATTATTTTAGACTAACTATCGTATTTTTTATTTTTTTTTTATTGTTTTATTTATTATCAGTATTTTATTGTTCATAAATATGCTAGGCTGCCATCGATAGGCAGCCTTGATCCTAATTTCCAACATTTAGGAAAAGGTGAATTTAAGCAGCTATCAATTATTATATGTATTAGTCTCCAGCAAAGGACTAATAAATAGAGGACATAAGAAATACTTGGAAAAGAATGTAGTGATCACTAGAAAGCCTCGTGAGTTCACTAAAAACAAATCATTCAACTTAAACTATTTGGTCTGTTTTGAAGGAATACTAATCCAGGAAGCATGCTTATATTTGTAGATGACATAATTTTTTAGGCATTGTAGATAAATTTAAAAACACTACCAAATTTGAAAAGAAAATTCTGTTGGCTTGCATGATGGAAAAGACAGACAAGATGATATACTTTGTTAGAAATCAACCTCCAAAGCACAGAATAGGAAAATACATATGTAACAACATTAAGGTTAAAATAGGCAGAGGTTTCAGTTGCCCACAGATTGTATGAGACCCAGTTGTGTTTTCTGGCTTCTAAAGTATCTAACATAAATCTTAGGCTGCTCTATGGGACTATCTAGCTGAGATTAGCAGAAACTCTCCACTGAGCAGTTCTCATCTGGAGTATTTGGCTTACTCTGGGCTCTGAATTTTAAGATGAACCCTCATAAACAAGAATGTCCTCACCTGAGATGAGTGAAAACTATGTTGTATAAGAAACTGTTGAAACCATTGGAGATACTAGTTTGGAAGGAATCACACATGATGACTATTCTTAAATATAAGAAAAATAATATCATTTACGCATTTCTCATCCAAAATATTGAACTAAGAAATATGAGCCAAAGCCTGCCTGTCCTACTCAACAAAGGCAAGTAATGTCTTTCTCGTGCCTGACTTTCAGAAAATTCCTCTGTGTTTTCAGATTTTCATTTTAGGTTAGCAGAAATGATGGTCCCTTCTGCCAAAGCAGCTGTGTAACCCTTGAACAGGTCATTACACAAACATACCCTGATCTGGAATATGCAATCCTAGTATTAATAGTTATCATTTAAAAAATAACTCCATATGGACAAAGGAAAAGCCTGAGTATTTCGTGAGCCTCATTAGTTCTTGGGACTATTGCACATCATCATGCATCTTCTGCCATATTTAATTGTGCAACGAAATTTGTGGCACAGTTGCTTGGAGGGTCCAGGTGTTTTCATGTGGAAGTGCAGCAATGGGATTCTTTAATATTTAATCCCTCTAGGGAGGATTAGAGCAAGCTGCCTTGTTTTAGAGGGACTGGGAGTCTGGCATGCTGAAATTAGAGGTGGGAATTGATTCAGGAATGTTTAAGCCTGGGTTGAGGCAAAAACCTAACTATACAGGTAAAGGTTAGAACTAGATATAGGTATTAGAGATGACGGATTGTGATTTGTTCAACTATTAGTAATTTGTATACATTTAGTGAATAAAACAGGCTTTAAATAGAAGGTTTAGGTAAAGTTGAAGAAAATATAAAACTTTAGGAAAAGTGTAATTAGAGAAGCAGAGGTTGAAATTTGCTGTCGGCTCAAGGAGGCCTGCCTGCCTCTGTAGGCTCCAACTCTGGGGGCAGGGCACAGACAAACAAAAAGACAACAGTAACCTCTGCAGATTTAAATGTCCCTGTCTAACAGCTTTGAGGAGAGCAGTGGTTCTCCCAGCACGCAGCTGGAGATCTGAGAATGGGCAGACTGCCTCCTGACCCCTGAGCAGCCTAACTGTGAGGCACCCCCCAGTAGGGGCAAACTGACACCTCACACGACCGGGTACTCCTCTGAGACAAAACTTCCAGAGGAACTATCGGACAGCAGCATTCGCAGATCACGAAAATCCATGGTTCTGCAGACACCGCTGCTGATACCTAGGGAAACAGGGTCTGGAGTGGACCTCTAGCAAACTCCAACAGACCTGCAGCTGAGGGTCCTGTCTGTTAGAAGGAAAACTAACAAACAGAAAGGACATCCACAACAAAAACACATCTGTACAACACCATCATCAAAGACCAAAAGTAGTTAAAACCACAAAGATGGGGACAAAACAGAGCAGAAAAACTGGAAACTCTAAAAAGCAGAGCGCCTCTCCTCCTCCAAAGGAATGCAGTCCTCACCAGCAATGGAAAACAGCTGGACGGAGAATGACTTTGACGAGTTGAGTGAAGAAGGCTTCAGACGATCAAACTACTCCGAGCTACAGGAGGAAATTCAAACCAAAGGCAAAGAAGTTGAAAACTTTGAAAAAAACTTTAGACGAATGTATAACTAGAATAAGCAATACAGAGAAGTGCTTAAAGGAGCGGATGGAACTGAAAGCCAACGCTCGAGAACTATGTGAAGAATGCAGACGCCTCAGGAGCCGATGCGACCAACGGCAAGACAGGGTGTCAGTGATGGAAGATGAAATGAATGAAATGAAGTGAGAAGGGAAGTTTAGAGAAAAAAGAATAAAAAGAAATGAACAAAGCCTCCAAGAAATATGAGACTATGTGAAAAGACCAAATCTGCGTCTGATTGGTGTACCTGAAAGTGAGGGGGAGAATGGAGCCAAGTTGGAAAACACTCTGCAGGATATTATCCACGAGAACTTACCCAATCTAGCAAGGCAGACCAACATTCAGATTCAGGAAATACAGAGAACGCCACAAAGATACTCCTCGAGAAGAACAACTCCAAGACACATAATTGTCAGATTCACCAAAGTTGAAATGAAGGAAAAAATGTTAAGGGCAGCCAGAGAGAAAGGTCGGGTTACCCACAAAGGGAAGCCCATTACACTAACAGCGGATCTCTCGGCAGAAACTCTACAAGCCAGAAGACGGGGGGGCCAATATTCAACATTCTTAAACAAAAGAATTTTCAACCTAGAATTTCATATCCAGCCAAACTGAGCTTCATAAGTGAAGGAGAAATAAAATCCTTTACAGACAAGCAAATGCTGAGAGATTTTGTCACCACCAGGCCTGCCCTAAAAGAGCTCCTGAAGGAAGCACTAAACGTGGAAAGGCACAACCGGTACCAGCGGCTGCAAAATCATGCCAAAATATAAAGACCATCGAGACGAGGAAGAAACTGCATCAACTAACGAGCAAAATAACCAGCTAACATCATAATGACAGGATCAAATTCACACATAACAATATTAACTTTAAATGTAAATGGACTAAATGCTCCAATTAAAAGACACAGACTGGCAAATTGGATAAAGAGTCAAGCCCCATCAGTGTGCTGTATTCAGGAAACCCATCTCACATGCAGAGACACACATAGGCTCAAAATAAAAGGATGGAGGAAGATCTACCAAGCAAATGGAAAACAAAAAAAGGCAGGGGTTGCAATCCTAGTCTCTGATAAAACAGTCTTTAAACCAACAAAGATCAAAAGAGACAAAGAAGGCCATTACATGATGGTAAAGGGATCAAGTCAACAAGAAGAGCTAACTATCCTAAATATATATGCACCCAATACAGGAGCACCCAGATTCATAAAGCAAGTCCTGAGTGACCTACAAAGAGAGTTACACTCCCACACAATAATAATGGGAGACTATAACACCCCACTGTCAACATTAGACAGATCAACGAGACAGAAAGTTAACAAGGATACCCAGGAATTGAAATCAGCTCTGCACTAAGCGGACCTAATAGACATCTACAGAACTCTCCACCCCAAATCAACAGAATATACATTTTTTTCAGCACCACACCACACCTATTCCAAAATTGACCATATACTTGGAAGTAAAGCTCTCCTCAGCAAATGTAAAAGAACAGAAATTATAGCAAACTGTCTATCAGAACACAGTGCAATCAAACTAGAACTCAGGATTAAGAAACTCACTCAAAACCACTCAACTACGTGGAAACAGAACAACCTGCTCCTGAATGACTACTGGGTACATAACGAAATGAAGGCAGAAATAAAGATGTTCTTTGAAACCAACAAGAACAAAGACACAACGTACGAGAATCTCTGGGACATATTCAAAGCAGTGTGTAGAGGGAAATTTATAGCACTAAATGCCCACAAGAGAAAGCAGGAAAGATCCAAAATGGACACCCTAACATCACAATTAAAAGAACTAGAAAAGCAAGAGCAAACACATTCAAAAGCTAGCAGAAGGCAAGAAATAACTAAAATCAGAGCAGAACTGAAGGAAATACAGACACAAAAAACCCTTCAAAAAATTAATGAATCCAGGAGCTGGTTTTCTGAAAGGATCAACAAAATTGATAGACCGCTAGCAAGACTAATAAAGAAAAAAAGAGAGAAGAATCAAATAGACGCAATAAAAAATGATAAACGGGATATCACCACTGATCCCACAGAAATACAAACTACCATCAGAGAATACTACAAACACCTCTACGCAAATAAACTTGAAAATCTAGAAGAAATGGATAAATTCCTCGACACATACACTCTCCCAAGACTAAACCAGGAAGAAGTTGAATCTCTGAATAGACCAATAACAGGATCTGAAATTGTGGCAATAATCAATAGCTTACCAACCAAAAAGAGTCCAGGACCAGATGGATTCACAGCCGAATTCTACCAGAGGTACAAGGAGGAACCGGTACCATTCCTTCTGAAACTATTCCAATCAATAGAAAAAGAGGGAATCCTCCCTAACTCATTTTATGAGGCCAGCATCATCCTGATACCAAAGCTGGGCAGAGACACAACAAAAAATAGAATTTTAGACCAATATCCTTGATGAACATTGATGCAAAAATCCTCAATAAAATACTGGCAAACCGAATCCAGCAGCACATCAAAAAGCCTATCCACCACGATCAAGTGGGCTTCATCCCTGGGATGCAAGGCTGGTTCAACATACGCAAATCAATAAATGTAATCCAGCATATAAACAGAACCAAAGTCAAAAACCACATGATTATCTCAATAGATGCAGAAAAGGCCTTTGACAAAATTCAACAACCCTTCATGCTAAAAACTCTCAATAAATTAGGTATTGATGGGACGTATCTCAAAATAATAAAAGCTATCTATGACAAACCCACAGCCAATATGATACTGAATGGGCAAAAACTGGAAGCATTCCCTTTGAAAACTGACACAAGACAGGGATGCCCTCTCTCACCACTCCTATTCAACATAGTGTTGGAAGTTCTGGCCAGGGCAATTAGGCAGGAGAAGGAAATAAAGGGTATTCAATTAGGAAAAGAGGAAGTCAAATTGTCCCTGTTTGCAGACAACATGATTGTATATCTAGAAAACCCCATTGTCTCAGCCCAAAATCTCCTTAAGCTGATAAGCAACTTCAGCAAAGTCTCAGGATACAAAATCAATGTACAAAAATCACAAGCATTCTTATACACCAATAACCGACAAACAGAGAGCCAAATCGTTAGTGAACTCCCATTCACAATTGCTTCAAAGAGAATAAAATACTTAGGAATCCAACTTACGAGGGACGTGAAGGACCTCTTCAAGGAGAACTACAAACCACTGCTCAATGAAATAAAAGAGGATACAAACAAATGGAAGAACATTCCATGCTCACGGATAGGAAGAATCAATATCGTGAAAATGGCCATACTTCCCAAGGTAATTTATAGATTCAATGCCATCCCCATCAAGCTACCAATGACTTTCTTCACAGAATTGGAAAAAACTACTTTCAAGTTCATACGGAACCAAAAAAGAGCCCGCATCGCCAAGTCAGTCCTAAGCCAAAAGAACAAAGATGGAGGCATCACACTACCTGACTTCAAACTATACTACAAGGCTACAGTAACCAAAACAGCATGGTACCGGTACCAAAACAGAGATATAGATCAATGGGAAAGAACAGAGCCCTCAGAAATAACACCGCATATCTACAACTATCTGATCTTTGACAAACCTGAGAAAAACAAGCAATGGGGAAAGGATTCCCTATTTAATAAATGGTGCTGGGAAAACTGGCTAGCCATATGTAGAAAGCTGAAACTGGATCCCTTCCTTACACCTTATACAAAAATTAATTCAAGATGGATTAAAGACTTAAACGTTAGACCTAAAACCATAAACTCTAGAAGAAAACCTAGGCATTACCATTCAGGATATAGGCATGGGCAAGGACTTCATGTCAAAACACCAAAAGCAATGGCAACAAAAGCCAAAATTGACAAATGGGATCTCATTAAACTAAAGAGCTTCTGCACAGCAAAAGAAACTACCATCAGAGTGAACAGGCAACCTACAAAATGGGAGAAAATTTTCACAACCTACTCATCTGACAAAGGGCTAATATCCAGAATCTACAATGAACTCAAACAAATTTACAAGAAAAAAACAAACAACCCCATCAAAAAGTGGGCAAAGGATATGAACAGACACTTCTCAAAAGAAGACATTTATGCAGCCAAAAAACACATGAAAAAATGCTCATCATCACTGGCCATCAGAGAAATGCAAATCAAAACCACAGTGAGATACTATCTCACACCAGTTAGAATGGCAATCATTAAAAAGTCAGGAAACAACAGGTGCTGGAGAGGATGTGGAGAAATAGGAACACTTTTACACCGTTTTTGGGACTGTAAAGTAGTTTAACCATTGTGGAAGCCAGTGTGGCGATTCCTCAGGGATCTAGAACTAGAAATACCATTTGACCCAGCCATCCCATTACTGGGTATATACCCAAAGGACTATAAATCATGCTGCTATAAAGACACATGAACACGTATGTTTATTGCGGCACTATTCACAATAGCAAAGACTTGAAACCAACCCAAATGTCCAACAATGATAGACTGGATTAAGAAAATGTGGCACATATACACCATGGAATACTATGCAGCCATAAAAAATGATGAGTTCATGTCCTTTGTAGGGACATGGATGAAATTGGAAATCATCATTCTCAGTAAACTATCGCAAGGACAAAGAACCAAACACCGCATGTTCTGACTCATAGATGGGAATTGAACAATGAGAACACATGGACACAGGAAGGGGAACATCACATTCTGGGGACTGTTGTGGGGTGGGGGAAGGGGGGAGGGATAGCATTAGGAGATACACCTAATGCTAAATGGCGAGTTAATGGGTGCAGTACACCAGCATGGCACATGTATACCTATGTTACTAACCTGCACATTGTGCACATGTACCCTAAAACTTAAAGTATAATAATAATAATAATAAAAAAGAAATTTGCTGTGGGTACAGACAGTAAAGCTTATGTGTGTGGTACAGGCCTGGGTCCCAGCACACACAGAACACTAGTCGGGGTCCATCTGGAAAGAATAAGCAGGCCAGGCTCAGTAGCTAGGGTATTAAAGTCCCTGAAATCCTTGTTAGGATGAGTTGAAGGGAATGTAGCCTCTCAGCCTTGTGCCAACCAGAAGACAAAGTTTGAATTCTTCCCAGTCTCAAAGGGTGAAGGTAGATACATCAGACCTTCTCCAGGTGAAGCCTTGTTTCATCTCTTCCTCCTGCTCCTCCCAGGACCTGAGGAGACACATCTACAACTTTATTACTCCTTTCAGGTTTGGATTTGTGTTCTAGCAAGGGGTCCACTTGTCTTGACAAATTACTGTTTGTGTTTAATTTCATGTGATCCAAGATATGTTGCCTTATGAAACTCTTGTGCATAGCAGATCAGAATGTAAAATGGTGCAGCCACTGTGAAAAGCTGTATGGCAGTTCTTCAAAACATTCGACTTAAGCGAATGTTTTGAATTAAGAATTGCAGTATGATCCAACAATTCCATTTACAGGTTATATATGCAAAAGAGTTGGGACTGAAACAGATATTTGCACAACCAAGTGCATAGCATCATTATTCACGATAGCCAAAAGGTGGAAATCATCCAAAAGTCCATTGAAAGATGAATGGATCAACAAAATGTGTTATACACCTAACAATGGAATATTATCCACCCTTAAAAAGGAATGAAATTTCAATACATGCAACAACATGTATGAACCTTGAAAACAATATACTAAATGAAATAAGCCAGACACAAAAAGACAAACAGCATATGATTTGAGTTATATGAGGTACCTAGAGTAATCAAATTGGTAGAGACAAAAAGTAGAGTGGTGGTTACTGGGGGCTGGGGACAGAGGCGAATGGGAAGTTATTGTTAATGGATAGAGTTACAGCGTGGGATGATGATGAAAAGTTCTGGGGACAAATGGTGGTGATGGCTGCGGAACAATGTGAATGTACTTAATGGCACAGAAATGTACTCTAATAAATGGTTAAAGTGGTAAATTTTATGTTATGTATATTTTAATCATCAAAAAAATCAAAATATATTGCCTTAGAGAGTAATGAGCTTGTTAATTTTTTATTACTTATTTATTTATTTATTTATTTATTTATTTATTTATTTATTTATTTGAGACAGAGTCTCGCTCTGTTGCCTAGGATGGAGGGCAGTGGTGCAATCTTGGCTCACAGCAACCTCTGCCTCCAGGGTTCAAGGGATTCTCATGCCTCAGCTTCCAGAGTAGCTGTGATTACAGGCACTGCCACCATGCCTGGCTAATTTTTATATTTTTAATAGATACAGGGTTTCACCATGTTGGCCAGACTGGTCTCGAACTCCTGACCTCAAGTGATCCACCCACTTCAGCCTCCCAAAGTGCTGGGATTACAGGCATGAGCCACCGCGCCCAGCCGAGTAATGAGCTTTTCACCACTGACAGTGATCTAGCAGAGCAATCAAACAGAAGTATATAAAAACAGATATAAAATAAAAATGTAAATAGTATATATAATAAATGTACAATATATAATATATATTAACATATATACTATAAAAAGTTATGTAAATGTTAGAATAGATAATATAGTCATCCCTCAGTGTTCCCTGGCGATTGATTCCAGGATGTCTACAGATATCAAAATCCAAGGGTGCTAAGTTTCTTGTATAAAATGGGAGAGTATTTGTAAATAGCCTCCTCACATTCTCTCACATACTGTTTAATCATCTCTAGGTTATTTATAATACCTAACACAATATAAATGCTATGAAAAGTTGTTACATATATTTGTATTTGTATTATTTTTATTGTTGTATTATAATTTTTTACTCTTACTTTTCCTCTGAATATTTTTGATCTTCATTTGGTTGAATTCACAGATGTGGAACCTGTAGATACGGAGGCCTGACTGTTTATATTATAATATATAAAATAAATATACATATAAATATATAAACATTTAAATACACAACATATATCATATATAATAAGAATATATATGTATATTTGTGGTTATTTGTCTTTAAAGCATCTTGTAGTTTGTGCAAATTGGACAAATTATAACCGCTATACCTCAGGTATTTTATTTATGAAATATAAATCAGTTCCTAAATTGAAAAGATGTTGTAACAACCAAAGAGCATCATAATATGAAATTGACCAGTTTTTGTGGTTTATCAAATGTCCATTAAATGTTAATTTCTATTGGACTGAACATACTGAAAATTACCTTTCAGTTTTCTGGAATTTATGATTGTAAGAGGAGGTAGCATCACCGAAAAGTAATGACAGATTGATTTTGAGATGCTATGCAGGCATCCTGGGCAACTGTGGAAGAAGAAGCAGGTTTACAGAAGTTATGTTCCAGGATGGAGACAGAGGTGTTCCTCCACATGTTCAGGGTCCCCATGTGTATGGATGAACACTATGGATGAAGCTCGTGGGCTAGTCAAACACCAAGTATGAACTGGCAACACTAACCAGGCAGGGAAATGGGTTCAAACTAAAGAATCAGCTACAAATTGGAGAGAGGACACATTAGGAAGAGACAGTTATGTTATTAGCCCAAATTAGACTTATGAGGGCAGGAAGGGATGTTTAGGGAAATCAGGCAAGGAAGAGGACAGAGGTGCTGAGACACTTCTGTCGACCTGACTCCTTCCCATTGCTGAGCTTCAGCTCAGGCTTAGCCCTCCTTGCCTGTGACCCCTCATCCCTCAGCACTCTGATCAAGATCTCCTTGCTGAAGCTCCTGAGAGAAGTGGCAACTCTCTTCTGCATCTGACACACCCTTCTCTCTTAGCACATGGACCATTTTATTCACTCATGCTGATTCCAATATTAGACTTGAAGTGCTTTGAAAGAAGAAGCAACATTTTCTTTGCCTCCTCCGGAGCTACGGAGCCGATGAATCAAATAAAAACATGCACAGACAAGAAGGCTCTGCAATGCATGAGCCAGTCAGAGGCTCTGGAGGATTCTTTGAGGGAAAAGAAGCTGAGCATCGTCTTCTAAAATAGCCTTCTCCCCGCAACATTAAAGATAACTGGCATTTCATCTACATCTTGGAGAGTCAGATAGAAAAGGTTGCTTTTTATCTCTTGAAATTACTTTATCTCACATTGTTTGAACCTTAACTGAACTGCTAACCACCATGAGGACACTGTACATCATGTTATAATTACAGGTGAGCATGCCTGTCTCCTGTCTCCACGGCAAATTCTCCAGGTCCACAGAGAGACCGTTCATCTTTGTGGAACGCCCACTACTTTCTTACCTAGGCAGTGATTGGAAGAAATATTATAGGTACCACATTAGTATTTTGGAGTGAATGAATTAATTATATAAATTCTCAGGACATTCAGGCAGACTGACGACTTCAGGGGTCTGTACTAATAGGAAGAACAAGAGTCCATCTGCCTTCTTGTTACTTGATCAATAATAAAATCAAACCAACAGTCTGCACTCCCAGATGTTGTGTAGGCTGTGTCTTTAAGTTAAAAAACTACAAAGCCTCAGTGTGCCGCCCAGTGCCCAGTAGGCCTGTGCCATCCGTGTAGAAGACTGTGCTATAGAGATCAGTGACAAGGGTTAGTCATGCAGTGGTATATATACCCAGATGAACCTTGGCCTGTTTTACAAAAAAATAAAAAAATAAGTCAACCCTAAGACAGGGTTAGTTTAAGTGTAGTTTAATAGTTCCTATGTACATTCTTAGTAAGAAATATTAACCCAGGGATTTTAATGCAATTAGAACTTAAATTCTATTTCTGCAAAGAAATGAGTTTTTATTAACATTACTGATCTGAAATGATTTCAGAAATCCCCAGGCTGCCAACACTGAAATTTGATCCATAGCCTCAATTCTCCTCAGTTTGCATACTTGTATTTTTTCATTCATTATTCATCTATTCATTCATTAAGCTATTAGTCACAAATATTTGTTAATGTATGAATGGTATATTATCTGTTTTTTAAGGAAATTAAAACTATGAGATATAGCACTAGATTATAGCCTCCCCTACTTCACTGGGGATTTTAGGAAGGCAGTAATTGATAATGTGTCATTAATTTTTATGTGATAACGTCTACTGCAGTTCCTGGCACATAGTAGGAACTCCAAAAATACTTATTAATAAATAAATAAATGTCCTACCCTTATAGAGAATTTTTTGTCAAGTGTGAGTAGCTAATTTTTCTTATCCCATATGGAGAATAACTTTTTTATGACTAATATTATTGGGATTGAAACAGACACAAAGACAAAGTTTATAATATAAAATAGATAAATTGATTTAAGATTTCACAGTCATGACGTTAATGAACATTTCAGATGCTGGGAGAAATTTCAAAACTAAAGCTACATTTTAATGGCTCCTTAAAAGAAGCGAATGTGCATAAGGGATTTGTGAGGAGAAGGGTTGATTATAGCTCAATCTGAGATGTTTAAGAGTGGATCTTTAACTGAATAGAAGAGATTGTGTTTTGAAAATGGAAAGCATACAGGTTATTTTTGTTTTAGGAAGGAGACACCATGAATATCTCAAAGCTTTAGAGAAGTGAAATTCTTTCAGAAAAACAACATTGTGATTAAACAATAAAAACAAAATATAAGCACCATTCTTGCCATGGTTTTTGTTATTTCTAATACAAATTATATGTAATCATCAAGCTGGAAAGGGCACTAAAGATCTTTTAGCTTACCTTCTTTTTTTAGATGAGTAAACTGGAGAATATAGAGATTTTTCAAGAACTGGGAAGGGTCTGAGATTTTAGGCTATTTGCAGACTAACTAGTTAGCTTGTCACAGTTTCATGAATGCTGGTAGAAGATGCAAGACTCCTGGATAAGAGGTGAAAGACAGTTTCTTTTTTCTTTTTTGAGACGGAGTCTCTGTCATGCAGGCTGGAGTGCAGTGGTGTGATCTTGGCTCACTGCAACCTCTGGTTCCCAGCTTCAAGTGATTCTCCTGCCTCAGCCTCCTGAGTAGCTGGGACTACAGGCATGTGCCACTGTGCCCGGCTAATTCTTGTATTTTTACTAGAGAAGGGTTTCACCATGTTGGCCAGGCTGGTCTTGAACTCCTGACCTCAGGTGATCCACCTGCCTCGGCCTTCCAAAGTGCTGGGATTACAGACGTAAGCCACCGTGCTGGGCCGACAGTTTCTTATACACAGGAATGACAATAACCAATGTGTCAGCATCTGTGCATCCAATCCTTAAGTCCCATTTCCCACAGGGGACATAAAGAAGGCTCCCTGATACGTGTACAGGCAGAGCTGCATGGCAGGAGGAGAGCCCTGCACTTAGGACCCAGGACCTTTTCCAATGGGTAGAAGGCAAGTCGGCCGTTTCTCCTGGAGGGAAATTTATCTTTATTACGCTAGAGAGTAAGCAAGCTATCCCTTTTCTCTAGAGGGTGATACTGCCTGTATCTTCTCAGGCTGTTGGCTTTCCAAACACCTTCAAAAACTTTATCCAGAACATAGGGCAGTCAGCACTTCACTGTCAAGATGCACAGAAATGTGAGAGATTCATAGAGAATTATTTTTCAACAGGGATGAGTCACTCGTAGGAGACCACACAGTTGTCTTCAAGCTGAGGGTTCTTTTCACATCATTATGCTGTTTCCCCATAAATACCTGAAGCCACATCAGCATTTTCATGATGCGCAGATTCCTATTTTCTGGAAATTTGTTTTTTCCATTGGAGAGGCAAACTTTGAAATCTTCATGATAAGATTCACGAAGTCAGGACAGTTTATGCTGTTTCTAAATATCCAGGTTGTTTTACTGCCTCCCTTGCTTCTGGGATCAGCATCGGCATCCCAGTTTTACCTTGGATAGAATGTGGCCCGGCATTGCTTAGGCTGATGGAAGCAGTGGAGGTAGTTAAGAAGGAGATGGAACCAAATGTCCAGTAAGTCTGAATACAAGGTAACTCAGCACCATAAATGGTTTTCCTATTTTCTCAATTTTTCTAATATTTGTCGCCAGTCTAAATGTACAAAGTCTTAGGGATATAGATGAAATTCTGTGGCTTACTTACAACACTTAATTTATGACTTTAATTACCCATACATACTTCAATCGCATATGCAATTATATGGTATGTTAGTGAAATTGCTGTTTCTCCCGTCTCCTGAAAAAATGTTACTCAAATTCTACACATGCATTTTTGGCATTTAGAGCCATTTTGGGGCCATCTAATGTCGTTTTCCAGGACCATCATTTCTACATTCATATTGTTTATTTTTAATACAGCAGCTGTTGTTTCTGTGCGTAAATTTTATCTTAAATATAAATATATTAGAAAGCTTTGTTTTTACATCTGTGTTGTGAATATTTCATGATCTCTAAAAATTAACAATGTAGTTTGTGGCTTTTAAAGACAATATTTAAAAACTTTGTGAATAGTAACTTCCAACGGTGGCAGGTATAAGGGCATAACCCTAGCGAGTAACCCTAAATCCAGGTCACATTTCTTTGCCCCACTTTCTGTCAACTCATTTAACTGAGCTCCAGAGCATCTCAACTAGAATTAGCTGAGGACATTTCAAGATAGTGCAACTTCTTCAAAAGAAAGGGTCCTGGAACATAAGTAACTTCCTAAGAACTTGAATATAGAAAAATTCCCTCTTTACTAAGAGATGATCCTCACCTCATTATGCATGTGATATTAGCTTACCTTAACTAAGTAATTTACAATTCTAATCCCATTTTTTCTCATTAAAATAGGAAAAATGTATATACAGCTGGTGTCTGAGAGTAGTTATGAGTGTTAGATAAAATAGTGAGTATGAAAATCTACAAACCATAACTTACATGTGTTTATGTATTTGTTTATGATGTTCCTCCCCTGTCATTCTCTATCTTGATTGTTGGCACCCATATCCACCCAGGCACCTAAATTTCAAACCTGGAAAGAGTCTTTGATTTACTCCCCCTACAAACCATTATCAAGTCCTGCCAAATTTTTACCTTAGTATATCCTCATCTTTATGGTCCTCTTATCCTAACTGCTGTCTTGTTCTGGCCTTGATTCATTGTGTCTTGGCAGGCTCTATGATCATCGGAGAGCCTCTTTTTCACACAGCCTTCAGAGTAATTGACATAAAGGTGAATCAAATTGTGTCACTCTTAAAATTAAAATCTTCAAGTGGTTGCCATTTGCCTAAACACACCCAAAGTGCCTTCTGTAATTCCAAGTTCTATAAAGAAATCTCCTCTTAATAAGTAATTCCAGGCCAGGCACGGTGGCTCATGCCTGTAATCCCAGCATTTTGGGAGGCTGAGGCAGGTGGATTGCTTGAGCCCAGGAGTTCGAGACCAGCCTAGGCAACATGGCGAAACCATCTCTACAAAAATTAGCTGGGCATGATGGCTCTCACCTGTAGTCCCAGCTACTTAGGGGGCTGAGGTGGGAGAATTGCTTGAGACTGGCAGGTTGAGGCTGCAGTAAACTGAAATCATGCCACTATACTCCAGCCTGGGCAACAGAGTGAGACCATATCTCAAAAAAAAAAAAAAAAAAAAGCATTCCAGGACCAGGTGCAGTGGCTCACACCTATAATCCCAATGATTTGGGAAACTGAGGCCAGGAGTTTGAGAACAGCCTGGGCAACATATTGGGACCCTGTCCCCTGTCTCTACAAAAAGTAAAATAAAAACATTAGCCAGATGTGGTGGTGTATACCTGTAATCCTAGCTATTTGGTGGCTGAGGCAGGAGGACTGCTTGAGCCCAAGAGTTTGAGGCTACAGAGAGATGGTGCCAGCGCACTCCAGCCTGGGCAACAGAGCAAGATCCTGTCTCCACAAGGAAGAAAAGCATTCCATAATAGAAATAATTAGAAATTCTGTGTAATCAAAATTTTTATTGCTGAAAAACTCTTATTTGCATAGTAAGGCCTTATAGGAGTCCTAGAATAAAGGCATTTCTTTGTTTCCCCAAATAATGTGATATTCCTAAATAAAATTTTTTTGTTTGGCAAAACATCTGTTATTGCTCTGAGAAAGGCACACATCAAAACGCAAGCCTATAAAATAAAGCCCAAACTCCTAAACGTGGTCCAGAGGCTTCCTTTCATGACCTCAACCTGCCTATTTCTCTCTCTGCCTTTCACCTCTCCTGAGCCCCCAACCCCAAATTCTCGTAACTGTTAGCAGAGTTTGCAAGAAAAAGAGAGATGTGTTGGATGTCCTCCAAAATTGAGGTGTAGTCTACACTCTTAAAATTGTAGTAAGTTGTAATATTTGTTACTTATAATTTATATTTAAAATTGTTTTTAGATGATAACATATCACCTTATCTTTCTCTTTGACACATGTAGATGTCGTCAGGCTATCTGTTCTTTGAAGGTAGCACATAAATTTTAAAGGACTAAATTCAACACCAAGATTGAAATTTTGGTTGATATTTTAAGAGTCAGTATATTGGCATACCATACAGATTCATATCATGGAGATAACAGGTGGGAAAGCGGCATAAGGTATGCCTAATTTATCAAACCTAGGTAGTGTTCATATCTCAGGCATGCATATGGAGGAAAGGCCTGAATTATGTCACTGATAGTTTTACCAAGAAGTACTTACATTTATGAGATTGAGAGTTGAAGCTAATTAATGATCTTAATACATTTTTTTTTAAGTACTCAAAAGATCCAAAGTTAGTAGTTTGATAATTAGGCTGTACTTCATTTTCAGACAGAAATTAGACATGATTAGGAATGCTGAAGCACTGGGCAGGTCAGTTGCTCATCATTATTAAAGCCATTTAATGCATTTTAATGGTGGTTGATAAGGTACAAAATGCTATGTAAGCCAAATGAAAAAGTTTTATTCCATTATATGTTAAGCGTAGATATAAATTAGTTCCCATTTGCATTTTTTATGCATTAGTTCAAAAAATTAAACATTTCTTTCTTATATATGAGTAATAGAATGTGTAATTTGTAAGAGATGGGCACTGCTGAAGCCAGCACCTCTTCACACTGTGCACCTCAGGATTCTCAGACACAAATTGTTATGTAATAGAAAATTAAGGAAAAGATCTCTTCAGCATTTGTATGGCTAAAGAATCATGCTTTAAGCTCTAAGATCAATTGCTTGTGTAAGTGGCTCACATTTATTAATAATACAAAATGATAACCTATGTCTATTGTCTTATTTATGCTAGGCTTACAGACTTTGTTAATTTATAGAGGTAAACAAACAACAAAAGAGATAGTGCATAGTATAGTTTCTGGTGAATATTCTGTTAGCCATGTTTTGAAAATATTCTATGGCCGGGCGCGGTGGCTTACGCTTGTAATCCCAGCACTTTGGGAGGCCGAGGGGGGTGGATCACGAGGTCAGGAGATCGAGACCATCCTGGCTAACACGGTGAAACCCTGTCTCTACTAAAAAAAATACAAAAAAATTAGCTGGGCATGGTGGCGGGCGCCTGTATTCCCAGCTACTTGGAGGCTGAGGCAGGAGAATAGTGTGAACCCAGGAGGTGGATCTTGCAGTGAGCAGAGATGCGCCACTGCACTCCAGCCTGGGCAACAGAGCGAGACTCTGTATCAAAATATACGTATTACTAGTTCCCATCTACTTTAGAGCAATTCTTATATTTTAAAATTATTTTTCATAAATAACTTAGTGTTGGGATTTGAGGATACCAATAAATATCATCCTTTTTACTTACCTGGTTTAGAAACAATTGAGACATAGTTACAGACAGACGGAGATCAAAATATTCGTTTTTTTAATTGATAAGGAGCTATTGGAGCTTGTAGCTTATATGTGATGTCAGGTCAAGTGGATCTACTAACACGTTCTGATACATAGGCTAACCTGAGGATCAGTACTTGGGAGGGAGGTTTGAACCTGCAGAGCAGAGAGACTTCCTCAGGATCGCTGCCTCACTTCGGTCCAAGAGAGGAGGACAGATAGAGACAATGTCTCCCATGCTCCGCTCACATGAGAGGACCAATGGCTGTCATCCACCAACAGATAGCTCATTCCACTACTATAAAGAGTACTAAGAATTAGACAAGAGCCAGAACAGATCTTTTGTTGGAAACCAGAGTAATAGCAGCAAGCATCTTTCATGCTTCCTAAACCTCCTGATGTGGACAACACATGTAGTTTATGGTAGGGCTACACACACAGCACACTAATTGATGATGCCACTGCCTTGTATTGTCTTAAGGGAGGCAATGGGAAACATAGTATGTCTTTATTCTATTTCTTGTGTAAAAAGTAGATGGAAATGGATGGGAACATCCTTGGTTGAGGGGACAGAGGTTGATTTCAAGGCTCTTATTGCATAAACGGTAAAAGAGGAGAGGTCCTGGTGTTAAGCTCATCAGTGTCCAGCAACCTCAGCCACAATGTGTGTCTCTGACCTACTCAGGGCAGTCCACATCAGAAAACTGGAGCATAAGACAGTCTTTCTCCAAATGCTCTTGTCTTGGAGGTGTTCCCAGGCCTCACTCTATGCAGCCACCCAAAGGGAGAGACTGCCAGGAAGGTGGGGAGGAGGCATCTGTCCTGATTATTGAGTCACTGGGTAGCTATTAGTGGGCATCCCTGGTTCTTCCTGTGACTGTCTGCACATTGCATGGGATCTCCACGTGGATGGGCTGGTTACTGATCAAGACTCCTAAGAAGATTGTGTCTAAATCCCAGATTGTGTCATATCAAAGCAAATGGTATCAGGACATAACCAGGAAGGTTTGTTAAAGGTGAAATCACTGTTTCATAACAGCTGTTGAAGGCATAAGAAAGCCAAAATAGTTGATAAATCTCATGGTGATTCTGGACAAGCAAGGATCTTCACTGTCCTCTTAATGAAGTGTAATGCAAGTAGCTAACATGTTTAGAATGTGCCAGGCAGTGTTCTAATAGCCTAACATGAATTAATAAATTTAAAGTAAATTAATTCATTTTAAGTCTCAGAAAAGCCCATTTGGGATGATTACTACTATTATTCTGTTGTTTTGAGGTGGACAGTTCTGTAGATATCTATCAGGTCTGCTTGATTCAGAGTTGAGTTCAGGTACTGAATATCTTTGTTAATTTTCTGTCTCAATGATCTGACTAATATTGTCAGTGGGGTGTTAAAGTCTCCCACTATTATTGTGTGGGAGTCTGAGTCTCTTTGACTATCTCTAAGAACTTGCTTTATGAATCTGGGTGCCCCTGTATTGGGTGCATATATCTAGGGTAGTTAGTTCTTCTTGTTGAATTGAACCCTTTACCATTATGTAATGCCCTTCTTTGTCTTTTTTGATCTTTGTTGGTTTAAAGCCTGTTTTGTCAGAAACTAGGTTTTGTTTTATCTTCCTCTTATGAAAGAGGGAATGAGGTTCTTAGAGGGCTGAATAGCCTACTGACATTCCCCAGCTAAAAAAAAAAAAAAAATGGCAGAAGGACAAGAGCCCATCTCTACAGCTGGAGCACCAAACCCCCACATCACACTGCTTATCACCAACACAGTAGAATCACTGGTGATTCCTACTAAGCTGAGTCCAATTCTAGAAAAAAACTGTGACTTGTGATTGTTTATTTAGTTTTAAAGGAAATATAACTAATACCATTTATTAAAAGCAATTTTTAGTGTTGGATTTGATTTCAGCAACATTTTAGCAAATGCTCCTTTCTGTATGACCTGATCTTATGTTTATGGATCATTTGTTTTGCTTTACCTTTGATGTTTATATTTGAAGTGCTACCAAATTTATTTAGTTGTTTACTTCTTTGTGTGTTGGTATTTCCTTCCTTCCACTAACAGCGTAAGCTCTGTGAAAGAAGTGCTCAGCAATAGTAGGAATTTTTTAAATATTTGTAGAATAATTAAAAGAATGAAGTTAAAAAGTTAATTGTTTATTTAGCTTATAGTGACCTGGTATCTTTATAAACATAGTCTACATAGTCTTAAATGGAGAACTACTCTTAATAACTCAATTGTTTTAGAAAGATGAGACAAATGAATTATTTAAAATCCTTGCAGGTCTATGATTTTGTTAAACGAAATGTACTTAATGACTCATATTCTTCATATAAGTGTGTGGTTAATGATTCATATTTTTAACACAAGTATGTACTTATTTATTTTTAATTGATGTAAAATGAAATGATCAGTGAAGAGTTGTGTTTAAAAATAAAGTTTTCCCTACAATTCCCAACAGCTTTAATAATAAGCAGTCTCATGCTTGTTTTTTCCTCCAGACTTTGTATATATGATTTCCTCTCCCTATAATGCTCAATGCATTCCCCTTCATCTTATTAGCTCCTTTTTATCGTTTAGATATTAGCTTCCACATCTTTTCCTCCAGGAAACATTTCTAGGCCCTTCACGTTGGGCCAAGTGTACATTCTCTGCTACCTCTCTGGCTGCCTTCATAATGTAGTGTAGCTTATTGGTCTTACTGGATGGTTTCCCCAAACCCATATTGTTCTTGATGTTAAGACTCTCTTTAGCACCTAGTACAGGAGCTGACAGAGAAAAACATAAATATTGAATGAGTTGAGTGAATAAATGAATGAGCATCAATGACTAAGAAAGTGGGCATGCTATAAGAATTATTCTCAAGTAACAGTAAATGAGTTTGTAAAACAGAATAGGAGCCCCAGGCAGGAATCAGAGGGACACATTTAGACTGCCCTGCATAACTCAAATGGTCATAATGGTTTCTGGCTTTTTGAAAGCTGGGCATGTATCTATCAGCTCATGCCACGTAATTTCCAACCTTCTATGCCAATCCCAGAAGCAAGGAGAATGAGCATAAAACCAGGGAAAATGAATAAGAAACACTTGGTGAGGAAACAGCAGCTGCAGGAAGGGCACAGTGAGCCAAATGTAAGGACAGTTTCCCAGGTGGGTGGAGAAACCCATGAGACATTGGAAACTCAAGAGAAGCAGGCAAGAGAAACTGCAGAACCCAAGGGAAACTGCACAGTACACCAACAGCAGCAAAAGTGAAGGACACCACAAGGTAGTGATACCACAAGGATAAAGGAATAGTGGAGGAGAGCAAGAAAGTATTGTTAAAAGAAAAACTTCAGCCAAATTAAATTCAAAGGACTTTAATTGAGCAATGAAGGATTCAAAAATCAGGCAGCCCCCAGAATCACAGCAGATTCAGAGAGACTCCAAGAGTGCCTCATGGTCAGAACAAATTTATAGACAAAGAAAGTAAAGTGAGATATAGAAATCATAAGTGAGGTACAGAAACAGCTGGATTGGTTATAGCTCGGGTTTGCCTTATTTGAACGCAGTTTGAACACTCAACAGTGTATGACTGGTTGAAATATGGCTGCTGGGATTGGCCAAGACTCCCGAGATTAAAGTTATGTTACAGGCATATACTCCTAAATTAGGTTTTCAGTCTTGTCTACCTATTAAGTTAGGTTGCAGTTCATCCACAAGGACTCAAATGTAGAAGTACAGAGTTCTTCTCAGTCCATACTTAAGTTTGCTGTAACAATATGACTAGTATTATGTGCAGAGGGCAATACAGCTCTAAGAGAAACAGTTATAATTGAGCTCTGTTCTGCTGCAGTCAATAGAAGTTTCCTCTGACACATACTTGGTAACGCTGTTACCCTTCGTTTGCCTTTGTGCATACCTAAGACATCTTCCAGGACTTTTGATTCTCTTGATAATGAGTCAGCATAATGATGGGCCAGGGTCTTGTAAGGAGAGCTCACTCTTTGGAATGGATCTTCCTCTAGCTTTGTTAGTCTCAGCTCGGATTTCATCCTGCCTGAGCCCTTATAGTAGAACAGTAGGCGGCTACCTAACAACATCTGAGACCCTGAACATTCTGCCTTTCTCCTCAACACACGGTTCTTTAATGCTACCCTGATAGCTGTTTTCTTTAAGGACTTAGGTGAAGCTGCAGACTGTCTCATCAAATGAATGTGTCATCAGCTCTCTGACAGCATATTGTAGAGTGCTTCTCAAATGTTAATGATCATTATTGGGGTCGATAAAATATATTGTTCAAAAATTACAATACAAAAAATGTATGTTACAAGTGCCTTAAATTGTCAGAGAAAGGAGAAATAATTTATACTTGGAGTGATTAAACAAAAACTCCAAGGGGATTAGATGAAAATTATTTTGTTTCTGTCCAATAAGCTACCCCTTGAGCAATCTAACATTTATCATAAATTCTGTTGGTGAATCTGCTATCTCAGTGACTAACTCTATTTGGGAGAAAAAGATAGTTTCTATTTTCAAGCAGAAAAATATGAATTACTTGTCTAAAGTATTAATAGAAAGATGTTTAATCAGTTCTTAGTCTCTTTCTATTGTGCAGTACAGATTAGAAATAATTTCAAAAACGATGTGGAAGGATGCAGTGTGCCATGCTAAGTTGAAATGGTTACCCAGAAGACATCTCTTATTTGGGTTTCCTTCTCTGTATAGAGGCTTATGTGAGGTTAAATTTTTTCATGTATACTTTTCTTTAAAGCCCATCAGAGTATAAGAAAAAGTGAATGTCTGTTAGCCATATTAATGAGTGAATGAATGGTTTCCTGTATGTGTTCTGTTGTAGGTCCATTAAATGAAAGCACTGAAACAAATTAGGGCTTTACTTAATGTGTATATTAATTGGCTCAAGCCTATTAACATACAAAAAGTTAATTAGCAAGTCCGGACTTGTAGTAGTGTCTTAAAGGTGGTTGTAAAACTTATGTAAAAGACTTTTTCTCCAAACCATTCCACTTCTCTAACTTGGAAAGTTTATGTAATTATGAAATCTGATCCTAAAGGATGTAGCAAAACCAGTGGTCTTTCTTACTAAATTTGTTGGCCCTGCACCTAGCCTCCAACATTTTTATAATGGTGCTTCTCTTTCATGGAGCTTCAAAAGTCATTACAAGAAATTCTACTCCTTCGTTCTTCCCTTTTTAATAATTAAAAAAATCATCTGGCCGGGTTCGGTGGCTCAAGCCTGTAATCCTGGTACTTTGGGAGGCCGACGCGGGTGGATCACAAGGTCAGGAGATCGACATTCTGGCTAACACGTGACACCCCATCTCTACTACAAAAAAAAAAAAAAAAAAAGCGGAGCATGGTGGCGGGCGCCTGTAGTACCAGCTACTCCTAGGCTGAGGCAGGAGAATGGCATGAACCTGGGAGGCAGAGCTTGCAGATCGTGCCACTGCACTCCAGCCTGTGTGACAGAGCGAGATTCCATCTCAAAAAAAAAAAAATCATCTATGGGATATTTTACTTCCATAGTACACTTAAGTTTTCCTTGCTTCAATCAATTAAAATATACATTTGTTAAAAACCTTTATTTGCAGAATAATTGTCCAAGCTGCCCTTTAGGATGAATCAGTAGAGCTTAAAGATGATTTGTTACAATATTAAATCTAACAAGCAACTGATTTGTAATTTTCTAAAGATATTACGGGGTGAAGAATCAAAATGGACAACATCTAGAAATCTGTCAAAATCTAGATGCCTTCTTATTAAACTACTTACTTCATTTTAATATTGAGAAGTTAGCTTAACTTCAAAAGATTTTGTCTCATGATACTCTATTATTATTAGTTTGATAAATTTCAAGTATACAGAAAACTATAGAGCAAATATCCGAAATACCTTTGTGTCTTTTGCCAGTTTCATTCTCTCCTGTCTTCCACATTGCAGCATTTGGTGTTTATTTTTTCCAATAATCTCTTAGTGTTTCACTCTATAGTTATAGACTCATAAACAATATAGTATTGTTTTGCATATTTAAGCTTTATTTAAATATTAGTACATAAAATTTAAATATGTGCAGTATAACACCATTATTGCTTTTTCTGCTGAACATAATGTTTTTGATATTTGTCCATATTGATGTATGTAGCGCTAGTTCATTTACTTTAACTTCTATGTTGTATTCTATATAGAGGAATGAACATTTATGTTGTTTCTAATTTTTATTCTTATAAACTCTTGCCATTTATGCATATTGTCTTGTACACATGCTATAAGAATTTCTCTAAGCTTATCAGTGTGAAATTGCTAAATCATAACATTTGTGCAGATCTTCAACTTCATTCACTAAGTCTGGAGCTTTCAGTTTGCACTTATCCCTGCAGGACATAGACTGCATATCGCACTGATATCAATCAGTTCTTTCTCACTATAAAATTTTTTTTTTTATCTTTTGAATGTGAAGTGATATCCAGTTGTTGACTTCATTTGCATTTGTCTGATTAGTGTGAGCTTGAGCATTTTTGCTTATTTGCTTTATGTATTTTTAAAAAATTTTAAGGGTAATACTGGCCTCCTAAAGTAAATTTGGAAGTATTCCCCCTGCTCGAATTTTTCAAAGTTTGAGAAGAATTGGTATTCGTTCATCTTTAAATGTTTCATAGAATTCAGCGCTGATGCCATCTGGTGCTGTGCTTTTCTTTGATGTAAAGTTCTAAATTACTTATTCAATCTCCTTATTCACTATTGGTCTTTTCAGACTTTCTATCTCTTCCTAATTTAGTCTCAGTAGGTTGTATGTTTCCAGGAATTTATTGTTTTAAGTCATCTAGTTTGTTGGAGTATAATTCTTTACAGCAGTCTCTTGTGATTCTGTTTCCTTTTTTTTTTTAATTGAGGTGGAGTCTCGCTCTGTCGCCCAGGTTGGAGTGCAGTGGTGTGATTTCAGCTCACAACAACCTCTGCCTCCAGGGTTCAAGCAATTCTCATGCCTCAGCCTCCCGAGTAGCTGGGATTACAGGTGTGCACCACCGTAGTTGACTAATTTTTGTATTTTTAGTAGAGACAGGGTTTCACCCTGTTGGCCGGGCTGGTCTCGAACTCCTGACCTCAAGTGATCAGCTGCTTCAGCCTCCCAAAGTGCTAGGATTAAAGGCATGAGCCACTACGCCCAGCCGCTTCTTTCTATTTCTGTGGTATGTTTTAATGTCTCCTTTTTCATGTCTGAGCCTTCTTTTTATTCTAGTTAACCTCACTAAAGTATTGTCAATTGTCAATTTCATTTTTATTTTCAAAAAACAACTCCAGTTCATTGATCTTTTCTATTGTTTCTCTAGTTTCTCTTTATCTCTGCTCTGATCTTTATTTTTTCTTTCCTCGTACTAACTTTGGATTGAGTTTGTTCTTTTTCTCGTCCTTGAGGTATAACATTTGGTTGTTTATTTGAGATCTTTCTTCTTTTTTAATGTAGGCATTTATAGCTACAGACCGCCCTCTTTGAACTGCTTCTGTTGTAGCCTGTAAGTTTTGGTGTGTAATATTTCCACTTTTGTTGACTCAAGATATTTTTTGATTTTTCCTTTCAATTTATTTTTTGACTCTTGGTTATTTAGGAGCATGTTGTTTCATTTCCACATATTTGTTAATTTTTCAGATTTCCTCCTGTTATTGATTCTCATTCTGATAGCATTGTGGTCAGAAAAGATACTTGATATTATTTCAGTCTTCTTAAATTTGTTAAGACATGTTTTATATCTTAACATATGATTTATCCTGGAGAATATTTCAAGTGTGCTTCAGAACAGTGTGTATTCTGCTGCTATTGAATGGAATGCTCTGTGTGTATCTGTTAGCATTACCATAATAATGGTATTAGCATTACCATAATAACAAATAATGCTAGCTTACCCTGATACCAAAGCCAGGCAAAGACAGTGTAAGAAAAAAAAATAGGCTGATGTCCCTGATGAACATAGATGCAAAAATTCTCATCAAAATACTAGCAAACCAAATTCAAAAGCACATTAAAAACACCATACATCATAATCAAATGTGATTTATTTTGGGGATGCAAGGATGGTTCAGTATGTACAAATCAATAAACATTATGCATTACATTAATAGAACAAAGGACAAAAACCAAATAAACATGATCAGTAGATGCAGAAAAATGTTACAACAAAATTCAACATTCATTTATGATAAAAACTCTCAACAAATTAGATATGATTTAGTATGTAAGGATTGCAGCTTACCACAATAAAAGTGCAATTTTATATGTGATAAGCCTACAGCTAATATTTATGCTCAATGGTGAAAAACTGCAAGTTTTCTTTTTAAGTTTATGCACGAGGCAAGGATACCCACTCTCAACACTACTATTCAGCATAATAACTGGAAGTCCTAATCAGAGCAGTTAGGCAAGAGAAAGAAATAAAAGACCTCCAAATTGGAAGGAAAGAAGTTAAATTGTCCTTGTTTGCAAATGGCACAATCTTATATATAGAAAACCCTACAGACTTTGAGAACTAGTAAATGAATTCAGTAAAGTTGGAGGATATGAAGTCAGCATACAAAAGTCAGTAGGGTCTCTATACACTAATGAGGAACTATCATAAAAAGAAATTAAGAAAACAATCCCATTAAAAACAGCTACAAAAAATAAAACACTTACGAATAAATTTAACCAAGGAGGTAAAAGATCTGTACACTGAAAGCTCAGCAACACTATGAAAGAACTTGATGACACAAATAAATGGAAAGATATCTTATGTCCATACATTGGAAGAATTAATATTTTTTAAATGTTCATACTCCCCCCAAGGAGATCTACAAATTCACTACAATTGCTGTCAAAATCCCAATGATATTCTGTACATAAATAGAAAGAACACTCCTAAAATTCATATGGAACCACAAAATACCCCAAAGACAAAAAGGAACAAAGCTTGAAATATTATAGTACTTGATCTCAAAATCTATTATGAAGCTATAGTAATCCAAAAAGAATGGTATTTCACAATAACATATACAACAGTAGACAGAATAGAGGGCCAAGACATAAATTCATGCATTTACAGTCAACTGATTTTTGACAAATGTGTTGAGAACACACACAGAAAGGATCTTTTTAATAAATGGTGTTGGAACACCTCAATATCCACATGGATGTGAAAGTTGTCAGAATCAAAATGAAGGCACTGGTGTTAAAAACCACCACAAATACAGCTGGGGAAGGGCATGAAGGGGGGCTTCTCTGGAACAAATGCCTGATAACAAGAACTATCATAAAAGATTCTGCAAAAAACACCTTGTGCAAAAGGCCATCACAACCTTACACACACACATAAGTCTTGTGGACATCTGCCTATCATCTGTTTGTCCAAACTCAGACTGGTATCATACTTGTTATTAATACATGTAGTCAAGGATAATTATCTCAAAACTATAATTTAATTATTCTCATTTTTTCTTCAAAAACTTTTTCTTGTTTTTCGTTTTTTTTTTAACTTCCCTGAATGTGCACGTAGTTTACTATGGCACATGTATTCCCATTGCAATGCCTATTCTAGGAAGAATATTATTTTCTTTTAGAGAGTCTCCCTTGAAGTTTGTTATTTATTGACAAAATGGTGTCAGAAGTTAAACCAAAGTGAGTTCACCTAGGTTGAATAGGTGGCTCCTGGAATCAAGTAAGGTAGCAATTGAGCCCTTTGCACTCTTCATTTCCATGAGTCACCTTTTCTGTGCTGGTAAATCTCCTCTCAGATTCTTTTACTTCTTCCTTTGGTGAGTTCTTTTTAATTTTATTCAAGATCTGATTTGGCTATAAATAAGGCTGCCCTAAATAAAGGACCTTGTATCCCTCTTAAGACTATGAAAGTTTTTTCTGTTGTTGTTTTTGTGGCAAGCCCTTTCTGGTATAAAGACAAATGTCCTTCTGGTTAAGTACTCTGGTTTTTACAGAATTTACATTCTGTCTATTAGGGTGTCTTTTTTGGTGAATTCACTTTTGATTCTGCATAACAGGTTTAATATTTTTTTTGATCTGCATACCTGGGTTAAAATGTTTGTGAGTATTCTGATTTTGGTTTCATTTTGGTTATGCATGTCTGTAAATGATTTGACTCCTTTTTCCCTTGCATGTTTCTGAACATTTCCAAGAGCAAAAATAAACATTCTAAATGGTGGACATGGAATGGCCAACAGAGCAGTCACACTACCATCTACAACACCTGTTCAAATTACTGACATTCCCTGAGAGAATTTATAGGAATGTCTTTGCTCTTGAGAGAATAATGAGAAATGGAATTGGATTCTGAGAAATGGAATTGGATTCTTAAATATTAAGGCATACCAAAACTTTCTCTGACTCCTGATGGCTATATAGATATTCCTCATGCATGGTTTCAAATCCATAACCATCAGGGGGATTATTTGAACTCCCCCCAAGTCTGTTTTTTTTTTTTTTTTTTTTTTTTTTTTAGAGAATTGTAACTATACGGTTAGCAGATAGAGCCTTCCAGGTTCTGCCTATCTCACTGTTTCTTTGCCTGCCTACTTTGAATCTGCTGACTTTTCTGCTGGTGTTGAGATAAACTTACTGCTTATGGCATTCCAGCCAAGATAGAAAAAAAAAAGTCTTAAAGAACTTTGAGATTAATGCCTTACAAAGTACAGTCGTTCCATGGCAACCAACACCTGGATTTCTTTTTGAGATGTTAATTTTGGCTTGCCTAGCAATTCCTTAGTGTGATGAAGCAGTTAGTTGAAGAGTTGATATTTTAAAATAAAAGAGCTACTTAAATGTTTATAAAAGTTACCAAATCAACAGTGTCAAATTCTTGAACTCAGAGAAATAGTATAAAGTATCTCTGTCAGAATTAAAATTGCTGTATCTGTCACACGAGGTCTAGAAATTGCTGAATAAAAAAATAGTAACTTAAAAATATGTATAATGTCTTCCTGGCCGCACTGACTACAAACCAGACCAGCAAACAAAAGAATAATCTGTTAGTAGTTCAAGGATGCTTGCACAGTTTGTTTTTCTTATATGATTCAGTCAGTCCTACCCGAAATGTAAACATTTAAAAATTTAACCCCTTAAACTTGCTTGAAGCTAAAAAAAAAAAAGGGGGGGGAGAACAAAAGATAAAAAGCATTGAAAAATCAAACTGCTGTGGAAATTGCACACATGTATATACACACATCTATGCACACACACACACGATCATATATGTATTCCTCTAGTAATTTGTACTGAAGTACTTTGACCATATTTATTTTCATAATTTGGCTTTTATAAAAGGAAAAATATCCTTTTCACTAGTAATTGGCCTAGTATCTGTTCAATATTATTAAGGAATTTTTATCAAGAATGAAACAGCTAGTACTACCTATTGTATTAAAATTGTAAAACATTATTATTAAATTTTTAAAATTGTAAAACACTCTGTACATCTCAACTATGGGCAGGAATGTGGTGTTAGAAAATCATTTTCTATGACTGAACTTGGAGCAGACCCAGAAGAAAGACGGCAGGAATTCTACGAAGTCCAGCTACCTTAGACGTGGAATTGCTTCTTTTGAAATTTAAAACCAATGAAAGTAGATGCACCAATCAAGTCTATATGAGCCTTCAGTTGTAAATGTGTTTCGTTTCAAGACTGTCTGTAGTAAATCATAGAGAAAATTTTTAAACATAAGCACATAAACGTGGTATATCGTGAGTCATAGAGTAACTTAACTTACCCTTCTGTTGCTTTATTTTATTAATGATTACTGGGTTGATATCTTGCCATGTCATCTTATCCTCAAAGCCTGTGAAAATTATGCTCCTGTTTTCTGTTTAATACCCCTGCAAAGCCAAATTCAGACAACGTATTTTGTTGTTGTTTTAAAGGCAGCCTGTTTTCTTATCTCTCTCTCTCCATCTTTTCACTTTCCTTAGTCTATCTTTTTTTAAACAATTTTTTTTCTTAATCCTTTCAAGAACCATCTACATAGATTATGTTTACGTGTTTTTGGAATACAATGAAACTAGTTTTTATATGCATAGTAAGAACTTCTTAAACCTTCTTGATTAAAAGACTTAGTTCCATTTTAAAAATTGTGATTCTACTTCAGTTATTGTTTCTTCCTCTGAGACAATCCACTGGTTACCTGTTTTCTACCCTCCAGACTTATGGTCCCCTTGTTTCACTGTCTTTAGCTTTCCTAGTGAATTCTGGGAGAACTTTCCCTGTATCCAGTTCCTTGATTTTATGTTCTGCAATATAAATTCCGCAATGTAAATTTTTGCCTTTCAATATGGATTTTAATTCTGGGTTTCTGTTTTGTAATAATTTCATTTAATAAACTTGAATTCATTCTTTATTTCACATACCTCCATTTATTTAATACACTTTAAAATAATTATTTAATACACTAATAAATAATTTGTACTTAATATACTTTAATTCATTCTTTATTTCACATACCCCTATTTTATTGTATGTTGCTGTTTTTAGTTTCAGACTATTCTGCTTTCTGTGAACAGTGAGAATGCTAAGGAAGTTTCTAAAACTTTCTTTCAGTTCCCATGGTAAATTATTTTCAGTGCTCAGCCCCGCCTTTATTTCTTACAGACAAGGCTCCATTTACCTTCTTTGCCAAAGGATTATCAAAATGCCATTCCTTTTCTGTTTTGCTTTTTTTTCTATTTACTATATTTGATGATAGAAACCTGTATCAGAGGTATATCTTAGACCTGGTTTAAACAATGAAAACATAATGGTTTTAATACTGATTAGATATTGTGAGATAGAGAAAGCCAAACTGATTAACTTGGAGATCTGTCAGATTTTAACAAGGAATTTATAAAGACTGCAACATGAATCTTTTGCCTTTATGTATAGAGCATTTACTTAAAAAAAGAAAAAAAATGTTTTAGGTCACACATACATCTATTCTTTAAGTAATATTTAGTGTTTAGGTAGATATTGAAGATTATTAATCTTCAGTCTTATTTCTCTAAAAAGACTTAAAATGTCATAAATAGATGCAACTTGTTTTCTCCTAATTTTGTAAGATGAGTAGAAAGTTAAGTCATTATTTTCTCTGAATTTTGGTACTGATATATTTCCTTTTCATGTTTCTGAGAAAATATATGGTATTCTTCTTGAATGAGGAGAAAACTGTCAGCTAAGTGAATACCTTTAGACATTTATCCACTTATCTGGTTGTGGAGATTCGCATCATATATTTTGTGTCATAATTAAGTAGTTGAAACAATAGATGTTATTTAACTACGGATATACTTCCTTATAGTTTTGATAGCTATAATTTAAATTTTATATACTTGTTCATATGCCAGATTCATTCTAAAATTGTATTGTTCTCAATTCATTTTTATTTTATGTTTGCTTGTTGTTTTATGAAGATAGCAACCAATTAGAATCTCATAAAATCAAAACTTCATGAAGTATTTACAAAAGAGAACACACATAGAGGCACAGATAGACCACTTTTTATAAGAATCTCTATCAAGTATGAGCTATAGTTCATATTTTATTAAATTCAACTTACATAAAGACATTTTTAAAGCAACAGCTAGGGTTACTTTGACCATGGCACAATGACAAAATTTTCAATAGCAAGGGGACACTGAAAGGAAATCTAGTTCCATCTGTTCTCTGTGAAGGGAGCAAGTCCGACATGCTTGCCTAGACATAAAGGTAAAAACAAACATATTTTCATTTAACAGCACCTGATTTTCTTAAAATTGTGTAATAATAGGTTCAAACATGTTCCATTATTAGGAACATGTGCACTTATTTGAAGAAATACAACTTTTAAATGTGGAAGTGATGGTAACATTTGAAAGGAGTGTGTACTTTCAAGTTTACAATAACAGGAGAATGCAATAAAAACAATTATCAGAAGCTTTTTTTAAAATCCAGAGTAAAGATAAATATAATCCACATGCCAGAAGCTCTAAAAGGAAACATAGGTTAACTGTGATCTACAAATGGAAAATTTGAACCCATAATTGTAAATGAAGGAAAAAAGGGCACATAAAAATGTGGTTTCATAACCCAAATGTCCTTCAATTTTGGAATGGATAGAGAGTGATATGTCTACACAATGAAATACTATTCATCAAAATACAGGAATGAACTTCTGATATTGAGAGCAACATTGATGAATCTCAAAGGCATGTGCTAAGTAACAGAAGCTAGACCCAAAAGACTACATGGTATATGATTCCTTTTATATGCTACTCTGGAAAGGCAAAACTATAGGAAAAGTGCTTGCCAGGAATTAATGAGGAGGGGCTGATTACAAAGGAGCACAGAGGAATTTGGGAAATTAATGGAAATGTTCCTTATCTTAATTGTGGTAGAGGTAATCGGACTATATGCATTTATTACAACTTGCAAAACTATCCACTAAAATGAGTGAATTTTACTATTATGTTAATTATGCCTTAATTTTTTAATGGAAAATATATGTCTTCAAAGGGAATTCAAAATAACAAAAGGACAGTACAAAAATGAAAAGAGTATACTAATATGTTATATTTGTAATCTGGGTGTAAAGACAAATATTGAGTTAAGAGTGTTTATGTGTGTGCCTGTGAGTAATCACTTCAACAATTGTTCCTAATAAATTAGATTGAGGAATATTGAGTAAATGCTGGAACTTAAATTTCCTTCCACTTTTAGTTCATCTAAACCCTAGAAAGATAAATTTATGGGACCTAAAATATGGTTGTAAGAAAAATATGAGAAACTGGGAGTAGACTGCTCACATGAGGCCTCCATGAAGGAAAGTTGATTGAGTATCGATAGGATTTAGTTTTGACATGAACCAGTCAGAACATTCTGGTGGAATTCCTGATAAGAGAAAATATAGGCCCTACATCTCAGAAACTGCTAAAGTTGAATTCTCATCTATGCTGTAGTGCCATCAATGTTTGTCTCCAAAGTGTTTACCTTCCCAAAGTGGTTTAGCTGCAATTTAATTTGAGTACAAATGAAAATTTTTAGATGAATATAGACAGCTCATGGTGCTATACTGCTCTTTATTTATCCCTAAGGAACTGTTGGAACCTATTAGACTTAAGAAATTACTGTTGTAGTTCTCGGCACCAGAAAAAATACTGTGTCTTCTAAAATTGCAAAGGGAGAATTTATGTGTTTTCTTTCTTCTACTCCCATTTTTGTGCATGTATTATTTTTTTCTCACAAATCTTTCAATAAACAGGCAAAAAAATGTACCTTTATGTAAGTTTCAAGTGACTATTGGGATTCTAAGTACTTAAATATTTTTGTTAGTGATGTGTGACCTGAAAGTCCTCTTGAATGTAAGTCCATTGAATAATTCTGGAGATTGGCTAAACTGTAGTACAGTATTTCATATAATTTTTATCGTTACTTAGATTATTTACCTTCACTTTATTTATAATTAAGAAAATCAAAATAGCAGAAAAGCTGATACAGAAGAATACAAAGCTAACCATGACCTCTTGCTTTATCTCTGCCTTTACGTCTTTCACCTTTTGATTTGAAAATAAACCTTTTAACAGTCCCTTCTCTCTCTTTTTGCAGGCATTTTTAAAAATTATATTTTCTATTGTTGATTTTCCTTTAGAAAAGAAAGAACATTCTTACACCTACCAGTAGGACAAGCAAATTCTGCAAAGCAACTTTGCAAAACACTTTTAACAATTGTAGAATTTGTATATTTCCTTTGACTCAGGATGTCTACTTCTAGAAAGTTAACTTGAGAAAATAGTCTTGGGTTATTCAAAAATATCACTAGAAAGAGAGGCATTATGAAGCTATTCAAGGTAGTTAAGTGCCAGGAACTGTGAGAAGGGCTACATTTCCATCCCAAATATTATCCCTTTTTGGTTCGGATAAATAGAGGTTACTCTAAAAGACTGCCAAATTTTAGACACATTTCTTACAATAAAAAATATTTTATGCTGATAGCTGTACCATCAAATGAATAAAATATGTGTTATAAAATCTTCCTGGCCAGCTTTACTTATAAGATTTCTAGGCTGAAATTCTACTAACTTTATTTGAAATAGCTATATGATTTCATAATTGTTAAGACAGTTCTTAGAGAAAACATCAGAAATCTTGACTACACATCAATATTTTTGGATACCATTATTCTCACTAAGAGAGGAGAGATTATAGTGATCTGTTTTGCTCTTATGCCTTATTTATACTCTGCCAGTTTGGAAATGTAGAACCCTTCCAAACCAAGGCTTTTTGGAGTTATTTCAGATTTACAGTTTAGGCCCCCTGAAGACTTTTATAGTTGAAATAATGGATCATTTGATGTAAGGTTGCAAGGCAAGCAAAGCAAGTCAAACATTTACTTAGAAGAAGATTAAAGTTACACATCTATTGCACTGAAGAAAATGAGTTGCCATTAATTGCAGCAGTCCATCAACAAAGGTACTTTATTTTTATTTTATTTTATTATTATTATACTTTAAGTTTTAGGGTACATGTGCAAAATGTGCAGGTTAGCTACATATGTATATATGTGCAATGCTGGTGTGCTGCACCCAAAAACTCGTCATTTAGCATTAGGTATATCTCCTAATGCTATCCCTCCCCACTCCCCCCACCCCACAACAGTCCCCAGAGTGTGATATTCCCCTTCCTGTGTCCATGTGTTCTCACTGCTCAGTTCCCACCTATGAGTGAGAACACGTGGTGTTTGATTTTTTATCTTTGCGACAGTTTACTGAGAATGATGATTTCCAATTTCAACCATGTCCCTACAAAGGACATGAACTCATCATTTTTTATGGCTGCATATGTGCCACATTTTCTTAATCCAGTCTATCATTCCTGGACATTTGGGTTGGTTCCAAGTCTTTGCTATTGTGAATAGTGCCGCAATAAACATATGTGTGCATGTGTCTTTATAGCAGCATGATTTATAGTGCTTTGGGTATATACCCAGTAATGGGATGGCTGGATCAAATGGTATTTCTAGTTCTAGATCCCTGAGGAATCGCCACACTGACTTCCACAATGGTTGAACTACTATACAGTCCCACACCAACAGTGTCAAAGTGTTCCTATTTCTCCACATCCTCTCCAGCACCTGTTGTTTCCTGACTTTTTAATGATTGCCATTCTAACTGGTGTGAGAAGGTATCTCATTGTGGTTTTGATTTGCATTTCTCTGATGGCCAGTGATGGTGAGCATTTTTCATGTGTTTTTTGGCTGCATAAATGTCTTCTTCTGAGAAGTGTCTGTTCATGTCCTTCGCCCACTTTTTGATGGGGTTGTTTGGTTTTTTTCTTGTAAATTCGTTTGAGTTCATTGTATATTATGGATATTAGCCCTTTGTCAGATGAGTAGGTTGCAAAAATTTTCTCCCATTTTGTAGGTTGCCTGTTCACTCTGATGGTAGTTTCTTTTGCTGTGCAGAAGCTCTTTAGTTTAATTAGATCCCATTTCTCAATTTTGGCTTTTGTTGCCATTGCTTTCGGTGTTTTAGACATGAAGCTCTTACCCATGCCTATGTCCTGAATGGTAATGCCTAGGTTTTCTTCTAGGGTTTTTATGGTTTTAGGTCTAACATTTAAGTCTTTAATCCATCTTGAGTTAATTTTTGTATAAGGTGTAAGGAAGAGATCCAGTTTCAGCTTTCTCCATATGGCTAGCCAGTTTTCCCAGCACCATTTATTAAATAGGGAATCGTTTCCCCATTGATTGTTTTTCTCAGGTTTGTCAAAGATCAGATAGTTGTAGATATGCAGCATTATTTCTGAGGTCTCTGTTCTGTTCCATTGATCTATATCTCTGTTTTGGTACCAGTACCATGCTGTTTTGGTTACTGTAGCCTTGTAGTATAGTTTGAAGTCAGGTAGTGTGATGCCTCCAGCTTTGTTCTTTTGGCTTAGGATTGACTTGGCGATGCGGGCTCTTTTTTGGTTCCATATGAACTTGAAAGTAGTTTTTTCCAATTCTGTGAAGAAAATCATTGGTAGCTTGATGGGGATGGCATTTAATCTATAAATCACCTTGGGCATTCTGGCCATTTTCACGATATTGATTCTTCCTACCCATGAGCATGGAATGTTCTTCGATTTCTTTGTATCCTCTTTTATTTCCTTGAGCAGTGGTTTGTAGTTCTCCTTGAAGAGGTCTTTCACATCCCTTGTAAGTTGGATTCCTAGGTCTTTTATTCTCTTTGAAGCAATTGTGAATGGGAGTTCACTCATGATTTGGCTCTCTGTTTATCTGTTACTGGTGTATAAGAATGCTTGTGATATTTGTGCATTGATTTTGTATCCTGAGACTTTGCTGAAGTTGCTTATCAGCTTAAGGACATTTTGGGCTGAGACAATGGGATTTTCTAGATGTACAATCATGTCATCTGCAAACAGGGACAATTTGACTTCCTCTTTTCCTAATTGAATACCCTTTATTTCCTTCTCCTGCCTGATTGCCCTGGCCAGAACTTCCGACACTATGTTGAATAGGAGTGGTGAGAGAGGGCATCCCTGTCTTGTGCCAGTTTTCAAAGGGAATGCTTCCAGTTTTTGCCCATTCAGTATGATATTGGCTATGGGTTTGTCATAGATAGCGCTTATTATTTTGAGATACGTCCCATCAATACCTAATTTATTGAGAGTTTTTAGCATGAAGGGTTGTTGAATTTTGTCAAAGGCCTTTTCTGCATCTATTGAGATAATCATGTGGTTTTTGTCTTTGGTTCTGTTTATATGCTGGATTACCTTTATTGATTTGCATATATTGAACCAGCCTTGCATCCTAGGGATGAAGCCCACTTGATCATGGTGGATACGCTTCTTGATGTGCTGCTGGATTCAGTTTGCCAGTATTTTATTGAGGATTTTTGCATCAATGTTCATCAAGGATATTGGTCTAAAATTCTATTTTTTGATTGTGTCTCTGCCCGGCTTTGGTATCAGGATGATGCTGGCCTCATAAAATGAGTTAGGGAGGATTCCCTCTTTTTCTGTTGATTGGAATAGTTTCAGAAGGAATGGTACCAGTTCCTCCTTGTACCTCTAGTAGAATTCGGCTGTGAATCCATCTGGTCCTGTACTCTTTTTAGTTGGTAAGCTATTGATTACTGCCACAATTTCAGAGCCTGTTATTGGTCTATTCAGAGACTCAACTTCTTCCTCGTTTAGTCTTGGGAGGGTGTATGTGTCCAGGAATTTATCCATTTCTTCTAAATTTTCTAGTTTATTTGCATAGAGGTGATTGTAGTATTCTCTGATGGTACTTTGTATTTCTGTGGGATCAGTGGTGATATCCGCTTTATCATTTTTTATTGCATCTATTTGATTCTTCTCTCTTTTTTTCTTTATTAGTCTTGCTAGTGGTCTATCAATTTTGTTGATCCTTTCAAAAAACCAGCTCCTGGATTCATTAATTTTTTGAAGGGTTTTTGTGTCTCTATTTCCTTCAGTTCTGCTCTGATTTTAGTTATTTCTTGCCTTCTGCTAGCTTTTGAAAGTGTTTGCTCTTGCTTTTCTAGTTCTTTTAATTGTGATGTTAGGGTGTCCATTTTGGATCTTTCCTGCTTTCTCTTGTGGGCATTTAGTGCTATAAATTTCCCTCTACAGACTGCATTGAATGTGTCCCAGAGATTCTGGTATGTTGTGTCTTTGTTCTTGTTGGTTTCAAAGAACATCTTTATTTCTGCCTTCATTTCGTTATGTACCCAGTAGTCATTCAGGAGCAGGTTGTTCTGTTTCCATGTAGTTGAGCGGTTGTGAGTGAGTTTCTTAATCCTGAGTTCTAGTTAGATTTCACTGTGGTCTGAGAGACAGTTTGTTATAATGTCTAATCTTTTACATTTGCTGAGGAGAGCTTTTCTTCCAACTATGTGGTGAATTTTGGAATAGGTGTGGTGTGGTGCTGAAAAAAATGTATATTCTGTTGATTTGGGGTGGAGAGTTCTGTAGATGTCTATTAGGTCCGCTTGGTGCAGAGCTGAGTTCAATTCCTGCGTATCCTTGTTAACTTTCTGTCTCGTTGATCTGTCTAATGTTGACAGTGGGGTGTTACAGCCTCCCATTATTATTGTGTGGGAGTCTAAATCTTTGTAGGTCACTCAGGACTTGCTTTATGAATCTGGGTGCCCCTGTATTGGGTGCATATATGTTTAGGATAGTTAACTCTTCTTGTTGAATTGATCCCTTTACCATTATGTAATGGACTTCTTTGTGTCTTTTGATCTTTGTTGCTTTAAAGTCTGTTTGATCAGAGACTAGGATTGCAACCCCTGCCTTTTTTTGTTTTCCATTTGCTTGGTAGATCTTCCTCTATCCTTTTATTTTGAGCCTTTGTGTGTCTCTGCACGTGAGATGGGTTTCCTGAATCAGCACACTGATGGGTCTTGACTCTTTATCCAATTTGCTGGTCTGTGTCTTTTAATTGGAGCATTTAGTCCATTTACATTTAAAGTTAATATTGTTATGTGTGAATTTGATCCTGTCATTATGATGTTAGCTGGTTATTTTGCTCATTAGTTGATGCAGTTTCTTCCTAGCCTTGATGGTCTTTACAATTTGGCATGATTTTGCAGCGGCTGGTACCGGTTGTGCCTTTCCATGTTTAGTGCTTCCTTCAGGAGCTCTTTTAGGGCAGGCTTGGTGGTGACAAAATCTCTCAGCATTTGCTTGTCTGTAAAGTATTTTATTTCTCCTTCACTTATGAAGCTTAGTTTGGCTGGATATGAAATTCCAGGTTGAAAATTCTTTTCTTTAAGAATGTTGAATATTGGCCTCCACTCTCTTCTGGCTTGTAGAGTTTCTGCTGAGAGATCTGCTGTTAGTCTGGTGGGCTTCCCTTTGTGGGTAACTCGAGCTTTTTCTCTGGCTGCCCTTAACATTTTTTCCTTCATTTCAACTTTGGTGAATCTGACAATTATGTCTTGGAGTTGCTCTTCTCGAAGAGTATCTTTGTGGCGTTCTCTGTATTTCCTGAATTTGAATGTTGGCCTGCCTTGCTAGATTGGGTAAGTTCTCGTGGATTATATCCTGCAGAGTGTTTTCCAACTTGGTTCCATTCTCCCCGTCACTTTCACATACACCAATCAGAAGTAGATTTGGTCTTTTCACATAGTCCCATATTTCTTGGAGGCTTTGTTCATTTCTTCTTATTCTTTTTTCTCTAAACTTCCCTTCTCACTTCATTTCATTCATTTCATCTTCCATCACTGATACCCTTTCTTCCATTTGATCGCATCGGCTCCTGAGGCTTCTGCATTCTTCACGTAGTTCTCAAGCCTTGGCTTTCAGCTCCATCCTCTCCTTTAAGCACTTCTCTGTATTGATTATTCTAGTTATACATTCATCTAAATTTTTTTCAAATTTTTTAACTTCTTTGCCTTTGGTTTGAATTTCCTCCTGTAGCTCAGAGTAGTTTGATCATGTGAAGCCTTCTTCTCTCAACTTGTCAAAGTCATTCTCTGTGCAGCTTTGTTCAATTGCTGATGAGGAGCTGCGTTCCTTTGTAGGAGGAGAGGTGCTCTGCTTTTTAGAGTTTCCAGTTTTTCTGCTCTGTTTTTTCCCCATCTTTGTGGTTTTATCTACTTTTGGTCTTTGATAATGGTGATGTACGAATGGGTTTTTGGTGTGGATGTCCTTTCTGTTTGTTAGTTTTCTTTCTAACAGACAGGACCCTCAGCTGCAGGTCTGTTGGATTTTGCTAGAGGTCCATTCCAGACCCTGTTTGCCTGGGTATCAGCAGCGGTGGCTGCAGAACAGCGGATTTTCGTGAACCGTGAATTATGCTGTCTGATCGTTCCTCTGGACGTTTTGTCTCAGAGGAGTACCCAGCCGTGTGAGGTGTCAGTCTGCCCCTACTGCGGGGTGCCCCCCAGTTAGGCTGCTCGGGGGTCAGGGGTCAGGGACCCACTTGAGGAGGCAGTGTGCCCATTTTCAGATCTCCAGCTGCATGCTGGGAGAACTGCTGCTCTCTTCAAAGCTGTCAGACAGAGACATTTAAGTCTGCAGAGGTTACTGCTGTCTTTTTGTTTGTGCCCTGCCCCCAGAGGTGGAGCCTACAGAGGCAGGCAGGCCTCCTTGAGCTGTGGTGGGCTCCATCCAGTTCGAGCTTCCTGGCTGCTTCGTTTACCTAAGCAAGCCTGGGCAATGGCGGGCGCCCCTCCCCCAGCCTCGCTGCCGCCTTGCAGGTTGATCTCAGACTGCTGTGCTAGCAATCAGCGAGACTCCGTGTTTGTAGGACCCTCAGAGCCAGGTGCGGGATATAATCTCCTGGTGCACCGTTTTTTAAGCCTGTCGGAAAAACGCAGTATTAGGGTGGGAGTGACCCGATTTTCCAGGTGCCATCTGTCACCCCTTTCTTTGACTAGAAAAGGGAACTCCCTGACCCCTTGCGCTTCCCGAGTGAGGCAATGCCTCGCTCTGCTTCAGCTCGTGCACGGTGCGCTGCACCCACTGTCCTGTGCCCACTCTCTGGCACTCCCTAGTGAGATGAACCCAGTACTTCAGATGGAAATGCAGAAATCACCCACCTTCTGCGTCGCTCACGCTGGGAGCTGTAGACCAGAGCTGTTCCTATTCGGCTATCTTGGCTCCTATCCACTTTATTATCACAAACGTGTGCATGGTCACTTCAATAAGCTGTAGACTGAATCCCATTACCCTCTGTAGAAATTATACTTCTTGGCCAGGTGTGGTGGCCCATGCCTGTAATCCTTGCACTTTGGGTGGCTGAGCCAGACAGATTTCCTGAGCTCAGGAGTTTGAGACCAACCTGGGCAATGTGGTGAAACCCTGTCTCTACTAAAATAAAAAAAATTAGCCAGATGTGGTGGCGGGCGCCTGTAGTCCCAGCTACTTGGGAGGCTGAGGCAGGAGAATCGCTTGAACCTGGGAGGCAGAGGTTGCACTGAGCCAAGATCTTGCCACTGCATTCCAGCCTGGGTGACAGAGCGAGACTCCATCTCCAAAAAAAAAAAGAGAGAAGAAAAAAGAAAGAAAGAAAGAAAGAAAAAGAAAGAGAAATTATACTTCTTGACTTCAGAAAGACAATTAAAATACAATTCTCAAAATGAGAAGGGTTTTAGTGGCCATCTCTGGAGTTAAGTCATGTTTAGCTAGTGCTATTCACTCAAAATTCCATTTAAAGTATTTTCATTACTAGACTGTAGTAGACTTCTGCAGAGACTAAGAATATTCATAACTACTGGCAATTGCAGCCTAACTCTAGTTAGCATAAATTGGCAAATGAAGTTCAAATTATGCATTGGCTTCTGCAGGAGTGATGCAGTACATCAGTTACCTGAGAATTCAGGAGTCCAGGCTAAGGAAAATGGTTTGTTAGCTTTAATCAAAATAAAAAGTATTTTCCCTCCTAAGAAGGTTGCTTCTAGGTTTCAACTGTGAGTGTGAACCATGAAATGAGAGCTTCTTGGTGGCAAATTGTACATTGATGCAGTCAATTCTCATGGTTTACTTAAAAGCTTCACATTGTTTAACTATTAAGGAAAATCTTGGCAAATTAAACAGTTCTAGCAGGGTTAGTGGAGGATTGAAGGATTGAAGTAAATCTGACAAAGCCCAAATCAATAGAAATTCAAACAAATGTGTGTTAAAATTGGCTATTTTAACCAAACTTTAGTCTGTAATGTTATAGCATATTACCTACCTAGTCCATTTATTTGGAATAAAGTGGATCTTTTGAACATATGTTACTGAACTTGGGAAGAGATAATCACAACTAAATCCCATATGCACATAAAAAGAGCTGCACAATTTTGTGGCAACATTTGCACAATTTTTGCTTCTTTCTTTGTGTGTTGTCAATCTTTAATTATTTCATTTTCAGGACTTCTTATGTGTAAATGCTCTGTTCCCCTACACCAAATTAAATAATCCACACTACTTTAATGAAGATGAATTATTTGAAACAAATTGATTATTCTCAATATTGAATTCAAAGTCAACCTTACACATTTTGAATTAACCAGACCAGATTTTTCACTCTCCAGCCTCTGGATCATAAGCATGCCATTTAAATTCAGAGATTTGAATCTGTCACCTATTAAATGGGACCAATGTCATCAGGCCTATGTTCTTCACATAGTGTGAAGATCAATTATATAAGGTCCATGAACCCTATGAAGTACAGTTCAAATGCTGTGTATCAATATTGATAAGCACTGCAGGTTTTTCCTTTGAAAACATGTTTGAAACCCACTGATAGCACACCCTGGAAATGAGTAAATCTGAACCACAGGCCATGACAATCATTCAAGGTGGTGTGCTGGAGGGAGAGCTCAGACCTGAGAGTCAGAGAGATCTGATTAAGACATAGTTTAGGCTACTTAGTATCCATGAGACCATATTTTATATATTTGGCCATTCTGAACTTCAATTGATTTTTTGATTCATAAGAGTAAATACTAGTATTATATTTAGGACTGTCAAATGTTAACTCTACTACCTAAATTACCAATCGGAGAGACAGAAGATGACATTTCATAAGTTATATTCATATGCTCAGAACACACCCTACTGCCTGGACGGATTATGTAGGATAAAAGAAAACCAGTTACAGAAAGAGTCTTTAATGATATTAAAATGCTTAATTTACATGTACTCCTAAAACTCTAATTGAATATATATGTTTAACAATAAATTCTATGGATTGTTTTTGACAAAACTTCAGTCCACAGACTTTGATGCTGCTGTTCTGAGTCATTTTTGTTTGCAGCGGTTTCAACATATTCTTTCCTTTATATTATACTTGCTCTTGTTCACTTAAGGAGTTCTTACTTGGAGTTCTTACTTTCTGTCAGGCACTATGTTAGGTGCTGGGAAGACAAGGAGAAGAAGAGACGCAATCTCTCTCCTAATGGTGCTCACATGCAGTCACTAATGAAAATTGTTCCAATAAAATGTAAAATGTTGAACTGCAATGGTATTAGGAGTGAGGAGCACTATGCTGGGCTATGAGAACTTTCCTACCACAGAGGGCTCTTCCAGACACAAGGAGCTTCTCTGACTTTATTCCTGAATCTATGTGCTCTATGTTTGCAGATCCTTCATGCATGGGAAACACTATGGTGTATGAATGGAATTTTAATGACTAACACCTAATATGGAATTTAAAATATATTACTCTCTGCAGAAAGGCTTTCCCTGATGACCTAAATGTTCTAGCTTCTTTCCTTGCCTTAATCTTGAATTTAATTCTTTTCATGAAATGGGCCCAGGCCTTACTTGTACATCTCCATCTAGTCTGACACCAGCTTATCATCTAAATGCTGTCTCTAGTCTGCTAGTGTTTTCAAGTACTAAAATTCCCACCTTTGAAAAACAGTTTTTCTGTGATAGGGACACCCAAGTGAGTCCTTCTTAGTCTACAGGTGCTTGCACCTATCTGGGACCACTCTACATCTTGGCCTGTCTACTTTGCTCTCTGTGACATTGTACCATTTTCTTTAGGTACTGATCTCAGTTCCAACTCAAGTTTCCTAATATAAAGCTGTAATAACTGCCTCTCAATATTCTCCTATATTCAAATGTTCAGCCTAGGGATTATATCATGGGGATTAAAAATGCAAATATATTTACAATCTATTATTTAGATAAAAGGGAGTTGTTTAGGCCATTCTAGGATAATTTAAATAGTGAATATAAAAAAAACTTTTCTCTAGATATTGGTAAATTTACATATAATCATATTCTCTTATCTAGAATCAACTCGCCGTGGAAGATAATTAAGTTACAATAGCTACTTTTATACTGACTTTATATATATTTTGATTTTTCTATATATAACACAAAATAACCTTGTAGAAAGATCTACATTGTATGCAGATAAAGCATTCTAGACTTTTTTCATGAAGTTCAAGAAGTTCAATGAAAAACTTTAGTACGTAAACATTAAGTTTTGATGAGAAGTTTAATGTAATGGAAAATTAACAGTAGACTAAAAGCACATTTTACTGCCTAATTTGCATTTAATTAGAACTGGGTTTTCATTTCTCCTATGAAAAAAATGTTGATTGCTCAAAAGTATGCACTCTTCTTTTAAAAAAATTCTTCCCTCTTTGTTTCTTTGTATTTCCTACACACACACAGAGATGCATAGTTTCATATACATAAACACAGCTTTTTCCTCTACTCTTTCTTCAGATAAAACCTCCAAAATTCTCTTATTTATTAAAAGCTTATTTAGGCTCTTAAATGATTAAAGTCTAATTTTTCTTTTAAATGGTTTGATTCTCAGAACCATTTTGAGAGTAAGAGTAAAGGTGAAGTTTCAGTCATTTTCAAGTATATGAATAGCATTAATGCACTAACACACTGTTATTGCCTTTGTGGAGTAGAAAATACGAAATAATGGGCTCTAAGTGTAGCATGGTGATATGGTTTGGATTTCTGTCCTCAACCAAATTTCATCTTGAATTATAATCCCGTAATTCCCACAAGTTGTGGGAAGGACCTGGTGGGAGGTAATTAAAACATGGCAGTGGTTCCCGCATGCTGTTCTCATGATAGTGAGTGAGTTCTCATGAGATCTGATAGTTTTGTGAGTCTGGCATTTCCCCTGCTTGCACTTATTCTCTCTCCTGCCACCCTGTTGAGAGCTGCTTTCTGCCGTGATTGTAAGTTTCTTGAGGCCTTCCCAGCTATGCAGAACTATGAGTCAATTAAACCTCTTTTCTTTATAAATTACCTGTTTTGGGTATTGCTTCATAGTGATGTAAGAATGGACTAATATAGTAAATTGATATCAGAAAAGGGATGTTGTTATAAAGATACTCAAAATGTGGAAGTGACTTTGGAACTGAGTAACAGGCAGAGGTTGAAACAGTTTAGAGGGCTCAGAAGAAGACAGGAAAATGTAGAAAAGTTGGGAACATTTTAGAGACTTGTTGAATTGCTTTGACCAAAATGCTGATAGTGATATGAAAAATGAAGTCCAGGCTGAGGTGGTCTCAGATGGAGATGAAGACCTTGTTGGGAACTGGAGTAAAGGTCACTCTTGCTTTGCAAAGAGACTGGCAGCGTTTTGCCTCTGCCCTAGAGCTCTGTGGAACCTTAAACTTGAGAGAGATGATTTAGCATATCTGACAGAAGAAATTTCTAAGCAGCAAAGCATTCAAGAGGTGACAGATCATAAAAGTTTGAAAAATTTTCAGCCTGACAATGCAGTAGAAAAGACAAACCCATTTTCTAGGGAGAAATTCAAGCCAGCTTCAGAAATTTGCATAAGTAATAAGGAGCCAAATGCTAATACCAAGACAAGGGGAAAATGTCTCCAGACCATGTCAGAGAGCTTTGCGGCATCACCTCCCATCACAGACCTGGAGGCCTAGGCGGGAAAAATGATTTCCTGGGCCAGATCCAGGGCACCCCTGCTGTGTGCAGTCTTGGGACTTAGTGCCCTGTGTCCCAGCATAGGATAAAAGGGGCCAAGGTACAGCTCAGGCTATTGCTTCAGGGAGTGCAAGCCTCAAGCCTTGACAGCTTCCACGTGGTGTTGGTCCTGTGAGTGCACAGAAGACAAGAATTGAGGTTGGGGAACCTCCACCTAGATTTTAGAGGAGGTATGGAAATGCGTGGATATCTAGGCAGAAGTCTGCTGCAGGGATGGTGCCCCTCATGGAGAACCTCTGCTAGTGCTGTGCAGAAGGGAAATGTGAATTCAGAGCCCCCACACAAAGTCCCCACTGGGGCACTGCATAGTGGAACTCTGAGAAGAGGGCCATCATCCTCCAGAGCCCAGAATGGTAGATCTACCAACAGTTTGCACCTTGTGCCTGGAAAAGCCCCAGACAATCAATGCCAGCCTGCGAAAGCAGCCTGGATGGGGGCTGTATCACACAAAGCCACAAGGGTGGAGCTTCTCAAGGCTGTGGGAACCTACTTTTTGCATCAGTGTGACATGAACGTGAGACTTGGAGTCAAAGGAGATAAGTTTGGAAATTTAAGGTTTAATGACTACTCTGTTGGATTTTGGACTTACATGGGGCCTGTAGCCCCTTTGTTTTGTCCAATTTCTCCCATTTGTAGTGGGTGTATTTATCCAATACCTGTACCCCAATTGTATCTAGGAAGTAACTAACTTGCTTTTGATTTTACAGGCTTATAGGCAGAAGGGACTTGCCTTGTCTCAGATGAGACTTTGGACTTGGACTTTTGAGTTAATACTGGAATGAGTTAAGACTTTTGGGGACTGTTGAAAGGACATGATTTTGTTTTGATATGTGAGGACATGAGATTTGGGAGGGGCCAGGGGTGGAATGATATGGTTTGGCTTAGTGTCCCCACTCAAATCTCATCTTGAATTGTAATCTCATAGTCCCCATGTGTTGTGAGAGACCCAGTGAGAGGTAATTAAACCATGAGGGCATTTTCCACCATGCTGTTCTCATAAGAGTGAGTGAGTTCTCACAAGATCTGATGGTTTTATAAGAGTCTGGCATTTTCCCTGCTTGTACTCATTCTCTCTTCTGCTATCCTGTAAAGAGGTACCTTCTGCTATGACTGTAAGTTTCCTGAGGACTCCCAAGCTATGCAGAACTGTGAGTCAATTCAACCTATTTTCTTTGTAAATTACCTAGTCTCTGGTATTTCTTCATAGCAGCATGAGAACAGACTAATACACATAGGAAAAAGGAGCCTTCATTTTTTTTTCAGGACAGACCTTCCACTAGGGACTCCTACATAGTTTACCTCCTCAAACTGACTATAAATAATAGGCATTCTTCACATTTTCATATTACAGATGAGGATACAGAGGCTCAGGCAGGGCTCAGCAGGTGACAGAGCTGGTATCTGAATCAAAATAAATGTCTCTGTCATTATATCTCATGTCTGAGGCAATTCAGTATATTTAAGGAAAAGTGCCTTGCAATTAAGGTTGTTAAATAGTAAAATGGATTGGTAAAGGGGTTGGTAACTAGTACTTTAGCATGTATTGTATGTTAACATTGTGAACATGTATTTGTTTGAAATAGCTTAGGCAGACTTCTGCCTAAAGAATGAAATATAGAAAATGTAGCCTTTACTACAAGCTAGGATCCCTGTTATGAGATTTTTAAATTAATAAATAGTTTGCATTTTCAAAGGATAAATGAACTCATTCTTATGTCTCATTAGGATAACTCAGACAACCACTTGGACCTCTAGAATCTTTTGCTATAAGTCTAGTTGTCTCTGTCCCTTGTGGAATGTCACCCTTGTATACATAATGGGTTTTTTCATCTCTTTCTTCTATCAGATGCCAATGGGAAGAAAGACTAAAACATTTCAGTGTTTTTCTGGCTCATTAGATAATCCAGCAGGTGCATGCCCCACTTTCCAGCACTAGTCTTAAGCACTCAAGGCCCTAACCACCCCAGGTACTGAGCATATGCTTGTGTCAGAGCTTTGGTAGAAGTGACAGTAAACAGGGCTGAGTGTCTCCTGTGCTGGTCCTAGGAATGCCTTGTTGCAGGAAAGTGGTAGAAAAGGTCATCTAAAGTTTGTTAGATAAGGAAGCTCCCATGTCAACTTTCAAGTTTCCAAATTTGAGTAATCACTCTTTAATATTCAAGTACAAATAAAACAAAGGAAACGCTCTCAAATTACTTTAAAATGTTATAAAAGCTTTGGTTTGGCAATCTACAGCTCATACTGAAAATGTGGGTACTTAAAGCAGATCACAACAGGTGAATTAAATCAAACATTCATGTGTGAAATATAAGCTCAGTTGTAAGCCATTCTGAAGAACTATTATGCCAATAAAGAGAAAATGGTAATGGATTTTTTTTCCCTGTGAAGCACAAATGGGGACTTTATAATTTACTTCTTATGGGATCTATTGAGAAAACCCATTGTGATGTACTTTTGAGTATCCCTGCTTTAAAAAATATCAATTACTTGGTTTCCCAATTAAAAACGTAAATTAACTATGCTTTATTTCATATTACATTTTCTAGAATCATAAAAGTGAATAAAGTATTATTTCCATACTTTCCAAGGCTCTTTATCATTTCTGAATGTGTGGATTATTAATCAGTTTGCTTTTTCCTTCCCTTGTCATTGATAAGTTCTCTTGTAGTTAAAATTTTTACCTATTTTTTCTTTGTATGAAGACGTTTTAAAAGACTGAGAATCAGTTTTCTTCACCATTCATGAAGACATTTTTATCCTTTCAATCAAATTCAAGCTAAAATTTTACTCTTAGCCTAAATCGTTGATTATGCATTTAAATCTTCTTTATAAAGGGATGCCCTTTACTATATTCTTCTCTACCCTTGAAAGTCAAGCTTCTTATCCTTTAGGTTTAGAAGGTACTGTTTGACTAGATGGTACTTTTGATATACATATATATACATACACACACATATACATATATATATTAGAACAAGGAAATTAGGTGGTGTTTAGCCATATAAAGGTACATCTTTTCCCAAAGCCTGCCCCATAGTAGGTAAAATGGCCAGTTTTCTAAATAGTTTCATTGAATAGACTCACTCCAGTCTAGGACTCTGATTGATGGAGTGGAGAGACTTTGATCTACAGACAAGACTAGAACTCAGTTCTCCTAACTACTAGCTTAATGTTCTTTCCAATACATGATAGTTAGTTAATATCAATGACCGTATAACTCTCAATGAGTTTTTCCCTAGGCATGAATATCTTCTTAATATTTTTACCAATCTGCATGTATAGGCTACTTTTTCCTTTTTCTAACTTCTGGTTAAATTCCGTCAATTCTAAGTTTAAAAGTTCTTTGGTTGGAGGAGTCGGAGTGCTGGAGACTCCTCCTTGCTCCTTCTACTAAAGTAACGCCCTCTGTCTTTAGGGACTGCACAGCATTCAGATGTGGGCTAGCACTTTGTTTTAGTACCGCCCATCATTGAGCAGCCCAGGGATTAGGGAAACTGACACCATGCACAGTTGAAAATCCAAGTATAAATTTTGACTCTTCAAAATCTTAACTACTCATATCCTACTGTTGACTGGAAGGCTTATGTTTAACATAAACAGTCAATTAACAAATTTACATGTTGTGTAGTGTAATATACAGTTATTTTGTATATAGTAAAGTAAGAGAAAACAAAATGTTATTAAGAAAATCATAAAGAAGAGAAAATGTTTACTATTCATTAAGTGGGTCATAACAAAGATCTTCATCCTTGTCATCTTCACATTGAGTGAGCTGAGGAAGAGGAGGCAAAGTAAGGGTTGGTCTTGCTGTCTCAGAGGTGGCAGAGGTGGAAGAGGTGGAGGAAGTGGAACTAGAGGCAGGCATAATTTTACAGAAATTGGTATAATTTTACAGAAATACATGATAATTTCTAATTTTTTGCTTTTCCATTTCTCTAAATATGTTTCTATATTATACCAACCTTTCTTCCACCACTTTATTTAGTCTCAGTAACCATATAAAAGAAGGGTTCAAGTCATAAATGAAGTAAAAGCAACCTTTAATTATTGGAATCCTTCTTCCAATTTGTCTAATGTCAATTCTTTTTCTGGCACTGCTTCTTCTATGTCTTATTCCTCATTGTCTGGCACTGGTTTGGAAGCTCTTATCTTCATCAAGTTGTCTTCTTCTCTGGTGTGGTGGCTGTTAGCTCTTTAATTTCTCCAATATCTATATTTTGAAACCCTTCGCCCTCCACCTTTTTGCCGTATCCAAAATTTCTTTCACAATTTCCTTGACTGGCTCTGTCATAAATCCTGTGAAGTCATGTGCAACATCTGGACGCAGCTTTTTCTACAATAACAATGGCCACTTTAATGGTGTAATCTTCATAGACTTTCAAGATGTTCTTTCAGGGTTCTCTTCCATAGTGTTGACAATCCTTTCCATAGTGTGCCATGTTTAATGAGCCTCAAAGGTCCTTATAATCCTCTGATCTAGAGGCTGAATTGGAGACATTGTGTTTCGGGGGAAGTAGACCACTTCGATGACTTTGATATTGAACTCAAAGGGTTTTGGGCGGCCACGGACATTACTCAATACCAAAAGAACTTTAAAAGGCATTCCCCTACTGGCAAAGTACTTCCTCACTTCAGGGACAAAGCATTGATGGAACCAATCCAGAAAAATGATTCTCATTGTTTAGGCATTTTTGTATGACCAAAAGACTGGAAGCTGGTGTTTGTCTTTTCCCTTGAAGGCTTGGAGTTAACAGCTTTATAGATAAGGAGAGTCCTGGTCATCAACCCAATTGCATTTGCAAAAAAGTGGAGTAGCCTTTTCCTTCCTGCATTAGATCCTGGTGCTCACTTTTATTCCCTACTAATAAATGCTCTTTGTGGCTTTTGTTTCCAGAATAGGGCACTTTTGTCTGCATTAAAAACCTGTTCAGGCAGGTCTTTCTCCTCAATGATTATCTTAATGGCATCTTGAAACTCATCTGCTGCCTTTTGGTTGGAAGAACATGCTTCTCCTGTTATCTTGACAGTTTTTTAAGCCAAGTGCTTTTCTAAAATTATCAAAACATCCTCTTCTGGCATTAAATTCTCCAACTTTCGGTCCTTCACCATCCTTTTGCTTTAAGTTGTCATCTAATGACTGTTTTTTCTCTCAAATCATTTACAGTCTATAGGTATGACTTTCTTATAGCAATCCTGCACCTACATAAAAGCTAAGTTTTCAATACAAGAGAATATGTATTTTGCAAAAAGCACAAGGTTTTTTCACCTGCTGGTTTAGCTACAGTGACAATTTCATGAATTTTCTTTTTTTTTTTTTTTTTTTTCCACAGTGGTCCTTGGGCTGGATTTATTTATCTTGAAATGGTGGGCAACCTCATCTGCAATCCTCAATCTATGGTACATATCAAGCAATTCAACTTTTTCTTGTAATTTCGTAACTTTTCTCTGCTTCTTGAAAGGACTTTCAGCATCACTTACAGCACTTTGTATGGATTCCATGGTGCTATTCCAGGTTTACGGTATTGCAGTAAATATGACAAAAAATATGCAAAACTATGGGACATCATTTTTTACTGTGATACACTATTTGCTGAGGAGATGAACTTCTCATGTGAAGATGATTAGTGTCACATGGCATTTTAAGCAGATACTCAGAACACTCGATAGCAATAAGAGGTGGCTATGAATTTATTGCAGTAGTGCAGTAGTTAACGTTATGCAGTTATGATTTAACATTGCATGTTTACATTTTTGTACATTTCTCTTGACTTTGAATGATGCCATCTATGGCCCATAAATGTTTGTCTGCTTAAGTTTCAATAAATATTAAATTTTCATAAAAGATTCATATATATTTTATAATAGTAATAAATAGGCAAATATCTAAATATATGCATTCACAGCATAACTAACTTTTTCTGAATTTTTTCAATATTTCTAGGCTACAATTTTCTCCTGTGAATTTTGTCAAATTATTGCAAATCTCAAAAATAATTTTAAATAAATTTATTGGAAAAAATATGCATATGGGGGACCCAGGCAGATCAAGCCCATATTGTTCAAGAGTCAATTGTATTTTGAGCATGATCCAAAGATTGTGTCTTCAGACACTTTTCTTGATTCTAAGAATTTGGTATAGGCAAGGAAACTGACATAATATAAGCAGTGTTCAATTAAAAATTACAGTCAAATATGCAAAGACTCTAGAATTCCATAAAGCTTTAGAGTTCAGGGACTGCAGTTTCCAAAGGATGACCTCAGAGATAATGAGTAGGATTACAGTGGGACCTCCTAAATCAAGTATAAATCAAAGATGTATAAGATATCATTGTAGTTTGTTGTAAAAAATTTATTAGATATTATCATTGTAATTACTACACAGAACTCCTGTTTGATAGTGTTTTGTATGTAATAAGTGCCTAGTAGATATCTGCTGAATTTATTCATTTTGGGACCCTCCATTTGTTGAAAGTCTCATCACCCACACGACATGAGGGTCTTTTAGAGAAACAAATGACACAATGTAAATTTAGAATCAGGAGTGCGAGTCCCCCCAGTTTCCCAGAGGAATAAATATACTCTCCAAAGAGTGCTTCCCAAGTGGAGATCATCATTGTCATTATCATAATCCTCTGCACTATCATCATTTCCCTTTGTTGAGTACTTACTTATGCCAGGCCCTCTGCAAACATTATCCCATTCAACTCTTATCATAACCCTGGAGGGTACAACTCAACTCCATCACAGATGAAGATTTGGAAGCCTAACGTGGGTATTGTTCTCTCCATTTTACATATTATAAACTGAAACTCAGAGAAATGATGATTACTTAAATAACTCAAATAGTAAAGTGCAGATCCAGTATTTAAATAATCCAGATCATTCCACCTTTAAATCCACCAACTCACACAGTTTCACAGTTAACATGGGGAAGAGGGGAAAAGGGAAGTATTTTTAAATTTCATTTTCATTTATATTCAAGAAAATTTACTCATTTTGGTTACAGTTCTATAAATTTCGGCAAATGCATAACGTCATACAGTATGACCACAATCAATATACGGAATAGTTCTATGATGGGCACCCTGAAATTTCCTCATATTGTCCATCTATAGTCAAACCCTTTCACATTTCTAACTCCTTGGAACTACTGATGTGTTCTTTGTTCCTGTACTTTTGCCTTTTCCAGAATGGTGTATAAATGGCATCTACAGTGTGCAGTGTTTTGGTCTGGCTTCTTTCACTTATTAGAAAAAAATCTGAGATTCATAGGTTACTGTGTGCATCAGTATGTGTGAAATGCATCTGTACATGCACCATAGTTTGTTCATCCATTAAAACACTTTAGGATGATTTTGCTCTTAGAACTAGTGGTCAGCAGGCTGTCAGCCAGGGAGCCTCAGTTTTCCTCTACGTTGCCTCTCCAACAGCAGCATGGGCTCCTCCACATGATGGTCTCAGTGTTCTCAAAGCGCTGGGTACAAAAGTGCTTGTGGACTGAGACTTCTCCTCTCTTGCTTGCGGGTATGTTTACTTACATCTAATTTGCTGCTATATATGGGCCAAAGAGAGTCACTTGGACAACCCCCAGAATTATGACTCCACTTTTTGAAAGCACGTGTGAGAAAGTCACATTGCAAGTTGTGTGAAATCAGGTAACTGGCTTATTACTCTCTTCAAATCTCAGTTGGCTGCTCTGTGAAGTAGTTATAATAATACTCACCTCTTAAGATTGTTTTCAAAACTAAAAAATGTTTAAAAATGAAAAGCTCCTAATAAAATACAGTCATTTCATAAATAGTAACTATGATTATCCTTGGAGTATCTGGAAAGAACAGTGTTAGGCAAAAAACACTAAAGTACACAGAACATGAAGAACATGACTCTCTCCTATAGGAATACTAGTTCCTTATTGTTCTATGATCTCAATGTACGATTGCAAGTTAATTATTTGATTTATTTCTAATTTTTAAAATAAATTACAAAATGAGCAATAAAAATAATGAATACATGAAGGAATTTTAATATGACAAATCTTGCTTTACAACCTAATATGGTTATTAGGGATAAAGTTAAACGTGTTATTAAAATACACATTATTATTAGAATGGGTGACATGGTAACACAGCAGGATATGGCTCAATACCTGTTGGTCTTAGACGACCAGACTTTGAGGACCAGCTTTTCCATGTAATCTATGGCCATGAGCAAGTTATCTTACCATTCTAAGTCTCAGTTCTCTGATCTGTAAAATGTGGCTTATACAGCTGATGCAACTGACCCCCATGTTATTGTGAGGACCCAGTGAAATAGTATACTTGGTGTTTCCAAATTGATATATGAGAGAGAGAGAGAGAAAGAGAGAGAGAGAAACAATAACACTTTATAATAGATTATACTTCTTAAAGAATTGGGATAAACATGAAAGGTCATAGTGACTATACTACAGTGTTTTATTAATTTATAGGATCATCTTTTCAGATAGTCACAAATACTACCCAGGCCAGGCCAGGCAGTTGACGTAATTGAATGAGTGTCATACAACAGGAAATGGTATATCCTGTAGTAAATAAGGGAGTTTTTGTCGCATTAAAATCAGGGAATCATCAACCACTGCTTAGTTTAATGAAATGAATCTTGCCACATGGGAGTGTGGGCCACATGGTAAAAGGGCCCATGTGGGTTTTCAATAAAACTGGAATATTAGAGTTTCAGATGGAGTTGTTATCTCAAACACAGAGCTAATAAAATAAAAATGTAGCAAAAAAAAAAAAATACATGGTAGATTCAGCATGCAGGCTGCCGTTTTTGACCTCTGATTAAGTCACTGTCAGCTGCTTTCTGCATGTAAACACCCATCCACATTGAACGGCAATGTGAAGCAAGCTCAGCAGTTCATCTTACCTTGAGCATTGATGCTTACATTCAGAAAGGACCCATTATATTATGGAAGACACATAAGACGTATGAAAGAATAGATCATATGTGTTCATCATCACCTTAGTTTCTGTTAAGTAGGATCCTACTCCCAATTTGGAGGAGAAAGATGCCGTAACTTTTCCATTGTGATAACATTCCCCCAGGTTGGTACATATTTTGGTGATGCTCTAGTGCTTTGAGAAAGTCACTTAACCACGTTCCTTATCTTTAAAATGAAGGCAGTAGATTAGATTAAATCTACAGTGATTTTCACCTGTAATATTCCATGAGTCTACAGTGAGATTGGTAGTAAATATAATTTCAAACATACTTTTCAACGTGCTTTTCTGTCTTATCTTGAAAAAGAAAAGCAAAAAACTCTGCTTATGGCTTCTTGTTATCTTAGCAAATATCCTGCAACAAAATATTTTCCTTTTATATGAATTTTTAAAAATTCATTTTCAAATATCTTCCCATAGGCCATGGTGGTTTTAGCCATGGGTAAATTTCACTCATATGCCTTACTATGTAATGACATTGTGGAGTGTAACTGGCTTTTTAACACCGTTAAATAATTTTCCAAAATGTTTTATTTTAAACAGTTATAGGCCACCATTTACTAATTTGGTGCTAAAATATTTAAAATATCTGCTTCATGTGAATCAACATTTACATTCCAAATATTAGTGTGAAAATCCACCTGTTATCTGAAAGGCCTTAGTTTTTAGAAACGTATTTGGGACCCCAAAATTGTTCTTCTTTTTCAGATTATGTTTATATCTGATTATTCCTAACATATAAAACCTGTTAGATTGCCTTGTCTTTGTTCATCTAAAATTTACCTCCAAGCTAATAGTTGAAGATTATATTTGAAGCATGGATTTATTTCATGATTTGAAAAACAAAGCTAAGGAAAAAATCGTTTGAAATTCTTGGTCATTGCCTATTCAGGCCCTAGCAAAGGTAATACGTGGTAACAAACGGTGATGGGCAGGACTGCCAAGCATATGTGGATTAACTAAAATTCACATTTAATTGGCTACTTTTATCAAACCCTGGCCATGATATTGAACACCAAGTGCTACTTTAGACACTTGACAATCATGATCTAAAACAACCATGTTTAAATGGTTTTTTAAAACACCCATCAAAGTTGCATTATCCTAATTTTAAAATTAAGACATCAGACTGAGATTACATACCTTTCTAATTACCATGTCTCCAAACTGGGATTTCAGCCGGCTCTGGTTGCTGTCGGGTCTCTGGGGTTTCCATTCTGCCATGCGTGCTGTTGAGTGTAAGGTGCACTACTGGCCTCCAGGGTTTTAGTGTTTCCAGTTGTAATGAAATCTCTAGTTGACCAAAAACTCTGTGGTTAAATAAGCAGTTGGGTCATCAGCTTTATTAATGGGCCAGCCCAGTGCCTCACAGACCCAAATACAGGCCCCATGTGTGGTAAAAATGTAAAGAAGACCAGAGCAAGCCCTCCAGGGAGCAGCCCGTATGAGCTCACCTGCTTTTCTGCGGGTAGAGAAACTGAAGGGCAGCCAGCCTGTCTGCGTGGAGGTCCTGGAGAGCGAAGGGAGAGCTGCTGCATGGAAACTAGAAAGCCAGCCTGAATATAACTTCATCTACAGGAAAATAAGAGCTGCAGTGTCATAACATGTACTTTATCTAATTTTACTTTTGTTAGATAAATAATATTTTTGTATATCTATGGGGTAAAATTTGGTGTTTCAATACATGTATACATGGTGGAATGGTCAAATCAGGTTAATTAGTATATTCATCACCTCAAATATATATCATTTATTTGTGGTGAGAAAATTTAAAACTTAGTCTTTTAGCTGTTTTGAAATGGAAAGGATTGGAAGAGCAAAGGAGGTACTGGAAGACATGACTTTTATAAGGCCAAAGTAGGAAATGAAAAGAGAGAAAGGTGTCTGTGTCTGGCCATCTCAGGGCAGCTTCTGTCACATCAAGCTGAGGGAATTCTTCTCTGGGCTTCCTGCTTTTTAGGGTACAGAAAAGGTTTAATATCGCTGAATAATTATCCCATTGCTCTTTCTGACATCCAACAATAAATATATTTGCAGAAAGGGAAAACTGAGTAAGTTTGTGGATCTATGTTGCCTATCTGGGTATAGGAGTACATACAGGTGGGTATGAAGGATGGATGATTCAATGTTTCTGCACTCCAAAAAATGCAGAGTAACTGTTTATTATGTGGCTTCCTGATACAGTTTGGTAGAGAATGCAATTAAGTGTCCAGGCCTTCTGGGTGTCATTTAGGGCTCAGTAGCAGTAGTGCCTTATCTTAGATAATTAATGTTGTTTTATCTAGTTTTTGTTGTTGTTGATGTTCTTTGCTCTTTATTTGTGTTTGAGAATAATGGACATTCAGTCCAAACTGAACAGAGAGCATACTTTGCCTTTATAGCCTCTTCAGGGACAGACAGTCTTGGGAACAAGTCACCTATGTAGATATATGTAACTTTTTCTTTCTTTTTTTAAAATTTAACTTTTAAGTTCAGGGGTATATGTGATGGTATCCCTGTTATATTGGTAACTTGTGATACAGGTAAACTTGTGTATGGGTTTTTTTGTGCAATTATTTTGTCACCCAGGTTTTAGGTCTAGTACCCATTAGTTATTCTTCCTGATCCTTTCCTTTATCCCACTCCCCACCCTCCAATAGGCCCCAGTGTGTGTTGTTCCCCTCTATGTGTCCATTTCTTCTCATCATTTAGCTCCCATTTATAAGTGAGAATTTGTGTTCTTTGACTTTTTGTTCCTGCATTAATTTGCTAAGGATAATGTCTGCCAGCTCCATCCATGTTCCTGCAAAGGACATGAGCTTGTTCTTTTTTTAGGGCTGCATAGTATTCCATGGTGTATATGTACAACATTTTCTTTATCCAGTCTATCACTGAAGGGCATTTAGGTTGATTTCATGTTTGGCTATTGTGAATAGTGCTGCAATGAATATAAACATGCTTGTGTCTTTATAATAGAATGATTTCTATTCCTTTGGGTAATACCCACTAATGGGATTGCTGGGTTGAATGGTGTTTCTGCCTCTAGGTCTTTGAGGCATCACTACACTGTGTTCCACAATGGTTGAATTAATTTACACTCTCACAGAGTAAAAGCATTCCTTTTTCTCCACAACCTCATCAGCATCTATTGTTTTGTGACTTTTTAATAATAGCTATTCTGACTGGTGTGAGATGGTATCTCATTGTGGTTTGGATTTGCATTTCTCTAATGATCAGTGATGTTGAGCTTTTTTTCATATGATTGTCGGCCATGTGTATGTTTTCTTTTGAAAAGCATCTGTTCACGTCCATTTACCCACTTTTCAATGGGACTGTTTGCTTTTCTTCTTGTAAATTTGTTAAGTTTCTTACAGATGCTGGATATTAGAACTTTGTCACATGCATAGTTCGCAAAATTTTTCTCCCATTCTGTAGGTTGTCTGTTTACTCTGTTGATAGTTCTCTTTGCTGTGCAGAAGCTCTTTAGTTTAATTAGATCCTGTTTGTCAATTTTTATTTTTGTTGCAATTGCTTTTTGTGTCTTCCTCGTGAAATCTTTGCCCGTTCCTATGTCCAGAATGTTGTCTTCCAGAAATTAAAACTAGACTTCTTCCTTATACCATATACAAAAAATAACTTAAGATGGATTAGATACTTAAATGTAAAACCCAAAACTATATGTACCTTATTTTTTGGTATCCTGGGAATTTTTCTGAATTGTTTTGTATAGCCAAGTCTCCTTTGCAGCCTTAGTGGTCAAAGGGTTGCTTTTATTTGAAACAGTCCTTTAGAAGAGATATAAATGAACTGGTACTAATTTAGCTGAGAAAAACAAAGATCCAATTCCAGCTGTGAAATAAGGTCAAAGTCATAAGACAACATTACATAAAAAAGATGAGCATTTAATATCACACTGGGAAATAGAAAAATAGATAAAAGATGAGAACTAGAGAAAAAGGCAGCATTTAAATAGGGACAAGTAATATGGGCACAATGAAGGAAGAAGAGAAAAGATACGTAGAAATGGAATAAAATAGGAAAGTCATGAGATTCTCTGGATAAGAAATGAAAAGCATATGTAATATTTTAAAATAGATTTTAGTGAAAATAAAGGAAATGATGTAACTAAGGGCAAATGGCAGATTTTGAAATATAGTTTGCAGATCATGATGGATAATAAGAAACATTATCTAAGTTTTTGAAACCTCTCATTGTTTAATGCATTATGAAGATGAATGTGTGTAAATGTGTGGGTGTGTGTATGCGTGTGTGGGTGTGTGTGAAAAATATTAGACTCATTTAGGAAATATACATAGCATCAAAAATGTCACACACCTCTTGTTATGTTTCATGAAATAATATTGGTACCTGGCTCATTCTGTCTCAACTGGAATAATTTATCTTTGGTGTATTAATCTCTGACCCTCTCTCAACGACAACAACAACAACAATGACAACAGCAAGAAAACATTCACTAGACAACATAAGAAAGTTCTAATTAAAGCCCTAAAAAGTATTTAGTAGAAGAAACAAAACTGATAAACTATCAGAGCTGCCAAATATTTCAACATTTTAATAGAATAAGATTATGAAAAAAATGTATAGGAAAACTCCATGCATTTGAAATTGTTATTACTGGTCATTTTACTCTGAGTAGGAGTTAAGTGTATTGGCAATCACTTGGCTTCACAATAATTTAAAACCAAATAAACATGTAACAAAGAGAAATATATTTATTATATCATCATAAAGAGCACTGTGGTAACTATAAACTTTAAAGAATGTGTATGATTTGAAGGATACTTTTGTAGTGGAGTGAAGCTCACTTTTATTGCCAATTTGTAAGTTTACGAACATAATTTAGATAAGTTTTATTATTAGTAGCAATGGGAAGTTGAAATATTGAAATTTTGCTGTATTTTATATATATTTTATTTTGGCTATATTTATATTTTGGCTGTATTAACTTCAAAAAGTTATTTTGCTTACCTGGCCACTTCATTATGCAAAGAAAAGCATAAATGTATTATATTCATTGAACCATTATATGGGAGCCTAGCAAAGCAATTAAAATTAATAGGTCATTCTGGAACAGGATAGATATAGTATGAAAAAAAGAAAACCCATGTTGATTAGCTGTCAAAGTGTTGCATCTGTTTGTCAAGATGAACAGAGAAGCAACTATTTTTGGTAACTGTCTTTCCATTTTTATCATCATAATTCATATGGTCTTGTCATTTTTTAAAACTGCAGATTAGAATTTTTTAAATATTTCAACTACCCTCTTCAAAAATACTACAAATAAAATATATGACTTAGAGATAAGGAAAATTAATTTTATATTCAGCATTCTCAGTCTCCTGGACTGTAACAGCAGCACAAATCTTCATGTTGACAATGTGCAGAAGTGTTGGTTTATTGGCATGAAAGTTTAAGTGAAAGGTTAAGAAAGATTAACACAGTGCAGGACTCTAAATTTCAGTAGGATCGCTGGTCATATTTAGTGGAAAATGTAAATGAAACATTATTAGTTTATGAAGAGACACCAGAGTATTGCACACCCATGATTTTTCTTTTTTTTCTTTTTTCTTTTATTTTATTATTATTATACTTTAAGTTTTAGGGTACATGTGCACAATGTGCAGGTTAGTTACATATATATACATGTGCCATGCTGGTGTGCTGCACCCATTAACTCCTCATTTAGCATTAGGTATATCTCCTAAAGCTATCCCTCCCCCCTCCCCCCACCCGACAACAGTCCCCAGAGTGTGGTGTTCCCCTTCCTGTGTCCATGTGTTCTCATTGTTCAATTCCCACCTATGAGTGAGAATATGCGGTGTTTGGTTTTTTGTCCTTGCAACAGTTTACTGAGAATAATGATTTCCAGTTTCATCCATGTCCCTACAAAGGACAGGAACTCATCATTTTTTATGGCTGCATAGTATTCCATGGTGTATATGTGCCACATTTTCTTAATCCAGTCTATCATTGTTGGACATTTGGGTTGGTTCCAAGTCTTTGCTATTGTGAATAACGCCGCAATAAACATACATGTGCATGTGTCTTTATAGCAGCATGATTTATAGTCCTTTGGGTATATACCCAGTAATGGGATGGCTGGGTCAAACGGTATTTCTAGTTCTAGATCCCTGAGGAATCGCCACACTGACTTCCACAATGGTTAAAGAACTAAAGTGTTTACATTTGTAATACAATATTCCATGGTTGGTATTGAGGAAATTGATAAAGATTTCTCCCAGATTTTCTTCTAAAAGCTTCATAGTTTTACCTCTTATATTTAAGTTGATAATCAGGTTTGTATACTTTTTGTGTATGGTATGAGGAAAGGGTCAAAGTTTTTTTTCTATATTTATATTCATTTTTTCTAAATCCATTTATTGAAAACACAATCTTCATTTCATTGAATTTCCTTGGTATCTTTGTTGAAAACCCATCTACAACGTAATAATTGTGGGTATATTTCTGGACTCAAAATTCCTTTTAGTTGATCTTTATGTCAATCCTTCTGCCAATCTCATACTCAGAGTGCTTTTATTGTAAATCTTAAATACCAGCTAATTTGATTCATCTGACTTTGTTTTTTCTTAAAAAAATTTTAAGCTCTTCTAGATTATTTGCCTTTCCATACAAATATTAACATTGGCTTGTCAAATTCTTATATAGAGACTGCTAGGATTTTGATTCTGAATGTATTCAATTTATAGTCAATTCTGGAAGAACTGACCTCTTAAAAATGGTGAATTTTCAAATTAATAAAAAGTATATATTTCCATTTAGATAAGCCTTCTTTAACTTTTTAAAGCAATGTTTTAGACTTTTCAGTTCACAGGCATTGCACATCTTTTTGTTAAATTTATTTCTAAGTGTTTTTCTTTTTATGGTATATGCTGTAGTTAATTAAAATTTGATTTTATTGTCAGGTTGTTTATTTCTAGTGTATAAAATAAAATTGATTTTTGCATGTTAGTTTTATATCTTAAGGATGTGTTAGACTCATTAGCTTTAGGAAACTTTATATTAGGTTCTTTAAGATTTTCTACATACACCATGTCATATGCAAATAAATGCACTATTGTTACTTCCATTCTATCATGTGCCTTTCATTTATTTCTTTTTTGTCTTGCTATACTTGCAGCGGTGAGAGTGGACATTCTTTGCCTTTTTCCCAATTTCAGGAGAAAACATTCTGTTTTTCATCATTAAATATGAAGTTAGTTTTACATTTTTCATAGATACGCTTTATCAGGTTAAAGACGTTTTCCTCCATTTCTCATTGCATTTTTTTTTTTAAATCATGAATGGTGCTGAATCTTGTTAAATGTTTTTTTCTTCCTCTACTAAGATAATCTTACAGTTTTTCTCTTTATTACATTTAGGTAATATGCTTAGATACGTTACATTTATACAATACTACATTTGTTAACCTTCGGATGTTAAACCAACTGTGCATACATGGGAAAAATTACATTTGTTCATGATGAGTTATTGTATTTGTTTTTCTTGACTGTATTTGGTATTTTTTTAATAAACTTTAATGTCAAAAATGCAAACCTGGGGAGGGTATAAAGATCACACACAAGGCTGCCACTTCACACTTGGAGGGTTGCACAGTGGCCAGGCAAAGGCGCTCCTCACTTCCCAGACCATGTGGCTGCCAGGCAGTGGCACTCCTCACTTCCCAGACAGTGCGGTGGCCAGGCATAGGTGCTCCTCACTTCCCAGACCTGGTGGCGGCGAGGCAGAGGCGCTCATCACTTCTCAGACGGTGGGGCGGCCAGGCGCTCCTCACTTCCCAGACGGGGCAGCGGCCAAGCAGAGGCGCTCATCACTTCCCAGACGGTGGGGCTGCCGGGCAGAGGCTCTCATCACTTCTCAGATGGTGGGGCCGCCAAGCAGAGGCGCTCCTCACTTCCCAGACTGGGCGGCGGCTGGGCAGAGGTGCTCATCACTTCTCAGATGGTGAGGCGGCCGGGCAGAGGCACTCCTCACTTCCCAGACATGTCGCGGGGGCCAGTCGGAGGCCCCCCTCACTTCCCAGACGGTGGGGCAGCCGGGCAGAGGCGACCCTCACTTCCCAGACCGAGGGAGGTGGTGTGGGGGTGTGGCCCGGCAGAAGCGCTCCTCACTTCCCAGGCGGTGCGGGGGCCAGGCAGACGCGCTCTGTATTTGGTAACATTTTTAAGGATTCATGAAAAAAAAAGTCTATGAAACAAACAAATTGAGAATGGTCCCATTGTGGAGATTTAAAATTATTTTAAGCAAGAGATTTTTCTTTATATCTAAATATCTAAATATCAGAGTATTTTTTTTGTAGATGCTTATGTAAATTCTGGAACATTGTTTTCAATTTTAATAAAGATATTTATCCAAAGTTCCACACACATCCACATATCCACACACATACATATATATCCTGATATCTATCTTCATTAGCTACATATCTTAATTACAGATATATCTTAATTTGATAGATATCTTAAGCTTCTCTGAAGTGATAAGTAGATATAGATCTCAATTAGATATACATATTAGAAGACAGAAATACTTGAGCAATTGATCAATAGAGGTTCTGCTTTTTAAATTAAAAAAGTAGTTGCATAGCTATTTTTAAATGTTAATTATTCTTTCAAAGAAACTGATGAATTTTCCTGTTAAAAAATTCTAAAATGTGTATTTAAATCACCCATATAGTGAGTCTTAAGTCTCCAGATTTATTACTTTATGAGCTACCAGAATTATAAAAATGTGGCAATTTATTTTGAAGAAAAAGGAGGGTTTTAAAAATGTACTGCCACATTATTTTAATAGCACACTATACAGACATCAGTACTTACAGGGAAAACCTTAATAATCCTTTAGTGTAATGTTTAGTGTTAATTATCTCTCTCACACACACACACGCACACACACACTCTCTTAGAGCTGCTTTATTTTTATTCTCAGAAGACCCCTATGCACAAAGGTGATTGTTTCCGCTATAGAAGCTTCCCTTGTGTGATTATTTCCCTTTTAGAATCTTAGGCAGCTCAATTTAGAGAAGTCCCCTCAAAAGCCCTGTTCTTATTTGGCTAGGCCTCAACCCAGTGCCTAAGCCTATTCTCTCCTTAGTATATCAGTGTTCTTCAGGACAATTATACAATGAAAAGCTTAGGCTTTTCTTACAAAGGCAGTTTATACTGGAATGTAAATTAATTTACAGAATCAATTCTCAGATATTCCTTGTATTAAAAGGACAAGGTATTTCCTGGGCACTCCATAGCTTAAGATACCAATGTGTTTATCATAGTATTTTTATTTCACTCATTTGCTTAAACAATTGTGGCTCTTAATTTATAGTAGAATAAATTTGATGTGTGTGTTAACTTTCTACTAATTAATAACCTGATAATTTCAGCCCTACGTACCCTGTCTATTCTGCTAAACCAAATAACAAAATTTACACTTTACTCCTATGACAAGTTCTTCATTATTTTGCCCCTGTAACTATTCTTGTGTTAATCACTATTAGGAAAATGTCCCCTACCTATCACTTCAGAGAAGCTTCTTATTGTGGCTTTGTTTCCCAGGTACCAGGTTATAACAACTTACTTTGGTATTTGTTATACCAAGTGATTGTGATGTCTGAACTTCCTTGACCTCAGTTTATCATCAGAGGGAAAAAGGACAAAAGCTCTTGAGCAGGCAGTGAGATACATACAGTTTTTAACAATTTATTATGCACAACAGATGTAAGCTAAATATTATTTAAGATATTGGGATATTTGGGGTGTTCTTTGGGGTGTTTTAGAAGAATCATCTTAAAACTCTCCCAGCACAAAAGTGGTGTGTCTGTTATCAGTGGTGCCATCACAGATCTTTAAGGTTTTAAGGTTTAATAGGAATGCCACTGGCCTCAGTGCTTGAAGGACCACTGATCCTTGCTACCACCCTGATATTTAATTAAAGGAGAAAATAAACTTTATCATCCCATTTGTGCCTTTTATTATCTTTTTCCTTAAAAAAAAAAAAAAGCACAACAAACCAAAGCTTCTAAAATTCACCTTTTTTTTTTTTTGGTGGAACAAAGATGTGATAGTATTAGAGTTGTTTATTTTGTTTAAATTAAAAGATTTCTATCTCGAAGTATGTACTTTGTTTTCCTCAGGAGCACAAACCACTCTACAAACAATAACTCACTTAGATCTTTCAAATTCTGCAGAGAGTTGTAGGTGATAAGTAGTATATACAATTTACAGGGAGGACAATTGAAACAGAGGTTGCCTCTAATTGCTCAGAATCAGAAACCACTACTATAATGGAATTCAGAATGGAATCTGGGCCTCTTGACTCCCAATTAGTTCTCTGTCCACTAGATCACACTCCCTACTCCTCAGTCCTTAGAAAATAGATGATAAATTTTATATAAGGCTAACTCTCAATTACCTACAGTTTGTAATGAGCGTCTACAGATGCTGGTTTACATTCACATCATTGCCCTGGAGTCGGCGCTACGGCATCTGACAGAATCCTGTGGATCAGCTGTCTTGTGCTACTGTGGCAAAGGAAGGAAGAAAGGCAAGCAGGAGGAGAGCAAAGGGAGCAGAAGGAGCTTGGATGTGGGAAACAGAACTTATAAAAATCAGGGGAACATTAATCGTTGTGGAGTTGGATGTCAAGACTATGCCACCGTCTATGTTTGTGCAGATGGAGACAAATTGAGATGGAATTCCATCCTTATACATCATTTTCGGCATACAAACATGGACACTAACTTAACATAAGGGTAAACCTGGTGGGAGAGGGGTGCAGGCACCATGTCCGGCCACAAAGCTGGCAAGAAGCCCCCCAAACAGCCCAAGAAGCAGGTTGAGGAGATGAATGAGGAGATAACATTTTCAAGCAGAAGCAGAAAGAGGAGCAGAAGAAACTCAAGAAACTAAAAGCAGAGGCTGCAGGGAAGGGCCCCCTGGGCACAGGTGGAATTAAGAAATCTGGTAAAAAGCAAGCTGTTTTTTGTGCCTGAGGCCATGGTGACCCTGGATTCCATCCCTATTTAAACATCTGAATTTCCTGCTGTAACATCCTTTGCCACCTATAATTAGAATGAAGTGTCATCTTAGACCCTGCTGCACATTTAAGGATAAACTTTTGTAAAAATAAATAAAATAAAAATAAAAGCAAATCTAAACCACAAAATAAGCAAGTAACATTAAAAGCTAGAGCTTTGGCAGTTCTGCAAGGACTTCCGTTGCATAGGCAGGTTTCATGTAAGCTGTTGAATCTCTAGTATCAATGGTATGACATGACTGAAAGTACATGGTAGTAATTTAAAAGTTTCCAAGTGAGAATGGTGACAAAACAAACACATTACAAGGCTCAACAGGGAGATTATTCACATAGGTAGTATTTGGACATGGTGCCTTGCAGCGATAAACTGTAGCATGTTCACTGTTAGCAGAGTGAACTGTTACTGTCCTGTTTTAGTTATGATTGTCTTTATTTTGATAACTCAGAAATTTCTAATATATCTTCTTGAAGATCAGAGTGGGTTGTGATGTTAAATATAAGAAATTATAGGCCAGGAGCAGTGGCTCATGCCTGTAATCCCAGCACTTTGGGAGGCCAAGGCAGGCAGATCATGAGGTCAGGAGATCGAGACCATCCTGGCTAGCATGGTGAAACTGTGTCTCTACTAAAAATGCAAAAAATTAGCCGGGCGTGGTGGCACACGCCTGTAATCCCGGCTACTCTGGAGGCTGAGGCAGGAGAATCGCTTGAACCTGGAAGGCAGATGTTGCAGTGAGCCGAGATCATGCCACTGAACTCCTGCCTGGGCGACAGAGCAAGACTCTTTCTCAAAAAACAAAAAAAAAATTGTCAAAATTTATACGGGATAAAACTACTCAACTTTTTTTGTTTCTATTTTCTGGAGATATTTACATCATTTTTTTCAGAAGATAAACTTAAGGCATGAAATACATGTTCAGGGCCGGGCATGGTAGCTCATTCTTGTAATCTCAGCACTTTGGGAGGCCGAGGCGGGTGGATCACTTGAGGTCAGGAGTTCAAGACCAGCCTGGCCAACATGGTGAAACCCCGTCTCTACTAAAAATACAAAAATTAGCAGAGTGGTGGTGGGTGCCTCTAATCCCAGCTACTTAGGAGGCTGAGGCAAGAGAGTTGCTTGAACCTGGTAGGTGGAGGTTGCGTGAGCCAAGATCGTGCCACTGCTCTCAAGCCCAGGTGTAAGAGCCAGGCTCTGTCTCAAAAGAAAAAAAGAGAGAGAGAGAGAAAGAAAGAAATACATATTCAGTGCTGAGATTTGCTTGAACAAGCAACAATTGTGTAAAAGAAGAGAGAATGGAGAGTGTGAAATATTGAAAATATAAATGACTATGTGATCTCTCAAAGGAGCTTTTGGTACAACTCCTGATGACCGCAATGTGTGAATCTCATTAACTACACCTTAGAATGGTGCCTGGTGCATAGTCAGATCTCAGTAAGTATCTGCCTAAATGAAAGACCTAGAAAAGCCAGCTTTCAGTAAGTTCCAGGACGCAAGAGCAGTGAGGAAATGGAGAGAGTCATTATGGAAACATCAGCTAACATGCTTGAAGTAAGGAGGAAATATGAATTGTCTCAGAGATGTGCAAGCTTCTTCACAGAGTTAAAAACTGAGACAATGGTCTAATATAGAGGAGACAGTGTGGATGACACAGGAGAGAGAGGGACAGTATATAAGACAAGGCTCCTGAACATAGAGGGGCCAGGACTTCCAGCAGAAGTAGAGAGTTTGGCTTACATGAGAGGAGGAACATTTTTTTGTTTTGTTTTGTTTATTCAGTAGTGAAAGGAAAACAAGAGATCACAATTCAGGCTGGTCAGTTGTGAGAGTTCCTGTGTGGTAGATGCTATTTTTTTTTTTTGAGACAGAGTCTCACTCTGTCACCCAGACTGGAGTGCAGTGGTGTGATCTCAGCTCTTAGCAACCTCTGCCCGCTGGGTTCAAGTGATTCTCCTGCCTCAGCTGCCCGCCCCCCAGTAGCTGGGATTACAGGCCCACACCACCACGCCCAGCTAATTTTTGTATTTTTAGTAGAGACGGGGTTTCTCCATGCTGGCCAGGCTGGTCTCGAACTCCTGATCTCAAGTGATCCACCCCCCCTCGGCCTCCCAGATTTCTGGCATTACAGGCATGAGCCACGACACCTGGTCAAATGCTATATTTTCTAGAAATTGGATGTTTTGTTAAGATTGACTAGAAGTATGAACCATAGGGGTGTAGAGGAAGCGTTGACAAGGGGAGTGTCCTAGCAATTGTTGTAGGACAGGTCTTGTGTTCATGAAATCCCTCAGCTTTTTTTAGTCTAGGAAAGTCTTCATCTCTCCTTCATCTTTGAAAGATAGTTTCACTGGATATACTATTCCACAATAACAGTTAACAGGTTTTTTTTCTTTTGACACTTTACATATGTCTTGCCACTGTCTCCTGTCCTGTAAGGGTCCCACTGAGAAGTCTGGTGCCACATGTATTGGAGCTCCATTGTATATTATTTATTTTATTTCTCTTGTCACTTTTAGAATCCTTTCTTCATCCTTGGCCTTTGGCAGTTTCATTATTAAATACCTTCAGATAGACTTACTTAGGATAAATGTGCTGTATGTTCTGTAACCTTCTTGTACTTGGATATTGTTATCTTTCTCTAGGTTTGGGAAATTCTCTGTTATTATTCTTTTGATTAAACTTTCTACCCTTCTCTCTCTCTCTACATCCTCTTTAAGGCCAAGAACTGTTAGATTTTCCCTTTTGAGGCTATATTCCAGATCTTGCATGCATGCATTATTCTCGTTTATTCTTTCTTTTGTCTTCTCTGGCTGTGTATTTTCACATAGCCTCTCTTCAAATTCACTAATTCTTCTGCTTGATCAATGCTGCTGTTACAAGACTCTTATGCACCCTGCAGTGAGTCAATTGCATTTTTTTAACTCAGAGTTTCTGTTTGATTCTTTTAAATTATTTCAATCTTTGTTAAATTTATCTCATAGGATTTGGAATTCCTTCTCTACGTCATCATGAATTTTGTTGAGTTTCCTCAAAACAACTATTTTGAATTTTCTGTCTGTAAGGTCACATATCTCTCTCTCCATAATGTTTCACTGGTGCCTTATTTAGTTCATTTGGTGAATGCATGTTTTACTGGATTGTCTTGATGCTTATGGATGTTTATCATTATCGAGGCATTGAAGAGTTAGGCATTTATGGTAGTATTTGCAGTCTGTGCCCATTCTTCTTGGGAAGGCTTTCCAGGTATCCAAAGGGACTTGGGTGTTTTTATCTAAGTTTTTGGTTACTGCAGTCATATCTGCATTAGGAGGAACCCTACGCCCAGTAACTTGAAGGATCTTGATGACTCCTAGAAGTACTGCCCTTGTGGTCTTGGATAAAATCTGGAAGAATTCACTGGATTATCAGGCAGAGACTCTTGTTCCTTCCCCTTACTTTCTGCCAAATAAAGAGAGTCTTTCTCTCTGAACTGAGCTTCTAGGGCTAGGAAAGGGGGTGACACCATCATGGGGACTGCACCGAGTTAGGCCCAAAGCCAGCACAATACTGGGTCTCACCCAAGGTCCACGATAACCACTGCCTGGCTATTGCCTATGTTAACTCAAGTTTCTAGAGTTCTAGAATCAGCTGGTGGTGAAACCATCTAGGCTTTTGTCTCAACCTTCAGGGCTTCAAGTGTCCCCTGATCACAGTTAGATTCAGAGATGCTGTCTGGCAGCCAGTCCCTGGAGTCACAGACCTCTTAGGTATCAACCTGGTGCTCTTTTTTATTGTGGTTCAGCTAACACCAAGGCAACAAGAAAAAGTCTTTCACACTTTTCCCTTCACTTTCCACATGCAGAGGTGTTGCTCCCCATGGTCAACGCCACCCAAGCCTGTGGTGAGTAATGTCTGGTTACCACCAATGTTTATTCAAGGCCCAAGGGCTTTTCAGTCAGCCTGTGGTAAATGCTTCCAGGCCTGGAACTCTCTTCTCAAAGCAGTGGACTCCTCTTTGACTCAGGGCAAGTCAAGAAATGCTGTCTAAGAGCCAAGACCTGGAATTGGGAACCTCAAGAGCCCACTTGGTGCTTGATATGGTTTGGCTATGTCCCCACCCAAATCTCATTTTGAATTGTACTTTCCATAATCCCTACATGTCGCGGGAGGGACCTGGTGGGAAGTAATTGAATTATCGGGGTGGTTTCCTCCATGCCATTCTCATGATAGTAAGTTCTCACAAGATCTGATAGTTTTATAAGAGGCTTTTCCCTTTGAACTTGGATCTCATTCTTCTCTGTCCTGCCGCCCTGTGAAGAAGGACTTGTTTGCTTCCCCTTCTGCCATGATTATAAGTTTCCTGAGGCTTCCCCAGCCCTGCAGAACTGTAAGTGAATTTAACCTCTTTCCTTTGTAAATTACCCAATCTTGAGTATGTCCTTATAGCAGCATGGGAACGGACTAATACAGTAAATTGGTACTGCAAAGAGTGGGGCGCTGCTGTAAAGATAACCAAAAATGTGGAAGCAACTTTGGAACTGGGTAACAGGCAGAGGTTGGAACAGTTTGGAGGGCTCAGAAGAAGACAGGAAAATGTGGGAAAGTTGGGAACTTCCTAGAGACTTGTGGAATGGCTTTGACCAAAATGCTGATAGTGATATGGAGAATGAAGACCAAGCTGAGGTGGTCTCAAATGGAGATGAGAAACTTGTTGGGAACTGGAGTAAAAGTCACTCTTGCTCTTCAAAGAGACTGGCAGCATTTTGCCCCTTCCCTAAATATTTGTGCAACTTTGAACTTGAGAGAGATTATTTAGGGTACCTGGTGGAAGAAATTTCTAAGCAGCAAAGCATTCAAGAGGAAGCACAGCATAAAAGTTTGGAAATTTTGCAGCCTGACAATGCAATAGAAAAGAAAAACTCATTTTCTGGGGAGAAATACAAGCCAGCTACAGAAATTTGCATAAGTAACAAGGAGCCAAACGTTAATCACCAAGACAATGGGGAAAATGTCTCCAGGGCATGTCAGAGACCTTCACAGCAGCCCCTTTCATCACGGGCCCAGAGGCCTAAAAGAAAAAAATTGGCCAGATCCAGGGCTCCCCTGCTATATTTAACCTCAGGACTTGGTGCCCTTCATCCCAGCCACTCCAGCCTTGGCTAAAAGAGGCCAAGTTACAGCTCAGGCCACTGTTTCAGAGGGTGCAAGCCCCAAGCCTTGGCAGCTACCATGCAGTATTGGTCCTGAGGGTGCACAGAAGACAAGAATTGAGGTTTGGGAACCTCTGCCTAGATTTCAGAGAATGTATGAAAATGCCTGAATGTCAGGCAGAAGTCTGCTGCAGGGATGAAGCCCTCATGGAGAACCTCTGCTAGGAAAGTGTGGAAGGGAAATGTGGGGTCAGAGCCCCCACACAAAGACCTCACTGGGACACTGCCTGGTGGAGCTGTGAGAAGAAGGCCACTGTCTTCCAGACCCCAGAATGGTAGATCCACTGACAGCTTGCACCATGTGCCTGGAAAAGCAACAGACACTCAATGCCAGCCCATGAAAGCAGCTGGGAGGAGGTCTGTACCCTGTAAAGCCACAGGAGCAGAGTTGCCCAAGGCCATGGGAGCCCACCTCTTGCAACAGCATGCTCTGGATGTGAGACATGAAGTCAAAAGAGATAAGTTTGTAACTTTAAGGTTTAATGACTGTCCTATTGGGTTTCAGACTCACATGGGGCCTGTAGCCCCTTTGTTTTGGCCAATTTCTCACATTTGGAATAGGTGTATTTACCCAATGCCTGTAACCTCATTGTATCTAGGAAGTAACTAACTTGCTTTTGATTTTCCAGGCTCAAATGCAGAAGGAACTTGCCTTGTCTCCAGTGAGACTTTGGACTTTGACGTTTGAGTTAATGCTGGAATAAGAGTTTGGAGAAGTGTTGGAAGGGCATGATTGTGTTTTGAAATGTGAGGACATGAGATTTGGGAGGGGCCAGGGGAGGAATGATATTGTTTGGTTGTGTCTCCACCCAAAGCTTGTCTTGAATTGTATGTAGATCCAATAATGCCAACATGTCCTTGGATGGAGCCAGTAGGAGGTATTTGAATCATTGGGGTGGTTTCCCCTATGCTATTCTCATGATAATGAGTAAGTTTTCATAAGATCTGGTGATTTTACAAGGGGCTTACACATTTGCTTGGCTCTCATTCTTCTCCTTCCTGTCACCATGAAAAGAAGGAAAGGACGTGTTTGCTTCCCCTTTTGCCATGATTTTAAGTTTCATGAAGCCTCCCCCACCCTGCAGAACTGTGAGTCAATTAAACCTCTTTCCTTTATATATAACCCAATCTCAGGCATGTCCTTATAGCAGTGTGAGTATGGATTAATACAGTGCTGTACCGTACTGTGCCTGAGCTCTTACCTATGCTGTAAGACAAAATACTCTTTACTTTTCCCTCTCCTTTTCTCAATCAGAAATAGTTTCTCCCCATGGCCACCATAGCTGAGAATGTGTTAGGTCACACCTAAAGCAAGCACATCTCTGGGTCTCACCTATGGCCCATGGTGAGCACTGCCTGGGTATCACTGCTGATTATTCAGGGCCCAAGGACCCTTTAGACAGCAGGTGACAGCAGGTGCTGAGGTTAAATCCTGCTGCAACTGAGTCCTTCCTTTCAAGGAAGAGGGTTTCTTCCCACCCTAGTGTATGTTCGGAAATGTCACCTGGAAGCTAGGGCCTGGAGTAGGGGCCTCAGTACTCTGCCTGGTACCGTATCCTACTGTGGCTGAGCTAATACCCAAGTTGGAATACAAAGTCCTCTTTACTTTTCCCTCTCTTCTCCTCAAGCAGAGGGAAAGAGCCTCTCCTGGAGCTGCAAGCTGAGTTTCCTGGCATTGGGCTAGGGGTGGCACAAGCACTCCTTTGGCCACCCCTGCTGGCATCTCACTGGGTTGCATCCCCACCAAGTTCACTGGCTCTGAGCCCAGCACAGTACCAAGACTTGACCAGGAATTGCAGCCTTTGTGGCTTAAGCTGCTTTTCAAAGTTATGTAGGACCACTGAGTACTTTATTAGCCTGTAATGGTGGAGCTGCAAGAAATCAGGTTCTAACCACTGGGATTAACAATTTTCCTCTAGCTAGGGCTGGCATAATTGCTCCCTCTGCAGGTGCTGGCTGAGTTCTGCCTGGTGTTACTTTCCACTGTGACAGAGAAGCACTGAGTTCCAATTCAGAGTCCCATAACCACTGCTCTCTCCGTCCCCTAAGCACATAAATTCTCCTTGCCACAGTGCTGCTGCTGGGTGGTGGTGGTGTGGGGGTGGTGTGGTTGCCTTTCCTACCCTCTTCAGTGCCTCTTTCAGTGATATGAGCTAAAACCAGGTACTGTAATTGCTCACCTGATTATTGGTTCTTATGAAGGTGCTTTTTTTATGTGAATAGTTGTCCAATTTGGTGTTCCTATGGAGACAATCATCAGTGGATGTTTCTATTTGGCCACCTTGCTCTGCCTCGACATTCAAGTGTTCTTGATGAGCCATTCTCATTTTAGAAGCTCACTGATTTCTCTTTTCTTTTAATTAACAAACTATTAATAATTTACACCATACAAGTTATTACTTGGCTGTAAATCATTTTTAAACCAGTATCCAATTATTTGAAATTTATGAGTCTCCTTTCTCCAGTAATAATATAAGTTCTTTGATCAATATGGCTCACTACAGTAAAACCAAGGATAATTTATCTTACTCACCATAATGTTTAGTGAAATATTGTTCCAAAGTTTTTCCAAAGAGAAGTCACTCCTTGTACTTAGTGTCTGTCCTCAGTGCCTAACACGTGACTGAGTACATATAAGGTATTCAATAAATGCTTGTTGTACTGATATGGGCAACTATTAAATATTTAGTTCATGCATATAATTTCATTGCTTATGCTTTCAATGTCTTAAAATGGAGAAGGCCTCACCTCACCTGAATTTGTCTGCTGTAAAATATGAACTATGTATGTGAGCTCTTAAGAGAGAGCTTACATAAATTTAAAAAATATGTAAAAGTTAGATCATGCCCAAGATTTGTTTTTCAAACATAAGAAAATAAAATACATCACTGAAGGTATAAGTCTTTTATGAGTCTTTTCTTTCTCATAAAAATAAAAGTAAGATACTTTAGTCACTTTTATTTTAAAACAATATACATTTATATTTGGAAGCTGTTGCTTTCTGGGCTATAAAATTTGCTTTATCACTGGCCCTGAGAAAGACCTGTAATAATAATGTTAAAATGTTTTATTTCAAAACATCGTATTTATATACATTGAGATACCATTTATGTCATTTTAATTTAGACCTCAAAATATGTTTTAATGAATCTGCTGATTTATATGAAGTCTTTATGCACACTAAATACTTAAGAATATTCCTCTATTAGGTGTTCCTGTCTCTAACTCTGCATCTGAAAAGGGGACTTGAATTGTTCTCAAATTCTTATGTGATCATGGCAAATAAATTAAAATAGACAATTCTGTTGCTCCATATGTAACTTTCTAGAAACTCTTTTATTAACAATATTCATTTAGAATAAGTTTCAAGCAATGTTTCTATTTGTTTCAGTTGTAAACAAGGTATTTTCCTTTATCATTATCAAATTAGCCACAATGCTGATACTGTCATCACTGGCTGAATTAGAATGTTTGTAACAATATAGACATTTGAATGTAAAACATTTGCAATAATTTTTCTATTTAGGATTCTTTTACTGGACGTTTAGGTATTAATTTTAATTGACTTTCCAAATATTACATGCTTACTGGAGAAAAAAGAAAGTAGGTATTGACAAAGAAAAAAACTCATAAATCAACCATTCAGAGATAAACATATTAACATTTTAATAGCTTTTTCCAATATTTTATGTGTATATATACATCTATATGTATATATATACACATAAAAATTATATGTATATGTGTGTATATATATATATACTTGCATGCTTTTTTGCTATCTTTTAGGATCATGGTATATAGAGAGTTTTAAAAAATTAACATGCATTGAATTTATTATCTGACAAGACTAGATAGTTTTCTTTTCTTTTTTTTTTTTTTTTTTGACACGGAGTCTCGCTGTGTCACCAGGCTGGAGTGCAGTGGCACGATCTCCGCTCACTGCAACCTCCGCCTTCCAGGTTCAAGCAATTCTCCTGCCTCAGTCTGCGGAGTAGCTGGGACTACAAGGCGCCCACCACCACACCCAGCTAACTTTTGTAATTTTTGTAATTTTGTAATTTTGTAAATTTTGTATTTTTAATAGAGACGGGGTTTCACCATGTGGGCCAGGATGGTCTCAATCTCTTGACCTCGTTATCCACCCACCTCAGCCTCCCAAAATACTGGGATTACAGGTGTGAGCCCCTGTGCCCAGCCTGACTAGATAGTTTTCAAAACTATAATGTTTAGGCTCATGCCTGTAATTGCATTGGTTTAGGATGCTGACGTGGGAGGATGGTTTGAGGACAGGAGTTAGAGACCAGCCTAGACAACACACAGAGACCACATCTCTACAACATACATATATTTAGTCTATGTGGTGGCATGTGTCCCTAATAGCTACCAGGAGGCTGAGACGAGAGGATCACTTGAGGCCAGGAGTTGGAGGCTGCAATGAGTTATGTTCTCACAGTTATCCAGCACTCTAGGCTGGGTAACAGAGTGAGACCTTGTCTCTAAATACGTATATGTTACAGAGTGAGACCCCATAGGATCACACTGTATTGTAGTCTATATATTTACCCATCTGTTTTATTTATTTTCACCACATATTTTAGATATTATTGTTTCCCATTTTCCTTTTATGTAATAAACTTTGAACACAAGATTGTGAATACAGCTCTACTTATTCATCACATTACTTATCACAGTAGATTTTAAGTGGAATCATAATCTCCTAAGAATCTTGATCAACACTTTCAAAATATATTTTTAAAGGCTGTGAAAATTTATACATCCATCTAGGGCCAATAGTTGTATTTCTGTATATATGTGAATATATACAGCCCTTGGAGTTGTGCAGTATACAGCCCACAAAACTGAACTGGTGATTTTACTCTCGCCTGTAGAGTATAACTGTACCCATCTCACTACCACTAATATTAAATGTAATAAATTTAAAATTATTAATAGTATGAAAGGTTAAAAATAAACATGTTTCTTATTGAGCACTAAAGTTCAATTGCATTTAGCAGAGATCTTTAAAAACTGTGTTGTAAACATTATAGACATTTATTTTTTTCTCACTTAGTGGTTTAGAGGAAGTAGAGGTGATTCATGTCTGGCAGTAGCTTTTTCCACAATGTTTTTCAAAGATCTCTGTGGCTGTAAACTTTTTGCTCTCATCCACCTGGTCTAAGTTAGTACACCACTGCCATTACCATGTCCAAACAGCATTATGGAGGAAAGTGAAAAAGTGAAGGGAAGAATTTCCTTTCTATTTAAGAGAACAATGCAGTTTTCTTTATAAAAAAATTCTAACTTTGCTTTAAAAACTTCTGTTCATATCCATTAGTCACAAATTAGTCACTTAGAACAAATCTAATTGTTAGAGAAACTGGGAGATGTAGTGTTTATTTTGAGTTTGTCAAGACCCAGCTGAAAACTAGGAACTAAATATTGGGGAAAAAATAGAAAAATGGTTTTGAAGAATTATTACTCTCTGCCATACAGAGAATCTTACATTTGCAATATATTTGATCACTGGTGAGATTGACATTTTTTCATGCATTTATGTAATTTCTTATATCAATTACACATTAGTGCTCTGTGCTATTTTTGTCACGGAAGTGTTTTTTAAAAAGGACTTTCTGTATAATATTTATATTAACTTTTTTTTGTTGTTTTTGAGATGGAGTTTCACTCTTGTTGCCCAGGCTGGAATGCAGTGGAGTGATCTCAGCTCACTGCTACCTCCACCTCCCAGGTTAAAGCGGTTCTCCTTCCTCAGCCTCCCAAGTAGCTGGGATTACAGGCATATACCATCACACCCAGCTAATTTTGTATTTTTAGTAGAGACGGGGTTTCACCATGTTGGTCAGGCTGGTCTCAAACTCCTGACCTCCAGTGATCCTCCTGCCTCGGCCTCCCAAAGTGCTGGGATAATAGTCATGAGCCACTCTGCCCAGCGTATATTATCTGTTGTACTCATTTTAAGTATTATTCTTATATTACTTTTTATTTATTGGAATTTTACAGGCCTATGATCACATTTCTATTATCATTATACTTAGAAAGTTTTTCCATTCCCCAAGATGTTAATATTTATTAATATTTCATTATAGGATTAAATAAATTTAGATTTTATTTAAAATTTTATTTTATCTTTAGGGTTTTTGTTTGTTTTTGTTGTTTGTTAAGGCTAAGAAGAAAAATATCCAACTTCAGAGTTTTTTTAAATACTTACTTTTCTTTACTAATTTTTAAAATTATTTATTTAACACTAAGTAAAAATTCAGAAGATTTTATATTGTGCTCATATAGTTTAGCATGTTTTTTTTTTTGTTCACTACCTTATAGTCCTGGCTCACTTTTTATTAAATATTCAAAAATTGTACACACATGATTTTAAAAAGAATAAGGTTATCCTCAATATTTAGCAACTTTTTAAAATGTTTAATGAGTTTTTATTTTTTTCAACTATTTTTAAGATACAGGGAGCACATGTTCAGGTTTGTTACATGGGTACATTGCACTCAGGTAGTGAGCATAGTACCCAATAGGTAATTTTGGGACCCCATCCTCCTCCCTCCCTTCCGTCTCTGTAGTCTGCATTGTCTATTGTTTCCATGTTCATGTCCATGTGTGTTCAATGTTTAGGTCCCACTTATAAGTGAGAATGTGTGGTATTTGGCTTTTTGTCCCTGCATTAATTTCTGACCCTGGTTAGGATAATGGCCTCCAGTGCCATACATGCTGCTGCAAAGGACATGATTTATTATTTTTTGTGGCTGTGTAGTATTCCATGGTGTGTATATATAACATTTTCTTTATCCCATCTACCACTGATGGGCATTTAGGTTGATTCCATGTATTTGCTATTGTGAATAACAAGGCAATGAACATGTAAGTATATGTGTCTTTTTGGTATAATGATCTATTTTCCTTTACGTATATACCCAGTAATGGGATGGCTGGGTTAAGCTCTAAAATTATAGAACTGAATGAAATTGAGACTTAAGAATTGATACAAAAGATCAGTGAAACCAAGAATTGGTACTTTGGAAAAAAACAAACAAGATAAGATTGATAGACCACTAGCTAGATTAACAAATGAAAAAAAGAGAATATCCAAGTAAGTGCAATCAGAAATGATAAGAATGACATTATAATTGATCCCCACAGAAATATAAAAGATCCTCAGAGTATACTATGAACAACTCTATGCACATAAATTATGAGATCTAGAGAAAATGGATGAATTCCTGAAAACACATAATGTCCCAAGACTGAAGAAGGAAGAGATTAAAACCATGAATAGACCAATATCAAGCTCTAAAATTGAGTTAGAAAAAAACAAAACAACAGCAAAAAAAAAAACAGTGAACCTACCAACCAAAAAGAGGCAGTGGACGAGATTAATTCACAGTTGAATTGTACCAGACATGCAAAGAAGAGCTGGTGCCAATCCTACTGAAAATATTCCAAAAAATGGAGGCAGAGGGGCGCCTTCCTAAGTCATTCTATGAAGCTAGCATCAGCCTAACACCAAAATATGTCAGAGACACAATAACAACAATAACAACAAAAGCTTTAGGCCAATATCCCTGGTGAACATAGATATAAAAATCTTCAACAAAATATTAACAAACCAAATCCCGCAGCATATCAAAAAATTTAACACACCATGATCAATTAGGCTTTATTCCTGGGATGCAAGGCTGGTTTAACATACAGAAATCAATAAACGTAATTTACAATATAAACAGAATTAAAAGCAAAAACATGAGATCCTTTCAATAGATAGAGAAACAGCTTTTGGTAAAATCCAACATCCCTTCATGATAAAAAGCCTCAACAAACTAGGCATTTAAGGAACATGCCTCAAAATGGTAAGAGCCACCTATCACAAACCTACAGCCAACATCATATTGAATGGGCAAAAGCTGAAACCGTTCATTCCTCTTGAGAACTTGGAACAAGAAAAAGATGCCCACTCTCACCACTCTTATTCAACGTAGTACTGGAAGTCCTAATCAGAGCAACCCGACAAGAGAAAGAAATGCAGCCATAAAAAATGATGAGTTCATGTCCTTTGTAGGGACATGGATGAAATTGGAAATCATCATTCTCAGTAAACTATCACAAGGATAAAAAACTAAACACCGCATGTTCTCACTCATAGATGGGAATTGAACAATGAGAACACATGGACACAGGAAGGGGAACATCACACTCTGGGGACTGTTGTGGGATGGGGGGAGGGGGAGGGATTGCATTAGGAGATATACCTAATGCTAAATGAGAGTTAATGGGTGCAGCACACCAGCATGGCACATGTATACATATGTAACTAACCTGCACATTGTGCACATGTACCCTAAAACTTAAAGTATAATAATAATAATAATAAAAGAAAGAAATAGGAAAAGAAGATGTCAAACTATCTCTCTTCCCTGATGATATGATTCTGTATCTAGAAAACCCTTAAGATTTTGTCAAAAGACTACTAGAACCGATAAACAATTTTACTAAGGATTCGGGTTACAAAACAGTGTACAATAATCAGTAGCATTTCTATACATCAATAATGTCCTGGCTAAGAGTCAAATAAAGAACCAATTCCCACCTCTACAACAGCAACAAAGAAAATTAAATACCTAAGAATACAGCTAACCAAAGGGGTGAAATATTTCTACAAGGAGAAGTACAAAACACTGCTGAATGAAATCAGAGATGACATAAACAAATGGAAAAACATTCCAGGCTTATGGATTAAAATAATTAATATAGTTAAAATGGCCATATTGCCCAAAACAATTTACAGATTCAATGCTATTACTAAAAAACTACCAAAGTCATTCTTCACGGAATGAGAAGGAAAAAAAAATAAAAACTATTCTAGAATTCATGTGGAACCAAAAGAGAGTACAAATAGTTAAAGCAATACTAAGCATAAAGAACAAGGCCAAAGGCATCACACTACCCAAATTCAAACTATACTATAAAGATATAGTAATCAAAGTAGTGTGGTACTGGTACAAAAAGAGACACACGGACTAGTGGAACAGAATAGAAAATGCAGAAATAAAGCTACACATTTACAACCATCTGATCTTCAATAATACTGACAAACAAAAACAAACAAACAGACAAAAAAACAGTGGGGAAAGGCCTTCCTATTCAATAAGTGGTGCTAGGATAGCCAGCTAGTTATATGCAGAAGACTGAAGCTGGACGCCTACCTTTCACTATATACAAAAATTAACCCAAAATGGATCAAATATTTAAATGTAAGACCTCAAACTATAAAAATTCCAGAAGAAAATCTTTAAACAGACAATCTACAGGATGGGAGAAAATATTCCCAAACTATGTATCCAACAAAGGCCTACTATCCAGAATCTATAAGGAACTTAAATCAATAAGCAAAAAACAAATAACCTTGGCTGGGTGTGGTGGCTCACAACTGTAATCCTAGCACTTTGGGAGGCAGAGGCGGGTGGAACATTTGAGGTCAGGAGTTTGAGACCAGCCTGGCCAACATGGTGAAACCCTGTCTCTACTAAAAATACAAAAATTAGCCAAGCATAGTGGTGGGTACCTATAGCCCCAGCTACTCGGGAGGCTGAGGTAGGAGAATCGCTTGAACCCAGGAGGTGAAGGTTGCAGTGAGCTGAGATGATGCCACTGCACTGCAGCCTGGGCAACAGAGTGAGACTCCATCAAAAACAAAAAACAAAAAAAAAAACAGCAAAACATAACAACAACAAAATAACCTCATGAAAACATGGGGAAAGAACATGAACAGAAACTTCTCTAAAGAAGACATACAAGTGGCCACCAAACATATGAAAGATGCTCATGATCAGTAATCATCAGAGAAATACAAATTAAAACCACAGTGAGGTACCATATCACACCAGTCAAAATGACTATCATTAAAAAGTCAAAACTGACAGATGCTGGCCAGGCTGTAGGTAAAAGGGAACACTTATACACTGCTGGTGGGAATGTAAATTTGTTCAGCCATTATGGAAGCAGTTTGGAGATTTTTCTTAGAGTTTAACATCTCTTTAAGGACTATCAGTTCTGTTTTGTTGCTTTCTCCAGGGCTGGTCTTCAGTCAGGACACATGTCTGGAGTGTGGTATATTCTACCAGGATACATTCTGAATATTTGGGACAACTGCCACACCACTAGTTAAATATTTTTGACTATCACCCTTGGGTTTATTCATTGGTTTTTGCCTGAGCCTCACATTATGTAATTTTTCTACCTTATTATGTTGAATTATTGTTTTTCATATGTAGAGGGTATTCAAAAATCAATATATTTTAAGGCATTATTTATAACTTTGGTTTCCCAATTCCATTTTAATCGAGAGCTAAATAAATAGAGGCTAATGTCAAAACTCGGTGATTTAAATCTCTAAACACATTCAAGGAAAAAACTAAAGTATAAAATTCAAATCAAGTTTTGACTAAGCTTATTTTCTTCAAAAAGAAAATGTTCAGCTGTCTCAGAATAAATGTACATTTTAATGAATAAAAAATACCATAATATAGGAATGTCTTTATATTACGTTAGTATACTTTAAACAAACACCAAAATAGGAGATGATGTAACTTATGATTTATTGAGTTATAACTTCTTATTCTAATAAATTCCAAAATATTTAATTTTATTGCCATATGCTTTCACAGAAAGTCTTGTGTGATTTTGTTTTTTTAAAATGTTTCCCATTAATATTAGACATAATAGGAACTTATTTATATAGTTAGACATAGATAATAAATTACTGATTAGTAATTGAATAAATCAGCAATGACCAAAATCTGAAGTAAATGTTGAAAAAGCTTGGGAATATCTTTTTGTACTTCTATGTGCATACATATGTCTTTGATTTGGGACTTTTTGTAAAATTAAGCAACCTGAATACTATTCAGGATGAGTAAAGACATTTTCTATTTATCTACCTTATGCCTCCATTCCAGCCTTCAGCACAGACTATATTTACCATAGATTGCTTTATTTTAAGCTGTATAATAAGATTTTCTTTAAAATGTGTTATTTCTGTTTCAATGGGATTTTCTGTATACTGTATAAATAAAAGGAGCTGCATTATAAATGAAGCAAATACAATGTATGGTTGTCAAGACACTTGAGGATTTGATTAAGTTTTCAAATATTTTGTCATTTACATCGAGGAATGGGAAGTGTGGAAAAAAGTCAACGATACTGTTCTTTTGATGCTTTGTTTTAGTATATAATCACCTCTTAATAAAATGTGTTGTGTGACAGCAACAATTCTGCTGTTCGTGGCATGAATGCCAAAGATTTGATAAGAGGAGTTGAAGGAGTGTGAACAATGAGTCAACTTTTCTAGATATTTTCTATAAATTCGATCTAATAAAGTACAATAAATATGTCTTCAACTGGTCTTATAAAGCTTTTATCTGAGTTGGATATAGGTAAAAAGAACTGTATCTCGTGAAATCTCCGATTGTTCCTTTTGTTTCAGGGCCTTAGTCAGCAGTCAGTATTTAACTATGATATATGAAATGTTATTTCTTTTAGGTTAGAGGTAATACGAAAAATCAAGAAATATTAGGAAACATGTTATATACAGTAGTAATTTATCATTAATAATTTGTAAATATTATCAGAGTGGAAATTCAGAGACTGACAAGGGCATTTACCCAGCACACTTTCAAGTCAATCATTCAGTGTGTATGTAGGATTAGGATCATGTGTTTTGAAACTCACATATTTTGAGTTGAATCTCAGGCAACTATCAGACTGATCTAGATGTCATCTTACTGATCTGTGAATTGGGAATTAATTAGAAGTATTATATACATATACTTAATAGGCTTGTAAAGCTTGAGATGATAAATAGATGATGATGATGATGATGATGAGAGAGAGAGAGATCAGAAAATCTGGATTATAATAACTGCTAAATAAATGGTAATTCATTAGTATTAGCATCATCATCATCAATTGTCTACATAGTTGTAAAGAAGCTGAGCATCTTGGCTTGCCATGTTTTTATTTTCTAAAATAATAAAGTGATTAATGATACATTAAAAGCTAATATTAACTGCATATAGACTCCACTCTTTCAACACCTTCGTTTTTTAATTACAGGTTACATATTACGAATGATTCAAGGTTCAGTTTTGCATTAAAGCACTTGTTGATGTGTATGCATATCCTACAAGGACATGTTGAATATAATCTACATTTATAAACTATAGAAACTGCTTCTTCCTTTTGCAGGTACAGATGATTCATTATAATAATTTTATTAAGAATTATTATTATTATTATTATTATTATTTTGAGATGGAGTCTCACTCTATCACCCAGGCTGGAGTGCAGTGGCGCGATCTTGGCTCACGGCAAGCTCTGCCTCCTGGGTTCACACCATTCTCCTGCCTCAGCCTCCCGAGTAGCTGGGACTACAGGTGCCTGCCACCATGCCTGGCTAATTTTTTGTATTTTTAGTAGAGACGGGGTTTCACTGTGTTAGCCAGATGGTCTTGATCTCCTGACCTTGTGATCCTCCTTCCTTGGCCTCCCAAAGTGCTGGGATTACAGGCATGAGCCACCGTGCCCAGCCTAAGAATTATTTCTTTTCATACTCCTGAATAATGAGTCCCCTTTTCTCTGCCCCCTCACTGCCATATCTAAGGTCTTGATCTTAGCCTTTCTGGGAAAATTTGGGGGCTCATAAAGACATCTGCTCCACTCTTTGCCTTCCAGCCATCTACTATCTACAATTCATACTCATTAAGGATTCAATAGCTGTATTCAGTCAATATCTTTCTTCCTCTAAAATAATCGCATTTTAGTTTCTTATAGTTTTGTGAGGGTGAAGAAGCCCTAGATGTTTTCTCTTGCATTATTTTCTTCCCTTGCCTTGGCTTTGCCTTTTTATTCTCCTTCAAAAAAGTTTTCATTTTTCTCTAGATGGTCTCCTAACGTGTCTCCTTTCAGACACATTTGTTAGAATGATCTTAACCTGTTCTCCCAGACAGCAGAGCTTAACAAAAAAGACCAATGGCTATTTGTTGAATTTTGAATTTTAATTTTTGTGGGTACATAATAGGTATACATATTTATGGGGTACATGAGCTGTTTTGATATAGGCATGTAATGCATAATAATCACATCATGTAAAGTGAGATATCCATCCCCTCAAGTGTTTATCCTTTGTGTTACAAAAAATCAATTATACTTTATTAGTTATTTTAAAATGTAAAATTAAATTATTATTGGCCAGGCATGGTAGCTCACGCCTGTAATCTCAGCACTTTGTGAGACTGGGGCGGGAGATCTCTTGAGGTCAGGAGTTCGAGACCAGCCTGGCCAACATGGTGAAACCTCGTCTCTACTAAAATTACAAAATTAGCTGAGCATGGTGGTGCACCAGTAATCCCAGCTACCTGGGAGGCCGAGGCAGGAGAATCGCTTGAACCCGGGAGGCGGAGGCTGCAGTGAGCTGAGATCACACCACTGCACTCAGTCTGGGTGACAGAGTGAGACTCCATCTATCTATCTATCTATATATATATATATATATATATATATATGACTATAGTCACCCTGTTGTACCATCAAATACTAGATCTTATTCATTCTATTTTTTCACACCCGTTAACCTTCCCCACATACATCCCCATCCTCCTGACTACCCTTCCCAGCCTCTGATAACCATGCTTCTGCTCTCTATCTCCATGAGTTCAATGGTTTTGATTTTTAGATCCCACAAGTAAGTGAGAATGCAATGTTTGTCTTTCTGTGCCTGGGTTATTTTACTTAGCATAATGACTTCCCATTCCATCCATGTTGTTGCAGATGACAGGATTTCATTCTTTTCTTAGGGATGAATAGTACTCCATTGTGTATAAGTACCATACTTTCTTTATCCATTCACCTGTTGATGGACACAAGTTGCTTCCAAATCTTGACTATTCTAAACAGTGCTGCCACAAACATAGGAGTGTAGATATCTCTTCTATATACTGATTTCCTTTCTTTTTGGTATATACCCAGCATTGAGCTTGCTGGAACATACAGTAGCTCTATTTTTAGTTTTTTGGGGAACCTCTAAACTGTTCCCCATAGTAGTTGAACTAATTTATATTCCTACCAACAGTATACAAGCGTTTTGTTTTTTCCACATTCTCACCAGCATTTTTTATTGCCTGTTTATTGGATAAAGCCATTTTAACTGGGGAGAGATGATATTGTAGTTTTGATTTAAATTTCTTTGATGATCAATGATGCTGAGCATCTTTTTATATGCCTGTTTGCCATTTATTTGTCTTTTCTTTGAGAAATTTCTATTAAAACCTTTTGCTCATTTTAAATCAGATTATTAGATTTTTCCTGTAGAACTGCTTAAATTCCTTGTATATTCTGCTTATTAATCCCTTATCAGATGGGTAAGTTGCAGGATGTTGTTTTATTAAGGAATATAATCAAGAAAGAGAGGATGAAGAACAGTAGAGTGAAGGAGAGAAATGAGAAACCAATAAGATCAAATTCTATTTTGATTATGATATTTTGGTATCTCCTTAAATTTTTCATCCAAAGCAAGTGCTTCACACCTCACTCACCTCTCCCCAGTTACAGCCCTGATTGAGGTGCATTATCAATCCAGCTGCCAACAAGTGCAAGTGGTTGTCTGATTCAGGAACTCTGTTCCCTAAGAAGTATGGACTGAGTCTTGGAATCACCCATAAGTGGGGAGTAAAGGGTACCTGTGTGAAGATGGTCAAAAATCATAGAGCTATCATAAAAGGCAAGTGAATCTAAGATGTGAAATGGTGACTAAGAGATGTAAAATTCGCTCCTCACACAACTCAGCTACTTGAGTGTCCACCATTATATCTGGCTCTCATAAAAAAGATAGGAAAAAAAATTGTCCTTACTTCTTCTCTGATAGAGATGAAGTAAATGAATTATTTTCAGAGAAGTTCCTTTAAGGTAGTAGCCAGCTGCACCCTCTGAAAACTTAATGCAAGTGGGCTAGGAGATGGGTTATTGCTCCCATTGCTGTAGCTGGTCCTGGGGCTGCAATTGATCTTTGCCATCTCCCCTTTCTACCACCCAGTCTAGATTCCCTTCACCCTTAGCAATTCTTTGACTGGTCTGAGTGACTTTTCTCATGGAATGATGCAAATCTTCATTTCAGAGTTGTCTAAATTATTACATTTTTCAGTGTTCTGGGGACGTGGTTGCTACATTCTCAATTTTGCTTTCAAAACCAGAGGTAGAAGCATCAAGTATTGTCCCTTTGAATCCCTTGAGTATTACTTGTCTCTGCCCCCATTGTTAAGCAGCAACCCTGACTCTTTGTGGTAATCATGGAGGTTAGCCTCCTCTAGTACTCCAACTGCTTTATTTGCTCATAGATCCACTGGCATGAAAAGTACTGTATGAACCAGGGAAGGTTGTAGCTTCAAGTTTAATTGGACCCTTAATATGTTCTCTAGCAGAAGCATTTCTCTCCTGGGATACAGGATCTCTAGACCTACATTGCCAAAAGTTGCAGAGATGGGAAGCATGATTCTACAAGTGAGTCACTGAATGATGGTAAAAGGAACCAGTCTTACTTCTGTCTTTTGGTTTCAAGACACAAGTAGTCTAACTAAAGGGACATAGGACTATATACTGGCCATTGATTCAGTGCGTGTACTGCATTCTGGAAGTCAATACCTTGACCCCACAGAGTACTCATTTTAAGCTTATACTTTAACTGAGATTGTAGCAGGCAATTTCATCTGTCTTTTAGGCTGACTGCATCTGGGTGAGTGGGTACCTGAATTCCATGTACATGTCATTATTGGTACACTTCCTTTGCCATAAATTATGTCTTTTCCAGTGAAGCAATGCTATGTACAATATCACATTGATAGTTAAGGTATATCTTTGCAAAGTCGTGCTACATGGTCTCTCCCACCCAGGAAAGAACTCTGGAAGAAGGGATTACTTTTGATAAGGAGAAATCACAGCTCTCCAGGTTGTAAAAGTTCTGATGTAACTTACCTGCCAGTAAATGGCCAGATGGTATTCTCAAGTAATGCTGTCATAGAGAGGGCTCAATGTAAGTTTTTGCTGCTAATAGGTTGTACATTCAGTAGTGACAAATAGATAAATCTTGAGAGAAGGAGTCTGTGTTACTAAATGTACTTATTAAATTTCTGTCTGCTATCATGGCTACTCTATTCATGGTTTCATTATAGCAGTTCTGAGATAATCAAGAAGAAATGCTGGCTGCCATTCATAGGAAGAGTCTTCCTTTTTCCTGGTGGTTTGGAGCTCTGACTTTGGGAGAAATTCTCCAATGGACATTAATATGTGAAGCAAAGATTAAAATGTTTTGCATCTGTTCCCATAGGTCCAACCACAAAGGCCATCTCGAGGTGCCCATCCTTGTTTTTTCAGTCTTATTCCTTTGAAGCCCATGTTCAATTAATCAAGCCATTTCCCACCACCCAATAATTTATGCATATCTATAGTGAAGGACACTTCTATATAAAGTAGATGACCAAATTTACAGCCCACAACATGTCACCTGAGAGCATTTCCCTTTCCTACTATATTTTAGGAGGGGAGCTGTCATGTGTCAGCAGTCAACTTTTAGCTAGCACCAACATATCATCAATGAGCCAGGCCAGAGTTCTCTTTTCCATATCATTTTGTTGTAGGAAATCTCTTATGAGTCATGGGTGTGAGCAGAGGGTAAATGAAGTAGGCATTATGAAATTTACCTGTTCATGTAATTTACTCATGCTTTCTGGACATACTCAGGCCCAGATCTAGATATATAATTTCACCAAACAATGGACTACTGCTATTCCCATTTAAATTCATGCCTCAGCAGATCTGATTGTACTCAACTTAAAGGGTGATTCCAATTACATAGTCAATTAGTATTCCACAGCCAAGCACTCATTTTTTAAAATGTAATTGGTATTTCTGTGTTACACATTTTTAAGTATCAGAATAATGAGTCCTAGGGTTCACCAAGATTCTTTTTGGTGAAAATTTTGTATTTCTTTCTGGAGCCGTGGCTGTAAGCATATCAACAAAACATAAGATACAGAAGTAACAGAAAATATGGAGTTTATGTAGCCTTTTAAAAATAAGTGTGGCTAGTTTTACAAGTTTAGGCTTTGTGACATTATGTGAAACTACTCAAATAGCCATCTAAATAAAAGGATGTGTTTTGGATTAAGTTTGAAGATTTATATTAAGATTAACCAAATTTCAAGAAGAAATAAATAATCTGTGTATTATAAAAATAGAATGAAAATAAGAATTAGATCATTTTCAGATACATTTACACAAATCATAAATTAGTTTAAAAATTTTCAGAAAATGTAATTGTAGTGTGATTCTTAACAAAATTTTGCTAAAATATGGTTTTGGGTAATAATCACTTTTTATTCAACAGAGTCCAGAGATTAGTCAGCTATACTACACAAAAATGGCATAAACACCAAAAGGAAAACTTTAAAAGATTTACTTCATGAGATGACTATATCAGGTCTTAAACATGGCAGATAATCCACTCAACATTCTTAGGCATGCAGCCTGCCACACAACTTTGGCAAAGAAACACTGCACAAGGTTGGGGATTATAAACCAGAGCAGCCAGGTGCCCAGAAGGTCAGTCCTTACCATGAGGTGGATATTTCCTCTATCCTTCTTAGTTCCTCCCAGCTACTTGGCCCTAAGCAGAAAGCATCAGCTCTCCTGTGCCTGTTGGTACTAACCTCTGGCTATAGCCCAGCCAGGCAGGTGTTGCAGATAGAAGAGTGTGCCATTGCTGCAGGATCAACTGTCCCAGAATCTTTGTCCCTACTTCAGTGGGGTAGTGAGCAAAATGTCTTTCAGGAAGTCTGTGCCAACTTTTACTCCTATTGACAGTTCCTGAGAACACCTGTCTTAACTGTTTTCCTCCCTGACACAGCTCAGCTTGCCTTAATTCAAGTCTAATTGTGTATGTACTTTGGCAGTGCAGGAGGAGGATCTAATCCCCATGGCTTTGCTTTTTGAGGAAGTAGCCTATTGGGGGAATACACACACCATCTCCCTGGGGTGGAACTCATTTTTCTGTATTAGCTGAAAATGCTGTGGGAGGAGGATTTGGCTGCAGTTGGAGTCTCTCTCTCTCTCTCTCTCTCTCTCTCTCTCTCTCTCTCTCCCCCTCTGTATATATGTATGTACCTTTCTATGGCTGTGAATGTACTCCCCACAGGAAACCAGGCTGTAGCTCCTCCCCATCTAGAAGCAAATGTGTATTAAATGCTTGTAGCATGCTTTATATTGATACAATATATATTCGATACAACATATATTGATACAATATATATTCGATACAACATATATTGATACAATATATATTCGATACAACATATATTGATACAATATATATTCGATACAACATATATTGATACAATATATATTCGATACAACATATATTGTTACAATATATATTCGATACAACATATATTGATACAATATATATTCGATACAACATATATTGATACAATATATATTCGATACAACATATATTGATACAATATATATTCGATACAACATATATTGATACAATATACATTCGATACAATATATTGATACAATATATATTCGATACAATATATATTGATACAATATATATTCGATACAATATATATTGATACAATATATATTCGATACAATATATATTGATACAATATATATTCGATACAATATATATTGATACAATATATATTTGATACAATATATATTGATACAATATATATTTGTATATCATGAGGTTTATAAGAACCTCATGATATAGGTCCTGTTGTCCCATTTTTTATATATTGGGGAAAATTGAGGAATAGATGAAACAATGTGGAGCTATGATGTCATATAGTCAGTATGTGGTGGGAAGCTGGGATTCAAACTCAAGCCTTCAGGGCTCTGACTCCTCATCAGTGCACACAGTGGCTCAGAGAACCATCGTGGTGAACAGGAATCTGCATTAGCAGCTGGTATTAGAGCAGGTTTTTAGGAATATTGCTTGTTGTCTAGTCAAGAATATGATAATATTCTCATTCCAGTCTCATGCAGAAAATAAACTAAAATATGTCAAGTTTTTTTGTTTGCGGTAAAATAACTTTTTTATTTTGTGACAATTAGTAAAGTTAGGTATTCTGTTTACTTTGAATGCTGAGTGAAATACATTCTTAAATATTTAAGTAAATAAAAAGATGATCTTAAAAGGCCCATTATGGTGAGAATTATCTCTTAATTTGATGCTGTCTTTCCTAGAAAAACAATGTGGTTTGAATAAACAACATTTTAATTCATTTTTAAGATTAGGAATCTTTCTCTTGTTATGGCAATAAAATGTTCTAACAGAATTGGAATGTGAAAAATTTTGAATGCTATGCCATGTAAATAGTCTCTAATAACTTTGAGAAGAGTTTAAGAAAAAATTATCAGCTTTTCAGTTTTGATTAACATATCAGTGAAGTCTTATCTTTTTAACTTGGTTTTAAGTATTCTATGCTGGTGATGTAGAAAATCGCAAATGGCAGATAAATAGCACTTGTCCCATCATCTCCATCTGGCACTCGTATGAGACATTGCTAATCAATCACATGCTCTTTCCCATTGAAACTGAATGTTATCTCAGAAACTTTTCAAGACAGAGCTTTCACTAGCCACTCTTAGTTGACTGGAGTTGGTATAGGTGTTTACTATATTCCGTCTCTGACTTATTTTCTACCTCTGACTTAAACAATCCACTATTATCTCTACCATAGCTAAAAAGGAAATATTTGTTGATTACTTACTATGTTTTATATTCTGTGCTAAACAATGGAAATAGAATAATTTAAAAATTAAGATAGTTTTTAAATTCATGGTGGGCTGTCATAAGAAACAATCCATTAACTCAGTGACTTCGCAGAATAAGTTTGTCACTTATGCAAAATGCATTGCAGATATCACTGGTTGGGTGACTCCATGGGGCAACTGTCCTCCAAGGAGTGATCCAAGAACTCTGGTTCCTTCTAACAGTGGTTTTTCCATTTTAAAGGTTGCTGGGAAAAACCATAGCATATTTAACCATGTCAGCCTGGAAGTGACACAAATCACTTTTACTTATATCCACTGACCAGAAAAAGTCATACCACCTCAACTAAATGCAAAGAAACTAGAAAATGTAGCCACTGACTGGACTTCCTCTTCCTAAATGAAACTGTGGAAGGAAGGATAGCCTGAATATTTTAATAGGCAACTAGTCATCTCTGAGAGAAATAGTCATAGTCCTTTACTCATCAGATTTACCACCTAATAAAATCTTGATTTCCAAACTATGCTCTTTCTCAAGTTCTTCATCTCCAGCAGCATGTGCCCTTTAAAATCTGTGGTCATCTCTATGTGTATATAATATTCATATTATATATATATATTATTTATACATATATTCGTCTATTCACACCAACATATACATACACACACACTGCCTAAATTGGAAACTGTCCATCATTCTCAAATTAACACAAATTTATGCATTTCTCTTTTCTGTTATTGGCATTCTTATTTTTTCACAGCTTTACTAATATAGAGGTATTTTTGGCTTCTTCACAAGCTCTTAACCAGGTCTATCCAATCTTTAAATAAAAATTAAGATTATTTTTCAGCTGTGATTTTTAAATACTTTTTCTCAATTCTCCTGAATCTACTTCAATCTTAAATTATCATGGCCCCTTCTCTAAAGTGGATTTCTCATTTCCAACTAACACCTTTTTTATTACTGGCACATTTAGCTCCCCATGACTAATTCTAACATATCTTATACTAAAACATTCTTATTTATTTAATGAATGCCAACATTTTATCTTGAGAAGACATAAGCAGCATGATGCATTTCATGTATTTTTACTTAGCTGAACACTGGCTTTGTGGGAGTAGTTCTCCAGCTGTTTGTGGTCTGTTTTTTATATGAACACATCACTCTTTATTTCCTCTGTGTGAATTTTGAGGGCTGAAGCAAAGGATTCTTCACCCAAAAGTCGCATTCTTTATCAACACCTCCCAGGCTCTTCACAATTAATGCTGGAATAACTGGATATGCACATACGAAAGAATGAAAATAGACCATTATCTTACACCATACACAAAAATGAACTCAACCTGAATGAAAGACTTGAAGATAAGACCTGAAACTGTAAAACCACTAGAAGAAAATTTAGAGGAAAGCTCCATAACATTAGTCTAGGCAAAAATTTCTTGGATATGACACCAAAATCACAGGCAACAAAAGCAAATATAGACAAATGGGACCACATTAAACAAGAAGAAAACATTTAACAGAGTAAAAAGGAAACCTACACAATGGAGGAAAATATATGTAAACCATACATCTAAAAAGCAGTTAATATGAAAAATCTACAAGGAACTCATACAACTCAATAGCAAAAAACCAAATAACCCAGTTAAAAAATGTGTGAAGGGCTTGAATGGACATTTTTCCAAGAAGACTTACAAATGGCTGTCAGGGACACAAAAAAATGCGCAACATCAGTAATCATCAGGGAAATGCAAACCAAAACTGAAACAAAATTTATCTCACACCTGTTCAGATGGCTATTCTCAAAAATCCCAAAAACATAACAAGTATTCAAAAGACAATTTAGAACCCTTGTATACTATTGATGGGAGTATAAAGTAATGTAGCCACTAGTAAAACAGTATGCAGTGTCCTTAGAAAATTAAATATAGAAATATGATATGATCCAGCAATCCCACTTCTGTGTACTTATCCAAAAGAACTGAAATTGGAATCTTGAAGACATATTTGCACTCTATTAGTTGCATTTACAGTAGTCAAAATATGGAAACAATCTAAATGTCCACTGACAGATGAATAGATACAGAATCTATGATGTGTACATACAATGAATTATTATTCAACCTTAAAAAAGAAGCAAATCCTGCCATATCTGACAACATGGATCAACCTTGAAGACGTTATGTTGAGGGAAATAAGCCAGATACAGAGGGACAAATACTCCATGATTCCACTTATATGAGGTTATGGTCAAAGTCATAAAAACAGAGAGTAGAATAATGGTTTCCAGGGTCTGAACGGGAGGAGAAATGGGGAGTTGCTATTCAACAGGTATAAAGTTTCAGTTAGGCAAGATTAACTTTTAGAGATCTATTGTTCAACATTGTGTCTATAGTTAACAATGTGCACCATACACTTAGAAATTTGTTGAGGGTATGTCTCATATTATGTATTCTTATCACAATTTTAAAACAAAGAAAAGCCTCCCAGGGAGGGAAGAATGATTCAATACCTTCATTGTCTAATATGATAAATGTGAGCCACATGCATTGGAGTAAACAAAATACATTATTAAAATTAATTTTGTGTCTTTTTTAATGTACCTACTACAAAACTCAAAGTTACATGATATTTACATTATAAATCTGTTGCACAACACCACACTGGAGGAGATCTTTTGAAAGTACGAATAAATACACTTAATCTTATAGACTTTGGGTTAAATAAGAGTCATGTGGAATTAAATTTGCTGTTATTTGGTTTGTAGTCAGCTAAAGGAATGTATTCTATTTTCTCTATTTTTTGTTGTTGTTCCTGAGGGGTTTAATAATGAAAACAAATTTGTATATATGCTGAGAGAGTAGTTAATTTGGCTAGAAAAATTATTGTTTAAAGAATGATAAATTGATGAATTGGGTATCTTAGAATGAATGCTTTCTTCAAAATACAAGCATTGACATTCAATGTGACCTTTAGTGTCTTGCACGCTTTTTTTAGTAGCTTGTTTTGCTCTAGTATCCTCTGCATGTTCCATGTCTCTCCTACTTGTATGATGTTATCTTAAAATCTGTTATCCTTTACAGTTAAATAAACTATGGAGTCAGATATTTTAATTTTATCAGATGTTAGGATATTTCTTCAGAATAGAACATATATATAACATCCTGTCTACTTTAATGGATTTGATTGATTGTATTCAAAAGTTTTTCACACTCTTCAAAAATTTATATTATAATGAGCAATTATCAAGTGCATTTTGGTGAGACTGGAAATGTCAAGTCAATATCTGTTCAAATCTTTGGGAGTCTATATTAAAAGTCTTGTCATTGAGAAAGGATAATGATGAGAACAGGGAAATCTACCATTGGTGACAACAGTGACTTAATTACCTTAGTTTCCAATTTCATAAGGATAAGAGGAATGCATGAAAAATTTGACAAGGGTATTTTAAGGAAGTCTTTGTTTATTTCCTGATGTGAGCCTTACCAGAAAATCACTCCACTAATCATTAAAGTAAGGTGTAATTTTTTAAAAGCTAGTTACTTCAGAATATGAATATAGAATAAGAATCTACTTCTTCAAAGGCCAAACAGCATCATCTTAAACTACTGGAGTATTTATGAAAACTCAGTAGTGGCTAGTAACTATTTCTATGGTGGTGGACACATTTAACTTTAAAGTAGCCATTTGCCTATGGGGATGTTACCCTGTGGAAACATTTTCTTTGCAGTGCAGAATTTCTGATTACCCATTTAACCTTGGAAGACCATGTATCTGCAGTGCTTTCCAAAACTTGCTCCATTTTCCTCTTGATTCCTTGTGTATAATTGGGTGGAGCATATTTCATTAATTAAGAATTTTAGTAAAAAAAAAAAAAAAAGGCTGAAGTGAATATATCATGGAGACATTGCATAGGAGCAATGCTGAAGTTGCTGACTTTAGTTTTCCTTTTTTTCCCCAGTTTGTTTATTGAGTTGTTTTATTCTTTATTGGATTTATCCACGTCAAGATGTTATCTCAGAAGCACCTGGCTAGCAAGAAGAAATTGTGTGCTACCCACGTCAGCTAGCTTGGCCCTATGTAGATAAGGTGGAAACACGGGTAATCTCACAGTGGATCCTTGGAAAGCACCTGTAGATTACAGGACACCCCCATGCTGGGGACTGTTGTATAAGGTGATACCCATAGAGCAGCACCTTCATGTTTGAGCTAGTGGCAGTGTTACTGTCAATCAAAGCTGGTCAGAGGGAGGTCAAGATGGCCAGTGGGCCCATTTCTAAATCCAGAGAAAGCTACAAATGCAGGCTTTTGATGTTGTCTGTAAAAGAGATTACTTTCTTGTCAAAATTACTAATGTGTTAACTATAAGTTTAAATATATCACAATTTTTGGAAACTTGTTTTATTATGGCATTGAAACAAAATATTACAAGAGCCTCAAAAACTGGAAGTGTTCTGGACTTCTCCATGTGTTTATGAGGCCCTGCTATTCGCCAGTGAAAGAGTAGCTGAGAGCCTCCGCTGAGCAAAAGCTTCCGAGGCTATGATGTGGACTCAGATCCTGGGTCCCCTACTGTCTGACTGTGGTCATCTGTCAGGTTCAGTTTCCTCACCTGAAGTGTAGTTAACTACACCTTCAAAAATGTTCTGAGAGAAAATTGAGATAATGTGTATTAGCTTACTGGGAAGTATTAAGTACAAAATAACCACAAGCTAATAATATCACTAACAGACATGATTTATTAGTAAATCTTCTACTCATAGAGCATGTCTCTGTGTACAAAGCTTACTACCTTAGGTTCTTCCTACAAGTGTCATGTTTTCTGTGGCATTTTCAAGAAGAAATTATATTTTTATAATTTTTCAATTTATTTTTAATTTTTATGGATACATAGCAGTTGTACACATTATAGGGTACATGTGTTATTTTTCTATAAGCATATCATGTGTAATGATCAAATCTGGGTAATTGGAATATTTCATAACCTGAAACAATTATCATGTCTTTGTACTGGAAACATTACAGATTTTCTCTTCTTGCTATACTAAAATAGACAATAGATTATTGTTAACTATAGTTTCCCTATTGTGCTACTGAACATTAGATTTTATTTCTTCTATCTAACTGTATTTTTGAACCCATTAACCAACATGTTTTCACCCCCCACTTGCCACTAACCTTCCCAGACTTTGTCAACCACCATTCTATTTAACTATCTCCAGGAGATTATTTTATTTTTAGCTTCCACATATGCATGAGAAAATGCAATATTTGTCTTTCTGTGGCTGTCTTATTTCATTTAACATAACATCCTACAGTTTCATCCACGTTGCTGCAAATCACAGGAGTTCAGTCTTTTTTATGGCGGAATGATATTCCATTGTATATATATACCACATTTTCTTTATTCATTCATCCATTAATGGACACATAAGTTGATTCCATATCTTGGCTATTGTGAACAGTGCTTCAATAAACATGAGAGTGCAGGTGTCTCTTCAACATATTGATTTCCTTTCTTTTCTATATGTACCCAGCATATGAAATTGCTAGCTCATATGGTAGTTCTACTTTTAGTTTTTTGAAAAACCTCCATATGAATTTTCACAGTGACTGACTGCACTAATTTATATAATCTCTAACAGTGTACAAGTGTTCCCCTTTCTCAGCATCTTCACCAGCATTTATCATCTTTTTGCCTTTTTGATAGTAGTCATTCTAACTCTGGTGACATAGTATCTCATTGGGGTTTTGATTTGCATTCCCCTGGTGACTAGTGATGTTGAGCATTTTTTCATATACCTGATGGTCATTTACATGTCTTCATTTGAGAAATGTCCATTTAGCACTTTTGCTCATTTTAAAATCAGATTATTCATTTATTTGTTATTGAGTTGTTTGGTTATTAATCCTCTTTCAGATATTTTTGCAAATATCTTCACCTCTTCTGTGGGTTGTCTCTTCACTTATGAATTGTTTCCTTTGCTGTATAGAATCTTTTTAGCTTGATGAAATCTCATTTGTCAATTTTTACTTTGGTTGCCTGTGCTTTTGAGGTCTTATACAAAAAAATTTGCCCAAATCAATGTTCTGGAGCATTTGTTCAATGTTTTCTTCTAGTAGTTTCATAGTTTCCATTCTTAGGTTTGAGTCTTTAATCCATGTTGATTTGATTTTTGTAATATGGTGAGACATAGGGGTCTAGTTTCATTCTTCTGCATATGGATATCCAGTTTTTCCAGCTTATTTATTGAAGAGACTGCCTTTTCCCCATTGTATGTTCTTGGTGACTTGGTGGAAAATTAGTTGGCTGTAAATGTCTAATTGCTCTGTCTAGGACATTCAGTACTATGTTGAATCAAAGTAGTGAAAGTGTGCATACTTGTCTTGTTCCATTCAGTGTGATGCTTGCTGTAGGTTTGTCATATATGGTCTTTATTGTTTTGAGGTATATTTCTTCTACACCCACTTTGTTGAGAGTTTTTATCATGAAGGGTGTTGAATTTTATCAAATGCTCTTTCTAGAATTTATTGAATGTTCATATGATTTTTGTACTTGATTCTATTAATGTGATTTGTTATAGTTCTTGATTTCTGTATATTGAACCATCCTTGGATCCCTGAGATGAATCCTACCTGATCATGATGAATGATCTTTTTAATAGATTATTGACTTCAGTTTGCTGAGGATTTGCTTCAGTTTGTTGAGGATTTTTGCATCAATGTTCATCAGTGATATTGGGCTATAGTTTTATTTGTCTAGTTTTGATATTAGGGTAATGGTGGTCTTGTAGAATTAGTTTGGAAGTTTTCCTCCATCCCTATTTTTTTGGCATAGTTTAAGTAGAATTAGTATTATTTGAGAATCTACTTTCTGCCACTTTTGTCTAATAGTGCACCACCGTGGAGCTAGAAGCATTAATGTTTCACATCAGCACAGTGACTACATCCAGGATATTCCAGTCTTTGTGCACTGAAGCCGCACTAGCAACTGCAACCAATTTTTTAATACATTTTTTATTGTGATAAATATATACCCAACATATAATTTACTATTGTAATCATTTTAAGTGTACTGTTTAGTGGTATTAAATTCATTTATAATGTTGTACAGCCACCATCACCACCATCCATCTCCATAAGTCTTCCTATCTTGTAAAACTGAAACAGTATGCCCATTGAACATTAACTTTCCATTCTCCCAACCTTTATCCCCTGGAAACAACTTTCACTTTCTTGGTGATTTTCGTTATGATTTTTACTACTGTAAGCACCTCATATAAGTGAATCATACAGTATTTGCCTCTTTGTGACTTGCTTATTTCACATAACATGATGTTCTCAAAGCTCATCCATGCTGTAGCATGTATCAGAATTTCTTCCCCCTTTTAAGGCTGAATAATATCCCATTTTATAGGTACATTACATTTTGCTTATACATTCATCCATTGATGGACACTTGGGTTTCTTTCATATTGTAGCTATTGTGAATAATACTGCTATGATATTATTCATAGCAATATTATTTATATATACTCTCTGAGATACATACATAAATATTGTGGTGTGTGCATGTGTGTGTGTGTGTGGGTGTGTATTTGAGACCCTGCTTTCAATATTTTGGATATATATCAGAAGTGGAATTGCTGGATTATATGATAATATCATTTTTAATGTTTTGATGAACCACAATACTGTTTTCCACAGTGGCTGTACCATTTGCATTCTCACCAGTAGTGCATAAGGGTTCTAATTTATTCACATTCTCATGCATCCATTTTTCACACATTCTTAAAGGAAGTCCAAATAAGAACTTTGCATTTAAGGGTAGACATTTTTCTGAAGTAAGGGGGTAGATGTTAAAATTTACTTCAATAGGAAATATGAGAATAGGGCTATAAATGGGTTATGAAAATCAACCCAGATAATTAAAATACAACGCAGTAACGTTGTGAGTAATTTCTACTCTTTGTGATATGAGTAGTATGTATGAATATGGTGGTCTCCACATAAAGGGAGATGTTTTTAGAAACAGGCAGCTTGGAAAGCATCATGGAGATGGAAATTCACATAGATGTTCAATCATTAGTAAGCTTGTTTTAGACCCTGAAAAAGCAGGGAAGTATTATAGGCATAGGGTCCAAAATAAGAACAGATGGGATGAATGTAGTTTACCGAGAAATGGCAAAGCATTTGGACTTAGGAGAAAGTTTGTTAGAAAGAGAGGGAGAGAAAGCACTTATAGCATTTTACAAATATGTTTACAGTTTTGTATTTTATATTAATATTACTTGGAAACCATTTTTCCTTTTATTAGGTAAATGATTTTTGTCACATCCAAAGATAGTCTGAATCAAAGATTTATATCTTGTTGGATTTCTTTAATTCTAGTCATTAGTCAGGCTGCATTCTTTTAAAGTAGATGTTCTAAAATTATAAAAACTGAATTTTCTAAATGTATTTAACAAAGAACACTCATTTAACAAAGATCCTAACAAAGGCCCAAGATGTACATCATGGTTCTTTCACTTATATTTCTACTTTTTTGGTTAAATATAGCTTGTTTTTACAATAAACATATATAGCATTTTTTTTCTGTTAGCCATTTTTTCTTTTTTCTTTTTCTTTTTATTTTATTATTATTATACTTTAAGTTTTAGGGTACAGGTGCACAACGTGCAGGTTAGTTACATATGTATACATGTGCCATGCTGGTGTGCTGCACCTGTTAACTCGTCATTTAGCATTAGGTGTCTCTCCTAATGCTATCCCTCCCCCCTCCCCCCACCCCACAACAGTCCCCAGAGTGTGATGTTCCCCTTCCTGTGTCCATGTGTTCTCATTGTTCAATTCCCACCTATGAGTGAGAACATGCGGTGTTTGGTTTTTTGTTCTTGGGATAGTTTACTGAGAATGATGATTTCCAATTTCATCCATGTCCCTACAAAGGACATGAACTCATCATTTTTTATGGCTGCATAGTATTCCATGGTGTATATGTGCCACATTTTCTTAATCCAGTCTATCATTCCTGGACATTTGGGTTGGTTCCAAGTCTTTGCTATTGTGAATAGTGCCGCAATAAACATATGTGTGCATGTGTCTTTATAGCAGCATGATTTATAGTCCTTTGGGTATATACCCACTAATGGGATGGCTGGGGCAAATGGAATTTCTAGTTCTAGATCCCTGAGGAATCACCACACTGACTTCCACAATGGTTGAACTACTTTACAGTCCCACTAACAGTGTAAAAGTGTTCCTATTTCTCCACATCCTCTCCAGCACCTGTTGTTTCCTGACTTTTTAATGATTGCCATTCTAACTGGTGTGAGTTGGTATCTCACTGTGGTTTTGATTTGCATTTCTCTGATGGCCAGTGATAGTGAGCATTTTTTCATGTGTTTTTTGGCTGCATAAATGTCTTCCTTTGAAGAGTGTCTGTTCATGTCCTTTGCCCACTTTTTGATGGGGTTGTTTTTTTCTTGTAAATTTGTTTGACTTCATTGTAGATTCTGGATATTAGCCCTTTGTCAGATGAGTAGGTTGCGAAAATTGTCTCCCATTATGTAGGTTGCCTGTTCACTCTGATGGTAGTTTCTTTTGCTGTGCAGAAGCTCTTTAGTTTAATGAGATCCCATTTGCCAATTTTGGCTTTTGTTGCCATTGCTTTTGGTGTTTTAGACATGAAGTCCTTGCCCATGCCTATGTCCTGAATGGTAATGCCTAGGTTTTCTTCTAGGGTTTTTATGGTTTTAGGTCTAACGTTTAAGTCTTTAATCCATCTTGAATTAATTTTTGTATAAGGTGTAAGGAAGGGATCCAGTTTCAGCTTTCTACATATGGCTAGCCAGTTTTCCCAGCACCATTTATTAAATAGGGAATTCTTTCCCCATTGCTTGTTTTTCTCAGGTTTGTCAAAGATCAGATAGTTGTAGATATGCGGCATTATTTCTGAGGTCTCTGTTCTGTTCCATTGATCTATATCTCTGTTTTGGTACCAGTACCATGCTGTTTTGGTTACTGTAGCCTTGTAGTATAGTTTGAAGTCAGGTAGCGTGATGCCTCCAGCTTTGTTCTTTTGGCTTAGGATTGACTTGGTGATGCGGGCTCTTTTTTGGTTCCATATGAACTTGAAAGTAGTTTTTTCCAATTCTGTGAAGAAAGTCATTGGGTAGCTTGATGGGGATGGCATTTAATCTATAAATTACCTTGGTCATTCTGGCCATTTTCACGATATTGATTCTTCCTACCCATGAGCATGGAATGTTCTTCCATTTGTTTGTATCCTCTTTTATTTCCTTGAGCAGTGGTTTGTAGTTCTCCTTGAAGAGGTCCTTCACGTCTCTTGTAAGTTGGATTCCTAGGTCTTTTATTCTCTTTGAAGCAATTGTGAATGGGAGTTCACTCATGATTTGGTTCTCTGTTTGTCTGTTATTGGTGTATAAGAATGCTTGTGATTTTTGTACATTGATTTTGTATCCTGAGACTTTGCTGAAGTTGCTTATCAGCTTAAGGAGATTTTGGGCTGAGACAATGGGGTTTTCTAGATATACTATCATGTCATCTGCAAACAGGGACAATTTGACTTCCTCTTTTCCTAATTGAATACCCTTTATTTCCTTCTCCTGCCTGATTGCCCTGGCCAGAACTTCCAACACTATGTTGAATAGAAGTGGTGAGAGAGGGCATCCCTGTCTTGTGCCAGTTTTCAAAGGGAATGCTTCCAGTTTTTGCCCATTCAGTATGATATTGGCTGTGGGTTTGTCATAGATAGATCTTATTATTTTGAGATACGTCCCATCAATACCTAATTTATTGAGAGTTTTTAGCATGAAGGGTTGTTGAATTTTGTCAAAGGCCTTTTCTGCATCTGTTGAGATAATCATGTGGTTTTTGTCTTTGGTTCTGTTTATATGCTGGATTACATTTATTGATTTGCGTATATTGAACCAGCCTTGCATCCCAGGGATGAAGCCCACTTGATCATGGTGGATAAGCTTTTTGATGTGCTGCTGGATTCGGTTTGCCAGTATTTTATTGAGGATTTTTGCATCAATGTTCATCAAGGATATTGGTCTAAAATTCTATTTTTTGGTTGTGTCTCTGCCCGGCTTTGGTATCAGGATGATGCTGGCCTCATCAAATGAGTTAGGGAGGATTCCCTCTTTTTCTATTGATTGGAATAGTTTCAGAAGGAATGGTACCACTTCCTCCTTGTACCTCTGGTAGAATTCGGCTGTGAATCCATCTGGTCCTGGACTCTTTTTAGTTGGTAAGCTATTGATTATTGCCACAATTTCAGAGCCTGCTATTGGTCTCTTCAGAGATTCAACTTCTTCCTGGTTTAGTCTTGGGAGGGTGTATGTGTCAAGGAATTTATCCGTTTCTTCTAGATTTTCAAGTTTATTTGCGTAGAGGTGTTTGTAGTATTCTCTGATGGTAGTTTGTATTTCTGTGGGATCCATTTTTTCTTATTTGCCCAAAGTTCTGGCTGAACCCATTTGTGCTAATTTGACTAAGGTATATGACCGATAGTAAACCAATATTATATTTTAAATCATAAATTTGGAAATGGGAATGATGTGGAAATTCATGTAAAAGCTTTTTTTGATGAATACAATTAAACCATAACAAAATGAACCAAATAACATCTTTCTGTTTGTTCTTGCCCACGGCTTGTATCTGAAAAGCATTATTGCTGTAGCAATTGATTTTCTTGTATTCTAAAATAGCAAAGCATTTTTAAAAATGTTTTTAGGTAACCTGAAAAAAAGAAGGTCATTTATTTTCTGCTAAGTCTTGTTACCAATCGATAGTAACAAGAACTGTAAAAGTTCCTTAGAGAATGCTTAATTATCTTTTGAGATGCTCTCAGGAGAACTGAAGAGAAGCTTATAAAAAGGAAAAAAAAACAAAAAACAAAAAAGCTTTTTCTAAGAACTGTTTTCACCCAATTAAACTATAACTGATTTGTGGTTAGCCCATGTCATAAGCCTTTAGATTTTGTAGGAAATAAGGGAGAATCATTTTTAGCAAAAGAAATAAAATGCACAATAGGAAATTAATGGAGAAGCAAACAGTTGACTACATGGATTTATCCTCAAAATGTTTCTAATTCGGTCATTCCTTTTTATAATCTCTCAATTTGCTTCTCCTTAATAAATAGAAAAATCACTCAAAATAATCCATAAAAATGCACAAAAAGGTCTCTGATGTTATGAAAATACTAAAGGAAAATAGAATCATTATGATGATTCTTCACAAGTCTGAAATCATCAGAGACTAAAGAATCCCAGCAGAAGTGATTTTATTTAATTTCCCAGCTGAGTACTGCCTTTGCAGTGGAGGAAAATCTTCTCCTAAGAACTCTTTTATAATTTGGAGGAACTTCAAGAAATGACAATGCATATCTTTCAGCCAGAATTATTTGTTTACAACTTGAGAATAATTTTAATGAATTACTTCTGCAATAGCAGAGAGGATTGTAGAATGGTTAAGGTTTGTGACTCAGAAAACCATCTGTGATATTGATGTGACTTAAGGGTTTATGCATCAAATTAATCTGTCACAAAAACTGTACATTAGCATGATATTTGATGTCTGTCATAATATTGCACGTTATTTTGTGCTGTCTTTGATCTTTCCTGAGCCTGTGTCAGGGAAATCACTATCTAAAGTGTAATGTGCTATCGAAGAGATGCATCCCAGCCTAAACCCCTTAGCCTGGATTATGGAAATTAAGTTTTGAGTATAGATTTCATATTTGCTTCAAACATTTACTTATTTCTCAACCTGAACATGCACTAATGAGTCAAAGAACAGGAGACTGTTTTTTCCCTTGTTATTGGACACTTCATTGAGAAGATCACTATGCATTTCACACTACCTTATTCCTATTGATCCCAAAGCAGGGCTTTCGTATTTGATCAGTGCTCAGTAGTATTCACTATACCGAAGCCCTGTGTCGCCACCAGCCATTTGGTATGTCTGAACCAAGGAAGTGAATCTGTGTCATTCCAAGGCACATGAGAGTCACACTTGAAGTAGTTTGTTGTCCTCTCAACCCCAAAAGGGATAATCTGTAACTAGTTACTTTGGCAAAGCATTTTATGTTTGTAAATGTTTAATAAATGCCCTGGCCCTTTTAAAAGTTATTTAAATATTTTTGCCACTTTTTGATTCAAATAAAACTGTAATAAAACTGTAATAATTTCAGTTCAATGCAACAGAAAATATAGTGTCATTAAAGGATATTTCCTGCTAAATTCCAAATCGCAGGTTTGTGAGCCATCTCTGGGCAGAAGCATCAATTCTTACTAAGTTTATTACCTCAAGTTATTATCAATCTTGTGGTAGGAGGTGGGGAACAAAAATGATCAGCTCACAGAATTTGGTTACGAAAGGGAAAAAGCAAAAACAATGCAAATGACAGGTAGTTACAGATATTAGTAAAATAAAAATACAATCTCAAGTATCAATTTCTTAAATTAATAGAAAAAAATACAAGCAAAGTTACAACAATTCTTATGCCAGATGTGGGTTCTGGGTTACTTTATTTGCATTTTATAGTGATTTCTTAAGCCTCAGGTCCACTGAGACAGTGTTACAAAGATCTATTAGAAATAGAAATTTAGACATCTATTATGCTTTATCAGATGGTGTGATTTTTCCCTAAGCAAGTTCTATGTCTAGATTATTATAGGTTGGTGCAAAAGTAATTGCGGTTTTTGCCATTGCTTTTAACAGCAAAAACCGCAATTAATTTGCACCAACCTAATAATTTAAATTTTATTTGACATTAAATTTAGTTATTTAAATTAATTGGATTAAGAGGAGTTGGAAACTTCCCTGGTATAAATATCTGTAGCTACCCCTTTCTGTGGTTTTTAGAACTAAGTCCATAGCTAAGGAATATGAAAGTCAGGCAAGAGCACGTAATCGATACCTTAACATCTTGTCAGCCTTTTGTTCCTTTGATTTTCAGCCTTCAATCCATCCATCCACCATCTCTTTATTAAGCATTCACTAAGAACAGCAGTCAGCTGAGTCCTGGGCACACAGATATGAGCATGGCAGATAAACCATTTGTCCTCGTGGAGCTTGTAGTCTGTGTGAGCCTGATGCTGAGCATGCCAAGGAGAAAATGACAAGATCCAGGGAAGGAAGGCACATAAAATAAATAATTACAGCCTGAGAGAAGTAGTCTGATGGAGACTTGTATTGACATTGCAGAGGAAGAGCACCATTCTTCTTGAGACTGTCCATGAAGTTGTCCTTCAGGAGGTAGCATTTGAGCTGAGTCATAAAGTTGAGCAGCATTTAGACCCTGCTGCCATCACTAAGTGATGAAAGTCTCAACCTCATTTCTCCTTCATTCAACAGTTATGAGGAGCTTAGAGTAATAGGGAACAATTCCTGGATGCAGTGGCATTGCAGGAGGCAGAAATATGATTGCAAGGCTTTTCAGTCCTGAGAAGGTCCTGCTAGGCAGGAGGATCGTTTTCTTTGAACTCAGAAGGACTGGATTCCAGATGTTATCAGACCAGGGTTTATCTTAAGACAAGTCAGGGTGTAAGGAACCCAATAATGTATGATTTGAGGGAAATTTTAGGAAAAGACTACTTTTTCTCTCCCAAGTCTCTGTCCCTTCTTCTGACACAGGGAATGAAACAAATTACATCATGATCAAGACATTCCTTCTAATAAAGTCTTCAAACTTTACCTAAAGGAGATGCCACTGTATTAATGCTAGGATTTTCCCAAATGTCTTTTGAAAGGCACACATCCTGGATATGTTTGTGATTTGAAAAAAATGGTTTCACAATAATTAAATCTGGGAAACACTGCAATCTGTAGACCTCTCCTGAAAATTAACTATGCACTTGTAAATTAAGGAGCATAGGAATCCTGTGGATAAAAAATAAGTTAACTGACCTTTGAACACCTCTCCGCTTTGAGTTTTTGCAGAACATCTATTATGCTAAAAGAGCTTTGAGGCACATTGATCATTTTTAAACAGCAAGATAAACTCCCTTTCCTGAGCTGGAAGACACTGAGCTCTATCTAACTGGTGGATGGAGGGATGGAAGATCAGATAGGGCGAAACAGAGGAGAACAGGAGAAGAGGGTGGAAATAAGGAGGAGATTTTGGATAAGTGGACAATTTTCTGGTCATTGCTGACACCTCTAGCTGACTGAGAGATGACACTTCATGTCCTAAAATGCTTCCCCCTGTTTTGCTGTCATTTGTGGCCACATTCAGCTACTGAAAGTGTGAGGACTTTAAAGGGTCTCAGGGCTAGACGTTCTGATGGTTCAAGGCACTTCCTCCTGGGGGCCTAATAACCAGTTTCTGACTCATAGCAACATCAGATTCTGACACCTGAAGGTTATGGACACAATAAAATCTCTCCAGCATGAGCTTCCGTGTACTCTTACCAAAAACCACACACTGACAGAATTACTATGTGGGGCCAGGGGGACTGAACTGATGGGCAATGGGTCATATTAAAAATAAAAAGATGTAATCTACTTAAGTAGATATACGAAGCCAAGAAATAATTTCAACCCTTTTCAAAATTCAATCCTTTGCAAACAAACGAAGCGGAGTTTTTGCTAAAAAATCACTATGCTAATTTTCAGTCACATTCATGCCTGTGAGCACATATAAGGAGTTCCAAGATACATTTTACCTTCTTTAGCCTCGTTAAAATGCTTAGAAATTAATATGTATTGTTATCCAAGATTATGAAGTGATATATGTTCTTTGGAAATATAAAAAATTAAGATATAAAATACAGAAGTTATTATAAACAACATTTTGATGTATATTATTTTAGTTTGTTCCCCAAGATGTACATCTAAGTATTCATAAGTTTTTTAAACCTCATGTCTACTTCATTATACCTAATCTATTTTGTAGACAAAATCTGTTTTGTAGATTTTCTTCATTCAAAAATGTAAAGACAACATTTCTTTATCCATTAAATATTCTACACAGTATGCCTTTATATGAGTATACAATTCTTTAGCACAATTAATTGTACTCTATTTCATTCCCAATGTTTTCATATTCTGACTTTTAAATCTCTTTGTTTGCCTTTGATATTTTTACTCAAAGTAAATCCCTAAAGGCAAATTGCCCTGTCACGGCATGTGAACATTTTTAAAACTGTAACAAGTTGTCAAACTGCTCTCAAATATTATATATTTACAGGTCTCTCAGGGGCTAGGTGGAAGAGGCAGTATTTCTCTATTCTCACTAATAAATGAGGATTTTAAAGTGCCAACAATAGTTCTTTAAATAAGTCTTCTTCCACTTGTATTTTACCGCAAATGTTACTGGCTGTTTTCTAATTAAGGTAACCAGGTGAAGCCTTTCTTGCTCCTGTGTGGGGCTGAAATCAGGGCTGAGAATTATACATGAAGCTATTTTTTGAGAAAACTCTAAACTCTACAGACATCTTTTATTTATTTAATAGTGTTTAACATTGCAACTTTGAATGAGACAGAATAAAGCTATCACATTTTTTCTTGTCAATTTAAGTGGTTATAAAACAGCTGTGATCACCAGCTTAATGAATGTAGAAATTTTACATTAACTGTGGATAGATATCCATCTTCATCTTCTTTTTATTAGTTATTAAGTACATAATAAAGTAATATGTAAACACATAGAAATTAGAGACCATCTTCTTTTTCAGAAAGCCTAGTTTTGCTCATTTGATTAGGAGTTGTTATTTGATGACAATTGTTTTAAAAATAATGATGTTATAAATGTCAAATAGCTTTTTATGCATTACAGAATCAGACATTCACTTTGTTGTGGAGTCAATGTGATGTCCTAGGTTAAGGAAGAGGTGCATTTTTCATGTTTCTCAAAAGTACTGGACTTGGCACAAATAAAAGCAAGAAATTAAAATCCATACAAAGTGAAAAAATGTAACTGTAATGTGTGGGACATACCAAAAAGAGGGTGGCATATTAAAATGAAATAAAAATTATTTGTATTTAAGTCTAAAGAAAATGTGCCAGAGTCAATGAAAGATTGTTTAGATTCTGCAGCACATTGTTTTCCTAATCACACGGTGTAATTACCTGAGGTTAAAATATAGACGAATGTATTAGCAAGGAGAGATGCAATGATTAAAGACTGGTATTATTAGTTGTGAGATTTTCAAGGACATCCTTATGGGCAGAGGTAGGATAGACTTTTTTTTGACACAGAGAGGCTAAAAGCATATGAAAAATCCTGAGACCATTAGTGACCTATAATATCTCAAAGAATAACCACTGAAACAAGAAAATAGGTACAACTAACTTATCTGAATCTACCTTAAGGAATCATCATAAAATATCTCCCAAATAGAAACGTAAAGCTTAATCACAAATAGTTAACATAAACTTTAACACAGATAGTTAAATGAAGTAAAATTAAGTTTGCTTTTCCAAATAAATTTCCCAGGTTTACAGACAGCACAGTATTTAGATGTCTTATTTACACAATGCCTCCATTTTAGCTGCAGATGTAGACATCCTCAAAGGTTGACTGAAGACTGGTCAGTGCTATTCTGTCATTTCTAGGAATGACTTATAGATGCTGAGGCATAAGTCCTCCTGTCTTGCCATGCAAGGAAAGGGCTATGAAATTTTAAGTTATGGGTGCTATGGAGAGCAGTAAAGACAACATTTTAGAATTATTCAGGTAATGCTTAGGACCTGTGAACTTAGAAACTTATGATGGCAAAAATAATTACCACAGTGAGCATTTACAAATGAAAAAAAAAATCACTTTAATACCCAAATAGAGAAATTGGGTGAATATATGATGATCCTTCTTCCCAATGGAATCAACACAGTTAATTAGATTGAAATTTAAAGAGAATTTGTGATAGCTTGGGAAACTGCTATTAAAAGAGCAGTCAACTATGGAAAAATTAAAAATAATTTTAAAATTTTCTTATTTCTAAAACAACTGAAAGAAAATATAGCAGAGGTTTAACGTTATTTGATTTGCTGTTCATGAACCCTGTGTGTTATTCTTACTTTCCCACATTTATGATTTTGCAAATTTTCTCTGATAAACCTATATTAATTATTTCCATAATACAACCCACCCTTATTTTAAACTGTACTGTGGGTCCCATGAGCAATGCACAGAGGGGGGCAACTATGCAGCTTCCAAGAGAAGGGGCTGCGCCTGGCTCCACACTCCTCCTCTGGGCTGCTTTGCTATCCCAGCTGCCCTCTCATCCCTTCCTATCAGCCTCTTGTCTGTGCTGCTTTCTGCAAGTTTTACATTTTTCTTTGTAAATTTTTCACAGGTAAAGGACCTATCTTTATTTGAAGGACAGAATAAAATCAATCTTTGCTTTCTCTTTGTTTACATTTTGTGTGAGAAATTGGTATGCTAAAATCAAATGCCACCTGTATTCACAAATAGTGTGACATTTGTGTTGTGCCTGATTACACTGTGAGCCCCACTCACACTCTGGCTCCTGGGGGCGCTTGTGAGTGCATCTGTCACCTGGAATCACCTCAGGTTCCCTGCCATGTTACCTCTCTCCTGCTCTGGCTCCCACTCATAAGGGACGTCAATAAGGCCAGTGTCATGAACAGCCACTATTTTTTTTTCTTTGAGAAAGAGTCTCACTCTGTCATCCAGGCTGGAGTGCAGTGGCACAATCTCAGTTCACTGCAACCTACACCTCCTGGGTTCAAGAGATTCTCCTGCGTCAGCCTCTCAAGTAGCTGGGACTACAGGTGTGTGCCACCATGCCCAGCCAATTTTTGTAATTTTTGGTGGAGATGGGGTTTCACCATGTTGCCCAGGCTGGTCTTGAACTCCTGATCTGAAGTGATCTGCCTGTCTTGGCCTCCCAGAGTGTTGAGATTACAGGTGTGAGCCCCTGCGCCTGGCCAGGAACAGCCACTGTTAAAATGCCAATGTTCATTCTCAAGATCTTTGATATCCTCACAGGGGCTGACTGATGCCCAGGTGCAGGAGCAATGCTGGTGTTGGGAAACTGGAAGAGGCCACTGTGGCTAGACCATAGAAACTAAGTAGAGCATGGCATAACTTTAGACTGGAGAGTCAGGTGGGGCAAATTAGGCAAGACCTCCTAGGCCAAGTTAAAGATGTTAGGCTTTATCCAAGGATCACCAGATAGCTCTTGAAATATTTTAAGCAGGAAAGAGTGATAAGATCTGATGTGAAAAGTAAATGGTGATGCTGGATATGGTCCACATTGGCACAACTAGTGAGAGATGAACAAGGGTATGAGCCTGAGTCCTCTGGATTAGGAAATAAGGAATCTGTCCACAACTACAGGGAAGACTCTGGTAAGTGCAACTTACAGTTTACAAATTTTAAGAGAGGTGCCACATTTGAAGAGACTGTTAGGACAATTACTACGTAGCTCCAGTTTCTCTGCTAGTATAATTTTGATCCCAGCCAACCCATGCTTTTCTGTCTTAAAAAGACCAAATTTAGCAGGTGTTTGAGCCTGGAAGCAAGAAAGCAAGTTAAAAATACCAACATCATTTTGGCTAAGGAATAGATTTCCTTCAAGTGTCTCTGCACTTAAGCATTCATCCTGAGTAAAAAAAATGTATCCAGCACACAGATTGTTCCCTCTCATGTTACTTTCTATGTCAGACTTAGCAATCTCAACACTCCGTCCAATCTAATTCAGAATCATTAACATTTGTACTTAGCCACATGGATTCAAATGCTGAATGTTTGGAACATTTGCAGACAGATGTTATCAAAGATGTTCTCTTTTCACAGTTTCCTCGGTTAATTTGCATAGAACAACCATTGCCACTGAACATGAGGTGCAGTCAACAGAGAAGCAATTTTTTTGTTGTTGTTTGCTTGCTGTTGGGTTCCGAGCATGTGCTTGTATTGGGAAAGTGTTGTACTTTACTGCATTCAAATAAGTATTGCTTCAATTATGGTTTGTTGTTGCTGTTTATAGATTTACTTTAATTGGTTAGGAAGCAGATATTAATATGAGGAGAATGTGTTTTCCTGTAGATGCTGATTTTAATAGAAAGACATTCAGGACCCACTTTTTCATTGAATTCTGCCTTTCTTTTTAGCCAAAATTGGGTCCTTTGCTTTTACTAAAAAGTGCGTTTTATTTACTCCTTTTTGCAATTCCAAGGTCGGGTAGTTTTGAATTAGGAAAACATCATTACCTCTAACATTGATTTGTCAGAGTCTTCTTATTTACCTTTCATACTGAACACTAAAAGGACCTAGAATATAAATACTAAAGTCCAACCCAAACTAAAGGTGCCCTTCATGTGTGAATTTTATGACTTCTCTGCTCTTGTTCATAAATTATTACCAATCAAAGGATTCTTGTCCAAGCTTCACTGTGGATGAAAAGCTGGTCAAGATTCAGACAAAATTTGCTGCTGAAATGAGAGCATTTTTGTTAGTAGATATGGAAAGAATCAATTTAGCCAATGTATTAGCAAGTATGTCACTTTTCCTCAGTCTTAGAAAATAAAAGTTCCCTCCTCTTGTCATAGGTCATCATGTCTAACTCTGCTCTTCATCAGATCTTTCCCATTTTCTTCATTGCCATTATACGTCCTTCATCTTGAAACTCTTGCTACTGGCTGGTGTCCCTGAGACCTGTGTACATGTTGATTCTCAAGTTTTTGTTACTAAAAAACCCAAATCTCTTTCTCTTCATTAACTGTCTAATGACCATACTCACTCCCCTCCTTTCTTCTTTTTCTTCTTCTTTTTTTTTTTTTCTTCAAGAGAGAGCTAACGACTGTGAAATACAGATGTCAATGAAAGACCTTGACATGCAGTGTTCCAGAAAGATTAATGTAGCCATGTGCTGACAGAGGCAAGTAGATCAGTTTTCTGGCTATTGCAAGAGTTTATTCAGTGCAGGGTGATGAATGTCTGCACAAAACTGCTGTTCCAAATATCCTAATTTATTTCAACTGCCATGGCTTTTTCCAATTTTACCCTCAAAATCATCCTCAATGCGGAACCTGTCTTGTGCTGCCATGTTACCCGCCTGCATTTTGAAGGCTTCATCTGGTGGTACTTAACCAATATTCACCTTGGTTTGTCATTTTATTTGTTTGCTATCCTATTTCTACTTTGTTTTACCTCTTGCTTTTCATGACATCTATAGTTTTGCTTATAAATATTCTCTAGGAACATTAGGCCTTATTGATTCAAAGGGCTAAGCTTTTTATTATTTTTAAAGAAGTAGTAGATAATATTACTGATTGTAAGAGATAATATACTATTTTTGCTACTATAGCTGTGGGATTTTGTTTTATTTTATTTTGTTTTTTGGTGTGCCTTCGTATCTGATAAGATCAGGTATTTTTCCCAAGTCTTCATTATAGATGTCTTTGAAAAGAATTAACATCTTTACAATGTTGAATTGTCTATCAGGGAAAAGAGTGTAACTTTATTTCTTCAAGTTTTTATATCTGTAAGTGAAATTACTAAAGCTTGAAAATCTAAAATATTCTCTATAATGTCTTGTGCATTGTTTACACAACTATTATTGTAATTCCTAAATATTTTATCTTGTGAGTTTTAATATTATCTTATTTTTAATTTTATTTTTTACTTGATTATGCCTGGTATAGGTAAATTTTTGAAAATTAATCTCATATCAAACAACTTCCCAGAACTACCTTATAATTTTTAAGAATGTGCCTGTTAACTCCATTAGATTTGCCTTGTAGATGAACACATATTGGTAAATAATAATTTTTTATCTATTCCTATTCTATCCTTATACCTATTATTTTATTTTCTTATTACGTTTTCTAGGATCTTTAGTACTATATAGAAAAAAATCAAATCTAATTAAAAACATTGATAAGAAACATCTTTATCTCATCCCCTCCTTTAAAAAATATGTACCAAATCACCCCATTGTGTTTGTGTGGGGTTTTGATAAGTTCTCTTTATCAAGTTAAGGGATTTCTCTGTACTTTTAAGTTTCCCAGACTTTGATTATCAGACTGAATTTCATCCCCCTTTTTTTGCATTTGGGAAAATCATATACATTTTTCTATTATTTTGTTAATTTGATGACTTGTATTGATAGATGTTCTGATATTAAATCATTGTATTCTCTATTGAACATAATACATTTTTGTTAAATTGTTGAGATATAAAAGCTAATTTAATTAATCTGAATTTTTTTCACACCTGAGAAATGCCTATACAATTTTCTGTTTTTAGTTATCCACTTTAGCTTATCTGTTCCTTGAAAGTTTGCTAGAATTCTTTGTAAAACTGTCAGAGCCTTGTACTATTTTGATGGAAAGGAATATATTTAATTCATATTTCAATTTTTAATAGTCATTGTCTATTCATTAGGCTAATATTACTAGTTTTGGCATTTTGTATTTTTCTAGAAATGTATTCTGTTTTAGATTTCTAAATTTATTGGCATATGGATGCACAAAACAGTATTTCATTATTATAGCATTAATACCTGGAGATATTTCTCTTTTAAATTCTATAATATATTTATTTGGTCTAGTGCCCTCCCATAGACACTGAAAAATAAGTATTAACAGAGGTTATCTAACTTTTAGTATTTTCAACTAATCAATTTTTGGTTTCCTCATCTTTTTGATTTGTTAATGTTTCTTTTTTATTTCACTGATTACTGCCTTTAATTTTTTAATTTTATTTTTGGCTTTATTATAGTGTTTTTTATGTTTTTTATAATATGTAACTTGTTTTCACTTCCTTTTGTGGTCTGATAGATCAATTGAAAGCTGTAATTTTTCTATAAATTTCTTGGTTGAGCTATGCCCTCAATTGTTCATATATAGGTTTTTAATTGTCACTTAGCTCTAAATTGTTCCTTATTCCCCCATACCATTACCATTTTGACCCAAGTTCATCTGGTCATAAGTGTTTTAGGATACAAATATGTCCATTTTTAACTATTTTCTTCATTGATCTAATTATTTTTCACTTGATCAGTGAAAAATATATCATACATAATATATATGATATTGATGTTTTGAAGTTTATTGAGGCTTCCTTTGAGAGTTCATTCAGCATTGACTTCTGTGTATATTCCATGTATACTTAACATGTCTTTTCTCCTTGTCTGATATAAAATTAGGCGTATATCTATTAAGTTTATGAGCCATCTTATTCAAAAGTTCTAGAATTTTTCATATTCTTTTTTCTTTATCAGTTTCTAAGTTTTCTCTTTTAAAATCCCGATCACAATTGTTCATTCACAATTGTTCATGAATCTATTTTTCCTATAGATGTGATGCTTTATGCTTTTTTGTATTTCAAGTATAGATAGACTCATACCTGTTTATGATTATTATGGCCTTTTCACTTATTATCTTTCTTAGTATTATATATTGTCCTTCATTGCTGCTTTCAATTTACTTGTTGTCCTACTTTGTATTTTAACTGGTATTTTATTTATTTTATTTTATTTTTTGAGACAAAGTCTCACTCTGTCACCCAGGCTGGAGTACAGTGGCACAATCTCAGCTCACTGCAACATCCACCTTCCGGGTTCAAGTGATTCTCCTGCCTCAGCCTCCCGAGTAGCTGGGACTACAGGTGTAAGCCACCATGCCCAGCTAATTTTATATTTTTAGTTCAGACAGGGTTTGAACTCCTGTCTTGAACTCCTGGCCTCAAGCGATCCACCCGCCTCAGCCTCCCAAAGTGCTGGGATTTATTGGGGTGCGTGAGCCACCACACCCAGCCTTAACTGGTATTTTAACTGCCACCACAATTGTCAATTAGTTATTGTTATTTTCTTATTTTATAATTTTTCTCTCCTCCTCTTTCTTTTTGATTTTTTCTGTATCTTTTTGCCACTAATATGTATATCTCATAGGTAACATTTTAGAACAATTTCTAAAAATTCATTCTTATAGAAATAATTTTTTGTTGTAAACTATGCTCCAAGCAGTCTTGTAAGCACTTTGCCTATATCATCTCATTTCATTTATATAAAGCTCTAACAGGTATTACTGTTAGCATTACTTTATATATAAAAAAAGCCAGTGGAATTTTAAATAGCTTGCCTGAAGATACACAGTTAATGGTTCCAATACTTGAACCTGAGCCTATACTCTTTACCACTATGACGTGCTGCCTTCTAATATATTTATAATGCCTTTTTATTGATACATAATACATGTACATATTTTTGGGATACAAGTGATAATTTGATAAATTTATATATAATATGTGAAGGACAAATCAGGATAATTAAGATATCCATCACCTTAAAATTTCATCTTTTCTTTATGCTAGTAACCTTCAAATCATTATCTTCTAGCTATTTTGAAATGTGCAATTGATTAATATTAGCTATAGTCACCATAGTGATCTATTGAACACTACATCTTATTTCTTCTTCCTAACTGTGTATTTGTACCCACTAATCAACATCTCTTTATCCCTCCTCCCCACCTCTTGTAACAACCAATCTACTCTCTATCTCCATGAAATCCACTTTTTTAGCTTCCACCTGTGACTGAGAACATGCAGTATTCATCTGTGTTTCTCTTAATAAAATCACTCCCAGCTCTATCCATGTTGCTAAAAATGATAGGATTTCATTATTTTGTATGTCTTAGTAATATTCCATTAGGTATATATACACCACATTTTCTTTATCCATTAATGGACAATTACCTTGATTCCATATTTTGGCTATTGTTAGTAGTGCCGGTCATGGGAGTGCAGGTATCTCTTCAATATGTTTATTTCATTTCTTTCAAATATACACCCAATAACTAAATTGCTGAATCATGTGATAGTTCTATTTTCAGTTTATGTAAAACCTCCATACACTTTTCCTTAGTGGCTGTACTAATTTATATAACCCCCACAATGTACTAATGTTCTGCCTTCTCCACATTCTTACCAGCATCCGTTATTCCCTGTCTTTTCTGATAAAACCCATTTTAACCAAGATGAGATGATATCTCATTGGAGTTTGGATTTGCATTTTTCTTTTCTTCTTTTTTTTTTTTTTTTTCTTGACAGAGTCTCCCTCTGTCACCAGGCTGGAGTGCAGTGGCGCTATCTTGGCTCACTGCAACCTCTGCCTCCCAGGTTCAAATGATCCTCCTGCCTCAGCCTCCCAAGTAGCTAGGACTACAGGCATGCGCCACCACGCCCAGGTAATTTTTGTATTTTTAGTAGAGATGGGGTTTCACCATGTTGGCCAGGATGGTCTCAATCTCTTGACCTTGTGATCCGCCCACCTTGGCCTCCCAAAGTGCTGGAATTACAGGCATGAGCCACCACGCCCAGCCTTGACTTGCATTTTTCTGATGGTTAATGATTTTGAGTCTTTTCCATATACCTGTTGGCCATCTACGTGTCTTTTTTTTTTTTTTTTTTTTGGTTGAGAAATGTCTATTCAGATCTTTTGCCCATTTTAAAATCAATTTTCTTGGTTTTTGCTGTTCAGTTGTTTGAGCTCCTTATATTATACCCATTTTTCTTATAAGGAAATTGAGCCTCAGAGAGGTTAAATAAAATTGCCTACACAATAAATGCTGGGGCTGGACTTTGAACCTAATCAATTTGGTTCTTGAGTGTACACTCCCAATTATTTTCTGTTTACTTCTTATATTATACAGTTATACAGAAGTGAGAAGGTGAAATACAAGTTGGGGAGGGACCAAGACATCAAAGGAATGAAGCACAAGATGCAAGTTCAGAATACAGTAGTAGAGATGGTGAGAGTCTCATTCTGTATTGGTCCTCTCTGTCTTCACTCCTTGTTCTCCTCTCCTTAGGCACTCTGGTTTTCTATATGGTTTTCTCTTGCCCCATCAAAAAACTACCTTCCAAATAGGGGTGGCAAAATCCATTCATACTGAAGTCCGAGGACTGGGAGTTAGTTATTTCTTCTGGGTCTAATGGTAAGAGACCACATTAGAGCAAAAATTTAGATTCCAGGCATATAGAGATTATGTTTGTTAAGCAAGAAAATCGTAGATTACAAAATGATACATTTAAAGAGATGAGTAAAGAAAATGCCATGGTAGCAGTTTAGAGTGGCAAGAAGTGATGGTGTTATGAAGTTATAGCAATTGCTAACTTATTACAGACACTAATAGACACTAACGATTAAATATCCTGAAACATCTTCTGTTCTAACTTGAGTGAAAATGCCCATTTATTCACTTGCCAATTTTAGGATTCAACTGAAGCCAAATAAGAAAGTAAGGAATCCCTTTTAATAGTTGATAAGTCAGCTAATTGAAGTTTATGTGAAGTGGTTGTAGAGTCTTCCTCAATAATAACACAAAGAAGAGATCTTAGCATATGATCAGACATGGTTATAACACTGAAGGCAGAGTTAGTGTTGTTAAAATTCCATGTGATATATAGCATTAATATCTTGACATATGGCTGGTTTTTATTAGTTTTCAATAAAAAAGCAATAAATAATTTAAATATATGTCAAAATTAATTATTAAGCCTTGTGTAATGAGTGCCATTTTTAAAACACACTTTTTTATTGTGGAAAAATATGCATAATATACAATTTATCATTTTAACCATTTTTAAGTGTACACTTCATTAGCACTAAATACATTCACATTATTGTTCCATCATTGTCTCTAACCTTCTCCAGAACTTTTTCATCATTCCAAACTGAAACTCTATGTCCATTAAACAATAACTCCATATTCCCCCAGAACTCTACCAACCTTGGTAACCATCATTCTATTTTCTATCTCTATGGATTTGACTACTTCAGGTACCTCGTATAGGTGGAATCCTACAATATTTGTCCTCTTGTGCCTGACATATTTTATTCAGCATGATATCTTCAAGGTTGTAGAATGTGTCAGAATTTCCTTCATTTTCAGGGCTAAGTCATATTCCACTGTATGTATATATATCACTTTTGGTAATCCATTCACACGTTGATGGACATCTAAGTTGTTTCCACTTTTTGGCTATTGTGACTAATGCTGTTATAAATATTGGTGCACAAAGCTTTCATATATATCTATATATGATTTGAGTACCTAAAACAAAATCTTTTAGATAAGACAAACTAATAAGACCTTAGAAATCTAATACTTGGTGTTAACTGGGATGCCATACCTGGTGAAATTTTTGAATCATTTTGGAAGTATCAGTTATAGAGTGACCACATAATTTATCATCCAAACCAGGATAGTCTTGACAATAAAAATAATATGACTAATATTTACCTAGACAATATCGGCACAAAACAGAACTATCCCAGGCAAACCAGGTCATGTGGCCACCTTATCCCTTTGAAAGGTAGTTTAATAAATAGAATCTTTTGTTTCCAGGTACTGGAATCTGTCATTTGAAAATATTATATTTAATTTCACTGGAAATCACGGTCAAATTTTCAGATTAGGAAGTATATTAGTAGTTTTAAACCTCTGGGATTCCATTTAGTGAGATGAAGTCAAACCCATCTATTTCCCTTAAGTTAACCACTTAATACTGTCCTTTGATATTATTTAAAGAAATGATAATTATTAACAGAGGTGGCACCAAGCAGATAGGTCTAGGTGAACCCATTGTTTTCTATTGCTAGCACTTTTGTCAGTAATTATCTCAGATTCTCCATGAGAAGAGAATAATTGGACACAATAAAAATGAATTTTGTACTTTGGGTTCTTTTCTTTCTCTGACATAGGTCCAACCAACCAATGCATATAGTTAATCACTTCTAAAGGGAATTAATTTTGTCTGGATCTCAAGACTTTTCCCTTCATTCATCAGAAGCAGAAATTCAGACATTCTGGCAGCCCATTGATCCTGGTAGCAAATTTGATCCCCCCTTCCTTGGGTATCCAAAGTCTAAGGGGACACTGATTATATCTATGTAATTAGTACTTCAAGGCCAAATGGAAATAGAAGAACCAAGCCCCAACAATTTTATTTCTTTGATAAATTATCAAGATAGGTGGGAAACTGTTTAGATAAGTGGGATGTTTGAAATCTAAAACCTTTATCTGAGTACTTGATTAACACTTTGTTGGGGGAATAGAGAGTATTAGGTGTAACTGCTCCAAAGGAAAGGAAATCACCTTGATAAGTCAACATAAGGGAGAAAGCTAGGTTGGCTTTAAGTAGCCATTCAGTTAATAATTAGGTATAATTTATAATGAACAAATTGATTGTTTTATATATTATAGTTCACTCTCTTTGCTCTGACATATGCCACATTTATGTCTCAGATGAGTTTTTTTGAAAAAATAGATCCCTTTGTTATAGAACCCCATAAAGAAGCAAATTAGTGTTTCTGCAGAGGAACATATCAGAATTCTCACAAGGAGGACAGAGACTACAAAGAGCTTCTTTTCAGGTTAGGTCAGATTTTGCAGACAAATAAGGGAGTACCAATATTACGGAAAACTTTTAGTTTTCAGTAATTTTAGATTTCAGATATGTAGATGACAGATTGAAGGCCTATGATGATATTTATTTTTAGATTTATAAAGATAATATATAAAAATAATAGTAACATATTGTAGAGCTTCTAGAAAATCCAAAAAAAAAAAATGAGAGAGAGAAAGAAAAATCACCTGCTTTTCAGAGAATGCTTTCTAGCTGTTTGGATCTCTCTTTTTAACATAATTGAGATTGTACAATATATGTAGTCTCACAGTTTGCTTTATTCTGTTAACATTAGATATTCTAAAGGGTATTTTTGAAACAAACTCATTAGAAAAACTGACAGAAAGACAGCAGACCTAGAAGAGGCAGCTCTGCTAGTCAATAATGGAAGATGTGGAAGGCTATTTTTACAAGAATTTCTGAGCTTTCTGTAAAAAGTCATTGAACTTAAGTCTAGATCAAATTTTAAAGTTATAAAGCATATGATGTTGTATGGATTTTTTAAATGCAGAAAATTCTTAAGCACCATTTTAATCAGGCTTCCCAGCTTTTTTCCTTCTTTAGTGGTATTACTAATGAGAACACAGTTCTTAATTTGAAGTTACATTGTCTTATCCAATGTCTATTGAAGGAAAAAATGTTATTTTAGGATTCCCGAGCTATGTTGTTTGCCTTTCTTTTTTTGTAGGGTTTATACTTGCTAACTCAAAGGTTTACTATGAGAAAAAGTGTGTGATGTGATCTCTGAAAGAAACACTAAGTGTTTAAAATGCACCAGAAATCTCAAAATTTCTTTTATAATGTAGTATTAGACAGCTTCATTGAAGTGAAAAATAACTGGCCTTTAGAAGCAGTGTTTTAAAAATTGTGGTTTCCAGTATTTTCCATGATTGCACACTGTGGCATCATGGATATTCCACGATTTCTTGAGATTCTAAGTGAACGAAAAGAAGCCGGTTTAGTGGCTAAGCTTACTTTATTTGTAATCTATTAAATCTGTGTCTAACTTCCTGGTCCATCCACCTGCTGTATTCCATTCTATATCTATATTAGACTGGGAACATTAACAAATGGTGAAAGCATAAAATATGTAAACTGCATGAAGCACTCGGGACTGTCAAAATTATTTCTTTCATATATATGTCACCATGCTGGCTTTTAGGAAAAATATAGCTAAATATAAGTGTAATTGTTTCTTCCTTATGTTTGATTGAGTTCGATCATAAAACTAACAATAAACTTTGAAATGTACTTAAAGTTCTATTTATTTTTGTTTCTTTTATAGCCTTTGGTTCATGTATACCTGATTGAGAGAGGTGTAATTTTTCAGAACGTTTAAGTTTGAGTATTAAAATACTGAAAGGTATGTTTATGATTTAGAAAAAGAACAATCCATAAGCGTGTTTTCCCCCTTTACTTCTTGATGAGTTTTTGTCTCACTGAGTCATCAGAAAACATTGTGTTTATTGGAATTTGATACATTACACTTTGGTGTGGGCTGGAAGGAAAACTACCACATATGGTCCTTCATTCTTGGGATTGCGATCAGTCAGCCATGGTTATAAATGGCTTTGGTTGTAGAGAATCTTAGTGAGAAGGTAAACATGTATGCATAATGTCTAAAATTAGAACCACAAGAGGAAGCAAAATAATGACCAAGGCATTTTGGTTTTATCAATAGTATTGCAGTCTTTAGTTTGAACAAACATATTTTCTGCTATTACGATTAAGTAAGCTAAAGAAAGTTACAGCTTTTGCTAAAAACATACATAAGGATATTGGCAAGAGCACAGGAAATAAACAAAATCCATCTAGATTTATCAAAATTATGTGAGAATGATGTTTGACAAGGATGTCTGGATTAAACTGAAGCCTAATCTCCAACATTTAAAGCATGTAGCTAGTTATTTTTTATTTTTATTAACATTTACATTGTTGAAAAAATGTTTATTAATGTGGAGTGAGGATAGGTTTCCTTGTTAAGGGATGGGTAAGATAGAAAGGTAGGAGACATTCAAAAAGTATGGTTTTCTCAAACCCAGAAGAGTTGGGAAAACAAGTACTGGAATTCTGCCTCCAATTACACTTCAAACCTGCTAAAAATTCAACAGGTGAATAGTTGCCTCAGATCTGCTTAACCAGAGCAAATGCCACTTAATCCAATATGATGATAATAATAATTACATAATTGCTATGTGCCAGGCACTGCTTTATCCACTTTAAATAGTGACTCATTTTGTCTTTAAAACAGCTCAGTGAGGGAGTGCTGTTACTATCTTCACTCTACAGATGAAGAACAGAGGTTCAGAAAGCTTCACTGGCCCATTCAAATCACACAGCAAGTTGACTGCAGAATCAACAGATGAAGCCCAGGCAGTGTAGCTCCAGAATTATGGCTCCTAATCTCTGCTGTGTGGTCTGAGATTCTCATGTAATCTACACCATAGCTCAGGATCAGAATTTAGAAACTGGATCCCTGCAGAAGGAAAAAAATGATAAAAATGTCTTATGTTATTGTGGTGTGATATATTTTGAACACACTTCACTATGAGCTTGTGAAAAAGGAAGGTAAGACATGGCTAATCCACTTTGTAAGTGAGGAACAGATACAGTGCGCAGCGAAAGGTAGAGTGATTTTTTCCAAAAGGTCATACAGGTAGTACTTATGCAATGTGGAGCAGATTAGTTATGTTTTCACATTAATTTTTAAAATATTGAATAGAATTATAATTATCTTTTTTATTATATCAGTTTGGATCACATTTCTTTGGAGAATAGGCAGCTATCACCCAGGACTATGGTTATAGTAATTTTAAAGCAGTATATTCTTATAAAATACAATTAACCAAAAATCAAGTGCTCATCATTGAATCGCCTTCTCTTCTCTTCTCTTCTCTTCTCTTCTCTTCTCTCTTCTCTTCTCTCTCTTCTCTTCTCCTCTCCTCTTCTCTTCTCTCCCCTTCCCTCCCCTCCCCTCCCCTCCCCTCCCCTCTCCTTCTCTCCCCTCCTCTCCTGTCCCCTCCTCTTCTCTTCGTCGAATCACCTTCCTCTTTTAGGTACTGCAAAGTCTGTGAATTCAGATAGCCTTTTGTCAAATGTCGCTGTCAGATAATGATAGTAATCTAGATGAGTTTTTATAATCTTTGGCACCATCTTCATAAGGTACATAAATCAGGAGAATGTATAAGCACCACATGAGCAATCTCTTTCCAAACTCATGCTCTTTGCTGGGCCTGTAATGGTAGGATCTGTGCTAAAAATTAGCATTAAAACATTTTGTAGAAGCCTAAGACCTAAATGTTTCAAACATTTGAAATATATTACTTAAAATCATTCACAGTCACGTATCTTGAGGCTTTTATGTTTTTTGATTAGTCTCTTAATTATCAAAGAGTTTTCTTGATTTACATACTTTATGGAGATAGTGATGGAAAACTACTCTAAACACAATTTTTAAATATTCAGATTTGTATAATACTAAAGCTCGAAGAGCCTAGAAAGCTTCAGAAATGACCTCTTATTTGGTAGACCAAAATATGTCTGAGATCAGAAAAACTCAAGGAATCATACATGAAAGATTCCACAGCTGCTTTCAGAACATTACCTTTATATGTAGACTGCCTGTTGCTTTATTTATTTTCCAGGATATATCAATAGGTAGTTGTAAATGTTTGAACATTACAATGTCATGAACCCAGTAGAATAATGCAGGTTCAGATATGGCATGACTTGCTCAGAGCGGCTTAGCCAATAGGTACTAAACTGCGCTGAAATCCAGTGTTGTGGACTTCACTTCATAGCAATATGCTACTTCAATTTATATATTAAACCAAAAGTGTCCAAGTTTCCCTTTAAAACTAGAATTTACTGGCTGCGTGCAGTGGCTCACACCTGTAATCCCAGCACTTTGGGAGGCTGAAGTGGGTGGATCACCTGAGGTCAGGAGTTTGAGACCAGCCTGGCCAGCATAACGAAACCACATCTCTACTAAAAATACAAAAATTAGGTGGGCGTGGTGGCACGCACCTGTAATCCCAGCTACTCAGGAGGCTGAGGTAGGAGAATCACTTGAATCTGGGAGGTGGAGGATGCAGTGAGCCGAGATTGTGCCACTGCACTCCAGCCTGGGTGACAGAGTGAGACTCTATCTCAAAAATAAATAAATAAATAAATAAACAAATAAACAAATAGAATTTACTTTTATTTTGTGGTGGCTTGAGCAAAAGTCATTTCCAATATGAGGTTTAAATATTGAAGGTGTCCTCTGGAACACAGTAATTATGAGAAGGAGTTCAGAAATGAAACTTATAAAAATATATTTTGAGGAAAAACAAAATAAAAGAGTCTTGATTCCTGATAATTTTGTAATTTATCCCTTATCATTACTCTTGATTTCTTAATTCCTTATTGAAAGTGATATATGGCTTATTTTTAAAGTAGTATACTGATTTTAAAATACACTTTTTTGAAAAATCACTTAAATATTTTAGAAAATTTCTTATGCCAGGTGGGGTACTCCAAAAGTAAAAAATCTATATTTCTGAAAACTATTAGCTTTCATTAGTATTTAGCAGTCTAAGAGGGTGTCTTTTGTGAGTATACATCACTCGGCATAATGGATTCTTGATAAGGTAGACCCAAATTAAGTTTGGGTAAATCAGAAAAAAGAAATTCTCACAAATACCCACATTGAGTTATAGAAAATGAAATATTTACAAACTGAATAAATATCACTTATGTGTTTGTTTTACTTGTAGTCTTATTGAGTATTTTAAGTTTTCTTTAAAATAAGTTAAGCAATTATTTAAAAAGATGTGTATAAACCTTTAGTTCCACTTGCCTATTTGACTAAGAAAAAATTTAATATCATACTTTTTTTGAGGTACCATACGCCAAAATTCAATCTGAATATTAAATTTTTTAAAGGAAGAATCAACCTGCTTCTGAGTGACTTCTGGGTAAACAATGAAATTAAGGCAGAAATCAATAAATTCTTTGAAACTAACATGAGAAAAAGATACAACATATCAAAATATCTGGGACATAGCCAAAGCAGTGTTGAGTGGGGAGTTTGTACCACTAAACATCCACATCAAAAAGTTAGAAAGATCTCAAATTAACCTAACATCACAATTAGAGGAACTAGATAAACAAGAATAAACCAGCCCCAGGTCTAACAGAAGACAAGAAAATACTCAAGACCAGAGCTGAAGTGAAGGAAGTTGAGGCATGAAAAACCATACAAAAGATCAGTGAATTCATGAGCTGGCTATTTGGAAGAATTAATAAGATAGGTAGACCACTAGCTAGGCTAATAAAGAAAAAAAGAGAAAGTTTAAATAAACACAATCAGAAATGACAAAGGGGGCATTACCACTGACCCCACAGAAATACAGAAAACCCTCAGAGACTGTTATGAGCACTGATATGCACATAAGCTAGAAAACATAGAAGAAATTGATAAATTCCTGGAAACATATAACTTCTCAATATTGAACCAGGAAGAGATTGAAACTCTGAACAGACCAATAACAAGTTCTGAAATGGAATAAAAATTAAAAAGCCTACCAACCAGATAAAAACCAGGATCAGACAGATGCATAGCTGAATTCCACCTTCCTTGTATAAGGAAGAACTGGTATCATTCCTATTGAAACTATTCTAAAGAATTTTCTAAAACTTGATTATAAACATTTAGAAATTAAGACTTCATAGATTATCTAATCTCTACCTTTATTTTGTAGATGGGGAAACTGAGGTTCAGATATGGCATGACTTGCTCAGAGTCACTTAGCCAATAGGTTCCAAACTGCACTGAAATCCAGTGTTGTGGACTTCACTCCATAACAATATGCTACTTCAATTTATATATTAAACCAAAAGGGTCCAATCTTTCAGCTTCCATGGGCCACATTGGAAGAAGAAGAATTGTCTTGGGCCACACATAAAATACACCAACACTAACAATAGCTGATGTGCAAAAAAAAAAAAAAAAAAATCTGAAAATCTCATAATGTTTTAAGAAAGTTTTTGAATTTGTGTTGGGCCACATTCAAAGTTGTCCTGGGCCACATGCAGTCTGTGGGCCGTGGGTTGGATTGGATAAGCTTGTATTATACTGTCTTAGGGTTTTCACAAAGATTCAGAGAAATTCATAACTCCTGCCCTATAATTTTTTATTACCAACTATACAGTGGGATAAAAACTATAAATTGAACTGTCATTCATGCCCACATGAATTAGTGAAGATTTTCTGCAACTTAATTGAAACACTTCCACTTTCTCAGCATCATTATATCTAGAATCGTGAGTAACATAGCAATTCAGCATTCCTGATGTTGAATATTAAGTGTAATGATTAAAGAGAACAAACCATGAGCTTTCTCATATTGTGTTGAAATTTTTCTTTTCAGTTGGTCCTTATATATAAACACAGATACACCAAGAGGGAAAAATAGTCAAATACTATTGAATAAATAAAACAAATTCCATGAAAATATCGAATTGAGATGTTGAATTAGAATGAAACAAGAATTTGAGGTCAGCAGCAATGGTTTGTCCAACTTTTTCTGTCCTGAAAGAGCCTTGTATAGTGATCTGGGCTTGCTGAACATCATTGTGATACAATTCAAGTGAAGCTGGCACATGCCAACTCAGGTGGAATCCTAAGGCCCCTCTCATGTCTTGAGATGCACCATTGGCTAATTCTTCACGCTCAGGAAAATACAGCAAAAGCATGCACAGAAAGATGAGTCCTGTGTCTTGGTAGGATAAAGTCAGAGAAGAGGTAGAGGAAATTCTGGGAGATGTCCCTAGAGAATATGATCATACATTAAGTAATCTTTACATTGATTTAATCTTTACACTGATTGCTAGCTCTGTTCTACCAAAAGACACTTGGATTCATTTGTTTGTCAAAGCACTATTCACATGGAATCAATCAAGGCACACATCAGTGATGGATTGGATAAAGAAAGTGCGGTTCATATACTCATGGACTACTATGCAGTCATCAAAAAGAACAAAATCATGTCCTTTGCAGCAATATGGATGCAGCTGGAGGCCATTACCCCAAGTGAATTAACGTAGGAACAGGAAACCAAATACGCATGTTCTCATTTATAAGTGGGAGCTAAAATTGTGTACTCATGGAAATAAAGATGGCAATGATAGATACCGGGGACTACAAGAAGTGGTAGGGAGGAAGTGGGGAGGGCATGGGCTGAAACACTAACTGAGTACTATGCTCACTACCTGGGTGATGGGATCAATTGTACCCCAAGCCTCAGCGTTATGCAGTGTACGAATGTAATACACTTGTACTTGTACCCCCTGAACCTACAATGAACTATGTTTGAAAATGTTCAAGAAAATATCAAAGTGTCCTTCCATTGAAAGGAATAACTAGCACACACACAAAAATAAAATTGCAAGCTTGTTAGACTCAAATAAATTAACTGGGAGATTTCATTTTGTCTTCTTCATTGTTTGAATATACAGTAATCCCCGTTATCTTTGGGGGATGTGTTCCAAGTCCCCCAGTGGATACATGAAACCACAGATAGTACTCAACCCTATATATACTATATTTTTTCTGTGGGATAACAGACATGGCTACTATGTGGAAAATGGATAAGTAGTCTGTGCAGATTAAATATGCTGGACAAAAGGATGATTCGTGTCTCCAGTTGGCACAAAGCTAGATGGCACAAAATTTCATCATGCTACTTGGAACAGCACACAATTTAAAACTTATGAATTGTTTATTTCTGGAATTTTTCATTTAATATTTTTGGGTCACAGTTGGCCACGAGTAACTAAAACCACAGAAAGCAAAACTGTGGATAAGCAGGAACTATAGTACTAGAAGTCTTAAGAAAAGGAAACCCGCCGGGCACTGGGGCTCACGCCTGTAATCCCAGCACTTTGGGAGGCCGAGGTGGGCGGATCACGAGGTCAGGAGATCGAGACCATCTGGCTAACACGGAGAAACCCCATCTCTACTAAAAATACAAAAAATTAGCCAGGCGTGGTGGCGGGCGCCTTGTAGTCCCAGCTACTTGGGAGGCTGAGGCAGGAGAATGGCGTGAACCCGAGAGGCGGATCTTGCAGTGAGCCGAGATGGCGCCACTGCACTCCAGCTTGGGCGACAGAGGGAGACTCCGTCTCAAAAAAAAAAAAAAAAAAAGGAAACCTTTCTTGATCTCTGAGAGGGCCCTCCCTTTTCCTGATATGTATCTGAAGTCGGCATTCAGTTATTGAATCATAGGTTTGCCTTGGCCTTTCCCCAACACAGTTTGTACTTTCACCTGGGGCAGCAAAATGTAGATATAGGACCCAGCTGTTGCTGTGAACTGACTATACAAGTTTCCACTTATCTCAGCCTTAGTATGAATATTTCCCACTCTGTGATGTGATTTTGGAGTTATTGCAATCTTAACCAAATTTAAAAAATCATGGCTTAGATCAGGTGATAAATAATCCTAATGCACCCAGCCTTCGTTAGAACGATTCCTGGAGTTTTGCATATAGTTCTAGGCACTACTTTATAAGAATGTAATTGAAAAGTGCTCATGACCTTTCTCGTTGTACCATTCATCTCATTTTAAATTATCATGCTTAAAGTGTTTGCCTTTCTTAGCAGACTTTAATCTCCATGAATGAAAATGCTGGGTTTTTCATTCATCTGTGTATCTCCAGTGCCTGGCATGTAGTAGGTGCTTAAGTAATATTTATTAAATGAATAAAGATGGAAACTAAAATAATGAAAGTTAGGGAAACTGTGTACACAGGAAGTGGCTGAATCGGGGATGTTTCTGGAGAAAGGACTGCCTTAGGTGGGGGATATAAACGTCATCTTCAAATATTTGAAAGGACCATGAATGGAAGAGGGATTTTTTTATTTTATGTTATTCCAGGGAGAAATATAAAGATCTGTTACTGGGTTAAACTACTGGTAAGTGTTTTGTTTCAGGAGAACTTAAAAATAAATTAGAGTGTTCACACATGAGCAAAGACCTTGCAAAGTATCAAGCTCTCTGTCACCAGTAGTGTTCACAGAGAGATGAGATAATCATTGCAGCGATGGGTGATAGAGCAAATTCTTTCATCTGCTGGAGGGTAAGCATGCTGCCTTTGAAGTCCTCTCCAACTATGACAGTGTAACTTTGATATAATTGAGCACTTGATGATTTCCGCTTGCTGCTTGTAAATCTCATTTTTTGTCTTTTAAAGATGCTTCCTAATTTCATTTGAAAATCCATTTCCTTATTTTTCTAGCTGTGAGTTCTTTTTCCTAGGCAGACAATGATTGGCTAAAAAAATATTGAATAAAGTGTGATTTAAGTACAGTTTACCATTGATTTAAATTTACACAAATAATTCCTATTATATTTTTAGTGTATTAAATTAGGCATGTGTAGATAATAAAAAATAACTTGGATTTGCCATATATTATAAATTGCTTTTTCTTACCACAGACATTAACATCTGCTTGTACTTAATTTTTATTCAGGGGGAACTTATTTAAGTCTTCTTCAGGTGGATAAAACAGGCATGTGGCCAAGATTACTTAAGCCACTACACTGTAATTGTCTCACTATTGATTACTTACTGATTTTCTGTCTCTTTTATTTGGATTCTATGCGTAGGTAGGCCCTCGACGGGACTGGTTAGTGTATAACCAGCTTTGTCTGGTCTTCGAATGCTATAGTTTTACATGAAACAAAAATAACAGCATCATAATAGACAACTGAAAGCATATTATCACCTTTCTAAGTATCCGCATGTCTAACTCTGTCAAGATTAATCTCTCTGTGTTCCCCAGCTGCTTAATTGATGCTGCTGCTTCTGAAACAGGCCTGGTCTTAAATCTCAACCCTATGACTTCATTGCTTACTCCTAGAGCCATCTCTACAAAAATTTATTTGCCAAACCTAAGGAGTAGAGAAAGCTATAAAAAAAAAGTTATATAAGATGGACCATGTGTAAATAATCATGTTAAGTGGATAATGTTTACAAGAAAGGGGTAAGGCATTTTAAGAATAAAATCACATCGAAACCTATTTGTCCATGGGAACCAGACTGGAGAGTAATGTGTGTTTGGGTTTGGAAGTGATAAACCCAACCCTGTGACAACAGTGAATAAAGGTTTTTGGTAATTTAGTACCAGACCTTGAGTCATCTGTCACTTTGAAGGCCTGGAAAAATGCATGTCCTACCAGTCATCTTGATTAGAAAAAGCAGCTGAGGCAGACACTTTTCTAAAAGTTTGCCTTTGTAGAACAAAATGCATTTGTCAAATGAAAGGTCTTTCTCATGTTATTAAAACATTGTCCACCCACTCAACAAATAAGGACTGGAAAACCTTCACCAAAATTCAAGAAACATTTAATGAATGTCTGTGATGTATGAGATAACTTCTCAATATCTAAAGTTTATCATCAGAATTCATTGCACCTCTGCAGAAGGTATTGAGAGAAGGAAAGGGCATACGTGGCTGGTTAGTCCAAGGTGCCCCTTCTGGGCTGTAGGGACAGAGTCTATTTTGGAACAGGTCAATACAAGTAAAATCGAAATTCTTTCGAATTCTTTATCTTTCCTGTGAGATTTTCAGACTCTCTGTAGCAGTAAACATTCAAACATCATGACTGATAGGATGAAAGATTAGATTTTATGCCCTTGTGACAGGAGAAAAAGGTAGAGTTTCTTTATGTGGGTGTTGTCGGAGAAGAAAAAAAAAAAAAGCCTAGCAAGTTTGGGCTATTAGACCCTAGACTGGCAGGCCTCTGTCCTCAGCAGTGCTTGATCATGAGGCATCTTGATCTGATCTAGCCCAGGCTTCCAGTTTAGATTAGGGCCTCAGCTAATATTTGGAGTGGAAATTCAGCCCGGCTTGGCAACTTTGATTGACTGTGGCCTCGGAGATCTAGGACATTCCCAGAAGTCTGGGTCAGCTGAGCAACAGGGAGTGTTCATGATAATTAAAGCCTGTCAGCCTTGTCAGGGTTGCTGAAATTTCAGCAGAGGCTTTAGATAAGGATGATCATTGTTTACTAGGCCAAGTGAACAATGATCACTACTCCCCTACAGACATTTATCACATACTCAGTACATGTCTATGGAGTGCCTGCTACTTTCTAGGCTCTATTCTAAGCACTGTGGATGCAGCAGTGAACATGCTTGCTTTTATGCAGTTTACATTTTGGTAGAAGAAGCCAAACAATGAAAAAATATGTAATGTCGAGGAATGATAAATGCAATGAAGGAAAACAAAGCAGAGTACAGAGTGACTTGGTAAGGGAAATGTTACTTTAGATAAGGTCAAGAAAAGTTTCTATGATAAATTGATATAAGATCAAAAATCTAACGGGAAAATGGAGTATGCAATACATAGATCGGAGAAGAAAGCATTCCAGCAGTATGCAAAGATAAAGTGTGCTCAGAGCAAGCAGGCCAGGGTGCTGAAGGGGAGTAAACAGTAAACAGAGAGAATACAGTAAGAAATGAGTCCAGAGAGGGAGATAGAGAAAATATCATGTGGGACTTCTAGGCCATGCTAAGAACTTAGCCATGTGTTTCCTTTGACTGAGATGAGAAGTCATTGAAGGATTGTGAACAAGGAAAGTAACATGACATGACTTTATATGGTATTGTGAGAATAGACTGTAATGTGGTGCAATTCAAGACAGACCAGTTAGGAGGCTCTTATAATAGAATGGTTAAGAGAATGTGATGGGACGCCAGTGAAACGGTGCAGTAAGGGCCTCTGAAAATTCTCTCCTCCATCAAAGCAATAAGAAAACTGGCAGCCGGGTGCAGTGGCTCACACCTGTAATCCCAGCACTTTGGGAGGCCCAGGCTGGTGGATCACCTGAGGTCAGGAGTTCGAGACCAGCCTGGCTAACATGGCAAAACCCCGTCTCTACTAAAAATACAAAAATTAGCCGGGTGTGGTGGCAGGTGCCTATAATCCCAGCTACTTGGGAGGCTGAGGCAGGAGAATCACTTGAGCCCGGGATGCAGTGAGCTAAGATCACGCCATTGCACTCCAGCCTGGGTGACAAGAGTGAAATTCCATCTCAAAAAAAAAAAAAGAAAAGAAAACTGGCAAAATGGTCAGAATAAACTTGTTTAGAAGTCTAGAAATTAAGTAAAGTCTTATAGAAATCAGGGTGCACTTATTCAAGAAAAACAGCTGAATGTTAAGAACAATGAGCTTTGTAGTATTTAATTCACTTGAGTCCCGTTCCTTGCTCACAGTATTGATAAAGAAGAGCTCACATTCTCAGTGCAGCCTGGCAAGCATCCGAGAGGGAAGAATGGAGCCAGAGCTTACTCAAATCCTCAGTCCCACAGAACTGTCAGTATTTGACCTGTCTTTTTTACTCGATAGACCTCACTTGCACAACTCTCTGTACTTGGCATTACTCAGAACTGCCAAGTGAGAAAAGCCTTTGCTCAGAGGATTGTGTGTTAAAACAATTAGAAGGAAGTATTTTAATTTCGTGTCTGCCTAGAGGGATGGATAACAATTGTGGCAATCAATAGAATAACCAGAAAGCTTTCAAGGAAAATCTTGGGAATGTATTGTCCGTAGGAGCTTAAAAGCTTTGAGATATTTCTGAGAACCTGGAAGGACATACACAGGTACAAGGCTGAGTACCTGTCCAGGGCTGTGCCTGCTCAGGGAAAACCAGAGAGGTCCTAAGCAATCACCTTTGGTCAATCTTGAGGCTCTGCAGAAACAGGAAGTGAAGTCTAATGCAGAGTTGCAGATGCCTCGATGATTGTTGAAGGTATGTCTCAACACACACATAGAGTCCCTCAGCAAAGACAGAAGATTGGTTAGGAATGAATAGATGACCACTGAGTTACTCTACTAAGTTAAAAAAGCAGAGATTTCAGTGGCTGCATACAGCAAAGAATGTGTACTTTACAGAATTATTCCAGAATAGTCATCAAACAAACACAGCTACAGCAAGAAATAACTGCAAACACTGGGTAAGACTGTAAGTGCGTTCCCAGAGTTGCCACATTACCATGTTCAAAATATCCAGTTCTTAAATACCACGACATTAAAGGCACAAAAAAAAGTGGCCCATTCAAAAGGGAAAAAGCAATCAATAGCAAATATTTCTAGAGAATCCTAAATGTTGAACTTACTAGACAATGACTTTAAATCAGGTATTTAAAATATGCTCAAATAACTAAAGAAAATATTGTTTAAAGAACTAAAGTGTAAGAACGATATCTTGCCAAATAGAGACTATCAAGAGATAGAAATTATTATAAAAATAGAAATTCTGAAGTTGAAGAGTATAATAATCTAACAGAAAAATTCACAAGATCAGAGTTGAGCCAATAGAAGAAAGAATCACCAGCCAACTTGAAAATGGGTCAATTGAGGTTATTCAGTGAGAGTAACAGAAATAAAAAAGTATGAAGAAAACTGAGCAGAGCCTCAGATGCCTGTGGGACATTGTCAAGCAGATCTTGCTGCTCATACTCATAAATGTGATCTTCCAAAAGAGAATAGAGAGACAAAGAAGCAAGAAGAATAACTGAGGAAATAATGGCAGAACACTTTCTAAATTTGCTTAAAAACATTAATCTTCACATCCAAGAAGTTCAGTGAACCCCAAGTGGGATGAATTCAAAGAAAATTATAATGGACACATTATAATTAAACTATCAAAAGGCAAAAGACCAAGAGAGAATTTTGAAAGGAGCAAAATAAAGATGGCTTCTTACAGACAAAGAGCGTGGGCAGGTGGTTCATTATGAAAGAAGAGAGGCAGAGTCCATGGGCACAGGCGCAGATGAGATGGCAGTTTTGGTGGTGGGAACATGTGGAAATCCTTTCTCTTCTAATGCTTCCATTTTTTCAAAGAAGTTAGGCATAAGACCACCAACTCAGAATTGGAGGGAGAGCAGGAGAGGAAGAATGGAGGCATAAAGATCACTAGCAATTTTTTTGCAAGGTCAAGCAGTACTGAAGTCAAACCAATGATATAATTCACAATGCACCAATTGTTCATTGCTATTAGCAATGCATAGAATATGGGAGATTCATCCTTGAACTAATTATTTGTTGACTGACACTGAACTTTTTACATTATTTAAATGCTTAAATCTTAAAATGTCAGTACTCTGGGCAAAGTCCCTGCTGTCCACCCTACTTGGCAGGAAGATTAAACCTCTGCCAAATTATACTTTTACGTTCTCTGAATAACCCCTGTATTCCTTTCCCTAGGCTGCATTTTTTGCCTGTATGTGGCCTGAGGTCACAATCTGGGAACCATGAGGCAACTTGGACTAGGAGACATATATGTATTTACCTGTACAACATCTTTACAAAAGAAAAAGGATCATTGGCAATATTCAATAATGAAGAGACTTTTAGATGAAAATCTGTGTTTCTGGTTCCTGGGGTCTGAGGAAAATCTGACACAGTGAACCAGGCTGAGAGCAATTGGCTGGAGCTAGGCAGCAACCGGCCTCTTCTCAGCGATCTGCACTTCACATATGGGCTTTGCAAACCTTGGTGCAGTCCATTTTCACTTCATAGAATGAGTGAACTTCTCTCTTGTTACTGAATGCCCAAAACATTCCAGTCATTCCCATAAAGACTGCTTTCTCCCAGCTATTTGTGTTCTCAAAGTTCCTACCACATTTTGTGTGTTCAAATGTTATAGCACTTCTCATCTTCTATCCTTATGAACTTATTTGTTCGACCTTTTTGTCTCTCCTTTTAGATTTTTAAGCTCTTTAGAGGGAGGGTTGGCATTTTAATCCATTTTTACAATTTCACCAGAGCTAATAAATGTTTCTGTATAAGCAGGATCAACAAAATGTGCAATGAATAATAAGTTTGGTCCATTATAATTCGGTTTAAGAGACTGTAGTAAATTTTGAATCTATTTTAGGCATAGTAGAATGTTTATTAGCAATTAATATTGATGTTACCTCAGAAAATGTTGAAAATCAGTTCAATTCACCTTGGAATGCACAGGTACTTAGCAGACAAACAAAATCCCTATTATGTTCTACACTATCATATTATAACAGTGCTTTTTAAGTCTTGTCATGGAAGCTAGCAGGCATATTCTAAAATGCACCAAGGGTCGGTTGAATGCAAAGTTGTAATAATAACTCACGCCGTTGGACTGTATTCTGTAGCATCTAAATCTATGTACAGCGTGGAAAGCTATACCAACTATTGGTGGTTTGTTTATTCTCCTTGCCACTAAAGTTGAATCTTTGTCCCTAAATGCCGTCATTTTATATGCAATTTTTCTTCTGCTTTGTGTGTATTTGTTGTAAATATCGTAGTCTTCTCTCATCCATGGGAAATATGTTCTAAAATCCCCAGTGGCTACCTGAAATTGTATATAACACAGTTTCTCTCTCTATGTCTATAGTATATCTATGATAAAGTTTAATTTATCAATTAGGTAGAGTAAAAGATTAACAATAAATAAAGTAGAACAATTTTAACAATATCCTGTAATTAGTTATATAAATTTTATCTCTATGAAAATACTGTAATAAAGACTGTAGCTGACCACAGGTAACTGAAACTGTGGAAGGTGAAACTACAGAAAGAAAAACTGCAGATGAGGGGGACTACTGTACCACAGATACACACAAAACTGGGGATATTCCTAGGACATAAAGAGGACTTTCATGGGAAACCTAGTGAAATCCACATAAGTGATTTAGTGAGTCACAATGCACCACTGTTGCTTTCTTTAGTTCGACAAATGTACCTTGATATTGTTAAGATGTTAACAATGGAGGAAACTGGGTGAGGGGTAAGTGGGAATTCTCCATACTGTCTGTGCAACCTCCCCGTAGCTCTACAAATATTACAAAATAAAGTTTCTCTAAAAATCAATAAATAAAATTGGTGCAATGTTTGGAAAGTATTCTCAAATTAAAACTCAGAAAGCTGGTGCCATCTGACAACTCTCCTGAGTTTGGGAGGTCCTGTTGCTGATAACAGCATATTTCATCAAATAATTATCAATGTCTAATCTTCCTACATATAAGTATACTTAAATGTATATATTTGGATTCACATAGAAGCAAGTTAGAAAATAAGTCACTAATATTTAATTCATAAAGTAACATTTAAAAAATCAGTTACTATGTGGGCCCTCATTTTGTTCAGTGACATTTTATTGCCTGATGGAAGCGTAGTGCTAAAGAGTATCTATCTTAAGTGCCAGTTAGAATGTTCTATTTGAAGATAGTAACAGATATATCCTAATGATATTTTAAATGTTCTAATATAAAAAAAGTCTCCCATGATGGGTCAGGAAGATCCTCAAGTATAACAGTTTTTGAAAAGCAAAATATTGATTGGAATAGTTTGCTTTTCAAAAACTGTTATACTTGAGGATCTTCCTGACCCATCATGGGAGACTTTTTTAATATTAGAACATTTAAAATATCATTAGCATATATCAGGAAATAGGCATGGGCAAGGACTTCATGTCTAAAACACCTAAAGCAATGGCAACAAAAGCCAAAATTGACAAATGGGATCTCATTAAACTAAAGAGCTTCTGCACAGCAAAAGAAACTACCATCAGAGTGAACAGGCAACCTACAAAATGGGAGAAAATTTTCGCAACCTACTTATCTGACAAAGGGCTAATATCCGGAATCTACAATGAACTCAAACAAATTTACAAGAAAAAAGCAAACAACCCCATCAAAAAGTGGGCGAAGGATATGAACAGACACTTCTCAAAAGAAGACATTTATGCAGCCAACAGACACATGAAAAAATGCTCATCATCACTGGCCGTCAGAGAAATGCAAATCAAAACCACAATGAGATACCATCTCACACCAGTTAGAATGGCAATCATTAAAAAGTCAGGAAACAATAGGTGCTGGAGAGGATGTGGAGAAATAGGAACACTTTGACACTGTTGGTGGGACTGTAAACTAGTTCAACCATTGTGGAAGAGAGTGTGGTGATTCCTCAGGGATCTAGAACTAGAAAAACCATTTGACCCAGCAATCGCATTACTGGGTATATACTCAAAGGATTATAAATCATGCTGCTATAAAGACACATGCACACATATGTTTATTGTGGCACTATTCACAATAGCAAAGACTTGGAACCAACCCAAATGTCCAACAATGATAGACTGGATTAAGAAAATGTGGCACATATACACCATGGAATACTATGCAGCCATAAAAAATGATGAGTTCATGTCCTTTGTAGGGACATGGATGAAATTGGAAATCATCATTCTCAGTAAACTATCACAAGGACAAAAAACCAAACACGGCATGTTCTCACTCATAGGTGGGAATTGAACAATGAGAACACATGGACACAGGAAGGGGAAGATCACTCACTGGGGACTGTTGTGGGGTGGGGGGATGGGGGAGGGATAGCATTAGGAGATATAACTAATGCTAAATGATGAGTTAATGGGTGCAGCACACCAGCATGGCACATGTATACATATGTAACTGACCTGCACATTTGTGCACATGTACCCTAAAACTTAAAGTACAAAAATAATAATAATAATAAAAAGAAAAGCAAAATAGTTGTTTATTGTCAACTGAACTTTCCAGTTTTTTAGTCCTGACTCTGAAAAGTGTTAAAAGTAGAATCTTTCTTGATACTATTGACATTTCACATGCCTAAATGTATCATTCAATTATTTGCACTTTGTAAGAAAGATATACCTGTGAATTATGCATCCTAGAGATATTTCATAATGAAAGTTACAATTTGTTTGCAAAAATAACTGGGAGTATTATTTATAGGTGAAGATAGAGTTGGCATTTCAATGTACTGAGCAAGCATGTAGAAGGAATTTTCTTATGCTGTATCCTAAGTGACATTTTGCCTATTTGGAAAACATTTTAAAGACAGATTAAATATCACATTTCCAACTCTCAAATGGAAAGATATCACTTTACATCTTTATTATTTTCAAATATTCAAGCTCAAACATTATAGATTAAAGAGATTGCTTAACTCAATAGAATCCAGAATTCTAAGTTTACATCTTTCTCAAATTATCATTATTGTATACATTGCAAGTAACATAACATCATCAGATTTATACTATAATTGTAAGATGCAAATGTATAATTACTAGAATTTAACCCCCCCAAAATGATGCAATTCAACCTGATTATCCTGGCTACATAAGTGCAAGCTAATCAGCAATGAAACATTTAAATAAAACAAGAATGTTAACACAACAACAACTGCAGAATAAACAAACTTTTCAAGAAGGAAAAAAACAAGGGACTAATTACATCTGCAACAAAAAATCATAAATGCCCACTATTTTAAAGTATTTTCCCATCCATTCAGACTTTAGCTGTGGCCAGGATTGTTTCAATATGTGTTTTGACCTCTACCTACATTGATAGTCATTTTCCTGTATTAATTTCTTCATTCAGTAAACCATCCAATGTCTCCTTCATTCAGTAAACATTTATTCTTGGACAGCTGTGAGTTGAACAACGTGAAGGTGTTGGAGATGAAGGAGAAGAAGCAGTTCCTGCTCTTGGTCTAATTACTTGTTTAAATAAAACTAATTCAAATATAAGAGATACTTTCATTTTAGGGCACGGTAGCTCACGCCTATAATCCTAGCACTTTGAGAGGCTGAGGCAGGTGGATCACTTGAGGTCAGGAGTTCAAGACCAGCCTGGCCAACATGGTGAAACCCCATTTCTACTAAAAATACAAAAATTAGCCAGGTGTGGTGGCACACACCTGTAATCCCAGCTACTTGGGAGGCTAAGGCAGGAGAATCTCTTGAACCCAGGAGGCAGAGGTTTAGTGAGCCAAGATCGTGCACCACTGCACTCCAGCCTGGGGCAACAGAGTGAGAGTCCATCTAAAAAAAGAAAAAAAAGTTTTGAGAGACAGGATAGCAAGGTAATTTCCAGGGTTTCTAGATTGGGTGAATCTCAGAGCACAGTGAAAACAGGAGCTTTAAACAAATTGGAAGAGAACCTTAATGAAAGTTCAAGTTAATAATGTATTATTATTATTGAAGGTTTTTGGGCAGAGGAAATTAGAAAAAGCAAGTCAAGTTAATTGTTTTCCTCAAGTAATAGTTTAATATAGATATGAAAATTATTTTATATGACCTATTACTAATGCAGTAGTATCTACCTTTCTTTCCAATGACAATTTTTCTCCAAAATATGTGATTTACATTTCCTTAATTTCATTAAAGATCAGTGTTTTTGTCTCTAAGATAGTAATATGTAGATACTTAGTACTCAGATGTTCAAACAACTGAACTGAGAAAGTTCCAAAATAAATGTCTGTGCAAATGAGCCATATACACCTGGGTTAAAGGACAATGACAAAGTCTTAACCAGTCCTGTGGTTTCCAGCTCATACCCTGACACAAGAAAGGGCAAGGAGAGTTGTGTTTAATAGTATATTCTTCAGTTAAATGTCACTTTTCTTCAGTGTGTACTCTGGGTGAGCACACTAAAATCATGTTTTGCTACAATGTCATCACACCAAGTTGCTGACTTTCTTGTTGCCATAGCACATGGTACAAAGATGAATTCTGCCATAGGATAAACTTAGGTCTTAAAAGCTTCATATCATGGAGTATAATTCGTATTCTTCTTTTGCAATCCATAGTTCTAACATCTCTATTTCTCCCTTTTATGTTATTAGCAATCATGAGTCTCATATCACATGTGGATGAGAGTTAAATAAATTGAAAAGGCATGACTACTGCTGTAAAAAAAAAAAAAAAGAGATACTCTCATTTTAAAAGGTTAATCAGATCACACATTTGCTTGCTTAAATTTCTCAAATATCTTTCCATTGGGCTTAAAATCGAATCCATGGCCTAACAATGGGCTATAGTGCTCTATAAGACCTACCTCCGACCTCTCACCTCACTTCTATTCCTGCTCTCCAGCTCTACCATACAGCAAGCACAGGAGCTTCATTTTTATTTCTCAGAGGTACTTGACTCATTCCTGCCTCAGGACCTTTGCACTTGCTCTTGCTGCTTCTGCCTAGAATGTTGCTTCTTGCCTCCTCATTCCCAAGTCCTAACCAAGTCAGAGATTCTGGTTAGTGCTTTCCTCATACTATTTCATTGCATTTCTTAAAAATTGCATCACCACAAAGAGATTACATACTTCTTTAGAAAAGAAAAATTGGAGAAATCCTAAGAATTTTGTGGCAATGAAATCACAATCATGATCAGCAACCTTATGAAAACAGAGGTACAACACCTGTAAATTCCTATAGCTAATTTAAATTATCATGAAATCTCATAAATTAGTGTTCCTTTTTGATCAGTGTAAAAATACTTGACCCAAAAATACAATTGGCTCTGTCATGAATGTATCTGAAGTCAATATGTAAGCTATAACAAAGCATCACACTTTTCATTAATTTTTTACTGTTTAGAATTTACAAGGCTTTGGAGGAAGATAATTTGGAACTTCCAGGTCTCCTTTAACATCTAAAATAGGTTGTGTTTATGTCCTTTTCTCTCAGTGAATTATTTTTACATCAAAGAGAGTAACCATGATGCTCAATAAATAAAATAAAAATACATAAAATATCATTTCATTGAAAAGAGTTTTTATTTTATTTATTTATTTATTTTTGAGACAGGGTTTCACTTTGTCACCCAGACTGGAGTGCAGTGGCACGAGCTCATCTCACTGCAGCCTTGACCTTCTGATCTCAAGCAATCATCCTCCCACCTCAGCCTCTCAAGCAGCTGGGACTACAATTGCACACCACCATGCCTGGCTAATTTTTTTGCATTTTTTGTTAGAGAGGGGGTTTCACCATGTTGCCCAGGCTGGTCTTGAATTCCTGAGCTCCAGTGATCCACCCGCCTCAGAGTTTTTATTTTTAATTGAGTTTAACCAGCACATTTTTCCTTCAGTTTTTCTTACATAAGTTCAGCCACAAGTAATTACTATTTGACCAGAATCCTGATTCTAAGAAGTAGTCATGAGACTTAAGAAAGATCATTTTATTTACTTGTTTATTTAACATCTGATATTTTGTGTAAATGTATCTAATGCAACAATAATGTTAATTGAATATAAATATAAACAGAAATTAGGATCATGAAAATAGGAGGGAAAATACACTAACCAGGGAAGGTGAAATTTTAGGCAGAAAGTGATTCAGCCCCAGTAGATCTCAGTTTTATCATTTAATCTAGATCAAGGAAGATAAGTATGTCCTCCCTTCTGTGCCAAACCAGTTTTGTTGGAAGAGGCGGTTGCACTGTTAAGAAGTGTCTTGAGGCCAGGTAAGAGCTCACCAGGGAGCAATGAAGAGATGTTTCCTTGAGGTCCACCAAGCCCACAGAATTTGGAAATGGCAGCAGATTTGCTGTGCATTGGCAATGCCTGGACAAGATTACAGTTGCCAGTCATTTTCTAAAGTTTCTTCATTGTTGTTCTACAACTTCTCACTATTCAGTGAAAGCCAGTTGCCAAAAGTGAAAAATATTCCAAATTTAGTATTTATTTATTCCAATTTTCTTGTAATTTAATTTTAATGAATGCATTATGAATGTATGGCCACCACTTTTCTTCCCTAATGTCCTTATAATTTGAGTTCTGCTTAATGTCATATTTATGTTTCTGGATAAGATTTCTGGAAGTAATTGGCATCATCAGAATGAATTTGTCATCCCCCATCTTAATTCCGATCTCTTTGCAAGCTTCTCAAAATTGGATCAACTAATTATGAGTAATGCTAATCCCAGCACCTAGTAGACATCTACTAGGTTGGATATCTGCATTCTTCCCAATAATCAAATTTATTCTTGTCTAACCCAACGTTCTGTTACTTTTCAATCCCTGAATGCCTAGGACTTCTCCACCCTCCCCTGGCCTGTCACCTGTGTTGGCCTGGACCATAAGTCTTTATTATTTCCTGAAATATGCTACTGATTCCTTCTGAGACTTCACACCTCTGAGCCTAGAACCCCATTCTAAAATACTATCAATGGATTAGAGTTTACTGTCATGCCTTCTGATTTCTTATCAACTCCAATTCCCTAGGAATAGATTTGAATCTTGAATAATAATGGCAATGCTAGAAAACATGTTTTGAACACAGACTCTAGGCTAGTAGGCAATACCTGGGATTATCTCATCCTTAAAAAACAATGTATGAAACAGTTATTCATCTTATGTGTGAGAGCATAAGAAAGTTAAGTAGCTTGCCCAAAGTCACAAAGCAGGTCAACGATACAGTTGAATATGAACAAAGTTATCTGAATATGAATGTGAGCTCTCTACTACCCCACTGGTTTTACTAACATTCTGCTCTTGCTGGACAGGTTGCAGGCAGAGTGCAGACACAGAGAAGACCTGCCTTGTCAAGACTGGTGCCCAATAAGACCTCTAGATTGGGCCCTTCCCCTTTCATCTCCGTTTACTATTTTTATGACTTTATTTTTAAATGTGTACAAAGAGCTTTGCTTGGTACTGAGGATATGTAACTCATAAGGCAGGCATGGTCCCTTCCATCCACCTTAGAGGCTTTCAGAGGAAAGAAACCTTCATCACATAATTTTACAAAGAATTGTGCATCCAGAGTAGTGATAGGCTCTACTAAGAAAGATTGCAGTGTACAGTAAAAGCCTACAACAGGATGACCTAACCTATTCTGGCAGGTCAGAGAATTGCTGCATTTCTCATCACCTCCATTGTATGGCTCAATACTTATTGTGTGGTTCACACATCACTTCCCTTCCAGGTTAAACTACAACAAAGTGTCTTCAGTGGAATTCTAGCTTTGAGTTGCACAGATCCTGGTATGCTTTGTAGCTCTCCCAATTTGCCGCAGCCTTTTCTTCACTAATAGAGGTTTTACTAAATATATTTATTAACATATTTTAAGCTACTATTACCTTATCAGACCTCTGCTCTGCTGAAATACTGAGCAATATTGTTTTATTGATTGGGTACCTACTGATGGTAGCAATATGCAAGCGTGCATTATTCTCATATGACTACAGCTTTAATAGTCTGGAGGTAATATTGAAAGTAATTTACTGTCATCTATAGATGGCAGTTCTAGTGCTGTGGTACTTAGGGCTGCCAATTTGGAAATTCCAGTCTGCATACAAACGAGTTATCTGAAGTCTTTTTAGAACTAACTTGATAAAACAAAAAGGCGAGAAAGCCCACCACTGACCTGATAGCCATCCACAAATATGGTAATTGGGAGCAATTTCTTTGGAATGAATGACAGATATCTTTTCCATTATCTTAAGTTTTCTAGTAGGATCAATGACAGGGACTGAAGGAGTTTGTGGACATGTTGACTTAATTTAATGTCTAAATCCTGAATCTTTTTGCTAACTGCAGATGCAGGATTTAGACACTAAATTAAGTCAACATTTTCACAAATTCATGGATTGCAGAGTTCTCCTGCACTGCAGTGTTCATCACATGAGCTGAAGGCAGAGCAGAGATTTAGATAAAGCAAATACTGAAACATTGTTTTTCCCCCACCAGTGATAACGTTAAGATGTTTTGTATATCAAATTATTCAATATTTTATATTATCAAGGGAACAATATTAAAAAGAAGCAAGCAGAAAGCCTACTCTCTCACATACAAAAAATATTATTTTATATTATTTGCTTCCTTTGGCCTAAATGCAGTTTAAAAAAAAAAAACTTAGGTTCTATAAATATGTGTAGATCTTGTTGATTCATTTTAACTGCTAGATAGCATTGATAACATCCCACTGAATGAATAAATCACATTTATGTAAACATTGTACAACAGAGGGACAGTTATGATGTTTTCCTTTTTTAAAAAACTAGAACACACAGACATTCAGTGAAAAATTTTGTACATAGTTCCTGTGCTTACCTAGTTTCTCTCAGATAGACACCCATAAAAAGTGGGGGAAAACCAAGTTGTGAAAAAAATGTGCAGTAGGATTTCAATTATCTAATCTTTAAAACTCACAAACATTGCTTACGGATGAATTTATTCATAGTGTAGAAGTTCATAAACATGCATGAAAATGATCCACACGATTTTCAAGAGAGTGCATAGTCCTGGGGAGGGCGGGTTAAGGGATGAGAGTAGCACTTTAGCAATATCTGTAACAATTTACTTCTCAAAAAAAAAAAAAATGATCTGGAGCAAATTGCAATATGTTAACATCTGTTTGATCCTGGTGGTGATAATTACATAGATATTGTATTTTTCCTGTACTCTTAAATATACTTGGAATTTTTTGTAAGTTCTGTGAAAACGAAGTTTTACGAAAAGTTGTCAATGTTATTTAAAAACAGAAAAATCTTGTGTGTACCATAAGAACAATAGAATTACTGATATAATGCCTTATATGCAAACACTCAGCTGTCTCCTGTTGGAGGAAGTATATATGAGTTAGAAAACCAGCTGTGAAAAATTATCAAATTTCAGCTAGTAATAGGGTTCACATAACTATGAAACTAAATGGCACTTTCTACTTCAGCTCACTGGGGGCCGGGCTTAGTGACTCACGTCTATAATCCCAGAACTTCAGGATGCCAAGGAGAGAGGATCGAAGTTTGAGATCAGCCTGGGCAACATAGGAAGACCTCACCTCCACAAAAATTAAAGAAAAAAAATAGCTGGGTGTGGTGGAGCGTGCCTGTACTCCCAGCTACTCAGAAGGCTGAGATGGAACAATTGCTTGAGCCCAAGAGGTCAAGACTGTGGTGAACTATGATCGTGCCACTGCACTCCAGCTTGCTCCAGTCTGAGTGTCAGAGTAAGGCAAGACCCTGTCTCAAACCAACAAACAAACAAACAGCCTGCCCCAGCCTGGGTGTCAGAGCAAGGCAAGACTCTGTCTCAAAAAAAAAAAAAAAAAAAAAAGAAGTCTTCAGCTCACTGAACTCACTGGGGTGAAAGGGAGCTGGAGAAAGTATCTAAAAATCTCAGGAGTTCAGGGAGCTGACCCAAGTGCAAGCCAACAAGGACAAGCCAGCCTCAGTCCTGGGTGAGCTGAACTTGGTTACAGACAAGATTCAACCCTTGGGTGGGAAGGAAGGAATGGGGCCTTTAACTCCACATGAAATAAAAACTGAATCAGGAATAGGCTACAAGGAAAACCAGAGTAGAAGATTCTAGAAGCAAGGAAGGTGAAGCTGAGTGGGGAAGCTGTGCAGGCAGTCCTTGCGGGGGAGTGCAGTCCATGCAGGGGGAGTCAGCAAGCCAGAGTTTGAGTGATGGGCAAGATATCAGTCTTTCTGAGACTCAGTTTCTTTATCTCAAAACAAGGGTAACACTGTCTGGAGGATATTCTTATGAGAATTAAATGAAATAACATATGAAAGTACTTGGCACCTCAATAAAGGTTAGTATCCCCTCCACTTAGTAGGGTACATGCTTTCAGGAGTAGGTCAGGGAGAGGAGAGAGAGAAGCAGCCTGCAGGAAGGGATCCAAGAAAATTGCCATTGATGCTGCCACTCCCCACACCTGTCAGTGGGATCCAGGGAAGAATAAGTCCATGCAGTGACTGAAAAGAGTTGCAAATGAATGAAGAAGGAACATATTAGATTATGCGTGCATCTCTCAAATTGATCAAGATGCGGCAGCCACTTTACTCAGTTACACATGTTTAGGAAAAGCTTAGCAGTCTGATCACAACACTAAGCACCAAGGATCCTCATTCATGTTCCAGACACTGATCCGCAGTGCAGGCAAGGTGCTCAAGGGGGAGACTTGAGTTTCTGCTGCATGAGCTGCACCAACACAAACTCTTCTGTCTCTGCTGTCTGCTCTGCGAGGCTGTCTTGTGCTTTAAAACATTCACTGCAATATACATTTCCAGTGGTTGATTTTGAAGGCAAGTAAGAATCTTTAATATAGGCATTCTCTATCTGCTGCTATGTTTGCTCACTGCTGCTGTTTAATTCTCCTTTTATTCAAATTAAATACCTTGCAGTCATTGAGAAACTGTGCCTTCTGTTGCCACATCTTCCTGCTGTCAGAGCAGTTAATTAGCTCTTTGCAGGTCTTAGCTTCTGAAGAACTTGAAAGGATGATTTGTAATTGTGCACTGAAGTACAGCAAGTTGCTTCAAATAAACATGGTTAAAAGTCTATTGCTTGACATTTGTCAATTTTTACATGATCATTTATCATTTTCATTTATTTGGCAGGAATATAAAAATCTTATTCATTTCACATTCCTGAAGGTAGAGCCATCATCATTTCTGATACTTGAACAAAGGAAGACTGTAAAAACCTGAGGAAAAACATAAAAAGGAAAATGGGACCTTATTGAAGCAAAAAGCCCTATAAAATCTGAAAAGGACTTCTCTATGGAAGACCTATACCATAAAATTGATTCTTATTGCTACTGTTACCTTTAAAGGGGTCAAAAATGGGAGACTTATAAAGAATCTTTCTTATTCATCTTTGCCAGCAGAATGAAGTCCATTCTTCTTAGATTGGCATTCAGAACCCTCAGGGATTTTGAACTTGACACATTTCTCTGATCGTTTCTCCTGGTACTTGTCTGCATATACATTATGTGGCAATTTTTGAACATCTCAGTCTTTCCTTAATAGCCTACCTCAATTTTTACTTTCTTCCTGAGTCCTTTCCCTACACTACTAATGGTCTCTCTTTCCCAGGGACACATTTAGCAAATAAATATACAAAATGCTCTGTTCAATTTGAATTTCAGATAGGTAAGAAATAATTTTAATATAAGTCTATCTCGTGCAATATTTAGGATATACTTCTACTAAATATGGATTATTTTTATATCTGAAATTTTCCTACCTGTGTCGCTGTTTTGTATCGAGCAACCCTACTTCCTTCCTGAACTCTTGAGAGATTTGTTGTCCTCATGATTTACTTGTCACCTGGCATTTCCAACCTAGTGTTGTTGTGGTTTTAGGTCAGATTTTAAGCTCCTTGGAAATGTAGTGGAATCCCACTTTCAATTAGGATACAAAAAGGTGTAAAATATCTTCATTCATGTGATCAAACCCCAGAAATCACCAAGCAGACATAGAAACAAAAAATATATACTTTTCCTTAAAGACATTGAAGCACAGTGTGCACAAAGAAATGTTATGTGAACTAAGCACCAGAGGGACAAGCTGTTGGAGGTGAGACCAGTTCCTAAGACTGTGGTCAGGGAGCACAGGGAAGCCACCTGCCAGAGAAGGGCAGTCTTTGCTCTGTCAAACAGAAACATGCAAACGCTGGACAAATCTGTGTGCTGGCAGGTCACTTTTGAATCTGAAGGAGCCTACTAATTCCCTCTCATAGAATTTTACTGAATAAGCAGAGACTGGGAGCTGGATTGGCAAACGTAGAAAGACCACATAGTCTTATAGCCAGAAAAAAAGACCAGTTCTTAGAGAGGAATAATAATAAATATAAGAAACAATGACAGCATAAAGATAATAGAGCAAAACCTTTTAACTGCTAAAACACAAAAACTAAACAATATCATCAATCTAAAATGTTGTATACTGTAAAAGTATGTTTCGAAAATTAAGGTTAAATGAAAACATTTTCAGATAAACAAAAGATGAGAGAAATTGTTGCCAACAGATCCAAATCATCAAAAATGCTAAAAAAGAGTTTTGTAAGCTAAAGAGATGAAGTGCCAGATGGAAATCCAGATCTACAGTGAGGAATAAAGAACCCCAATAATGGCAAATGAAAGGGTAAATATAAAAGGTTATTTTCTCTTCTAAATTTTTAAAAAGTCAATTAAAATTTCTTACAGTATGTGAGAGATACATTAAATATTAATTCAAGGTAGATCATGATAAGTTAAGCATACATATTGTAATTCTCAGAGCAATGACTATAAAATAATTTTAAAAGTCATAGCTAAAAAGCCAGTAGAGAGATACTAAAGCCTACTCATTTATATCCCCTCCTCCCTCCCAAAACTACAAACTGGAAAGTAAAAACAAAGAAACAAAGAACAGAAGGGATAAAAAAAGAATAAAGACAATGTGTTCCACTCATAGAACCTCAGCTCTTCTCTGTGAAATAACACATTTTTCATGACGTTCGTGATGAGAATAAAGTGAAACAAAAGAAGAAAATTATTTGGAAACATACCTGACACATGTTAAGTCCTCATGATATTAATTATTACTATCTCTATCTTTGCTATAAATGACTTTAATATCATGAATGAATGAGAAAGCCACGACACTTCCATCCCAGCCCTGCTCTTCGTGGGCCCTTCTGTGAGACTTGGCTAGAAGGCTGTGCCTCCATGGTCATTTCCATTCCAGAATTTTTTTCAACAGCTTCATTAAAATACAGTTTACATGTCATATAGTTCACCCAATTAAAGAGTATGATTCAGTGATTTTTAGTATATTTACAGAGTTTTGCAGCCATCATATAATCTAATTTTAGAATGTTTCATCATCCCTAAAGAAAGCTTGTACCAATTAGGATCCCAGAATTCACCCTCAACTGACTGAACCCCTGCTGGTAGACTACAGATATCTGCACTGTAACAAGATCCTACAAGTGATTCTGGAGAACACTAAAGTTTGACAACTCCAAAGGCACATGTTTGTGATGGGCTCCCAGGTGTGATGCAGCCTAGGGGCCCTCAGAAACTCATGTTTCTGAGAAATAAAAATAAAAATAAAATAAAAATTCATGCTAAGGAATATGAACAAACATGTTATCTAATTAATATGAAGCACAGTGGAGAGTAGTGGTTAAGAACAAGTACTATGGCAGGATGGGGTCAGATTACAGCTCTCTTCTTGAACTTGGGCAAGTTACTCAAACTCACGGAGCCTCCACTTCTGTGAAATAACACATTTTTCGTGAGATTCATAATGAGAATAAAGTGAAACAAAATAAGTAAATTTGAAAAAATACCTGGCACATATCCCCCAGATGTTAATAATTACTATCATCATTCTAGTTAATGCTAGGGATTTCAGATGAGGGTTGTACTAGGATGAATTTGGAGCATTCTGCTGCTCAGTTCTAAGACAAAGTAAGAAGGCTTAAGTTTTATGACCATGGCATATATTTCAAGGGAATGTAGTGACTAAAAAATAGATATATAAAAGCACAGAGGGAAGTGACAAGATAGCACATTGTTCATCTTATTCAGATAGAATTTAGATGAGTTGAGCCTGCACATTTTTGAAATTATTATTGTGGAAGCATTGACTATAGCAGTTTTTTGTTTGCTGTTAAAGAACTGTAGACCCATGCACATGTTAGACAGTATCTTTTTGTTTCTATGGTGATTTTTTTGTAGTTTTTTTTTTTTTTTTTTTGGTTTGTCTGTTATGTTTTGTTTTGAGAATGGAGTCTCGCTCTGTCACCAGGCTGGAGTGCGGTGGCGCTATCTGGGCTCACTGTAACCTCTGCCTCCTAGGTTCAAGCGATTCTCCTTCCTCAGCCTCCTGAGTAGCTGGGACTACAGGCACGTGCCACCATGCCTACCTAATTTTTGTATTTTTAGTAGAGACAGGGTTTCACCATGTTGGCCAGGATGGTCTCGATGTCCTGACCTCGTAATCCTCCCGCCTCTGCCTCCCAAAGTGCTGGGATTACAGGCATGAGCTACCACACCGGCCTCTATAGTAATTTAAAAGTCATTGTGCCGTCCCTCATATGCAGCTTTTTTGAGTAACTTACTATTATTTTTTACTTCTATTGGCTTGTCCCTGTCTCTTGCTTTAAAAATAATGTAAAATTCCTGTGGCCCCTTTAAATTGTCAGCGAAAACAAAGTGACACCAAGACGGGGGAAATGAGAGGCAAGGAAGAATGCTGTGACTTCAGGGTGGAAAGAGATGCGATTTGACTACAAATGTAGAGTCAGCTTTGATTGAGGGAAACATAAGAAGGTACAGGAGCAATCAGAGGAAACTATTACAGATCTCCTGGGCAGAGGAAAAAGTCAGGGCAGGAAATGTTCCTGCAGAGAGATGGGGAGGAAACAGCTGGTGAAGTGTTAGCGTATCAATCATGTGTGGAAACACACATGGAGCTGAGCGAGGTGGGAGTGCAGGCTCCTTGCAGGAATGAGGGCAAGGATGGGCTCAGATTTACATAATTCACACACCCGCAAATGCACACGTGCACACACACACAAACGCGTGTTTTTTGGAGCCCTTTGCCAAAGACAGTGACAACGGCACATCTATTTTGCACTGGCATTAAAAAAAATGTGAACCTGGTGAATTGGATTAATGAGTACTGTAGGCTTTCCCTGTGTGAGCCAGGGCTCAGGCAACGAGGGAAAGAGCGGAGCAGGCTTTGTTTTCATTGACTTTGTGTCTCTCTGAGGGCATGTTCTCTCCTCCCTGCCTCAGAGGCTGGGGAACTATTCCCTCACAGGATGGTTGCTTATGGCCATTCCTTTTATATGTGCATATATGGAGCTTCCTTGGGTGATAGAAATAGTATTGCTAGGAGATGAGGATGCTGGCTTCATTTTGTGGAGAGAGCTGCTGCGAGGTGTGTATTTCAGGACCCAAAAAGTACCACAGAGAAGGAAAATGGAAAGGAGTAACTCAGCAGTAAAATAGAAGTTCTAGTTGTGATTCTGTCAAGATGTAATCACCACGTCAAGAACCCTGTGGGCACAGGCCAGAAGCTGGGTATAAGAGGAATGACATTCTGGGACCCAGAGAAGAGAAGCAGGACTGCCTAAAACAGTCAGGGGATTAGAGCAATATTCAAAAAGTATGTAGTTTCCAGAGCCAGCCTTGAACCTGGCAAACAAACTAACATCTGTGAGCTAAAATCAATACATATATAATAGAATTATTTTTATGTGAATAGAGGTATTTATTCCCAGAAAAGGCAAGCTCACTTCTGTCTGTTCTTAAAAGGGCACTAATCCCATCAGAAGGTCTCCCCACTCATGACCTAGTAACTTCCCAAAACCTCATCTCCAAAAACCATCACATTGGAGATTAGGGTTTCAACATGTGCATTTTGGAGGGGCACAAACATGTAATTGATAACAGTTATCATTATTATTATTATTATTGTTATTATTACCATTTTACTGATGAGGAAACTGAGACATAGTTAATCAACTGGTAACTAGTAGAGCCAGGTATCCAGCTAGTTAGTAGTCGCTCCAGTATTTAAACCAAGGTGACACAGGTCCAGAATCTATGCATGCTTTTAACCATTAGAATATTATGCCACATACAAAGCCAAGGTCACAGGCTCCAATGGCCACAGCCAAAATGATTGTCTGTTACCTTGGAAGAAAGTAAAGTCATGCATTGTGCCGTAACTCTGTGGATAGCCCCATAAAATATATAATTCATAGAAGAACTGAAGGTATAAGCTTTGAAGTCCTTCAGATCCAGCTTCCTGTCCTGACTCTACCAATACTAAGTCATGCAATCATGCACTTACCAGAGTCTGCAGCATGAAGATAAGTGTTACTGTTAGTGTTATCATCATTATCATTATTAATAATCTTTATTATCAATACAAATAAAGTAATACTTTTTCCTTTGTGCTTCTTAACCTGGTAGTCCTTTAAAATCATCTGGAAAGGTTTTAAAAAATATTTTTTTCCTGAGCCATACACTAAACCAAATAAACCAGATGATTAATCAGGGATGGAGTCAGGGTTAGGGGGTTGCTCACTGTATTTTTCTAAAACTTCCCAAACAATTCTAAGTTATAGACAGTAACAAAAATTGCATTGGTCACCTAATACTCATAGAACTTTCAAGGTGGTGTGCTGGGTATGACGTTTTGCTGGGCACCAAGGAGGTTCTTGCAAGGAGGTTCTCGTAAGACACAGCACCCTGCCCTGTAGAGCTCTCAGCATAAAGCTTTATGGCATGCACCTGGGGAGCAGGCAGGGCCTCTACTGCTTTATCTTCCAATCCACTGTTTCTGCTTCTCACTGTGTGTCTAGTGTCACCTGCAGGTGCTAGCCTCATGAGGCCATAAAATGTAGTGTTGCACTTGATATGTCACTCAGACTAATTGTTCACCAAACCTGAGGACTTTGAGGATTCATTCCTGGAAAATGAGCGTTTCAGTGGGAAATGCCTTAAATCTTTATGGATCAATTGCATTATTATTATCACTATTATTAAAACTGTAGTTTATTAAACACCTCTTATATACTAGGTTCTCTAACAGGGCTCTACCTACATTATCTCATTTGGCCCCCAATGCAACCCAGCAAGAATGGAGCTATTATCCAAATTCGGCAGGTGAAGGAACTGATGCGAGCAAATCAAGTTGCCCCAAATCACATGGCTTCTACGTGGTGAAGCCTGAATTTGAACCCAGATCTGAGTTCCAAAGGCCCTGTTCCCTCCACCGGGTTCATATTGTCATGGCTAAGACTGCCCAGCTCTCACTAGAACTGTTAGCAGCTTCTTGCCAGATCTGGATTCACCCCAGGTTGTCCTCAGTCTTGAAAATAAAAGATCAGTTTTGGTTTCTGAGGGGAGAGGGGTATCACATAGGGACTAAGAAGGTTCTAGAAACACTGGATGTGCCCAACAGGAACCTTTCAAAGGTCAGAGAGGAGACAAAAGGTATCTATGGCCTCTGTGATCCTGAGGATCATAGCTGTTAGAAGAAGAGATGAGGAATGTCCCAGCCCTCAGGGTCCCAGAGTAAATGTCCAGAAGTAAATAAACCTTAGATATGTTATTTTACAAGCTCCAATAGTTGCAAGGTTGGTCAGGATATTTCTGCTCCCCACCTTTCCCAGAGAAATTGTAGACAATAAGGAAACCAGTGAGAAAGGTAAAGGAATAGGAAAAAATGAGAAAAATCCCAGCGTTTCCCCAGAATATTTTGAAATTTAGCTTGATTTTATTTCGAATCAAAGATGTTTTTAAAGGAACACTTTGTTTTTATATAGCATCTCTTTTCTCAAAAATTTAAATTGGAATTCAGTCACTGCATAGCCACTATGCTGTATATTAGGACTTCAGTACTTCCTCATCTTATAACTGAAGGTTTGTGTTGTTTGACCAATATTTCCCCCTTTCCCCATCTCCCAGACCCTAATAAGCATTGTGCTACTTTCCATTACTATGAATTTGACTTCTTTTAGCTGCCACATATACCTGAGATCATCTAAGTAGATCTCACACGTTCTCACCACACACAAAAAAATGATAGCTGTGTGAGGCTATGTTAATTAGTGTAATGTGGTAATCATTTAAGAATGCATACATATATCAGAACATCATATTTTATACCCTAAGTATATACAATTTTATCTGTCAATCATACTTTAATAAAGCTGGGGGGGAAATCACTCCATAGCTTGCCATGTTACAGTATTTTCAGGATATGGTCAGGAGGAAAGTAATGAAGTAACTAACTTGGCTAGTTAGGAAGGAAGCAATGTTTGGATAAAAAGAAAAAAAGGAAATAGGGAAGAAAAATGATTTCCAAGAGTCCTAACAGGAGAGAAAAAGCCAGAACAAGACATTTTCAAAATGGCCCTAGGAGAGGGAAGCTTCAGGGCTGATTGAAAAAAAGGCCCTGGATTTCTATTTAAATGGCAGTCCTGAGTTGTACCCAGAAAATCATTCCCTGTATAACTTTGGGTCTTTCTTTAAAGCTGGAAACCAAATCCAAGGGTTCACAGAGTCAATTGAATAATGATGAGCAGTAGATCCCACGTGGGACCTGGGGGTGGGGCATGCATTTTCTCAGTGTCTTAGGGTACAGAAAGTGGAGAGACAAAATTGAGAAGTGGTCAGAATGGAGTCATTCTCCAGGGATCTGAAAAGAGGTAGGAGAGGGCACCCTGACCAGGAAGTAACTGGAATCCCAAAAAAGTATAAACAGTCTCACCTTCCTGAACTGCCAGTGACTATAAGATAGCCGAGTAGTTATTTAAAAACTCAACATCTCATGCTTCTCATATTTATAATCATCATATCATTGTCATTTCATGTTTATTGATTGCCTTTGTCACATGTAATTCTAAATCCTCCCCTGATCTAGATAGTCAGATTCTTGAGTTTTAATTTCCTCTAACCTAGAGGAGGTTAGTAAGTGTTCAAAGTATCCTTTGCACCATTCCTCATCTCATACTTAATGCTCCAGCAACAGTAATAACTTGTAATTCCTGGTGTATCCCTCACCACCTCTCACCTGCACACTCCACCCTCTTCATCCTCCATTTGTCTAGCCATCTTGCATTCATCCTGGAGGGCACTTCTCAGGTGGCACTTCCTCTGAGAAGCCTCGAGTTGGATTATGTATCCCTCTCATATGGACATAGATGTTCCTGTGCATAACTCTATCATTGGACTTACCATGTCATACATTAACTATCTATTTATTTGTGTTATCCTGACTAGACCTGTGAGCTGCTTGAGGGCTGGGCCTGGGTCTTGCTCATCTTTAAATCCCCACCAGCTAGCACAGAGGCAGGCCCATAGTACCATTTGGTAAAAGTCTGTTGATGTGATAACCAATTAAATTAAAAAAGGATGAAATTGATAGGAAATCTTTACAAAAGGTCATCTAGAAATCGATAGCAATAACCAAGACTTAAAAATAATTTCCCCTTCTCTTTATGACTTGGCAGAACACAAGACAAGGGGTTCACTAATCAAAGAAATCATCGTATGCTTTGAGATACAATTAAATGTTGGGTGTGATAAAGTCCTATAATGGATAGAAAATTCCTAACTGTGAACAGGTTAGACGCCATTCAATTGAGAATCTAATTTATTTGAACCTCAGAGTGTGTTTACGGAATGAATCTGTGCTGTGAATGGTGGTTAGGTGGCCACAGTAGCTTACCAGCCCACAAAATCCGATGCAGCCCATAATGCAGCTGAGCTTCTCTCCCCTGTGAATACCTCTCTGCTGTTTCTCTGCACTCAAACATATCATGGGCCCTGAGGCCTTGTCGAGATTCTCCCATCTCCCCATCATCACTTCTAGGAAGATACTTTCCATTCCTACACATAGTCTGCCTTTCACTGTTGGTTATAGTTTTCTAGCCTCCTCTTTTATTCCCTCTCACACATGTCTTTGCTTTCTTTATTTTTTAATTCTAATATTAATTTTTATTTCACACAAAAAGGCAGGCAAAACAATATAAAACACATTTAAAAGATAATACTGAGTAAGCTTTAAGTGGAGCTTGAGTCTGCAAAAGCGGTGAGTCCAAAGGGAGAGGGAAGGCCATCTTGCTCCTGGGCTGCATTGAAGGAAAGAATAAAGGGGACAGCAAGGGACTGGCAATCCCAGACTGGTGCCGGCTAATATCTTACTTCCACCAATTTCAATCATGCAAAAGGTCAAATTGTGCTTGGGGAGAGCTGTGGTGGGGCTGCCACCCTGAGGAGTTGGGGAGTGAGCTCAGTGGCACACTGGGATGGAGCTTGGTGACAGATGAGCTTGGAATTTCAAAGGGATAGTCTGGCTTAGCTTTGCCTGCAATGACCAGCAAGTCTTCCAAAATGGATTCAGGGAAGAGTGCCAGCCTTTGGCCTCAGGAGCCTTTCTGATGAGAGATTCATCACACCCAGCCTGCACAGTGGCCCTGGTTGGCAGGCCCTCCCTTCAGGGTCACCCCAGGCCTGCATTTGCAGGGGCCAGCCGGGCTAGAGTTCAATCATGTACTGACATCAGGGTTTGCCCATTTCATCGATGTTACTGGGGTAATATTAGCAGGAATTTTACTCCAGAGCTAGGCCTTGCCTTTTCATGGCTTTTTGTTGTTGTTTTTGGAGAGGGGAGTCAGGATGGGAGGGGTGTTGTTGTTTGCTTGTTTTTAAATTTTTCAAAAGGATGTTATAATCTGGAGTCAGGAGAATTTGAATTAACTCCCACACTGAGCAGTGCAGTACGGGAGAAGAAAACCCACCAGAGACACCAGAGCCGTCTCTTCTCCTTTGCAGAGGACATGATCTTGGGGCTGGGGAAGCAAGTAAGCAAAAAATAAACTGAAGGTGCGAATGTGGGAATTGCAAGGGCAGGGGGAAGAAGGGGAAATACAATCTTCTTTATTTCTTTTTTTGTTTGTTTGTTTTTAGCCTTCTCGGCTAAACACAACTTGAAGATTTTGAATAAATTTGGGCAAGAAAAGAAGCACTGTTGTTTTGAAGCAGATTGCAGCAGTGATTTTTAAAACAAAGAAAGCAGAACTGGAGCATCTTTCATTTTTAATCGTTTAATTACAGGTTACTTGGACCACTGTTGATTGAGAAAACTGTAGAAAGTTAGTCATTACCACAAGCAAAAGGCAGGGGATGGATGTGTCCTTTCTCCACAGTCCTGCTTTGCAGAGTGTTGGAGCACACTGCGGAGGCTCTGCTCACACGTGATGGAATGCACCCTGGCAGACTTTTGTCCACAGGTTGCTTTCCCCATGTTTCCTTGTAAACTCTTCAGCATTTCATAGAGTATTATTCGGCTAGGTGAGCCAGGAGTGTCAGGCTGAGCAGATGCTCAGGCTGGGTAACCAGTGCTGGACTGGAATGTGTGGTCAGCCCTGGTTGCTGGCTTTCTCTTCTCAGTACTAATTTCGGGCAGACGGACCTCCACTTCTAGTCAATGTTCGGGTGATAGATCTTTGTTTTAAATCTGGTCTTTGGTGGTTTGAATGGGTAATCTTCTGGTAGGTTAATTTCGATTCTGAAGGCCTCCTTATCCTATGGAGGTTGTCAGGGACAATAAGCCCTTGCCGAGTCAATAAATTAGCTTCTTCAACCTGGTTGTTGCGGGAGGCTTTCATTCCGCATTTGCAGCTCCTTCAATCTCCTCTACCAGCCTCCTGTTGGCTGCCCCCTTTCCCTAGCTGGAACCTAGGATCCAGCTTCTTAATCCTTCTTAAAATGGTCCCCTCCTCTCCATCCCTGTAAGTCAAGCTCCTGCATTACAACAGTACTCTCCTAATTGGTCTCACCGCCTCAACACTGGCCCCCTGGATCTACTGTCTACATTGCAGACACAGTCAGCAAACAGACCTGTTAGTAGACACGCCAAGTGAAGGGCTGACAGAGAAACACATGTTGACATGTCTTCAGCAGATACACAAGTCAGTAGGTGCTGCCCTCCTGTTTCAAGCTCCGTGCTGGCTTCCTGTGCACTCAGGGTAAAGCCAGCCTTTCCCAGGGTGGCATTCATGGCCCTCTCTGATGGGCTCCTCCTGTTTTCCTCACTGGACTCATCTCTTGTCACCTCTCATCTCCCTCGGGATGCTCTTAGCAGACTCTAGGCTCTTTCTATGTCTGTTTCACCCCAGTATTTCCCTCTTTCCAGGATGTCTCGCCCCCAGGCATCTTCCTACCCCAACACCCACCATGCCACTCATCCACTAGGTAAGTATCTACTTATTTTTCACAATCATTCAGCTTGAAGGTCTGCATCCCATGAAGGCTTTCCTCATTCACCATTGGTTGAACAGCTTCTGCTTTCTGCTCTATGGGGTTTGGGGCCTGTGCAGACCTTGGTTATGAATAGCCCTTTTGCTGTGATTTTTAATAGAGAGAGGGAGCATTGCATCTTGGTTTGGAGCATCTGCTCAGAGCTGAATTTTCTGAGTTCATATCTCAAATCTTCGTTTACAAACTTTCCAATCCAGGACAGATTGCACTCATTATGGCACTAATATGGTGAATGGAATAAATGTACTCTAGGTTATCTTTCTGGATAAACAGAAATCTATTCCTTTTCTTTTCATTCTGCATGGGATTTCTTCTCTGCTCAGATGTGAACAGAGATCCAACGTGGGGAACCTGGGTCTTGGGCCATAACTTTCTGATGTAGCCTCTGCTGCAGCACAAAGGGTCACATAGTGGTATCTTCCATCACAGCAAGCTAGGAACAGACTTTGTTTGGGCAGCAACAGCAATGGTCCGGGGGGCGCTCAGTCCAGGTGTAGGCCGGTATTCACTAGGCTATGGACTTAGTGGCAGCAGCACGTCCCATCCAGCCAACAAATGCATTCCTGTACATAACTCTGTCATTGAATTTACCACATTATACATTAATTACTATTTCTGTTGATTCAACAGGAACTGCATAGTCCCTGACTGTCAGGACCAACAGAGCCCTGCCCCTCTCAGGGGCCAGAGAGAGGCATGGTCATAACTGCCCCAGGGTTGAGTCTTTTTCATGATGTATGCTAAATTCTGGTGCCTCTTGCCTGCTTGCTGCCCTCACAGCATCACAATGAGGACAAAAGTCCAAGGGAGAAAGGTTGGTGACAGTGGCAGTGAGAATCCATGGGTCAACTGTGAGGTAAATGTTCTTAAGATCCATTCTCGAGAGGCTTTAGAAAGCTACATGGTCTCTGTATATGTAATTTCAGGATAGATGTTTTTGATTATTTTTATTTGTTTTCACCACAATAAGCAGAAAAGAACATTTTTATAGCACTAATATGCTAAATCCTGTTTTAAAAACACCCATTTATTTGTTCCTTCAGTAGATGTTATTGTGTGCCTGACATGTTTGTGTAATCCCCTGTACTTGAAGGTCAGTAATAGAGCTTAAATTATACATATCTGGGGTCAGCTTTATGTGGCTTTTTATTTTATGCCAAGAAGTTTGAACTTTATTCTCTAAGACTGTGGAGCAAAGAACACAACTGAATGGAACACAACTTTGTGTCATGTAGATGATTCTGGCAGCAGTGCTGAGGACGGGGTGAAGGGAGAAGTGTTGGGAGCCAAGATCAGGTAAGAGGCTGTAGTTTTTTTTCAGGGAGAAGAGACTAAAATCTAAACTGGGCAATGATCCTGGGAAAAGAGAAGAGGGAATGGATTTGAGAGCAATTCTGGAGGTCGACTTGAGAGGTTGAACAACAGATCAGATATGAACCCTGCAGGAAAGTGTTTTAGCTTGAGTGAGCAGAAGATTGACAGTGCATAAACTGATTTTTGAAATAGGGCTGGGGCAGGGCTGAGTGATGACAACAAGTACATATTAATTAGAAAATAGTTGTAGGCTTCTTAGTTGAATACAGGCAGTACAAATGAGAATGTCAGTTTAGGAATAAGATCACGGTTAGAGATAAAAGAAAATGTGGGAAATTGCTGGTGTATAGTTAAAACTAAGAGAGAATTAAATCAATCAAGACCAACAAAACAAAAAGAGAGAATGCTGAGGACAGAGTCCTAGGAACACCAACATTTCAGAGGCAAAATAAAATGAGTCGGCAAAGGAGATTGAGAAAGTCTGATGAGTGGAGAATCGGTTGAGACTGATAGAGTGGAAATTCTAAGTGAAGAGAGTTCAATAAGGCAGGACGGTATCAGAGTTGAGAAGGAAGGGATCCTTAGCATGTTGGTGTCTGTTTAGCTCAAAGAAGAACGATCTTATAAGTTAATTTATTTTAATTTATTGCATGCTTAGCTCAGACTCACAGGATTTCTTTCTTTTTCAAAAAAAAATTCTTTGTGTAACTTTTTTCATCAGAATGTTAGGTGCTTTAAAAGTTAATATATTAGATATTTGAAATGTTTTCCTATGGTAATTCAAAATATTGCTTGGATGTAAGTTTTATGTCTGGTGTAGCTAACCACAAGCTGAGTGGGGCATCTTTTGCACTTGTATCTGATGTTTGACTTGGTATCCATGACCTAAGGCAATGTGAAAAAGTAATAACCTTTATTACAGTTTTACTAACACACAGAGAAAACTTCCGACACACACCCTGGATTGGAAAAGTGAGGAAGACATTATTAATCATCGCTGGGCAGTTCTCCTGCCATTCTTATTACCATTTGCAATTGTCTTAAGGCTCAGTAAATGGCAACTGGCAACAACTTCATTCTGCATCCTTTTTCTGAGGAAAGACTGCAAAGTGGAAGAATGAAGGAAGTGTGAGGGGGTGGCATTTAAAATATGGTTGAAGCAGTTTTGGAAGTGTTCTTGCTGCTGTTTAGATATCCGATGGTGCAATGAAGTGGAAGCAAGCACGCCCACAAAAACACTCATCTCATGCAGACCCTCCCTGAATCTCATAAGGACTGACAGCTTTGACACCATTACCTTCTCTTTCTTTCAATGGGGCCATGCACTGAAATGCCAGATTCATGGACCATGCTAGAGCAGAGAGTTCACTATAATCAAAATAAAGGCCCGGACATTTAAAATATCACAAAGGTGCTAATTTTTCTCAGGGCATTGAGGACTGCTGGCTCCCTGTTTACCCAGGCACTCGCTGGCGATGGTCACTGTTGAGCTTGAGATTGTAAAGCAGATTTTCTGGCACACTAAATTCTGTTTCCAAAATGGCATGGGTTGTGCTAAGAAACTGAGAGGATTTTTGCTTTCTTTGTAATCAGTAGAAGCTCAGAATTATGAGGTTCACTCACTGGATAAAGGACTGCACTTTTCACGGATGGCAGTAGTTGGAAGCTTAAATAAATATTACCCACAGAGAGAAAGAGATAAGGACAATATGGACAATGTCATTCTTGGGCTGATTTCTAAATGAAAATTCACTCTTCTTTTTATTTTTAAAAGTTAAGACAGCATTGCATGTTGTAATTTCAACAGTGATCTTATCATGAAGAGGCATGGTTGAATTTCTGTGTTGTCTCAATAGCTGGTTTACTGCCTTAATGTTACTTTCATTTGAAATTGTATTTTTTTCAAGTTGTGAATATCTGCATTGTAAAATATAATCACAAAATTGTTGAAAATTCAACAATTTATGGCTAGGTAGAAGGGAATGAGTTGAAAGCTACTAATAGTAGTGTAATTCAATCCCATTATCACCACACATCTTGCAAACATATCACTTTATCCTAATGTGTGTCCATTGTCATTCTTTCTAACAGCTGCATTTAGGCTAGTTTCATTGCCAGCTACAAATTACAAGTGCAAGTAGAGTTTGGGGTAGTATACAAGGAAAATGACAAAGAGTAAATCTGCTGAGGAGTCTGGATGTTATCAATAAATGTAAGAACTTTGAGTGAGTTTTGTAGCTTATTAGATTTCTAGAAAGGTAACTGGACCACCGGGCAGATTTATTGGTCCATTTCATTGTTGGTAATGTTTTACCTTAAAATCTAATTTTTAATTTAATGAATTAGACATTGCATCTTTAAACTGAAGTTTTATAAAGTTGGAGATCACTCTTGCTGAACAGAATTTAGTGCTGCAATAAATTTGGCTATAACCCAATCAAGTCTTAACTCAACCTCTTCTTATTCCAAAGACACCACCTCCTTCCCTGATTTTGCTGGTTCACCCACAGAGAACATCTCAGTTTTCTGGAAACATCCCAGGCTCTGCTTTACCTCAGTGTCACCATACATAGTGTTCTATGTGCTTTGAAGGCATTCCTTCTTTCCTCTGCTAATTCTGGCCTATGCATCAAAGATCTCCATGACTTCATAGCACCACTGTGCCTCTTTATTATTACACTTGCCTCATCATTTTATGTAACTGTTCATTGCCCCATCCCTAATAGGCAGCAAGCTCTTTGACAGCTAAAATCCTTTATTTTTCATCTTCATATCCCTATTGCCTAGCTGAATGGGTAGCACATCCTCTCAATAAATACTTATGGAGAATGAATGAATACATGAGGAAATGATGAAGGTATATTGTTAGTTAATGTGAGTCCTGTTGCCCTTTTCAGTCCATAAAAGACTTGTGGTAAAAGTTATCAGTGTATAGGTCTCTTACTAGCCTAGAATTAGTAGAATATTATCAGTAGAAGGAGATAATGACATCTGAAGAGACTGCTACTAATAGAAAAACAAACCATATTTTATTGTGAGCAAAACAAAATTTTTGCAAAGCTTGAGATGCAGAGGAATAACTATGTGTAGGGCTGTATTAATCAGAGGGGTAGTTAGCTTCCAGGACTACAAACTATTGGTTCAACTGTTGCTCTGCCACTTAGCACCTGTGTATCCTTAACCTCCCTGGTAATTATAGCTTCCACCTATTCATATTTTATATATTCTAGCAAAATGGCAGGCGTGCTAAGTGTTCAATAAATGCTAGCTATTATTATTCCATGTATCATAGGACTATCATCTATTTGTTTGATTTGAAATTTTAAAATTAATCACACATTAGTCGAAGTATATATATATATATATATATATATATTTTTTTTTTTTTTTTTTTTTTTTTGAGACGGAGTCTTGCTCTGTCACCCAGGCTGGAGTGCAGTGGTGCGATCTTGGCTCACTGCAAGCTCTGCCTCCTGGGTTCATGCCATTCTCCTGCCTCAGCCTCCCAAGTAGCTGGGACTACAGGTGCCCGCCACCACGCCTGGCTAATCTCTGTCGCCCAGGCTGGAGTGCAGTGGTGCGATCTTGGCTCACTGCAAGCTCTGCCTCCTGGGTTCATGCCATTCTCCTGCCTCAGCCTCCCAAGTAGCTGGGACTACAGATGCCCACCACCACACCTGGCTAATTTTTTGTTGTTGTTGTTGTTGTATTTTTAGTAGGGACAGGGTTTCACCGTGTTATCCAGGATGGTCTCGATCTCCTGACCTCGTGATCCGCCTGTCTCGGCCTCCCAAAGTGCTGGGATTACAGGCGTGAGCCACCGCTCCCAGCCGTCTGAGTCTTAAAATGCAATCATAGCCATTAAATAAAATGCAATCATAGCCATTAAATAAAAATATATATTCTCAATTTTTAAAAATTGTGTATAGCCTTACATTATAGACATGCGCTAACCTCAATTATCTGTTATATCTTATATAGGAACATGTCTCAGAATGAATGGAAAACTCTAAGGGTCTCTGAAGGTCTTTGCAGTCTTAACCTTCTCTATGCCTTGTTTTTAACATCAGGGTAACCAAGATTTTTTAAAAATAAAATTCCACTATACATAGGTTTTAAGGAGTAACATTTTTAAATGATGACAAAACAGCATATTTAAAAGAGTTGTGTTTGCATTTTATTTTAATTGTTCTTCATTCCTAACAAGTATCAATGTAGAAATCAATAACCAAGTACTTAATATACTGAATTTAATATAACTCATAAGAGTTGTCTGAAACTAAACTTTCTTGACCTGCAAACTTAAATTCTAGTATCCATCCCTTTATGAATATTATCCTGTGCATTTGGTGGATACGTGGAGCAGTGACCTTCACCAAGGTGTGCTCACAAGACTAGGTCATGACATCAAAGTTCTGGCTTCCAGTTCAACTTCATTGTTTTCTTATGTGTGATTCTAGATAAATTTAAGGTATCTGAGCTTCAGCTTTTTCTTTTATAAATAAGCCCTTATTCAATTTTCTTAGGGTTTTAACTATCAGATGTTAAATAAATTAAAATATGGAAAGTACTGCAGTAAAGGTAATTTATATACATTAAAAGTAGTAATAATAACTATGATAGTCTTTCTGGTGTGTCAACTTGCCACTGTACAGTTCATCCTTATTCAAATACTAATCTAGCAGTTTCTGTAGAGGTTTTCTGTAGATGTGATTAAAGTTCATAACCAGTTGACTTTAATGTGGCCAAGCCTGATTCAATCAGTTGGAAGGCTGTACAAGTTGGGCTGAGACTTCCCTGAAAGAAGAAATTCCATTTGTGCCCATGCCCATGAGTTCTAACCTGCCCTTCTTGATGGCCTGCCTTATGAAGTTAAGATGGTTTAGTTGGCCCTGCAATTGTATAAACAAATCCCATGCAATAAATCTCTTAATATATATGTCCTGGTTCTTGGTTGATATAGTAGCAATTTACATGGCTACCTTCTTTGCGAAGAAGGAATGTTAGAAAATATAGACACTAATAAGAGATGAAGCAATCACATTATGGAACTCAAGGATTCTGGTTAATAGAAATCTTCCTCAGAAAGTCTGGTAGAGAGGAAAGCTATGGGAAATAATAAGTCCTCATTCAGAAATGCAGGAATATATGTTTACTTACAAGAAAACAGAAATTCATGAATGTTTATGTGTGTCTCATAAAGTGTAAGATTGATTCATGGGTATCAAATGATGGCCCAGCCCATCAAGATGCCATCCCAGTGCTGGCATCATGGAAAAGGCAGCATGTCCCTTCATACAGGAAAGAACAAGGGCTTTGAAATAAAACAGACCTAGAATCATTACTGGTTGTCTGAAGTTGGACAGGTTATTTAACCTTGCTGAAGCTCAATTACATTCACTTTAATGTAAATATGAAATAATAATACTTCTCTCTCAGGGATGTTATGAGAATCAAAAGAGATAAATTCATGTATAGTGCCAGCACCAAACAAACACTCGATAAGTAGTACCTAATGTTCCCTTGAAACATGGATTCTCAACACCAGGCCCTTGCTCATTTTCTGATCATCTTAGTAAGAACCAATACTGATTGACAAGCATCTTCAGTAGCGGTAAATGTTTACTGTTTATGAGTATTCACATATTTCCTACCTATTGTGTCATATGGAAGGAGAAATAGTAAATGCCCAGAAAAACTATCACATCAAACTTCCCAAGTTGTGTAGAAATGTGTATTATAAATCTCAATGTGCTTCTTCCTAAGAAATGGACCTCTAATAACCTCCACTGGCAATGTGTGGTTTTCTCTACATCATTATTAGACACATCAAATTACAGATACACTACAAATAGATCCTATAGGCCAGTGGTCAGATAGTGTTCTGGCCTTTGTCTCCATGTGGTCTCCATTGTTATTTTGCCTAGATTACTTGTTGATTCCTACCTATTCATAAGTTAGATGTATTAGAAGTAACTGAGTGTCAGAGCTTCCCTTGCCCTCTCAAACTAGCCCCCACATGTGAATCATCTTTTGAAAGACTTTGCTATCCTTTTCTTCTAGACTTTTCTCCTTTCATTATTTCTTAATAGAGGCAAACACAAATAGTGACCTCTGAGGGGTTAATGATAAAGCCAGAGATTAGCAATTCACTGTAGCCTGAATAAAATTTTAAAAGCATTACAAATTATGTAAATAGATGCGGAAAAGAAGGTGTCCTGCTGTGGGAGGGTGAAGATGATGGAAATAATTCCAGCTTGGACATTAAGTCTTAATTAAGTAGCTGTAGGAAATAAAAGTCTAGGTTAAAGAGAATTACTCAGTATCATCAGCCTATCCTTGATGAGTAAGGGAGAGTTTTGAGAATGGGGAAAGGAGGACTGAGAATGGAACCCTGGGGAATATCAAGCTGTGAGAAGAAAAAGAGAAGCCCATAAAGACACCAAAAGAAGAGATGAAAAAATGTGACTGTTTTAAAGAGGGTGCGGTCAGTAATGTCAGTTGTTCCTGAGAGGATAAGTCAAGAAAAATGGTAACTAAAATTATCCATCACATTTATCAACTGAGGAATCACCAATAACCTTACTGAGAACAGTTTCCTTAGAGTTGTGAGTATAGAAGCTGGATTGCAATCACTTGAGCCAAAAATGACAGGTGAAGTGGGGACATAGCCAGTTGTAGAAAATGTTTTCAAGAGATTTAGTTAAGAAGGAAAGAATGAAGAAAGAGCTGGATCAGGGATTTTAGTAGAGCTTAGTGATCCACGATTGTGTTCAATGGAAAATGTGGCACAGTTTCTTTTCTCCACAAGTGTAGAGTGCAGTATTTTTTTTACTAGGTATAATGTTAGAATTTGGGAACACTTGGTCTTGATAGTACATCTGAATTATCTGTGAAACTTTGTAAGTGTAGATGCCCAAGCCCCACCTCAATTCTACTGGACCAACATTTCTGGGGTGCAGTGAGTCTTCTTTGGTCCTAATTTTCTTCTTATCTTACTGGATACTAGATCTGTTGCCTATGTCCTACCTTATTGAATTGTTTTCTTCTTTATGTCAGCACTGACATACTAAATGCAAGGTGGTACCCAACTCTGTCTGCAATTGCTCAAATTATGATCTGAACACATATCTTTCAACTATTATTCTATTATAGTAGTTAATTCAAGTGTTCTTACTTGTTACTTTGCAAATTGTGAAAATGTCAGCAATACAATTTTCTACCAATTTTGAAATTATGCTTTTTTGCAGCTGCATGTGAATAACAGAAAAACACTATCAGCAGTTTAATTGATAGCAGTTTGTCTTTTTTAAACTTTTATTTTAAGTTCAGTAATGAGATTGCTGGGTCCAGTGGTAGTTCTGTTTTCAGCTCTTTGAAGAATTGTCACATTTCTTTCCACAATCGTTGAACCAATTTACACTCCCACCAACAGTATATAAGTGTTCCCTTTTCTCTGCAATTTGTTTGAGTTCCTTATAGATGCTGAATCTTAGACCTTTGTCAGATGCATAGTTTGTAAAAATCTTCTCCCATTCTGCAAGTTGTCTGTGATGGTTTCTTAAGTATTTTTAACTTAATTAAACTTAAACTCTTAAGTTGAATTAGATCCCATTTGTTAATGCTTGCTTTTGTTGGGATTGCTTCTGGTGTCTTTGTCATGAAGTCTTTGCTAGTTCCTATGTAAGAATGGTACTGCCTAGGTTATCTTCCAGGGTTTTTACAGTTTTTGGTTTTACATTTAAGTATTTTATCTACCTTGAGGAAGGGGTTCAATTTCAACCTTCTGCACATGGCTAGCCAGTTATCCCAGAACCATTTATTGAATAGGGACTCCTTTCCTCATTGCTTGTTTTTGTCACCTTTGTCAAAAATCAGATGGTTCTAGGTGTTTGGCCTTATATTTGGTCTCTCTATTCTGTTCCACTGGTCTATGTGTCTGTTTTTATACCAGTACCATGTTGTTTTGTTTACTATAGCCCTGTAATATTATTTGAAGTCAATTAATGTGATGCCTCCAGCTTTGTTCTTTTTGCTTAGGATTGCCTTGGTTATTCAGACTTTTTTTTGGTTCCATATGAATTTTTAAAATTTTTTTTCTAGTTCTGTGAAGAATGTCATCAGTAATTTGACAGAATAGCATTGAATCTGTAAATTGCTTTGAGCAGTATGGCCATTTTAGTGATATTGATTCTTCCTATCCATGAGCATGGAATGTTTCTTCATTTGTTTGTGTCATCTCCATCTCTGAGTTCTTTGATCAGTGTTTTGTAATTCTCAATGTTGAGATCTTTTGCCTCCGTTATTAGCTGTACTCCTAGGTATTTTATTCTGTTTGTGGCAATTGTGAATTGGATTGATTTCTGATTTGGCTCTTGGCTTGTCTGTTGGTGTATAGGAATGCTAGTGATTTTTGAACATTGATTTTGTATCCTGACACTTTGCTGAAGTTGTTTTTTAGATGAAGGAGCTTTTGGGTCGAGACTCTAGGGTTTTCTGGATAGAATCATGTTGTCTGCCAACAGAATAGTTTGACTTTCTCGTTTCCTATTCGGATGCCCTTTATTTCTTTCTCTTGCCTAATTGCTCTGGCCACAGCTTCCAATACTATGTTGAATAGGAGTGATTAGAAAGGGCATCCTTGTCTTGTGCTGGTTTTCAAGGGAAATGTTTCTAGCTTTTTCCAATTCATTATGGTGCTGGCTGTGGGTTTGTGATAGATGGCTATTATTTTGAGGTATGTTCCTTCAATAACTCGTTTATTGAGGATTTTTAACATGAAACAATGTTGAATTTTATTGAAAGCATTTTCTGCATCTATTGAGATAATCATGTGGTTTTTGTCTTTAGTTCTGTTTACGTGATGAATCACATTTACTGATTTGCATATGTTGAACCAACCTTGCATCCCAGGGATAAAGCCTACTTGAGCATGGTGGATTATCTTTTTGATATGCTGCTAGATTTGGTCTGCAAATATTTTGAGGATTTTTGCATCAATGTGCATCAAGAATATTGCCCTGAAGTTTTCTTTATTTGTTGTGTCTCTGCCAGGTTTTGGTTTCAGGATGATGCTGGCCTCACAGAATGAGTTGAGGAGGAGTCACTGTCCCCAATATTTTGGAATAATTTCAGTAGCAATGCTACCAGCTTTTCCTTGTACATCTGGTAGAACTCGGCTGTGAGTTTCTCTGGGCCTGGGCTTTTTTTGGTTGGTGTTTATTACTGATTCAATTTTGGAGCTCATTCTTGGTTCAGGGAATCAATTTCTTTCTGGTTCAGTCTTAGGAGGGTGTTATGTGTCCAGGAATTTATCCACTTCTTCTTGGTTTTCTAGTTTGTAAGCCTAGAAGTGTTCATAGTAGTCTCTGATGGTTGTTTGTATTTCTATAGGGTCAGTGTTTATGTCCCCTTTGTGATTTCTAATTGTATTTATTTGGATCTTCTTTCTTTTCTTTTTATTAGTCTGTCTAGCAGCCTATCAATCTTATTAGCTTTTTCAAAAAAATGACTCCTGGATTTGCTGATCTTTTGAATTTTTTTGTGGTAGCAATTTGGGAGGGAAAGAACAATGTCTGTTCTAAAGGTTACTTGAAAATCACTCCCTACATTATCAGAGGCCCATTGTTGCGTGGTTATTTCCTGTCTCTTACTATCCATCTTCATATCTAGCTGCAGCAGCTGTGGTTCACACTCTTTGCTTGCCATACTGCAGTTTTGCTATAACTATGTCATGACCAATTACATGTAGTTTATATGAATTCTGATAAAATAGTTTTTGAATTAAAAATTAAAAATAGATTTAAATGAGGAATTGAAAGTACTAGAATAAGAGTATTGATATATAGTCAGAAAAAATGGTCAATATACCAGCAAAAGGAAATAAAATCTATAGACAAGAGCTAGAAATAAATTGATAAATGAGTGCAGAATATGAATGAAATGTCTAAAATGCCATCATGTTTGAGAATTACACAATCTATTTTGCACACATCTCTTCAGTGCAAAATTGGCTTTTTATCAAGAAATTTTTTTTGGTTAAAGTGTTACGAAGAATACAAAAGTAGACCTGCTGTCTGCTCTTGGGGAACAATGAGACAGAGAGTATATATATATATTTTTTATATATATATATAAAATATAAATATAATATAAAATTTATGTTCTTATGGGAACAGAGGATTCAAAAATAAAGATTTTTAATAAATAAATAAAGAATAAACCTAAAGTATAGATAGTTGATTGAAAAGCATAGATTTTTAAACTATCATTTTCTGACTTACCTCAGTCTGTGCTACGCCATTTGTCCACATTACCTAATTTAATATTTCAACAACTCTCTGAATTGAGTCCTAACTTTTGGATAAGATAACTGATATTCACAGGGGTTAGGTAACTTGCCCAAAGTCAGATAGCTAACAAGTTAATTCATGAGTTGACTTTCAAGCTCTTTCTTTCCCACTGGAAAGCTCTTCAGTGATGGAGCCCCAGCTATGATGACTCCAGGCCAGTGCTTATGCCACAGCACAGTCACACCACAATTTGTCCCCACTGAATTGGTCTAAGCAAGGGATTTTGAGTACAGTAAATTTGCACTGAGTTTTTGGGCACATTTTATGTGTAATTGTAATTTGTAGTTAGATACCTTTATTAAGATCATCATGCCCTATTAATTTAACATCTTTTAATGATGTGCATCATGGCCTATTAATTTAACAGTCTGTAATAATGTGCTCACTGTTTATAATATCTAAGCATAAAAGGAAAGGTAGAAAATTATAAATGCACACAAGAAGAAATAAGCTATCTAAAACTGTATTATTAATGAGGTCCCTTTTATATTGCCTTCCAATCAGCATGAAAAACTGATGGAGCCAAGATTCTTACTGTGGCTTATGGGGAAAAGTTGCATGCTTTTATAACTCCCGTGAGTTTCTGGTCTCCACCTTTAGTCTTATCTAAATGATGTTAAAAGTGCTGGGTATCCAGGCTCATCCAGTGTGTTCTTCCTGGATTATCAGAGACTGAGAGAGCACCTATGAAAGGAACAGTACTATAGGAAAAGCAATTCCACGGATCTCCATCTTCCTTATTGATTCTGGTTAACACATAAAACTGCTTCAAGAAGTTCAATATGAAGTCATCCTAGTGTCATTTGTTCAAAGCCTAGGCTCATCATCCATTTATTTATTTATTCATGCATGCATTTATTCAACAGAGTTCATGATTGAGATAATATAAAGAGTAGATTTCAATGGTGTCAGGGAATATGGGAAAGGTTCTGAAAGGCTATGAAGACCCACTTTCAACAAAACAGAGCTAAAACGTGTTGTATAACATGATTAGCGTAGATTAGACTAACTTTAGCTCCTCTTTCTGGTAGCAGAGGTTTCATTTCTTCTGTATTGTTTGTGCGATTAGTTTCTTAGCAGGAATTTTTAATTTCAGTATGTGGCCTCCAATTTTCCTGCCTCCTTACTGGTGCAGTGATTCCCTAGTGTCTTAATAACTACAGAGGCTATGCTCTGCTTAATGAGTGTGAGCTTTAGAGAATAATGTCATTTATGAATGCTTAATGAGTGTTCACAATTAAGAAGGCACTGAAGTTCAAGTTCTTTTTTTTAAAAAAAGACATTTTCCTAATGATACAGCTGCTATTGAAAGAGTTGATAATCTGGAAAAGACGTTGTTTCTTCTGTTTTACAGCTAAAGTTTTGCTCTTACCTTGACAAATTTAAAAAGTATTTGATATATATTTTGATTGCTATTAGAAAAAAACAATCAAAATGCACAATTTAATGGTTTTTAGTTATAAAAATACAGAATTTAAGGGAAAGAGAATGGAAATTATGGAAAATGAAATAAACATAGGATGTCTGTCTCAGTTGTAGACTTGAAAATAATAGTAGAAGATAAGGTATATACTGTCTTATCAATGGAAACAATGATACTTGAAGCAATGTCCTGTGGAACATGATGTATGTGGACAGTGATTTCTAAGTATACCCTATTTTTTTTTTATCAAGCCCATAGCAGAAGTCTTAGAGGCGTTTATAGCATTGAAAACAGTTTAATTTAGAATAAACTCTTACTAAGTAGGAGGACAATGGCCTGCTTATTCCCTTCCTACCTACAAGTTTTTACTTGGTTCCAGGCATATTTTCAATGGAGACACACCAGAGAATTTTATTCTATGTCAGAGGAGGCCAATTACAGTTAAGAAAAGACCGTAAGTGTCTAGAGGTGACCCAAAACATCCCTGATCCAAAGTATGCTGAGTGCCAAATTTGAATCTGACACTGAAGCTCAGGAGTCCTGCACTGTGCAGTTGGTACCTTGACTCTGAGGCCCTTGAAGTCACTCTCTGGGTTCTAAGCCACAGGGAATTAAGTTTCTAAATTTCTGCATCCTGAGTTTCCAGCATTGCCAGGTTGGATTTATAAGCTACAAAAATCTTAGGATTAACATTAGTAAGCCTGATGGCACCTACCACTGAAGCGACTGAGTGGTTAAGGGAAAGGTGGCTAACCTTCATGGATTCAAACCTTCTCTTGCTGCTTAGTTCCTTTCTTTCTTTTTTCACAAAGATGTCACATGTGCTCATGTGTTTACAAATGTACATTGATTATGTTTGTAGACCACCATCACATCACAGGTGAGGAAGACGGTAATCATCAAACCTTTGGGTTGGATGAACTGAAAATAATATTTAGCCCAGATTGATATATAACGTATTGTAAAATGAGATCCCTGGTTGTTTTGTCAAACAAAGTGGCATGAAGATAGTGGACTGTGACACTTGTTGAGCAGGGAAGAATTGGTCTGAAGAATGCTTTATTGTTTATAATGCTTAGTTTCTGGTTTATTTTATTCAATGCAATTGCTCTTCTCCTCAGACCCCCTGTTGAAATTTAAGGTTTTAAATTTGATTATTAAGACTACCTCTTAGCCGCTTTCTCTTCACCTCATTCCCTACCTTCAGCTCCACCCTCTCTGACACATTCAGCACCATATTGCTTCACCTTAGTTGTATTACCCTGTATAACTGCCTCCTCAGTTCTCACATTCTACCACCAAATGCACACATGTTTTCAGCCTCTGCTTGGATCATAATTACTATAATCCCATTGGCTAAAGGAAATTGCATTGCCAAGTTCAAAGTCAATGAATGGTAACGAACATTCTCCCTTTTTAGGGAAGACCTGAAAAGTTACGTGGCAGAGGTACTGAATACATGCTGAATACAGATTTGGGACCAAGAATCCAATCAACCAAGTGAGGATATATGTCTTTTTTTTTTTTTTTTCTATTCAGCCTGTATTGCTGTATAGTAGGACTTGGGAAGCAAGTCCATCAGATAAGCAAGACAGCAGCTCAGACCCCATCAATCTCACAATGTAATGGGGAGGACTGACATGGAGCAACCAAATCACAAGCATGATAATTACTGTGATAAGATCTTTGCCATACAATATTCCTTTTTGTTCTGAGATATCCTTCCCCCTTAAAACCATTTATTTATATGTAATAAGAGTATCAAGACTGACTCAAAGGTCACCTTCTGTGTAAGTTGATTCCAACTATAATCCTTTCTAGTCTATATTCTCTCATTTTTATCAATTCAGATTCTTTGATGCTGTGAGGAGTTTCCTTGTTGATACAGAGTTGGATAGTAGTTGTCAGATTGTGCCATGTGATTGGTCTACACATAACTCAGATGGAGGTAATAGCGGAAGAGGACTAGGCATAGACTGCTGTGAATGTGAAAAGATACTTCCTGCCCATGGTAAGGCCTTGGTAAAAGCTAGCTGCAAGTATCACACTCTGGAGATAGTAACTGTACTTTCTGTTCTTTTTGCTGCCTTTCTAGGATGGAATGCCATTGAATGATTCCCAAAACCAACTTTGCAGTACTCATGGTATCTGAAATTTATTAGAGAGGTATTTCACTGAAGGTCTGGAGATAGTAACTGTATTTTCTGTTCTTTTTTCTGCCTATCTAGGAGGGAATTCCACTGAATGATTCCCAAAATCAACTTTGCAATACTCATGGTATCTCAAATTTATTGGAGAAGTATTTCACCGAAGGTCTCCGAACAAAGTTAAATTTTATTTGTGTCAATTCAGAGGAAAATTATGTTTCATGTGGCACCATGGAAGGGAAATAAAGAGGCAAAGGAAACAGCATCATATCTCCTAAGGGTTGAAACTCATTGTAAATAGGTGCTTTAATTAAGGTTAGTTAGTGACAAGATTAGGACTTATATATCCCCCTTTATTTATTAACAGTTTAGGCAGCATATATTTTAAGGATTTGGCCATCCCACTAATAAAACCTTGAAACCAGAAATAAACAAGTACTGCAAAAGAAAGCTGTGATCAGGTTTGTTTGTTTCTTTCTTTCTTTCTTTCCTTCTTTCTTTCTTTCTTCTCTCTTTCTTTTTTTTTCTTTTTGTGTCCTTGTCACAACAACAATTTTTTAGTTCACCAATTATTCTTTCTTTTTATTATGTCTGGTCATGGTTGAAGCAACTTATAATGAAATAACTGATTGTTTATTTTAAGAGGAAGATCAGACCTAGCATTTTAAGGTTGACACCAACTACAGTGAACCTCTTCATTGAAATGGGTCTGAGCGTGAGTACTGCTTGTCACTGGGCAAGATTGCAGGGGGTCCTATTCACAGAATGCCAGAGACTTCTATCATCCTCAACCCCTCTATTTTGCATTCCGGCAACCTAAGACCCAAAGAAGTTAAATGTGCTGTTTCAGTGCCAGAATGAGCTAGTGGCAGAGCCTGGATTTATTTGAACCCAAATATTCTGTCTGTAACCAGTTTTCCTTGAATCTTGTCAGCTTTCTTCAAGATTTCTTTTGGCAGTTGGAAGTTTTAGATAATGACACCATGTCTTCCATTACCAAGGAAAATCACTCAATGGGTTTAAGTACCAAGAAATATATAGAACTTTATTCTTTAAAGAAATAAATAAGAAGGAAGAAAGGAAAGATAGAAGAAAGAAAGAAAGAAAGAAAAAGAAAGAAAGAAAGAAAGAAAGAAAGAGAGAGAGAGAGAGGGAGGGAGGGAGGGAGGGAGGGAGGGAGGGAGGGAGGACAATTAGATGTGACCTCTGTGGTAGTACATAATGGGTGGGCCGACTGAAAAGAGCCACTCAGCAGTGGGGAAGAATTTCATCAAGGAGACAACACCTTAATGGGACCTTGAAGCATAGGCTGTATTTGACACCATTGTGGAGGGCAATGGGTTTGGGCAGGAAGGGACAAGGATACTGCCAGGACCAAGATGGAGGTTGTCATGGAGAACCAGAGAAAGCAGAAGCCTCAAAGGCACCAAGAGGGGAATGATTCCAAAGCTTTTGTTGCTCTTATTTTGTTCCTCTTATGGAGTCAAACGATATTCTCTTGCCACTCTCTATGTCTATGTGATGATCCTGGCCCAGTGTTCACCTAGAGAGCTTCAGGGATGATGCACACCATCTTAACGGGGATTGCTAGGCCAAACGTCCTTGCCAACATTTCAGTTTCTCAAAAGAAAAAAATTGAGAAAATATCCATTATTCTTTGTTATGCTAATTATATTCACATAAACATATTCTTATACATGTTCCTTTTTTTCTAGTTATTCCATTTATGCTATTTATTTCCACTGGATAGGGCTGTGAATTTTGGAAAAGCAAAGATCATTTATAATGTAACCATATTATGTCTAAATCTCCTAATATTATTTGGTGAATACAATATGAAATTATATTGAATATATGAAAACATGGGAGATAAAGGAAGAAATCACACTCTCACTATCCATGAGTAGCTACTGGGGGCCCCATACTCACTGCCACCCTCATAACCTTATTAAATCCTCTAAGGTCTGTCTCCTCTCTTTTTTAAAATAATCACTCTTCTAGGAACAGAATAATCTAGGATGTAACATTGATTTCGTTCCTTTTGGACTTTTTCTTCAGGGCTGCTATTCTTCTGCTATGTTTCATTTGCTTTCTCAATTCCTCCTGAGTTACAAGGCTTTCTATTTACTCATGTCTTTTTGGTCGTCTCATTTCTATTTGCAGCTGATTCCAAAGCTGTTGTTGCTCTTGTTGTTCCTCCTATGGAGTCAAAGTATATTCTACTCTCTCCATTCTCTGTGTCTAGTCATTATGAGAAATGTGCATTACAACTGTTGTGTATTCTGTATGACATAAGCTTGACCAAACAGCCTGCAATCTTCACAATTATTCTTCCTATGGTACCCTAAATGTTTGCTTAGTGATTACTCAACTTAAAAGCTGAAATCCATTTTTGTATCAAACATAAGCCACTGGGCTTACATTTCCTGTGTATAAGTATTCAAATCAGTGCTACTATATGCATGCAAAATAAAATCATAAGCTTCAGTGACTATCCTGGGTATTTACTAACAATATACCTATGCTAAGTGATGAGTCATGTCTGGGATACCGCATTTTTCTCAGTGAATGCATTTTAAATACCAACAGAACCTAGCTGGAGATTATGTTTAAGTAAAAAAAGATTTAAAGTGTTTCCAATTTTCTAGGTGTGCCAGAGAGCTGCCCACCATGTGGCAACTCATGCTGTCATAGCAGATGGTCATCAAAGGGGTAGCTTAGCACTTATGACTCATCCCTTGCACTGTTGCTATAAAATCTGCCAAGACAATGAAGAAAAGTCTCTTCTCATGAATTCATTCCTCCCTCTCTACTGCCTTCTTGTACTCAATCAAGCCCTCCTATTGACATATATATGTATATATTTTATTCTCCTTGCCCTTTCATCTTCTGTTCTATCTCTAGTCTTCCTGTCGTTGCTAAATGTCATGAAGAATAGACTTCACATCTTCACTACTCCTTACCACTCAACTCCACTGTCTTGTTTCTGCTTCTAACAGTACCTGCTAATTGACATGATGCTGCTCTTTCAGAGTCCCTAATGAATATCCTATTGCAAAATCCAGCGGCCCCTTTCCCAGCCCTCACACTCATGAAATTTTCCAGAGTTAACCATTCATTCCTTCCCCTACTTAATTTCTATGACACTGCTCTTTTTATCTCTTCTTCTTCTCCTTCTTCCTCTCCTTCTCCTTCTCCTTCTTCTTCTCAGTATCTACTTCTGACCTTCTTTTTCTTAACCTGCACTTTAAATGTAGAATTCTTGGTATTCTCTGTCCCTATGTGTTCTCCCTGCATGATCTCAGACACTTCTCCAACCATTATCTACCCTCAGATGATTTGAAATTTGTATTGTATATACCAGTTATTTTCCTAGGCTCCACATTTACATATGTAGCAGCTTGATGGGCACAGATGTTCCTCTGGACATCCAAATTCAATGTGTTCAAAGTGCAATTGGACTGTGAGGAGATAACACAAGAGCATGGCCTTTGTCTTCAGATGGACCAGGGTTAGATCTCTGGCTCTTAGTTGCTACAGGACCTTGGAAAACATGCTTGAACTTCTTGTGCATCTGTAAAATGAAAACTGCCAAACAGGTCCCCAACCCCTGGGCCACAGACTGGTACTGGTTTGGTCCATGACCTGTTGGGAACCTGGCTGCACAGCAGGAGGTGAGTGGTGGGCTAGCATTACCACCTGGAGCTCAGCCTCCTGTCAGATCAGAAGTGGCACTGGATTCTTATCGGGGGAACCCACCCCCCAATATTTCAACATAGGTTCTTTCTATTTTCCCTAAGTGTTGGCCAGTCTGAGAAATAAAGAGAAAGACCACAAAGAGAGGAATTTTATAGTTGGGCCACCAGGGGTGACATCACATATCGGTAGGTCCGTGATGCCCACCTGAGCCGCAAAACCAGCAAGTTTTTATTAGGGATTTCAAAAGGGAAGAGGGTGTACGAACAGGGAGTAGGTCACATGCTTCAAGGGGCAAAAGGCAAAGCAAAGATCACATGCTTCTGAGGAAACAGGACCAAGGCGAAATCAGAAACTCCTGATAAGGGTCTATGTTCAGCGGTGCACGTATTGTCTTGATAAACATCTTAACAGAAAACAGGGTTCGAGAGCAGAGAACTTGTCTGACCTCAAATTTACCAGGGCTGGGGTTTCCCAATCCTAGTAAGCCTGAGGGTACTGCAGGAGACCAGGGCGTATCTCAGTCCTTATCTCAACCGCATAGGACAGACACTCCCAGAGCAGCCGTTTATAGACCTCCCCGCAGGAATGCAATTTTTTTTTTTTTTAATTTTTATTTTATTTTATTTTATTTTTATTTTTATTTTTTTTCCAGTTCGCACATGGAAATATATTTTTTGTAGCATTGTTTAAAATAGAGGAAAAATGCAATCAATAAAAGAATGGTTAAGTCAATTCTAATATTCCATCCTATAAGACACTATGTCTCAATTTCTTTTTTGTTGTTGTTGTTTTGATTTTTTTTTTTTTTTTTTTACTTCTCATTATTATACTTTAGGTTTTATGGTACATGTATGCAATGTGCAGGTTAGTTACATATGTATACATGTGCCATGCTGGTGCAATTCTTTTCCTAGGGTCTTAACATTATATTCCCTGGTAGGAAAAGAATTTAGCAATATCTCCTCTACTTGCATGTCCATTTATAGGCTCTCTGCAAGAAGAAAAATATGGCTCTTTTAGCCCAACCCCGCAGGCAGTCAGACCTTATGGTTGTCTTCCCTTGTTCCCTAAAATCACTGTTATTCTGTTCATTTTCAAGGTGCAGTGATTTCATACTGTTCCAACACACGTTTACAATCAATTTGTACAATTAACATAATCATCACAGGGTCCTGAGGTAATGTACATCCTCAGTTTATGAAGATAACAGGATTAAGAGATTAAAGTAAGACAGATGCAAGAAATTATAAGAGTATTATTAGGGAAGTGATAAATATCCATGAAATCTTCACAATTTATATTCCTCTGCCATGGCTCCAGCAAGTCCCTCCATTCGGGGTCCCTGACTTCCCACAACAGATTCTCATAGGAGTGTGAACTGTATTGTGAACTGCACATGCAAGGGATCTGGGTTGCATGCTCCTTATGAGAATCTATGCTTATTGAATCTGAGGTAGAACAGTTTCATCCTGAAACCGTCCCCCTACCACCAGTCTGTGGAAAAATTGTCTTCCACAAAACCAGTCCATAGTGGTTGGGGACCACTGCTATAAAACCTACTTTGCAGAATAACTATGAATATAAAATATCTGAAACAAAACCTGGAAAATTGCTGTCCCTTAATACATATGAGATATTCTGCTATACTACCTTCTCTCCAATGACTCTTCCACCTATTGTACTCCTATTCCTTTAATCATATCATCATCCCATAGTCATTTCCTCTTCCTTCTATCCCAATCCTCACATCTAATCACTGGTCATGTCATGTAGATTCTGTTTCTCTAGATTCCATAGAGTCCACCCTTAGCTGTCTATATTTTGCTTCTTATTTGTTCCTGGATTGTTGCAATAACAGTCAAATTGATTTCTCTGTTTTCCATAAATGGAAAACCAAACCATCCATTATTTCATTATCAGAGTTTTGCTGTTTTCATTTTCAGGAAACACAGCAATACTCAGGTTATTCTTCTTAAAACCCTTCAGTAGCTCTATGTTGCCTATAGCATGATGCTATAATTCCTTTAGCTGTCAATGTCCCTTACAGTGTTATAATTACTGTCTTTCCAGACTGTTCCCTCACTACTTCTCTTTCTGCTCTAGTAACACCAGGGTTCTCAATGTCTCTCAAACAAGCTATCCAGGTTAATGACATTCTTTCAGTTTTGAATGCTCTTCTTCCCGGAATAAAATGCCAGTTACTTTAGCCAGGTCTTCCTTTTTGTTCCTATAACACTTCAATCTCTGTTTTCATTCTGCATTTATTGTAGTTAATAAGCATTTTCTCCCCACAAGCTAAGTCCTTTGAAATCAGACTAGATAAAGGCAATAAAGGTAGTAAAAAAGAAATTCAAATGCTAAAGGAAGAACCAAGAAATGTAATTATGTGAACGATAAGGTCAATACAGCAATAAGGGCAATTACTGTGGCTATGCACAAAACTTCACTGTGAAACATATATCAGTTAAGATTTGGTTATTAATTCATTCACTTCACAAATAATTTTGGGGTGAATTCCTTGTGTCTAGCCCTAGGTATTGAAAAGCAACTAACAAGACTGTTCTGGCTCCTACTCAGAAAAAAATTATGGGAAAAAGTTATATACTTCAAACAACCTTAGAGGAATATGTACAACAGTTCATGATGCAAAGCAAAATTTCTCCTGGTACTAAAGTTTGAGAAAACTTTCTCATTAGGAACATAATGTAGGGGATATTGAGTGAAATAATGTATAAGGTCCTCAATAATAATCTTATAATAAATATAGAAGCATGGTTTTATATGACTGTTAAGGTATAACATTGAAAATCATTTATATCCCCTGCTCTATAGAATGCCTTTACATACTGGGGACTTGCTAAATAGTTGTTGAAATCAAGCACTATGATCTGACTTTGTTGATCTTTTTTCAAATACTGATAGATCCATATCCAGTAGTATCATTGGTATCTTAATCAAAATGGCTTTGTGAATTTATTTATTTGGCACCAAAGAATCTTTGTCTGATGGCCTATATGTATTAGTTTCCCATTGCTGCTACAACAAATCACCACACAATAGGTGGCTTAAAATAACCAAATTTATGTTATAAGTCTGTAGTTTAGAAGTCCCATATAGTTCTCAGTGGGCTAAAATCAAGACTCTGGCAGGGCTGGATTCTTTTATGGTGACTCTAAGGCAGAATCTGTTTCCCTTCCTTTTCTAGCCTCAAGAGGCTACCCATATTCTTTGACATATGGCACTCTTCCTCCATCTTTTAAGCCAATAGTGTTGCATCACTCTGATCATTACTACATACTCATATTTTCCTCTAACTGCAGCTGAAAAAGATTCTCTGCTTTAAAGGACTCATGTGATTATATTGGACACTTCTGGATAAATCAGGATAACCTCCCCATAACAAGATCCTTAGCTTAATCACATATGCAAAGTCTTTTGTCATATAATATATTTACAGGTTTCAGGGATCCGTATGAGAATATTGGGGGGGGACATTGTTTCACCTGCCATACATCTTACTGTCATGTTCTAATTTATAATAGAGACTATGAATTCCAAAATGCCATTTCAAACAAGCAAATTGCCTGATGTAATTCTACACCCCTCCCCTAAAACAACAGCAACAAAGATTACATTTCCTTAGAATGCATGGGTACTTGCAATTTGTGCATGTGCAACTTAGGACATGTGAATTATTATTTTTTCTGCTTTTTCTTTTTTTTTTTTTTTTTGAGACAGAGTCTTGTTCTGTCACCCAGGCTGGAGTGCAGTGGTGTGATCTCGGCTCTCTGCAACCTCTACCTCTCCGGTTCAAGCTATTCTTTTGCCTCAGCCTCCCGAGTAGCAGGGACTACAGGCACACACCACTACACCCTGCTAATTGTTGTATTTTTAGTAGAGACAGGGTTTCACCATATTGGCCAGGCTGGTCTCGAACTCCTGACCTCGTGTTCTGCTCATCTCAGCCTCCCAAAGTGCTGGGATTACAGGCGTGAGCCACCACACCCAGACTTTTACTGCTTTTGTAAGGTTAGACTTTGGAATTAAAAGAGAGTGTCTGAGGTGACCAAGTCAGAATTTGCTCCTTTACAGAGAACATTGGAGATCCCTCTTTCCCTCTCTTTCTAATGTTATGCATTTCTCGACACCTGATGTAGAATTGATAATGGGTTGAAAGTATCTTTTCCATTTCTTTGACTACAGCAAAATGAAGCCATAAAAATATCTACCAACCCTGGGAAGTTCTTGCATAAATGACTGCTGTTTATTGCTAATGTAAAATGTTTTTGATTGTGAACATGCTGCTATGTGATCTTCTGAATAAAGATAATTTTATACTGTGTGAATAATTTCCCTTTGTTTTCCAAAGTGTTTGAGTGGTTAGAAAAAATATTTTTATTATATGTCTGTCAGTTTCACTATACAAAATTGAAACAATCTTGGAAGTTATGAGTACAACCAGATGGATGAAGATTTCTGATTCCAGTCTGGAATGTGAACAAAGTGTAAAATGCTGTTTGTGGATTATGAGTTATTTACTAGGACTTATCTTAGAACAACGTAATCAGTACCTCAGCAACTATCTAGTTCTGCACACAGCAGGCGCTCATTAAATGTTTATTATTTGAATAAGAGAATCATTTTATCTTTCTTCCTGTCAATAGTTGTTCAATTCTATTCTTCCCAGTCAGTGCCTCATACTACAATTGTTCATCCTGTACCTAAAATTAATACACACTCCCAAATTTGTTACATTGTTTTGGAAAATACATGACTCAGCCTTTTTGCTAAATGCTATACCTTTCCAGAAGCCTTATAATTATACTTTGTTAATTGCAAACCACAAAGCTGCCATCATTTCTTTCTCTCTCTCTTTGTAAAAAAAATGGTATCACAGAATAGATAAAGAAGCCATGATTTATATGACTCTCTTTTCCTTTCTGTTACAAACTTGTTTCCCTCTCCCACAATAGGAAGAAATTATTAGGCAGATTAAAAGCTTTTCCTTGTGGAATCTGTAAAAGAAGTGATGCTTGTACTCGGCTCCCCACTGCAAAGGCCACCAACACAGTAAGGGATGGCAGAAAGGACACGGAAAAAGAGATGCAGGCTGAGATTGAATCCAGTGACCTTTGGAGAGATTCTGTTGGCTCATGCACCAGTGCTTGAAAGTTCTGTGTTTCACATAGGCTCAAAATAAAAGGATGGAGGAAGATCTACCAAGCAAATGGAAAGCAAAAAAAGGCAGGGGTTGCAATCCTAGTCTCTGATCAAACAGACTTTAAACCAACAAAGATCAAAAGAGACAAAGAAGGCCATTACATAATGGTAAAGGGATCAATTCAACAAGAAGAGCTAACTATCCTAAATATATATGCACCCAATACAGGGGCACCCAGATTCATAAAGCAAGTCCTGAGTGACCTACAAAGAGACTTAGACTCCCACACATTAATAATGGGAGACTTTAACACCCCACTGTCAACATTAGACAGATCAACGAGACAGAAAGTCAACAAGGATACCCAGGAATTGAACTCAGCTCTGCACCAAGCGGACCTAATAGACATCTACAGAACTCTCCACCCCAAATCAACAGAATATACATTTTCTTCAGCACAACACCACACCTATTCCAAAATTGACCACATACTTGGAAGTAAAGCGCTCCTCAGTAACTGTAAAAGAACAGAAATTATAACAAACTATCTCTCAGATCACAGTGCAATCAAGCTAGAACTCAGGATTAAAAATCTCACTCAAAACCGCTCAACTACATGGAAACTGAACAACCTCCTCCTGAATGACTACTGGGTACATAACGAAATGAAGGCAGGAATAAAGATGTTCTTTGAAACCAATGAGAACAAAGACACAACATACCAGAATCTCTGGGACACATTCAAAGCAGTGTGTAGAGGGAAATTTATAGCACTAAATGCCCATAAGAGAAAGCAGGAAAGATCCAAAATTGACACCCTAACATCACAATTAAAAGAACTAGAAAAGCAAGAGCAAACACATTCAAAAGCTAGCAGAAGGCAAGAAATAACTAAAATCAGAGCAGAACTGAAGGAAATAGAGACACAAAAAACCTTTCAAAAAATTAATGAATCCAGGAGCTGGTTTTTTGAAAGGATCAACAAAATCGATAGACCGCTAGCAAGACTAATAAAGAAAAAAAGAGAGAAGAATCAAATAGATGCAATAAAAAATGATAAAGGGGATATCACCACCAATCCCACAGAAATACAAACTACCGTCAGAGAATACTACAAACACCTCTACGCAAAGAAACTAGAAAATCTAGAAGAAATGGATGAATTCCTCAACACATACACCCTCCCAAGACTAAACCAGGAAGAAGTTGAATCTCTGAATAGACCAATAACAGGAGCTGAAATTATGGCAATAATCAATAGCTTACCAACCAAAAAAAGTCCAGGACCAGATGGGTTCACACCTGAATTCTACCAGAGGTACAAGGAGGAAGTGGTACCATTCCTTCTGAAACTATTCCAATCAATAGAAAAAGAGGGAATCCTCCCTAACTCATTTGATGAGGCCAGCATCATCCTGATACCAAAGCCAGGCAGAGACAAAACCAGAAAAGAGAATTTTAGACCAATATCCTTGATGAACATTGATGCAAAAATCCTCAATAAAATACTGGCAAACCGAATCCAGCAGCACATCCAAAAGCTTATCCACCATGATCAAGTGGGCTTCATCCCTGGGACGCAAGGCTGCTTCAATATACGCAAATCAATAAATGTAATCCAGCATATAAACAGAACCAAAGACAAATACCACATGATTATCTCAACAGATGCAGAAAAGGCCTTTGACAAAATTCAACAACACTTCATGCTAAAAACTCTCAAAAAATTAGGTATTGATGGGACGCATCTCAAAATAATAAGATCTATCTATGACAAACCCACAGCCAATATTATACTGAATGCGCAAAAACTGGAAGCATTCCCTTTGAAAACCGGCACAAGACAGGGATGCCCTCTCTCACCACTTCTATTCAACATAGTGTTGGAAGTTCTGGCCAGGGCAATTAGGCAGGAGAAGGAAATAAAGGGTATTCAATTAGGAAAAGAGGAAGTCAAATTGTCCCTGTTTGCAGATGACATGATTGTATATCTAGAAAACCCCATTGTCTCAGTCCAAAATCTTCTTAAGCTGATAAGCAACTTCAGCAAAGTCTCAGGATACGAAATCAATGTACAAAAATCACAAGCATTCTTATACACCAATAACAGACAAACAGCCAAATCGTGAGTGAACTCCCATTCACAATTGCTTCAAAGAGAATAAAATACCTAGGAATCCAACTTACAAGGGATGTGAAGGACCTCTTCAAGGAGAACTACAAACCACTGCTCAAGGAAATAGGATACAAACAAATGGAAGAACATTCCATGCTCATGGGTAGGAAGAATCAATATCATGAAAATGACCATACTGCCCAAGGTAATTTACAGATTCAATGCCATCCCCATCAAGCTACCAATGAGTTTCTTCACAGAATTGGAAAAAACTACTTTAAAGTTCATATGAAACCAAAAAAGAGCCCGCATCGCCAAGTCAATCCTAAGCCAAAAGAACAAAGCTGGAGGCATCATGCTACCTGACTTCAAACTATACTACAAGGCTACAGTAACCAAAACAGCATGGTTCCGGTACCAAAACAGGGATATAGATCAATGGAACAGAACAGAGCCATCAGAAATAATGCCACATATCTACAACTATCTGATCTTTGACAAACCTGAGAAAAACAGGAAATGGGGAAAGGATTCCCTATTTAATAAATGGTGCTGGGAAAACTGGCTAGCCATATGTAGAAAGCTGAAACTGGATCCCTTCCTTACACCTTATACAAAAATTAATTCAAGATGGATTAAAGACTTAAACGTTAGACCTAAAACCATAAAAACCCTAGAAGAAAACCTAGGCATTACCATTCAGGACATAGGCATGGGCAAGGACTTCATGTCTAAAACACCAAAAGCAGTGGCAACAAAAGCCAAAATTGACAAATGGGATCTCATTAAACTAAAGAGCTTCTGCACAGCAAAAGAAACTACCATTACAGTGAACAGGCAACCTACAAAATAGGAGACAATTTTCGCAACCTACTCATCTGACAAAGGGCTAATATCCAGAATCTACAATGAACTCAAACAAATTTACAACAAACAAACAAACAACCCCATCAAAAAGTGGGCAAAGGACATGAACAGACACTTCTCAGAAGAAGACATTTATGCAGCCAAAAAACACATGAAAAAATGCTTACCATCACTGGCCATCAGAGAAATGCAAATCAAAACCACAATGAGATACCATCTCACACCAGTTAGAATGGCAATCATTAAAAATTCAGGAAACAACAGGTGCTGGAGAGGATGTGGAGAAATAGGAACACTTTTACACTGTTGGTGGGACTGTAAACTAGTTCAACCATTGTGGAAGTCAGTGTGGCGATTCCTCAGGGATCTAGAACTAGAAATTCCATTTGACCCAGCCATCCCATTACTGGGTATATACCCAAAGGACTATAAATCATGCTGCTATAAAGAAACGTGCACACGTATGTTTATTGCGGCATTATTCACAATAGCAAAGACTTGGAACCAACCCAAATGTCCAACAATGATAGACTGGATTAAGAAAATGTGGCACATATACACCATGGAATACTATGCAGCCATAAAAAAGGATGAGTTCACGTCCTTTGTAGGGACATGGATGAAATTGGAAATCATCATTCTCAGTAAACTATCGCAAGAACAAAAAACCAAACACTGCATATTCTCACTCATAGGTGGGAATTGAACAATGAGAACACATGGACACAGGAAGGGGAACATCAGACTCTGGGGACTGTTGTGGGGTGGGGGGAGTGGGGAGGGATTGCATTGGGAGATATACCTAATGCTAGATGAGGAGTTAGTGGGTGCAGCGCACCAGCATGGCACATGTATACATAAGTAACTAACCTGCACATTGCGCACATGTACCATAAAACCTAAAGTGTAATAATAATAAATAAATAAATAAAAAGAAAGTTCTGTGTTTTAGTTTCACGGTATAAAAGTGTGCTGAAAAACATCTCAGTATGTTATCTTTTAGGCTCATCTGAGACAGATATCCGTCAAAGGTAGCGATTGGGCTTCCTAAGGGAACGTGATATGTTATTCCTTGCAGGAAATAATTCTTTATATGTCCCATTCCCTAGATAGCTATTGAAATTTGTGTGCCAGGCTGTGGAGAAAGTAGTTCTGTGAAAACCTGGGAAGAATCTGATTAGAGAGTGGTGAACCCTCCCTGCAAATGCAGAGGAAGCACAAGGAAGAGGAAGGCAATCCCTTCAGGTGGTGACCCTAAATCATTCCAGTCCAACCCTTCACAACAGAGGGACATTTTTTTTGCTCAGTTATGGCAGGTTCTCCATTTGCAACAATTTGCTTTAGACCCATTCTTGCCCCTCCTCCTCCACCTTGGACATCACTCTTTTGGACCTTCTTTTCACTTTACAGCTCACTCAAGCCAAGTCACAAACATTAGTTTTCCTTTGCTGCACATCACAAAAGCCCCATCCATCCTCAAGTTAGGATGTGGCTTCTGTGACAACCCTCAGAGCCACAAGCCAAGCCTCTCATTGTCCGCGGACCAGTTAGTCATGCCTACTTGGTTTGCCTCCCTGGTTTGTTGGGAGAGCTTGATAAAATAATATGTTTGACATGCATGGCCAGCTCCAAAGTGTTCTTCAAAGACGACAGAGTCAATCTTCTGTAAAGATGGTGATTAGTCCCTCACTGTCTTCACCTCTCAGCCAGGCTTCTGTGTTCATGTGAGTTTTATTATGGATTTTCTTTCAGAATGGTGATAATTTAGCATGACATTTTTAATACATATTTTTAAGTTACAATTTATTGAAGTGTAACATAAATACAGAAACATACACCAATTTCAAGTGTGTGGTGGAATTAATTTTCACGAAGTCAGGGTACCCATATAACAAACATCGAGATCAGGAAATAGGACATTACCGTCGTCAGTGCCCTGAGGCACAACTCATGCCCCTCACAATTCAAGAGGTTTCTAAAACAGTGTCTTTTGGGAATCCACTGACTTCTCTACGTAGTCATCTATGGTCTCCCCAGTATGCATGGTTCTGTATATCTTTAGTGAGAAGGTCACTTTCTCTGCAGGGTGTAGCCTACAGCCTTTTTGGGGAAGCAAAAATACCTACAACAAGTGAAGGACATTTAAAGGATTGAACTCCAATGTGTGCAAAATCAGCATGAACTCTACATGTGATGACTAAGGCATTGTTCATAGAGAGTAGGAGATAATCATGTGGGGTGGGGAGGGGGTCCCAAGAAAAGCTTTGTCAGAAGCTGGAAAGGTATTATAGAGATATTTCTTCTTCTTATCCCTCACCTCACCCTATACTTTGCACCCCAGATCCTGTTTTGCTGTCTTATATTAACTTTGACCACCCGCCACACCCATCTATCCAGGAAGAGTTCCATCCGGCAAGATATGCAGCCCTAGTTCTTTTCCTCCCTTATCCACTACCTTGCTTATTGCTGAGCTTCCCCTCTCTGCTCCTTTCCTTTACTGTCAATGGTGCATGTCTCCGACTTAATAAAAACAGCCTTGGGTTTTGTATTTCTAATCTATGGGCTATTAATGAAATGCAGCAGTGGTTTCATCCTTATCTCTAACCACCATGAGCATCCAAGTGCCAAGTGTATATTGCGATCACTAAATTGCCATGAGACACAGGCCCACAATTCCAGGAATGTGCCATTTGCCATAAAGCTATATCTGAAATTGCTATTAACTCTTTCCTCTGACTGGTTCTTCTACTAGGAATTTTCTTTCTTATTGTAACTCTCCTAAATATTATATTATCCATAGTTCTCTATTACTAGCCTCATTTATATTGAGACTTTTTAGACATTTCATTAAGTCACTCACTCCATGAAGACCAATTATGGCAAAGCACCTATTATAGGCAAAGCATTCTATTAGGTGCAGGGAAATAATAATAATTAGCATATGGATCTTGCTTTTGAACAAATTACCAAGGGACATAGGAAATGTGCATAAATATGTATATTTTAAGTGACCAAAAGGATTGACAGATAATGATATGGATGGCTGAGAGATGAGAAGTGAGGAGTGATTCCTTAGGACTGGGTGGATGAAAGAAAACCTCATGAAGGAAGTGACATTTTAAGAGGGCCTTAAAAGTTGGGTTGATTTTGGAATATATGATGATTTGGTAATCTTGGTGGTGGAATCAGGATGAATAAGAGAAAAGTGAAGACCAAACTGAGTTTGTATAAAGAACAGTGAATAGTTAGGTATTGTATATGTTAGAAATGCTTGCAGGTGAAAGGAACATCAACATCAAAAACAACAAACGCTACCAAACTAGCTCAAACTGAAAGGGCATTAAGGGTGTATTTTGAAAAAATCCTGGAGGTATTTTGTCCCAGACTGACCACCACCTTCATTCTTTGTTCAGGGCCAGCTTTGTCATCAAGGGCTAGCCTTCTCCTCTTCTTCCACTCCATCATTCTTAGCACATCAGCTCTTGATGTCAGCTTACCATGACAACTCATGGCAGTGCAGAAGCACCTGTCCATCTCTAGGTCAATTGCTGGGAAGGTGATGGGTTTGTTATGATTTTCTGGGATTAACTGTATTCAGGGCCCTTATGAAAATACAGTTTGTTAACAAAAGGAAAGATAAGAAAGAAGAGGAAGAGGAGGAAGAGGAAGGAGAAAGGAAGCAGAAGGTGGAAGTGAATAAGAATAAAAAGAAAAGATTGAGGAGGAGGTGGAAGAGGAGAAAGGAGAAAATGGCTTAAAACTTGAGTTTTAGGGGCACAGTAGATCATTTTGGCTACAAATTGTGATCATATTATGGGTAAACTGGCAAATCCCATGGTCAGCTTTCAGTCTTTTTCCTTGACCTCTTCTTTCACCTGTTGGACTCTGTTGACTCACCTTCCCCCTCTGTCCTGCTTTTTCCTGTGTTTACTTCCTAAGCTCTGGCTGCTCCTTTTCAAGGTTGTTTGCTGGTGTCCGCCTTCTGTTTCCCACATAAGTGGCAGTGCTCCCAGGTTTCTGTCCAGGTCCTCTCTTCTCAGTCCTCCTAAGGAAACCCACATAAACTCAACAACCTTATACACATTGCTCTTAAACCCCCAGCACAAATCTTTAACTGCTCTTTCTGCCTTGGATCTGCCTCCCCACACCCTCCCCATGTAGCTCAGCCTCTGTGGCTTCCCTCAAGCTTTCCCCACACCCTGGAATTCCACACACTTTGTTTCGTGTTGTCCGACAAATCACTTCTCATTCAAGAGGAATTTATTTCAGGTTGCCTCTCTGCAGTCTAGTTCCTACCGCCTTCTGCAGGGTTCCCTGAGCCCTCCCCGACCTCTTCAGTGCCTCTCTTCATGCTCACTTCACTGTACTTAGTCACTGATTCAGGGACCAGCAACTCTCTAGGTCACTCCAAGACCATTGCAGCCTGCCCGTTGCAGGCCACTCTCAGATGCCACCCAGATCCCTGGAATAGTCTTCTTATCAACCTCCTTGCAGCCCTCTGGCTGTTCTCCAAATTGTGCTTTATGTGGTAGCAAAGTGATCTTTTCTAAACAATAGTGGTGTGATGACTATCCTCTGCCCAAAATCTTTCCAAGGCTTCCTGATATTCTCAGGAGGAAGACAAAGGCCCTGACAGTTCATACAGAGCCCTACAAGGGGCCTCCCTCTTCCACCTTGATGTACATTTGTCTCCCTCTTGCTTTCTCTACCACAGTTCCACTGGCCTTCTTTCATTTACTCCAAAGTGGCGTGCCATCTACCTTCCTCCACAGGATCTTTACAAATGCTTTTCTTTGCCTGGAATGTCTATCTTCTCCACCTTCATCACACTAGCTGCTACTCATCTATCTGATTGCAGCTCAAGAGGTACTGCCTTGGGAAAGCCTTTCTTAACATTTGGATCCCTGACTTCATGGCGCCTTGTCTCACTCATTCATTGTGCTTGTCATTATTTATGACCATGGAATTGTTTTTGTGATTGTTTGATTAATATCTGTTTCCCTCTCTAAACAGTCATCTCTGTAAGAGCAGCAGCTGGGGCTATTTTGCTGATGCTTTTATTCCCACTATCTTGTATGGCACTTGGCATGTCATAGACACTTAATAAATATAGTGCTTTTAGCAAAATGAACTTTCTATTTTATACCATGAAATTCTGGGAAACTGAGACAAGCCTGGTTTAATGCTATATTCCGAGGACCTTGAAGAGTTTTTATCTATTAATATTGCTAAAATCATTGATAAATGATTGATTTAAGAAGGCATTGTGGATATCAGGCTAATGAATTTGTGATTATTGATGGAAGACTGTGTGTTTGTAGGCGTTTATTGCCCTATCCAGCTAATCCCAGATACCCTCACCCAGTATTTCTCTGTAATGTTCCTAATCCATTCTTTCTGCCTCAGTTTTCTCTTTTAAATGGTCAGTGAGGGCCTGGAAACATGTTCTCACTTCTGGTCCGACCAAGGAAGCAGAACTTTTCTAATATGTGACCATGGTTTCCCCGGTTTTGAGGGATTTGATGTTCTAAGATGCCTCTGTCTTGCCAACTTTGTAGTCTGTTCTGTTTCAGTCTGTTACTTATTGTGGTTTTTTAATTCTCCAAACTGCCTCTCTTAATCTCAAATTCCACTATTCTACTTGCTAAGTCCTTTCATCTAGAAGTGACACTGGGGAAGGAGGCACATTGAACACTTTCATGGACCCAGGTCCTAAATGGCAATGTGTACTTAGCTGTGAACAAACTGTGTTAGTACTGAAGCTGCTGCCACAAAGAAAACTGTGTCTTTCACCTGCAGAGTCTATTTATGTGACCACATGTTTAAGCTCAGGTAAATCTTCAGTATCCTCTCATCCTGCCTTTCCTTTCTGATTAGGAAATCTTTTATTTATCATGGTTTTCATTTTCTCTGAACAGATGGTGCATTACCAACAAGTGACAAATGACTATCCTCCCAATAAGTATTTAGAAACAAATAAATTAACCACAAGAAATATGGCAGCAGGGTGAGTAAGAAACTCACTAAGTAAATGAGTTTATCACATTATTTGCTTCCCTACTGGCATCATAAGGTTCACTTTTGAAAAATATATATAAAATAGTCAAAGAAACTGATTTAGACAGATCAGTTAACCTCATATATATTTCCTCCAAACACAATTATTGGGAAAAATAACTAATCTTTTCTTGTCAAAGCATTTGCTTTCCTAGAAGACAGCAGAGTTCTGTTTAGCCTCATGTAAGGAAATAGTGTAATGCATTGTGATAAATAGATGCCTCACACCTTTCTAGGAAAGAAAAATGTGGAGGCCTTTGACTGCAACTAGATGGACTGAAGCTAAATGTAACTATCTCCGTCAGCAAAATAGACCCAGTTGCTGCTCTCACAGAGATTGCAATTTAGAGGGGGAAACAGATATTAATCAAACAATCACAAAAACATGGTCATAAATGTAAGCACAATGAATGAGTGAGAAAAGCTCCATGAAGTCATGAATTTGAATGATAAGAAAGGCCTCTTCCAGGAAGCGATTCTTGAGCTGCAATCAGATAGATGAGTAGGAGTTACTGTGGTAAAGGTGGAGAAGATAGACAAACATTCCAGGAAAAGGAAAGAGCATTTGTGGCCGGGCACAGTTGCTCACACCTGTAATCCCAGCACTTTGGGAGCCTGAAGTGGGCAGATACTTGAGCCAAGGAGTTTGAGATTAGCCTGGAGAAGATGGAGAAATCCCATCTCTTCAAAAAAAAATACAAAAATTAGCTAGATGTGGTGGCACACACATGTAGTTGCAACTATTAGGGAGGCTGAGGTGGGAGGATCGTTTGACCCTAAGAGGTTAAGGCTGCAGTTGCCACTGCACTCCAGCCTGGGCGAGAGAGTGAAACCTGTCTCAAAAAAAAAAAAAAAGCATAAAAGCATTTGTAAAGACCCGATGGAGGAAGGAGATGACGTGGCACTTAGGAGTAAATGAAAGAAGGCCAATGGAGTTGTGGCACAGAAAGCAAGAAGGAGACAAATGTGCATCGGTGTGGAAGAGAGAGGCCCCTTGCAGGGCTCGATGTGAAATGTTAGGGCCTTCCAAGAGTTCCTGTTATTCTTTCTCCTAAGACTAACAGGAATACTTGGACAGGTGCTTTCAGCAGAGAACTCCCAGCTTACTCTCATTGTTTGTAAAAGCTCATCTTGCAACTAAAGGCATTATATCTTCAAAGCTGCATTCTATGACATCCACTCATGCTCAGCATCAGAGTATGCACTCAGACATTCTAGATGTAAGCTATAGATACTTGTTTTTTTTTTAATGTTTTTAGATAATGCCACCAATTCTGATTCTCTGAAATATTTCAACCTATGAGATGTGCTTTAAAACATACATGCTTTGGATGAAAATGCCATAAAATGGAAATATGATATACCCTATAAATAGACGAAATTGTATATAAGAACATCTTAGGAAGAGGGTAAAATTAAATCAGTAACTGAAACAGTAATTGTGAAATATTGTTATATTTCCTCACTTTTCACAGATACTTCACTGATAAAAAGGGAAACAAAATATGAGATTGTTAGTCACATGATTTCCTTCCCATGAACAACAGTTACACACTTAAATGTAGGCTGATAGTAGTTCAGAGTCCACACTTCTTTGAGAAGTTCATGTTCTGCCTGAGTTAGTCATAGCAAAGTGAATAAATAATTCATGTGTTACTAATCCCCACCCTTCCTAGATGGATGTAGTGTAAGGGATGTTAATACACCTAAAAGCAAAACATGGAAATTCTAACTTCAGGGATGAGCGTGGAGCTAGGCGGCCTGTTCCACCGATCTCTCTTTCCGTCTCTCCTGAATCGTCAACATTCAAAGTTGCAGTGGCATCTCATATCTTTGAAAAGAATTCCACCTAGATCTCACTTTCCCTTCAGCTTTCAGGTCCTTCCACCCCAAAAGTATCTATAATGATATATGAGTGATATGTGATTACGTATTGATATAATCATAATCCTTAGTTTGTGAATTAATTTTCGTTTCCTCCCCCAGTCCTCCCTGACTACCACTCCCTTGTCCCTGTCCACTTCCAAAGGCTCTACCATCATAATCACGAATATATCCTTGACTGTAATATATCATGACAATATTGTTTTGCCTGGGTATGTTTTCACAAAAACAAAATTATGCTACATTTTAAGAAAAGAAAATTGTGCTAAAGAGTCATTCTGACCTTAATTTTTCTATATTCAACACTTTTAAAACTATTCAAGTTTCTACATGTATTTTTGAAAAATTTATTTTTTAGTTAGCAAATAAAAAGTATATATATTTATGGTGTGCAACATGATGTGTTGATATATATGTGTATATTTTAATGTACTTCTGATGCCTACTTGCAGTTCCATAGCATAAACCTTTCACATTTTCTCCTCCTTTCCTAAATCGCCTCTATCTCTCCCATGCCACAAACAACACTGTGGTGAGTATCATTATGCATACCCTCTATTTTCTTTTCTTTACTTTTATTTTAGGGGATACATGTGCAGTTTACATGGGTATACTGTGTGTCACTGGAGTTTGTTGTACAACATCCCTTACCCAAAAGAGAGAAATGTATTTAGTACACATATCCAGGAGTGGAGCTGTTATATCCTAGGTGAGTGATTAATCAATTGCACCATGGATTGCTTTCCAGAAAGGCTATATTAATTTACACTCTCAACAAGAATCCACTAGGGTTTCTGTTTCCCAACATCTTTCTGACACTTGGTATTATTTGGGCTCTCTAATTTTTGCCAGTCTGATGGAAGAAAACCCTTATCTTGTCTTTTTTTTTTTTTTTACTTTTATTTTTATTTTATTTTATTTTTTTCATTTACCCCATTTTCTATTATTATTATTATTACACTTTAAGTTTTAGGGTGCATGTGCACAATGTGCAGGTTAGTTACATATGTATACATGTGCCATGCTGGTGTGCTGCACCCATTAACTCGTCATTTAGCATTAGGTATATCTCCTAATGCTATCCCTCCCCCGTTCCCCCACCCCACAACAGTCCCCAGAGTATGCTGTTCCCCTTCCTGTGTCCATGTGTTCTCATTGTTCAATTCCTACCTATGAGTGAGAACATGCAGTGTTTGGTTTTTTGTCCTTGCGATAGTTTACTGAGAATGATGATTTCCAATTTCATCCATGTCCCTACAAAGGACATGAACTCATCCTTTTTTATGGCTGCATAGTATTCCATGGTGTATATGTGCCACATTTTCTTAATCCAGTCTATCATTGTTGGACATTTGGGTTGGTTCCAAGTCTTTCCTATTGTGAATAGTGCCACAATAAACATACGTGTGCATGTGTCTTTATAGCAGCATGATTTATAATCCTTTGGGTATATACCCAGTAATGGTATGGCTGGGTCAAGTGGTATTTCTAGTTCTAGATCCCTGAGGAATCGCCACACTGACTTCCACAATGGTTGAACTACTTTACAGTCCCACCAACAGTGTCAAAGTGTTCCTATGTCTCCACACCCTCTCCAGCACCTGTTGTTTCCTGAATTTTTAATGATCGCCATTCTAACTGGTGTGAGATGGTATCTCATTGTGGTTTTGATTTGCATTTCTCTGATGGCCAGTGATGGTGAGCATTTTTTCATGTGTCTGTTGGCTGCATAAATGTCTTCTTTTGAGAAATGTCTGTTCATGTCCTTTGCCCACTTTTTGATGGGGTTGTTTGTTTTTTTCTTGTAAATTTGTTTGAGTTCATTGTAGATTCTGGATATTAGCCCTTTGTCAGATGAGTAGGTTGTGAAAATTGTCTCCCATTTTGTAGGTTGCCTGTTCACTCTGATGGTAGTTTCTTTTGCTGTGCAGAAGCTCTTTAGTTTAATTAAATCCCATTTGTCAATTTTGGCTTTTGTTGCCATTGCTTTTGGTGTTTTAGACATGAAGTCCTTGCCCATGCCTATGTCCTGAATGGTAATGTCTAGGTTTTCTTCTAGGGTTTTATAGTTTTAGGTCTAACGTTTAAGTCTTTAATCCATCTTGAATTAATTTTTGTATAAGGTGTAAGGAAGGGATCCAGTTTCAGCTTTCTACATATGGCTAGCCAGTTTTCCCAGCACCATTTATTAAATAGGGAATCCTTTCCCCATTTCTTGTTTTTCTCAGGTTTGTCAAATATCAGATAGTTGTAGATATGCAGCGTTATTTCTGAGGGCTCTGTTCTGATCCATTGATCTATATCTCTGTTTTGGTACCAGTACCATGCTGTTTTGGTTACTGTAGCCTTGTAGTATAGTTTGAAGTCAGGTAGCGTGATGCCTCCAGCTTTGTTCTTTTGGCTTAGGATTGACTTGGCGATGCGGGCTCTTTTTTGGTTCCATATGAACTTGAAAGTAGTTTTTTCCAATTCTGTGAAGAAAGTCATTGGTAGCTTGATGGGGATGGCATTGAATCTATAAATTACCTTGGGCAGTATGGCCATTTTCATGATATTGATTCTTCCTACCCATGAGCATGGAATGTTCTTCCATTTGTTTGTATCCTCTTTTATTTCATTGAGCAGTGGTTTGTAGTTCTCCTTGAAGAGGTCCTTCACGTCCCTTGTAAGTTGGATTCCTAGGTATTTTATTCTCTTTGAAGCATTGTGAATGGGAGTTCACTCATGATTTGGCTCTCTGTTTGTCTGTTATTGGTGTATAAGAACGCTTGTGATTTTTGCACATTGATTTTGTATCCTGAGACTTTGCTGAAGTTGCTTATCAGCTTAAGGAGATTTTGGGCTGAGACAATGGGGTTTTCTAGATATACAATCATGTCATCTGCAAACAGGGACAATTTGACTTCCTCTTTCCTAATTGAATACCCTTTATTTCCTTCTCCTGCCTAATTGCCCTGGCCAGAACTTCCAACACTATGTTGAATAGGAGTGGTGAGAGAGGGCATCCCTGTCTTGTGCCGGTTTTCAAAGGGAATGCTTCCAGTTTTTGCCCATTCAGTATGATATTGGCTGTGGGTTTGTCATAGATAGCTCTTATTATTTTGAGATGCGTCCCATCAATACCTAATTTATTGAGAGTTTTTAGCATGAGGGGTTGTTGAATTTTGTCAAAGGCCTTTTCTGCATCTATTGAGATAATCATGTGGTTTTTGTCTTTGGTTCTGTTTATATGCTGGATTACATTTATTGATTTGCGTATATTGAACCAGCCTTGCATCCCAGGGATGAAGCCCACTTAATCATGGTGGATAAGCTTTTTGATGTGCTGCTGGATTCGGTTTGCCAGTATTTTATTGAGGATTTTTGCATCAACGTTCATCAAGGATATTGGTCTAAAATTCTCTTTTTTGGTTCTGTCTATGCCCAGCTTTGGTATCAGGATGATGCTGGCCTCATCAAATGAGTTAGGGAGGATTCCCTCTTTTTCTATTGATTGGAATAGTTTCGGAAGGAATGGTACCAGTTCCTCCTTGTACCTCTGGTAGAATTCGGCTGTGAATCCATCTGGTCCCGGACTCTTTTTGGTTGGTAAGCTATTGATTAGTGCCACAATTTCAGAGCCTGTTACTGGTCTATTTAGAGATTCAACTTCTTCCTGGTTTAGTCTTGGGAGAGTGTGTGTGTCGAGGAATTTATCCATTTCTTCTAGATTTTGTAATTTATGTGTGTAGAGGTGATTGTAGTATTCTCTGATGGTAGTTTGTATTTCTGTGGGATCAGTGGTGATATCCCCTTTATCATTTTTTATTGCATCTATTTGATCATTCTCTCTTTTTTTCTTTATTAGTCTTGCTAGTGGTCTATCAATTTTGTTGATCCTTTCAGAAAACCAGCTCCTGGATTCATTAATTTTTTGAAGGGTTTTTTGTGTCTGTATTTCCTTCAGTTCTGTTCTGATTTTAGTTCTTTCTTGCCTTCTGCTAGCTTTTGAATGTGTTTGCTCTTGCTTTTCTAGTTCTTTTAATTGTGATGTTAGGGTGTCGATTTTGGATCTTTCCTGTTTTCTCTTGTGGGCATTTAGTGCTATAAATTTCCCTCTACAGACTGCTTTGAATGTGTCCCAGAGATTCTGGTATGTTGTGTCTTTGTTCTCATTGGTTTCAAAGAACACGTTTATTTCTGCATTCATTTCGTTATGTACCCAGTAGTCATTCAGGAGCAGGTTGTTCAGTTTCCATGTAGTTGAGTGGTTTTGAGTGAGTTTCTTAATCCTGAGTTCTAGTTTGATTTCACTGTGGTCTGAGAGACAGTTTGTTATAATTTCTGTTCTTTTACATTTGCTGAGGAGAGCTTTACTTCCAAGTATGTGGTCAATTTTGAAATAAGTGTGGTGTTGTGCTGAAAAAAATGTATATTCTGTTGATTTGGGGTGGAGAGTTCTGTAGATGTCTATTAGGTCCGCTTGATGCAGAGCTGAGTTCAATTCCTGGGTATCCTTGTTAACTTTCTGTCTCGTTGATCTGTCTAATGTTGACAGTGGGGTGTTATAGTCTCCCATTATTATTGTGTGGGAGTGTAACTCCCTTTGTAGGTCACTCAGGACTTGCTTTATGAATCTGGGTGCTCCTGTATTGGGTACATATATATTTAGGATAGTTAGCTCTTCTTGTTGAATTGATCCCTCTACCATTATGTAATGGCCTTCTTTGTCTCTTTTGATCTTTGTTGGTTTAAAGACTGGTTTATCAGAGACTAGGATTGCAACCCCTGCCTTTTTTTGTTTTCCATTTGCTTGGTAGATCTTCCTCCATCCTTTTATTTTGAGCCTGTGTGTGTCTCTGCATGTGAGATGGGTTTCCTGAATACAGCACACTGATGGGTCTTGACTCTTTATCCAATTTGCCAGTCTGTGTCTTTTAATTGGAGCAGTTAGTCCATTTACATTTAAAGTTAATATTGTTATGTGTGAATTTGATCCTGTCATTATGATGTTAGCTGGTTATTTTGCTCGTTAGTTGATGCAGTCTCTTCCTAGTCTCGATGGTCTTTACATTTTGGCATGATTTTGCAGTGGCTGGTACCGTTTGTTCCTTTCCATGTTTAGCACTTCCTTCAGGAGCTCTTTTAGGGCAGGCCTGGTGGTGACAAAATCTCTCAGCATTTGCTTGTCTGTAAAGGATTTTATTTCTCCTTCACTTATGAAGCTTAGTTTGGCTGGATATGAAATTCTGGGTTGAAAATTCTTTTCTTCAAGAATGTTGAATATTGGCCCCCACTCTCTTCTGGCTTGTAGAGTTTCTGCTGAGAGATCTGCTGTTAATCTGATGGGCTTCCCTTTGAGGGTAACCCGACCTTTTTCTCTGGCTGCCCTTAACATTTTTTCCTTCATTTGAACTTTGGTGAACCTGACAATTATGTGTCTTGGAGTTGCCCTTCTCGAGGAGTATCTTTGTGGCGTTCTCTGTATTTCCTGAATCTGAATGTTGGCCTGCCTTGCTAGATTGGGGGAGTTCTCCTAGATAGGAGCCAAGATGGCCGAATAGGGTCAGCTCCAGTCTACAGCTCCCAGCATGAGCGACGCAGAAGACGGGTGACTTCTGCATTTCCATCTGAGGTACTGGGTTCATCTCACTAGGGAGTGCCAGACAGTGGGCTCTGGACAGTGGGTCCAGCACACTGTGCATGAGCCGAAGCAGGGTGAGGCATTGCCTCACTCGGGAAGTGCAAGGGGTCAGGGAGTTCCCTTTCCTAGTCAAAGAAAGGGGTGACAGATGGCACCTGGAAAATCGGGTCACTCCCACCCTAATACTGCGCTTTTCCAACGGGCTTAAAAAACAGTGCACCAGGAGATTATATCCCGCACCTGGCTCAGAGCGTCCTATGCCCACGGAGTCTCACTGATTGCTAGCACAGCAGTCTGAGATCAAACTGCAAGGTGGCAGCGAGGCTGGGGGAAGGGCACCCACCATTTCCCAGGCTTGCTTATGTAAACAAAGCAGCCAGAAAGCTCAAACTGGGTGGAGCCCACCACAGCTCAAGGAGGCCTGCCTGCCTCTGTAGTCTCCACCTCTGGGGGCAGGGCACAGACAAACAAAAAGACAGCAGTAACCTCTGCAGACTTAAATGTCCCTGTCTGACAGCTTTGAAGAGAGCAGTGGTTCTCCCAGCACGCAGCTGGAGATCTGATAACAGGCAGACTGCCTCCTCAAGTGGGTCCCTGACCCCTGACCTCTGAGCAGCCTAACTGGGAGGCACCCCCCAGTAGCGGCAGACTGACACCTCACACGGCCGGGTACTCCTCTGAGACAAAACTTCCAGAGAATGATCAGACAGCAGCATTTGCGGTTCACGAAAATCCACTGTTCTGCAGACACCGCTGCTGATACCCAGGAAAACAGGGTCTGGAGTGGACCTCTAGCAAACTCCAACAGACCTGCAGCTGAGGGTCCTGTCTGTTAGAAGGAAAACTAACAAACAGAAAGGACATCCACAACAAAAACCCATCTGTACATCACCATCATCAAAGACCAAAAGTAGATAAAACCACAAAGATGGGGAAAAAACAGAGCAGAAAAACTGCAAACTAAAAAGCAGAGCGCCTCTCCGCCTCCAAAGGAACACAGCTCCTCACCAGCAAGGGAACAAAGCTGGACGGAGAATAACTTTGACGAGTTGAGAGAAGAAGGCTTCAGACAATCAAACTACTCCGAGCTACAGGAGGAAATTCAAACCAAAGGCAAAAAAGTTGAAAACTTTGAAAAAAATTTAGACGAATGTATAACTAGAATAACCAATATAGAGAAGTGCTTAAAGGAGCTGATGGAGCTGAAAGCCAAGGCTCGAGAACTACGTGAAGAATGCAGAAGCCTCAGGAGGCGATGCGATCAACTGGAAGAAGGGGTATCAGTGATGGAAGATGAAATTAATTAAATGAAGCGAGAAGGGAAGTTTAGAGAAAAAAGAATAAAAAAGAAACGAACAAAGCCTCCAAGAAATATGGGACTATGGGAAAAGACCAAATCTACATCTGATTGGTGTACCTGAAACTGACGGGGAGAATGGAACCAAGTTGGAAAACACTCTTATCTTGTTTTAACTTGCATTTAGTTGATTGCTAGTGAGGCTGAATATTTCTTCATATACTTGTTAATCATTTGGATTTCACTATAAATTATATATTTAAATTACTTGCTTATTTTTCTATTGTGTTTCCTGTGTTCTTGATTTGGGGGTATTTCCTTAAATTTTTAAGATATTACTCCTTATTGATCATAAATCTTTCCCAGTCTGTGATCTGTCTGTCAACTTTGTCTAAGGTATTCTTTGTTGAACAAAAAGCCCCATTTTTTTTAAGAAAGGAAGTAAAGTACACTTGGAAGAGAGCCAAGGTGGCAACTTAGGAGATTCAAGTGCTAAAAATCCCACATTTAGATGTATGGTTTGTATATTTGGCAGTCTCAATGTTTTCTATATATTCTATTAACCTTGCAGTTCTACCTTTCACATTTAAGTTTCCCCTCTGTATGGTATGAGGTAAGGATTCAAGGTTGTTGATTTTTCTTTAATTGGTAGTTTTCTCCCAATACCTTCTGCTAAACAGTCTACCATTTCACCATTGATTAATGGTGCCAGCAGTATCATATATTAAGTTAACCTTGTCATGTAGTATTTTCTGAGTTCTGTGTGTTACACCAGCACCATGCATCTGTTTATTAGCAGGACCTTAATGTGTGTGTTCATATATGGTAAAGCAAAATCCTTGTTTTTGCTCTTTGTCAAAATAACCTTAGCTTGTTTTACTCATGTCACTTTCAGGTAAGTTTTCCAAAGTTCTCAAAATTGTTCTTTGGTATTGCATCAAATTTATATGTAAACTTGAGGAAAATTAAGATCTTTAAAGTGTGAAATAATCTCACCTATGAACAAAACTTATCTCTCATTTTACTCAAATATCTTTAAAGACCTTTAACAGAGTTTTTAAAATGTGCTCTGTATAAATTTTATGGATTCTTGGCTAAGTTATTCCCTAGAAAGTTACTAATTTTGTTGCTGTTGTAAATCTACATCAGTAGTCTGTAGCTTTCTTTTTGAGATTCTCCCTGTAGATATACCAAACTGCCAATTTGATATTTTCATTTTGAACATCTCTCATTACCTAAAACTTCACATGTACCCAAATGTGCATTTGATCTCCACCCCACCTCCAGAATGTTCCCCCTTCAGTCTTCTACAATTTTAATAATAGCTACCACTTTCAGTTCCTTGCAGACATCCAATTATAAATCTTTTACTGATTTCCTACCTAAACTATTCTCTTTTTCACCATTTCATTTGACCCCTCATTAAGTTTTACTTTAAAGCCAAAGTTGTTTATAAAAGCAGTCTTTTCAAAATTAGCACATAAATATTGATTGAATAAATGAATAAGTTATAATTTTTTTTCTCTGATTGCAGAAGTTGGTGATGACTTTTAGGTCATGGCAGCAATATTTTTCTTGCATAAGCATAAAATATAATGCTGTTGATGCAAGTACAGTTTTAAAAATGAACTTGCCCTTAAAGTGCAGTGAGTGTTAATAAGAATAGTATAAAATATGCTGTTATAACAAATATCACCAAACTCTGAAAGTTTATTTCTTACTAAGCAAAGTCTGCTGTGGGTATAGATAACTCTAGGGCAATTGTTCTTCATCCCAGTTTTGGTAGTGATACAGGTGCATGGAATCTTCACCATCCTGTAAAAACATTATCTGGAACTCAGTCTTGTTCATTGACTTTGAAGGCAAAGAGAATACTGTATGATTTTTCATCGGCAATGAGAAGCTTTAGATAGAAGTGACACGTTTCACTTCCACTCATAGACCATTATCTGGAACTGCACCTAACTACAAAGAGGCAGGGAAGTTTATTCCCCCCAGGAAGAATGGGATGTGGGAGGGCACCAGTCATCTCCACCCCACAAAGTGTATGACCAAGAAAGGAAAAGCAAATCTGCTTACCCACAACACAAAATCCTTCACGTTTCCTTCCAGCATTAGCATATTGTGTTGTGAACATTTTGTTATGTCAGGACCATCGATTTTAAGTTCTTCAGAGATAATATGGTCTACAGTTTGTTCAGAATGGTTCTAGTTTTCATGTTTGCTTTTTAGAATTTTACTAGAAAGGAGAACGATCCTGGAGAAACTATATCTATATCTAACTAGAGCTATATCTGTATCTATATCTATATATATCTATATTTTCCATTTCAAATGGCCTGGGAATCATATAGCATGAGCTGCCCTGACTATGGTCATATTCAGCCAAGGGAGTTAATTGTGAGGGAAATGTTGGAGAATCATGTGTAACTCAGCACCTTAAGATGCCCATTTGGGCCAGGCACAGTGGCTCACACCTGTAATCCCAGCACTTTGGAAGACTGAGGTGGGAGGATCACTTGAGGTCAGGAGTTTGAAACAGCCTGGCCAACATTGTGAAACTCCGTCTCTACTAAAAATATAAAAATTAGCCAGGCATGGTGGTGCACACCTGTAATTCCAGCTACTTGGGAGGCTGAGGCACAAGAATTGCTTGAACCCAAGAGGCAGAGGTTACAGTGAGCTAAGATTGCACCACTGCACTCCAGGCTGAGCAAGACTCCATCTCAAAAAGCAAAACAAAAAAAAGATACCCAATTGATTCCATCAGTCATTGAATTTATATCTGATTTTGCGCTATTTAGATAATCTCTTTGTGTATCCATTTTCACATTGCCAAGTATTAATGCCTCCTCCTTGGCGTGTTGGAGTATCAAATAGGATAATGCATGTGAACTGTTTCCATGGTCCCCATCACATAGTAAATGCTAAATAATCATGAGTATTGAGAATATATGATTTCATCATGATTTAAACATTTGGTCGTAACTTGGCATCAAGTACATTAGGTATCAAAAGATTTTAAAAATTGTTTTTTCCTAAAAACAAAAAAAATTGCTTTTTAAAACTATGATTTTTCAAAGTTAAAAGGTGAGACAAAAAAAAAAAATGAACCTTGAAATAGTTTGTCTGTATATTTGAGGTGTTCACAAATAATCTCAGCTGTTGCTAAGACAGCATAAGGAAACAAATCTTTTAGTGACCTGGATTCTAGCTCAGATTTCTGCTAACTAGCTTCAGGATTTAGAAGTGGCGTTAATGCCTGGGTCCCAGTTTTGTTGGTTCTACTATGAAGGGATTTACTAGGCAATCTCTCAGAGTCGTTTTAGCACTCGAATTCTAATACTGAATAGCTTTCACAATGTGTGAAGCAGATATATTTTCCCTAAGGTAAAATAAATGCTCCAAAATACTTCATGTAGATCTTTGTACCAAATTTACACATAGTAAAAAATAAGACACAAAAAAGAAGTTGGAGACACAGTTCCTGCCTTCAGTGAGCTTCTAATACCAGTGTGTTAAATTCCTGGCAGTGTTAGCATATTACAAACAGATGAAGTAACCAGAGACTTGTATTTCAAAAGGTCAAGGAAAAGATGGAAGGAGGGTTGACTTGCTAAAATTCTCATGATGATTCATTAGAATCTCTGGAAGCAGAAATCTCATGTCTTCTGTTTTCATCCTTCTGGATGCTGCCCTGTTTATACAGGCCAAATTCACTTTCCATGACTCTTAAAATGATGCTGTCATTAGTAAATGTCACATCAGAGAAAAGCTTCTGGTTTAGTGCATACTTTACTTTCTTAGAAGCTCAGAATCTATGAACATATATTCAATATGAATGCCTACAATCACAGGGATTACACGTATAGCATCTTCTTTTGGTATCATTAAAAGACACCTGAAGGGGATTCAAAGAAGAAATAAAAAATGGCTTTTAATTAAAGTGATAGAATTGAATGCTGATCCCAAGAAATTCAGCCTTCTGTGGGCATCTGCATGATCATTCTGCATGATCGCTTCTCCTGGACAAAGTTGGTTCTGACAAGGGGCCTTTTCTCAACACTAATCCATGAGTTAACATATAAAAACATCATTTTCAAGGTATAACACTGCTCTTATATTCAGAGCCAGTTGCATTCAAAATAGCTTTCTAAGTTTTCAGATTGCCAGGGCATCTTAGCTCTCTGAATGTAGCCTTAGAGTACAGGACTCAAGCCATATCTCACAGGTAGTTCAGCACAGCCCTGTGCAGACGGGCCAGATCAGAGGCCTTCCTGGACCAGCAAGGCCTCCTGAGGACTAGGAATGTGTCCTGATGGACTCGCAAAATTCCTTTTTCAGTATTTTCCTTTTTTTGCAGACTTTGCTTCATATCTCTCATACACAAAATCTGAAACAAACAAGACAATCCAACAAACAAACAAAAACCTTAAGATTAATTTTTTTGGTATACATTAGATGTATGTCACCCATCTTAGATTTGTAGCAAGCTGGAGTTCTGGGACTATGTAGATATCCTTAAAATCCTCTTCCTTGGGCTGCTTCTCAGCATGACCTTGTAGTGCACTATTTAAAATCCTGCAGTTCTGACTTCCTTCTTTTCCTCTTTCAACCTTTTAATACTGTGTCAGATTTATGATACTTAGGGAAGTATAATAAAAGATTTTACACTGATTAAAGGATTCTTTTCAGGATTTTGATTTAGTTACATAACAAATAGTAAAAACATAGAGTAAAATTAATTTTTATAATATATTTTGTCTAACCCAAGGTATTCCAAATATTATCACTTCCATAGGTAATCAATATAAAAAGATTAATAACATAAATTCTTCTTATCATGTCAAGTGTTTGAAATCCTCTGTATTTTACCCTGAAACACATCTTAAACTAGGTGCTAAATTTTTATCGGCAATACTTGAACACTACTTATATGTCATAAGATTTAATTTGAAAAAGTAGATTCACAAGCTCAAGTTGTTTCAAACACAATTAAAGTATTTGAAACACTGAAATAAGTACAGGTTTAATATCTAAATTAAATAAAATTTGAAGTTTGGTTTCTCAGTCACACTGGCCTCATTTCGAGTATACAGGTGGCTAGTGGCTCCCATCTTAGACAGCCAAAGGCCTTTTATTTTACTCAGATTTGGTAAGACTGTACTGGAAAACAATATATACGTCTGAACTTAAAAGCTAAGAAGAAATAGAGGTAACTTTGAGAGACAAGCGAAATGTCACAAAAATTATTTTAAATACTTTTAAATTTTGGGAAAATATGATTCACCAGGAAGTAGCCGACTTCTGCTTGTTTGGAAAGAGTACATGGCATAAGAATCGTTAGAGGGGCCCTTCTCCATCTCAGACGACAGCCAGACACAGATAAATGGATTTCAGCTCTAGTGGGAGAGATTGTTTAGCTGTAAGAAAAAATTTCTCTCTATTCAGAATAGAAAGTCATGAGAACTGTGTCCCTGGAGCACATTGAAATTAGGGCAAATGTGCCTCTGTCTGGGATGATTTAGTTGCAGCCCTTCCTGAAGGATGGGGGATTGCACCAATCGTCTCTCAAGGTCTCTTCCTGCTGTGATATTCTGATTCTAGGAAAACCCGTGGGTAGAAAGGCCACACTGCCAGCTGTTTCCAAATGTTGTTTTTGCAAGGACAATTAATCTTTGTGATTACATGACTAGTGCTATAGAGTTTTCAAACGTTTTTACTTTTCCCTTGTCTGGGAATGTGTTGAAAACTGAGCAAGCGCTTAGCTATGAATGCTGGGAAGCTGTGAATTGGTGGAAGAGTCCTTTCTATGGCTGTGTTTTCAATGGGCAGTAAATCTCATAGGTATTTCAGAGGGGCACACACATGTTCCTCCTATTTAAATGGTTTTCAGAAAAATGCTGAGATCAAGAACACATTCACATTCAGGTAAATGTAGAGGGTGGGCCCATGGCCCCCACTGGCAAATAATCTTGAATTGCTTTAGTTGCTCGTAATGTAGCTGAATCATGGACAAAAAGAGCATCTTGGATCTGGACCTGGATTGCAGCATCTGGCTCTCTACAATGTCGTTTCCCATTTACTTCTGAAGATTCATTAATGCAGAGAATTGAGGGGCTGTCAATTCAAGAAAGAATGATTCTAGAAACTGGCAAACATCTCTGGCTAATGTCATCAAATATCTGTTTTCCTGGATAAGATTTAGTTAAGGTTCCCCCTAAATTGTTTTATTTCTTAGTCAAGGGAAGTCGGAATTCTTAAATGCTATAATTGCTTTTAAAACATTAGGAATGAGGGACTAGAAGCTATCAGTGTGTTGGTTGAGATTTGCCATGAATTTTCTGGACCAGACAGTGGTGGCAATGTCAGCTAAATTGCCTGGCTACCCCAGTCCTCTCACGAAGGTGAGAGTGAATAGTCTGCAAAGAGCCTAAAAAGGCAGCAGTCTAGGATTTTCTCTGAGGTTAGATCTCATCATATTCACATATAAAACACGTATTAAATATAGTCATATACTGCATAATGACATTTTGGTCAACTGCAGGCCACGTATACAAATGTTGGTCCTATAAGATTATAATGGAGCCGAAAAATTCCTATCACCTAATGATACTGTAGCCATCATGACATCATGGCACAATGCATTACTCATGTGTTTGTGGTGATGCTGGTGTAAACAAACCTACTGTACAGCCAGTTTTATGAAAGTATAGCTATACAATTATGTACAGCAAAAATACTTGATAATGATAGTACATGACTATGTTGCTAGTTTATTTATTTACTATACTATACTTTTTATCCCTATTTTAGAGTGTACTTCTCTAATTATTAAAAAAAAAAAAAGTAAATGTAAAACAGCCTCAGGCAGGTCCTTCAGGAGGTACCCAGAAGAAAGCCTTGTTATCATAGGAGATGACAGCTCCATGCGTGTCATTGACCCTGAAGACCTTCCAGTGGGACAGGATGTGGAGACGGAAGACAGTGACACTGATGATCCTGACCCTGTGTAGGCCTAGGCTAATGGGTGTGTTCTTGTCTTAATTTTTAATAAAAAAGTTTAAAAAGTTAAAAAGAGTTAAAATAGAAAAAGCTTATAAAATAAATATAGGAAACATAATATTTCATATTAATAATTATAAAATAAGAAAAGAAGATATTCTTTTACAGCTGTAAATTGCATTTGTGTTTTAAGCTAAGTGTTATTGCAAGAGTCAAAAAGTTTTTAAAATTAAAAAGTTTATAAAGTGAAAACATTACAGTAAGCTAAGGTTAACTTATTACTGAAGAAAGAAAAGTACTGTTTAAAATAAATTTAGTGTACCCTAAGTGTACAGTGTTTATAGTCTACAGTAGTGTGCAGTAATGTCCTAGGCCTTCACATTCACTCACCACTCACTCACTGACTCACCCAGAGCAACGTCTAGTCCTGCAAGCTCCACTCATGATAAATGCCCTAGACAGGTGTGCCATTTTTTCCTTTATACTGTATTTTTACTGTACCTTTTCTGTGTATATACACAAATACTCATAATTTCATTACAATTTCTTAGAGTATTCAGTAAAATAACATGCTGTAAAGATTTGTATCCTAGGAGCAGCAGACTATACTGTATACTCTAGATGTGCAGCAGGCTATACCATCTGGGTTTGTGTAAGTACACTCTGTGATGTCCTTACAGCGAAACTGTCTAATAACACATTTCTCAGAACATATCTCATTGTTAAACAAAGCATGATTTTATTGTGCTTGAGCGAGCTGAGGAACGCTTGACCTTGGGCCATAATAACACAGTGAGCAAGTTTCTCAATATTGACCATGTTTCTCAATATTGTTTAATGACTTACCTAAATAAATACAAAACTTTAAAGCAGTTCAGTCAAAAGTGAATGACTAGGAAGACTTGTAAAAGCGAGTAATTAAATAACCCACTGGGTTTCACTGTTGTATACCAGAAATCAACATGTTTAGGACTGGAATATGTTTTTAGGAGCAGGAGAAGGAAAATGGTTAGGTCTACACTATAGGGTGCACAGCATGGGACACTGTGGGGCCCCCCAAGGTACCTCAGTGGGGCATCTCTGGATTTCTTATGACCTTGAAGACACCAGGGCTCTGAATATTGAAAGAGGACAAGGAAGTAATGAACCCATAACAAGTGTGTATCACGCTTACAGGTACGTCAGCTCTCCTTTGGAGTGTACAGTGGAGCAAGGGTAAGAAGCACTGAGTTCTGACTGTGATACCAGTAGCACTACCTGGAGCCAGGGTTCTTCCAAGCCTCAGGAAGAGGAGGATGAATTAGAAATACAGCTGTCTTGTCCAGCCTGATTATTTTACAGATATTTAGCATAGCCAAAAGGAATTCTTACTGTGTTGCTTTGGTCCTCAAGGATGATGATGATCTAGTCTTATATTAACAATAATTACTTTTATATAATATTTTCTATAATGTAGAGCTGAAGACAAGACTCTTTATATTAATGGCATTGATAAAACCACTACTCTAGAATCCTGGTCATGCATGTATATGAAAAACAAGGAAAGATGGAAAAAAGAAGTAAAAAGTTCACCAGGCTAAGTCCACCCCCTACCAAAAAATATATATATATATATTAGCAAATATACCTTGGCCAAGAAAGATTTTAAGGCAAATAATTGTTTTTAAGAATAACAAACAGGCTATATCTCTGATTTGTCTAAAGATTCATGTTGTCATCTCCAAAGTTTTCCACTACAGAGATTTATGCTGTCATTGGATCTAATTATGAATTAATGATTGATTCATTTAGGGAATAACTTGACCAAATGGCAGTGAATTGAAAAATGAGCAGACCCTGAAGGAACACATTGGCAGTAATAACTAATTCTGTCTGCTGATGGCAATCAGCACAGGTCACTTAGAAAATAGCCCTGGATAGAACCAATTACTCACCTTCAATCCACAGTGAGTGGTTTCCTCAGCCTTGCACTAGTGACATCAATTAACCCTCATGGCATTCTTCAATTATTTGAAATCTCTAGGCACACCCATCTTTCTGAGATAGCTACTTACAACATTTCAAGTTTGTTTTGCTTCCTTTGCAAAGGTTTTAAGCAGAACAGCTGTGATATTTTCACTCTTTATTCTTAAAAGCACTCTGCCCATCCACGTTGGTTACTTGTTTACTTTGTACTCACTACTGAGTACATCTTGACATTTTATAAATGAATACAGGCCTTCAGAGAATTCTTGAGGTACTCCGGTTTAATAGCTACACTAGTTTGATGCTTTATATGGTCATATTAAAGATGTATTAATTGCACATCAAGATTGATTTTACTGCAGGGTCCATGAGAAAAATCCCACACAAAACCATCTATTGTTCTGTCAACTCTCTTTGAAGAGGCTACTGTGGTAGGGGTTGGTATGGAGAGACCCTTGAAGGGTAAATGATTTCACATAAATTTCTTCAATTAGCAACAGCTTTATAATTCCTGCTGCGAGCCATCAACTACACTCAGATTAGTTTTAATGGGGAAACTGTGTACCAAGAATCCTGCCACAGAACCCCCTAAGGAGAGCTGATTACATTTTTTTCAAATGCTTACACAAGGATGCATACTTAAAAGTGAATTGTAACCTTTTCAAATCTGACATTTCAAAAGAAACAAATATTGAGTAGTGGGAGGAGGAGGAGGCAGTAGAAGAGGCAATTTCATAAGTGAAGGAAAGGATATCAGAAGGAGTTCTTGCTTTTGGTAAATATACAAAGGCATTGCATGCAGTAACCACCTCTTTCTCTTCTGTTTTGTACACCAGCTTCTTGCTTTTCTTGTCCATGTGTTCTCATTATGTAGCTCCCACTTACTAGTGAAAACATGTGGTATTTGGTTTTCTGTTCCTGTGTTAGTTTGCTAAGGATAATGGCCTCCAGCTCAATCCATGTCCCTGCAAAAGAATATAAATCATTCTATCATAAAGGCACACGCAGGTGTCTACTTCTTAATTCAGTCCCTGCCCTTTGGTCAAGCACTGAGCTTCCACCCATGGTTGCACCCTTAGTTAATCTGGGCATACTCAGTTTATAAGACCTTTACACTGGGAGTCAATGGTAACTGAAAAACAACTCCCAACTTCGTTACATGAAAGCTGAGGCAAGTTGGTCTGGCGTGGCTACAAAATCTATGGTAAAACTTGTATAGGTGTTTGTAAGATTGTTGTTAGTGGTTTTCCTAGCTAAAGTTTCAAAAATTGGAGTTAAGTATTCAAGCGCTATTTTATAAAACCATGATTACATGGTCTTTTCTGTGATTCAGAGACTCACAGAATACAAGTTACAACACGGTTTTTAAAAAAACATCACATTCCCCAGTTTAGTGCTCATATTTTTGGGTCATACCCAGGTTTATGGGAGCGGATCCCATCTAGAAGATTGTATCTGGTACATTTATGAGAAGCATTGATAATTTACAGTGGAGCAGAGGAGACAACCTGCACGATCAAAGGCCTGGAAACTATGGAATGACAGAAGGGCTGAAGGAATAAGAATTAGAATAAGAAAGGGAAGAGCTGGGAGGAACATAAATAACAATGACATAACACAATACACAGTAGAAATGTAAATATTTCAAGGGTTATTACAAAGAACAACAACAACAACTAAAAAAACCTTCGGTTTTGACAGAAAACCAGAGTTCAGCTGAAAGACATAAATCAGTACCTTCTAACTTAGAAATCTCCCAAAATGGAGTCCCCTGTAGCAAAATTTCGGTCATAGCATGAAATTGACTACTGCCTAGTCAAGGATATTTTGGACTCGATTTCTGCCTCAGAGTAGAGGTTGAACTAGATTGCCTGTGGATATTATACATCTATTTACTTAAAGGACAACATTTTAAATAGTAGATTACTAGTTTGATTTATTTGTTATATTTGACACATGCCTCTCAGAAACCACATCAGTTTCTAATATTATCATCTAGGAGTGTTTATTTAGCATCAGAAGAAAGCTGAAAATCTTACTAGATGGAGAAAACAAAAACGCCATGGTTCTGTGTAAATACAGAATTACAGAACATTAGATCTAAAATGGACTTCATTGCAGAAGTGACAGATAACTACCCAGAGAGTTTTCAGCCCTTCCTACGGATACTTGGTTAGTAATGGGTGGAGCACTGTCCCCTGATCATCTCTCCACTTCACAGTTCTTTCCACCCATTTGGTTGAGGCTTAGCCCGCAGTGATCAGCTCAGCAGTAACAACAAAAGTCTCTGACACCACCTTCCTGCATCTACCCACTACTCACCTTATCCCTGACTTGCACCCGCTAAATAAGCAGCATCAGGAATCCAGCCTGAGGCTCAGCACTAATCCCCAGTTTTTGCTCCACCCCACTGTAGCTTCTGTCTTTTCCGCATATTCTCACATCAGCATCTATAAGAGGAAAACATCAGTCTTTATGGTCCCTGGACTGGAATCCCATCATAGTCCCCAAACCAGAGAGAGAGGAGCTCATGACAGACTGCGTGTCAATCCCATCCAACCAGCCTCCCATCCTCAGCTGAGATGTACACCAGAATTTCCCAACTCAGTCTCAGCCAAACGACTCAACACTTCAGTCAAATAACTGGCCCCTCTATTGAAGCTTTCCAAATGAAGCAGTCAAATCAGATTGACCATTGCTGTGAGGTTTACTGTTTCTTCTATTGTTGAAAATAAAAAATAAGTTATGTGACTCCAAAGGCTACCATATATTTATTTAACATTAAATGGAATTTGAGGCTAACCAAACCTTCTTCCTTAGTCAGGACAACAGACCAGATAACCTCATAAACCATATCTTTATAAAATAATAATGGATATAGGGCATGCATTTGAAACAGCAAGGTAACTTTTTTAAATTTGTGACTGTTTCAAAAGTTTAAGGACACACATTCTGATATAATTAGCAGATAATTTACTACAATTATGAGTTAATTCACTGACCCTCAGTTTACGTTCCTATATTTGAAATATAAAGAATGTTTGCCTTTTAATAAACACTATGGACTAGTTAAGAAACAATGTTTTAGAAAATGTATTATTATATGTATCTCTCCAATCCAATCAGGATCCAGTAATCAACATTAATCAGAAGTGTTCATGCTTTATGTACAAAACTGTTTCAGAAATGTCAAGAGTGAAACAAATCCTAAAGATTCTTCCTAGGTCTGACTTGTGACTTAATAATATCAATATGAAATTGGTTGCTTATGAAGGAATTAGTAAGTTTTTTTGGTGTGTGTGTGTGTGTGTGAGAGAGAGAGAGAGAGGAGAGAGAGACAGAGAGAGACAGAAAGAGAGAGACAAAGAGAGAAAGAGAGACAGAGATTTTGTGAGGAAAATTATTTAGTTCTTTCTTGTCCATTAAATCCATTTGTGTGATTTTATAAAAATAAGAAACAACTTGAAGAATGCTAAACAGAAGATAAACACTATCCCTGATTCCCACACTTCCAGTTCAGGCGGTGATAAGGCTGTGTCAGCATGGGTGGCCCCCAATTCATGGTTTCTCTCTACTCTCCTGATATATATATATATATATATATATATATATATATATATATACACACACACACTTGGACATAAAGGTAGGAACAATAGGCACTGGGGAGTACAAGAAGAGGGAGGGAGAAAGGGGGGCAAGAGTTGAAAGCCTACCTATTTGGTATTGTGATATATATATGTATACATATATATACACATGTATATATATGTATACATATATATATATATAATTTTTGTTGTAGAATAAATGTAACACAAAATATTTCTATAAGGACTTAAAAATGCCAGTTTGTCACTGTGGTGGGCTTTGTGGTTCCTTCTGACAAGCATTGAATCTATTCCACTACTTTCTCCCTCTGTGTAGAATTCATGTTATTTGCCCAGCGTTGGCATTTGTCATTGTCCCTAGTAATCTTCTCTCCACCTTCTTCTCTCTTTAAGAAGCTCATAGCTCTTAGAGCTATAGGTAGACATCTTGTAACCAGGAGGGCAGTTAGCCTCTGTTAAAAGCAGAGTTCAGAGGTGAAAAGAAGCATATCTGTGGTGGCCCATCTTAGCCAGCAGACACTACATTCCCTGAAACCTGACCTTTATAACTTTTTACTTATTGGGCCAATATATTCCATGTTGTGTATGCCGGTATAACGTGGTTTTCTGTTATTTGCAACCACAAGCTTGCTCCCTGGCACAGTAATTATTCAGAATACTTGGGAAAGGGCGAGGAACTGAGTAATATATTGAGTGCCTACACTTTATATCATTTTATCCCACTAAGTGATAGATACCATTTTCCTAATTTGATACATAAGAAAAATGAGGTGTATAGAGGCTATGTAACTTGAATGAAGCCATAGGGGTAGAGGCAGAGTTATAATCAGGACTCTCTGAAACCAAGGCCCCTTTTCATTCTGCTAGACAAGCAGCTCTCAAACTTTTTCTTCTTTATCATCCATAGCAGATGAGGTACAGGTACAGAACACACTCCCATGGGCATATCTAGAGCTGAATGTAATCCTGTCCTCTTCCCATAATTCAACCTGTTTATCTGCTACTCAAGAAAGCAAATCAGGATGCAAGGCGTAGTGGCATTTCTTGCAGGATAACTTGGCATTTCTTTAATTTAAAAGGCAAAAAATTACTCTAACCCCACTGAGGCTGTCTGTGGTTTTACTTCAAATTATTTTTGACAAATCTCACTGACACATTGCTCCCTTCTGCTTTTCATTATGCTTGTTATTGAATGAATGTTTTTTTCAAAAAATTCAGACATTGAAATCCTAACGACGAATGTGATAGTGCTAAGAAGGGAGCAGGCCTTTGGAAGGTGATTGGGACATGAGGGTGGAGCCCTCCCGAATGGGATTAGTGCCTTGTAAAAGATATCCAGAGAGCTAGGGTGCACCTTCCGCCTTCCACCATATGAGCTTACAGTGAGAAGGTGGGAGGACAACCATCTGAGAGGCAAGCAGCAGGCCTTCACCAGACACTGAATCCGTCAGTGCCATGATCTTGGACAGCTCAGCCTCCAGAACATGAGAAATAAATATTTGTTGTCTATAAGCCACCCAGTACATGGTATTCTGTTATAGAAGCCAAACGGACTAAGGCAATACTAAGTGGATGTGATTTCTTGTACTTTCAGAGCATGCTGGAGAGCCAAGAAATGTTTACCCATGAAGAAAATGAGCACTCGAGGTCAGAGGTGTCAAGCTGAGCTCTTGTTATCTTTGTATAAAAAGGAAAATCTCCACAATATATTTGGTAGCAGTACTAGAGGCTTCCCCTACCAGTTCTGGCACCATCCAGTCAAGATTTCTCCTGGCTCGGCTATCTGCCCTGCTCTGTTGACTTTGCACTGACTCAATTTGGTTACTCTAAATGTACTCACCCAATTCAAAAAAGTTTGAGACACCTTACAATAAGGTCATAGAACTTGTAATTATAAAGACAGAAACAAAGGAGACAACAGTATAAAGTTAGGAGCCAAGCAGTCAACTAAGGAGGGGGATGATTAAATTCCTGGAAGAGAGTCCAGGACACGGGTTGACTTTGAAATGTGACTCAAACACCAGATTCTTTTTTTTTTTTTTTCCTGCCTCACAGTTTCAAAATCTTTAGCAAGATGATGTAGTAAATATATTTCCTACATGACTTCAATTACCTGGGTTGGCAAACCAGAACTTAATCACAACTCATAGTCAAGTAACTTTTAAAAGTTAGGTCTTTATCCTGTGACCCTGATAACTGATATCTTGGCAGTTGCCTGGGGAATCATGTGAAATCACACCCAGACACAATGATACTCACTGGCTCTGCTCCTGTTGGTTCTTGGACATGTGGGATTACTTTTGAAAGCAACACAGAAAATTCCTTGTTTTCCTCTGCAAATAAATTCCCCTAAGAGGTAAGAACAGGTGGACAATATTGCATTGAGTCATTTTTCTCTACTCTGCATTTCCTGGTATTTATTTATTTATTTATTTATTTATTATTATGATTATTTTTTTGAGACGGAGTTTTGCTCTTGTTGCCCAAGCCGGAGTAGGTGATCTCAGCTCACTGCAACCTCCGCCTCCCAGATTCAAGAGACTCTTCTACCTCAGCTTCCCAAGTAGCTGGGATTACATGTGTGTGCCACCATGCCTGGCTAATTTTTTGTATTTTTAGTAGAAACAGGATTTCACCATGTTAGCCTAGCCAGGCTGGTCTCGAACTCCCGACCTCAGGTCATCCGCCCGCCTTGGCCTTCCAAAGTGCTGGAATTACGGGCGTGAACCGCCGTGCCAGGCCCACTTCCTGGTTTTCAGATTTTGCTTCAACTCACTCCCTATGAGTAGTCTGTTCACATTAAAAAGCAACCACACTCCAGGAATCCTGGTTTGCATAATGTTCATATGTTTTCTCTCTCTCTGCCCACATCAACCTTTCCACAGATGGTGTAGTTCAGAGAGCCAGAGTCGGGGGCCTGAGACAAAAAAATGCTTAAGCTTAAAAACCATGTGTGCTGTCTCTGTGGGACACATCAGCAAATACTCCTGGCCACATCTACAGCTCACCAAAGACCCAATGGTACCTCTCATGTCTTTTTAGTACATCATGGATATTTGGTGATTATGAACATTAAGAGTCTCATGTTCTTTCCTTTCCTTTCTATCTGTTGTGAAAACCCCACACTCTACTAAATCTTCACCTAACATGTCTCATAGGTTGAAACTAACTTACTTATCTATCCTTAAAACATCACATAAATTCTGCCTATATTTCCTTAGCCATTCCCTTTATTCTTAGTTTAAGACTTCAATAATAGTGGTTTCTCCCTGCCTGTATTCTCATATAGAAAGCCACACTGGGTGTCATTTTTTCTTTTTTAAAAACTCACAATTGCAGCACTCTCATCTTGCATTTTAAGGAGCTAATCACATGTCAGTTTTCCCAACCAGACTGGGCTCTTCAAGGGCAGGGACATGCTTTCTTTTGCATCCCCAGCCGACTGTCTGGTGCAGAGTACACGGTGCATACATCTTTTCTGACTAAAACCATGAAGAAATGAATCAACCCATAGTGTCATTTAAGATGAATGACCTAGAGATGGTCTGAAGTAACTAACTGGGCACTCACTCAGGGAAAGGGAAATCACCGGATTCTCTGTACTGTTTAGCAGCCACACCACCACCTACTCCCCAGGCATGAATGCCAGCTTTTAGCTGTGCAAAATCATGCTCTCTCCTAGGGAGTAGGAAATCTAGATCATGCCCATGTGCCCAGCTTCCTGCCAAGTGCTATCATGACTGCCCAGCTCCCTCAGATGACAGTAATGAAGAAAGGACTTAATACACCTTACCCCAGCATGTCTGGGGAATCATGCTGTCATTTATAATCTCTTTGGAAGCACCCAACAGATGCGTTCTTTTGACTAACTTTGACGTCTGTTCTTGGGTTAAGGCTCCTAGTCTGATGCTTTCTTTCTTGAACATGCTCATTTTAGCCAGGGGCTCTATTAAACTATTGTTTGTCAGTGTTGTCCATGAGAAATGAGATGACCGTTGAAAGTGTACCATGCCATCACACTGATAAGGACTGTTATCTGAAGGTCAAGGACAGCCTCATGGTACCAGGGTAGTGGACATCAAAACCTGTCAGAGAAAAGCCACTCATGTATGCCAGGGCTGTAATCTGCTTTCACTGCCCATCCCCTGCCCAGTCCCCTAAAGCTTCGTACCTTCATGATCCAATACCACATATAACATCTATACTTGTCCTGAAGCCCCCAGGGAAGAAAACTTCATTCTAATGAATGTGTGCTTTGTTAACTACAGCATAATAAACATGATGCTATAATTATCCATGTTTTCATAGAGCTGGGAAGCTAATCTCTTTAAGAATTAGTGTCCCTGGCAGACAGGCTCAGCATTTTGCATTTGTTTTGTGATAATGCATGGCTTCATAGTGGGTTTGTTGGTCTCAGCATTTTAGCAATATCTGGATGAACACCATATTGAACACATTTTTATATGTGAGTCTGATTAGCAGTGAGTGTTGTTAAAATCTCATTGTTATCCCACTCTGCTTCCAATTCCACTCTATGAAAAGGCTTATTACTGGAACCTGAGACTGAAGCTTTCCCCAGAAGCTTCTGGATTCTCCTCCTCACTCTAGGTTAAGTTTATGCATAGATCGAGTAGTGAGATTTGAGGGACTAGGAATGAAAACGTCCACTCCACATCCCATGTTGTTGCTGGGCTTGGCACTTTACATTCCAGGACTAATGAGTCAATATTTTGGACCTAGTAGATATTTTCTTCTAGAATATTCCTTTATTCATTCAACAAGTCTTGGAATGTCTGCTCTGTGACACTCACTCTTTAGACACTTAGATACTATTTTCAGACAAACAAAATGCTCTGACATTCTAGTGGTGTGGGGGAGACAACAGAAATAAATCAGATACATACATAAAATATATAATAGTGGAATAATGATATATGCTTATGTGATAAGGAAAAGAAAACAGGAAATGAAAGAGTTTGGGGAGGGAGCTGTAAGTTACAGTTTGATTAGGAAGGGCCTCATTGAAAATGTGACTTTGAGTAACCACTCTGTTAAAGAATGAGTATCTCGAGGGGACACATGTAAAAAGATGGAATTTTAACCAGTAATAACTAGAGCTATTAACAGTCGATACCTTCTGGGGGGATAATCTTATAGAATGGCCCAGCTGCAGTGGAACAAACTGTAGAACATAGATTGAGGCTCTGTATGGTGACACAAAAAAAGAAATCTCCTAAATGTATAGTTTCGCCTGAAGCGGGCTTAGCCCCATGGCTGGGCAGGGCCTTATGTGCTCATCTTCTCACCCTACCTCCTAAACCAGGGCTTCAGGATGCTTGGACCAGGAGAATCATCCTCTGAAGAACATGAATTACATTTGGGAGACTGAGTTCTCTCTACTTGGAAGGCCCAGGAAAGATTTCCCCTTTTCTCTGCTGCTTTCTTCCTTAGTAGATCTTTTAGAAGTTTCTTAAATTTGTAAAATTGCTCTCCCTTTTCCTTGAATCTTTAGTCGTTAGCTGTATACAGAGAAAAAGTCCCATGTATAAATTGGTCGTTTGTATTATATTCACAGGAATGGGAATTAAGCCTGAATTTTTAAAATGTTTTTTCAGACCCTGAGTAAATATTAATAGAACTCATCTACCATGAAATTATGGAAAACAAAGTTGTGATAATACTTATCCTGCAATATCATCCAGACTTGCAAGTTGCTAGACATGAAAGAAAGACCGCAAACTGGAACTGGAATACGAGGGAGAATGTGGGGTCCATGGAGGGCACTGCAAGTCCCTTTTTGTGATTGTCTCCGGCTGACTTCAGATGCAACATTACCATGGCAACTTCGTGAAAACAAGGAGGGTAGGCTGAGCTCTTCCCAGCTACTGAATTTTCTGAGTCTCTCTCTATTGTCTGATGATCTTCCTGCCTGAGATCTCCCACTTTTTATTAAGCACTGCGGGCACGAGATGAGAGCTCTGCCCCCGGCTAGGCTTGTTCTCATATGTATGTTCCAGTGAGCGTGCACAGGAAGCCCGGGTCTGAGTTAAACAGCGACCACATGTGGGAAAAGTTGAGTTTCTTCTTTTGAAGGTTAATGACAACAAAGCTAGGTTAAATGAAACACCTGTCTGGAAGAAATACAGACAACAGGCATGCTCGTAAATAGAACAGGTCACCCGCTGAGCTGACTCTAGTGCAACCTTCTCTCGCAGTGCTGATATTGCCGAACCACGAAATCATACCCACTAGCATGTCATTTGTTAGTTAGAAAGGATGTCATTTTGAACATCATTAAATGTATTTTTTTCACCCCCCCAAAACCAACATAAGATGAATCTCACCTGTGAACTGTAAAAGGCATCAGCTGTTTCTTGTTGAAAACATAACACAGTGGTTTATATACTTCAGCATGCAGCCAAAGGGCCTCAATGGCTCGCTAAATCAGAGTACTGGGCCCCAGCCCCAGACTTTCCTTCTGTAAATCTGGAGTAAAGCCTGGGTATCTCTACTTCTAACAGAATTAGAAGAATTTGAATTTGTTGATGCTGCTGCTTCTGGGCTAAATTCTAGAACCACTTGTCTGGGAGAGACCTCTACTCCTCCATATGGCTGCCCCTGCCTGCCAGGGAAGTGCTTCTTTCTTCATGGTAAAAATGTAAAAACATTGCATTTATTGTTTTTTTTTTCATATAGTTTCTGATTTTCTGAAAGCTCCACAGAATGGTCCCAAAGAAAGTGTTCATGAGCAGCTTCCTGTGAAACACAACTAGGCAAATAACACTCTACCCATTGCAGATGTATAATTGGAATTCAAATTGATTTGTGTGCATGCTTTTTTATGAGCATTATTTATAAACTTGGAATTGGAGTGTCTTTATGGAGTCATTACTACCATTCAGTTCAACACTAAGTGATTCTTCTTTGCATCCAAAATTGGTAGAGCTAGCAGATGAGCACTGAGTTGAATTCGTACACTATTTGTCTCATTGAAGTACTGACAGCACATGCCACAGTCCACGTGCTGTTTCAGTTATGCTCATATTCATATTATGTTGGGAGAACTCTCTCTGTGTTTTCTATCTATTCTCACACTACAGCAATCATCAATACAGAAGAAGACTTCTGTGACCATATGTGTGGGGTGTTTTTCCCCACACACCAAGCAGTGAACACCAGCTGGGTGTCCTCTAATTCAATTCTGATGTTATCTACCTGGAGACAGTGTCAGATCTCACAGGTTGAGGGCTCAGTCCCTAAGACTGCCCTGCCTTCCACTCACCCCCTACCAGTCCAAGTGAGCCTCCAGAACTTCTGACCACCAGGCTTCAAGCTGGGATTCCCATGATCCTTTCTTTAGGCTCATCAATTTTCTGGAATGGCTCACAGAACTCAGGGAAACATTTACTTACATTTGCTGATTTATTATAAAATATATTGCAAAGGATCCAGATGAGGAGATGTATAGGGTGAGGTATGGGGGAAGGGACATGGAGCTTCCATACCCTCCCTGTGTGCCCTACCCTCCAGCAGCCTCCAGGTATTCAGCTCCCTGGAAGCTCTTGGAACCCTGTCCTCTTGGGTTTTTATGGAAGCCTCATGACTTCAGCATTCCTTCTTCCAGAGAATAGGGTGGGATCCTCTAATGAGAGAGTCTTAAGACCCACAATCAGAAAGTCCAGGGAAGATTAGAGTCCTACTTTGGGCAGATAAAAGGAGGGCCAGACATCAATGGCCTGCCTCTGAGTCCTAATATACCCAACATTATAACAAAAGACTGTAACAAGGACTATGGGAGTTATGAGCCAGGAACCATGGATGAACACCAGTGTATATCCTAACACCACACATGTCATATATGTATATACATAAGTACAGAAACACACACATATATGTGACTATATATATGAATCTTAGGACATGTATAGACATGCATGAAAAATTTCAAAGAAATGACTCTAAGTATTTTCGGAGCATTAATTATAAGTGAAGCCATTTGGAACATGAATAAAGAATGCTTATAGCATTGTTAAGATTAAAATTCATTTTAAAATAAATTTATTGTAATAATTACTTCAGAAAGCAATGCGGGCAAGCTCCAAGATGACAGATCTCTAGCTGAAGATGGATGACAAGCTGCTTTCTCTATTAGGCCTGCAAAACAAATATTTTTAAGTCCTAAACATATAGAACAGTTACCGAATACTTATGATGTGCATGTTAGCCATTAATTTAACAATAATGTTAACATATGTCAAGAGGAGATAGGACCTTATCAAGTGGATGTACTGAATTACATTTGCTCTAATATATTCTCTCTAGAAACTGAATAAGGAAGGAGTTCAGTAGAACAGCAGCAAGTATTTCCTGAATGTTCCAAGTGGTGGCTGTGGGGACACATCTAGTAAGGCCTGAGGAAAACATGACAAACAGGGACAGGTTTTGAGACCATGAGGCTGTCTCTGGAAGAACCTATAAAATCCTTTTGAAATATTTGCTACTTTTTCTTGTCACCTGAATTAAATTTTTTTTGACAAGTGAAGCAGTTAGAGTTCAGACAGGTTACTTGCCCATATTCTCTTAAATTATATTGGAATACTGGCAATAAACCTTAGTTCACTTCTCCCAAACTGAAATACATTTTTATATACAATCCAAACAGTTCTTAGCCTGGATTCCAGCAATCTACGAGGCACTCATGGGGAGAGAATAATGATCTGTGGACGTGGCTCCATATCACTGAGAACCTCTGCTCTCCCATCAGGAGAAAAAAGACCCAGAAGACAGCCACAGTTGTTGAAACTCAGGGAGCAGGGACATGCAGACATGGCAACATACACTGAAATGTTGGATTTTTGCATCAAGCACTATAGCACTTCAGGAAAAAGAAAGAAAAGACAACCAGTTACCTTATGTCTTTACTTTGGGATACATTCTGGGTAGAGGCATATTTTGAATAAGGACAAAGTACTAACAATATCTTGGCAATTAAACTTAGGAAGAATTCGCTATGTAATTGGTTGTTGTTTCATCAAGCAGGGCCTACTCTATAATTTCTATATTGGTGTGGCTCAGGAACAACAGCGTAGTTAGAAGGAAGAGGTTAAGGATTCTTTGAAGCTCATTTGCTAAATAAAGGAACTGATTTTACTTAGGGAATACCAATAAGGCTTAAAAGATGCCTTTATTTAAATTTCACATAATATTCTTTCTACTTAAGTAGTTCTATCTTCATGGGGGCTGGAAGAGGAAGCCAATATAAGTTGTTGGGGATCTAAAGCATTTTACACTGCTGCAAGGTGCCCAGCATGTTTTAAAGGTTTCATAAGTGATGTTGGTTTCTATTAGGAGAAAATTCTTCTCCAATCTTACTTCTGAAGAATCAGGAAGAGTCCCCTTTTTTTCTTTTGACTATATTACTCCAAGCCACTTCTCCCTAACTGCATTTTGTTATATCTAGTAATGCTTTATTGCCCCCTTTTGTTTATTCAACAACTCTCAATTAGCAAATTTTTGAGCACTAATGTATAGTTGCAGAAATATCAGTTATGAATTCTTTAAGAATCTCAGAAAATAATCCTATTTGACAACATGCAAGAACCTCAGCACATGTAAAATGGAACTGGTGATTCAAAGTTGACATACTTTCTGAGCCACTTTGGTCGGGCTGCTTTTGGAAGATACTGCTGCTCAACACTGGATTTGCAGAATCTGGTGCAGGAGAATGTTTACTTTCTTCCACAACCTCAGATAAACCAAGTTCAATGACAGTGCTGCATCATTTGTGTGCCTGGCCTCAGAGTGGATGGCAACTGTGATTATCCCCAGAGTCTGGGGTCCATGCCAGGAGCTGCTTCCCCTGACAGAAAGCAGATGTCTGAACACAGCAAAAGGCAAAGGAAAACAGAGCCCTGAGGAGCTTTGAAAAATTCTAGATCTGCCTTGATCTCTACACAAGTACTTTGGAAAGGTAGTTCTTATGATGAGGTAGCTTCTTTGTTGTTGTTCTTGTTGTTGAGACAGGGCCTCACTCTGTTGCCCAGGCTGGAGTGCAGTGGTGCAATCTTGGCTCACTGCAGGCTTGACCTCTCAGGCTCAAGCAATCCTCCCACCTCAGCCTCCTGAGTAGCAAGGACCATAGGCACCCACCACTACACACGGCTAATTTGTTGCATTTTTGGCAGAAATGGATTTCACCAAGTTGCCTAGGCTGTTCTCGAGCTCCTGAGCTCAAGCAATTCCCCCACCTCGGCCTCCAAATTGCTGGGATTACAGGCATGAGCCACCACTCCCAGCCATAAAGTAGCTTTATAGTTTTCCTTAACTTTTCCCCCCTCCAAAGTAAACCTGAAACAGACTTCCAAAAGAAAGTGGTTTTAAAGTGTCTATTGCCATAAATTTCACATGGAATAATTTCAGCCACATAATCGATTCTTGTTGGATTTCATGTTATAAGAGGATTTTCTACTAGTAACAAATTTCAGATATTCCATATCACTAAATATGATTTCAGCCTCTGTGGTCTCAGGCGAATTTGCTGTTGGTTTTCATGTTCTTGTTTTGTCAGTATGTTCCTATACATTACATAGCACTTTTTCTACGAGTTTTTCCTACTACCTTGAATCCTAGTAGATGTCTACTTTTTCTAACTTTGAGAAATCAAATATATGCAAGTTCATTTAAGCAGGTAATGAAATATATAATGCCATTGCTTACCACTTTATCCCCTTACCTTATTTCATTTTGCTTTGTATCATTTTACATATTAAATAATTGCCTGTTTGTTTATCTGCTCCCACTATCCTTTAAGCACCTAGAAAAGTGCCCAACTCAGGAGGGTCATTCAGTGAATGTTTGGCAAATGAATACTTGATATTGGAAGGGCATCCAGTTCTCTGAACTTTGAATCCTGATACACTATCTACCAACTCCTGTGTCTATGTCCTGAAACGTGTTTATCATTCTCACATTGGTGCTGGAACTATCTGAAATAATATCCATTCCTTTTGAGCTTGAATGCAAAATTAGCAACATCATTTTACAAATGTGACACCAGGAAGAATTAATTTCTTGAAAGATAACTCAGTAGAAATGATTTCATCATTAAGGGGAAAGTTATCAGAATTGCAAAATACAAACATCCAAAACAATGAAGGGAAACTAAAGGCTTTACCTGATACATCCAAAAAGTCCATTGTAAAACTGACAGAAAACAAGTGTAGGGATTTATTTCAGATTTACTGCAGTATGAAATTGGCCATTTGTTATAGACTCTTCCTACAAATCACCAAAATTAGAGGTATATGGTGTGCAGATCTTTAAAAAGATTCAGAGTTTCTTCTGATCAATCACACAAAGACATCAAATAACACCTACACTGCACCTGGGTGGTGTTTTTGTTTGTTTGTTTGTTTGTTTGTTTTGTTTTTGAGACAGGGTCTTGCTCTGTTATCCAGCCTGGAGTGCAGTGGTGCAATCATGGCTCACCACATCCTCGATCTCCTGAGCTCAAGCAATCCTCCCACCTCAGCCACCCAGGTGGCTGGGACTACAGGTGTGCACAACCACACCTGGCTAATTTTAGTAGAGACAAGGTATCACTGTGTTGCCCAGGCTGGTCTCTATCTCTGGGCTCAAGTGATCTTCCCACCTCAGCATCTGAAAGTGTTGGGATTCAGGCATGAGCCACTTTACCTAGCCAGGTGCTTTTTTTAAGTAAGCATTCTAAAGTGTGTTTTGCATAGTCAGTCAATCACTTTCAAACAAAAGGCAATAAATGATCTATGCATTGCTTCACTTTGTGTTCATAAATATTGTGTCAGCCTTACATCATGGAGAACTGTAACGCTCTTGGTGACTATTATGGTATTTTATTGTTTTTATTTTTATGAAAGTTAGATACATCAACATAATTTAACAATCATTTAGTTCAACAATCATATGAAAAACATCGTTTTCTTCTCTGTCTCCCATTCCTAATTTCTGCTCTCAAAAGGAAACAATTTACAACTCTTCTTATTGTTTATTTTGTCATTTACCTCCAAATCACTCAAAAATGTGCTTTAGCTGCTTTCTCTTTTTTAGCTTTATACAATTCACTAGTAAATTTTCACCTTGAAAGAGATTTAACATTTTTCGTTATCCCCTACCAGTTTCAAACCCTCCCACTCATAATTAACCTCCTACTACCTACCCAGTATAAGTAAATCATAATTTTTGATGGATCAGTTTTCAGTGTTTACATAACTATGTAAGAACTACTCATAAGTGAGCCACGTAGTGTACTACAACTACATTTCCATTCTTACAGTCGTATCTTTTCATTTATTTGTCTTCTACCTTTTTGTCTCCAATTAACCTCCAACTCTACTCCATAGTATAAATCGGTCAATATGTTCAAACACATTGGCTCTTCTATAAATTTTATCTTCTTGGAGACATGTTTCTCAGAACTCTCTGGCTTAAAATAGAGAGTTTGGAGTAACCTCTGTAGGCATATTCTTCAGCTGTCATCTGAAGAGTTCCCTCAATCATCATTTTGAGGGTGTGTGATGTGCACGTGTGTGTGTGTTGTCTTTTTTTTAATAATCTCCTATTGTCTAGATCTCATGTCTTTTGCATTTTTGGTTCACTCTTTATTATGGTAAAGTGTTTCCTTCAGTCTTGAAAAAAAGAGTGAAAGAAGTATTTTTTGTTTTCTCTTAGAATCTATGTGTCCAAAATTTTTTTATTCCATCCTATCTTTCGAATGGGAGTTTGGCTATAAACAAAACTGTAATTTCAAAATTGTTTTCTCCTCAAATTTTTAAGACACTAGTTTGTTCACTAGCTTCCAGTGTTGGATTAAAAAGTCCAATGCCAACCAGGCTCAGTGGCTCATGCCTTTAATCCCAGAACTTTGGGAAGCTGAGGTTGGGGGATCACTTGAGGTCAGGAGTTCAAGACCAGCCTGGCCAACATGGTGAAACCCACTCTCAACTAAAAATACAAGAAAAAAAAATAGCCAGGTGTGGTGGCACACGCCTGTAGTCCCAGCTACTCAGGAGGCTGAGGCAGGAGAATTGCTAGAACCTGGGAGGGGGAGGATGCAGTAAGTCGAGATCTCACCACTTCACTCCAGCCTGGGTTACAGATCAAGACTCTGTCTCATAAAACAAACAAATAAAAAATAAATAAATAATACAATTTAAAAAAAGAAGTCCAATGCCATCCTGATTTCAAACTACCTGTAGAACATCTCCCCTCCTGTCCCAAGTTAATAGAATCCTCTTTTTGTATCCACTGTTCTGAAATGTCCTAACGATGTAGCTTTTTGGAGTAATTTTCATTCATTTTTCTGGATGCTTGTTTGTGCAGAGAAGGGTCTTTTATGTGAAAACTTTTTCTTGTGCTCTGAGAAAGTCCATTAAATTATTTTGTTTTCTCTGTTCTTTCCTTAAAAACTTCCATGATTTTGATATTGCACCACTCATCTTTTTTCTATTATCCATTTTTTTGCTTTTAATTCTATTTTCTCAAATTAATCTTATTTTTTTCATCTATTATCTTTTAAATTTCAAGCTCTTTTTATGCATTTCTGGTGTTTCTCATAGAATTATATCTTTGCTTTATAAAGGTAATCTTTTATTTTTCTAAAAATGTAAATGACAGATTTGAAGTTGTTCTTAATTATTGTTGAACTTTTTTCTCTCTGCAAATCTTTCTTCTTTGTTGCCTTTTAAACTTTTAAAATGTCTTTTATGTTAAAGTTGTGTTTTGATCCCTAACTGCTGACATTTAAGAGTGAGTTAATAAAAAACTCCATTCATGTGAGTGGGGCTTGCTGCCTGTGGACCTCACTGTAAATCTGGCTAGATTGCTTCACTGAGAAGACTCAAATGACAGTACTCGTAGGTCTTTTCTCCTGGTCTGGTCAAATCCCTCAGAAAGGCTCTTTCCCCTGAGAGTAAAAACACAAATCCCAGTGTTCTGGAACCACACCTGAGAAGAGAGCTGAGAAGTGGCAGTTTTAAATACTAAATTCATAGATTTTTGTGTAACTCTCTAGCTTTCATTATGGAAGTTTTACTCCCAATTAGCTTTGGTTGCCTAGTCTAAATTCTTTCTGGATCACCATATCTAGAGGGTAAATGTTCCATCTTCTGCCAGAATTAAGAAGGGACAATCATTCTGCTGCATGGAGTGAAAAAGGGTTTCTCAGGTCTAACTGTTCTTTTTTTTTTTTTTTTTTTTGGATAAAACAACATGATATATGTGAACTTTATTTGCATAACTATGAAATATTAAACAAGTGCCAGATTAATCAACATATAAAAACAAAGTATACTCAGAATTTAGAAGACAAAACTAAACATGAATCTAGAAAGGGTAAGCATATAATGGATGACATCTCTATCTATAACAGTCATCCACCATAAAAAGACTATTTGAGTTCCTCTATCATAAGTCCAACAAGGTAATTAGGTATTTCAGAAAAAAAAAGTGACTAATTTGTAATTACTCACGCAATATTTAAACCACATGTTAAAAATGGGATACATGTTAAAACATGTTAAACATGTTAAAAATGGGATAGTGTCTCCCCATGTACCCACAATCAAACATAAGAAAGAGTCCTCCATGCGGTTAAATGTTCCTTATATGTCATTCCATGATTGCCCTTGTTCTGGCTTTGCTATTTGTTTTTTCCACATGCATATATATCTAAGCAATGTGTAGTAATTTGCATGTTGTTAAACAAGCAAGTACTAATGCAGTACACTGGCTACCTAAAAAGACAGAAGCTAGTTTCTAGAGTTGCCATGGCTCTTGTATTTCTGATCTCAGGAGCACATAATGAGACACTGAAGTGGTGGAAAGAGGTGCCATGTAAGTATCTATACTCATAATTGCAAGCTTGCTTGGTTGCTAAATAACGTTTAGAATGAATGTTTCTCTCAACTTTCAGTCTCTTTGCGACATAACCCATACTTGAAGGGGTGATCTCTTCAACAAAAGATATACATTAAAGGATTCAGGCAAATCATTTGGTTGTCTGAGACTGATGGTGTTGCTGCCCCGGAGTTCCACACTCATATTGTTTTTCGGATCAGTTTTTCACCTGCTGGCTTCATCTAGCATTTCAGGCTACTAGCCTTCCTTTGGTCCATCTAGCTCATAGATGCCCTATAGAGAATTTAGAAATCATTCATTTCCCTTCCATGCCCACTTCAGAAGTAACATGCAAAGGAATCATATAAACTTCATTCTAGTAAATTATGTATTCAGTGTCTATGTAAATAGTGGGTCAGAGGCAGAACAGATGATGTTGCTCAATAGCTTCAATGTGACACCTTTGAGGGTCCCATAGAAGACGCTATAAATCACTTTGCAGAACACCTTTGGAATTAGTGGAAACATAGATGCCAACACATCCTCTGAATTGTCTGTCACATTGGCCTAGAGTGTAATAGTTCATGGGTACCATACTCTTAGCACCCAGAGCCAATGCTAACCTTTTATCTGCTTTATATGAGTTCATTAATTATTGGTTACTTTGGCAAAATCTTTGCCAATGTGTAACATTTTTAATACATAAGAAACTGAAAATCTGAGATTGATTTTCTGAATGTAATTCTCTTCCACTGTTGGCATACCATTTTAGATGTTTGGTAAAATATAACTGTTATGCTTCCTCTCCCAAGGGTTTGTAAGATTGTTATATTATGTCTTATTTTTATTTTTTTATCAGTGCAAAAAGTAAAACTTACGGAAAATTTTTAACTGCAGTAAAATAAGAGAAATGTCAAAAACATTATCTAGAGTCCCATTAATCAAAGGGAATTGCTGTTAATTTTGTGTAACTGTATTTATTTATTTATTTTGAGACAAGTTCTCACTCTATTACCCAGGCTGGAGTACAGTGGTGCAATTATAGCTCACTGCAACCTCTGCCTCCTGGGCTCAAGAGATCCTCCCACCTCAGCCTGCCAAGTAGCCGGAACTACAGGTGCACACCACCACATCTGGCTAATTTTTAGTATTTTTTGTAGAGACAGAGTCTCACCATGTTGCCCAGGCTGATCTCGAACCTCTGGGCTCAAGCAATCCTCCTGCCTCAGACTCCCAAAGTGCTGGGATTACAGGTGTGAGCCACTGAATCCAGCCTTGTGTATTTTTGTCAACTTATTTTATCTTCTTTCTATGAGAATAGAAACAAAATTAAACATGCTATTTTTAAAAGATAATTTTTGTGATTGCAATAGTACATGTTTACTATAGAAAATTTGAAAAATACACAACTATATAAGACATTTAAACCCAGAATTTTACTATTCAGATACAAACACTTTAAAACTTCGTATTTACATATGTCTTTAAGGCCTCATTTTCCATTTTTAATCAAAAAAGTAGTAAATGCTTTTTTTAAAAACTATAGATAACACAGATTTATATAGCATAAATAATTTAGATTCCCCTTTCAGCCCTATTATCCCCTAAAGTTCTTCAAAGTATAGCCTCTTTAAAGTTTGTTTTCTATTTTCCCAGACATCCTTCTAAGTGTTTACAATATTTGTATAAAGTACAAACAATCCTTGAACATGGGGCACTGATTCCCCTTGCAGTTAAAAATTTGCATATAACTTTTGACTCTCCTAAAACGTATTAAGTAATTACTAATAGCCTATTGTTGATGGAAGCCTTGCTGATAAAATAGTCGTTTAACACATATTTTGTACATTATATGTATTGTATATTGTATTCTTACAATAAAGCTAGAGAAAAGAAAATATCATTATTAAGAAAATCATAAGGAAGATAAAATATAATTGCTGTTTACTAAGTGGAAGTGGATCATCATAAAGTTATTCAGTCTCATAGGCTGAGGAGGAGGAAGAAGAGGAGTTGGTCTGGCTGTCTTGGGGGACTGAGTTGGAAGGAAATTCACATAAAATTGAACCCATGCAACTCAAACCCATGTTGTTTAAGGGTCAACTATACATATTTCCTAAGATCCAAAAATACAATGTCTATTATACACACTAACATAAATATGTGTGTGCACCAAACTTTAAAATTACTGACATAAATACAATTATAGCATACATCCTATTCCACAACTTGCCTTTTAAATTTGGTCATTTTAAATGAGCACCTCTTCCACCAGGCACGGTGGCTCATGCCTGTAATCCCAACACTTAGGGAGGCTTGAGGTTGGTGGATCATTTGAGGCCACGAATTCAAGACCAGCCCAGTCAAGATGGCAAAACCCCATCTCTACTAAAAATACAAAAATTAGCAGGGTGTGTCCCAGCTACTCAGGAGGCTGAGGCAGGAGAATTACTTGAACCTGGGAGGTGGAAGTTGCAGTGAGCTGAGATCATACCATTGTACTCTAGCCTGGGCAGCAGAGCAAGACTGTCTAAATAAGTAAATAATGAAATAAATAAATAAATCAGCACATCTTCTATCTCACTGCATATAAATTGATCTCATTCTTTCTAAAGACTGCATGGAATTGATGTGCAATAATTTATGTAAAAACTCTCCAATTGACAGACACTTGTCAGTTGTTTCCAGAATTATTTTTCATTGTTTACTGTTACACAAAACACTGCTGCATATATCTGTGTACATAAACCATTTTGTATAGGTGTGTAAAAATTTTTCAATCAAATAGATTCCTAGAAATAGAATTATTCAATCAAAAAATACACAAATGTTAATGGAAGGTCCAACTGCTTTCCGAAAAGGCAGTGTAAGTCACAAAAATATATAAGTATGCTGGTTTCTTCAGACTCTTACTAATACTGAATATTGCTAATCTTTAAACATTTACCAATCTGAGAAGTACAAAAATACTGGTTTTTATTTTAGTATACATTTCTGTGAGTTTGAGCATTTATCCAAACATGATCTTTTGCAAGTAGACTGGCTGCTTGCTGCTGGTTGTCTGACATTCTGGATAGCAGAGGAAAAGCTACATTCCCCAGCATGCATTGCTTCCAGGGCTTGTCCTATTCTTACCTTTGTCTACAATAGGTTAATGTGTTCCTTTTGTGCTCGTATCAGAATCTGAGGAAAAGAGTCAAGAGACTTTCACTACACCATCCATACTACAATCTCATTCATTTCCTAGGCATGATATTAAAGTGGATATAAGAAAAATCACCTATGGGGGCAAAGCTAATGCAGTACACTGGCTACCTAAAAAAGCAGAAGCCAGTTTCAGAGTTGCTATGGCTGTTGCGTTTCTGATCTCAGGAGCGCATAATGAGATGCTGAAGTGGTAGGAAGAGGTGGCATGTAAGTAGCTACACTCATAATTGCAAGCTTGCTTGTTTCTAAATAACAAAGCACAAGTAGGCACCCACTGTGCTTTTTGGTCCAGTTATAGCAGTAATTACTTCTCCCAGGTTCTTCAAATGGCCTATTGCTTGTGTATTACTTTGGTGAATTTTCACTGTTTTGGTGTCTTCATCGTTATCACTGTTTGGATTTGGAAAGGCCATGTCATGAGTATAAACCAGACACTATTTCAAACCTGAAGTCTCTGGAATACCTCTGGATAAATTATTCTCTATGATTTCACTTCTATTTAAACATAAGCTTTAAAAATATTGGAAAGTGTAAGAAAAGGAAATAAAATTGTAGATGTTTAGGGCTTGCCTTATGCTTAGCGTGCTGTCCCTGGGATTCTGACAGAGGGTGCCAAGAAAGCAGCACAGCTTTAAATATTGAATGATGGGATTTGTGCCAAGGTAGCATATGGTTTTATGTGAACAATGAATATTCTATTATCTCATGTGTGATGCCAGGGAGGAAAGTGGATTTGTGGAGACCTGGTGCAGCTGAGCCTACACAAGAGACAATCCTTTTCATTACTGGTGTCTATCTATGGTCTAAAGATGGATTGAAAGACTCACTTGAGGAGGGCAGACAAGGGTGAAGTTGTTAATGAGTTACAACTGTGCCCAAAAAAGACATCAGCAATTGCTATGATCAAATAAATTTTAATGACTTGAGAGTGTCTCTAGTGATCTGCATTTTATGTGAGCTGCCTGGATTTTCTTACATTAACATCATGGTGATTTCAACCCTGTCCTTAGAGAGATCTCCACTGGTACATCTCTCTCTTAACTCCTTCTCAGTTACTAACATAGGACCACATTTGCTCTGCAAATCTCAGACATTCAATTTTCTTCTATATGAGTTTGCCAAAAGCAAAGATAACTAGATGAAACCTTGTGTAAGAAGGACTATCATTAATAATAGTAAAAATAAGGTTCTTGCTTAGGTGTTTTAATTTGACTGTCAGGGGCTACATCTTGTTTATTTATTTCTGATCAAACTGAAAAACTCAGAGACCAGTAATCTGATGGTGAGTGAGGAGGTTAGAAATCTATATTACAGGGCTTTAGTGATTTCAAAAAGTGCCATTGTTTGAATCTGCTTTAAAATACTTGTAGAATTTCAAGGCCACTATTTAAAATAGCTCCTGCCCACCAGCTCAGTGATGGTCTTAACATGATAGATTTGCTCCTCTAACTTCCAGCAGTATTTAGATATGAAGTGTTGGGGTCAGCTGTTACTGGGCTTCAAGCTGTGAGGTGAGCCTGGGTTGACTATTCCCCATTGCCATATTGATTGGCACACAACGTGGCATGCTACAGAGATGAAGGCATCCTCTAAGGCAGTGCTGCTGGTTGAATGTACATAACATCACCTGGGGACCACATTAAAAAGCAGAGTCACATGTTGTACTTCTTAATGAGACACAGGATTCTGCATTTCTCTCAAGCTCCCAGGTGATACTGATGTGGATGCTACTGGTTCACAGCCCGTACTTTGAGTACACACCGCCTTATATTTTAAATCTTGTAATTCTAGCTGAAGGTACAAACGCAACCTCTGTTGGCTTCTAATCTCTTGCCTTGTTCATCTCATAGAACCTGTCCACTCTTATGCCCTCCTGGACTCTTACCTGCACACAAGTGAACAGAAATTCAATTTCTACTGTGACAAAAAGGTGATCTATATTTCTTCTGAAAATACCTTCATTCCTCACAACTTCAACTAGCTAGAGTTGAACTTTAATAAATGAACTGAAAATATATTCAGTATTTTAATGTTTGAAACATACTTAACATTTTCCTGAACAAGAGATATAATACTTGCAGCATTTGTTAAGAATGGTAGTGTTGATGAAATGGTGATCAAATATATTTTAGATTCCAGTCTGCCCCTGTCCGGTGGCCTGGGGCTATAGCCCTTACAGAGCCACGGCTCCCCCTGTGTTGGGGGTCATTACGCTGCACTGACAGCCGGCTCTGATGCTTTCCATTCTGTCCAGGCACCACAGAGTCCTGGGCACCTTTAAGTGCTCAATGAATGTTAGTGGGAAAAAAAATCCTTATTGGAACAAATAAAGCAAATTATGGCACGTCAAACCAGTGGAGTAAAATGTCAGAAAATAAAAATTGTGAAAATTCTAACATGGAAATTTTATATTTTGTTAAGTAAAAAAGAGCTGGATATAATACTATATTTTTTATGTTTACAATTATATGCATATATGTATATAGTTTATAAAAATATATATAATAGTATATATATACAATTGTAAACATGGAAAATATATATATGATGAACAAATAAAATGAAACATTGAAAAATGAAAACATAGGCTAGTCATGGAACTGATTATTATTTAACTTCTTTATAAAATTATTCCTTTTTCATATTACAGTTTTCATTCAATAAGTTATAGGTAAAGAAGAAACCATGATTAGTAATATTTTAGCATCATTAGGTATCATTCTTGCTTCCCTCCACGTGCTTAATTTCAAAAGCCTGCTCTAAGACTCTCTTTAGACAAATTGAAGCAAATTTTGAAAACATTTAATTAACTCTAAGAGTGAATAAATTTTTTCTAGTTTATGTTCATGCTCTCCTTTCACTGTGAATGCTATAGTATTTCCTAACATTTGATGAAACTCACAGGGTCCTTAAGAAAGAGCTTTTGCCTATACATTTTAATATTTTCTCACCCAGGCACTCGGTAAAATGAATAATAGTCTGTCAGTAATTCACCTTATTAAATGGAGTATAGCAAAACGCTCACATCTTTAAATCCAATTGTTTTCTCTGCTGCACTTCTTTTTTTGGGGGTGGGGGGGCCTGTTCCACATAGTTAGGTTATTTTTGTTTAATTTAAAATAGTTTTTTTCTTGTGATACTATGTAAAATTTAGCCTCAATAAGAAGTATGGCCTTTCATCTTTCTGCCTAAAACTGAAAAATTTGAAAAGGTTTTCCCCTAAAACCAGCTAGTGGCTGAGAGTATCACTTTAAATTTTGTATTTTTACCTGAGAAGTAAAGAAATATTCTGCCTAGAAGTTTGACAACGGGAGTCCTTGTACGAATAGTTTGGCTAATGACAGTAGATAAATCTCTTTTTCTTACACTAGCCTATTGATCCTTCACTTATCCAGGTGAACATTCTTTCTCCCATTCTTTTCCCTGCCAGTTTTTCTCTCTTCTCTATCTCCTACTCTTTTTCTCTCTTAAATAATCTGCCTTTCTAGATAAAAGTTTTAGAATGGACTTTTATTCCAAAGTTACTAAAGTTATATTTACATATTCAAATGCATGCACATGCATACCTGAATGTGTATGCTGTGCCATTATTTTACACTTTGAGAAGCCCAATACTCATGAAAAGAAAAACTGAGTCTCCCTTTGCTCACCTTGTACCTCTAGGGCATACTAGATCACTGGACATGGGTAGCTATTTGTATGTTTATTCAAAAAATGGCTATATGGATTAAAGTATGAATGGATCCTATTAGTGAGATAAAAACTAGTTATGGAGACCAAGTTATTACAAACTCTTAAAATTATAATACATGGGTCCACATTTGACTGCCCTTTTGCTAGCACTGTCAATCATGTAGCTATGTTAAGAAACATTTCTCTTTCTCTTTTGCTTTGCTATTTGCCATCAAACTATGGCCTTTAAAAGGTGTTTACCTTTTTATTTTCATGCCTGCTCCCCTTTTTTCCTTTGATAAATATGACAACACTTAGAAGCTTTAATTCCATCTTCTTTGAACTAAGACAGCACTTGGTGTATGATTCTCATATATCATTCTGCTTTATCATTTGGAGACTTATCACCCTTACTAGATTTTAAGTTCTTTTAGGAACATAATGATTTCTATGGGATTGTGCGCGCGTGCGCGTGTGTGTGGTGGGGGAGGGGGTTGTTGTTTTCAGTTGTTGTTTCTCTAAATCTTTAACAGAGACCTGTAGGTTCCTAGAAAATCACTGACATTGGCTGAATTGAACTTGGAATTTGAGACATTCTCTATGAACAATGAGACGCAGTTACATTAAACAGTGTTTATCCAAAAATGGAGAGTAGAAATGAGTTTAAAAGAGTAAAGTTCTCAAGGAAAACTCTCTAAAGCAAAAATGCAGATTGGATTTGTATGCAAATAAAAAGCCTTGAGTGTATTTAATGTGCTCCAATAAAATTAGAGGTGCTACAAATTTTAAGGAATTTTATAGATTCTTGAAACAGAATCTCCTTTGTTATAGGAAATGGGAAGAAGAGTGAGTATCTACAAGAAGAAGAGTTCAGATATGTTTTTGTCTGGCACAAGGAGAATAATACAAATTCCTAGTATATTTCTAAATCCCAACTCTGGTGTCCTAGAAGCACTTTGGAACTATTGATATCTGCCAAGAGGTCCTGAGATCACCTCTGTCACTCTCTTGCTCCTCTTTGCCACTGCACTGCAGTTTTTGTATGGCTGAATTCTTTGCCTGTCTCCTCAACATGACAGCTTTGCATGGGTCCTGGCATCACACTTAGGCCTTGAAGCAGAGTAGAGAGATAAACACATAAAGTATTGCTTATACAAGTCACAGAGTGAATAATAATAAGAAGAGAGAAAACTTCCATCAGGTGGTTATTCTGGAATGCAAGAATACAATTTCTATAGCTACATTAATTTTTTTAATGGTGCTTCTCCTAAGTAGATAAGAGGGAATGAAGAGGAACAGCGGGAAGGAAAGAGTAAAAGTGGAGTCTCTAGTCTCCTGTACTTCATTCCTAGGATCTACTTCTGTAATCTGAACTGTCATATGGCAGTAGAGTTTTTGTTTTGTTTTTGGTCTTGATTTTTAGAACTGGCTGGTTTAGTTTGAAACATCAGTGTAATTGAACATGATGAGGAGGGAAATTCAAGGAGTTGTAGGAATTATGCCTACCAGTGCCTTAGTAATTATTTTAACAGAGAAACATAAGAAAGAATCTTTAAAATGGAGAGAAATTGATACTGTATTGTTTGCATGTTTGGTGCTGGAATAGGGCTCGCCCCTGACTTACAAACTTTTGACTTAGCCCACAGAGGTCAGAGAGGACAAAACACTGTGTTGTTTGAACAGTTGTTTTGAGACCGTTGGAAAATGAGTTTGTAATGAGTCCCATTAACAGAAAGCAGAGGTATATCATTATAAAAACCAACCAGTCACTTTGTCGGTAGTTTTAGCAAAAGAGTTTTAGATGCAGGACTCAGGTGCGAAATATGCAAAACATCTTATTCTTGGAATATTGGTAGATAAACCTTCATATCAGAGAGATTGCTGGCCATCTACATTTTACTTATCCTGCTTCTTTGGCTTGATTAATTGCTCTTGAAAACACTTGCTATACTTTTACTTGGGTAGGAAACTCTTCTCTTTGATCACATTTCTTGGCAAATGTTTTTGATCAAATTTCATGGAAAATATTAAAGTCATTAAAAATGTGGGTCTTTCCATTATATTCTTTATGCCTTGATCCAGGATATAATTCATTTACTAGACACATAACTATTGAATTTCACATCTTCCGTATATTGCAGTACAACACATATAATTGTTGAGAAAGTTGAAAGCAAAGACCTCACTGATTATTGTTTCAGCTACATTTACATATCATGATCAGTTGTAATGTTTCTTGTTTTATTTTCTAAGTATGGTTCTTATTTCTCATTTATTTTAAGAAAATTTATTCTGATTAACTTGGTTAAAAGAAAAATAGTACTCTGCCTCCAGATCGTCACTGAAAAAATACTAGTTCATAATTTTGCCAAGCTATTCACAGCATGAGTCTGATAATCCCTCGATGGAGAGTTTGATGATTTCTTTGCGCTGTTGATCTGTCATAATGCAACACTTCCAAATTCTTCTTACTTAAACCACAAAGAGAAAGAAAGTCCAATCTCAATGAACAATCTATTCACATTTCCTGTTGTTATGGATGTCACTATTTAATGAGTGAAGGAGCATCCAGTTCTTATTAAACTGTATCCTGAATGGTACTACATGGAACAAAAGAAAAATGAAACATGCCATTTCTGAGATTGATGCCAGTTTTTCTGCTTCTCTTTTGTCTGGTTTGATATGTTGAAATCTCAGTTAATGCTCTTGACAAGTATGTACACTTTCAGTTGCCAGCCAGGTCTTAACTTTCACAAAAGAACTGCTGGAGAAGTTCTGGCCCTGAGACAGCTGCTGAGATAAAAGCCACCTTTCATTAAAAATGCCACTTCTCCCCTGTGTGTGGTGTGCCCTAACGTGCAGCAACACAATCACTAGAAGGTGATTCTGAAAGCAGAGGTAGAAAGAGAAAATTGCTGTATCCATGGTTGGCAGCACAGGGTTACATGAAGTTGGCCATACAATTGCAATCATGCTGGTAAGTCAATATGGGTTGCCATGGAGAGATGGCTATAAGAAGAAAAACAGATGGTGGTAGTTGTGGTGGAGACAAAGAAATAAAAGCCCCAAATCTCCTTCCAAGTAAAAGTTAGATAGAATTCAGCAATTTGGGGAAGAATGACATTGTGTATGCTTGGAAAGTTTATATTGCTATTTTTATCACTTTAGTGCAGAAATGTATTATTAAAATCATCACATTATTCACCTACTTAATTCCCAGCTCTGGACTCACCCCTTCCACTTGGCTTGCCAAACTATTCTCCTTATTTCATTCAACTTGTGTCAATACCCACTTTATTTACTAAATCTATTATGATTTAAAGCAAGATTGCCCACTAAATATTTGCACTACAAATTCTCTCGAAAAGTTTGTCTTTTCTTTCTCTGAAGAAAAATGAATATTATTTAATACAGATTTATTGTGCAGCCACAATATGCAAACCATTGTTACATTCCTTATTTATATGCTATGCTGTAAAAATAGAAGCTGATCTAGGCTTTGGATTATTAAAACCTTGCATCTTACACTACAAATAGTTTTTCCCTCTAATGTTTACGTGATGAAAATGAGCATGTTATATTTTTATACTGAACAAATTTTTTTTTAATTTTTGAGACAGAATCTCGCTCTGTCGCTCAGGCTGCATTGCAATGGCATGATCTCGGCTCACTGCCACCTCTGCCTCCAGGGTTCAAGCAATTCTCTTGCCTCAGCCTCCCGAATAGCTGGGATTACAGGCACCCACCAACACACCCGGCTAATTTTTGTATTTTCTACTAGAGACAGGGTTTCACTATGTTGGCCTGACTGGTCTTGAGCACCTGAACTCAAATGATCTGCTCGCCTCAGCCTTCCAAAGTGCTGGGATTACAGGTATGAGCCACCACACCTGGCCCTGAACACATTCTAATCCATAAGTTTCTAAAAAGGTACAATTTAATGATGGAAACTCAGACTTTAATCACTATTATAAGAGAGGATTTCTACTTTTACTTGTTCCAATATTTAGCATTAGGAAACAATATCTCTTGAGGGAAAACTAGATGCATGCCATTTCCCACTTCACCTCAACATACCGAGATGACTTGTGTTAGTAGTTTCCTAATAAAGCACATCAATGAAATTTTGTTCCCTTGAAAAAATAGATACTTTTCTTTGTAATTCCATAGAGGGACATGTAATAGAGGCAATCTCTTACTTGAGATTAGAAACATCTTTGGAAGACTTATGGCCTCATGATAGAATAATTTTTCTGTACATCACTACTGTTAAAAACAACTGTAAACATCAGATTTTTATTTTTAGAAAGTTTTACTTACATCAGTGAGCTAACAAGAAACTAAGTAGTTCTGAACTTGAGCTTCAGTTTCCAAGATTCAAAGAATGGGAAAGAAGAGACAAATCCTAAAGGAATACTCAAGCTAGGAGTCTAATAGAAGAATCTTTTAATAAAGCAGGAACCCCAAACAACTACAACTTCAAAATAAATTTGAACTAGACCTAACCCATCCCCAGAAGATAAATCAAATTGTCTGCCTCCAGTCTTGGTATTAAGTGGAGAAACAGAAAAATTTCTCCTGAATATTCACAAAAAATAAGTTATTCTTCACATGGATTTGTAAACTAAATTCACATCACTTGAGTAATTAATAAAACATATAAGCAATAATTTATTTTAAATGGTACTAGGCTATTGGTACCTCAAGGCACCAGGCGAACAGAGATGAAAATCCAAAAACAAATAAAATTCCTACCTGAAATTATTTAAATTCAAAATAAATCACAAAATTTCCCAAAGATATGCTTAACAATAATCCTGGTGTTGTACATTAGATTTCCAGACTTACTCATCCTACATAGCTGCCACGTTGAACCCTTTGACTTATATCTCCCCACACTCCCCACACTTCCACACCTGGTAACCATCACTCACTCTCTGTTTGTATGTATGTGGCTTTTTTAAATTCTAAATATAGGTGAGATTATGCAGTATTTTTCTTTTCCTGTTTGACTCTTTTCACTTGTCATAATGCCCTCCAGGTTCATCTATGCTGTCACAAATGGCAGAATCTATACACACACACACATAGCCTAGCTATGTGAGAAGATGGATATGTCATTTTGCTTGACTGTAGTAATTATTTCACTGTGAATATGTATGCCACAATGTCATGTTGTATACCTTAAATACATGCAATATAAAAACTCCCAAAGATAAAATTTCAAAGAACTAAATTCACAATAACAAATTCAGAATACATAAAGAACCAAGGTATCGTACTTGTGAGGTGATAGAAAAAACAAATAGCTGAATTAAATCCACAAATATATTTGACATAGAATATGAAATAAGTATAAGGTAATATGCTTAAAAAATGAAAGTTTTGAAATGAAGAAGGAGTAAAATGACTAAGCATATTTGAATAAGAAACAAAAGAGAATTAACAGAACTAAGATATAGTATTTTTTAAAGAAAACTAAGTGGATACGGTTAGCAGATTCAAAAGAATGGAAGAAAAATGAATGTGAAAATATTTCTAAGGATATTATACAGAAAGTAGTATAGAAAAATAAGATTTAGAAAGTATAGGCAATTAAGAGACATGGGAATAGAATGAGAAGTTCTATGTTACTTACTGGAGGTTTAGTAGGAAAAAAAGACAGAGATATACTAGGATAAGTGTAAATGTTTAAAGAGGAAATGGCTGTGAATTTTTCAAAATGAATGAAAAACAACAATCATCAAATTCCAGGAAGACTGCAAATTACTAGGAAAGATGCATTTTTTAAAATTCCACACAAAGAGATATCGTAGTCAATCTTCAAAACTTCAAGAACGTAGAAATATTTTAAGACCTGACAGAGTAAAAGAAAATGGACAAATTTTCTTCAGAAGAAAATAGTTACTTCCTGCTAGCATCATGAGAATCAAGCACATTTTTAATATACAGAAATTAAAATGTGCCTAATGGAAAATGTCTAAAAGTATTTCAGTGAAATAAACATACCTTCAAGTGAAAAAAAATGGAAAGATTTTCCATCAAGAGACCCTCATTTAACAAATTGGAAAGTATATTCTTTAGGAGGAAAAATATTTTTCAGAAAGAAAGTCTGAGAGACAAGAAGAAATGATGAACAAGGAAGTGGTATATATATTGGTAAACCAGACACTAATATTGACTGAATAAAATAATATTAATAATGTCAATAGAATAGTATACATTAGAAAATACCTATTTGGGGAATTATGGTGTTCTAAGGTCATTATATTGTCTTTGGAAGAAGTAAAAGATAATGATTAACTTCAAACATTGATAACATACATGTATGCTACCTTTTGTAGGGTAACTAAAAACAGTAAATAACTCGTATATATTTGAAACAAATAAAGGGAAAAATGAAAATGGAAAAAACTGATCAATTCAAAAGAAGGACATAAAGTAGAAAAAAGAAGCCTAGAAATTATTAATAAAATCAAAACTAGGATAATAGAAACACAACTAAATATATAACAACTCAATAAATGTAATTATACAAAAGAGTTGAGTTAAAAGACAAAGATTCTCAGGTGAGACTGAAAAATAAGTCCAGCTATATAATATATAGGAATATAGAAAGTATGCAGTTGAAAGTATGAAAAAGTGGTATTAGTCGAATACTAAAGCAAAGCAAGGTGATACAGATATAATAGAATTTAAGGCAAAAAAACATTATAATGGATAAATATTATAATAAAACATTAAACTTGTCAAAAAGTATAATCATATTGAACTTATATTAATCTAAAAAGTGGCATCAAATATATAAAGCAAAAATTTTAAGAGCTAAAAGATAATGTAAAAACCCACCATCCTATTGGACTATTTTAACACACATGGTTTAGTGCTTGAGAGATCAACTAAAGTAAAATTATGTAAAAGATATATTTATATTTAACTTAAAAGTTGCAAAAGGTACTTTTTAAATTTTTTTTATTTCTATAGGTTATTGAGGAACAGTTAGTGTTTGGTTACATGAGTAAGTTCTTAGTGGCAATTTGTGAGATTTTGGTGCACCCATCACCTGAGCAGTATACACTGTACCTCATTCCCTTCCCATCCTTTCCCTAAAGTCCACTGTGTCATTCTTATGCCTCTGCATCCTCATAGCTTAGCTCCCACTTATGAGTGAGAACATATGATGTTTGGTTTTCCATTCCTGAGTTACTTCGCTTAGAACAATAGTCTCCAGTCTCATCCAGGTTTCTGTGAATGCCATTAATTCATTCATTTTTATGACTGAGTAGTATTCCATCATGTATATATACCACAGTTTCTTTATTCACTTGTTGGTTGATGGGTATTTGGGTTGGTTCTACATTTTTGCAGTTGTGAATTGTGCTGCTATAAACATGCATGTACAAGTATCTTTTTCATATGATGAATTATTTTCCTTTAGGTAGATACCCTGTAATGGGATTGCTGGATCAAATAGTAGTTCTACTTTTAGCTCTTAAAAAAAAAAATGTTCACACTGTTTTCCAAAGTGGTTGTACTAGTTTACGTTCCCACCAGCAGTGTAGAAGTGTTCCCTGTTTACCACATCCGTGCCAACATCTACTGTTTTTTTGATTTTTTGATTATGGCCATTCTAGCAGGAGTAAGGTGGTATTGCATTGTGGTTTTGATTTGCATTTCCCTGATCATTAGTGATGTTGAGCAGTTTTCATATGTTTGTTGACCATTTGTATATCTTCTTTTGTGGATTGTCTATTCATGTCCTTAGCCTGCTTTATAATGGAATTGTTTGTTTATTTCTTGCTATTTTGTTTGAGTTCGTTGTAGATTCTGGATAGTAGTCCTTTGTTGGATGTGTAGATTGTGAATATTTTCTCCCACTCTGTGGGTTTTCTCTTTGCTCTGCTGACTGTTCCTTTTGCTATGCAAAAGCTCTTTAGTTTAATTAAGTCCCAGCTATTTTTGTTTGTTTTTATTGCATTTGCTTTTGAGTTCTTGGTCATGAAATCCTTGCCTAAATCAATGTCTAGAAGGGTTTTTCCAATGCTATCTTCCAGAATTTTTATAGTTTCAGGTCTTAGATTTAAGTCCTTGACCCATCTTGAGTTGAATTTTGTATAAGGTGAGAGAGGAGGATCCAGTTTCATTCTCTTCCATGTGGCTTGCCAGTCATCCCAGCACCATTTGTTGAATAGGGTGTCCTTTCCCCACTTTATGTTGTTGTTTGCTTTGTCAAAGGTCATTTGGCTTTAAGTATTTGGGTTTGTTTCTGGGTTCTCTATTCTGTTTCATTGCTCTATGTGCCTGTTTTTATACCACTACCATGCTGTTTCCGTGACTATGGCCTTATAGTATAGCTTGAAATCAGGTAATGTGATGCCTCCAGATTTGTTCTTTTTGGTTAGTCTTGCTTTGTCTGTGAGGGCTCTTTTTTGGTTCCATATGAATTTTAGGATTTCTTTTTCTAGTTATGTGAAGAATGATGGTAGTATTTTGATGGGAATTGCATTGAATTTGTAGATTTCTTTTGGCAGTACAGCCATTTTCACAATATTGAGTCTACCCATCCATGGGCAAAAATGCACATTTTAAAAGTCAGTTATAGAACAATTATGAAAATTTCTAACATTATGATTCATAAGACAAGTCTCAACAAACATATTACTGGTGGTATCCTTTTGATTAATTTTCTCTATTGTTTTTCTGTTTTCAAATTCATTGATTTCTCCTTATCTCTACCATTTCCTTTCTCCTGCATGCTTGGGTTTATTTTGTTCTTTTTCTAGGTTTTTCAGGTGGGAGCCTAGATTACTGATTTGAACTTTTTCTTTTTCTAATATATGCTTTAATTTTACCCTTTAAATTTCCCTCTCAACATGTTTAAGCTGTGTCCCACAAATATTGGCATGTTGTATTTTCGCTTTCATACAGTTCCAGGTATTTTTCTTCCTATAGAGACTTTTTATTTGAAGATAGCTTAATTAGAAGTGTGTTGTTTAGTTTCAAAGTTTGAGAGAGTTTCTTGTGTTTCTGCTATTAATTTCCAATTTGAGTCCATTTTGGTCAAAGAACAAACTGCCAGTTTCAATTATTTTTCATTTATTGAAATTTGATTATGCCTCCAAATATGGTCTATCTGATATATTTTATAGAAATTGAAAAGAATATGTTTTCTACTGCTTCTGGGTAGCAGAAGCAATGGTATCTAGTTGTTTGATTATATTGGTAATTTTCTTTGTGCTGTAGTATACTTTTTCTTATATTAATATAGCCACTTTTGCTGTCCTTTGATTGAGGTTTCCATAATACATTCATTTTTAGCCTTTGAATTTTAACCTGCCTATATAATTTATTTGAAGTGAGTTTTTTGTAGATAACATACAGATGTGTTTTTTAATCTACTCTGACAATTATGTTTGATTGATTTATTTAGGCCATTTATATTTCATGTGATTCTTCTCAACATATTAAGACTAAAGCCTACCATTTTAGTTTTCACTTTCTGTTTTTTCTCATTTGTAAAATTTCTCTCCTTTCTTTCCCTGCCTTCCTTTAGGTTACTTGGACATTTTTTAGATTGCCATTTTAATTTATCTATAGTGATTTTGAGTGTATCTCCATGCATAGCTTTTTTAGTGGTTTCTCTCATGGTGGCATACATATAAGAGTCTATCAGTGTTATTGTTTTACCATTTCAGGGGTAGTATAAATACCTTACGTTTCTTTACATCTCTTTACTTCCTCATTTTTATAATATAATTGTTTTAAATATTTTCTCCACATATGTTTGGAACCACAACAGATGGTATTATCAATTTCGCTTCCACCATAACATATAATTTAGAAAGCTCAAGAGGAGAAAGAAAACCTACTGTATTTACCCATATCTGTAATTCTTTCTGCTATCCTGTTGCTTCAAAATTTCTTATTTGATCATTTTATTTCTATTTTGAGAACTCTCTTTAGCCTTTTCTTCAGGGTAAGTCTGCTGGCAACAAATTTTGTCAAGAACAAGTTTTTCTTTATCTGAGACTGTCCTGATTTCTACTCATTCCTAAAGGTTATTTTTGCAGAATATAGGATACTTGGTAAACAGCTTTATGTTTTTAGCCAGGATTTGAGAAATATTTTGCTTTTCATTCTGGCTTTCGTAATTTCTATGATAAATATTTTTGTCATTCATATTGTTTCTTCTGCAAGTAAGCTATTGTCTTTGGCTGCTATCAATAAAAATTTATCTGTGTTTAAATTTCTGAAGTTTAATTACAATATATCTTGCCATGAATTTATTTGGGTTTATTCTTGTCAAGGTTTACTCATCTTCTTGCATCTGTAGGTTTATTTCTCTTGCTAAATTTGGGGAGTTTTCAGCCATTATTTCCTCAAGTATTTTTTAGCCTTACCCTGTTTCCTCTTTTTCCAGTATTCCGGTGACTTAAATGTCAGATATTTTGTTATAATACCACAGGACTTTCAGTCTTCATTCATTTTTTTCAGTCTGTTTTATGTATATTATTCATACGCATAATTTTTATTATTTCATCTTCCAGTTCACTGAATCTTTTTTTTTTTTTTTGAGATGACATTTCTCTCTTGTCACCCAGGCTGTAGTGCAATGGCGTCATCTCAGCTCACTACAACCTCCACCTTCTGGGTTCAAGCAATTCTCCTGTCTCAGCCTCCCAAGCAGCTGAGATTACAGGCACCCACCACCACACCTGGCTAATTTTTGTATTTTTTAGTAGAGATGGGATTTCAACATGTTGGCCAGGCTGGCCCTGAACTCCTGACCTCAGGTAATACACCCGTCTCGGCCTCCCAAAGTGCTGGGATTACAGGGGTTAGCCATCACGGAATCTTTTCTCTCTCCTCTCCTTTCTGTTGTAGATCCTATCTACTGAGCTTTTAATTTCATTTATCATATTTTCAAGTTCTACAATTTTTGATTCTTCTTTATATCCCCTATTTCTTAGCTGAGATTTTTTATTTTTTGTTGAAGATCTTTAATCTCCCATTTGTTTCAAGCCGGTTTGTATGTGGTGTTTGACTAGAGTATAATGGTTATTGTCTAAAAGTTTTCTCTCTTGCTAGGCAACACTTTTCCTGCCCCTTTGGCTAAAGAGAGAAGGATTTGGAGGCAAGGGGCTTTTCTGTTTGCACTCATTGACATTTCTGAGTTACCAATTTTACCTCTTCCAAATATGAGGTATGTGCAGCAAAAAGAAAACCCAGGGAAATCATCACATCATTCCTCAGGTAGCTGGATGTTTTGCCTTCTTCTCTCCACTTTTTAGAGTTATTTTATGTTTATTGTATACACGATGGTTAAAGTTTTTGGATGTACTTAGCAAGAGGACTATAGAAAAGCATGTCTACTACATCTTCCTGCAGGTGGAAGTCTTCTCTGTGTTTTGTTGAGTTTATTCCTATAAACTTGCTACTGCAGATTTAAAAATCCATGAATGAGGCACAAATAAAAAGTTGTCTGTATACCACTTTATAAACTCCACATGTGTTTAATAAAATATTTAAGCAATGTAGGAATTACTCTAAACCTTCGGGGAGAGGCCATACTGTGATGTAAAAATCTGAAGGAGGTCCTCACGTTGGTTCCAATAATCACTAGCTGTGTTTCTTCGTTGTGGTAGGTGTTTCTTTAAATCTCTGTAAAATTAGGGCAGAAATACTCACTTCATAGGGTTTCTGAATTAGGATTAATGAGATACTGTAGGTAATGCCAACCACAAAATAATGATGGGCAAATACTAACACTTCTTCCCCTAACTTTATCAGAAATGGAAATAGATTTGTAAAAACATGAGTCTTTATTTTACTTTAAAATATGGGGCTTGTTGAAACATAAGTCATAACATTGTAAATATGTGTTTCTGTAATGTTAACACTTTCAGCTAAAGTGTGGAATAGTGATTAATTACATTTATTGCCTATAAAATCATCAGAAAAGGCATTACTCCTATAAAGAAACTTACAAATATGGATTCTTCCTGGAAGCAAGAATGAGGGTGTGGCTGAGATGAAAGCTCAGGGTGTTGACAGTGTATCTCCATATGACCACCTGCATCAGAGGTCAAGGACTTAACACTTAGATCCCTGTCACTAGCAGAGAAGCCAGGAAACAGAGCATTTGATAGCTTCTGTTTTATTTAGCCTCTTTATACACTTATATTCTTTAAAAGCCTTGAAAATTAAGAGGCTAATCAAACTTTCCTGGTCCTTCAAGAAACATTCCAATGTCCACAGAGTATGAGAGCATGATGAAAAGAAATGAGTGTCCCTTAAGAGTTGTTTAAAAGAGTTTATCCCTTGAGATGTTGAAGAGTAAAAACACCCACGTAAAGTTGATGAAGACCATTTCACCAGGTTAGGTCACAGCTTTTCATTAATGATAAATGTGAAGAAGAAAAAAATAAAATGCAAGGTTACACCAGAAATACTTCTATCTTTGTCTAACATTTTCATTAGTTCTGCAACCAAGGACACATTCTACTGTCAGTGGTTTACTACAACTGTCAATGGTTTACCTTTCCCAGGATATGAACAGAAATAGAGTACTCAAGAAGCTGCTACATAATGAATTTAGGGTAGCAGGAAAAAGGCAAAAAGAAAGATAAATAGTTGATGGTGTTAACCTACTTTAACCTACTTTAACACCATCAACTGTGTGTTACTTAAGCGTTTCTTGTACATGTTGATTTTCAAATGAGAATCACTTATCTATAGCATAAGTACTTTCACATGTACAAGGGGTTTTTTCCTATATATTATTTTCTAAAGAGGAAACATTTAATTTCATTTCCAAATGAAATATCTAGTTCTTGCTGAAAATGTGTACTTTAAAGAGACTTTTTAAAAGAAAAACTTCTTGCAGGTGGTATCTATCACAAATAAACATGAGAAAAGTTTCTTTAGAGAAACTTTTGGCCCATAACCCTGTCTCCTGTCGTCTCATGCTGGGTTGCCATTTATGTAAAACCACCGTGGGAGTCTTAAATGCCATGGTAGCTGTGTTCCTGCCAGCTTGTTTGTGGGATTGTGTGGGTCACCTATCCTAGGGGTTCGACTTTAGTGCTCTCAGGTTCATTATGGCTCCACTGGAGGGTTGAAATTCAATCTCCAATCACTGTTCTGTAACAAATTGGCAAGTTGGGCTTTTGCTAAAATAGCTGCCTTATTCCTGGCTTGAGCTATTTGTGGACTATAACTGCATTTTTTTAAGGGCACCTTTTGCATGGGAGTTAGAAGGAAGAGGAGTTAGGTTTTGGGACAATTTTTGGCAGAGGAAGGATACTTAGAAGCTGAATCAAATGATGAAATCGCACTCTTTGAGATCAAGGAATATCCTTGAGCAATATTGACAGATTGTTTCCTTTTGCCTATTTTTTGTGACATTCTTACCTAAAGCATTATTGAGTTAGTATGAGAGAGGGAATGAGAGTATTCACTCCCTAAATTTTTATGGCATGATATATTTTATATCTATATCAGTGTCTTTAGTGCTGCTTGAAAACAAGTATAAAAACCCTTCCCTTGGCAAGAACCTGTTAGTAAAATGTAAGATTATTTTTTAAATGTGTACCACCAAAGGAAATATTTCAAAAGTTTACTTAATTATGAGAACCTCATTTCCCAGAGTTAAGCACCATAGCTTGAAACTCTTTATATTTAGTTAAGGTAACTGGGTTGATATAAGAGAAGCAGTGATTAAAATAATCTCTCACAGTGAATAACCCAAAAGTTATTTTTAGCAGGTGTTAGGTTTCTCTACAGGATGTTTTGTACCCAATCTGCAGCTGTTGTTTGAATTATTCTAATTATATTTGGTTTAATGTACATTAAGAAAACACTTGACTTCTCCATGCACACACTGACAGACGGGGAGGAGAGAGCTTCCAAACCTAGTATTGAGCTCTGCAGGGAATTTCAAAACTCCTTGCTTTGAGTCACTTAAGTGCACAACCATCAGGCGAACCATACACACTAGGTTTTAATTTGCGTTAAATCAAAGGACAGAGAAAGCCCACAATTGAACTCTGTAACCTGATGCTGTGTAAGACCTTCCATAGAGATTCAAACACATTAGCTTCAAAACGGTGATTTTCTTCCCTGCTTTCAATGATTGTAACAATAGCCATCCAACAAGTTTTCTTGGTCAGTGTGAAGACGTAAGCAGAATTGACCTACTTTGTTCTTCACTTCACACAAATGATTGTCCTTTAGATACTAATTTTAAAAATATTAACACAAGGTCCCTCCTCTAAATCCCTTTGGCCACAGTTTGAGTTCACATCCACGCCATCTCTCACCTGCTCATTGCAATAGCTTCTGTCTTGCTCCCTACCCTTAGCCAGAGTCCCACCCTCACCCCCACTACCTCCCCACTCTCATTACAGAGCAAGATCAAAACAGCTCCAAACCTGACCAGGTGTTTTTAAAGAATAATGCTGTTTATGAAACTTCTTTATGCAAGAAATAAATCGTTTAATGGTTTCCCAGTAACCAAGGTAAATTCCGAAGTCTTTAACCATGTACATCTTGCTTTTCTTTTCTTAATGTGAGGCACATTCCACCATATGTGTTCTACACTGGAGTTATACAAACTCCAATTCTTGGTCTGCCCATTTTTAGGTTGGAAAATCAATTTAGTAGGTCTAGGCTAGCATTATATAATCAAATATAATAAAATAGAACAGAACAGAACAGGTTATGGCACACATGATAAAGTTAACCATTGCTTCTTGATGTTTTGTTTCAGTATGTATGTGGTAGAAGATGTAAAATGTATTACCTACTGTGGGTGGACACACAAACACACACACACGGAGAAAATCTCTTTTTAACACAGATAATTTGTGTTTGTTGGCTAAAATATTTAGAAAATTTAGAATAGCAATAATTTTTAAACAACCAATATTTCACCATTCAGAGGTAACTTAGATATATGGATTTAATATTGTATGTTTCCATACACACAGCTGTACACATACATGATTTATATGCATAGCTACACAAGCATTTCATACACTTGGAAAATCTCAAAATATTTGTTGATTCAATGAATAAATATAAATTTCATATTATTAAGTAAAATCCCATTATACATACACATGATTTTTTCCTGCATAAAGTATTGTGATCAGATTTTTATATCAATACATCTTGGATATACACTATTTTATGGGCATGTAATATTTTATTTTTTTGATATATCAACATGTACTTTTATTATCCTATAATATCAGACATTTCATTTCCAATCTCTCCCTTTATAAACATCATTTTCATATCATTATATAAGACCAAACGTGTCCATATGTATGTATGTACCTATATATGTACATACATATGTATACATAGGCATATGTGTGTGCATGTGTGTGTGTGTGTGTGAGAGAGAGAGAGAGCGCCAGGCATGGATTTAAATGCCTTATACATATTAACTCATTTCATTACCAAAACAACAATTAAAGTTTCTATTATTTTCCTGATTTTACAGAGGGGAAATCAAGGCACAGAGTTTAAGGATGTTGCTCAGGATCACATGTCAGTATAAATGGCAGAGCCAGGATTTGAAACAAAATGGTCTGGCCCAAGAGTCTGAATATCTACCACTACATAATATTGCTTCTACAACTTGTGCAATTAAGAAAAAGACTTGAAAGTGGATTTAAGTTTAGTGAAACTAAAATTGAATATAGATGCTACTTCACTTGTGTTGGGGTTATGTCCTGATAAACACATTGTAAATTGAATATATTGAAAGTCAAAAATGCATTTAATACACCGAACCGAACGTACTGAGTAGTATAACTTATCCTACCTAGCCTCCCTTAAATGTGCTCACATTAGACACTTAAATTACCCTACAATTGGGCAAAATAACCTAAGACAAAGTTTATTTTATAATAAAGTATTGAATATCTTGTAATTTATTGAATGTCTATACTATAAATGAAAAACATAATGGTTGTATAGGTACTCAAAGTACACTTTCTATGAATGCTTGTTGCTTTTGCCCACTGTAAAGTTAAAAAAATCCCAAGTCAATCCATCATTCTTGTAAAGCAGAGGCTATCTCTGTTTTTAAGGCGTTTATTTCAGAGGCACGTCAGATACTGCACGGCTTATGGAAATGCTTTGTTCTACCTTTAGCTTTAATTGTTCTGCCCCCACCCTTTTCTTCTGCAATACCTTTGACCATGGCTTGAGAATAGTGTTCAACAGCAGCCTCTTTGTAAAGGTGCCTTGAATATGCTTGTCTTCTCAGGCAGAGGTTAAACACCTTTATTCTTTGTTCCTTTGGCTCTTTGGACACCCATTTACTATAGCATATATAAGATTTTATTATAATTATTTGCTTTATGCCTGTCTTCTCCACCAGAGTAAGAACTAACTCCTCCAACCAAGAATTCTGCCATTCACCTTTGTACTCCTAGTGCTTACCTCATAATTGTTAAATGGTAGTTGTTGAATAAATGAATGAGTGAACAAAAGAAAGAAAAAAATTAATGGCTTTATGTTTATAAAACTGAATCTAAAAGGAAATAGTGAATTATATTCTAATGGTTGGAGCAGAAGTATTTTTAAAAATGTTTTATGTTTGCATCACAGTCTTTCCACATTACATTAATCATATATGTAAAATCTTTCTCTTCATCTAGTCATCTGTTATCATTTGGTTGTCATAATCCCTGCCACCACAAAACATACCATACTCTGGACTCCAGAGACACCAGCTCCAACTTTTTTTCAGTTGATTCATCTTTAAAGAGTCAGAGTATCCTGAATTTGATGAATGTCAGTAGAGCAGCTTGAAAATAAAAATCACTGCATAAGTGCTGAATGTTACTATTGATCATTAAGTATCACTAGTGAAACTCAAATGATTTTCCTTATTATAGACATGAAAGTTATTTTTCTAGGCAAAGAAAAGGAACTTATTCATAATACTTTAATCTCAAATGGGGTATTAGTAGTATATAGGATATATATACTCTAGGATATATACTGGAAATCTTTATCTTTTCCTTTCTATTATGCTTTGTGGATATAGCTTTATAAGTACTTTTGTAGAGTTAAGGCTATGTTTCTTTATATCAAAATTCTTATACCTATATTACAAATTTTGAATTATAATGCTACTTCAATGAATTTTTCTGGAATGAAAACTTCCAGTGGATTCAGGATGGTGTGGGAGAAGTCCTGGTCACCTAAGTAATAGGGTTGGTCCTAGAAGGAGTGGAACAGACAGTAACATTAGCTCAGATGTGGTTTTCTGGGGTTGGGAGAAAAAGAGAGACTCAAGATTCTTCTTAGACCGGTCAGAGCCAGGCTGAGATGTGCATACATGCCCGCTAGCTGGCAGGGTACCATTAACAAGGGAACTCCGAATTGACAGAGCAAGAAGAAATGGTGTGGTAGACAGAATATTGGTCCCAAAGATGTCCATGTCTGAATCACTGGAATGTGTTGATATTTTACTTTACATGACAAAGGAGATTGCACGTCACAGATGGAATTAAGTATTTAGCTGTTCTTGAAATTGAAAGTTTTCCTAAATTATCCAAAAGGGCTCAATGTAATTATAAAGGTCTTTATAAGTGGAAGAAGGAGACAGGTGAGAAGGAACAGAATGATGGTAGCATGAGGACTCAGCCCACTGTGGCTGGCTTTGAAGATGGTGGAAGAGGGCCACCCATCAAGAGATGTGGGGAACTTCTAGAAGCTGGAAAAGTTAAAAAAAAGGAAGTCTCCCCTATGGCCTCCAGAAGGAATGCAGCCCTTCTGATTCCTTGATTTTAGCCCATTGAGACCTGTTTCAGATTCTGGACTACAAAAGATAATAAAGTAATATAATATTATAAAGTAAAAAGATTATAAAGTAATAAAGTAATATAAGTTTTGGTAATTTGCTAGAACACTGAAATAGCAATTGGAAATAAATATACTACTTTTTCTACTTATCGAATGCCATCTATGTTTTTGACATGTATATCAAATTAAAGATTACTGTTACCTACTTTTGATAAATTGAAGGTTGACTAAGATAGCACAGCTAATAAGTTTCTGAAAAGTGCAACTTTCCTTTTGTAAACACTTGAGGAAGAAATTGCCCCACCTAGATATGGGTGGGGTGGAGAAGAAAGAGGACTAAATCACGAAACACAGCATCATGCATCCTATATTTTTTCCTACATTTTATGATAAAGCTTATTTCTGAATTTAAACTCATTAAACAGTATGCATTTTGACTGCATGATTTCAGAATGGTATGGTCAGAGCATAAATATACTAGGTCCCAGCTCTGAGGTTGATTAGTTGATCATTCTGAGTATCTTCCTGTATCTAATAGGGATAGCATCAGATTAGATTAATAAATATAAAAAATTGAAGTGACAAATATTGTCATATCCATAGTATTACTGTTTTGTAGGCTTTAGAATATTTCTTTAATATATTTGCCTTTTTCGACATATTGAAAATTTTGCGAAATCATTTTCACTCTGCCAGTTGATATTCTGAGTCAGTGCACAAGAAAAACAAAAGACTTTCCTGAGTGAATTTGTGATACATAGATGTCCTTCACATGCACTTTTTCAGTTCATCAGCTTCCATAAATCTGTCTATTTGCAATGTAATATTCATTCCTCTTTTAACAGAAAACTTTCCTTAAGATGTGATCCACAGTTCCTTATCTCTTAAAATAAAATAGACTTGCCACACAACATGTAGCTGTTTTCTGAGATCCCATATTGTTTGCCTGACAAAGTAGTTTACATCTTTATTATTGAATTTTAAGGATAAGAAATCCCCATTTCACTTCTTGAGATATAGGGACTAAAACATATATAAACAGAATTCAAGTAGCCTTTTCAAATGTTCTGGAGACAATTCTTTCATCTAGAAGAGCTAGTTCAAGGAACAACCTAGACAATCACACTTGATATTAAGGAAAGTACTCTTCCTCTGAGCATGTGCAATTCCACCTCACCTAGCTACATAAGTGCTAATGACCATTCAGGCCACCAGGGATGGTACTAAAAACCAAGTAATAGGAAAAGGAGGTGATATATCAGACTACAACTCTCTTTGTTGGTTGAACTGCATCACAAGCATTACAAATATAGAATTCCTGGATCCATCTCAAAGTCTATACTCATCCTAAGGCTTATTCACCTGCCTGTAGACACATGGAAACTTCTCCAGAGTAGCCCTGTCTAGCATAGTGGCAAGTCTCCAGGTTATTAGGACTCTGTGGTATTACATGATGAAGTAGGGTCATGATACAAATGCTATTGAGCTTTTTTTCAGAGCCCTGAAAATAATACTCTGAAATTACAGTTTAAAATATAAAACTGTACTTGGCCTAACCCATGCTGATGTACATAGAAGTTGGGCTTCATCAACCTCAAGCATGAATAGTCCCTTGGGAGTTGAATGGATAGGATATTTTAGAGCAAATAATGTGTTAGTGGAGTTGAGGCATATGTGAACTTTCCAGACATAAAGAAGACTACTTCAGGGTGGGCACAGTGGTCCATGCCTGTAATCCCAGCACTTTGGGAGGCTGAGGTGGGCAGATCATTTGAGGCCAGGACTTTGAGAACAGACTGGCCATCATGGTGAAACCCCTGGTCTACTAAAAATATAAAAATTAGCCAGGCATGGTGACTCATGCCTGTAGTCCCAGCTACTTGGGAGGCTGAGGCAGGAGAATCACTTAAACCTGGGAGGCAGAGGTTGCAGTGAGTCAAGATTGCAACACTGTACTCCAGTCTGGGCAGTAGAGTGAGACTGTCTGAAAAAAAAAAAAAAAGCCTACTTCAATAACGCAAGACTTATTTGAAATGGCCTAGGAAATAACCAATTTGGCTAAGAATGATATTTAGAGCTTCTAAATCACACTTTAAGGAAAGAGTTGATTCTTCATGATTATGAGATATTTATCACATGAATTCCTAGGCTAGAGACTATGCACAAGAGAGTAGCAGTCATACAATACACTTTAATTTATTTTATGAAACTATGATTTGATCAAATGCTTTCTTACAATTCTGCCAATATGTGTGACCCTATTTTAATCTTTTTCATTGTGTCTACCTTTAGTGAACAGTGGAAAAATCCAAGTGGAATGAGAGTAAAAGGCAGCTCACTTTCCTTATTGTGAAGAATCTCCAAGGGTACCCACTCAACAAGAATGAGCCTTCTTTCTTAGCTCTTATTTGGGCAGATGCTTATCCTATAGACCAGTTTGGTCAAATACCAAGGAATATATTTAGTCACCTGAAGTTTTCATAGCTCTTTAGTTTTATGTGTAAATTAATGTTTACAATTAAGAATAATTGTTATGAGCAATTATGAATAATGCCACATGAAGCATTAATCATCATATATGGGTGTATTAATCCGTTTTCACACTGCTGACAAAGACATACTCAAGACAGGGCAATTTACAAAGGAAAGAGGTTTATTGGGCTTACAGTTCCACATGGTTGGGAGGCCTCACAATCATGGCTGAAGGTGAAAGGCACATCTCACATGGCAGCAGACAAGAGCAGAGAGCTTGGGGAGGGAACCTCCCATTTTTAAAACTATCAGATATCGTGAGGCTTATTCACTATTACGAGAACAGCACAAGAAAGACTCGCCCCTGTGATTCAATCATCTCCCACCAGGTCCCTCCCATAACATATGGGAATTATGGGAGCTGCAAGATGAGATTTGGGTGGGGACACAGAGCCAAACCATATCATTTCACCTCTGGTCCCTCCAAATCTCATCACATCTTAAAACCAATCGTGCCTTTCCAATAGGCAGCTCAAAGTGAGCTGCCTTTTACTCTCATTCCACTTGGATTTTTCCACTATTCACTAAAGTTAGACACAATGAAAAAGATTAAAACAGGGTCACACATATTGGCAGAATCATAAGAAAGCATTTGGTCAAATCATAGTTTCACAAAATAAATTATAGAGTATTGTGTGACTGCTACTGTCTTGTGTGTAGTCTCTAGCCTAGGAATTCATGTGATAAATATTTCATAAACATGAAGAATCAACTCTTTCCTTAAAGTGTGATTTAAAAGCTCTAAATATCATTCTTATTAGCCAAATTGGTATTTCCTAGGCCATTTCAAATAAGTCTTGGGTTATTGAAATAGGCTTTTTTTTTTTTTTTTCCAGACAGTCTCACTCTACTGCCCAGACTGGAGTACAGTGTTGCAATCTTGACTCACTGAAACCTCTGCTTCCCAGGTTTAAGTAATTCTCCTGCCTCAGCCTCCCAAGTAGCTGGGACTACAGGCATAAGCCACCATGCCTGGCTAATTTTTGTATTTTTAGTAGACAAGGGGTTTCACCATGATGGCTAGTCATGAGGTTGGTTGCTGTGGTCTTGGACAGCTCCACCTCTGTGGCTTTGCAGGGTACAGCCTCCCTCCCAGCTGCTTTTGTGGGCTAATGTTGAGTGTCTGCAGCTTTTCCAGGCACACAGTGCAAGCTGTTGGTGGATCTACCATTCTGGGGTCTGGAGGATGGTGACCCTCTTCTCACAACTCCACTAGGCAGTACCCCAGTGCGGACTCTGCATGGGAGCGCCAACCCCACATTTCCCTTCCACACTGCCCTAGCAGAGGATCTCCATGAGGGCCCCGCCACTGCAGCAATCTTCTGTTGGGCATCCAGGCATTTCCATAAATCTTCTGAAATCCAGACAGAGGTTCCCAAACCCCATTTCTTAGACTTCTGTGCACCCACAGGCTCATCACCACATGGAAGCTGTCAAGGCTTGGGGCTTGCACCCTCTAAAGCCTTGTCCCGAGCTCTATGTTGGCTCCTTACACCATAGCTGGAACATCTGGGACCTAGGGCACCAAATCCCTAGGCTGCACACAGCATAGGAACCCTGGGCCAGCCCATGAAACCACTTTTTCTTCTTAGGCCTCCAGGCCTGTGATTGGAGGGGCCACCATGAAGACCTCTGACATGCCCTGGAGACATTTTCCCCATTGTCTTGGGGATTAACATTGGGCTTCTCTTTACTTAGGCAAATTTCTGTAGCTGGCTTGAATTTCACCTCAGAAAATGGGATTTTCTTTTCTATTGCCTTGTCAGGCTGCAAATTTTCCAAACTTCTATGCTCTGTTTCCCTTTCAAAACTGAATGCCTTTAACAGCACCCAAGTCACCTCTTGAATGCTTTGCTGCTTAGAAGTTTCTTCCATCAGATACCGTAAATCATCTCTCTCAAGTTCAAGGGGACAAAATGCTGCCAGTCTCTTTGCTTAAACATAACAAGAGTCACCTTTGCTCCAGTTCCCAACAAGTTCCACATCTCCTTCTGAGACCACCTTAGCCTGGACCTTGTTGTTCAAATCACTATCAGTATTTTTGTCAAAGCCATTCAGCAAGTCTCTAGGAAATTCCAAACTTTCCCACATCTTTCTGTGTTCTTTTGAGCCCTCCAAACTGTTCCAACCTCTGCCTGTTACCTAGTTTTAAAGTCACTTCCACATGTTTGGGTATATTTTCAGCAACACTTCACTCTACTGGTACTAATTTACTGTATTAGTCTGTTTCCACACTGCTGATAAAGACATACGTGAGACTGGGCAATTTACAAACGAAAGAGGTTTATTGGATTTATAGTTCCACATGGCTGGGGAGGCCTCACAATCATGGCAGGAGGTGAAAGACACATTTCATTTGGTGGCAGACAAGAGAAGAGAGCTTGTGTAGGGAACCTCCCCTTTTTAAAACCATTAGATCTCATGAGACTTATTCACTATCATGAGAAAAGCACAGGAAAGACCTGTCCCCATGATTCAATCATCTCCCACTGGGTTCCTCCAACAACGTGAGAATTATGGGAGCTACAAGATGAGATTTGGGTATGGACACAGAGTCAAACCACATCAATGTGTCAATAAGAAACATTGTATTTTAAAGGCACTCCCATTTGTCTCTATATACATTGCTTGAGGATGAAATAAGCAAGCAAGGACATTTCTTACGTTACTGGGAGTATAGGTAGTTAATGTGGGGCATGGCTAATGATTCATAGACTTGCAGGAAATGTTATTTTCACCTTGGAGCCTCATAAGAAAACACCTGACTCTGCAGGAAGAATTTTAAAACATGCCCCTTCCTCCTTGCCATGACATACAAAATATAGACACATAACATTCAGCCCATTCCAACCTCTCTTAGATATACTTCATATGGTCAAATAACACTAATATTTTGTTCAATAACCATACTGAAGACTTTCAAGTCTTTTACAATTTGATTCTTAAAGGTATAATCTAATACAACAGTTATAATGACTGTGAAATATTTTTCATGCAGCACCTAGCATGAGCTAGGGTTTCATTCCTCAATTGCAGCTACAGTGTTTCCTGTGCTGTGCCACTCAACAAGGCTATTTCAATGGTTTCTTCAATTTACATGAAAATCATGCCCCATTTTAATTTTTTGGTATTTTTGAACCATGCTTTCGTTATGTATATGATTTGGTTTATTTTCCTTCTTACTTCCCTCCTCTCCTCCTTCTTTCTTTCCTGCCTTCTTTTCTTCCTTTTTATTAAGATCTTGATCACCTTTACTTTGTAACTTTTTAATAAAAGATATTTATTTTCATCCTATTCTTTATAGTGTACAGATTCTTACCTACTTTAGCTTTCTTTTAGAAATAATTCCATTGTTCTTTTTTTAAGTATCTAAGATTTTCAAGTTTTATTTTATTTTGTTCATTCTTTTTAAGCTTTTAATTTTTAATTGTGTGGGTACATAGTAGGTGTATAGACTTATGGGGTACATGCAATTTTATGATAAAGGCTTGCAATGTGTGATAATCACATCAAGATAAATGGGGTATCCGTCATCTCAAGCATTCATTCTTGGTGTTACAAACAATCTAATTATACTTTTTTAGCTATTTTAAAATGTACAATTAAATTATTACTTATAGTCACTCTGTTGTATTATCAAATACTAGACCTTGTTCATACTTTCTATTTTTTTTGTACTCATTAACCTCTCCACTTCCTCCAACCCCTACTACCCTTCTCAGCCTCTGGTAACTATCATTCCACTCTCTGTCCCCATGAGTTCAATTGTTTTTATGTTTATCTCCACAAGTAAGTGAGAACATGTGAAGTTTGTCTTTCTATGCCTGGCTTATTTCACTTAACATAATGACCTCTAGTTCCGTCCATGCTCTGGCAAATGACAGGACACAAATGACAGGATCTTATTCTTTTTATGGTTAAATACTACTCCATTGTGTATATGTGCCACATTTTCTTTATCCTTTCATCTCTTAATAGACAGAGGTTGCTTCCAAATCTTGGCTATTGTGAATAGTGCTGCAATAAACATGGAAGTACAGATATCACTTTGATATACTGATTTCCTTTCTTTTGGGTATAAACCTATAAGTGAGATTGCTGGATCATATGGTAGCTCTATTTTTAGTTTTTTGAATTTATTTTATTTAGTTTATTTTAACAAAAATAACAAAATTGGAGGAATCACATTACCTGACTTCAAATTGTACTACAGAGCTGTAGTAACTGAAACAGCATGACACTGGCATAAAAACAGACACATAGATTAATGGAACAGCATAGAGAACCCAGAAATAAATTCAAACTGTTCTCCATAGTGGTTGTAATTATTTACATTTCCGCCAACAGTGTACAGGGTTTCCCTTTTCTCTACACCCTTGCCAGCATTTGCTATTGCCTGTTTTTTGGATATAAGCCATTTTAACTGAGGTGAGTTCATATCTTATTGCAGTTTTGGTTTGCATTTCTCTGATGATCGGTAATGTTGACCACCTTTTTATATACCCATTGGCCATTTATATGTCTTCTTTCGAGAAGTAACTCAAAAACCATATGATCATTTCAATTAATGCTGAAAAGGCATTTGATAAATGTCAACATCCCTTCAGGATAAAAACCTTTCAAAAAAACTGGGTATAGAAGGAATTACCTCAACAAATAAAAGCCATATACAACGGACCCACAGCTAGTATGATACTGAATAGGGAGAAACTGAAAGTGTTTCCTCTAAAACCTGGAACTCAGCAAGCATGCCCACTTTCATCACTGTTATTCAGAGTAGTACCAGAAGTACTAACTAGGGCAATCACATAAGAGAAGGAAATAAAGGGCATCAAATTGGGAAGGAAGAAGTCAAATTAGCCTTGTTTGCAGATGATATTATTTTATATTTGGGAAAACCTAAAGACTCCACCAAAAATATAAGAACTGACAAACAAATTTAGTAAAGTTGCAGGATACAAAATCAACATACAAAAATCAGTAGCATTTCTGTATGCCAACAGCAAACAATCTAAAAAAGAAACCCAGAAAGTAATCCCATTCATAATAGCTACAAATAAAATTAAATGCCTAGGAATTAACCAAAAATGTGAAAGATCTCTGCAATAAAAACTATAAAACATGGATGAAAGAAATTTTAAGAGGACACCAAAAAATGGAAAGATATTCCATGTTTGTGGATTGAAAGAATCAATATTGTTAAAATATCCACACTACCCAAGGCAATCCACAGATCTGAGGTGCTCTCTACCAAAATACCAATGACATGCTTCACAGAAATAGAAAAAACAATCTTAAAATTTATATGTAGTCACAAAACACCCAGAATATCCAAAGCTGTCCTTAACAAAAATAACAAAATTGGAGAACCACATTACCTGACTTCAAATTGTACTACAGAGCTATAGTAACTGAAATAGCATGGCACTGGCATAAAAAAAGACACATAGATTAATGGAACAGCATAGAGAACCCAGAAATAAACTTATATATCTAAAGTGAACTAATTTTTGACAAAGATGCTAAAACCACAAATTGGGGAAAGGACAATCTTTTCAATAAATGGGTCTGGGAAAACTGAGTATCCATATGCAGAAGAATGAAACTGGACTCATATCTCTTGCCATATACGAAAATTAAATCAAAATAGATTTAAGGCCTAAATCTAAGACCTCAAACTATAAAACTACTAGAAGAAAACACTAGGGAAACTCTCCAGGACATTGGACTGAGCAAAGATTTCTTTAGGAATATCCCACAAGCACAGGCAACCAAACCAAAAATTGACAAATGGGATCACATCGAGTTAAAAAGCTTCTGCACAGCATAGGGAACAATCAACAAAGTGGAGGGACAACTCACAGAATGGGAGAAAAAAATTGCAAACTACCCATCTGACAAAGGGTTAATAAATCAGAATATATAAGGAACTCAAACATCTCTATTAAAAAATCTAATAATCTGATCAAAAAATGAGCAAAAGATGCATTTTTCTTTAGGTCTGTTGATTTCACCTTCTCTGGAGCATCTTACTCCCTTTAGATTTTCTTTATTTCTCTACTTTTTTTAAAACTCAAGTTCTGTAAGGGTCTCATTCATTCTCTTCACTTGGTCATCTCTGCAGAGATCCTCTTTCAGTCCTCTACCCTTCTGCCCTCATCTGGACTGATTGCTTTCTATTTATGCTACATTACAATTTAGTGACTTCCTTCCACTGCTCTTCTGAATCACAACCACTGTTTTCTAGGTGCCATATTCAGTGGTGTGCAGGTAAAAGTTTAACATAGGTTCTCGAAACATGCATATAAACAAATTCTAATTTTCAGCATTTTCTGATTTCCATTTTGCAAATATTCCCATCATGGCAGACATCAAGTTCCCAACTTAAGTTCACTGACCATAGAATGGGGAAGGGATGCCTCCTGCCCCCCCAACCAAGGCTAGCATCTCCCCAACACCACAGATTAGAGCCATTTTAACTGAGATATTTCTAAAGAACATTCATCCATTTTCCGACTTAACAAAGCAACTTGGATATAATTGCACCTTATTTGGGGTCTCTGGGTCATTATTATAAATATTACAGTCAAGGGCAAAAAGTGGTGTCTCTAGAGATTATGACATTTAGAGAGAAAATATTAGCCAGTAAACAAAATGGCTAAGCAACTAAAATGGAAGTTAGATAGAATAATTAGGTAAAAAATACAATGGTGTTTTGTTTATTTTTGAAGTCTTTGTTGTTGTTAGTTACATTTTCAAATTTATAATACTCAAATCTAGTTTTCACAGTTTGTTTCGTTGTTACAGCTGCCCTTCTCCGTATTCTCGATATGCTCCCTTCTCTGTTTTTCATGGCCTTTTATTTGTGCTCTTATTTCTTCCCACCTCAATTCATTTTTTTAAGTTCTCAGGGAATAAATATTAATAAATAGAGAGAGTGCCTTGAATGTAAAATGCATATTTTCTCATAAGTGGCATTAATTTGGCTTTTCTTTCATTACCTGTGTTTTCTTTAATATCATAAAAGAGAATGTTATCCATGCATCTACTGACAGAAAAGAAAATGAGTTTTTCTCTTTGAAAGTTCACCTTAAAGGTTTTTGTCATGCACAACTGCTTTAAAATAGCGTGGTTTTTTTTGTTTTTGTTTTGTTTTGTTTTCAGAATGAATGGCCTGCAGCTGCTCTTCAGGGCTTCCTTTTTTTTTTTTTTTAGTATTTTAGTTATGTTTGGACATGTAAAAAATACATATTTGTATCACTGATGGGCCTATAAATAAAATGCTGCATAGAAAAGTTCCCAGGAACTAATTTTTAGAGAAAGGTTCCTAAGGAGTAATTAGAGTCACAAGCAGAGACAAGCAGGAGGTTGAAAACACTGTGTTGCTTCTTACCTTGCTCTGATATTTTGTGTTTTAGCCATTTCTGAACATTTATGGATTCAAGAGATGAATCCTGAATGTATCCTGATTCATATCACTCCATGATCAGGAAATACCCATGAAATGAATGTGGATCTGTTGTGGTTTTCTTTAGGCGTTCGCTCTCTTTTCCTCCATCGCTTGCTGAAGGCAAATCTTAACCAAGGTAAATTCAGCTTACTGGATAGAGGACATTTCTTTATGTCCAAGGAAATTAAAGCTATTCAAGCATACACCTGGAACATAACTAGAAAAATACCTAGGGTGCCATTTTCATTTCAAAGCTGCAGTTTCCAGTGCCATCAGTATGGCTAATCACTGGATCATTTCATTAGAATTACTATTTTATCAATACAAAACTAGAAAAATGCCTGAAATGTATAATGATTCGTGTCCAAATACAGCAGGTGATATTGTAAAATTTTTCAATGTAGAATACAAGAAATACTGTTAGAACATAATAATGGCATTTTTGGTATTCACTGGACCGTATGAAATGCATCTGTTTCATCATAAATGGTTGTGTATATATTGACACATTTTATAATTGTTTTAAAATGTAGATGTATGTAATACAAATATAATAAACTGTGGCATGTCTAAAATTGTAACGACCTCATAATTTCTATTTGGTATTCTAAAAGGATGCTATCTAATCCAAGATAAATTTTCTTGTAGGTATATGATCTCAATAAAATGTGATTCAAAGGGGTTAACTCTAATTTTAGATCAGAGTCTTGAGCCCAGAGTAAGTAAATGAGTAAGCTTCATTTTGAACAGGTGGTTAGTCATTATCACCATTGGCAATCTAAGGAAAGGAAAAGAAAGAGACAAGGTTTGGCTAATGTATATTTCACACAAGAAAGCGGGGATAGGTAGAAGGTTTTTTTTGTTTTTTGTTTTTTTCCAAAATGATACTAGTTCTAGTGTCACAAGCCTGGAGTTCTTTGTTTTTGATCCAATTATGTTTTACTAAGCCAATCGTTTTATTAAAAATAATGATATGAAATAAGACAATCACAGAAAGACAAACTTCACATGTTCTCCCACTTATTTGTGGGAGCAAAAATTTAAAACAATTGAACTCACGGAGATAGAGAGTAGAATGATGGTTACCAGAGGCTGGGAGGGGGAGCGAGGAAGAGATAAAATGAGGATGGTTAATAAATGCAAAAATAGAGGTAGATAGAATGAATAAGATCCAGTATTTGATAGCACAACAGGGTGACTATAGTCAACAATAATTTATCACATATTTTAAAACAATTAAAAGAGTAGAATTGGAATGTTCCTAACAAAAAGAAAAGAGGAATGTTTGAGGTGTTGGATACTCTAATTACCCTGCTGTGATTATTACATATGTATGCCTATATTAAGACATCACATGTACCCCATAAATATATATACCTATTATGTACCCCTAATAATTAAACATAATTTTTAATATAAAAATAAAAATGATGAACTTAAAACATAAAAAATCTGTCTGGATTTTCTACTGTAGAAAATGATTTAAGAGGTGTATCTCTAACTCTCCAGATAGATTTAAAATCTGATTATACTTGAAGTTATAATGCTCAAAACTATCTTAGTATATTTTCTGAGAGAAGGTGCATAAAACAGCCATGAAATAAGAATGAAAATTCTAATAATAATGGTAACAAAAAGTGTGATTGAAGTTGAATATGCAGACTCCTCCAGCCATGAGATAAAGATTAAAATAGTATGATGATGCTTGGATTCAATGCTAATGAACTTTCTTTTTTTCTTATAGGTCTCAGCATTAGAGAGGCAGATCTTTGACTTCCTTGGTTTCCAGTGGGCGCCTATTCTTGGAAATTTTCTACACATAATAGTTGTCATATTGGGTTTGTTTGGGACCATTCAGTACAGACCTCGATACATAATGGTGGTAAGTCTTATTTTTATCATTTCTCTTCATATAAACAACTCAAAATTTCTATAAGAATATAATTAAAATATTTCTAAGTGGCCTCTTCTGATATAATGTGGCATTGCTTTTCTAGTCCTCAAATGTTAAATTTTGTTAAGAAGTGATTATCTGTGGAAAATACAACATAATGAATGTGGTACAGTGAGATCAAAACAACATGCTCAAAAGTGTATGATGACATGGTGTCACTCACAATGTAACTGAATTCAAGTTTTACAAGGAAATTCAAAATAGGGTTTGGATAGAGTAGGAGGTCTGCTTGTAGTCTTGGTTATAGAATAGTTAGATGCAATGTACATTAACTATTAATTTATCCTAACTTTCAGTGACATTTGTCACTAACTCCAAAAAACAAATCTATCTAGCATAATTGTTTAATCACTGAAAACAATAATATATTTTAATTTTAATTGATTTAGGACATTACAAGTGCATGTATGGATCGATATTTGGTACACGTCCCTAACATATTTCATACTGATTGATATTGAATATTTCTCTGTTTGTCAAGATAAATTTGAAACATATATCCAAAACTTGGTCAGCACACACTCCATTACAGGACAGTTTAATGAGGTGTATGCTGTGACTCACAATCTAATGGAAGTTATTCACAGTAATTAGTTGTCTTTTCTATAACATAAAAAGAGGGCATTACTATAAGCTACACATGTGAGAATGTTGTGAGAAATAATAAGCATATACACATATTGTAAGTTGGAGTAACATACTTTAAAATGTTCATTAAGCCTGAATAAATATACAGTGTTCAGTAGAATTACTAGATATTTTCTTGGGATACACTGACATTGCCTCACAAGAAGAAAATCATAGACTTAAAAACATGCCATCTTTCCACTTTGACATAATCTAATTCCACCTGTGGAAAATAATAAAGTTATAATTTTTCTGTTAATCCATTCTCTATTTTGATTTTTAAACTTGGCTTTTTTATGTCTTTCACCATTTCACAGATATAGATAACTGAATAGACTGCATTCAAATGGCCTTGGGAGCATTTGATAGCTCTCAATTTGCTGCCAGGGTTAAACAATTTCTGCCTTACTTTCCTTCTCTTAGAAATAGCCTCAACCAGGTACAGTGGCTCACACCTGTAGTCCCAGCACTTTGGGAGGCTGAGGCAGGAGGATTGCTTGAGCTCAGGAGTTCAAGGGCAGCTAGGGTTTTTTTTTAAATAGAAATCCCGTGTCTACAAAAAAATACAAAAAGTAGCCAGACATTGGGGCACCTGTGGTCCCAGCTATTTGGGGGGCCGAGGCAGGAGGATCGCTTGAACCCAGGAGATCAAGGCTGCAGTAAGCCATGATCATGCCACTCCACTTCAGCCTGGGCAACAGAGAGAAACCTTGTCTCAAAAAAAATAAAATAAAATAAAATAAAATAAAATAAAGGTAGCCTCTGCTAAGTAACTACACAGTCTCCTAGAAGGGGGTTTTATGGAGTTGGACTTGAGGCCTAAGATGTTTTCATAACATGCATAATCAAGCTATTATCGAATTCTAAATGTGTTCTACTTTGTTACTATGAATATAGAGCAGTTTTACTCATTACAGACTTTTCGTTTTATGATTTTGGTGTTCTGCTGCGAAACAAAATGCCTGGTGGCTTTGAAACCATAGATGGCTTCCAGAGAATGAAGCTATAGGTAAACACCAGTGACATTTAGTCCTGGTGATTTTACCCTCTAAATGTTAACTGTATGCACTATTCACACAACTGCTGCCTTGGTTGAGGCTTATGCCTTCTCTCTTCTATAGATGGACTTTGCCTCTTATTTTCTACCTTTCTCCCTTCCAATTTGCTCTTTGTACTTTTCTTAAATTACTGGCTTAAAACCACCACTGGGTCCTTAGCTGGATAAGACCTAAGAATATTCTTGCCTGATGTACTTGACCAAACTCATGTCTAACAATTCTTCCTTTTTTCCTTCCTTTGTCCCCCGCCTCCCTCCCTCCCTCCCTTCTTTCCTTCCTTCCTTCCTCCCTCCCTCCCTCCCTCCCTTCCTTTCTCCTACCTATCCTCCCTGCCTTCCTTCTATCCTTTCTCCCTCACTTCCTTCTTTCCTTCCTTCCCTCTTTCCTTTTTTCCTTCCTCTCTCCCACCCATCCTCACTCCCTTCTTTCTACCCTTCCTCCCTCCCTTCCTTCTTTCTTTCCTTCTCTCTTTCCTTTCTTCCTTCCTCCCTCCCACCCAACCTCACTCCCTTCTTTCCTCCCTCCCTCCCTCTCTCCCTCCCTCTTTCTGTCTTTCCTTCCTTCTTTCCTTTTTTCCTTCCTTCCTTTCTTCCTTCTTCTTTCCCTTCCTCTCCCATACTCTTTCCTTTACTCACTTCTTTCTTTTCTAATTTCTTTCTCCCTTTTTTCTTTTACTTATTAATTCAAAAGATATTTATTGAGCTTCTACCCTGTGTTTGGCATTGTGTTAGGTGTGGACTATACTGGTGAGCAAAAACACAGACACATTCTCTGTCTTCCTGGGTGCTTACCTTACAGTGCAATGAAGAGAGGTGTGCCTTTATCAAACAATTGTCCACATAAATGTTAAATTGCAATCGTGATAAGTGATACGAAGGAGCACACTAGCCATGAGATGTCTAATGGGGTATCTGCCTGTAGCAGGGCAATGGGGTTAGGCACCCTGCAGGGAGTTGAGAGCTGAGGTCTGCAGTACAAGTATGAGAGTCCACAAGGGAAGAAGGGAGTGAAGTGGGGTCTGGGCCGGAGGCACCACAAGGCCCATAGAAGGGGGACTATCAGAGCAATTCTGATTTACTCATTAAGCATCTATTGAGGACCTATACTGTGCTAAGTTTGGAAAAATAAGAAAGAATTCAAATGTCAGGGGCCCTGCTCTGCAGGCACTAACCATGTAAGGAGTGAGGAGGCGCAGGTTCCGGGGCTCTCTAGAGGTGAGTAAATGGCGGTGGAGAGGAATGAGATCAGCAGTGGGGCAAGGCCTGGGGGAGGGCCTGAGCCAGGTGTGGAGACCCAGGAGACCCAGGAGGGCTGAGACCCAGGAGGGCTGAGAGTCTGCACACCTCAGTGTCATGGGCCTCCTGCTGCACCTGCCTCACCAGCCCCATGCTCTGGTAGCCTTGCCTGGTGTTTGTGTCTTGGTCTAGCAATATTTCCTCAGTCTCTCATGGATACCTTCTTCCATACATGTTAATGGTGAATCACTCTCTGCTCCTTCACCTCTAGAGTGTCTTGAGTATGTTTTAGAATTTGTTCATGTTTATGTCTTCTAGGCAAAGTGTTCTTTGAGAGCATAGAATGTAATTAGTGCTCAGTACATACTTATTGATTATTTTTCTTATCTAGTGTCCTACTAGTTCACAGAGTCCACCCATGATGAAACTGCTGTCACTTCTCTGTTGGTACTTTTTCCTTTGCTTCCCTCTCTCCCTCCTCCCTCCTCTGAGTAGAGGAAGGCAGTTTTAGGTCTTTCAGAATCTTCAAAGAAAAGCATCAACAAGACCAACAATCCATGTTTTTGCTCATCTTGATGGTCTCTTTTTATGGGTTATGCCAACCAAGTCTCTTTCATTTTATTTGCTATCTTATTCAGGATCCTATCTCAGGAAAGGGAGAGAAAGAAAGCAATAAATTGGTGTGAAAGCCATCCATGTATGTCATTAGGTTTCATTCTCATAAATATCCTACAGGGCATGTATTAGCTTCTCTGATTTCCCAGACGAGAAAAGAGGTCAGAAAGATTGAGTGACTAGCCCAAGGAGCACAGGTGGTAGTGGTCAGCAGAACTGGGTGTGTACTGGCCTGTGATTGTTAGATTCAAGGAGCTGCTATAGCATGATCTGTGCTTTGCTTTCACCGGCATATTCCAGATGATAATGTTACCATTGTCAGTATAAGTTGTGATATAGGAAACAGTCTTGGCCTACCTCCCAGTCAGATATTGTTATCTTTATGAAGCTCCAGATTACCTCTTATTCTAATATGGGTATAAATTATCTATTTGATGAAAGTACCTAAAGAATCATTAATCTATGAGTATGGGAAATCTGTTCACAAAAATTGCCTTTTTAAAAAGAGCATGTTGTTATTTGGGAAGGTTTTTTTAAATTCATTCTTGAGTTGTTTTCACAAATGCTTTGGTTTGAAGCTACAACTGGTGGCCTGGAATTAATTCTGATATAAAAAACTGAAAATGAATGTGGCATATGTCCCATTAGAGGCAGCAGCTTTTCAATGGCAGTGAGAAGAGTCCTGGAGCAGAAATCCATACTGACTTTTCACTGTGAGGGGAAAGAGCTTTTTCATTGTAAGAGATTTTCTCTCAAAATTGCTTCTTCTATTTTTAGTATTGGCTTCCTTTATTGGCCAAACCACCACACAGACAGGTCAATTAAATTTAATCCATTTCAAAATAACAAACACTTTGGAGCACCAGGTATGTGCTAAGTGCTCATGCAGAGATTAATAAAATATGTATGTTCACTGAGATAATTTAATAGAGCTCTAGTTTTACAAAAACACAGATAATTTACTGCCATTTTGGACAAGAGACAGGGTTCATCACAGTTGAGTTTAAGTAATTGATCACCTTTATGAAAATGTTTTGGGTAAAGGACCATGAGACTCCAGCTCACCAATGACTAGTTTTTCCAAACTCTTAGAGTCTAAATCAAAGATTATGAAAATTGTTTCTGTATCTACTTCTCCAGCACCTCCTGCATTCCCCATTTGCCTACCTTATGCCAGCCACGCTGAATGATTTGTGTTTTCCAAAGACCACATGCTGCTCTTGCCTCTTCAATTTGCACATACTGCTCCTTCTGCCTTGAATGCCTTAATCTCTCTATCCTCTTGGAAAACCTTTAATAATCCTCAATTAAATAGTCACCTTTTACAGGCCTTGCCTGACCACTGAGTGCAAGGGAAAGTACCTCTTCCCTTCTGCTGCTGTAAATCCTGGTAACTTTCTACCCCACCACCCTGCCCGGTTGTCATCATTGCTTCCCTACTTGTCTTGCCCCATTCAACAATGTATACTTCTGGAAGGCAGAACTGTGCCCATCTATTGCTGTATTCTAGGCCTATTCCTGTATTCTAGGCCAATTCCTGTATGTACAGACCATTAGATATGCTTAATACTTGATTGGGCAAACAATAAATGAATCAAAGTTTATTGGATGAAAGGATTTTACAAGATGGAATGGACAGGGACTTTTTTAAAAATCTCAGAACGTGACACCAATGTACTGCCTTGCTTATCTCAGCCTGAACTTGGTTGAGGGAATTAATTATATGATAAAATAGTATGTGCTGTGCTACCTGCACCTACCATTAGCTGACTTACTCCTCAAGACTTATTTTTTTCTAAGATGTAGTGTTGCGAGCTCCTGCCACTATAATTGAGGAGGACTCTCGGCAAAGACTATTAGAAAAACCTCCCCAAATCACAGAATCAAAGATCAATAATTCCCTTCCAGGTACCATCACACTATTAAGGTACAATTTACTATTTCTGTATTTATTTTAAGAATACAAAAACAACTTTACCACATAGTACTCCTTTACTCATGAAAGTTTATTTTGGCTAAGGTGCAAGGTGGAATGTGTACATTAGGGCAGCCATTCCCAACCTTTTTGACACCAGGAACTCGTTTCATGGAAGACAATTTTTCCAGAGGTTGGGCGAGTTGGTTTTGGGATGAAAATGTTCCACCTCAGATCATCAGGCATTAGTTAGATTCTCATAAGTAGCCACAGCCTAGATCCCTCACATGGGTAGTTCACAATAGGGCTTGTGTTCCTATGAGAATCTGGTGCCGCGCTGATCTGACAGGAGGCAGAGCTCAGGCAGTACTGGTCTGTGGCCTGGAGATTGGGAACCCCTTGCTTTAGGGGAATACCGTGTTCAGTCTTGCATTTTGAATGGGCCTTATGTGCTTCTTTGGCTATAGACAGTATGAAGCAGTGAAATCATATTTCCCCGTCACAAGGCATTGTTGTAGAATCAGTTATTTCCTATCTGTTTACTCCTCGGTCAAATATGTTTTATTCTACTTGTAAATTTAAAAATAAGATTTTTGTCCTAGAATTACTTAAATCTTCCTTATTTTATGGGTGACAATTTAATCAAGCAGGTTTTAACTCACATGCAGATGAATTAGCAAATTCGTTTAACATTTTTTGAAATAAGATTAACCTTGAAATTAAAATTAACTCAAAACTGCCTTTAAAAATTTGTAAAGGGTCAAGTGAATTTGAAAAGTCCACAATTTAGTTATCTGGACTTTTATGCAAATGCTCATGTGCAAAAGACAACTCATTTTAATCTGAATTGTTATATAGCAAAATTTTTCTGCTATGTCAGCATAAATCCCATTCCAGAGTCACTGCTCACCATGAAGTTGAGTGTTAGGTTTTGATTCAATTGGTAAATGTCAAACCTAAATTCCTCTTCACCAGTTATTGGCTGTGAAGCCTTGGGATGTTTGTTTGCTTTCCTTTTGCCATAGTTACCTCATTTGAAAAACCAGACCCATATATCATTTTAAATAATTATATAATGTATGTGACTTGCTTACTATAGCCTAACACAGAGTAAATGTTTGACAAATGTTTGAGATGTTCATATATCTTTTTTCCCCTTTGCTTTACTAAAAAATATTACAACAATGACTGAGCAAGAAAATTACTCTACATTTTTATTATAAGTCTAGCATATTGTATATGATATTATAGCAAATTGATGTGTATATGAAAGAATGAATGAATGGTCTTTCTCATAATTAGAAAATAAGCAAGCTCAGAAAGTAAAAATAATTCATATTATAAACTAATTGCTTGATGGGGAAGAAATAGACTGGAAGATGTCCAAAGTTTATTTCCATTAAAAAATGTTGAAATATCCTTGTAAAACTAGGATATATTTAGGAAGCCACATAGAAAGCATAAACATTCTTTTTTCATTATTATAGGTCTTGTCTATGTGGATCTGGATTTAAAATATATATACTAAACATAAGCAAAGTAGAAGAGAGATGGAGAGATTATGCAGAGTGATTTTTTTCTTATATTGAAAAGCTTTCTTTACTACAAGTATATTTAATATACCTAAATACATGATGTAAGCCTGCTTTATAATAACCAAAGGGTATTTGTTTAAAAATGGAGAGTCTTATTTTTTAAGTTATTGCTTCAGTTGAATTATAAATGAAATAACCCACTTCAAAAAGAAGATAGGGAAGGTAGGCAGTCTCTTTGGCCATTGGCTATCCCAATGCTTCCTGCCTAGCTAAATTTCTATGGCCATATTTGTATTTCTAGCTATCTCTTTTCTTTTATACTCATGATCAGATTTGTGTCTCAAGTGCACATTAAGGTATACTTCATACCTTATAACAATTCAAAAATCAAAAATATATATTTTCTTCGTTCTCAGCAAAGAAACACAAATTTATTAGAAGAAACTTGTAATGTAAATGTACTAGAAGATATTACACAATATTGCTAAAACAAACACCACAAGAATTCCATATTATGCATGTCACACTAATTGTAAAATACTAAAGATACTGTCATTCTAAAATAAATTGCCAATTATAGAACGTATATGAATAAAAATTTGAGGTAAACTCATAATTTGGTGAATTGGTCATTTGACAAATTGCTTAATTTGGTGACTGGTTATCTTGCCATGAATCTATAATCCTTTTACTAAAATCTTTTAAAACAAAGCCTACCCTGTATGCTTAAGCATCCCAGCTCTGAAATCCTATTATCAGGTGTCAAATCCTAACTCTGACACTAAATAGGTGATTAAATGATTATCCCTCTACCTTGGTTTTAGTGTGATGATTGAATGACATGATATATGTAAAACACTTACCATAGTACCAGGAACACAGAAAGCACCAGGATAATAACCCTTTTATTGTCAAAAACGTACGAACTGACAGTTGAGGTTTACATAGCCTGGTAATTTTGCCTTTGCAAGTTCAGAAGTAGCATCAAGATTACAACTTGTGAGAGATCCTGAATATACTTCAATCAATCACCAAGTTTGTGCTATGATCTTTAAATAGATGTGTTTTATTATGCATTTGTTATAACTATGAATTGATTCACTAAAAAATACCTGTGCGTTTAGGAATTAGTCCTAATAATTAAGTCCTATCATATGGTTTTGTAATTAATTTAGTTTATTGCCTTACTTTAATATTGCTTTATTTTATGTTCTTTTCCTAATCTTTTTCAATGGCTTTTTTCTCATGACTTAGAGGTTAGCATTGCTCTCTCATTTCAATATACTTATAATTAGATTTATTTAGAATGGAAGATATCAAACACTAGATGCCATCTTGCTAGCAAGAGCTTCAAAACTTACTGAAAGTTTAAAATTTATTAAGTCCACTCTTACTAGAAGACTTTATGAACAGAATATATTACAGCATCAGCAATACCTGCATATACCAAAAATCTCACTATATATTTTTACTTATCTTAACTTTTTAACATGTTTTCCAGCTAAATTTCCAGTGATTTTTGAGCTTTAACTCATTATTATAATTGTATTATTCTTAAAAATGAAAGCAAACCTCCTTTCAGAAAAACAAATATATGATGGAACATTAAATGTAACCAATTATAGGACTATACTACTACATGAGATTATTTTAAAAATTCATAAATGACAGAATACAAAATATAAATTGAATTTCATAAATAGTTAAAAGCTTCTGATAAAGTTTCTATTAGTAACATAGCTATATTACACAGAGTCTTAATTTTGTAATTCTATTGTTTGGCACAGCATAGAATAAGCTAAAGAAATGATTTCAATATTTATTTTAATTTAAAAACAGTATGCAATGATTGTAATCACTGATAGAAAACAATAATTAAATTAATAAGTCTGCTTAAGACATTAAGAATTCATTCATTTTTGTGATAAAATAAAGCGAATAGGCAAACTGTTATATTTGATATGTTATTTGTGTTCTACAGTAAGTACTATCCTCAGTCATCCTAGCTGGTCTGTATGTCACTTTTCTGGGCCTCAATTTCTTTGTCTGCATAAGAAAGTGACTGGATGAGGGGAGCCGTAGTCCAATCATCGATTCTCCATTGATGAGTCTCTTGATCTAGGGCTACCTTAATTAAGACCGACTAATACTCTGGGAGAAGGTATTTCCTAATACATAATATCTTAATAAAATCAATTAATCAGTAAGACCAGTAGGTTTAAAATTTGTTGGCTGGATATGATTGGAAGATATGAAAATCTGTTATTCATTTCCTCATTCTTAATCCTATTTATTAATTTCTCTGCTTTAAAATATTTTACATGGTTATATTTTTATTATATGATCATATTAGAGGCACACATTCTACTAATAAAATAGTCCAACAAACGAAAGTTTGTTAATTTTGTACTCCACGCATGTTTTCTTCAAACGTGGTCTTCTTTTAGTCCTAGGTTTCAATAAATATTCCTTAAAATGTGACACTTTTATACTGTAACTTAAAGATCATAGAGAGCTCACAGAAGATTTACATAGTTACGTTCCCTAGAAAAGATAATACTCAGAAAACAGAAATCAAATCAACACTTTGGTTTAACTTGTACCTGGAAGCCAGCAAAGCACTTTAAAAGTAAATCTAACTTTGTTGGTGTCTACTGAAAGCAGTAGAAATTATTGAATTTTTAATTTCTGGAAAGTTTAGGGGACCACATAGAGAGCACTCTTTTCTGAGCGCTCTCTGTCAGTTTCTTCCCAGAAGACAGACTTACTGACATTTTTATTATTGATTTATTTGATATACATGCCTTTCATCTCCACATTTTTCTTCTCTTTCTCCCTCCCCCATTTCTATCTAGTATACAGTGTGGACTGCCCTCTGGGTCACCTGGAATGTGTTCATTATCTGCTTTTATTTGGAAGTAGGTGGACTCTCAAAGGTGAGTTTATCATGCTTTTAAAGTACACTTTAAAATGAGTACACTTCTAAGTATTGTGACTACATACATATATAGGTATATTGTGTGTGTGTGTTTGTGTGTGTGTGTGTATGTGTGTGTGTGTAGACGATAAAATACTATTCAAAGACTTTAGGTACCATTTAGGAAAGAATGATCTTAGGAGTGTGTTAATATAATGGAACTTCAAAACAACTGCCTTCTGGTTTAGTTTGTTATACTGAAGTGGGACTCAACTTACAGTGCATCCTCATGTCCATTTTAAAAAGACATAATATCATAGTGACTGCAGGCCTAAATGTTAAGTAGAAAATGGTTTTGAACATGCTTGTGTTTCAAGTAGGAAAAGGGATTGACGAAGATGTTAACATAACAGACATGAATGGCAAGTTTCTATCTTTGCTGGAATATTAATTCTGGAAAAAATTGACCAAGAACAAAACCCTTATATTAAGTGTTTACTAAGAAGTAAATGCATCAGCGTGGCGATCCCTATTTTGAAATTTTAATCACACAGAAGACAGTTGTCTTAATGCAGCAATGATACACACGTTATTTCTGCCTGTCTAGAACTGTCAGCAAAGCACATGATTTTATTATGCCTCCTGCAAAAATGTCTCACCACCCAAATGTAAGAACAACTTAAGTTTCTAGTTGTGTTTCTTAAACAGTTTTTGTGTGAACCAGCACAATTTTCACTATAGAGAAGGAACTTAACAGTATTACAAAAAGTATAAGAAAGCTGTCATATTTTAAAACTTCTCATTATCAAATATATTTATACTAACTTATTCTACTGCTTTATAACAGCCTCAAATTTTCTAAGTAATGCACTTGTGGCTTAGATTTTAGAAAATGTGTCTTGAGCAGCAAGGACACTTTAAGAATTCTTAGGTTCCATTGAAGTCCTTGTGGTAACAAAACATGTTTGATTCAGCCAAGCAGCAAAAATCCCTGAAGGATTTTTCCAGAGCCTCCAGAGGTGGTTACTCTTTTTTCTCTACTATAATAACTGTAATTAGAGCTTGTCATAATTTTCTCACATTGGCAAATGTATTCAGGAACCAGAAGCAACGTTTCCAATATTGAGTTCAGTATATTTGGACTAACATCTCACTAAATAATTGTGCTAGCGATTGTAGTTCACCACTAATTTCTAAGATATAAAAAAGTACTTAAATTAATGCCCAGTTATATTCTATAATTGCCGATTATGAAGTAAATAATTTTCAAATGCAAATCTTATGAATAAAATAATTGCAAATAATATATTAAGCACAACATTTTCAACTCATTGCATTTTGTATCTTGCGATTTGAATGGTCATTTTAATCATAGTTTTTATTTCACTGGGTAGAAATTAATTTTTCTTATTAGAGCAGAGAAATTTGTCCTATGGAATTGGCTTCATAGTATTTTGAAAGAAGGCTGAATTTTGAATCATAAGTCTTTAGTCCAAATCTTGTCTACAGCACTTAACTGTGAACTCTGAGGCAAATCATTTGGCTCCATGGAGTCTCTGTGAAAAATAATAAGACCAGATTTTCCAATAATAATAGTAATTAGTGTTTATTATACACATGATATGTGGTACCTCAGGTAAGCTTTGAAACAAATCTGTGAAGTAATAAAACAAATAAGTAAGTATCAGCAGTCATTTTTCTTCATATAAATCTGATTTCCCACTGCTGCTCAAGGTTATTTTTGTGAATTTTTGTAACTGCTTTTCTAATATCCATGTGCATGTCTGAAAGTTTTTATCTCATTTCTTTGGGCACAAGGTTGAAAACATGGACATAGTAGTCCTGGTTACTCATTTTATTACCTACTTAAATGCCATTAAGCAGTCAACCAAGTATTCTAGGTCATTAAAAAGATAGACGACTGCAAAAGGAGCATCCTAAAGATTTTCTGTTGGTCTCCTATTTACTGCCTCAAAGACTGGTAACATCCCCCTTGTTAGCCACAGTTTAGCCTCAATTCCAGTCTATGGGAAATCTATTTCGGAAAATAAAGCAAAGTTAAGGACCCTTGACAAACACAAATACCAGCCACTTTTCCAGGCTCGTTCCATTGTGTAGGAAACTCCTCGTCCACATGAGTTGGTTTATATACTAACTTTCTAGATTCTCCATCTCCTGCTAGTTCGTGAAGGTACTTCTTGGAATTATCCATTTGGATAGATTAATAGAAACCTCCCTATACTGTCAATTTGGTCCAAAATATACATTCTGGGATAGTGAATCTTTCTTTAAAAATGGGATCCAGAGTGATTTCCACAACATCTCTGTGGATTGGGGTGTTATTCCAGTGACAGACATCGCCTATGAATAGCACATTTGTATGCTAAGGTGTTCTTTTGCTGACAATTTGCATTCATGGAGTGACAGCAGTCCTGTCTTACCTGAAAGATAGTGAGCTGTCTCATGGGCAGGAGAGCCTGGAAACTGAGATTCTTACAATGCTGGGCAGGCTGACAGTGCTGCATACTCTTGTGTTTTAAAAAGATCATTTTAATTTCTAGTAAGGTAAATATTGATAGATGTAATCCACATAAGCAAAAAATGTTTAAAATCCTCATTAACATTTAAGAGTATAGAAAGGAACTGAGGCCAAAAAGCTTGAGAACCACTCCCATAGAGTAACCAATATAACTAACTAATTAACTAACTAAATAAAAATAATGCAAACAGTAAGAAACCAAAGCAGATGTTACAAATAAAAAACAAATAATGATATGGTAGATTAAAACACAACCATGTCAATGACTATATGAAATGTAAATAGACTAAGCACTCCAGTTAAAGACAGAGATTAGAACAATGGATTTTTAAAACGACAATAGTTAATGTTATTTACATGAAATACATGTTAAATATAAATACATACATATATTTAAATTAAAAAGATGGAAAATATATGCTATGTAAACGATAATCAGAAGAAAACCTCTGTGGTCATATTAATGTCAGAAAAAAAGTAGACTTCAAATATAGAGTATGAATAGAGATAAACAGAGATGTTTTATAATGATAACAGGGTCAATGTATTAAATAGACAAAATAATTCAAATCTACACCAAATAACTGAATTTTAGAATACATGAGGTAAAAATTGGCAATATTAAAGGGGGAAATTGACAAATCCATTAACATAGGGCGAGAGTTTAATACTCCTTTCTTGCTTATTGAGAGAAAAAGTAGACACAATTCAGTACAAATAAAATATTTGAACAACACTATCAAACAACTTGTCTGTCATATAGAGGATATTACCTTAAAATTACAAGATATATTTTCTATTCATGTACGTATGAACAATGACCAAGATGGCATTCCTGGCCATAAGCAAATCTCAGTAAATGTTGAATGACTGAAATAATACAGATAGTATTCTCCCACCACAAATACAAGAGTAATTTATAATTGTTAATAATTCACAAATCAAAGAAGAAATTTAGAGGAAAATTGAAAAATAAAAGTACAAAATTTAAGTACATAATTAAAAAAAAACCTCTTCTTTGTGGATGAATTCCTATCAGTGTTTAGAGGAAGAAATGTAGATTTAAGTTGCTTATTAGAAAAAAAGAAAAGTTAAAAATCAATGATATACACTTCCATCTTAAGAAGAGCAATTTGACTAATATCTCATAGTTGGTTCTTTGAAAAGATTAATAAACTAACAAGCATGTAATAAAGTTGATCCAAAAAAAGAAGAAACAATACAAATTATCAATTCATTAAAGAAAGAAGTGACATAACTACAGATTCAACAGAAATTAAAAGATTAATAGAAAAAAATTAAACAATCAAAAATATTGATAGCCATGAATTTATAATTAAAAATCTTTCTACAAAAAAATCAAAACAGAAACAACCGGTATGCAATTGGTTAAGGAAACAGAATATTCTGTTTAAAAAATTTTGGGATTAGTAGAAAAATGTCAGCTTGCTAGAGGGAGTGACTTTCTCCAAGCCTCTCAGGTAAAAACTTAGAACAAAAGGCAATAGTTAAAGTTTAGTCTTCACTTCCCTCAAATCTGGGCTCTGTGTACTAGCAGATCTGTTAGGTGGGGATCCTCAGTGGGGGTCTGTTCAGATGTTGCCTTTAGTTTCTATAGGGAAAGCAAACATCCCTGGAGCTTTAACTCCCTTGGCTATTGTTAAGGCTACTATTACCTTCTTGTTTATCAAGTTACTTAATTACCTCTGGGGCTAGCTAGATGCCTGGAATTTCTCTTTAAAAAAACTTTGGGGTTTTCCTTTATTTCCCTGCTTGGAGTTTTGCAGGACTTCAAAAAAAAGGTCAAGGTGGAGGTCCTTGCTCAGGATCAATCTATCAAACATAAGAAATACATAATGCTAATCTTACTCAAACTCCTACAGAAAATAGAGGAGGAGGGACCATTTCACAAATAATTTGGTGAGCTAACATAATCCTGATACCACCTTATAGACAAGAATTAAATTGACGTCTATGTTTCAGCAATCCTTGGCCATCTCTCCAGGAAATTCCTCATTAGCCATTCTGCCAAGAGGGACTCCACACGGTGAATTGTTTGTCACCACCTGATCTTCCCTTCTCTTCTCTCCCAGGCTCTTTGCTAAGATCAAAATTCTTGCTCCTTTGTAGATCAAATCAAATCAGCTCTACCTTTTTGTTTCCCTCACTAATCCAAGCTATTTCCAGACATCCTCACTTTCCTTATCTACAAAGGCCCAACCAAATGTTTTCCTTAAAAATGAGCTCTCCGTCCTGCAGATGAGAAATGTCACTCCGTCACATGGCAGAAGCATCTGTAGTCAGATTGTATTTAAAGACTGTTTTTTAATTACCCATTACATTTCACTACATTTTGAAGTGGTAGTTATTATTAATCTTAATAATTTGTTCTACTGGAAATAGACAATGACTTTAGATTTTGTTTTCTTTCTTTCTTTTCTTTCCTTCCTTCCTTCCTCCCTCCCTTCCTCCCTCCCTCCCTTCCTCCTTTCCTTTCTTCCCTCCCTCCCTCCCTCCCTCCCTCCCTTCCTTCCTTCCTTTCCTTTCCTTTGCTTCTTCTTTTTCATCAACAGGGTAACGGTTCTTTTTGGTTAGAGTTCTTTTCTCATAATAAAAAATTTAAATTACATATATAAGTTGCAGAAACTAGAAAGACAAGAAGAAACACTATTTTTGCTTCAAACATTTGAAGACCACTGCCATGAATATTTTGATTCCAGTTTATTCTCATTCTGCTGTGTTTCCATGGTTTTTCTCTTCTGTTTTTCTTATTATTGTTGAGATAATACTATAGAGAAAATTGACATACTGACTTTTTAAAAATTGGACTTAATGAAAAACATTTTTATGTTGTTACTAAAGTCATGGTTAATGTTTTTAAATTTTGTATAATGTGACATCAAGCATGAATAGTTTTTTTTTCTGCTCTTTAACAGGAGATATTAAAGGCTCCTGATACATTTTGCTGAATTTCTTCTCCAAAAAGTATACCATTAGCTGCAAAATATGAGTATCTAGAGTGTCATTAACACAAGTTAATCTGTTTCACCATTTGGGGTTTTTTGGAGATATTTTCTTTTCTTTTCTTTTTTTTTTTTTTTTTGCAGTTGCAAGATTTAATAGAGTGAAAACAGAGCTCCCATACAGAGGGAAGGGACCCAAAGGAGGTTGCCATTGCCAGCTCCAATGCCTGGGTTTATATCCCGATCCTTGTCCCTCCCACTGTGCTCTCAGGCAATAGATGATTGGCTATTTCTTTACCTCCTGTTTTTGCCTAATTAGCATTTTAGTGAGCTCTCTGATTGGTCGGGTGTGAGCTAAGTTGCAAGCCCCGTGTTTAAAAGTGGATGTGGTCACCTTCCCAGCTAGGCTTAGGGATTCTTAATCAGCCTAGGAAATCCAGCTAGTCCTGTCTGTCAGTCCCGCCTCTCAACAGGAAAACCCAAGTGCTGTTGGGGACGTTGGCTGACAACCACTCTAACTGCTTCCTGTTGAATTGGGGCATAGTAGGGGTTGTGCAGTTGAGATTTCCTCGGGAGGGGTGCCTTCGATGTCATTAACATCGGAGCATGGGCTAGCAGGCCTGTCCAGGGGTCTGCGGTAGATCTTAGTCATGGACTGCATCTGGGGCTCCATTTGAAGAACGATTTGTAGTTTTACAGCTTCGATTCTGGAAGAGACAAACTTAACAAGGAGGTTAAAGATACAAGGATTGAAATGTATGGCCTGCAATGCAGGGGATTACTTGTTTGGCACACTTTACAGGCCCTGACTATCTGCTTGATAGTTTTGAAAAGGCCTGGTCCAGTAAATAATAATTTGGCCATCTGATGGATGCTATCATGCCTAAGTGAAAGGTTTGGTGAAAAGTTTTAAGTAATTTCCATTGATTAGCTGCAGGCAAAAGTATTTTTCCTTCTTCAGTGGCTAGCCATCCTGAGGGGAGGAAACTATGTCTTTGTGAGGTTCCTCATTCTATTTCTTCTTCTGAGTACTGGGGCTTTGTTTCCTGGAGGGGATTACTCCATATTAGGGGTCCTTCTATAAGCATTTCTAATGGAGGGTCCTGCCTTGTGGCTCTTTTGGCTTCAATATCTGCTTGGCAGTTCCTTACTATTTCCCTTTCCTTTCTGATGACCCTGGCAGTGTAAGACTGCCACCTTTTTAGGTTTCTGTACAGCCAATAGTAATCTCCTAATGGCTTCCAGATGTTGACAGGTGTTCCCTTGGAAGTTAGGAATTCCCTTTCTCTCCATATTGTTGCATGGGCATGGAGGACTAGGTAAGCATACTTAGAGTCTGTATATATATTTACCCTTTTCCCTTCTCCTAATTCTAGTGCCCGAGTGAGGGCTTTTAGTTCTGCCAGCTGAGCACTAGTTCCTAAAGTGAGGGGATTACTTTCAAGTATTCCATTATCACTGACCACTGCATACTCCACTTTTCAAAGTCCTTTTTCTATAAAGGAACTTCCATCAGTATACAAGTTGAAGTCAGCATCAGTCAAGGGAACCTCTAAAAGATACCCTCGAATGGCATAGGTTTGAGCAATTACTTGTTGACAGTTATGTTCTATCTTTTCTTTGTTGTCGGGAAGAAATGTGGCTGGGTTAAGAGTTGCACAAGTTTGCAGTCGCAGCACTGGCCCTTCAAGTAATAGAGCCTGATATTTAAGTAAACAGTTGTCTGACAGCCACAAGTCTTCCTTAGCAGTGAGTATGCCGTTCACATCATGAGATGTCCACACAGTAAGATCTCTTCCCTGTATTATTTTAACTGCTTCTGATACTAAGACTGCTACTGCTGCCACTACCCACACTACCCATAAACAATGAGGCCAACTCTTTGCCACTACATCAGTTTCCTTACTCAGGTATGCCACGGGTTGCAAGCTGGTCCCTCGGACCTGTGAAAGGACTCCTAGAACTATTCCTGTTTCTTCTGTGACATATAAAGAAAAGTCTTGCCCCGTTGGCAAGCTTGTCACTGGGGCTTGGGTTAGGGCCTTCTTTAGGGCCTGGAAAGCCACTTCTGCTTCAGGTGTCCATCTTACTAAATGGGTATCGGCTTTCTGAGTTTCCTTAATTAGTGTGTATAATAGCCTGGCTATTTCGCTTTTCATGGTGAAAAGAAAATTCTTATTTCTTTGTTTAAAGTATAATTTTTTTATTTCTTCAAAGTTGAATATCTCCTAATGTGTTTGATAATCGGCTTTCATTTTCACTTTTTGTTAATAGGGTTTGTCTTTTTGTGTTTTAGTAATGATGTTTTTAGGCTTTAGTCTCTATGGAACATAATTTTGTTCTATTTTTCAAGGTGAAAATCTGAATAGATATTTTACCAATAACTGACCAATGGCAAAAACAATATTTACTTAGTAGGCTTTTCACTGGTTCATTTTGCTTTTTTATGATATAATATATTTCTATAAGATCTGTTTCTAGAATATCATCATTTTTGGCACATACTACTTTATATTAGTTTGTATATACTTTATAATAGGAATTATCACTCTGCAATCCTGTCTTCCCAAGTCTATGATTTAACCTCATACATTTGGTTTTACAGATGATTTTAGAATAAATCTGTTCAAATATATATAATGTATATTATATATCTCATTTTAGTTTTGTTTTTGTTCATTATATTTAACTTTTAATTAATTTAGGAAAGATTGAGAAAAATTTATGTTAGAGAATTCAGGAGGAAAGTTTTGAGTAACAGAATCAATCATAGAGGATGTGAACTAAAAGTTCCAACATCAAATTCCTTATAAACTACTCATCACAGATTGTGTTAATATTCTTGGGTATCACTTGACAAAAATTATTGTTGCAGTTTCCTTACTCCTTAGTTTAGCAAGGTACAAGTTCTTGATCCGTGACCAAGAAGTATAAGGCATGAAGACACCGGAGAGTGAGTAAGGCAGAGTAGGATTCATTAAGCAACAGAAAAGCTCTCAACAGCAAGAGGGGAACCGAGAGTGGATTGCCAGAAATGGGGCTGAGTTTGGGTCTTTTATGTGGCAGAAACAAGGTAGTCTTCTGTGTGTTCTGCGTTAATGAGAGAGGTAAAGCTGCCCTCTGTGGGTGTTGAATCTGTGTATGCTTAAGGTTGGCCAGAGTGACTCCATGTTGATAATTACTCATGAGTACCTAAGCAAAACCCACAGTGGGAGGGTGGGGGCAAAACTGCAATGTTAATGATATTACAGTTGGCTCTGGGTCAAGTTAAGGACATTTAGTGGATTTATTTTGCCTTCACCTAAGTTGGGACAGTTCCTTCTGAGCAGACATCTTGGTATAAGAGGAAGTTCTTAACCACATTTCCACCCTGCTACATAGGGGCAGTGCAGATGCATTCCTGCAGGTTCTGTCTCTCTCCTTAGACACTCCCTATCTGCCTAGCCAGCCTCTGACTGCCTCCTCTCTCTAATTCATGTCCCTTCTAATTCATGTAGAAGGGACACTGTGTTGGAGGGACAACAGAGGTCAGAGAAGCAGGAGGCAGGAAGACTGGGTTTGGAACAGCTAGGAGCTTAGGTAGACACGGGAGACTCAGAGGAGTGACTGTCTTGTCAGAAAGGCACAGCTGAGATGCAAACAGGATCCAGCTGTTGTCCACCTGCTCACTATTTAAATTACTAGGGTGTGATGGAGGGTATAATGATCCCAGCTGGATCAACATCTGCCTCTTTGCCACGGGAAGACAGGGTTCAAGATTAGAGGTCTCACTGATTCCATAAACTGGGAAAAAGCTAATTTCAATACAAAACAAAATGGGGTAGTCTCAAGAAAAGAGAGACAACCATGGCCACCACAGGGCATGTCTTAATAATTCTTATCAACTAGTAATGTATATTCTCATGGGCATAAACAATTATGCCTCTTGCATATTATGGGATTCTTGATCACAGCCTCCAGATATTCCCTTTCCTTTTGTCTCATCTGCCAGCCTGCCCTGCAGCAGGCATTTGTTACTGCGGGCTTGAGTGTTTTAGTTCTCCCCATGCCTTCCAGCACTTGAAGGTAATGGATGCCTTGTTTTAAAAGAATGTGTGTATGTATGGTGGGGTGGGGAATGACTGTGGGTAGGTAACTAAAAGTGTCTGTCTATACTTGCGTAATCTCCTGAAGCCTCAATTTCCTGTTCTACAAAACGAGGAAAGCCACAACAATAATCATATTGGGTTGTTGAAAGAATTAAATAATACCTATGAAGGGCTTAGAAATGATCTTGGCATATTGTGAGGTTTCAGTAAATGGTGGTTCTCATTATTACCTTCAACATCATCATCTTTATTATTACTGGGGAAATTAACAGACATCATGATCCTCATCCTGAAAACCTTTGGGATGTATTTATTACTATGCAAGAGCTGTAAAAGGGAAAAATTGTAGGACTGAGTGACTTGTTTAAAAATATAAAAGAGTCCCTTGTGATAGGACCTCAGATCTGCATATTAACTTCACAGCTGTAACAGTATTAATTAAATCATTTCCTTTAACATGTAAATAGCTTTTTGATATACATCTGCAGCCAGATTCTCCTGGTGTCCCTACCACTTCCCCTAGGAGTACTTTAAGCATCTTTGGAAGTCTCCAAGGCTGTTTTTCTTGCCACACTTTAAGATCATCAAGGGCACAATTAATAAGTTATTGCTGCTTGTTTGGACCTTACAGGACTTGAAATAATTTTTTCCTCCTGAGGAATACATTTGGAATTAAATATGAAAACCCATCTTATTTGCTACACTTAAAGATACTGAAAAATAAGTTATGTTAAGAACCCAAGTTTTAATACTTTTATTCCAAAGAAATTAGTCCAGTCTGTCTTAATGGCATCTTTTAATTATTTTACATTTAAAATAATTTTAAAATTTCTAGGTACATTTTACCTAGAAAATGTAGGTTAATATTTCTCCTAATTGACTTATCTTGAAAGGTTTGGTACTTACATATTAGTAGTCTTAGAGAATTTCCAATGTGTCACATTTTCATAGAATTCTGAATCCATACAACTGTGCATGAGCATAACTTTGACATAAAAATGAATGAAAGACATTCTACAAGGACTTATTTTGTATTAATCATGAGCTTTGATCAGGGGCCTTCTAAAATCATATAGGCAGGGGACAGGGGAGGGAAATGGACTAACTCTTACTGATTTCCTACACAGCACAAGGGCTTTCCATCAGTTTTTTCCATTTTATCCTTACCTCAGAGGTAGACATTAGTATCTTTATTTTATAAATGAGGAACCTCAGCTAGGAGAGGCTAACTTGCTCAAGGCACATAGCAGTAAACTGAGATGTCAGGTCTTAATGCTTCCTTCCGAAGGTCACTTCATTTCGCATTATAGCAAGTTGCTTCCTACACAGAAGGAAAACCCACCTACATTTGTTTCTCTATGTCATGTTTTAACAGCTATGCTTTTTCTAACTTGTGGGCATTTTGATTCTTGGAGAAATTTAAGCCATTTCCCCAGAAGGCAATAATAGCACCTTATTGTCCTCTTTTGACTTAAATTGACACCATCATTCATGAGGTTCCTCTTTTTAAATCTTTAGTTGAATAGCTTACCTGAGCAGCCAGGCAGCATCAGTGAAATAGTTCTTCCTCTTCAAGGCTCATTCTTATTACTTATCCTAATTGTTCCTTTGCACTTACTGGAAAAATTCTTTTTCTTGATCAAGATTCATTTTCCTTCAAGGTTGGATTCTTCTATCAACTTTAGCTTTTGGACAGGCAATTTCCAGCAAAATATTTTAGACAGTCAATTCAGAGTTCAGTACATGAACAACTGCAGAGGAAACAGAACTCTCAGTTTCCCTCAGCTGCTTACAATCTATCCATTGTCTTTTATAAACATTCAAATATTTTTGCATCTCATAGAGTTCTTTTTCTGATGGTAGTTTGAAATTAAATCAAGGATATACAGTATCTTTGCTTTTTTATTTAAACAAATACAACCTACTGAATCTAGTAATGAGTTTTTAAGTCATATTTATATTTTCTTTTTGATATATTCCTACCTGGACATTTTTCAAAAGGAATCCTAAAATGTGATGTTTAAAGAGGAATGGAGGTAGTGTACAGAATATCTATATTCAGAAATAATATATCTGGCAAATTGCACAGAAATAGCATCCTAGAATCACAGCCAAACTATGCCTACTTCTGGAACTACAAGAATAATATCCTATGCACTATACTGTGTCCTGAAGTAAATGGGATATCTATCTATATCAATGGACACTTTGGGAAAGATACATATTCATTTCACTAGAATAACAAAATATTTCAGGTTCTGAACTAACATATTAGTAGGTATGTATCCTGCTGAGCTAAAGGAATATTTTTGTCTGTAATATTAACTGATGGTGGTGGTAGTGGCTGTGAGTATCTGCCCACTTATTAAGGATCTGTAAAGGAAGAATCATCACAATCTGCTTCCAGGTACTAAATCTAAATGAGAACGAAAGCCTGAAAATGTTTATTGTTACGTTTGGTTCCTGCACAATCTTTATCCAAAGAGATGCAATTATATTCTTTTAAAAAATAGCAAGGCAATGTAAGTATAGGTATGAGTTTCCTATTCCAAAAATTTAAGCTACATCTTTTCCTTTGGCATGAGTCTAAGTAAACATAACTTCTAAAAATACAGTCCTCAGTTTCTTTTTTATAGTGAGATAATTTGATTCCTCCTGTAGCTTTTCTACAATAAAGAAAATTACAAGCAAGGTTAAGCTCAGTCTTATATTTTTCATAAATTTCATCAAATACAAATACCTCAAAAATCTTTATCCTAAAAAGCCAATTTGAAGCTACATTATAAGCCAATGGCATATAGAAAACACACTCTAAACTACCAAGTAATTGCCACAACCTGGGTAGTATTAAGAGTTTTTAATCAGAAATTTGTATTGTAATGTTATGCCTTTCCACAGGGGTTCAAATCATTTTTACCAAGGAGCAGATGAATATATTATTCTATCAACAGTAGCTGTATTTCTTATTATATGATTAGAATCACTTATTGAACAAAGCCTATGCAAATATAATTGAAACACTATCCAGAAATATGTTGTCTTTGCTCTTTGTATTTTATCTTTTCTTCTTCTAATGAAAATACGCCTGAGATCAATATTTAAAGATAAACATTTTACCTTTGTATCTAGTTTATTGACTCAACTCATGGGATAATAATCATGAAATGGTTTTATTTCTTTGAATAAACTGCTTCCCCAATCTTCTGCCCCAAACCCTCTTCCCATTTCATAAAACATTGTATACAGAGTCTATGACAGCATTGGTCAGAAAAAGCTCGTTTCATGTCTGATTCACATCTATTCTTTCCCCTTACCAAAGCTGACCTTGTTTTAGGCCTTGACCTCTCCCTGATCCTGACTCAACTCTGGGAGAAGAAACAGGAGGTAGTGGGTCTTCTTACACAGCCAGCCTTAAGATTATGCTGGAGGGTTTCAAGGATCCTGATCTCATAATGATGTTGGTCTGTTTCAGCTACTGCTAGTGGCCTCTGCTGATGAATCTCCAAATATGGCAAATTCTTCCACTAACTTCAATAAGTCAATATTTATTTTTAATGAGTCTATAACTATTCTAATACATGAAAATTTGTTAAGACAGTGATTACATAACATTAAGCCATTCTGAGTAGACTCCAACTGCTGAGCTGAATTTTCATGTAAGCATCATTATCAAGAGAATTTTGGTGCTGTGAAGAAACCACACTTTTATAGCTTATATTCAAATGCTTTTTTGTGTTTTTGAAGACAATTTAAAACTACTGCTGCAGAATTTTTCATGCAGTCATTTGAAGATAAGATCATTGTAGAAGAACAATATGTAGAACCATTATTCTTTTAAGTGACATTAAGATTTGGATTTTCTTGTGATGTTAATTTGCTTCGAATGCAAAATCTTAGTGTTTTGACATGTCAATTAAGAGTACAGTCTTGATGATGAAGAATCTCTGGTGACATTTGCAACAATTAATAAATTATAAAAGAGACCCTGATAAACACGTTTTGTGGCATTTATTTAGTTTTTAAAGCCAGAATAGCAGTATGTACTACTGGATAGCCTTATAAAATAAAACTGCACCACATGGTGAGATTATGATTGATGAGTAGTAAGCTGAAGTGCCCTGCAGGAGCAGAGGAGCCTAAGATAACAATTACTCAATGCTACTCCCACATATGTTACAGAGGCAAAACGCAAGTCATTTAAATTCTTCAGATAAAATTTTTCCATGTAGACAGTTGAAGGAAAAAATCACAGATAATATTAATCATTTCTAAACAGTTATTTCTGCACAGAGAAAGTTTGTCTCTGAGCACCATGCTATAATGGCATGAGGAATTATAGGCTGAGGCTTCAGATTGAACTTAATTAGTGTCTTGCACACATATGGCCCTAGAAGCATCTGTGCATCTGATTTGTGTTTCCTCTGGTTGTGGTTGTCACTGCAACTTCGGTATTGTACCAGCTACCTTAGCATAGGAGTCTGGATCCCTGACTCAGGAAGGATAAGTTTGAGAATGCAAGGTAGGAAGAATTCTGAGAAGATTAAATCAAATATATGAAGAAATATGTGAAAAATGGTTGGTCAGATTAGTGTCAAAGCTGAGAGAGGTGGAAAGAGAGATAGGTTTTGCGTTATCTGCAGGAAGCCACTAACAGAATGACGATTTCTACAGAAACCCTTGTAACAAGATACCCTTTGATATGAAGTTCCTAACAAGCCAGTGTCTGCCACACAGCAGGGCTGCCTGGAATGTCTGCTGCAACACAAAACTGCCCAAAGAAGAGAGTCAGGAAACAGGAGAGATTCTATCCTTCCATTTCCCATCTGAGGACTGATAGAGAGAAAATAGTGAGAAAGTTACTAGAGTGAAGATTGTCCAGAAGATGAGGCAGAACTCGCTGGTCCCAGTAGAGGCCACTGAATGGAGGCAACAAGGAATACATGCAGAAGAATTAAAAAAGAGGAAGCATCCAGGTGTCTGATAAGAATGAGCTAGAATCGCCTTTGCCCTTTGGAAGCCCTCAGCATTGATTCACCTTTGCCTGCTTTCTGATTCAGGAACAACAGTAGTACAGGAAAAATACAGCACACAGCTGTGTGTGTAGTAATTGCCGGTGTGCTTGCATGTTAAAATCAGCATATTGAAGCATCCAGCTCTCTATGCTCACTTAAAGGTTAGCTTTTGTCTGGAACTTTCATCCCACTACAGAAACCAGATGGAATATCTCACAATCAGATAACAGATGAAGCTGAAAAACAATAAAAGCATGTAACACGCAATTCTACTTTATTCTTGTAGGAGCCACTTTAACTCAAGGTCTCTGAGAATTTATTTATGGAACCCAAATATTAGTAACTCTTAATTTTCTAAAAGAATAGAAATTTAAAAGCATACATTTCTAGGATTAGAATTGGATGGGGAGGACAAAAGTTAATTGAAATTTAGCAAACATCAAAGAAAAAGAAAGAATATCCATTTGTTAAATTAATTTACAAATGGGAAGTATAGCTTTCTGTAAAAATCATATCATTTTCCAAATTTTCTAAGTGTTCAACTATATTCATCAAATCATTCTTTCATTAAACAAATGATGGCAGAAGTTTCAGGTTATCGTCCATAATCTATTCCCCCTTCTTCTGGTCAAGAGTCTAGGAAAATCCTGCTCTCATCACAGGTGGCAGGGCTAAAAAGCTCTATTTCTTTGTCTCTATAGGTGTAGGTATGGTCATCTAAGTTCTGGCCATTGTGATACATGGCAGAAGGATTGTGAGGAACTTCTGGAAGGGCTGCTGTAGAGCTAATGAATTAGAAGCAGACCCAAACTTAGTGACTTAAAGAATACAAATTTGTTCTTGCATTTCTTCTGTGGGTCAGAAGTCTCATGTAGGTCTTAATGACACCTCGAAATCGAGGTGTGAGCAGGGGCTGTGTTCCTTTTTGGAGGTTCTAAGGTGACCTTGAGGATGTCAACCACGCATTAGAATGGTAGAGCTGAAAGCAAAATGAGCCTAATAACTCAACAGAGCTTTCAGACCAGCCCTGAGCTGCCCATGACAGGATTTGTTTTACATTAGAAAATGTGTTCAAGCCATTGTTTGAGGGTTTGAAATACGCAGCTGAAAATCGTGCCTATATAATTCTATAGTCTATTTTGTCTAGTATTTACTTGGTTCAAAGCACTGTACCAGGAACTAGGGCTACATCCAGTTGTTGCCCCCATAAAGTATTTAGTATACAGTCTGCCCTCTGAGTCTACAGGTTCCACATCCATGCATTCAACCAACTGCAGATCAAAAATATTTAGAAGAAAGCAATAAAAAGTAACAATACAGAAATGAAAAATAATACCAAATTTAAAATATGGCGTAACTATTTACGTAGTATTTACACTATATTAGGTATTACAAGTATGCTAGAGATTACAAAGTATATGGAGGGTGTGCACAGGTCATGTGCAAATACTATATTATTTTATTTCAGGGACTTGAGCACCCTCAGATTTTGGTGTCTGCAGGGGGCCTGGAATCAATGCCCCATGGATACTGAGGAACAACTGTAATAGAAACAAATTTTCTATTAAATGAGTGTTAAAAATAAAATGTAGTGAGAATTATGATAATGGAAGGAAAACCAACTTTGGTATTTTAAAGCAGGGAACACAGTTTTCCTAAGGAAGATGGAATTAAGAGCGAAGAACATTATAGCAAATAACATGCTGATCTTCACAGATATGCTGTAATTGACCTACCTTCAGTGAGAAAAGTGCTTTGCGTTGCCACTCTTAAAAATTCCTTACAGTAAATGTGTGTCGATCCACCATCTCCATCTTACCCTCTTTTCTCAGATTGTCCTTTGGCAAACACATATTCAAGAGAGAACCTCCAAGGATTACATGGATCAGAACTAAGGTCACTACCCTTGAGAGCTGATCCTGTAGGGTCATGCTGTAAACAAGGGAGGTATCGAGTTACAAATTGTAACAATCAGTGGCCTGAAAATACCTGTTCAGGCACAGTTGGGGAAAAAATGCTAGTCTACTAGTGTTCCTTTTGAGGTTATCTGTAATTTTCCTGAGCATAAATAGACAAATGTGCTCCTCAACTCTAAGACCATTTCACTGCACAACTGCACTATTTAGCTTAGAGTCAATACTGATTCAAAAAGTATTTCAAGGAAGAGTAAATACACTTCCTGCAAAATCCCCTTAAGAAAGTATGCTGCTGAAAGGAAAATGGCATAAAGAAGTCCTTTCAGAACAAGCACTATATCCCCACACTTATTTTAGCCACAGAAATTCAATTTGGTTGAGTTGTCTGGGGACTTGATTTGACCCTGTTTCCAGAACAATGTGCAATGGCTTGACAGAATCATTTTTAAATGGGCCATCTGACATTTCAGTTTGTAGATATAATTCACCATTTATTTTTGTCCTGTAATTATGGAATTAATGAAGAAAACACTTCCTCTGTGTATTTGAAATATTAAGGGCATCAAGTCATTTTAAGTATTAGTAATATTAGAAATATTACTATTTCTAATATTACTAATTTCTGTGTATTAGAAATACACAGAATATTTCTGTGTATTAGAATATTTAGAATTCTAAATTCTAAATAAATTCTGTATATTAGAAATATTAGAATATTTCTGTGTATTAGAAATATTAAGGGCATCAAGTCATTTTAAGTATTGAGAAGATACTCTATCCTGCTTCAAGGCAGCACAGGACATCAGAAGCAGTGATTGTGTAGTGAGCTGTGCTCATCATTAACTGAGATACTGAGACAGTGGGTGTAGTTATTTCCTACATACAATTAATGTTGCATGCCAAGAGCATTATATTAATTTTGGTTCAGTATAAAAAGCAGGCAGGCTACTGATCCCTGAAATCAATGACTGTCAGAAAAGCCTAGACATTGGGCATTGGGTGATCACATGAATAATTGAAGACTGATTTGTTAACCATGCAGAAATGAAGTTAGCCATACAGGGAGACATTATCAATTGCCAGCAATTTGCTGTGTTTTTTGAAAACCACAGGCAGCAATTTACAGAAAAGATTAGTTATTGTACACATGTGACATATTCTTGATTTAAGATGTCAATCTGGAAAGCTGTAAACTGACACCTGGATTTTGGAATGAGGTTATAAAGTTATGAAGAACTGATTTTCCCAGAGACCGTCTATATTTCTTATCTGGAAGATCCCTGAATGCACTCCCCATGCTGGGGCTAACTATGTGTCTACAAATGGGCACTGTCATGGAAGGCTGATGCACCTTCTCTTGGGATCATTCAGCACCTTTGCATAGCTCAGTGCTTGAATGCACTTGGTGTTCATGACAGTATGGTGATGAACTTTTATTTCTTGGAGAAAAAAAATGTTGTCTATATATTTCTTTTTCCTGTGCAATCCTGAGGGTTATAATCACTTTCATCCTGCACCAGGAATTTACATTTCAGTACTTCATAAGAAAATGATTAAAGGGAAATCCACTTTTTATTAGTGTAATTTCTTTCCACTTCTTTTTCCTATTGGTATTAAGTCAGTAACAATCGTTTTTTTTTCATATTTGAATTTGTGAAAAGGTGAAATGAAGGTAGCCTTGGCCCCCAGAGAAATTTGAAACCAATAGAGTATCCTGAAGGATGACTGCTATTGAAAGAATATTTATAAAATACTGCATCTCATATTTAAACACCATGAAGTATAACCTATGAGTGATCATTTTCTGAATGTTACCAAAAATAGGCTTTTTGTGTATGTTGAAATTTATTCTTAATATTTACATTAATTTATTAACTTTTCCAAGGATTCCTAGCAAGCATAATCTTGCCAATCCAATTTTAATTGTTATTCCTAATCTGAAATCACATATGCCAATGTAACTAAAAAAATTGAGTTAAACTTTTAATATGAGAAACAAATCAAGACTCCCTATGTGTGTCATTGTTAGCAATAAAATAAATCCAAAAACTAAGACATATACTTTCTTTCTTCTTCTTTTCACCCTTTCTATATTTGCCCACTTGGCTAAGTCTATAAGCTCCTTTATAAAGTGATGGCAATTCTTGTATTTTGCTTTAATCATTCTTTCCCACACTTTCCTTTTTCCTAAAAGGAGAAAGACATTGATAAATTGGTTTTGGTTTCCTATGTCACGTATTAAAGGTGAAACATTAAGATGCTAAAAATTGATCATAGAAGTCAAAATTTGAACTGTTTAATAATAAAGATTAGTATTACACCATAGCTCTGGTTTTGCCCAAAAGTTTGTGGGGCTTTCTTAATTAAAGAAATCAATACAATAAAAATTTACATGAATGGACTAATTTTAAAACATTATGTTGAAAACTGGCACAGCTCTGAAGTGGCTCAGCAGTCTTCCCTCGCTTTGCCATCTATGGCAAACAATGGTCTTGCCACTCTTGGCAAACATGCATTATTTTACATGAGAGTTTGGGAAGCATAGATTTGGAATGGAAATGGAAATCACATTCGACTTTTCCAAAATATTCTCTTTTATGCAGCAAGCAAGCATCTGCAATTAATAGCATGTAAACTTTAACTTCCTTAAACTTTCTTATACAAGACACAAATATTTTTATAATTATTACAGAAAGAAAGTTTTAAATTATTTATACAGTCTTGGCTTTGGGGGAATCTAATCAATGAATTCATATAGTTTTATTGTCCATTCATTGTCTATAGCATTTTTAATATAAATTAAGATATACTTTCATAAGGGGAAAAATTTCAATGATTTAGAAATAGCTATGCTATAGACAACAAAATCATGGTTTTTCTGTGTTTGAGTGTTTGACTAAATGTTAGACTAGAATATAATAATGGTGGCAGCCTAACAGAATGTTTTCAACTTAGTAAGCTTTGACTTTTGTTGCAAACATCAGGAAATTAATCTCTAAGTCTAAATTGTGATAAGTTTACACTCTAAGGCCTCTTGTTGCTCAGGTCAAGCTATAATGATTTCGACTTGATCTATTTCTTTACCTTTAGAAAGTCCCTACTTTATTTTTCACTAAATCATCAAAAACCTTGTGCCCTTTGTTACACCAAACATAGAGTTGGTTTGTTATTAGTTTGCATTTATGTTGTATTTTCCCTCAAGTAGCTTGAGGTGCTTTACAGAACATGACAGCAGTCATGAAAACACTTTGTCAGGTATGTAAAGTGAGAAATAATGCTGTTATAAATGTGCTGAAGGCATTGTACTTCTGGAAAATGTTTATTTTCTACGTATTTTGTTAGATACAATCTTTTTAGTGATTTTCTTTAAAATGAGTTCCAACTCATTAACATTTTCTTTTCTTGGCTTTAGAATCAGTCACATTTGTTCAACGAGTTTATTGGGCGTCTGCTCTTTGCCAAGTATTCCTGTAGGAACTGAGAATATAACTGGGGGATAAAAAGAATTTGCTCTCACAGAGCTTTTATTCTGGGGAAAGAGACATATTATATAAATAAATAAATATACACTATAATTGCTTGTTGTATTAAGTGCTATCAAGAGAAAAAAACAACAAAATAAAGGGAAATAAAAGGATAGAGAGTAACTTCATGAGAATGGAAGGAGTTGAGAGGCCTTGGTGGCAGAAGGGAGCACAAATACGGGGGAATGCCAAGTCTCCCAGATAGGAACATGTTTGGCATGCACAAAGAACTGAAGGGATGCCGAGTCATCTTGCCAGCATGCCATGAGCCAATAGAGGAGAGCAGAAGAAAGGGCAATGGCAAGATCCTACAGGAACGTCATGTAGGTCATGAAATGATTTGGATTTGGTCTCAGTATAATGGAAACCCATTGGATGCGACTGAGCATAGGGGACTGACGGGATCAGAAATTACTGTGTAGGGGACAAGAGTGAAAGCAAGGTGACCCACAGAGATCATGGTGGTCCAGGTAAGAAACAAAAGTGGTGGCCGGGTGCGATGGCTCATGCCTATAATCCCAGCACTCTGGGAGGCCGAGGCAGGTGGATCACCTGAGGTCAGGAGTTCGAGACCAGTCTGACCAACATGGCAAAACCCCGTCTCTACTAAAAATATAAAATTAGCCGGGCATGGTGGCACATGCCTGTAATCCCAGCTACTTGGGAGGCTGAGGCAGGAGAATCTTTTAAACCTGGGAGGCAGAAGTTGCAGTGAGCCAAGATCACACCATTGCACCCCAGCCTGGGCAACAAGAGCAAAACTCCATCTCAGAAAAAAAAAAAAAAAGTGCTTGGATGAGGGGGTGACAGTGCCTGAAGTGAGAATAATGAGTTTGAATAATCAGCTCAAATATCCAATTTCAAAGCAGAGTAGATAGTGATAGTAGATAGTAGTAGAGGTGGTGCATGAGAAATCTTTAAATTCTGTCTCTGACACATGTGCTGTTGTCTCAGAAACTCAGTTTTCTTACCAGTAAAAATGCAAAAATAATTACATCAGAGAAAACTGATGAACAGCTGAGAAAACTGAGACCTTGTGCAGAGTATACTTTTGATGCTTTAAAAATGTATCCTATCTCCCACTTCTCAACTAGCCTTTTTCTTTCTTACTTTCTATTCCCTATAACGTCACACTGCTTATTTCTCTTTTCCTTGTGTTTCCTACTTTGTTGCATCATGTATTGTCCCTGCCCTGCAAATGTCTTATTTCCAGATGCCAAGATTCTGTTAATTGTTCTCTTTGAATACAGAAGGGCTTGGTTGAAGTGAGGCCTACTACGTTTTTTACTATGTTCTTACATACATATAGTTTCATAGTAGAATCTTAGTTTCATAGTAGAATAGTGATTCTACTGTGTTCTTTTTTGGTTTCCATAAAACTCTTGGCATAATAGTTGATGAACTTCTAATAGATACATCTGAAATTTCAGTGGGGGAAAAAAGCTAAATATAGAATACTTGCTTCCACTATCAGCCAGATAGTCTTTAGCACTGAGAATTAAAAAGAAAATATTTTTGAAATTTAGAGTCAATTCTACCCAGTTACATATGTTCACCTTGAAATTCTTCTAATTTCTTTTAAAAAAAAATGTTATGGGCATATAGTAGCTGTATATATTTATGGGGCACATTAGATGATTTGATACGGGCATGAAATATGAAATAAGCACAACATGGAAAATTAGGTATCTATCTCCTTAAGCATTTATGCTTTGAGTTAAAAAAATCCAATTACATTCTTTATTTAACAATTAAATTATTGACTAGAGTCACCCTATTGAGCTGTCAAGTACTAAGGTCTTAGTCATTCTTTTAAACTATTGTTTGTACTCATTAACCATCCCCACTTCCCCCCATCAGACTCCCACTCTGGAAATCATCCTTCTACTTTCTATGTCCATATATTCAATTGTTTTGATTTTTAGATTCCATACAGTGATAACATGCAATGTTTGTCTTTCTGTGCCTGGCTATTTCCCTTAACATGATGACCTCCAGTTCTACCCATGTTGTTGCAAATAACCGGATCTCATTCTTTTTTATGGCTGAATAGTACTCCATTGTGTATACGTACCATGTTTTAAAATCTGTTCATCTGTTGATGGACACTTAGGTTGCTTCAAATCTTCCCACTATTAAACAGTGGGTCAACAAACATAGGAGTGCAGATATCTCTTTGATATACTCATTTTCTTTCTTTTGGGTAAATACCTAAAAGTGGGACTGCTGGATCATATGGTAGCTCAATTTTTAGTTCTTTGAGGAACCTCTAAATTGTTCTCCATAATGGTTGTACTAATTTACATTCCCACCAACAGCATATGAGGGTTCCCTTTTCTTCACATCCTTGCCAGCATTTGTTATTGCATGTCTTTTGGAAATAAGCCATTTAACCTGTGGTGAGATGATATCTCATTTTAGTTTTGATTTTCATTTCTCTGATGATCAGTGATGCTAAACACCTTTTTCATAAGCCTGTTTGCCATTTGTATGTCTTATTTGACTAATGTCTATTCAAATATTTTGCCTATTTTTTGATCAGATTATTAGATTATTATTATAAATCTGTTTGAATTCTTTATATATTCTGGTGATTAATCCTATCAGATGGATGTTTTGCAAATGTTTTCTCCAGCTATTTTTATACTGGGATCTATCTCTCTCTTTAGCTCTAACAATATTTCCTTTATATATCTGGGTGCTCTCACATTGGGTGCATATATATTTAAAATTGTTATATCCTCTTACTGAAATGATCCCTTCATCATTACATAGATATCCTCTTTGTCACTACCTATAGTTTTTGTCTTGAAATCTATTTTGTCTGATATAAGTATAATGACTTCTGCTCTTTTTTGGTTTCCATTGGCATGGAATATCTATTTTCAGTCTTTGTGTGCCTTTATAGGTGATGTGTGTTTCTTGTAGGCAACAGATCAATGGATCTTGTTTCTTTTTTTTAATCCAGTAAGTCAGTCTATGTCTTTTGATAAAAACGTTTAGCCCATTTACATTCAATGTTATTATTCATAAGTGAGGACTTACTCTTGCCAATTTGTTATTTGCTTTTTGGTTGTTTTGTGGTCTCTTCTTCCTTCTTTCTTTTCTTCTTGTCTTCCTCTAGTGAAGGTAATTTTCTCTGGTGACATGATTTAATTATTTTCATTTTAGTTTTTGTTTATCCATTGTATGTTTTCTGGTTTGAGGTTGCCATGAGGCTTGCAAATATTGCCTTATAATCCATTATTTTCACCTGATAACAACTTAATACTATTTGCATAAACAAACAAGCAAGCAAAAAGAAAGCTAATAAAAGCTCTATACCTTAACTTCCTATCCTTGCTTTTTAACATTTTATTATTTCTATTTATATTTTATTGTAATTGCTATGTCTTGAAAAGTTCTTATGGTTATTATTTTTGATTGGTTCACTATTTCATCTTTCTACTTAGAATAAGAGTAGTTTACACACAACAGTTACAGTGTTATACTATTCTGTGTTTTTCTGTGTACTTATTATTACCAGTGAGTTTTGTTCCTTCAGGTGATTATTTATTGCTCATTAATGTTCTTTTCTTTCTGATTGAAGTACTTTCTTTTTTTTTAATTAAAAAAATTCTTTATTTCAAATATTTTTCTCTATTGTTTTCTTTTTTTTGTTAATTTATTTATTATTATTATACTTTAGGTTTTAGGGTACATGTGCGCAATGTGCAGGTTAGTTACATATGTATACATGTGCCATGCTGGTGCGCTGAACCCACTAACTCGTCATCTAGCATAAGGTATATTCCCAATGCCATCCCTCCCCCCCTCCCAGCACCCCACAACAGTCCCCAGAGTGTGATGTTCCCCTTCCTGTGTCCATGTGTTCTCATTGTTCAATTCCCACCTATGAGTGAGAATATGTGGTTTTTGGTTTTTTGTTCTTGCGATAGTTTACTGAGAATGATGATTTCCAATTTCATCCATGTCCCTACAAAGGACATGAACTCATCCTTTTTTATGGCTGCATAGTATTCCATGGTGTATATGTGCCACATTTTCTTAATCCAGTCTATCATTGTTGGACATTTGGGTTGGTTCCAAGTCTTTGCTATTGTGAATAATGCCGCAATAAACATATGTGTGCATGTGTCTTTATAGCAGCATGATTTATAGTCCTTTGGGTATATACCCAGTAATGGGATGGCTGGGTCAAATGGAATTTCTAGTTCTAGATCCCTGAGGAATCGCCACACTGACTTCCACAAGGGTTGAACTAGTTTACAGTCCCACCAACAGTGTAAAAGTGTTCCTATTTCTCCACATCCTCTCCAGCACCTGTTGTTTCCTGACTTTTTAATGATTGCCATTCTAACTGGTGTGAGATGGTATCTCATTGTGGTTTTGATTTGCATTTCTCTGATGGCCAGTGGTGGTGAGCATTTTCTCATGTGTTTTTTGGCTGCATAAATGTCTTCTTTTGAGAAGTGTCTGTTCATGTCCTTCGCCCACTTTTTGATGGGGTTGTTTGTTTTTTTCTTGTAAATTTGTTTGAGTTCATTGTAGATTCTGGATATTAGACCTTTGTCAGATGAGTAGGTTGTGAAAATTGTCTCCCATTTTGTAGGTTGCCTGTTCACTCTGATGGTAGTTTCTTTTGCTGTGCAGAAGCTCTTTAGTTTAATGAGATCCCATTTGTCAATTTTGGCTTTTGTTGCCATTGCTTTTGGTGTTTTAGACATGGAGTCCTTACCCATGCCTATGTCCTGAATGGTAATGCCTAGGTTTTCTTCTAGGGTTTCTATGGTTTTAGGTCTAACGTTTAAGTCTTTAATCCATCTTGAATTGATTTTTGTATAAGGTGTAAGGAAGGGATCCAGTTTCAGCTTTCTACTTATGGCTACCCAGTTTTCCCAGCACCATTTATTAAATAGGGAATCCTTTCCTCATTGCTTGTTTTTCTCAGGTTTGTCAAAGATCAGATACTTGTAGATATGCGGCGTTATTTCTGAGGGCTCTGTTCTGTTTCATTGATCTATATCTCTGTTTTGGTACCAGTACCATGCTGTTTTGGTTACTGTAGCCTTGTAATATAGTTTGAAGTTAGGTAGTGTGATGCCTCCAGCTTTGTTCTTTTGGCTTAGGATTGACTTGGTGATGCAGGCTCTTTTTTGGTTCCATATGAACTTTAAAGTAGTTTTTTCCAATTCTGTGAGGAAAGTCATTGGTAGCTTGATGAGGATGGCATTGAATCTGTAAATTACCTTAGGCATTATGGCCATTTTCACAATATTGATTCTTCCTACCCAAGAGCATGGAATGTTCTTCCATTTGTTTGTATCCTCTTTTATTTCCTTGAGCAGTGGTTTATAGTTCTCCTTGAAGAGGTCCTTCACGTCCCTTGTAAGATGGATTCCTAAGTATTTTATTCTCTTTGAAGCAATTGTGAATGGGAGTTCACTCATGATTTGGCTCTCTGTTTGTCTGTTGTTGGTGTATAAGAATGCTTGTGATTTTTGTACATTGATTTTGTATCCTGAGACTTTGCTGAAGTTGCTTATCAGCTTAAGGAGATTTTGGGCTGAGACAATGGGGTTTTCTAGATATACAATCATGTCGTCTGCAAACAGGGACAATTTGACTTCCTCTTGTCCTACTTGAATACCCTTTATTTCCTTCTCCTGCCTGATTGCCCTGGCCAGAACTTCCAACACTATGTTGAATAGGAGTGGTGAGAGAGGGCATCCCTGTCTTGTGCCAGTTTTCAAAGGGAATGCTTCCAGTTTTTGCCCATTCAGTATCATATTGGCTGTGGGTTTGTCATAGATAGCTCTTATTATTTTGAGATGCGTCTCATCAATACCTAATTTATTGAGAGTTTTTAGCATGAAGCGTTGTTGAATTTTGTCAAAGGCCTTTTCTGCATCTATTGAGATAATCATGTGATTTTTGTCTTTGGTTCTGTTTATATGCTGGATTACCTTTATTGATTTGCATACATTGAACCAGCCTTGCGTCCCAGGGATGAAGCCCACTTGATCATAGTGGATAAGCTTTTTGATGTGCTGCTGGATTCTGTTTGCCAGTATTTTATTGAGGATTTTTGCATCAATGTTCATCAAGGATATTGGTCTAAATTTCTCTTTTTTGGTTGTGTCTCTGCCCGGCTTTGGTATCAGGATGATGCTGGCCTCATCAAATGAGTTAGGGAGGATTCCCTCTTTTTCTATTGATTGGTATAGTTTCAGAAGGAATGGTACTAGTTCCTCCTTGTACCTCTGGTAGAATTCGGCTGTGAATCCATCTGGTCCTGGACTCTTTTTGGTTGGTAAGCTATTGATTATTGCCACAATTTCAGCTCCTGTTATTGGTCTATTCAAAGATTCAACTTCTTCCTGGTTTAATCTTGGGAGAGTGTATGTGTCGAGGAATTTATCCATTTCTTCTAGCTTTTCTAGTTTGTGTAGAGGTGTTTGTAGTATTCTCTGATGGTAGTTTGTATTTCTGTGGGATCGGTGGTGATATCCCCTTTATCATTTTTTATTGCGTCTATTTGATTCTTCTCTCTTTTTTTCTTTATTAATCTTGCTAGCGCTCTGTCAATTTTATTGATCCTTTAAAAAACCAGCTCCTGGATTCATTGATTTTTTGAAGGGTTTTTTGTGTCTCTATTTCCTTCAGTTCTGCTCTGATTTTAGTTATTTCTTGCCTTCTGCTGGCTTTTGAATGTGTTTGCTCTTGCTTTTCTAGTTCTCTTAATTGTGATGTTAGGGTGTCAATTTTGGATCTTTCCTGCTTTCTCTTGTGGGCATTTAGTGCCATAAATTTCCCTCTACACACTGCTTTGAATGCATCCCAGAGATTCTGGTATGTTGTGTCTTGGTTCTTGTTGGTTTCAAAGAACATCTTTATTTCTGCCTTCATTTCATTATGTACCCAGTAGTCATTCAGGAGCAGGTTGTTCAGTTTCCATGTAGTTGAGTGGTTTTGAGTGAGATTCTTAATCCTGAGTTCTAGCTTGATTGCACTGTGATCTGAGAGATAGTTTGTTATAATTTCTGTTCTTTTACATTTGGTGAGGAGAGCTTTACTTCCAACTATGTGGTCAATTTTGGAATAGGTGTGGTGTGGTGCTGAAAAAAATGTATATTCTGTTGATTTGGGGTGGAGAGTTCTGTAGATGTCTATTAGGTCCGCTTGGTGCAGAGCTGAGTTCAATTCCTGGGTATCCTTGTTGACTTTCTGTCTTGTTGATCTGTCTAATGTTGACAGTGGGGTGTTAAAGTCTCCCATTATTAATGTGTGGGAGTCTAAGTCTCTTTGTAGGTCACTCAGGACTTGCTTTATGAATCTGGGTGCTCCTGTATTGGGTGCATATATATTTAGGATAGTTAGCTCTTCTTGTTGAATTGAACCCTTTACCATTATGTAATGGCCTTCTTTGTCTCTTTTGATCTTTGTTGGTTTAAAGTCTGTTTGATCAGAGACTAGGATTACAACCCCTGCCTTTTTTTGTTTTCCATTTGCTTGGTAGATCTTCCTCCATCCTTTTATTTTGAGCCTATGTGTGTCTCTGCACGTGAGATGGGTTTCCTGAATACAGCACACTGATGGGTCTTGACTCTTTATCCAATTTGCCAGTCTGTGTCTTTTAATTGGAGCATTTAGTCCATTTACATTTAAAGTTAATATTGTTATGTGTGAATTTGATCCTGTCATTATGATGTTAGCTGGTTATTTTGCTCATTAGTTGATGCAGTGTCTTCCTAGTCTCAATGGTCTTTACATTTTGGTATGATTTTGCAGCAGCTGGTACCAGTAGTGGCTTTCCATGTTTAGTGCTTCCTTCAGGAGCTCTTTTAGGGCAGGCCTGGTGGTGACAAAATCTCTCAGCATTTGCTTGTCTGTAAAGTATTTCATTTCTCCTTCACTTATGAAGCTTAGTTTGGCTGGATATGAAATTCTGGGTTGAAAATTCTTTTCTTTAAGAATGTTGAATATTGGCCCCCACTCTCTTCTGGCTTGTAGAGTTTCTGCCGAGAGATCAGCTGTTAGTCTGATGGGCCTCCCTTTGAGGGTAACCCGACCTTTCTCTCTGGCTGCCCTTATCATTTTTTCCTTCATTTCAACTTTGGTGAATCTGACAATTATGTGTCTTGGAGTTGCTATTCTCGAGGAGTATCTTTGTGGCATTCTCTGTATTTCCTGAATCTGAATGTTGGCCTGTCTTGCTAGATTGGGGAAGTTCTCCTGGATAATATCCTGCAGAGTGTTTTCCAACTTGGTTCCATTCTCCCCGTCACTTTCAGGTACACCAATCAGACGTAGATTTGGTCTTTTCACATAGTCCCATATTTCTTGGAGGCTTTGCTGTTTCTTTTTATTCTTTTTTCTCTAACCTTCCCTTCTCGCTTCATTTCATTCACTTCATCTTCCATCGCTGATACCCTTTCTTCCATTTTATCGCATTGGCTCCTGAGGCTTCTGCATTCTTCACTTAGTTGTCGAGCCTTGGTTTTCAGCTCCATCAGCTCCTTTAAGCACTTCTCTGTATTGGTTATTCTAGTTATACATTCTTCTAAATTTTTTCAAAGTTTTCAACTTCTTTGCCTTTGGTTTGAATATCCTCCCGTAGCTCGGAGTAATTTGATCATCTGAAGCCTTCTTCTCTCAGCTCGTCAAAGTCATTCTCCATCCAGCTTTGTTCCGTTGCTGGTGAGGAACTGCGTTCCTTTGGAGGAGGAGAGGCGCTCTGCTTTTTAGAGTTTCCAGTTTTTCTGCTCTGTTTTTTCCCCATCTTTGTGGTTTTATCTACTTTTGGTCTTTGATGGTGGTGATGTACAGATGGGTTTTTGGTGTGGATGTCCTTTCTGTTTGTTAGTTTTCCTTCTAACAGACAGGACCCTCAGCTGCAGGTCTGTTAGAGTACCTGGCCGTATGAGGTGTCAGTCTGCCCCTGCTGGGGGTGCCTCCCAGTTAGGCTGCTCAGGGGTCAGGGGTCAGGGACCCGCTTGTGGAGGCAGTCTGCCCGTTCTCAGATCTCCAGCTGCGTGCTGGGAGAACCACTGCTCTCTTCAAAGCTGTCAGGCAGGGACATTTAAGTCTGCAGAGGTTACTGCTGTCTTTTTGTTTGTCTGTGCCCTGCCCCCAGAGGTGGAGCCTACAGAAGCAGGCAGGCCTCCTTGAGCTGTGGTGGGCTCCACCCAGTTCAAGCTTCCCAGCTGCTTTGTTTACCTAAGCAAGCCTGGGCACTGGCGGGCGCCCCTCCCCCAGCCTCGCTGCCACCTTGCAGTTTGATCTCAGACTGCTGTGCTAGCAATCAGTGAGACTCCGTGGGCGTAGGACCCTCTGAGCCAGGTGCGGGATATAATCTCCTGGTGCGCCGTTTTTTAAGCCCATCGGAAAAGCGCAGTATTAGGGTGGGAGTGACCTGATTTTCCAGGTGCCGTCTGTCACCCCTTTCTTTGACTAGGAAAGGGAACTCCCTGACCCCTTGCGCTTCCCAAGTGAAGCAATGCCTCGCCCTTCTTCAGCTCATGCACGGTGCGCGCACCCACTGACCTGCGCCCCCTGTCTGGCACTCCCTAGTGAGATGAACCCAGTACCTCAGATGGAAATGCAGAAGTCACCCATCTTCTGCGTTGCTCACGCTGGGAGCTGTAGACCGGAGCTGTTCCTATTTGGCCATCTTGGCTCCTCCCTCTCCTGAAGTACTTTCTTTAGCCTTTCTTGTAGGACAGGCGTGGTATTTATGAAATCGCTCAGCTTTTGTTTGTCTGAGAAAATATTTATTTTTCCTTCATGTTTGAAGGATGTTGCACTGGATATACTATTCTAGGACAAAAGTTATTTTCCTTCAGGGCTTTAAATATGTCCTGCCGTTCTCTCCTGGCCTGTAAGGTTTTCACTGAAAAGTCTGCTGCCAGATGTATTGGAGCTCCATTGTATGTTATTCATTTCTTTTCTCCTGCTGCTTTTATAATCCTTTCTTTATCCTTGATCTTTGGGAGTTTGATTATTAATTACCTTAAAGTAGTCTTCTCTGGATAAATCTGCTTCGTGTTCTGTAACCTTGTACTTGGATATTGGTATCTTTCTCTATGTTTAGGACTTTCTCTGTTATTATCCTTTTGAGTAAACTTTCTACTCATGTCTCTTTCTCTACTTGCTCTTTAAGGCCAATAACTCTTAGATTTTCCCTTTTGAGGCCATTTTCTAGATTGTTTAGGCATGTTTTATTGTTTTTTATTCCTTTTTCTCTTCTGATTGTATATGTTCAATTAGGCTGCCTTCAAGCTCACTAGTTATTACTTCTGCTTGATCAATTCTAGTATTAAAGGAATCTGATGCATTCTTTGGTATGCCAATTGCATTTTTCATCTCCAGAATTTCTGCTTCATTCTTTTTAATTATTTCAATCACTTTGTTAAATTTATTGATAGAATTCTGAATTCTTTTTATGCATTATCTTGAATTTCTTTGAGTTTCCTCAACACAGCTATTTTGAATTCTCTGTCTGAAAGGTCATACATCTCTATTTCTTCAGGATTGGTCCCTGGTGCATTATTTAGTTCATTTGGTGAGGTTATATTTTTCTGGATGGTGTTGATGCTAGTAGATGTTCTTCAGTGTCTGGCCATTGAGGAGTTAGGTATTTATCGTAGTCTTCATTGTCTGGGCTTATTTGTAGTCATTCTTCTTGGGGAGGCTTTCTAGATATTTGAAAGGATTTGGGTATTGTGGTCTAAGCTGATGGCATCACAAGCCCAGTAACTCTGTGGTTCTCGCAGACTCATAGGAATACTGCCTTGATTATCCTGAATCAAATCTGGGAGAATTCTCAGGATTGTCAGATACTCTTGTTCTCATCCTTACTTTCTCCAAAACATACAGAGTCTCTCTCTCTGCCCTGAGCCACCTAAAGTTGGGAATGGAGTGGCACAAGCACCCCTGTGGCCATCACTACTATGACTTTGCTGGGTCAGACCTGAAGCCAAGACAGCACTGGGTCTCACTCAGGGCTTGCTGTAACCACTCCCTGGCTACTGCCTATGTTTACTCAAGGCCCTGAGGATCTACAATCAGCAGGTGGCAAAACCAACCAGGCCTCTGAGCTTCCCTTCAAGGTAACAAGCTCCCCCAATCCCTGGATGAGTCCAGAAGTCCTGTCTGAGAGTCAGGAACTAGAGTCAGAAAACTTACAAATCTACCTGGTGTTCTATTGTATTGTGACTGAGCTGGCACCCAAACCACAAGATATGGTTCTTCCCACTCTTCTCTCCCCTTTCCAAAGGCAGAGGGGCCTCATCTCATAGCCACTGCTACCACAGACCCATGGGGAGTACTGCCAGACTACCTCTAATATTCCCTTAAAACCCAAGGTCTCTTAAATCAGCTTGTCATGAATGCTTCCTGGACTCACCCTTCAAGACAGTGAACTCCCCTCTGGCCCAGGGCAGGTCCAGAAATGCTATTTAGGAGTCAATTCCTAGAATCAGGGACCCCAAGAGCCTGCTTGGTGCTCTGCACTCCTGAGGCTCTGCTGGTACCTAAGGTGCAAGACAAAGTCTCCTTTACTTTTCCCTCTGCTTTTCTCAAGCAGAAGGAGTTTCGCCCCATAGCCACCACAGCGGGTAGTGTGCTGAGTCTCACTTAAAGCCAGCAAGTCTCAGAGGCTCACCTGAGGCACTCAAGATAGTACCTGGGTATTGCTGCTTGTTATTCAGGGCCCAACAGCTCTTCAGTTAGCAGGTGATGAATGCTGCCAGGACTGGGTCCTTTCCTTCAAGGCAACAGGGTGTGCCTAGGAATGTTGTCTGGGAGGTAGGACCTCATGACTCTGCCCAATGCCCTATGCTGATGTGGCTGAGCTGGTTTCCTAGAAGCAAGACAAAGTCCTCCTGAATCTTGCCCCTCCTCTCCTCAAACAAAAGGAAGAGATCTCTTTTGGAGTGGCGAGCTGTGAAGTGTGGGGTTAGGGGAGGGGTGATGCCAGCACTCCTTTTGCTGCCCTAGCTGGTGTCTCAGTATGTCACATGCCCCCTCGGTCCACTGTCTCTGGGCCTAGTTCAGCACTAGGACTCACCTAAGAGTTGCAGTCCTTGTGGCCTAGACTGCATTTCAAGTTTACTTGTAGACACAGAGTGTAGTAGCCCTTAGCAGGGAGGTTTGCAGGCACTCAAATTCTGACCTGTGGCATCTGCAATTCCTCTCTGGCTAGGGCTGATTTAGATACCTTCATGGGCAGGCATCAGCTGGGTTTGGTCTGGTTTTCCTTTTTGCTCTAACCAGCAAGACAGCACTGAGTTCAATGACACAATTGCTGTGTTGTCATTCCCCCAGTGCCCAGAGCTGCTCTTAGCACCACACTGCTGCTGCTGCCAGGGATAGGGAAAGGGTGGCATCTGTGATTCTAGACTGTTTTTTTAATCTCTTCAGTGCCTCTTTCAGCAATGTTAAGTTGAAGCCGGGTACTGTGAGTGCTCACCTGATTTTTGATTCTTATGAAGGTGTTTTCTCTGTGTAGATAGTTGTTAACTTGGTGTTCTTGCTGAAGGGATGACCGGTAGAGTTTTCTATTCCACCACCTTACCCCAACTCTCCTGAAATTCTTCTAATTTAAATGAGAATTGGTTATGTGAAAATTCACATTTTTATTGTTGGGAAAATTCTAATTTTGTGGGTTTTTTTTTTTCCTGACTCTAACCCATTCTCCAATACCAAATGGGTGTCCAACAACTCCCTTCAATTCTCACACTACCTAGAGCTAGCATAGACCCCACAGGTTAAGGGCTCAGTTCCACAAGACTGCCCCCACATCTCATTCCAGCTACAAACAGGGTCTCCAGACTACTCACACTTCTGTCCAGCCAACTAAAAGTTCAGGGGTTCTCTCGACTACTGCTAGGTTTAATAACTCCCTAGGATGACTCACAGAGTCCTGGAAAGCACTTTACTAAAGATTATTGGTTTATTACAAAGGATACAACTCAGGAGCAGCCAAACAGAAGAAAGCCCAGGACAAGATATGAGGGCGAGGTTTCCATGCCCTCTTGCCAGTGTACCACGGGCAGCACTTTGATGTGTTGATGTGTTGATTTGTTCCATCCCAGAAGCTTCCCAAACCTCATAGTTCAAGAGGGGTTTTTGTTTGTTTGTTTTTTGTTTTTTAAGTTTTATTACATAGGCATGCTTGATTAAATCATTGTCCACTGGTGATTCATTTGGTCTCCAGTCCCCTTTCCCCTCCCACTTCAGGAGTGGGGCTGAAAGTTCCAACCCTCTAATCATGTGGTTTGTTCCTTTAGCAACCAGCTCCCATCTTGAAGAGATCCAACCTCACGGTCCTCAAAGGTCACCTCATTAACATAAACACGGCGATATACTTTGGATATCCTCTCCAAATCTCATGGTGAAATGTAATCCCCAATGTTGTAGGTGGGGCCTGCTGGGAGGTGTTTGGGTCATGAGGGATTTCTCATGGATGGTTTAGCACCATCACATTGGTGATGTCCTGATGATAGTGAATGATTTATTGGGAGATCTGGTTGTTTAAAAGTATGTGGCACCTTCCCCCTCTCTCTTCCTTGTTCTTGCTCCTGCCATGTGATGCACCTGCTCCCACTTTTCTTTCTGTCATGAGTAAAAGTTCCCTGAGGCCTCCTCAGAAGCTGAGTAGATTCAAGTGCCATGCTTCTACAGCCTGCAGAACTGTGAGCCAATTAAACCTATTTTCTTTATAAATTACCCAGTCTCAGATATTTCTTTATAGCAATGCAAGAATGGCCTAACACACTCAGATAACGTCAAAAGGAGCTCCTTATTAATGATAAAAGACACTCCCGTTATCCAGGAAATCCCAAGGTTTAGAAGCTCTGCCAAGTATGGGCACAGATATGTATGTTTTTATTAGACCACACTAATCATGCAATCTTTAATTACTAACCCATTGAGAAAAGAGCTCTTGGAAGGGCTCTGACACTAGGTGATAAAGCTAAACCAGAATGAGGAAGATACTGAATGTAAGTGCAAAGAGCTTGAAGTCAAGTAAAAAGAAACAAAGGCAACAGCTTGAAGGACTACTGGATACCAGGCAAATTTACTCAGGGAGCTTGTTTCCTCCTAACATCAATCTCCCAAAGAGTGCCCTTTCTCCTGTTGTACAGAAAGATGGAAGCCTATAGAAAGTAAATAATTTAATCCTGGTCAGCCAAATGATATCTGGAAAATGTTGTGCTTAATCCTGGGCTGCTCACTCCAAGATTAAGATTATAGTCATTATTGACAGCTGCCTCTGGTATGTAAGAGAAACACCAAATGGAAAAAAAGAAAACTGGGGAAATATATTACTGTATTCATACCTTCTTCTCCTCTCCCAGGAGAAGTGTTCTATCTTATCTAGGCAGAGGAAAGGCTAAGACATGAGAGATTTATGACTAAACAATACTCTCTTTGAGTAGTTGACACCAGAGCTACATAATACAAAGTGATAGGAAGACTTAGCATAGTAATTCTGTGAATTCAAGCATCAAAGACTGTAAACCAGCATTCATATTTTCAGAGCTCAGAAAGGCTTTCGTCTGGAATTATTCCAAAGATTATATTCTCACGGTTCTGTCATTAGGATCTGAAATGTTGGCCGTTCCACGTGCTGCGTTCCTTGGTGATCTTTATCATGACATCTGCCAAGGGACCTTGCAGATCATCGTAGCTCAACTCACATCCCCCATTTAGTCCTTCATGGCACCATTCATCTAGTCTGCAGTTGAGGAAATCCTACTTCTGAGAAATTAAAATCTCTGGTGAAGACACACAAAATGAGTGGCTAAAGTGAGAGTCAAATTTAGAACATCAGCACCCACATCCATGGATGTTTTCCGGGATGTGATTCAGGTTTGGGGTTGGAAGCATTTAATTGACTTATCAGGATCCAAAAGCTTCATGAGTCGATCCAGCAGGGAGTGAAGGGAGGAAGTGGAATCACAAAGTCGAGCCAGTTCAAAGCAGCTGTCTAATGCTGCTGTGTCTGAAAACTGCTGTAGTCCCTCATGATTGCTTCGCTTGTGGTGGACAATTAGTTGTGGTGGCTTTTTTTTTCTTTTCCCATGTGCTTATTTATTTTGCATTTCTTTCCCCTCCATTAAAAGAAACAAGAAGAAAGAAAGAAAGAAGGCCGGGGGCTGTGGCTAACGCCTGTAATCCTAGCACTTTGGGAGGCCAAAGCAGGCAGATCACCTGAGGTCAGGAGTTCAAGACAAGCCTGGCCAACCTGGTGAAAACCTGTCTCTCCTAAAAATGCAAAAATTAGCCGGGCATGGTGGTGGGCAACTATAATCCCAGCTACTTCAGAAGCTGAGGCAGGAGGATTGCTTGAACCCAGGAGGCAGAGGTTGCAGTGAGCCGAGATGGCGCCACTGCACCCCAGCCTGGGCGACAGAGTGAGACTCCGTCTCAAAAAAGAAAAACAAAAATAAAAGAAAAGGGGAAGTGGAAGGGGAATGTGAAGGGGAAGAGAAGAGATACCCTACAATTGTTTCCACCATGGTGCTGTTAGGTTAAGCATTCTAATTTGGTGGTAACGGTGTTCAGAGGCCTCAGATTCCAACTTGGAGAAATCGGATCCTAATGTAACCAGTGCAGTGTAACAGGTGATTTCGTGTAAAGATGCAATCACCTGCTTTCATCTGTGAAAACAGTGTGGCGGCTAGGACTACAAGCTCATTGATACCTACCTTAGCTGAGTTGAACTTGACAATCCCATACTGGGTCACTTACCTTAAGAAGGTGCTGGAAGCATTCAAGCCTGAAACCACTGATGCGTGTTGGTAAAACCACTGAAAGAACATGCCTGTGGCTTTTAGGGTCTTCCTAACTGTTGACAAATCATTGAAATGCTAGTTAAGATGTCCAGAACAACAATCGACACCCTTGTAAAAGAAATTGAATTAATCCAGCACTATCCTTGAACAGAAAGAATATGCTATATACTGTAACGGAGGAAAAGTATCTTTTCCTTCTACTCATCTTAGGTGCATTGGCTGGGCACCTGTAATGAAACACAGATTAACAAGAGGAAACCACATAAATTTATCTCAAAAAAGTTTTACCTGACACAGAAGGCTTCATAAGAAAATGAAGACCCAAAGAAACAGTTAAACCTGGGTGTTTTTATGCTAGGTTTGTTGAAGAGTGAAAAGTCATAAAAGAGTATGATAGGACACAGGGGTTTACTCTCGTGGTAATAAACTGGGGAGACTTAGCAAGGCCTGTTCCTTTCGATCCTCTGTGTGTCCCTGTGTCTTCGGATATAAGGATGCTTCTTTCCTCCAGGTATAGGGTGGGCACCTCTCACATGAGGGTCTTATGATCTTCACAGGAGGGTCAGAAAGCCCTTCCTAGGTTTTATGACCTACTTAAAGTGATGGTCAGAAAGTTCTCCCTGCACATTCTGTGTCTCAAATTCCTCAGCTTAACAGATCCAATATGCCATATGCCATATTTGGGGGTAGTGTGTCCTGAACCTCATCAGTACAGAAGTATATTAGCAATTTCCTCAACCGACAATTTAAGAGATGCAGGAGTAATTTCAAATATATGCTAATTTAGACCCAGACCTCGCCAAAAGAGGCAAGTGCATTTTGTCTTTAAGTATCAATTCTTTGAAACCTATTAGCCACTGTTTATGCTACATCTAACACAAAAAGAAAGGTAGTTTGGAAAGAACTCTACTTTTTTCCTAGAAATAAAAATACAGTTTTTTATTCATCCCTCTCCAGCCTCCTATAACTTTCTTTATGTATCAGGTCTTTTTCTCAGCTAAGAAACATGTTAATGATCTTATTAGCATATTAAACAATAACCCAGGAAAGGCTGACATTTTCCAAATCTTTTGGTCAATTATCAAAGTAATGAAAGTTGCCAGTTATTCAGGCCAAGCCTATAAATGCCTGAAATTCACTTACTGTCTGAAAGGTCAGGTAAATTAGAGGAAAATATAGGGCTGGCCTTGAAGACTATGAATGTGGTGATCCTGAGTGCTCTTAAAAGTGGCTGAAACTAAGAGGCCTGGTATTAATTCTAGCTGGCTTCCTGGTATTGATTAAGAAGTAATCGCAAGTGCTCATTTGTGGGTAAATTAAGAGATAAGGCCCTTTCAGAAGGTCATTTACATGTCTTCTTTTTAATTAATATTACTGACTGGAAGATTTACAGTTAAATTAGCCCATTAATTACAAAAGTTATCATTCTGGAGAGTAGGAAAGGATCATTTGTTTAATATCAAATCCAGGTTTTCAATAAATTGCCATTTCTTCTGACACTCTACTAGGAAAAGTGTGAAGTTTTGATTTGTGAGTTGAATGGATGATCATGACCTCTGCAGTTCTGTTTTGTTGTTACTGATTTTATTAATAAATGTAATAAAAAATGTAATATTAAAAACTGAAAAATACATTTAATTGTAAGGAAGAAAGAAAAATCTATCTTTCTTTATTTTATTGCTCAAAGATAAACCTAACATTTTAGTACTCCCATTTCTTAAGCTCAGCATAAATATAAATATATGCTTTCTTTAAATTTTTCATTACTTAAAATATAGTTGCATTTTTCACTTTTTCATAAAATAAAAGCATTTTCCTATGTCATAAATGTTATTTGAAAGCCGTGTCTTAATTAAACTTCACTTTGAGATTATTGTAAATTCACATGCAGTTGCACGAAATAATACAGAAGATCTTGCATACCCTTTTTAATTTTACTCTGTTTAATTTTGATAAGATCCAATTTATTTTCTTTTTACTGGTAGTACTTTTGATGTCAAGTCTAAGAACTCCTTCCTAGCTCTAAATCCTGAAGATTTTCTCCTACTTTTTTCCGAAAGTTTTACAGATTTATGTTTTATATTTAAGTTTCTCCCAATGGTAACATCTTTCAAAGCATTGAACAGTGAAGATACAAAATACTTCCCTCCTGCAAGATCCTTCAACTTACCCTTTTATAACCACACATAATTTCCTGCCATTCCATTCTTAACCCCTGGAAACCAAAAATGTATCCTACATGTCTATAATTGTGGCATTTCAAGAATGTTATAGAAATGAAATCTTATAGCATATAGCCTTTAGGGATGAGCTCTTCTCATTCAGGATAACTCTCCATAATTCTTCTTACATGTATCAATAGATCACTCCTTTTTATTACTGAGTAGTATTCCATGGTAGATGTGCCATGGTTTGTTTAACCATTTACCAAAGGATATCTGGGTTCTTTCAAACTTTTGGCCATTGTGAATGAAACTGCTAAGAACATTTATGTACAGGTTTTGTTTGAACCTTAGTTTCTATTTCTCTGTGATAAATGCCCGAATGTGTAATTGTTAGGTCATTTGGTAGTTGTGTGTTTAGTTCTATATAAAACTGCCAAAATATTTTCTAGAATGACTGTACCATTTTACGTCCCCACTATCAATGTGTGAGTGATCTAGTTTCTCCACATCCTTCCCAGCATCGGTGTTATCACTATTATTATTTTAGCTGTTCTAATAGGTGTGTAGTGATATTTCATTGTGGCTTTAATTTGCATTTCCTTAATGGCTAATGATGTTGAATATCTTTTCATGTGCTTATTTGCTGTTGGTAAAATGCTGCTTCTTGTCTTTTGCTCATTTTCTAATTGGATTATTTGGTTCTTTTACTGTGAAATTTTGAGATTTCATTAAATAATTTAAATACTAGTCTTTTGTCAGAGATATGTTTTGCAACTATTTTCTCCCAGTGTGTAGCTTGTTTTTTCAACCTCTTAACAGGCTCTGTCACAGAGAAAATCTTTTTAATTTTGATAAGATCCAATTTATTTTCTTTTTACTGGTAGTACTTTTGATGTCAAGTCTAAGAACTCTTTGCTAGCTCTAAATCCTGAAGATTTTCTCCTACTTTTTTCTAAAAGTTTTACAGATTTATGTTTTATATTGAAGTCCATGATCCATTTTGAGTTAATTAATTAAATTGTATTTTTCTCATATAAGATAAAATTAATATGTTCACAAGGGAAGAACTTTGTGTGTGTGGTGTGTGTGTGTGTTAAATCAAAAATGTGCTGATGAAATGAGGCCAGGAGAAAAGAGGCATGATTGAATATATTGAGTGAAAATAAACTACAGTCCATTTGAATCAGTTTCAAAGGGATCACAAACTCTCCTGGCTGCCTACATTTCTTTGGTGAGTTCTCCAAAGGTCTAGCTTAGTATGTACATTAATCACTTCACTACTCTCTTTATTCGTTTAAGCTGGAGAGGTCTTTGACCAACCAAGAAAAGATACTATAAACAACCTAAGATCAGGAAACTCTTCACTAGAAATGAAATTTATGTATATAACTACCATAGCATTTTCTTCCTAGGCAAATGTAAAATGGTCTTAAATAAAACAGTATATGTGTATTTGTTTACAAGAATAGTTCCTCTATCCCATCCTTATACCATTATTGTCATTTCTTTCACTTATACATAAGTATATGCTTGTATGTATGTATATGTTTGAATCTATTATTCTGAACACACTGTTATCTATTAGATCAATTAAGAATAATAAAAATAAAAGTTTTGTTTTACCCACTTATTCATCCTCTGATGCTCTTCTTTTCTTATGTAGGTACAAATTTCTGGCTTAAATGATTCTCCTTCTTTCTAAAGAACTACTTGAAAGACAGGTCTACTGGCCACAACTTCTCTGAATTTTTGTTTGTATAAGGAAGATTTTATTTCTCCTCCATTTTTGAAGGATAATTTTGTTACCAGGAGGAGGTCCCAGTCTAGACCCTGAGAGAGGGATCTTTGGAGCTCACACAAAAAGAATTCTGGGTGAGTCCATAGAGTAAAGTGAAAGCAAGTTTATTAAGAAAGTAAAGGAATGAAAGAATGGCCACAGCAGAAGTGTGAGTTACTCAACTGATTATACTTATACTTATTTCTTGATTATATGCTAAACAAAGGGTGGATTATTCATGAGTTTTCCAGGAAAGGGATGGACAATTCCCAGAACTGAGGGTTTCTCCCCTTTTAGACCATATACAGTAACTTACTGATGTTGCTATGGCATTTGTAAACTGTCATGGTGCTGGTAGGAGTATCCTTTAGCATGAAAATACATTGTAATTATTGTATAATGACCAGTGAGGATGAACAGAGGTTACTTTCATCACCAACTTGGTTTTGATGAGTTTGGGCCAGCTCCTTTACCACATCCTTTATTATCAGCAAGGTCTTTGTGACCTGTGTCTTGTGCCAACCTCCTATCTCATCTGTGAGTAAGAATGCCTAACCTCCTGCCAAATGCAGCCCAGTAGGTCAAAGTCTTGTTTTACCCAACCCCTATTCAAGATGGAGTTGCTGTGGTTCAAATGCTTCTGAAAATTTCAGAGTTCTAGGTTGGTATTTTTTTTTTTCTCTCTCAACACTTTAAATATCTAACTCTACTCTCTCTTTTTTACTTTCATGTTTTCTAAGAAGTCAGATGTAATTCTTTGCTCCTCTGCAGGGGATCTTTCATTTCCTCTGGCTTTATTTAGGTTTTTTTTTTTAATCTTTGATTTTCTGTAGTTTGAATATGATATAACCAGTTGTAGGTTTTGTTTGTTTGTTTGATGTTTATCTGTTGAAGTTTTATGAGCTTCCTGTATCTGTGGTTTAGTGTCTTACATTAATTTTGGGGAAATTCACAGTCATTGTTGCTTCAAATATTGTTTCTGCTCCTTTCTCTTTTTCTGCTCCTCTGGTGTGCTTATTATGCAAATGTTATGGCTTTCGTAGTTGTCCCATGGTTCTTGAACATTCTGCTTTTTTTTTTTTCCATCTTTTCTCTCTTGCTTCTCAGTTTTAGAAGTTTCTATTGTCATATTCTCAAACTCAGAGATTATTTTCTCATCAGTATCCAGTCTACCAATGAGTCCATAAAAACATTTGTCACTTCTTTTAGTCTTTTTTATCGCTAGAAATTTTTTAAAACCTAGAATTTCCATTGCTCTTTTTACACTGTCTATCTCTTCTTGCATGTTTTCTACTTCTTCCATTAAGCCCTTAGCATATTCATCATTTAAAAAAATTCCTGGTCTGATAATTTCAACATTCCTGCCATATCTGACTCTGGCTATGATGCTTATTCAACCTCTTCAAACTGTATTTCTTTCTTTCTAGTATTTGTTATAACTTTTGGTTAAAAGACAGACATTATATACTGGGTAAAAGGAACAGTGGCCTTTAGTAATGTAGTGGAAAGACAGTCATAGCTTCTTTTTGTAGCGGACTTTAAGTGTTATCATAAGTGCTATCTCATTTAATTGTTAGAAGAGTCCAAAAGATAGGCACAATTATCTACATATAACAGATAAGGAAGCTAGAGTTTGCCTAAAGTCATATGGCTAATTAATGGAGAAACCTAGACTCCTCCCACTCAGGTTTTTCTGACTCAAAATCTACTTAAGCACTGTGCTACACTGAGTTATGTAAAACCAGAAACTACATTTCTGATCCATTTAAGTTCTGTCTCCACTACTTACCAAGTTTGTGACCCAGGTAGGTTGCTTAACATCAAATTCCAGGTTTCTCATCTGCAAATGGGGACAATAATAGTCCCTACTTCATCAGGTTGTGATAAACGTGACAGTAACTCTGACAGAGAAATTAACTGTATGGATTACACTAGAGGTAATACTTCAATTTGCATAAGGATTGAGAAGGGTACCTAGTAGAAGGATACAGGTGGCAAAGGAGAGAAAGAGTGTGAAGGAATTGGAAATTGCCATTTTCTCTTCCTGTTTCCTTTGTTGGGATTCTTTTTGAGCCATAACCACTGTTTTCCCACCATTCTTACTATCCACAGAGGAGACTTGGAGCAGAAAAGGCAAATAATTATTGAACACTTACTACAGTGATGTCAAAAATTGTTGTAAGCACTTTTCATGTGTTAACATGACATAATTGACAAAAAACAATCGTATAAGTAAGGAAACTGAGGCATCAAGGAAAGTGAGACTTGCGTAAAGACCATAGCTTATGAGTGCTATACTTCATGTGTGCTTTATTTTTGAAGAGGCTAGTGTTTGAGTTCTCTTGCCTCTGAGACATTTCTTGTTCATTAATTTCTAAGCACTGTCTCCTCACTGGGGTGAAGAGACCACCTGGAGATTCTTCTCATCACCAAAATAGGTAGGAAGGGTATCCACTGATTCTACCATTAACATATCTCAGACAGGCCCTTCAGAGTGATTCAACTCCCATTGATTTTCATAGAGAAAAGCCCCATTCAGATGGAAAGCAAAGGATTTATTTGTTCCTGACATAAACTCGTGTTTCATGCTGGGCTCAGTAAGTGCTGTGAGTGGGGAGGCTGAATTCAGATCAATGAAGAATCCAGAGATCATTCTTACCAAGCAAACACATTGTGTGGCCTGTTGGGCACAGATACTAAAAAAGCATCAGAGGCATGAGGTCATGGTTGTTTTCAGACTATCCAGAAATTTATTCCAGAAGTCCTATTCAGCACTAAACTCTGCAGTATTTCCCAGGGTGGAGGAAGGAGACAACGGTGCATTATGACACATGTCTAAAGGCGGGGGCTTTGGGGACAGACTCCTGGGCTTCGCATCCCAGCTTCACCTGCTAACTCTCAGGCAAGTTACTTAGCTGTGCCTCAGTGTTTTCATCTATAAAGAGAACATAATAATAGCACTTTCTATCTTAGGGTTGTCATAAGTATCAAATGAGACAGCATGTGTAAAGTGTGGAAAATAGTACCCAGCACACCTTAAACGAAACAGCAAAATAATAATTCACTTTTGCTGAATGCACCTTCCCATAGGGCCTCAGTGCTAATTTCAGACAGTAAGTCAACCACTGTTGCCTCTATGTTGCCAAATTTAACAATTAAATCTGTTCAACATGTCAGTGAAATACAGAAGAATTTAGCAAGTTTTTAAAGGCATTTTCCGAATTGCTAATTGCACGATTTGCACATGCTACAGCTCAAAGGAACAATGCACTGGTAGCCAGAGCTAGGAAAGAACTAAGGAAGAAAGTTATCTTCCTCAAGAAAAGCCTCTTGCCTCTTTCCCCCAATGCCTCAGGGCAACTGGGAGATATAATGGACAGAATACACAATCGTGAATGAGAAGTTTGGTGTTCAAGTTGTGGCTCTAGCACTTAATTGTGCCAGTTACTCTGTCTAAAATTTAATTTTTCTATTTGAGAAATACAGATAACAGCACCCACACAATTAAATGTACTTAAATGTCTTTAAATGTCTTTTTAACAAATAGTGCCCTGTGCAAATGCTACCTATTATTTACTACACTGATGCAATCATTCAAATGCTTATGTCCTGGGAGGGTCTAAGTGCTTATTTACAGCCTGTTATAAATTACCTCACAATCAGGCTGCTTTCCTCATAGACCTGGCTGGGACCAGGGATAGTGGGTGATGGGAGAGCTTTCCCTCTGCTGTGGTAAGGGTAAAGAATAACACTTCTTGGAACATGAGGTACTCTGGAGCTGGGATGGGAAAGGGTCCAGAGAGAAAGGTTGTAGAATTCTGTGAGTTTCACATGCTTTGAAATGTGGCTGATGCAAGATCTGATAAAACTCTTCATCAAGATGACTGAGAGGATGATGCTGATTTCAGTAATTACAACTTACCTTTCACAACCCTTTTCAAGCTTAAAAACCTCCTTTTCTCTTGAAAAAGTCATCATTTCCTGGTAAAATAGAGGGCGAGAAATACACTTTTTGTCATCCTTAGACTGCTAGTTTCATGGTGGTTTGAAGGAAAGACCAATGTGGTAGGAGGCAGCAGGGTGCTGGAGACAGAAGTAGACTGCTTCTACCCCTTACTGGCCATGTGCCCTTAGACAAGTTCCCGAATCCAATTGGGACATGGTTTCCTTATCCGTAAGAACAGCAGCACCCACTGCAAAGGCTGTGATCAAGATTAAATGAGATCCTTCATCCAACACGCCTTCTTCCAGGCACTCAGTAAATGGAGTCCATTATTATTACAGCAACCCAGATCTGTCAAGGTATCTTGCCGTCGGAAGCACTATGGGAGATCTATAAATGCTGGTTACGTTCCATTCATGGTGACTTGGATTATTACACTGCTTCACAGAGGGGGAAGCTGAAGCCCACAAAGGTCAAAGGGCTTGATGAAGCCTATAAAGCCATCTTGCACATCAGCTTTGGGAAACATCACGTAAGGCATGGGCCTGGAGAGGAAAGCAGGCCTACATCCAAGCTTATGTCAGTCAGATGCTAAAATGTCATTATCTCTACACTGAATTAAGTGCTTGTATATGTTGCTGCACAACAAAATGCATTATTGATGTGCTAATGTTTTCCCGCTGGGTTTATCCGTGGTTTGCATAGCGAATTTTGCACAGCTAATTTTGCACATTTTGTCATCACCTGTATTTGAAAATAGGATGTTTCTTGATGAATGATCTCATTATCTAATGAGTTTTATCATTAAGTTTTTTCATTTCCAATCTAAATGTTTCATTTCTTGACTGTATAATGTTACTTCTTATTATACAATGCTGAATCATTGTAATTCTTCTAGCCTGTTTTGTTACTGTCTTCCAAATATGAATAAGCAGTTATCCTTTTTCTCAGTATTATTTATCTGTAATCTATACATGTGCAATGTTCTTAATGTCTTTGCATAGCTCATGCTTTTAATCACTGTCATCAGTTTCATTTGTGTTCCAGTTTATCAACAAGTTCTTATAGATTTCTCATGCATAAGTAATGGTTTTAGACAACATCCTATTCAAGATGATATTTTTTTACACCCATATATTGGTGTCTATGTCTCTCCCAGGATAGCAAACTCTATGAGGGCAAAGACTGTCTTTTTAACAATTTCTTTAATATTTTATTCTGAACACCTAGCATAGTGGCTGCAATGTAGTCATCCTTGATACATATTTGTTGAATGAATATTGAATATGTGGCTGAAATTCATTTTCCTTTTATTAAAGTAAATAATTCACTAAGCTCTCAAATATCTATTTGTAAACATTTTCTCCCTCCTAACATTTTTGTGTGCTATCTAATTAATGTAAGACATAGCCCCAGGGGTTGGCAGTAGAGAAATGAATCAGGTCTTGCCTGTCCCTGATGGGAAGTAATCAGATAATTCTAGTTATGCTGGCAAATCACCTGGACACGGTGACTGTGCCAGGCCCTGTTTAACACCTCACTTGTATGAATGTATTTCATCCTCACCACGACGCTTTTTTGCATGATTTTTTAATATTTCATTATCTAATATGCACCACAACCCTAGTGAGTAAGGTAAGTTTATTAGCTGCTCTATGGCTCAGTTTCTTCATCTGTCAAATGGAGTTTTATTTATTGAATACTTACATTTTGCATGCCTACTATACCAGGCACTGTTGTAGGCAATAGTGATACAGCAGTGAACACAATTAACAATGCTCTTGCCTTCATGAAGTTATAGTACATCCATAGCAGCACATACTTCATAAGATTTTGGGGAAGATTAAATGAGATGATGCTAATAAAATCACCAGGAACAATATCGGCACATAGTAGGCACTCCAGAAATGCTAGGGATTATTTTCATGCAAAGACAGACATAGAATAAGTAGACAAATACATGCTTTCTATTGATTCTGAGGGAATTTAAGGAGAGCAAATAGTTAATATAAAACCATCACTCTAAAAAATTAAAATTGTTGAACTATGATGAACCCAGGAATTTGGGGGTAACATATGCTTTTTTAGACTGGAAAATACTAATCACAGTATTTTAAATTTGTTTCTTTTCATTAAGCATATGAACTTATAAACCTTATATATGGATCTGTATTCAAAGGTTTGATTCATTATGGATTTTTTAAAAGGTGCATACTAATCTTTCTAATGCAATTACTGTAGTCTCCACTTATCTGTGGTTTTACTTTCCATGGTTCCAGTTACCTGTGGTCAAATGTTGTCTGAAAATAGCTGAGTACAATAAGTACAATAAAATATGGAGAGAAAAAGAGAGAACCACATTCACATGACTTTTATTATAATATATTATAGTCGTTCTATTTTATTAGTAATATATTGTTAATCTCTTACTGTACCTAATTTATAAATTAAAATTTATCATAGATATGGGAAAAACAGAGTACATATAGAGTTCAGTACTATTCTCTTTTTCTGGCATCCACTGCAGGTCGTGGAATGCATCCCCTGCAGATAAAGGGGGAGTACTGTACATTAGAAAATTGTTTGAGCAAGAGGTAGAGCCTGAACTATAAAAACATATGTAGGATGGAGCCCTTTCTTCCAACTGAACACAAATAATGCTCTGCAATAAAATGAGGTATAAGCCATACAGCAGACAATTATAATGGGATTTAACCTAATTAGTATTGGAGAACTGAGAGTCTTCATTAAAAGTAGCACTTCATAATCATGTAATCAGGAAGCTTTGGTTCTTAAAAGCTGACAGAAGATCTGATCCTTAAAAAAAGTGTTTCTAAATTTTCCAAATGTGTTCAGCAAATCGCCAAAACGTGCTTGATTAAAACTGTGATGAGGTGTGTATCCAGAGCACCATGCATCCTCTACTCCAGTGCTTCCATCTTGATTGCTTTCCTCAAGTCACTCACTGGACTCTCATCACCCCCAAGTTCTGCAAACATTGCTTGTTATTTCAAAAGCTGAATTAAATGCTATCAGTTGTGAACTTCCTCAGCTTACCTTCTCTTTCTGAAAGCACTCCCTCTGTCTGACTCAGAGAAATCTGCCTCCACCCAAAACCTTCAACTCCTTCTAGAAATCACATCTTTCTTCATGTTTTTCTCCCCCAACTGCTAGATCTTTCTTTTCATCATATAAACAAGCCTCAAGCTTCTTTTTTAATATTAAGAGAAAAGCAACTTTCCTCCAGCTTTTATCCTGTATCTCTCTTCTATCAGCCAAGTTTCTGGAAAGAGAAATACGTTTTTACTGTTTCCATTTCCAAGCCTCCCATTTACTACTCAAAGAAAGGGGCCCTTGCCATTCCAATGGAGCTGCTCTCTCAGTGGCCACTAATAACCTCTTCATGCAAATTCAAGCCAACAGCTCTCCACTGTCAGGTTCCTTCTTACTAGAACTTTCTGTAGCATTAGAAACTTTTGACCATACTACCATCAACTCTTTCGAAAACCCACATCTCCAGAGAGACATTGTTCCTGACCTCCACACCAGTGTTTCCAGCTGTGCCTACTCTTCCTCGATGTCACCTCTGTAACGTCTTAACATGTCAGAGATTAACCTTGCAATCCCCTCTCCACCCTGCCCCATCTCTGATATTTCTCACCTTGGTGAGGGATGCTGTCCTTCACCCATCACCTAATCCAGAAACATGAAAAATCTTTCCATACCCTCCCTAGGGTCTGTATCCACAATGTCCTGATGTCAGAATAATTTTCCTGAGATGAAAATATGGTCATGCCATTTCTGTATTTGTCACTCTTCAGTGGCTTCTCACAGCTTTTGAAAGAAAAGCCAAAATATTTAGCAAGATACTCAGAGTCCCTTGTGAATTTGCCCTTGCAAAATTTTCATTTCTCATGTTAACCTTCTCCCACATGTATTTGTCACTCCATCTGTTCCAAACTTATGTTAGCTTCCAGAGACTTCTGTTCTTTCACATCTCCAGAATAATCCTGCTCCCCCTAATACCTAATAAAATTCTTGTCTTCACAACTCAATTCGAGTGCCACCTCTTCTGAAAATGTTTCTGCTAAAAATTTCTCTTCTCTTCGGAGCTCCCAACCACCCTACTGCCATCTTAATATCTGTGCATTAGCTCATGCCTCGTTTGAAAGTCTCTTTGACTACATTTTAAGTCACTTAAGGGTGAGTACAGTGTCTTATCGATGCTTTAATCATCAATTCCATCACAATGTCTGATTCAGGTTAGGCACTGGATAATACATACATTAAAATTATAACACTATGTGCATAGCCCAGTGAACCCTGAAATGACATGTACCAGTGCCCCTTGTGGTACATTCGGAAACGCTGCAAGTGGGTCACACCCAAGCGGACCCTGATGCTTCCCTTCGTGTGGTGGCCTCTCAGTGGCTATCTCCATTTCTCAGATATGACCCTCTTTCTTATAGGAAGATGATCCCGTAAGTAAGAGCAACCACTTATATTGATTTAGTAGATTCCCACATCTATCTCCATATTTCTAACATAACATTTATATATTTTTAATATAATCTGCTAATATGAAATTTTTGTGTCTTAAAAAATTGAAGTGCTTATTAACCCTTTAGGGAATATAACTGAGAAATACTGGACTAAAGTATAAAATCAAAATATCAAAATACCTTTTACATATATTATTATAAACCTTGTATGGTTTTCTTCCTTCATATCTGAGCAGAAAACAAAGTTTCTCTGGGTTTGAAGTAGAAAAGGTATTTGAATAGTAATCTTCTAAGACAGTTGATTTACAAATGTCTTTTTTTTTCTTTGAGACAGAATCTTGCTCTGTCACTCAGGCTGGAGTGCAATGGCATGATCTCGGCTCACTGAAACCTCCACCTTCCAGGTTCAAGTGATTCTCCTTCCTCAGCCTCCCAAGTAGCTGGGATTACAGCCGTGTGCCACCATGCCTGGCTAATTTTTGTATTTTTAGTAGAGACAGGGTTTCACCATGTTGGCAAGGCTGGTCTCAAACTCCTGACCTCAGGTGATCCACCCCCCTCGACCTCCCAAAGTGCTAGGATGACAGGTGTGTTAAAATGTCTTTAATTAAGAATTAAGTTTAAGTGTTCCTGAAGGATCTTGCTTCTCACATAGAGAGTACATTCACATGCTGATTTTTAGTAAATTTAATAAAAATACATCCCTAAAATATTATTTTCTGCCTAGGGGAAATGCCCCGTCTCTATTTTATCCTGCAATGCTTGCCCTGGGAATGGAGACAGAGTGGCACTTGGCTGCAGAGGCACAGCAGGGTGGATCGATGTTTCCTTGTTTTGGGTGTGTAGAGGCTGTGAAGTATGGGATTAGAGCAGGGCCTTGGGAGCCTAATACTCCTGACTACAAATCCTTATGCTGCCACCTAATAGCTGCGTGATTGAGATTTACTGAATCTATTTTAAGCCTCAGTTTCTACATCTGTAAAATGAGGAAAAATTAATTCACACCTCACAGGGCTGTTATGAACATTATCATTTTAGAATATTTTGAAAATGGGAAAATAAAACTAGTTTTGAAGATTCACCCTCACCTTATTTTCCATATGACTATTTCTTTTGCATTGTTATTGATAACCTTGTCTCTCACTAACATAGGGTCCTGAATGCTTACTATCTCAGTGATCTTCTGTTCTTGGATGGGGGATTCATATATACATCTATGGTTCTGACTTTCTTGTCAAGTCACATGTTTCTTGCATGTTTCTGCATTGGGCAGTGAAATACAATAGTAACAATAATAGTATTCACCATGCCAGGCCCCTGCATATGTTATTTCTCATCTGTATGACAGCCCCCACAGGGCAGGCATCAGTGGCTGCAGGAGAGAGGGGCACCACAGATAACAGAGAGAAATAGTGAGCTGGAGGGCAGTCTATGAAATGCCTGGTGAAGTCATGCCCACAGCCTTTTGGGAACAAAGCTGCCTGAAGTCCAGCTCATCTTTGAGCACAGATGCCACGCTGTCTGTCATGGACCCCTCCAACTTCAGCCACCTTATTGAAGGCCAGTGTGTCTGTCACACTGGCAGAACCCCACCTGTTAGAAACCCCATGAGGCCTTTGCTTAGCTTTTGGAGGGGGAAAGAATATGAAGAAGGCAGCCATTCCTTCAAGAGGCACCTGTCATTTCTGGTAACCTCTCCACTTCTCTGTCCCTTCGCATCTAAGAGAGTACAGCTAATGCAGGCAATAGGGGTGGGAGGGTTCAGTATTAACTTGTAGATTTTGGACTCTCCTTCCTCTCTCCAAAACACAAACAAAAAAATAGGGTGGATGTAGGCATGTATGCTCAATTTAACTGAAACCAAGGAATAAGAAATGCAATTGAAACCAGCCCAATTGTCTCATAGAACCTATATTTATTGTTTCTGTTGAATAAACATAGAAATTGACCCTCCCCGTCTTAAAACTTGAGAAACTTACAGATGTCTTATCTGAGGTTTTTTTTTCCCTCAGGAAACCAACAATCAGGCCTCTCACATAGATCAAGGAATTGAAACTTACCAGATCACTTCATCTGGACAATGAGATGCCAGACACCTTACCCATCATGAGTGCCTAAGCAACCACCTGCTATTGGGTTACCAGCTCCTCTTCCATATCCCTCCCTAATTCCTGTTTTCCCACACATGGTTATGTTTCTTTCTAGCTATACAAACTCTTAATTTTAGTACATTAGGGAGATGGATTTGAGACTGACCTCCCTTCTCCACAGCTGCAGCAACCAATTAAAGCCTTCTTCCCTGGCAATACTTGTTTGTCTCAGTGATTGGCTTTCTGTGCAGCAAGCAACAGGACCTAGACCAAACCCCTGGCATTGTGATAACATAATTATATAGACAACTGTTATTCTCAGAAAGTTTTGTCCACAAAGAGTAGTAGCTGCACTTCTCAGAGATGGCAAGAGGTGGGCCCTGGTGGGGCTCTGCAGGGGCAGCTAGGAGAGGAGAGACAGAGATGGAAAGGAGCAAGGTCGTGCTTGCATGGACTTGTGGTGAAAAGTCTCCAAAATTGCCTTTAAACAAAGAAGGGAAATAGGGGAGGGTGAGTGAATGGAGTTACTTGCATGGGATAAACCAAACAAGAATGGACTTTATAACTGGCCTTGGAATAGCATGGTGAACATGGAGAGAGAAGAGAAAAGAGGAAGAGAAGCAGGGAAAGTAGAAAGAAGGAGGAGAAAAAGGAAGACAGAAAGAAAACTTAGGATGCTGTTTTACATAGGAGGCTCAACTCAGAGAAGGAAAAGATAAAAGCTCAACATTCATACCAGACAAGAGAGAACCTGGGGATTCTAATTCACCTGGGGGTTCGGGGGCATGGGTCAACCATGAGAAAGTGGGCATGACGGAGGAAACAAACAGAGCACCTCTGCAGAGACCTTAGGCACTAGAGGGACTGTGAGAGGGTGTGGATTGCATCCGAAGAATAAGAAGTAAATCAAAGATCAAATAAACCAGGCAAACAGAGGAAACACCTGAAAAATATTTTAAATGCTCTAAATATATGCCATGCTACATGAGATAGTGTCTAGTTGTGACTTCTCTCAATCATTATTTTACTCTGAGCTTCCCATAAATTGTAGTATGAAACATATATACATATGAAGAGATTCTGATGATAAAAGGCTTGATTTGTGAAAGTTTGAGGTAACAATTGCAAAGTCAAATCCTGTGCTTCTTAAAGGAGGGTCTTCCCTTCCACCAGCTGGTGACCTTGGGAACTTCCTTCTGCACAGCATACCCGAATGGATTTATTGTTGGGAACTGCTTAGGAAAGTGCTATGGTCAGGAGATTTTTTTCCACCCCCAAATTAGTATGTTGACAGCCTAACCCCAAGGTGATGGTATTAAGAGGTGGGACCTTTGGAAGGTGATTAGGATTAGTGTCCTTATAAAAGAGACTGTGAGAGCTCCCTCGCCCCTCCTGTCATGTGAAGATAGAGTGAGAAGGTGCTGTCTATGAACCAGGAAGCAGCCCTCACAAGACCCCAAATCTGCATGAACCTTCATTTTGGACTTTCCAACCTCCAGATATGTGAGAAATAAATTTTGTTGTTTATAAGCCACCAGACCATGGTATTTTGTTATAGCAGCCTAAATGGACTAAGACAGAAAGTTTTATCATATTCCCATATTGTTGTCTCTTAATGATACTAATCAGTGACAGAATTTTAGCAGAAGCCTTACTATAATTTGGAAAAATCCAAGAGAAAATATCTGAGTGGTGACTTTGCCCTGTCTACACAGAATAGACCACTGCCTAAGCAGTCTGCATATACAAGTTCAGTCTGCACCAAGTTCAGAATGGAGCCGTGTGATAAGAAACTCAAATCAAAGTGATGGTGGCTGAAGATGATTCCAGGTGGCAATGAGAAAACATGCAACTGATTTTATTCCTTCTTACAGTTTCAAAAATAGATTGAGGTTGAGAATTGTACTTTGAGAAGGCCAAGTTTCCAGCTCTTAATAACTAACTTATTTACTGTAGTCATTTCACAGTCTGTGATGCAGCAATCCACAAAATATTCTATATCAGTCACATGATGAATTATTAAATGAAGGGACATACTCATTTTTTGAGTTTCCAAAAATTATAGAAATAAAGTAGCCTGTGAAGACTTACACACACACGTGCACACATACACACATGTATATACGCTTAAGCACACATACATATCAATAGCTCTCATCAGAATTTTCCTAGTATACATTATTAACAATGGTGGAAAGTGGACAATAACATTTCTCCTTGTACTTTCAAAAGATGAAATTTACAGTAGTAAAGAGCATATTTTAAAATACAAATCTCTGAACAATGTTGAGGTTGAAAATTCATGCCCATGGCAATGCCAAGACAAAATAAAAGGTCTTGTAGAGAATAATCTTGTGTTTGTGTATTGTAAGTACCTCTAGGGGAGCATTTTAGTGGGCATACTTTCATCGATGAAACTTCTTTCTCTAGTCAGGAATTTCCTCACACATAGAGAACTGAATTAATTTTATACTGATATTGTAAACAACAAAAAATCACGTCACTGGTATAAATTTTGCTACAAAACTCAGAAATCCCAATTAATCTTATGTTCATACTGTATAATGATAGTAATTAGTGATGTTAAATTGATATTTGGAAATACCTAATAGTTAGCTAAACTCATTTTATTTTGATTAACTCTATACTGTCTCACTTATAATTGCTTGAAAGTTGAATTTTTGCTTCCTTGTAGTAAATGAGCTTTCTTATTTTACGTGAAATTTTTTTTTTCCATTTCACATATATAACTACAGCTATCAGTTTTCTCTGAAAAGTAGGAATCCATTTTTTTTTGGAAAGGTATGGTTTCAAGTTTATGACTCTGTTGACAAAACAATTTTTAAATAACAAAATCTAACAGCAGACATAACTAGGTATGAAACAAACATTTGCCTCTAATGGATAAAGTTCAGTGTCTCTCCCAAAGACTTTTCATCCTTTCCATTTCCTGGCATCTTTGAAGAACATCCCTGAGGCTGCTCAGAGTTCCTAGTGACATCCCTTAATGCATGGATCAAGCAAGCCGTGGAGGAAACACAGCACCTGGGCAGTAGGATGCACATGCAAATAAATGAGCTTCCTATCTGCAAACCTTGCTGGACCAGGTGGTTTTTCTCTTTTCTGGCCCCACAAGAAAACTGCAGTAAGGAGACACTAACCAGTTTACTGCTGAGAGATTGGAAGCTCTTTCAGCCTGAAGTGTCTTACACAGAAAAAAATAATGAAGCCAAGCAATAATGCTCCCAGGGAATGTTCTCTTTATCTATATTTAGTATTCCATCACTAGGAATCCTTAGTCCTTTGTTGCTACTATTAGACGAGCCTAAATGGACTTTCAGGCTTACTTCATTTGACTCAAGGGGGTACTAGAATTCCTGGGCATTTGTCATTAATTCATTTGGGAGATTCAAGTTGCACAGCGATGGTTCAAATAGTACAACAGAAAGAAGCCTCCCAGGGCTTGGCTGGATGCCTCCAGTGTCTGGGGCCTGGGAGTGGGGTCCTTCTGTCCCACACATGAGAGTGAGGCCAACAAGGGGAGATGAGGAATAAGAACACACAGGAACATGTAAGGTCAGGTTCCACGAGGTGAGATATGCAACCCATTTTATGTTGACCCCTCTGCCTATAACACATTATAAACACCATTCTGGGAAGGCAGAGAAATGTACTTAATGGCAGTTCTTCATTCATTCCTAAAGGACTTGCCAGTTGATTCACTATCTCTGGGGGCTTTAATATTCTAAAGCTGTGGAACAGCTCACAGTGTATGAATAACATGTTCTGCCTTGTGGAAATATGTAAAATCTTGGAAATGTTACTTCCTCCAACTATGAGTGTTCCTAGTTTGTTTGACTCCTGTTTAAAGACCTTGCAAAGAAACTGAATGATTGACTCATGCTAATAAGGTTTGCAGACTCCTCAGGGAAACAAAAAATTAAGCAGTGATGGTAGGAGGAGGACTGATTTTGGATAAAAACCCATCTCCACTATTTTTCTCACACTTGTTATTTTGAAAAAAACACTTTCTCCATTTTTCTTATTAATCCTCAACCTCATGGTAGGGTTTCCTAATGTGAGAAGTACATTCTACATATGTAGAACGTTCCGGGACTAGTATTGTAGAGCAATACTTTGAAATGAGAGTCACAGAGAGGCAAACAAAGCTAGAGACTGGGTATGGTATGTATCATCAACACTTGACTTACACCCACCTTTCAAAAACTTCTGTATTATCTTTGCAACTTGTGATCGAAAGGTCTACATGCCCTTGGAGGAGTAGATTTAATGAGAAGAATAACTATTGCATGGGTGCAGAACTAGAGTGTATCTTCATCTCCTTTACCCCAAATGCCAAAAATGGCATCACTTATTAGTATTGCTGATGCTGTTTCTTTTTTTCAACACTACCCCAATTTAATACTTACAACAAAAGCCAGCCCATTCCTACTACTATTGATCTAACCCTGACCCCACAACCATATATATTCTTTCCCTAAACCCCAATATAGCTTTTGTGTACCTCAGCCACCAGTATTCTGTAAGTGCGGCTGTAGATAGGTCTTGTAATCCCAAATGTTCACAAAAGAGACTGGGGGCTCGACAATCTCTGTGCTCCTCCCAAAGGTTAATTCTGGCCTCATTGTTTTCTTAATGTAGTGTTCTAAACTAATTCAGACTCTTTTACACCTAGGCTTTTCTAGAAAACTGCCCTGAAGAAATTTGTAACTTTCTCTGCAAGTGTACTATCTCATCACTCTTCTTACATCTCAGAATCAGAAAAAAAAAATACTCAAAACTTCACACTATGCCCTTTGATTTAAAGTCAGGGAACTGAGTGAGATCCCTGTAGGCTGAGGCAGACAGACACAGGAAAGCAGACAGAGAATAGAAGGGGACCAGTGTTTGAGCCCTGGGAACTCCAAAATATGGAGATTGCTTTGGGAAGAAGCTTCCAGTGAGATATAAGGAAAACCAAGAGAGTGTTGATATGGAGGCCAAGAGAAGAAAGTGATTCCAGAAGAGAGGTGGCCAACCATGTCAAATGCTACTAGAAGTTCCAATAAGATAAGGTTAGAAAATAGACCACCGGATTTAACAAAATGAAACCCATGTGGATAGAGAGACAGAAAAGAAATGAAACTCACAAGGTTTGGAAGGAATCCCTCTCATCAAAGAGAGATGAGGACAAAATGAAAAAGGAATAACTTGCTTGGAAGAGTTGTTCAGAAAAGAGCTGAAAAGTGAGGCAGTGCCCAGAAGATGTAGTTTACATGGAGTTTTGGTTTCTTATTTGTATTATGTACAGACAATATTAAAGCATAATTGCAAGTCGAGATTGTTGTTGAGAAAAAGAAATTGACCTTGCAAAATAGAGGGGAAATTATAAAATCAAGATTTTTGAGTGGACTAGAAGTGATAAAAATAGACAAAGTTGGTCATCAGCAGGAACAAGCAAAAATAGAAAAGGGGGAGGATGTGGGTGCAGAGAGTGTAAATTTGAGTTAGTTTAGTGATGAGAAATGAAGTGGTTTTTTTCTGATTACTTCCCTTTTTATTAATAAAGAATGAGGGGGGCCACAACTGATGAGGAAGAGAGCTTTTGGACACTGAGGAGAGAAAAATAAGTCAATAATCATCTTGGAGAATGGGAACACAAATGTACTAGGAAATTATAGTAGGATTTCGAAGCTTTACTAAATGTCCATTCAAACTTTGTAGTCATAAATTTAGCCCTTATCTCTAATTTGATATTTAGCACTGCATCACATTATTAGTAACCATTTTGTATGTGAAAATTGTATTTTTCCCAATCGTTTACAAGTTTCTCAAAGGTGGAATCCCAAGGTTGTACTAATTGGTATCTTCTCCAGGGCATGCTTGAGTGACCTGGCAAGTAGGTGCCTGATATGGTTTGGCTTTGTATCCCCACCCAAATCTCATCTTGAATAGTAATCCCCACATGTCAAGGAAGAGACCTAGTGGGAGGTGATTGGATCACGGGGGCAGTTTCCCCCATGCTGTTCTCATGATAGTGAGTTCTCATGAGATCTGATGGTTTTATAAGGGGCTTTTCCCCCTTTGCTTTGCCCTCTCTCTCACCTGCCGCCATGTAAGATGTGTCTCTTCCCCTTCTGCCATGATTGTAAGTTTCCTGAGGCCTCCCCAGGCATGAGGAACTCTGAGTCAATTAAACCTCTTTTCTTATAAATTGCCTAGTTTTGGGTAGTATCTCTGTAACAGTGTGAGAATGAACTAATACAGTACCTCATAAACATTTGTGAACTTTCAGGTTGAAGACTGAATTTACCATTGTGAATTAAATGCTTCAGGAAATGTTTCTAGCCCTTCTTTCCTCTACCCTGAACCGTATTAAAAAAGGTATCCATAGAAATCATTGCTCTTTTTCCTCTGCGCGCACCCAGCCTGGCAAACACGTCTGGCTTAGCCCTCATATCACTAACGGGATCTGTGGGATTCCTCTGAGCACCCCAGAGGTGGGTCTAAATTCTCCATCTACTCGAATATGTCCTCTACTCATCGAATCTGGTCTAGGACCTGAAGAAGCGCTGGTGTGAGGTGTCTGTTTCTAGTTTCTTAAATCGAAGCTGAAAACTAAGGCCAGTTCTATTCAGTCATGTTTTTGTGTCCACATTCTTTAACCCCAATAATGTCTAACCCTCAGCATTATGGTAGTGAAAGTCAGACACTGTGCCTGAGAAATAGAAAAGCCTCATTTATTTTTTTTTAGTCCCTTGCTTCTCAAAGTTGGTCCTAACACCAGCAGCACAAGTACTATCTTAGAGCTTATTAGAAATGCATCTTGGTTCTTGGGTTTATGGATTCACTGCAGACCCATTGAATCAGAATCTACACTTTAACAAGATGCTCAGATGATCCTTACACCACCAAAATTTGATAAGCACTCTTCTAGATGATAAAAGAAGCTCCCAAATACAGTTATGTAATTGTGCTAACAGAAAGCTTTGAAAAATATATGAAAATTTTAATAATCACTTTGATTTTTGTTCATAAATAAAGACACACTGTATTGCTGTGTGTCTTGCTGGACCTAAGGAACAGAAGGATTTTTTGATAGCTGTCAGGAAAGCTGAACTCTGTTTAATGTAGGCTGACTCTTCCATGTGAATTGCAGCTAAAAAGTTAGCTATGAAATACCTTATCACAATAACAGAAATGCTCTCAGTAATCCATAAATTCTTTGTAGCACATTTGCTTTTTGTAGGTTTTTGATAAGTGGTTGGGAGGACAACTGGCAGTCAGGAAAGCATCTGTATTCTTCAAGAGCCTGACTCTAGACAGCCTCAAAATTCCTGAACACAGAGAAATGTTTCCTGGGCATTCAAATGCTACTTAGCAAGTTAAATACTTCATTGATAAAGTGAGAGGCAAGATTAGGAAGGGGTTAGTTATCTGAGTAACCTATTCTTGAATATGGAAATCACATAATTATTTTCAAGAGAATGTGTGTGAGAACGAATAAATGAAAAAGTTAGATATAGCTTTTTTTTCTGTGCTACAAATCTTATATGTTTATTGAAAGTCTTTTCTCTAAGACTATGATGCATTTGGCTAAGATTAATTTCGGAAATTTTACCTGTATTTTTAATCTCATTTAGAAATGAATAGTAGCTATAAAAGAGGCCCTTATTGACTGCCCAGAGTGGTGGGTCACAAGGTAACATGTTCTGAGGATGCTGGAATGCACCCTGCCAAGAGAAATATGGATGAAACAAATCAGACTATGCAACCGCACTACACTCCTGGGAAAAATGCTTTTTTAAAAAATAAAGATAATACATGTTTATTATTTAAAGTTTAGAAGTTGAGAAAATAATGACGACAAAAACAATGCTCCTACACCCATCTGTTCTGAGATTACCACTTGAAACCCATTATTGAAATAGAAACCAGTTTGTCACTGGTAAGCTTGAGGTTCCAACATGTCACTATGTAGCATGACATAGCAGAACTGTCATCGAAACCTCAGTCAGAATTTTGTATTTCTCAACAAAACGTATACCCATAGGATACTAATGGGCACAGTCTATTACAAAGACATAATATCATTTTCTATATTTATTATCATAACACATTCTCACACCTATAGAGTAGTTTGTATTTAACATTGTCTTTTACGCTTCTGATTTTGACATTGGATAATGTTGGTGCTGACCTCTGACTGCCAGATTCTCAAAGGACAGCCTCATTTTTATAATTTATTCCCCCTTTCTTGGTCTCTTGGTACAATGCTAAACAATATAATGCACAAAGCAAACAGCAAATAACTGAATATACACCTTTTTGCTCTATCTGGTGAGGCAAATATAACCCACTTAATTCACACCTTAATAATTTATTTTAGAAAATGTTAATCTATTTTGTTTAGGAGCTTTTCCCTTGGCTCCTTTTCCTGCAGACAAAGTAGGTAGTTGACTTTGTCCAAAGTCGTGTTAAGTACAAATGAAACAATGATGAGCTTTATGTAGGCAGATTCCTCCCTCCTTTTTATATATTACCATTTTTCTCAATTAGTATATATGCTAACATATTGTAAACAGAAAGACTTGTTAGTAAATAACAAAAAGAGGCATGTATTTTCTATAATAACAAGATTGAATAAAATAAAAAATTTCTTGGAACTATCTGAAATTTATACATTATTAAGCACAAAAGGGATACCTTCAGGTTTTTGTTCAGATCATAATTTTGGAGCATTTTTTGGTTCTAGAAATAAATGGAAATGACCAACGAATGTTAGTGCTAAAGGAATCCTTTGATATCATCTTTTTTGGCCTTTCTTTAAGATAACTTAGCACCAGAATAATAAAATAATGTAACCACATTTATTCAATTAGAGTCAGAATAGTGATTTAAATGCACAGTTGTATTTTTTTCACCTCTAGTATAGTAACATTATTCTACAAGTTAGATATGACTTTACAAATTTAATGTACTAAGAATAAAAATAATATACAATCAGCTAGGAAGTTAACACACTAAAACATAACTTAAAAAGGTGAAGAGTAACTTGTTCAGGAGTGATTTTCTGCAGGCTGGCCTCTCAAAGGAGGAGTTGGCAACATATAAGTCTCCAAGAAAATTGGCTAAAGCTGAATGTCCAAGGCAGTTAATCCTAGCTGAATACCAATGTGGAGAATTGGGCCCAAAACCCACTAGATCATAGGAGCTGCAGGAGTCAAGCTTTGATCCTGCCCTCTGATCATGCTGGGAACAGAGCTGTTGGTTCCCTGATTGTGCAGCTTAATCCACGGCCTGGATCCCCTCTCCATATTCCCTACATCTGAAGGCACTGTGGATTCCCTGTCTCAGAATACAGGGGGCAATAGGGACCCGCACAACTGTTCCTCAAATAAACCCTGCTTCAGAAGGTCCATTGTGTGTGCTTTTGTTGCACAACATCCACCTGTGGAATTTTCCTATCCACATTCCAAACGTTACTAAGCATGCCTTTCCATCTCTTAAGAGCTTTTCTTGTTCTTACATATAACTAGTTGGATCTCCTGTTGTTTTAGCTATATATAAGTGGTTGAATCTCTTGATGTTTTAATAAAGTAATTGTTGTGATGCAAAATTTCTTTCACTGAAATGCCAGATATCTTCCACTTGATTTTCACCCTTCTCTTTCCCGTAAATGCTCAGACTACATTTGCATGGATTCTATTAAAGGACACCCATGCTCTCTGGGTTCCAGTTAGTTTTGGTGAATAAGAAGACCCAGTAATGGATGGAAAAGAAAGAGGAAGATGAAGCCAGGGATTTTATTCTCCTGGCTTACTCTTTATGAAACGACTTCAGGCTGCTGGGGTCCCTTGACTTCATGCCATTGCTCCACGTGGTTCTTTCTGGCTAAACTCTCACTCTCTTAGTCCCTTCAGCTTTAGGAGGGGTGACATCCTCACTGCTCCTGCTGCTACTAGGCTCCTGCACCATTCTTTATAGTTCCCATAGGTCTTTTCATTGTCTTTATGATTATTCTCTTTGCAAACAAAGGTCTCCTCAAAATATCCTGACTTTGGTGTACTAACTTTTCTTTTTGGGACCCTGATAGATACAAATAAATTAGGTGCAACATCCTGATTAAGAAATATAGTTAGATCTTTTTTTGAAAGAAGGCTAAGAGTGTTTTTTTAAGCCTTTCAAAATGACACTTTTAGACTACCCAAATAATAAATCTGTGTTTAATATGTCTACCCTTATATCTATCTCTACACCTATATCCACAATTTTCTGGAAATTCAGAACTACTACTTTTAGGAACTTTTTAAAGATTAAGTGAATCAGATGTTCACATAATGAAGTCTGTGGAAAGGACAACTATAGATTGGTTAGCTTTGGTTGTGACTAAAAGTGGCGGCTTATTGATTATGAATATTGACTGGCATTTTCTTTATTAATACTTTTGATTTTTGATGGTTCCTCAGAAATTAATATGTATTTGGAAGGTCTTTAATTTTCATCATCCACAGCATCTTGCACAGTGTTAAGCACAAAACAGATGAGTAATAACTGGTTGCTGATCAATTTGTTTGCATAATTAATTGCTTGTGCAGTTGTCTGCATTCTACTCTGTTGTTTTTTATGCAGGCAGGCCATCCATAGCTATATCATCTCTGGAAAATGTGAATTCTGTTGCATTTTTTCATTCAACAGATTAAAGGAACACCCAGAGGGAAATTATGTAGCAAATATTACTTGTTGGAAAGGTCTTTAACTTTGCTTGATTAGATTATCGGTCACCTAAGTCAAATCGCAGTGATCTCTTGATGGTCTGATTCCAACGCTAATTCAGAGCCAGCAGGGGAGGTGGAGCCAAAGAGTGTAAGAATAGAGCTTGGGTGGCTGTTAACAGCGGACCACTCTTCAATGGATTCAGATCACAGAGTTGAACAGCAGGAAAATAAGGATAGTTCTGGGGCAAAGCCAAATCTGCAATTCTTTGAAACTATTGCATGTTTATACTTTGGACAAAACCTTCCTTTTATCCCAAATTTTTACTCTATATTTTTGCAGTTTGTAAATAGAGAAAAATCCTACCAGATACTATGTGAATGACAGAATTTATTTATGACTCTGATAAATGTAATGAAGTCATACTGCTTTTGGAAAGGGATAGATGTAGGGAGAATACTTAGTTTTGCTGAGGCTTAATTTAAATATTAATTAGGATAACTATCCTTAAAGTAATCAAGAAGTAAAAAGACTGCCTGTACAACAACCACAAACATACAACTTTTAAATCCCTCCCCTTTTAAAATCAGATACAACAGTGGATTGAAGATTTTTTAAATTAATCAAGTGTATATGAAGTGATGGATTATGTGAAAGCTCAAAGGTCTTCTCTTAAGTAGAATTTTGGGAGGGATTTTGTAAAGGACATCATTACTGCTGAGCACCAGCTTTGTTTTGGGCATTTAAACATCTATTGGGGCTTTCATCCTCAGCTACTGCTCTTATCAGTCCAATTTTGTGATGCAAATCATCTGAGGTTCAAACTTTCCCTTGTTTAGCCCACAAAGCAATTTTCAAGAAATTCAAATTTTCAATTGCTTAGCCCACAAAACAACTTTCAAAACCTATGTTCTAGTTAATCTAGGTACCCATTCATATGAAATTATATTCTACTTTCCGAAAATAATACTGCTCTCAAAGTGTGTTTTATAGTTGATAATTAAATCTCAAAACTCATTACTTTGAAATACATACTAAAATCTTTGGAGATGGAGTTATTATATTTCAATGGCTATTATATATAATAACTATTATATATCACAGATGCAATGGCCTAAAAATCAAATGGCATTTTCCCTCATTCTGGAAAAAAAAAAACAAAAAAAAAAACAGATGCAGATGTTCTGCTGCCTGGACATTTCTGGTCATGTGTCTCTCCATGAAACAGTTTTATCCTCCCATCCCCCATACCAACCACAATTAAGAGGTTTAAATAAAATAAAACTAAGAAAGCAAATTTTTAGAGATGTAATCTACTCCTGCTAATAATATGGGAGGCATTCATTTACATTCAAAACTGCAAAACGGAGCAGAGAGTTAGGTTTGGAATCTGTTCTTGTGGAGCCTTTTCATTTACTCGCCCAACTCCAAATAAGACATTTAAGATGCTAAACAGAACTAGTGCAGAAGATGATATGCTTAGACATAAAATATGTCCTTATTTGAACCTATAATATCCTGTTCTGAACATAAAACTCAAATGTAAAAGTTAATTTTTATGTTTCTAATGTTTATAATAAACCACTCTATTTATCCATTTTGAACAGGCTTAGCTTTTGTATAAAGTTGATTTCTTTGCAAATCTATTCCATTAAACAATTTTCATTCATAATATGAGCCTGTATTACATTTTGTAACCCTAAAAGTCACCATCAGCATCTTCTATTCAACAGACAATAAGCTGTAAACAGAGCAAAAACTATTACGGAAATCATGCATATAACACATAAAGTAACAGTATCAAATAAAATAAAAAATGATGACCAAAAATATTTTAAAGGTACAGTAGAACAGGCCAATCACAAAATAAAAACTCCAAGATAGACAATCATGGGAAGAAATGGTAGTGAATGTCAGCTCCAAGATGCATCAATGAATAAAAATATGACTTGTGCCCCCAGCTCCCTGCACAAAGGCCCTGGCAAGCAACTTGGATGAGTTCTTAATTTACTCACTTGCTATGAAGTCAATTCGTAAAGACTGTGTGTGGGTTTTTACACTCTGTATTTCACCAAATATTAGAATGTAAGACAGAAAGACAAATGTTGAGATTCATAATAACAATAGCATTCACATCTACGTGTGATAATTTCTTAGAACTATTCAATGAAAACTTCCACCTCGGAGCTGACATCTTAGAATTATTTTGATACCATCCCTTGCAATTCTGTAAGCAAACTTGTTACAAGTCTGCAAAGGCATAAATGCATACAGCAGTTGTCTAAAATTCTTGAGAGAAAATAGTAAATGTTCTGGGACTCCATGCAGATGAAAAGCAAAGTGGCAGAACTACTTTTAAAGGTGTTCATCCATTAGGCTAATCTCTAAGCCAATCAGGTTCTGAGGAAAGCAATTAAGAGCAAGGTAGACAGAGAACTTGCCTAAGATGGAAAGGAGAATTCAACAGTATCTCTGATTAAGTGCTTTAAGTGCTATGAGAACAAATCTACAGGTGCAGTGTGGGTTTGGCAGGGATCTCTGATCTTAACTAGCAAAGGAGTGGGGATCCCGAAAGGCTTCCTGGACGAAGGAATATCCACGGGGAAACCTGAAGGATTAGCAGAAGTTAGCAAAGTGGAGAGGAGGGAGGACTGTTTTGAGGAGAGGAAATAGCTTACTTAGACTCAGAGGTGAGAAAGAAAATGGATCCAAGAGAAAATAAAAATTCAATAGGGCTGAAGCCTGAATCCCCTAGATTGCTGAAAGGCAAGAAGTGAGCCTGGAGATAAAGTTAGGGAATAAGGCATAAAATCTAAAGTAAGTTTCATTAAAGCAGTTTTACTTGAGACAAGAGTCTTTGAGATTGATGTTTCAAAGAAACTGCTCCATGCAAAATGGACTGGAGGAATGCAGGTGAGGTAGGCAGATGGCTCGGATTGGTTATGGCAGTGGAGATGGAAAGAACTTGATGCAGGTGGGGTGGATTTAGAGGTAATATTGTCAAGGCCTATGAGAAACAGGATGTACAGAATGAGAAGTAGGAAAGAGTGAGGGACCAAAGTGATTCTCGGGTTTCTGATTTAGACAGCTGGATGCACGGTGGTGCAGTCACTAAGAAAAACATCAAGGGAAGGGCAGTTTGAGTTTAACAGATGGATACGTTTTGGGCAAAATGGGTTGGCAATACTTGTGAGCCTTCCAAGTAGTATGTCCTGTAAGACATGGATCCATGTAGATCTGTGGATCTGGAGCTACAGAGAGGAACCTGGGATACAGATGGAGATCTGAGAGTCATGAGATTACAATTGGCGATTGAATTCCACTGAGTGGGTGTTGTCCCTCCAGAAGAATGTGTGTCAGGAGAAATGACCTAGGGAGAACCCTACAGAGCACCACAAATGTGTGATGATCAGAGAAAAATAGTCGTATGTCTTAGCCCATGTTCCCTAAGAAGCAAGCTGGAAGAAAAGCTACATGCTAACCCCTTATGGGGGTTGCAGGAGGATACCGTAGCAGGATAGAGGAAATAGAAAAATAGAAGTGAGGTAAGAAAGTCAAGAAAGTAAATACACAGGGGTATATCACCTAGTTAGCTTCACAGGAATCACAGCCTGGTGCTCAGTCACTGAGACACTTGCAGGAAAACCTTACCTTACACAATGAATCCACTTAACAAAAGGGTGACTGTACAATTTGTCTTCCAGGCTCTTCCCTTTTCTTGCCTCTCATCGATCAACATTTGCCTCTTAGCCATTCTAGGGCTTAGTTAATCTAGGCAGCTCTTGGAGAAACCAGAGCCTCCATGGGTCCAGGCTGGTTGAGCAAAGGTGCTGGGGCTTCTTATGCCCTCCCCAAGATGAACCTGAGGGAGGCCTTGCCACAGGTCAGTCAGTAAGCTCTGGAAGAGGCTGAGACTGGGGGTGGTGTTGGGAGATGGAGCAATGGCATCCAGAGCTGGAATTTTGTAAGCGATGCAATGATGTGAGCCTCAATGGATTCTCTTCAGCCAGGAATTAGAGCGAGCAGTTGATGATCTGAAACAATTTTGGATAATGTGTAAACTGGGTCTGGTATATCCTGTGAAGAAGCCTAAGAAGGATTGGTAAGAGAAGTGGGAGAAAACAAATAATGCCAAAGATTGAAAGAAAAGAGCATGTTTCAAAAATGGATCATCAGTGTCAAATGTTTCTTTCAAATCCAATAAAATAAAAACTATAATGTCTATGTGTGGGTTCCTGTGATTCTAGTAAGGTACTTTGGTTTTCCTGTGGGAAACCATGCCTTGCCTATTCTTGGTTTATTTGGTTTGGGTTGAGTGAATTCCACCCAGTAATTCCCAGGGTCAGTAAGTGGTCCAACTGCAAACAATTGTGAGTGACTCCCCTAAGCATAGGGGTGGCCTGAGCCAAACAGGCCAATGGGACTTCATGCCAGGGATTGTGCTGGAACAACTGGTAAAGAACTGAAGACTGAATATATTTAAATTTTGTGAATAATACCTTTTTCTTCTTAAGCCAAGTAGAGTTGTTTTTCTGTCATTTGTACCCAAAAGATGCCTAATTACTACAGAAGCAAAAAAATCCATTAGATATAATGACAATGGAGCCCTCAGTAAGGATGGTGTCAGTTGAGCGGTGCTCGCAGAAGTTGGGGGCATTCTCACTGCCTCTTCATCTTCTTTCTTCAACTCTTAAAACACAGTTTTATCTACCTGTAAAAGGAGGGACAAAAATGAACTAAATGTTTAGAGTGCTCTTGGGAGAAAGCAGAAAACAGTGTTGGCATCTCAGAGCCACCCTGTTCTGGGCCTCACCTGAGGAACAGGTGTGCTGCATTGGACAGGGGCTGGGGGAAGGTTCCCCAGTGCTTCCAGAGTCCAAACAGACCCCATGTATTTTAAACAACTGCAAAGTCCCCGTGATAATAGATTTGCTCTTAATTTTCTATTTCTCCCAAGTACTTAATCCTGTGCCAGTGGGCTTTTATTAAATATAGATTCATTTGAGACTCCCCACCTACCTGAGCAAGGATCAGCCCACAAGAATTACTCAATCTGGAGTTCTACAGTGTCTTTCTGATGGCTGAAAAAAAAAACTGCATTTTGATTCCAAGTTTGGTCCTTCACTTCTGGGGACTATGAAGGCAGATATATTTATTATCAGTTCTGTGGGATTCTTTGCTTCAACGTAACTCTTTATTTGAACTTGTAATAAATCTGTCATCACAGTCTCAATTTATTTTCACAACATTTCTCTTATCAACTCTTCTTTCCTACTCAAATTATTGTCTAGAATTCAGGTGCTCACTACTTCTGCCTCGCAATAGAGTAACAATGCTCTAATTGGTCTCGGTGCCTGTAGTCACTCTGCTCCAATCCATCATCAAGCAAATAATCCCCAAACTAATTAAATGTCCCAGCATCAGTTAAAGCAGGCAGTGAAAAAACACATTCCTAAATACTCCTAGAGAATTTAATTTATGTTTTCGAAGGACACATTGTCTGCCTTTATTAGTATTAGTTGTATATGCTTCTGTGTTTTTATTTCTATTCTTCTCTATTGTATATTCTTTGAGGATGAGATGGGTTTTAGTGGATCTCATTTCATAAGTAAGGCAAATAAAGATACATTTTCCATAACTAGTTATATACCAATATACAGCATGTAGATATTGAGTCTTACATTTCTGATTATCACCACTTAAGGACCAAAGTATGATGTGGGAACATTGAGCTCTCTGGTAGACCACAGGCTCTTGTCAGATGCCTGCCATGGCTATGCTATTCTCATTATTTTATTGCATAGATTAGGATAGAAATAAAGGTCAGTTCTGGTGCCATATTTTTAAATATATATAGAAAATATACGATTGGCATGAGCACCATTGAGAATATTCTAGAAAAATAATACTTAGCTATTTTATATTGGATGAAATAATATTTTCTTTAGGAGAAAAATATAAATTTCTGTTGCAAGACTTTCTAACAAGAATTCTTTTGTTTTATTTTTGCAGGATCTTAATTGAGCATTTCAAACAGTTTTAAAAATTCAGAGACTCTCTATAAGATGTGTATTTTTTTAATAAATCTTCACTTGAGTATAATTTTTATTTCCCATCAGTACCTAAAAGAAAAAAAAAAACTTCTTTGAAAAGATAAAAGGATGCATTTGCAAGATTATTTCCCTCCTAAGAAAAGTGCAATTTTTTACAGAACAATGCTGATACATTTTCATTTTATTCAACTTATAATTTAATTTTTATTCATATTTTATATTCATATTTGCATGATAAAAATGTGCCACATTGTTCTTAAGCACCTTATATTGTTTGATTGCTAAAGAGAGAGACCCAAAAAACCAAACAGGAATAAAAATATTCAAGTCTCATACTGGAGCAATTTGCATTACTCTCCAATCTTCACCTCATTAAATCTTATTGACAGATCATTGTCTTCCTAGTAGAAGGTCTGTGTCTTAGTCAATTCAAGCTGCTATAACAAAATACCAGAAACTGCATGGCATATAAACAACAGAAATTTATTTCCCACTGTTTTAGAGGATTGCAAGTCCCAGATCAAGGCAACAGCACATTTGGTGTCTGGTGAGGGCCTACTTTTTGGTTCATAGATAGCACTTTTTGTGTTCTCACATGGTGATATGGTTTGGACATGTGTCCCTTCCAAATCTCATATTGAAATGTGATTCCCAATGTTGGAGGTGGGGGTCTGGTGGGAGGTGATTTGATCATGGGGTTGGATCCCTCATGAATGGTTTCACACCATCCCCTTGGTGATAAGTAAGTTCTCACTCAGTTCACACGGGTTCTGGTTGTTAAAGTCTAGGATCTCCCTCCTCCCTTGCTCCCCTTCTTGCTATGTGACATGCCTGCTCTCACTTCACCTTCTGCCATGACTATAAGCTTCCTGAGGCCCTCACCAGAAGCTAAGCAGATGCTGGTGCCATGCTTGTACTGCCTGCAGAACCGTCAGCCAGAAAAACCTCTTTTTCATTATAAATTATCCAGTCTCAGGTCCTAGCAACACAAGAATGGCCTAACATACATGGCGAAAGGGGCAAGGAAGCTCTCTAGGGTCTCAAAATTTTAGAAGGTCACTAAACCCATAGGGGGTTCATCCCCCTGACCTAATCAGCTTCCAAGGCCCCACTTCCAAATGCCATCATCTTGGGGATTAGGTTTCAACTTATCAATTTTGAGAGGGCTTAAACATTCAGACCACAGCAGTTTAAGAGGACTATTACTTGGCAATTTTTATGGCAGATCCAGTGTCATTCAACACTTTATGTGATATTATCTCAATAACTTTTGGCCTTTAATATTAGAATAATCATTCAACTTTTAAGAGAATTTGGCATTTAGACCAATTAACGAACTATGCAAAGGCTCTCCCCACACTGGCTAGCTTGTGGCTTGGCTGAAGCACTGCCAGACATAGGTGCGATTAGTCATTTGTTCTCACAATAAAGATAACAGTTTTTAGAATCATAAGAAAAGCTTCTCATTCCCATTGTTCTTTATTAGACATAAAGTCCATGTATTCTCCATTTTAGTCAGATAATTAGCAAAAAAAAATTTCTGAGGAGGTTTTAAAGAGGCAGATTATTTGGGGTAAACTGGGAATAGTCTGATATATACCAGCTTGCTGGTTGCTGGTCTGGATCACCCTGGCATATGATGTGGATGCTCAAGCTTTACGACTGCACTTTTTAGTGAAAATAATTTGTGCCAGAGCTCTTCTAAGCACTGTACCTTTAATCCTCCAAACAGCTCTTTGAGGTAAATATGTAATACTTATTGTTCTTTTACAGAGGAGGAAAATGAGCCACAGACAAGTTATGAACTTCCTCATGGTCCTTCCACCAGTGTTAGAGCAAAGTCAAAATTCAGGTCTGATCCTGAAGCCATAGATCTGAACTACTATGCATTGATAACAAGAGCCTGAAAGAAACAGAACCAGGAAAGGGGGAATGTGATTTTCTTCTTTTGGGCACATTGAACCAAATTCTCTATTGTCATTGTGAATTTGTGTTCAGGGCAATAACCCCACCTTGGTTTATTTGAGGTTACTGTGAGATTCTTCTCTGTGTTGGGTACTAGATTAGTCAGCTCAGGCTGCCATAACAAAGTACTATAGACTGGGTTGCTTAAGTAACAGAAATGTATTTTCCCAAAGGTCTGGAGGCTAGAATCTGAGATTAGGGTGCCAGCATGGACAGGTTCTGGTGAGGCCCCTCTTCCTGGCTTGCAGAGGGCCACCTTCTGTGTTCTTAAGTAGCAGAGAGAGAGAGAGAGAGAACCAGAGCAAGCTCTGTGGTTCCTCTCCTTATTAGGGTACTAATCCAATCATGAGGCCCCTACTGTCATGATCTCATCTAAAGCTAATTCTTTCCCAAAGGCCCCACCTCCAAATATCATCACATTATGATGGGCTTCAGTGTAGGAGTTTTGGGGGAGCAGAAGGAACACAGTTCAGTCCATAATAGGTACTCATCCAAGTATTATGGTAGAAAAGTTGAAAAAGATCCAGCTCTTCACTTCAAAGAAATAAAAATGTAAGGGGATGCATAAGCAAGTTATTGCAACCTGATAGTTCAAAAATAAAGGAATATACAAGTGTCCTGAAAGGAACAAGGAGGATGCAATTAATTTTGTTTGGATCTTGGGAGCAGGATGGCATCAAAGCAGGGTCTACAGAGGAAGAGACTTTGCACCGAGTCTGGAATATGTGTGGTTGGCTCATGATGAAAAAGGGTCCATCAGCCCTACTGTTCCACTGTGGGAGGGTGGAGTTTGTTACCTGTATGATCTTGTTTCAGAATTATTCTACAAAAAGAAGAAACCCTGTGATGTTCTGGGTTAGGACTACATATAGTCACCCTAGGGAGAAACTCAAAATTGACAAGCATTTTCTATGGACTCAAGGGTTCTAATCATGGTTTTAATCCCTCGCCCTTAATAATATAATTCAAGGGATTACAGATTTTTACAGAAAGCATTTGAAATTAAGGATAGTGACCTAAACACAGCATAAATAAAACAAACTTAGAGGCAACAGAGATGGTAGAGGAACAAGAAAAGTCTAGGGGACTCCTATCACTAACATCCGAAGAGAAATAAGAGACTATTTTGTAACATCAGCAAAAGAATGAAGTGCTTAAAATAATGCAAAAAAAACTACAACTGAGCTCATAAAAATTAAAAATATTATAGCAGAAATAAAGAATGCAATAAATGAGTTAATAAAATGTTTTTCTCACAAAGACTGGAAGGGAAATAAAAGGCAAATAGAAAGGAAAAGATAAAAAAGTTAAAAGAATAGTTAAGAAAATCCAACGACTAAATAATAGGAGTTCTAGAAAAAGGCAAGCAGAAAATAATTCAAGAAACTCTCCTAAGACAGGTCATAAGTTGTCACACTCAAAAGCTTCAATGGCTTAAATAAATCCACTGTCAGCACATCACTGTGAAATTTCAGAGCAGTTGGGACAAGAAGATGATACAAGCTTCTAAAGAAAAAAAATCCACTGGTCAACTACAGAAGATCAAAAATGAGAATGACTTTATTGACTTTATCTCTTAATGGTGCCACAGTAGCTAGAGGACAGTGGTAGTGTCCCTAAAGTTGAACTTTATAAAGAAAATATTATTCATTTAAAATATAGACCAAACCATACGATCAATCACATAAAGATATACTAAAGACATTTTCAGGCAAACAAGATTTTCAAAAATTTACCACACATACACACACACATTCTCATGAAACACAGGAGGCTTTCTTCCATGAAACAAGGGAATGAATTAAAAAAAAAGGCAAACAAACAAACAAAAAAGAGGAACTCATGAGAAACAGGAAACAGGAAATCTCAAATAAGAGAGAGGCCATGCGAATCCCCATGGTTATGGGGAAGGACGATAGTAGGATTATTGCTACAGGTAGATGTAGTCCAGGCTGGAACAAGGATGAAAGTGTGTGGTCAAAGATATCCAAGGGCTCTATATTCATAGTCACTCTTTCCTGTGAATTCAGATGTAACAAAAAGAAACTTATAAAAGCAGCTGTTGCGGGTTGGGAGAGTTTGTAAGAGTCTGTATAAGGGGTAAACAGAGGAGCTTAAGGCTATGATGACCATCCAGCTGTTTGCAGACTCTTGGAGTGGGTGTGGAGGAGACCAAGATGGACCTGAGCTGAAGGAGGTCCAGAGGTTCCACTCCCTTTCTTCAACCAGAATGAGTCCACCTCTGCCTCATGCATATAATTTAAATATATATGAATGAACTTTTAATAACAAAAATATTGACAGTCACTACTCTCTATTATAGGCTGTCATTAAAATACTTTAGATGGGAAAGTGATATAATTCGATTTTAATTTTAGAATATGACTTTGATTCCAGGATAGAGAATAGATTAGAGGGAAGTAAGATTAGAAGAAAGGAGACCATTTAGGAGGCTGTGGTAGTGCAAATAAGGTATTATAAGCTTCTGAATTTTAAGTAGTCACTATAGGGATGAACAAAGGGAAGGACAATATATCCATATAAAAAACAGGTAGAATAAATATAGAACTGGTGAGGCAAAGTGAGAAAGAATGCAAATAACTTCCAAATTTCTAATTTAGACAACTATGTTGGTGATAGTCTATCTGCTAATATTCAAAGGAAATACAGGAGAAAGAGCAGACTGGTAGAGGAAGATAAAGATGCCCATTTTGGGCATCCAGTAGGCGAAGTTTTGCAGGGAGGCGGATATATAGGTTTGGAATTCAGGAAGGAGATGATGATGTATATTTTGGTGTCCAAACAACAGGTGTTTGCAAACATAGGTAGATCACCTATGAAGAATATGTAAAGAAGAACAAAGGGGCATAAAATTATGGTGGATCATGAGCAAATATAGGGTATGGGAAGTTACTAACTCTGAAATACTTGGTCCCTAGGAAAGACTGTGTTAGAAATAAAATTAGCCCCATTTTCTTTGAATATCCATATGTAACAAACCTGCACCTTGTGCACATGTACCCTAGAACCTAAAGTATAAAAATAAATAAATAAATAAATAAAAAATAAAAGAAAGAAAGAAAGAAGGAAAGAAAGAGAAAGAAAGAAAGAAAGAAAGGTAGATGCATAGCATTAGACAATCTTATTTGGAGTTCTGTGGCTTAGGGCAACTAGTCTCATAAATTAGAGCTTCACTTTGTAGATGGTCTTTATATTTAAAAATCACATTTTCCAAAAGCATACATTATTTTAGGTTTTGAATTTGCGAATTGCAATAAGAGTGTTTGTTTTATGGTTGGTTACTGTAAAATGTCTAGTCACAACCACTACCCTGGTCCCCACATGAAATAGAGTTCTCAGGCTTCCTATAAGCTCTTTTGTAACCTTGGCCCCACCGATTATTTTCTTATTTTAAAGAGAAACCCATAATGATGTTCTGAGGTTACCTCTAGCTGTTCAGGACTGATACACTTATGAACAAGGAAAGACAGTGGAAGTGATTGCTAAATCAACATGTTACCAAATAATTGAAGATTTAAAAAACATCTATCATGAGAAATGAATCATTTTTCAACAAAAGGGTATTCTTTGTGTTTTCTAAGCTAAAACATTAGAAAGGTCAATTTCCAGTAGATGAGGCTGTGTTACAGTTTATTCCATTTATAACCCTCATTGTTTTTGGCTATTTTGTTCAGGCTAGAAACAGTATTTAAACATTTCAACTGTTGTACTGTTTAAAATGGCTGCCTATATATGGAATTCTACCTTGCAAAGTAACTATCTGAGTATATCTGAAATTTGCCATCATTTATCAACTGCCCAAAATACTTTTTTCAATATTTCATAAGTATACAATAAAACTTCTTAAGATATCAGAATCCATTTTAGAAACTGAAATAATGTAGTATTACTAATATTCACTTTAATAGACTGGTTGGTCAATACTCTATGTTTAACTATAATTCATTTGGATCCACTTTACATATGCATTATTTAAAAAGCAAATCATATCCTATCATGTGCCCCTAGCCAATCTCAAGAGCAAGAGAACGGGACTTTCACAAATATGTAAGCATCTTCTTTTTATCATCTTCTGTGTTCAAAGTTAATCATGCAATTGTATTAATTTAGAAAGCTGAAAGAAAAAAAGAATAAAATTTTGTGGTTTACATATTACATTATCAGTCTCTTAGTGTCAGAAACGCTGGGTCTTTTTGATGTTCATCATTCTATCTGTGGTACCTAAAATAGTCTCACGCATGCAGTGAGCTCTGAGTAAACACTTGTTGCATGATCGATGGTGCCAACTATTGGTGCATTCTGAAAAACATGCCATGGAGAAGGTATAGCAGAAAAAGCCCTGCACCATGAAATAGGAGCTCTAAAATCTATTCTGGTTTTTGTTCTTTTCTGAATGACCTTGGACAAGTTTGTGTCCCTTAGAGCCTGAGGTTCCTCATTTACAGAATGGGGATGAAACTACCTGTCCTGTCCTTCAGCAGGCATTTAGCGGAGCAAATGGGGAGAGCTCTGTAAACATCCAAATAACCAAAAAGACAAAAGAAAACAGAATGGCTGAAGAGAGTGCAGATTTCTCGCTTTATCTCAGCAGTCCATGTGCCTCTGTGTTTACACTCAGCTTTTAATTATTTGCATTAATGAAGGGCAGCCGAGGCATAGATAATCCCTAGAACTTATGTTTGGCTTTGGAATTAAACTGAATGTTCTCTGTGTAACATTTTGAGAGTGTATTCTCACAAAGTCATGAAATCATGCTATAAAGATCCAGTTCTCTGACACTGGCTTTGGGGTAAATTTGTAACAATCTCTTAATCTCCCCGGGCATTAAGGATCCTTATTACACCCACAGCCCTCTGTCAGTTAAGAGGCGGGCATCATAAACATGGCACATCAGCCTTTGGCGAAATTTAATTTCGTGGTGAGGATTCAGCACAAGACTCTTTAGGAAACCGGAACAATCATTTTGTTTACTTGTTTGCTTTATCAGGCAGAAATTAGTTGAGGCTATCATCGGGGAACTGAGGCAGTGGGTATTCGTAGTTCTGATTTATCACTGCCTGGCATATTATATGTAAATGAGGTATACCCATTCATATATTATGATGGTTCACTTTTGAATAAATGAATATATCACTCCATGAAGATATTGAGTCATATTTTGAGTCTTTAAAATAAGTACAGTATTCGTAGCTTCCCTTCTACTTAGTGATTTATCATTGATGAAACATGGGTTTCTGAAATAGTGTTGAAATAATTTATTTGTTTTCTAGCCTATGCATTTGTTGATTTGATTAGTAATTTTATCCTCCCTCTGCAGCAATTGGCTGGTAAACTATTCCTTGTAACTTCAGAAAGTAAAGTATTACTCCTTTCTCTTCCTTATGCCTCCAGGCTACTATAATTCCAACCTGTCCTACTTCGCTATGGACATATTTTTAAGCATCAAAATGTTCTGCATATTTACACTGGAGTGTATATCTAGAATGCAGGAGTTATTCAAGGCCCTTAAAAATGCAGCAGTGATGAGGAGAAAAGAGTGACAAAAAGTGAGAGAGAGGCCCTAGCTATGGAATCACTTCGTCACTGGGCTTGACTATCACAGTCAAGAGGTAACTCAAGGGCCATTTGTTCCACTTTGCTTGCTCTTCTCTACTGAGCTGGCCTCCAAGAGTCATTTACTTGAGTTTGTCTCTCCTGTCCCCAAAAGTGGTAGTGACCTGCTTTGTGACGTCCCACCTTCATGCAGCCTCCGGCTCTAGCAATGGGAGGGTAGAGTGAACAGAAGTGGGTTTAGAACCTCACTCTGGCACTTGCCAGTTCTATATCAGGGTTATTACATTTACCTCATAATTTTTTGTAAGGATTAAATGGGATGATCTGTGAGAAATACCTTAGAGCCTTACATATATTAAACCTTTTATTTTTAAAGAGCTTAATGTGACTGACTATGCCATTAATGTGACATAGCACTTCTGCTTTTGCTATCATTGTAACAACAAGGGCTTTATAAGGCAGAGGTGCTCCAGCATGGTCTATTGCACTGGATGGAGATGGGGGCTGCTTCTTGATTGTTGTGTAATCTATTTCGTATATGCCGCTTTCTGGTTGAAGGGCGAGAACAGGTTTGACCATGCACTTGGTTGCATCCTCTCTGGCTTTCTGATATGGTTTGGCTGTGTCCCCACCCAGGTCTCATCTTGAATTTTTATGTGTTGTGGGAGGTACCTAGTGGGAGGTAATTGAATCATGGAGACAGGTCTTTTCCATGCTGTTCTCCTGATAGTGAATAAGTCTTGTGAGATCTGATGGTTCTATAAAGGGGAGTTTCCCTACACAAGCACTCTCTTTACCTGAGGCCATCCATGTAAGACATGACTTGCTCCTCCTTGCCTTCCACCATAATTGTGAGGCCTCCCAAGCCATGTGCAATGTAAGTCCATTTAATCTCTTTCTTTTGTATATTGCCCAGTCTCAGGTATATCTTTATCAGTAGTGTGAAAATGGACTAATATACTTGGTGAATGCCTCAGGGGGAGGTCTGCCTGCTTATCTGACCTAGAGCCACTCCCAAGGCACCAACATGGTTGGGAAGGCAACATGACTTCCTGGATTGAGCACTGGAGCAACAATCATGAGACCTGGGCTTCAGGCCACCAAGTTCCAGCACTAACGATGAGTGACCTTGGCAAACTACTTTCCATTTCTTCTTTCCATTAGAGGAAAATAATTGATCTTTTGGTCATACCTTACAAAGATGTTGTGAAGATGAATGTAGAATATCTGAAGGAGCATCAGAGGGAAATGCCACAGAGTACATAATTAGTTTTATAATCTATAATTAAGTATATGGATAGAGAGGAGGTATCCACTTGTGAATTATACATTTAAAAACTAGCCTTGCTTTTTTTTTTCCTTTCTGACAGTAGTGAAGAGCCCAATTATACCTGGTGTTATATTAGTAGAGATGAAGACCCAGAAAACTTAATTGTGTAAGAAGTTCTTAATGCATCAGGAGAATATGATACCAAAACTGTTAGTGAAATGATTAAAGGTAGAACAGACAGTACACCACTAAAGGCAAAAGGTGATAGGTTGTTCTTGATTCACAAAGAAAAGAAATCAAGTCAAAGGTAGAGATGAAAGATTCAGGGTCTTAACCCAGTTCTGGATGTGAGCATGTTACAGGACAGTAGTAAACAGTCCACTAAATACTAAAACACACTGAGAAATCATCTCTTCAAGCCATCCTGTAAGTCCACATACCTCAGCCAAAGGAGATGTCTGGGAGACAGAATGTGAGCAGCTGCCAAGCTGCAACTCTAACCCATTCAGCCAGCCCAGGTGGGGACCATCCTTTGCGTCCCTCCAGGCATCAGAAGACTTCTCCTGCTTTTGTAGCCTTTCCCCACCTTATTCTTCTGTATAGCATCCACTGCAGAATGGCAGGGGTTGATACACATGAAGTATTTTTACCACCTTTCCATGCTTTTCCAGGTACTCAACACAAGCAATTTGAGTAAGCTAGAGCTGCAAAATTTAGAGTCAATAGAGAAACATACATTATTCAGTTTTTTGAAAGCAGATTTGAAGCACGTATGCCATCCTTCCAGGCTGATTATCTTCACTCCTTGGGTCAGCACTCATGCCATGACCTGGCCTTTCCTGCTGTTTTCTCTCTTTCCACCCTTCACAATCGAGAGAAGGTCTCCTTGGGCCATCACGATCATGAGGTTGGTAATGCACTTTTCTGTCTGTGCCACAGGCCCCCCTGCTTGTTTCCTCCTGAAACTTCTCTTACAGCTCACAGCTTCTTGATTCCAAATTGCTAGGTCACAGTTTTAACACACTGGCTTCATAACACAAATAAAGAGCACTTTTTAATTTTTTCTAGCTGATTGAATCTTTCTCATGAGCCTCTACTTCCCTGGGCTGGGGCCAAGAAGGTGGGGGAGAGATTTAAACTTAGCAGTCTTCCAGTTTATTTCAGTCCAGATCATCTCTACTGGGTAAGTAGTCTGTCGGTGTAGAGTTTCACTCTAACAGACCTGTTCCTCCCTCCCTCTCTCTTCCTCCTTCCCCACTTGGTTTCTGGCTATAAGGAAAGCTTCTCATTCTCCTGATGTCAGGATGGGGAAGGGTCCCATGTCTCATATACGGGCTTGGGCTCGTGTCCCCTGCACCACCTCTTTGGTCCTTGCTCTCCTCTGACTGGTATCTGCTGAAACCTGGTGGATTCAGCCTTAACTAAGGAGTCTTGCCTGTGTGCCTGTTAAAGTCCTGCCTATTGTAGTTCCAGGTGTGCTTGCTTAGCCAGGCCATGTTCCTGGGAACCCAGCACCTCCTTTGGCTGAATGGAGCTCTCACCACTATATTTCACCCACCAAGGTCTCCAGCTCTCCCTAGTGTATTTCACCCATCAAGGTCTCCAGCTCTTAGTAGTATATTTCACCCACCAAGGTCACTATGTGACTCTGAGAGGCTTGTCCATCAGCCCTTAGATTCAAAGTCACTTAGCCCCCACCAAAAGGAGGCCCCTGCAAGCTCCTCAGCTTTTTATAATTGTCCCTTTTTCAACAGGGAACAGAAATTTCTGATCTCTTTTGTGCTGCAGGAGAGCCCAGGCAGGCTGAGGAGCACTAAGCCCAGCACTGTCAGGCCCAGACTGGCTGAGCTGCCTTGGGTACTCACTGAGGTCTCTGCAAAATGCAGCCCTGGCTCACACCAGACTGTCCAAACAGGAGTGGACAAAACCACCTCAGCTCAGATTTTCTGTCAACATTCTCATCGTGTTCATGGCTCCTCTCTCAGTCAGGGATGAGGGTCACAGTGTCTTTCTCGGCTTCTCTTGAAAGTGCATGTCTCCTAGAAATCCCAACCACCAATAATCCATCCATGACTGACTCCACAATTCTACTCTTTCTCTTCCCCTTTGTTTAGCAATTCTTGCTTATTACTTTTTTTACTAGAATCATCGTATCCTCCTAACCTTCAGATATACATTGATCATTAGAATCTTTTGAATCATTCTTCCAACAAGTAGTTATTGAGGTGAGCTTTGTTCTTTGTGGTGGTAATTTTTAAAGTTAATGAAAGCTTCTACCTTTATAGCACATACAATCTAGTGAGTGACCCAAATTTGTTTTTATTTCCTTTTTTAAAGATTACTTAGTATATTAGTTGGTTGATGTACTTAAGCAAAATTCTTTGAATACCAACTATGTACAAAACACTTTAAAAGACAATATGTGAATGTGTTTGGGAGATGATTCAGTGATGAGTAAACACTGTCCCTCTCTTAAAAAGCATATTATCTGTGACACAAGACATAAATAAGTGCTGCAATGGCTGTACCATTCAACTCCTGTGAAGATGTAGAAGAAAGAACAATTCATTCTGACTTGAAATATTTCAGAAGAATTTGCAGAGAATCTAGAATTTTATATGAATCTTTGAAATAATGCCAGGCCAAGACAAAGTTGAGTTATATTTTAGACTTGAGAAATAGAATTACAGACATGAATAAGGCAGGAAAGTGCATGGGAAGGCATAAGAAAGGGTTTTAGGAGCAAGTGCCCTGTGCTGCCCAAAGCAGAGAGTGATTTGATGAGTGGAAGAAGAGATGAAGTTGAAAATGTCAGATATGAAGGCTTTAGATGTCATATTGAGTTTAGGCTTTCTTTAAACAGTGGTTCTTGAGGAGAGTGGCATGATCTGGCCTATTATTTAAAATACAGCTTAAGGAATAATGAGTTTGAAGCAGGAAAGATACTTATTTGTCTCTATTACTCTGTTGCAGTAATTCAGGCAGTAATTATGAGAAGCTGAGATACAGAGGTAGGTGTAGAAATGAAAATGAGAGGTCAGGCATAAGAGACAGCAGTAAGTTCGATTGACAATATAGGATGGGATAGTTAATAAGCAGCTGAATAAGATGTCCAGGAGTTTTCTACTAGGATGTTGCGGAGTTAGGTGACACTGGGGCAGGAAGAGATTATGAGACAATCTACTAGATCCGAATACCCACTTTGTGTAATATCTTATACTGACAATTCTAGGGTTGTTCACCCTTTGTCTCTGCACACAGGGATAGTGACATCAGAACTCACACTCCATCTTAATCTTAAACAGTGCTTTCTATATAACATCATCTCCCTACTTCTTTTCTGCTTTTTTCCAATAGGCTCACAAAACAGCCCCAGTGAATGTTGTGGGACAGTAATACAAAAGAAAAAAGGATCTGTGAACAAGTCCAGTTAACCATGTAAAGCAACAGTGTGTGATGCCCAGATGATCCTCCATGAGTATTTGCTGATTGAATGAATTCAAACAATTCCAATGAATCTTAGGAGTTACATGGAGCTTCCTGCATAACCTGAAGAGTATTGCACAGGATGAAAAAAAAATTGATCTTGTTGGAGATATATTTTCCTTACTTATATTTTCACTATTTTTCATCGTATATCTGGGCCCTACACCTGAGCCTGAATACTCTGTTTCCTCTGTTACAATGAGTGAAACATGTATGATATTTCCCAAGGCCAACACCTCTATTTCCTGGTAGATTCCCTTTCTCCTAGCAGAAGCTTTTACCTGTAAGAATTTCACCTCTCACTTCTGAATCCACAGTTTTTCCTCTATACTAGATCACTTTGATTAACATACAAAAGAAGGCTATAAAAGCTCCCATCTTTTAATTAACAAACTTCCCAATCTGCTCCTGTTTGAGGTCCAGCCAGCACCCATTTCTCTGCTCCATAACAGGATTTAGACCCACCATCTAAATTTCCTGAGATTCCATTTTCTCCTGAACCCACCCAAATCAAACCATCTAGCTCCCTCTCCTCTGAAATTGCCTTGTCAAGATCTCCTCAACCTCAACTTTGTGGGAAGAGGGGACAATAATCAATTATCTGTCTCATTCTCATCAGTCTCTTAATAACTTTTCATATAGTGGATTCCTCTCTCATTTTTGATACATTTTCCTTACTGAGCTTCTGTGAAGCCCTGGAATCCTGATATTACTGCAACTTCCCAGCCAGGCACTCTCAGTCTACTGTAATAAACCATTTCCCCTTTTCCTATATTTTAAGTCATATTTTCTCAACCAGAGCTCCCCAGAACATGAGATTGTAATGCCAGAAGTATTCCACTCATGTTCTTCTTCCCCCTGTGCATCTACAGTGTTAAGGTAACATACTTGGGATGGGACAAAGAGTCACTTAGGTCATTTTCTATGGTTCAGATGAAGAACTCCAGCTGAGAAAGAATGCTCTAAATGTTGGTGTCACCTAAAATTCAGTCCTTGGCCCTTTTCTCATCTCTAAATATCCTTATGACTTAGATGAGCTTACACTGACGACATCCAAAATCTCTATTTCCAACCTCAACTCTTCTTTTAATTCTAGAGACTTTTGAAATTTCTACTTGAACTTATTCTAAGATCTTGTGACTCAAAATGTGTTGTTAAGACCAACATTGTGAGCACCTAGGAAGTTACTGGAAATGCAGAATCTCAAGCTCTACCCCAAAACTGAGTCAGAATCTCCATTTTAACAAGAACTCCAGGAAATTCACATGCACATGCATATAATAGGTTTAAGAAACATTAAAGTAAAACATCTCAATCTTACTATCTCCTAAGCAGACTATTTGTTCATGTTTGTCTTTAATGTTCTAAAAGACTCTTGGTCAAATTTCCCCTCTATCAGTCTGAAGCCCTTTCATAGCTTATAGCTTATTTAGGCCTTATGTAAGACAAGTTGTAACTTTTGAGTAAAAGAGATTTACCATAAAAAAAAGGAGCATACATTTCAGAGCCCCTTACTGTACATGCCCCTTCCAAGCTGCTGGGAGAGGTCCCACCAATGTGTTCACACGATCACCTGTTTTGCATAATTTGCCAAAATCATTTATGCAAATTAAGACCACTTTCTCTTATCCTTTCCATTACTCTCACACTTCTGGGTGACAAGGTGGCACTGGAGTGAACGTGGGCATTTTGGTGATTGGGCCACAGGGAAATTAAGCTGAGAATGTATTCAGTTTTAGTTTAAAGGGGTATATTTGTGAAGTTCATGGATCATTCTTCGTATAGCCTTCCCAGTATAGGAATGGCTTCCAAGAACAGTCTGGTGGCTTCCTGTGCCCTCTCCCCCAGCATCCTGATACAGTGATGCAGGGTCAGGGCTCACTATGATGCAAAGGTGTCTATGTGCCCAGCACTAAGTTTCCATGAGTAGGGGAGGAGGATAACGTTGGAAGGATATGGAGCTGGAAGCTAGTCTTTCAAAGGTTTAACCATCAAACCATAGGATTTTTTTCTACAGAAATTATGTGAAATAGAATTAATCAGAATTTGGCTGGGCACAGTGGCTCACACCTGTAATCCCACCAGTTTGGGAGGCTGAGGCAGGTGGATCACGAGGTCAGGAGTTCAAGATTAGCCTGGCCAAGATGGTGAAACCCCATCTCTACTAAAAATACAAAAATTAGCTGGGCATGGTGGTGGGCGCCTGTAATCCCAGCTACTCTGGAGGCTGAGGCAGAGAATTGCTTGAACCCAGAAGGCAGAGGTTGAAGTGAGCCGAGATCATGCCACTGCACTCCAGCCTGGGCGACAGAGCAAGACTCTCTCTGTCTCAAAATAATTAATTAATTAATTAATTAATTAGAATTCCTGTGCTTGTATAAATTCTGTAACCATACACACAGTAAATATATGTGTGTGAGAAGACATATTTTATGCATTCCAACTATAAATTTTTTCAAAGTTTGATCAACCATGCCAAAGTAAAAACAGAATTATCTTTATATCCAAATGATATGATTATCATTTTATGTTAAGACAATCAAAGTCTATGTAACCAAAAAAAGTATGAAAAAGCATTACAGAGAGATATCGGGCAGTGCATTTATAAAGGAAGATTACATATGCATATTTTGTTATGTTTGTAGTTTTATCAGCTTTAAATATCTGTCATTTTGTGATTTTTTTCTCATGCTAAATAATTTCCATTTTAACTTTTGTATGTGTAATTATTTATCCCTTACCTTGAAGCCTCAGGTAACAAAGGACCTGGTTCTGTCCTGGGTTATTCTAAAGGAAGTCCTAACACTATATTTATGTGCCTTTCTCAAAAAGATAATTTTTATATTATGGTGTCAAATAGAACTTTAATGCTACCAAGTTCCTACAAGCAATCCTTACCTAAAAATTGTTCCAGCTCCTTACCAAAGGAAAGGAGGCTTATTCATCAAACCCACTTCAAGTGAGGTGCTAGATTGATTGAATGTCATCACTGCCAATCCTTTCTGTCCTCTGATGCACATGCCCAATACAACCTAAATTCCCTCTATCTCCCCAAAAGAGGATCCTGTGGGATATATAAAAAGTTTAACTCCTATCAAAGGTCAAGTACTGTGTTGTTAGTGAGTAAGTAAAGAATAAAGCATTGAGTAGAAAATACAGAACAGCACACTGCTTTTCATGCCTTGAAGTGGGAATTGAACAATGAGAACACTTGGACACAGGAAGGGGGACATCCCACACCGGGGCCTGTTGTGGGGTGCAGGAGTGGGGAGGGATAGCATTAGGAGATATACCTAATGTAAATGATGAGTTAATGGGTGCAGCACACCAACATGGCACATGTATACATATGTAACAAACCTGCATATTGTGCACATGTACCCTAGATCTTAAAGTGTAATAAATATATATGTATGTATATATATATATATATATATATATATAAAATATAAAGAAATCCCCACACATTGCTTACGTTAACAGAACCAAAAATGAGGATCAACCCACAGATGTGATCACCATACTTTATGCAGTAACTCAGATTAGGAGTCATTCTTATCCTTCTTTTATCTTCACATCCTATACCCAGTTCATCCTCAATTCAAGACAACTCTACCTTCCAAATGTATCATGAAGCAGACCATTACCACCATTCCTCTCTAAGCCATCCTCATCACTCACCTGTTGCATTAGCCTCCAGCTTCCATGCTTGCCACCCCGCTGGTGCTTTCCTCACCACATCCAGAGTGATCTTTCTAAAAAGTAAATCAGATCAGGCCATCCTATCTAAAAATATCTGGGACTTTCCTTCAAGTTTAGCATGAACCTCAAACTCCATGCATGGCCTTTACCACCTCACATGATACACCTTGCCTTTGCACCCCACCTCTCCAACTTGCCTCTTTTACAATCATCCACCCACACTTACTTTCAAGGTGTTCCTCCAGGAAACTCAGCTATTCTTGTCTCAGGGTTTTACCACCAGGAAACAGCTATTCCTGCCTCAGGGTTTTACAGTTGTAGTTCCTTCTGCCCCCACATCTCCTCTGTCTTCCCATCACATAATCCAGATTTGGGTTCCAACATTCTCTTCTCCATTAGAAGATGCCCTTGAACACCCTACGTAAATCCAGGCCCCACCTCACACACACATACACATACACACACATACACACACACACACAGTCACACTGGCATTCTCTGCCTCCTTGTTGTACTTCATTGTTTTTCACAGCACTTGTGTCCATCACAAATTGCATTTCTTTTTCTCGATGCCCTTCCCACAAAACCATAAACTCCAATAAGGCATGGACTTTGCTTTGCATCCCCAGTGCCTAGAACTGGGCCTAACATCAATTCTGTGCTCATTAAATATTTGTTGAGAAATTGAAAGGATCCTTAAAGACTTTAAAACCTTTTGGTATTGTCTATGACATACTGATAAAAGCAACGATGGAATTTTTAGTAGAGAGTAAATTATTTTTTTTAATTCAGAACTTAGATGTTAACTATGAAAGGAAAATTCAAGACCAGCGCTGAAGCCTTCTCACTTTCTGCCCGGAGTTCTTTCCATTACACCATGCATGTTGTCTTCCTAAATGATACGTTAGGTAAGAACATGCTTATTCAAGATTCCACACTGTGCAATCATCTATGATAACAAGTCTAGAATAAAAATTACAAAATTTACACCACACCACCCTGACTATTGACATGCCTAAGCAATTTGCTTAAAAATAAACCTGTGAAAGGTGAAGGTGAAGGAAAGAGGTGTAAGTGTATACTTATTAATTAATTAATTAATTATATATGTATTCCTTAATTTAAAAAATATTTTTAAAATTTTAATCAGTTCATAGTAAATTCATTCATTTTTTAAAGAGAATAGTCATTATAACTAATTGTCAAGTTTTCCTTCAATCTGCCTACAAATTTAGGGTGGTGCCTCTTGATAGCAGTCATAACAATGACAAAGTAAATCAATAACACTTATTTTTGGATCTCAATCAATGCAACTAATTCTGTATCTAATCCTAGACTAACCATTTTCTGTTCCTTGGTAATCAGAAAGGTCTACCACTCAGATCTCCCTTCAAGATGTCCCTGGTCATCTATTATCAAGGAGTACTGTAAGCTGATAGTCTCATGCAAGATTTGCCTCATCTTTTAAGGCTAAGCCTCACTCACTCCAGGGAGTCCCCAGCCAATGATTGAGCATGACTGGGATGTTAACATTAGCCACTTCTGCCCAACGCAGAACTCCTCCAGTGGACAATTCTTGCTTTAGAGTTCCCTGTTCATTTGACCTAAACTTTATGAGATCTGGATTTCCATCTGAAGGCTTTTTGTCCTCAATTCTGCTTCCTTCCTCTTTTACTTTCACAGGCATTAACTCCTAATAAACCTCCCGCACTCCTAACTTTGCCTCAGCTTCCAAGAGGACCAAAATGACCTCTTCACGGCACATGGTCTCAGGATCTCTTGAGACTGTGCCCCGGGCCGTGGTCACTCATATTTGGCTCAGAATAAACCTCTTAAAAAATGACACATCTTCTAAATTATTTTATTAATCCATTTAGGGGAAAGGTATTTTATCAAATGACTTTTTACATGATGTGTAACCATGTTAGCATGTATAATCATGATGACACAACAAAAAAACAGTACAAAAGACACTCATTGCCAAGTTATGTCAAAGACCTAAGTGGCTTCACAATCTATCCCCCTTTTTCTTCTGTTTGGCTTATTTGAATGACTGTGCTTTTGTATCCTTCCATCTGGGGCAGTGGCATGGTGAGGGCTGTGTTGTGATGGATGGGGTTGTCAGAAACCCACTGAGTATTTAGATACTGCATGAGTGCATTACATTTACAAATAGCTGCACGACAAGGAAGTGTGATTGCCTTCTCTTTTGTGTTCTTCTGCATGTTAAGGAAATCAGCTACTGACTGGAGAGTCACTTGATTTTTAAAATGATGTATTTTCCTTTCCTTTTCTTCCCACCAGTTTTGTGCTTCTTGATTATAGTGGAAGCAAACTCCCAATGTTTTTTTCCACAAAAGTTTTAGTCTAAGGATGAAATATATGTTTTTCAGCTAGTCTTAGATAATCCAGATTAGCAAAGACAACACAATTAGAATCAAGTCTATACCATAAACAACAACAAAAAACCATTGATGAGAAGAGACATAGAGAATGAATACTTATTAAAAAAAACACTCTCCCCCATTTCTTGCTCAAGGATTAAAGAAATCAGCCCTTCTCTCTTAAGAGGTCCATTTTTTATTATATGTATGTGGCTTCAGGGGCTCAATGTATTTAAATGAGAGAACAGGACAAGCATGAGAGTCCCCAGGCATTTTCCTCTACTTGCAATATAAATAACATCTAATTATAGACATTTCCTTTAAGAAATTGTTTCTACTCAGTCCCCGTGTCTTGAAGACGATAGGTGTTTTATCCTTGAGACATACATTTCTTGACCCAATACTTTATACTTCTGACACAACGAAGAAAGCAGTTACCATAGTGTTAACTCCTTTGGTATTCTCTATTTGGGGAGGCAGGGATATAACTAAGGTTCTCTGGATTTGTAAATACTGTAGTGGAAATGTGTGTTGCATTGGTTGGTTAGGGAGCAGTCTCTTCCTAATAGGCCCCAGTTTTCTTTTGTAAATGGCCCTTTTCACCATTGCATATGGTCCGCTTGGGAAGGCAATTCAGGTGCTCACTAGAGAAGGTAAAAGAGACCAGGTTCTTTCCTTTCTGAGTAAGCAGGTGACCAAAAGGAATCCTCTTCTGAGACTTCCAAACAGGTAAGTAAAGCCTTGACAGAGGCAATGGTGGCAGATTTCTTTTAAATCCCTGTGGTATGCGGGTCCAAAACAAGTTAAAGAATGGAAATGGATTTCTGTTTCCTATTTTTATGTACACATACAAGCACACACACACACACACACAGACACACACATACACACACGTATACATGGGCAAAACCCAGTGAGGTATCTGTTCCAGTCCTCAAAAATTGAACATTTACAGTGACTTGTGTGAAAAAAATAGTGGCATGACAGATGTTTTTATGTAAAAAAGAAGCTATATCCAGTGGCTTCCCATAAATTCCTATTGTTTTATTTAAGACTCTCAGCACTTTTGAAATGGTTTAGCATGCTGTCTTCATTCTCACATATTTGAAACTCTTAAGTCTGTGTGGGAGACAGGTCGCCCAGGATGAGACCAGATAAGAACAGGCCACGTCTTATCCTACTTCCCTTGATGATTTGAGATTGTTTTTTGAGAGCCTGCCTGACAACGTTTTCCTTTGAAAAAAACTGTTTATAGCCAAGAACATTCTGTTATATCCTTCAGATGTTCTTGACAAACAATAGTTTCAGATTTAGATGCTTAAAAATAAAAACTTAGTGCCAAGATTGTATTGACTTGAGAATAGAGACAAGTAAGCACAATAAACATCCCTTCTTCATGACATCAGAAAGTTGCTTAAAGTGTTAGAATTCTTTTAAAAGAATGAAAATATGATATTTTTTCTGGGTAATTTAATACAAGGAAGCTATGTACTTTATAATTTTATTATTCTTTCCTAGATTTTTTATTTTTAAAATGAGGAAATAAAAATTAATTATAAGTGCCCTTTGTTTTCCAAGTAGTATAAAACTAAACTTAAGTAACACAGAAGGATTTATTAGACTGGGGTGTGTGTGTGTGCATGTGTGTCACACATGAGTCAGGCTTCAGGCATAGTTTGATTCTTGGGACTAAACTATTACTGGGGTTCTGTCTCTGCCTCTTTAAATTTTTCTTGTTTTTTTTTTTCCTCCTTCCACGGTATTTTCTTTAGGATAGCTTCCCACATAATAGAAAAAAATGGCTTCAGTAGTCCCAGGTGTGACTGTCATACCCACATATCATCTATAGGAAGTTAACTTACTTTTGTCCTCCAACTCCAAGAAGAAGATCTAGGATTCGGTCTGACTGGTCTGGATTAGCTCACATGCCAACCGGAAACCAATCACTGTAGCCAGATTGCTGGGATGTGCTGATTGACTTGTGTAGGTCATGTGTCCCATCTCTGGAGCAAAAATGACCTCAGCTTCTCTAAAACCACATGAATCCCTAAAAGAAGCTATTGGGAAGTGGGAAATGCAGAAAAGTACACAGCTCAGGCAACCAACAAGTGTCCAGTCACCTCCATTGTATTTCCACTGTAAATTAGGAACAAAAACTACAGCTAGATGTGTGGTTCAAGGTTCACCCATGCCATCCATCACTTTGTGCAACAGCTTTGGTTTGTGAAGCAACAGAAAGAAGTCATATAATGGCCAGGGAAAACTATTTATTGTGGCTTGTCCCTGAATGTCTCAGAATGTTGGCCTCATGAGTGCCCTAGAAGTATTAGACCAAGAAACACTAATCCTCACTAACAGGACTTATGAGACTCTGATGTAGAACTCAAAAAGCCTGTTGATCCAATAAAATAAAAACATCCTTGTTTTCAAAGTGACTAGATACTTGCCAGCTATGAGAAAAGCCACATTATTATCAGAAGGATGTTTACTATACTTGGAACCAGAAGAGGCATGGTTAGTTTTATATTTCAAATATTTATGGCATCAGGCCATTATAGTCAGATGTCCTCACCTTGTCTACAAGATGTGAGTGGATGAGTCCTTGATCAGGCACAGGCTTAGACAGGCACTGACCATGTTTGCCTCGTTGTCTCCCCCATTCCTAGGCTTTATGGCTGCTAATACCTTTTCCTGAATGACTCTTTTATTCTCTAGATAAACTTAAACCTTAAATTAAGTCTTTTTGTCTAGGATTTACTCTATCTCTTTATATTCATAGTATGTGTCCATTTAAAGTTTAATTCCATACAATCAATTTTATCAAAAAAATCTGATTTTTTCTCCCATATACCATGTAAATGTCATAATTTACAGGGTTTTTATAGAATTAAATACTTTAATATATGTAAATGGAAGTAATACCTGTTGGGTATCTACTATACCATACTCTGGTCATAACTCATGCCCTATGTTATCTTATTTATACATTGCATAGCCATGTGATTTTACAGAAAAAGATACTAATGTTCAAAAAAGTCTAGCAGCTTTCTCAAGGTCCAACAGTTAGTAAATGATGAGGTGGGATTCAACTCCATATTTGTCTGATTCCAGCATCAGAGGTCTATGCATGTAATCACTATGGGGAAATATTAAGATCAAGTTTGTGTTTCTCACAATTCCTCATTAAACTGTTGAAAAGCAAAATTCTTCATGTCTAAAGACAATGGCAATTCTTAATTCATTATTTCAAATTTAATTGAAAAGTATTAATTTATTTTATTTTTTCTATGCATAGAGTAACAAGTCCCTATAAAGCAGAATGTACAGTAATGACCAAGAAACCATCAAGAAAACAGAAAAGAGAGAAGTGGTTCAAGAAAACCAAGGGTACAATCTTTATGACTTGCCAAACATGAAAAAGGAAGGGACCAAAGAGATGGAATAGCTAAAGTAAATAGCAGAATATCTACCTAGGGTCTTGTCTCTATTAGGTGACCTCCATAGTGTTGGGGGGCTAGCTACAGTCATGCATCACTTAATGACAGGGATACATCCTAAGAAATGTGTTGTTAGGCAATTTCATCATTGTGCAATCGTTGAGTGTTCTTACACAAACCCAGATGGTAGTGCCTACTACATGCTTAGGCTATATGGTATAGTCTGTTTCTCCTAGGCTACAAACCTGTACGGTGTGTTACTGTACTGAATATTATAGGCAGTTGTAACACAATGGTAAGTATTTGTGCATCTAAACATATTCAAACAGGAAAAGTACAGTAAAAATTTGGTTTTATAATTTTATGGGACCGCCATTGTATATGCAGTCCATTGTTGACAGACATCATTCTGCAGCATATGACTGTATTTGAATGTGTTGCTCTCTGGTTTAAAACCTAGAAATCACCTGTGAATTACCTCTGGCACTATAAAAAATAATTTCCAGGTTCTAGTGGAAAGATTAAATCAGTCTTTTGTTTGTTGGTGTGTTGGCAGGAAGTGGACTTATTTATTAAAAGCTCTTGATATTACTTTGTTGTGAAGTTATGCAGCCAGGGCTAACTACTGGGGTAGAGAATAATGTCCACCCTACTTAGCAAACACACACAAATGCCTGTGATCTGAACCTCCTCCACCTATCACTCTGGCCACATCCAGACATATGGAGGAACTCAAAATTCCCCAAATAAACCAGACTCCTGTGGCCTGGGCCTTGGCTCATACTGTCTCTAGACCTGGAATTCCTGCCTGCTGCCTGTCTGCCAGGTGAACTTATGCAAAAAACAGCTCAGCAGCCCTTGTTTATTTCATCAGAAGCAGATGTAACTGTTACCTTCTTTATAAGATCAATGCTATTTTTGCAAACATCCACCATCCTGTTCTTATTTGTCCATGTGTCAGACTCCCTCTACTAATGAAGCTCTTTGTGCCCAGCCCTGCCACAATTTGCATTAATTAAATGAATGACTTCAAGTATCCTGCTTGGGGATGGGGGCGAGAGAGTGGTATCACTGTTGTTAGAAACACTAAACATAATAAATGGCAAGGAAGTGAATAATTAACTACTTAATTGCAATTAAAAGTGTCTGGTGCCTGGCTATAAATTTGCTTAACATGTGGAGGGGTAGATTTTGACTGGACATGATCAGCTAGTACCAGGTGGACAATCAGGCAGGGATGCCCAGCAAATCTCTGTAAATGGGGAGTGAGCTCAGTTGTAGAAGATATTCCAGTGAGAGACTATCTGAAGGGAAGAGGCATTAGGATCGTGAAAATCCTTTAAAATTGTTACCTACTTCATAGAGAAGAACAGATGGTCTTGCTCTGCTGCGCCAATCACAAAACCGCCACATAAGGATAATTAAAGTGGGGGACAGGCCTGGCATCCAGTTCTTCACTCCACATTCTCCTCACCAAATCTTAGACTAAATTGTAAGACACACAGGTGTCCACATGAAGCGTCTGCACAGGCTTCCTTCAAGTGCTGAGGAACAGTGTAGTCTTTGCTCAGCTTTTGTCTGGGAGCATGGAAGTTAATTATATTTTTCATGTTAATATTTTGGAGTTTCAGTATGATCCTCTGCGAAATGAGGTTATGAATATGTAACCTACCTATCTTAAAGGATTATTACATGCATTAATATATGCCAAAGAGCTTTGTAGACTGCAAAGTGATGTAAAAATTAGAAGTGATTTTTTCCTACCGTAGCAAGACCTTTATCCTGTGTCAATTCAATTACATTGCCAAATATCACTGATTCCTGCTCCTTTATTCATGATCTATGCACCCATATTTATAAGTCACCATGATAGGTATTCACAAAAATAATTGAATAATTTATTGCAAATCAAAGTTAATGCTTTTTCTTATGGCCTTCTATTTAGACAGAGTATATGCATTTTTCTTCTGACTAAAGCTTGAGAAATTCATCCAAACTTTATGGCGGCCTGATTTATGCAGGCAATGGAAAGTAGCAAGAGTAGGGCAACCGTATTTAAGCCACCCACACCAGTGGTATGCCAGACACCTGTGGAAGTTCCATGCTGGGCTTTGAGGGCCAGGGACTCTAAGATTCCAGTGTGGGCTGCGAAGGAAGAACACCTGAACCAGCAGCTATTGTTCCCCTCTCTTGCTCACTGACAGCTGCAAGGTACACTTTCAGGACCACCGGGCAACGGCATGCTGGTGGCAGAGGAGGTGACGCTGACCTCATAGGAAGTTCCTCATAAAAGCAGGTGGACATGTCATCTCAGGCTCATCAAATCTGCCTGCCATCATAGATAGACCACAGCCAGGCCAACCACGCCTTCTAGTATGGACCTTGTTATTTTGAGTTTGCTTTTAAATTAGAAAAGAGGGGATTTATTTGACATTATTTTCTGTATTATCCTTTATATTTATTTAAAGTACCCACCCACAAACAATACATTCCCTGCTATTCTATTCCAATTATTCTCTGAAGAAGATTGTAAGCAAAAGAGCAGCTTTTTCATAACATTTATAAATTGCCTCTTACATGATAGGCAATGAGCTAGGTTTCTGCAGGAAGGATGTTTCATTTAGTGTTCACAAAAATCTTATGAGGTAGCTAGGTAACATTGATCCTCACCTTATGGAAGCTCAGAGAGACTAAGTAACTTGTGCCAAGATACATAGTTAGCAAGTGGAAAGACAGAAATTTATACCCACATCTGTCTGACTCCAAAGAACATGCCTGTTAGCTTAGAACAGGACAGATATTGAAAGTATACTATCGGCCAGGCGCAGTGGCTCACGCCTGTAATCCCAGCACTTTGGAAGGCCGAGGCAGGTGGATCACGAGGTTAGGAGGTCGAGACCATCCTGGCTAACACGGTGAAACCCCGTCTCTACTAAAAATACAAAAAAATTATCCAGGTGTGGTGGCGGGTGCCTGTAGTCCCAGCTACTCGGGAGGCTGAGGCAGGAGAATGGCGTGAACCTAGGAGGCAGAGCTTGCAGTGAGCGGAGATTGTGCCACTGCACTCCAGCCTCGGCGACAGAGTGAGACTCCGTCTTAAAAACAAAAAAAAAAGTATACTATCTTATGGGTCAAATTAAATTACCAAAGATTTAAAAGCTAAAAATATCTCTAACTTTGTGTCTAAGTTATATGAGGTTTATGTATCCATAACCCAACTGTGGTGTAGTATATTAATAACAGTCTTTTTTTTTTTTTTTTTTTTTTTTTTGAGAAACAGTCTTGCTCTGTCACCCAGGCTTGCATGCAGTGGCATGAACATAGCTCACTGTAGCCTCTGATTTCCAGGCTCCAGTGATCCTCTTACCTCTGCCTCCTGAGTAACTGGCATGACAGGTGTGCATCACCATGCCAAGCTAATTTTTTTTAACATTTCTTCTAGAGACAGGGTCTTGTCATATTGCCCAGGCTGGTCTCAAATTCCTGGTCTCAAGCGATCCTCCCACTGCAGTCTCCCAAAGTGCTGGGATTACAGGCATGAGCCACTGCACCGGCCCAATATAGAAATTTTTAAGTATGATGCACAAGTGCTGGGGTCTTGTATATGTTTTGGTTTGTTTTGAATTTTTAAAATATTCAATCAGTCTGATTTCCCAGGAAATAGACTCTGAAATGGACATTGTCTGGAGGACTTCTGAGGTAAGTTCTCAGAAATAGCACCTGTAAGGAAGGTAGGGAAGCAGGGTTAGCAGAGATCTGAGCGGTGATATATCAGGTTGGCAAAAACAACAATTAACTTTTGTACCAACCTATTATTCACAGTAGATAATATCTTGTGCCATCCCTGGTGAACTCTTTAGCTGGCATTAACCTTCAGAGTAATTCATCAAGGCAAGGAGACTGGGCCTTTGTACTCTCTTATAGAGTATTGGATGTGAGAAGGGGGCATAACTCAGGGATACACTACTTTCTTCCACAGAGGGCAATTCTTGGAAAAGGACCCCATTGAGAGCTATGTGGTGCAGTAGAGATAGCAAGAGTGCTTTGATCATGACAAGGCCATGGGAGGCTCATTGCAGCATGCACTGTAGTCCCCTGTGTCCTCAGGGTCCACTCGAATCATCTAATATGTTCACCTAATATGGGACCAGCTCCAGGATGCTGGATGGGCTCATTTCCTGGGGTAACTCATAAAAGGAAGGTCAGTGAGGTAAGCGGCAGGCTCCATGGCTGCACTGATTCTGAGGCCACACCAAAAGTTAATTATATGCCAATCTTAAATCCTCTCACTTCCGCTCTTCTAGGTGATTTACCTGGTAGAATGACCCACATGTGCATCTCTGATGTCTAGGACTCCTCCTTAGGCCATGGTGCTACACTTGAAGATGTACCCCTAACATTGGGCCTAACTACAAGATAGTATGTCCCCCTATCCCCTGGTCTAGGTAGGCTGGTCTCTGTTATGGTTTGCATTTCTTTATTTGACTCGATTGCTAGTTTTACTCCCTTTCTGAGTCCAAACATATCAAGATTCAAATTCAGTGAGAAAGCTTAACACACTCAGTAATATTTCTGAAGTGTCTACTCTAGACTAGGTCCTTTCCTGATGACCACACTATAATCTTTGGGACCTGTGAATATGTTACTTTGAGTGGCTAAAAAGACTTTGCAGATGTAATAAAGGTTAGGGACCCTAAAATAGGCAGATAGTGGAGTCATTTTTCTCTTCTTATTTCTTTTAATGCTTCATCTGTGCCTTTGCTAAGACGTTTATCACTTTCTACCTTAAATTATAGGCATTGAGGTATCAGTTACCTTCTCTAATAGGCTGTAAGAACCTTGAAGGAAGAATCTACTTCTGCCTTATTTGTATTGCAGTGAATTACACTGAGTAGACATTTTAAAAAGTTGTAGATTGAGCTTATGAGATCATGCAATATTCGAAATAGACGAGTAAGAGATTTGATACGGGCTGTTCAATTCCACCCAATACTGACATTTTGTTCTCTCCCACTCTTACTGGTTGTGTAATAACCAACTATCGAATAGCCTCTTAGATCATTACAATATTAATAAAGTTCATTAATTAAAATGACCCAAGTCACCAAGATGAATATTTTATAGGCCAGTCATTTCAAACATATTAATATTATCAGTGTAACTATATTATCATTGAATAATTTATCAAAAATATCTAGAAAATAGTTAATCCATGCTATATAATTTTTTTTCTATTAACCTAGGTGTATAGATTGTTGAAAACATTATTTTGAGTGAGTGTTGTGATTTATCACATAACACATGAATACTAATTTAGCTAATAAGTGTGTCACGTATCTAGTGAATAAGGCTGGAACACAAACAGGACATTTTTGTAACATTCCATACCAAGTGATAGCTCTTAAGAAATATGAAGAAAGGAGCAACAGTGCCTTGTGGTAAAGGATGAGTAACAGGCCAGAACCAGAGACCTTCCAGAAAGAGATAATTAGAGATCCCAGATTGGGATTGACAAGTTTGAAAGCCATGCTGTTCAACCCAGACAGGTTGAGAACAGAGAAAATCATATATTCCAATAACCAGACTAATAGCAGCAATGAGGTCATTTGTCAGAATTAAAGGGGCAGCAAAAAATGGCAGAAGAGTAGATTTGAGGGTTCACTAAAAATGGGAACCTTGGAAACTGAGGCCATTTCTGACAAGAATCATCATATGCTTCCCATACAGAAGTAAGCAAAGCCTAGGGGACACATCCAGAGTTTGTAGTGGGAGGTAAAAGGGTGCATCTAGCAGATGTGAGAGACAATCGGACAGAAAAATGGCCAACTCTTTACAGCACAGTAACTACATGGATCCTCCAAAGATGACCTCATCCTAATATTTGGGACTTGTGAACATGTTGCCTTGAATGGTGTATTAGTCCATTCTCGAACTGCTATAAACAAATATCTGAGACTGGGTATTTATAAAGAAAAGAGTTTTGATTGGCTCATGGTTCCATAGGCTGTACGGGAAGCATAGCAGCTTCTGTTTCTGGGGAGGTGTCAGGAAATTTGGAATCATGACAGAAGGTGAAGAGGAAGCAGACACATCTTACATGGCCAGAGCAGAAGGGAAAGAGAGAGAGCAAGGAGGTGCTACACACTTTTAAACAACCAGATCTCATGAGAACTCATTCACTATCATGAGAATAGCAGGGGGGTGGTGTTAAACCATTCATGAGAAACACCTCATGATCTAATCACCTCCAACCAGGCCCTACCTCCAACACTGGGGATTAGAATTCAACAGATATTTGGGGTGGGGACACAGATCCAAACAATATCACATGGCAAAAAATACGTCGCAGGTATAATAAAGTTCAGGGACCTTAAATAATAATCCTGGATCATCTAGGTGAGCTTTATCTGATCACATGATCCTTTAAAAGCAGAGAATGTCTTCAGCTGGGAGGAGAGATTGGCAAAATGCTGTTGAAGGGAAGGTCAGATAGATTGAAAGCATGAGAGGGACTTGACCCATCATTGCTGACCCTGAAGATGAAGAAGACCTAGAACCAGGGAATGCAAAAGCCTCTAGAAGCTTAGAGCAACCCCGGGCTAATAGTCAGCAAGGAAACTTGGAACTCAGTCCTACAAGCACATGGAACTGAATTGTAGCACTAAACGAAATGAGCTTGGAGGTGGATTCTTCTCAAAGCCTCCAGGAGAAAAACACAGCCCTGCTGACATGTTGATTTTAGATTTGTGGAACTCTAAGCACAATTCCAGCCAAAACCATCTGTTTTCCTACCTGCAGAACTGTGAGATAGTAAATTTGTGTTGTTTTAAACCATTAAAATTATGTCAGTTGTTATGACAGGCATAGAAAACTAATATAGATAGTAAAAGACATCTTATAATTGACCCATTCATGACTTAAAAAGGATTTTGTCTATTAATCTCTCTTTTACTTTGCTTCCCTGTTTAAAATATATTAAAATGTCAAGATACTGGGAAATTTAGTATTATGCTGTTATCAGAAATGGGACAAAAGTGACTTCATTATTTCTTTGGACATACTCTGTAGAACTCTTACATTATATGATAGGGTTTTCTAACATCTTCCGCCCTAAAATTCAGTAAAGAAAAATGTAACGTGTGATTTGAAGGCTGGTGTGTGTGTGTGTGGTGTGTGTGTGCATTTTAATGTCTCTTTACAAAAATGCTTCACCAAACTTTTATACTAAATCATTTTGAAAAATAATTATCCACTCAGTTATATAAATTTTCCTTGCTGATTTTTATTTAATTGTAACCAATTTTGCTTCCAATTATAGCAATTGGTATTGTACAGGAAAGTTATAAAGATAAGTAATTTTTTTTAGTGAATTGAGCAACCTCATATATATTTTTGAGATTTCCTATACTTTTATGAGACAGTAGCAACTGAACATAAACTTTCGTAATATGAAATTAAAATTAGAATTATTTCAATAAGGGAGAACAGCAATTTTGGTGACTATTGAGCCCCTTGATGTTGAATCATGCCATACCACACCTGAATCGTCCCACTTGATTAGAACAACCATTCAAGATACTCAGTGTCAATCCTGTCTCAATAATCTGTACTTGCTCTGAATGTCCATTTAAAAAGTGGATAAAATGCTAATGCTTTAGAAATTGTGTTTATAACTGCAGTGTTACTAAATGATGCCTTAGACTAGATGTATTTTGGAAAGAACTTTGAGATTATTGAATGAGAGGTTATAGTAAATGAACTTTCACATTCCCTTTCCCTTCCTAAAGAAAAAATATTCATTTCATGGATTTAGTCTACCTTTGAGATTCTTAGTCTTTTCTAGGGAGTTCTAGACATAGAGTTGACACTCAGTTAATTTTTCTTTTATTCTCAAAAACATGGGCTTTCAAATTTAATTTCCTTATTTTTTCCGATTGTGGTTTACCAATAAAACTATTCTGGAGTGGTGTAAGAAAAACCAGACCATGTGGCCATTTATCTTCTTTTTGATTCAAAGTGATGAAGTGGGTTGAAGGCAGGGGAGATGGACTTTCAAAACAGTGTTAGAAAATCATGTTATTTTTATGTATTTGTTTAATAAATAAGTTTATGTATATAAATCACTAAAGGGAAAATAATTCTAATGATCTTCTATGTCATTAGAATATGACTTTATATATCCTCCCAGATAACATACTTAAATATTGGTCATGCCACTTTATAATAGTACAATCTTGAGTAATTATTTAAACTTATCTTGGTCTTTTAAATTAGGATTATCAGAATCAGGCTCAAAACTGCTCTCAGAGGCAGGCTGCCTCTGAAGCATCTGCTTTCTTAGACAAATTAGGAGTTTCAAATGAGGAAAGAAGAAACCAGGTTTTTAAAGGGATAGAAAGTAGGAAAATGGTGGATAGGGGGCAGGACTAAATTGCAGCTCGCACTCAGAGGGACAGAGCAGCATGTGGAGACACATCATGAACTTTTGCTCCAAGAACTACTGCAGGAACATACTAGGAAAGCCAAGAGAATCCACCAACCCTTTGAAGGAAGCAGATTGCTCCTGGACCCAGAGAGACAGCTCAAATACTGTGAGTGCCCAAAGTGTGGAAGTAGGAAAGGGGGATCGTTCCGCCTTGAGCACACATCCTCACTGGGAAACCTAAAGATCCAGATTACAGGAAGGACTTGACCTTACCTGCAGCTGAGATAATTCAGAGAGCCGAGCAAAATACAGGAGTAGAGGAAACAGCAGGAAGAGCTCTGTGGGCTCTCTCAGTCCCCAGGGAAGCCATTTCTGGTCTCACAGGGGTCCTTGGGGAGGGCTGCCAGGGGAACTGGGAAAAGACCACGGGAAGAAGGAAGCCTCTAGCTGAACTCTGTAACAATTCCAAACGATTGCACGGTTTCTTGGACAGAACTTGGGGGAGGGGTTGAATACAAAGTGCAGATGTGGGCAGGTGGGGAGGCATGAAACCTGAAAGCTCTGCTTGCTTTCTCAGTCAAGAGGCTGGTAGCCTGGGGCGCTACTCGCCCACTGCCTGGAAACAAACTTGATGCTTTTGAGGTGGAGGGTGGGGGGTGCAATATGGGAGTGAGACCGGCCTTTTAAGTTGCATGGGAGTGGGGTGAGGCCTGTAACTGCCGGCTTTCCCCCACTTCCCTGGCAACCTGCATTACACAGCAGAGGCAGCCATAATACTCCTGGGAACATAACTCCATTGACCTGGGAACCACACCCCCATCCCTCAAAGCAGCTGCAGCAAGCCCTACCCAAGGAGAATATGAGCTCAGACACACCTAACTCTGCCCCAGCCTGATGGTCTTTCTCTACCCACCCTGGTAGCTAAAGACAAAAGCCATATTTTCTTGGAAGTTCTAGGGCCCTGCTCAGCACCTGATCCAATTTATAATTTCAAGGTGGTAATTTGCCAATTATGGGTCAGGTTTTGTTTGTTTGTTTTGTTTTATTTTTGTTTGTTTTTTGAGACAGAGTCTAGCTGTGTCACCCAGGCTGGAGTGCAGTGGCACGATCTCTGCTCACTGCAAGCTCTGCCTCCTGAGTTCATGCCATTCTCCTGCCCCAGCCTCCTGAGTAGCTGGGACTACAGGCGCTTGCCACCATGCCCGGCTAATTTTGTTGTATTTTTAGTAGAGACGGGGTTTCACCGTGTTAACCAGGATGGTCTCGATCTCCTGACCTTGTGATCTGCCCACCTCGGCCTCCCAAAGTGCTGAGATTACAGGCATGAGCCACCAACGCCTGGCCACTATGGGTCAGTTTTTAATGATACTCGCTGTTGCTTCACAATGCAGTTGGTACATGTCTTTATCAAGTTACCAGGAAAACAATACTAAGGAGTCACCAAAGGTCAAATTCTCATGCAGCAGGAAATGAGATATTATTAGCTCTTTATGTGCAAGGAGTAGCTGGTTTATTGAGAAATCATAATGTGTTAGGGTATAAAAATAAAACTATGTTATTATTTGTCAGTAAGTGCCCCAAAGTACTCTGTTGAATCTCACCTTTCACACTTGCTGGGTGAGCTTCAATAATAGAATCATAGCTATAATCTTGACTTTCATTCATTTATTAAAACAGTCACTTAGAGTTCTTAAAACTCAGAATCTCATAAGCATTTCATAACTCCTCTCTCATTCTGCCCCACCCACAGAAAATGGAATGAAAGAGGATTTGGTCTGGCTCTCACAAGCTTCTCCCTCACATGTATTGCCCACATGTTGGCAAAAATGAAAGAGATGAAGTAAAGCAGCTCTAGGAGGCCTCCCTGAATGAGGAGGCAGTTCGTGTCTGGATGGTCTCACTGTTGACCTGGCTGGTGCATGGTTTGACAAAGATGGATGGGGTATTGTCAACTAGTCAAGGCTCATTCTTAGCTAGTCTCCCCACTATTGGTGCTTCCATGTGAGATTTAGCCACATCTTCTGCCCAACTCCCACTGCAACCTTACCTTACATTCTTCTCAAATACAGACTGCAGCCAACAATCTCGTCAGACATCCACCATCAACTTGAGGTCCACAGGCATGTTCAGACTCCATCTTACATATTAGAAACTGGAAACCCAAGAATGTTCAAGTTGAAGGTGGTGTGAGACTCACCTTGGCCTGGTAGAAGCCACCATGCCATCTCTCCCAGTGTTTTCATCCCCTACTCCACCAGCACAGAAATTCTGGTGTCAATGCAGATGTCCAGCTAGGGAAGAACTGTCAATTTCCTCTAACTCGAACTCTAACGAGTTATTCTTTTCAGGTTTTCCTTTCTTAGATTTGGAAAAATAAAGTGCTCCCTTCAACACCCTAACAAAGTCTGTTCTCCTGACAAAGCGGTTATCTCTTCTCTTTCCATGTCACCTTGTTAGTCTGAGTGTGTATGGGGACTGAGAATATTGGGACGAGAAGGATGTAAAGCCAGTGCTGCTGAGACAGTACTTCTCTGCAAAACCGGATGGGGCATAGCTGGCTCAAAGCTGTCAGATCTATGAGAGAAGAATATAGGTCTACATAACACCTCTGTTCTCAGATATAAATCAGGGTTATGTGCTGAATTTTGTAGCCTGAAAACTCCTATGTTGAAGCCCTAACCTCCAGTAGTTCAGAATGTGACTATATTTAGAGATCACATCTTTAAAGAGGTAATTAAGTTAGAATGAGGTCATTGGGGTGGGCCCTAATTCACCATGATTAATGCCCTTATGAGAAAAGGAGATTATGACACAGACATGTGCAGAAGGAAGACCATATGAAGACAGCAATAGACCATATGAAGACAGCAGAAGAAGATGGCCAGCTACAAAACAAGGTGAGAGTTCCTCAGAAGAAACTAGCCCTGTCTACTCCTTGATTTTGGACTTCTAGCCTCCAAAATAGTGAGAAGATAAGTTTCTGTTGTTTAAGCCCCTGAGTCTGTGGCATTTGTTATGGCAGTCCTAAGAGACTCACATAGTCAGGAAGGCAAGAGCCTGCTGTACACATAACATCCCATGTTCAAATGATCCAGAAGACAATGTTGCCAAGTTGTTGTAAAGGCTCTTACCTGCAGCAATGGTTTTCCGCCCAAGAAGGCTTAGGTTAACATTGGCGAGATTCATGACAAAATAGCAGGTAGGAAAGGGTTTTCATATTTTCTCTGGGGAATATATAGTTTAAACTTATCAGGGCTCAAGGGAGCAAACTGGATTCAAGAAGACTGGAACTTGGGTGAGATCTTCTGATTGGTCTCTATTATTGTGTCACTTGGTTTAGAAAAAAATGATGTTAAAAGGTTTCAGTCCTCATTTTCAGTCACTGATTTGTAAACTATCCTCCCTTTTATTCAGTTTTACTATCTGTGTATTCCTCACAACTGAGGAAAGTGATTCTAATAAGCTATAATTTTTTACTTCTAAACCACCTGCTTGGTTCATTCATGTTGGAAAAGTAATCAATAACAATCATTTTAAATAAATCACTAGGACTTTCCTTATTCTTTCCTTTTAACAAAGCAAGTTCAGGAAAATTAATTCTTCTTTGCTTATTCTTTTAGTCAAGTAGGGAATTTTATTTTTTTCTAAGCGTCATTGCTATGTATAGTCACAGTGGCATTCAAATACTTGCCCCAAGAGGTTTAATTGGGATGTTAATAGAATCCAAATAAAAGAAAGTAGCTGCAAAAGTGTGCATATGAACAGTTAAGTTTCTCTAGCAAGTATGGTGTGGAAAAATGACTCATTCTGACTGTGCAACTTTTAAGTCTTTTGGATAAAGTGTTCTCAGATAATTGGCAGATAATTTAGGTCAAGTATTTTTTGTCTATATGTCTAATCCCATCCCCTTCCTGTTTTCTCTCTCCAAAGCTTTCCTCATGAACTGACTCCATATCTGTATCCATAAAATTTTAATAATTAGTTACATTTTTTAAATTAAATAATGGTGATTATGGAAGCCATGGTCAGATGCCATTCAGATCTCCTTTCAAGAGAAATCTGCATTGAAGGAGTCAGTTAGTTGACAGCCTGCAGCTACTAGTCCTTCAGGACCTATCATGGCTTACTCTCCAAGGCCACGTTCTCCCCAGTCTGCTCCTAGCAAATCACTGATCACAGCAAGGGCACAAACCAGACTATTTCTGCCTAATGAGGTCTTCCTTTAGCAGACCATCTTTCATCAGTCTTTGTTCAGAGGTACAAGGTGATCCAAACCCTTCAAACCCAACTCTCCTCCTTCCCTCTCTCCTGTCCAAGGTGTCAGACCTATATTGTGTACTGAAAACTCTCCCTGCCTATTCCTGCTCTCCTGTGCCTTATCTTTCACACATTTTCCCATTTATTCTCTTGCATTTTTGGTGTCTGCTTCACAAAGGACTCTGCCCAGTGTGACAATCTCTGTACAGCCTGCAGAAAAAAAAGTGTTAGAGAAAGGGGTAGAGAGATACTCTTCACCACTACTCTTACTGCAGCAAACCATTACCTTCTGGGGGAGACAGAAGGGTGTAATTTAATATAAGGTTCCAAATCTAGGTTTTCTTTTAAACATTTAACACTAGAATAATTAATGGAAAATAGATGAAGACGGTCTCTCAAAATAAGCAAGTTAATCCCACTTTTTTCATTCAGAGTCCATCTTTTTATTGCCCACAACACTCTCAACTCAATTACGTCTTACTTCAAACTAAAAACTAACATCCATTTTCAATAACTATACTTTAATAAACACATACCCATTACTTCTTGTGCCTTATATCTCCCTGTACACAAAGAACATTATAAATATATTAAGTAAACAACCACATGCATATGGGTTAATTACTTAGCACAAAAACTGCAAGATCCCTTAGAGATGTCATCTGTATGACAGGATTGGTGTTTACCCAAGGCTAACAGATATTTAGAATAGGAAGGTAACAAATGCAATTTAATCAGTGAAGAGCTCTAATTTACTTGTATCAAACAATATAATTACATAAAGCAACATAAGCATAAAGTTTCCTATGATAATAATGATTATGAAAAGGAAGAGGAAGAGCACACCAGTTTTTACTGAGTGCATTTTACACAAATTTTCTAATTATTAACCAATTTAAATTGTGAACTCCATCGCATGATCACAATTGAATTGTTCAGGACACAAATTAAACTTTTCTCATTATAGGAATATATGTGTTTTCATTTCAACTAGCAAAAAACAGAAGAAAAACACAGGAATGTGAGGATTTAAAAATGAAATGTTCAATCTGTTGTTTGGTTAGTCTTCAGGCTTCAGAACAAATCTTCAAGTCCCCTATTACACTATTCTTGTCCCTTCAGGGACTGCTCTTTTCCCCAGAGTTGTGTCCAAGTTTGGGAGTGTCCTGAGGAGCCAAGGTGCCTGAGTGGGGATTGTCCCTTTCATCCTTGAGTAATCTGATGCTATCTCTGGCTGTGTCTGCCTGGATAATCCTTCCAGACAATGTTTTGCTGGGTCCTTCTATCTACTCAGGATTTTACCTAAAAACAGATGTGTTCTCTTGTATTCCCAAGCCCTCCAACCCATCTTTCTGAAACAGTTCTACTTCTACATGGCTCTACCCAAAAATGAGTGAAAAACACTCCTTTCTCTGAAGCATCAAAAACACTCTGCTTGCCATTAACTTTTCCATATTTCATTCATCTAATTCTGATTCACCAGTTGAGATTACCTTTTTCAAATTTCTCAGAAATCCCTGCTCTGTTTTTTGATCTTTCTCTCAAATATTTTGTCTGTGTCCCTAAGCTTTCAACTTCCCTTGAAGGTTTAGGCTTTTGGATTGGAAAGCCAAAAGATAGCAGTCTTTCTCTGATTGCTGTTCTGTAGATTCTTCTCCTGGGGCAACAAGCACAATAGCAAACATCTGCTTTAAAAGGAAAAGAAAAAGGGGAAACTACCAAGAGAGGAAGAACATATTATTCTGCCACTTCAGCATATGGCTAGACAGTAAATTAAAGTTTTAGAGTTGGGAGGAACATTAGAAGTTTCTAAATTCAACCTCTTTTCCTGTCTTCTCTGTCATATGTTCCTGACAGATGGTCAAACAGACTCCATAATTTCAGTGACAAATAATTCAATTCCTCATAAGAGAGTGCGTTCCTTCAAGAATCATTAGACTTCTTAGAAAGTTCATTCTTATATTGAGTAGGCATCTGTTTCCATTATGGGTAACAGAAGCTGACAGGAATAATATTGGCCTTGGATCTAAACAGCCAGAGATGGTTCAGATAGTCTCTAGAAGCTTCAGTTTCTTTATCTACAAAATGGAGTAGATGATATCTATCTTTCAAAATTATTGGGAAGATTAAGTGAAATAAATATGCATAAATACCTGGTATACTGTTTGTTGTGGTAGATGTTTGCTAAACATTAAATCTGTGCACCTTAAAACATCCAGTAACAGTCCAAACTCATTCATTCATTTACTCATACAATATTGATTGACCATTTATCTTATTCCAAATCCTGGAATAAACCCTGGTAATATAGCAGAGAATAAAACAAATTTATACCTTGGCGTAAGGAAAGATAGTGTATCCAGTATAAACATTGAATTACTAATGTGAGAAGCTCTGTCAAATAAAAATTCTACTTAGTATAAAGAGAGCACATACAACAGGAAACATTAAAAACGTCTGCTTTCAATCTCATACACAGACACAGACGGACAGACAGACAGACAGACATCCACACACACAAAACCATAACGTATTGTCTCCCCTTACAGAGTCTTTTTATATCAAGAATAAACACTCCAAAGTCTTTATCTATTCTTCAGATAGCATGGTTATGTGATGGCTTAATGTTTCCTGTTACAATGTGGATTGTTGAAAAATCCTTTTTTATGTTAACTTTAAACTTTATAAAGAATTTATATTATTTTAAGTTCTTCATGTTATTTCTGTCTCTTTCAACATATACAATAACAACTGCAAGTATGTGTATTCCTTGTATAGTTTGCCCATTCTACGTGCCAATTTTTATTTGCTATTATATTTTCTTCTTCAATGTTGAGAAGGAAAATAAGTTTTAAGAGAAACTATAATTTATTTCCTTTTGGAAACTTATTTTTAAAATTACTTATATCTAGATTGAGTTTCTAAGTTTCTCCTCATCACTAGACCTACTGCTGTTGTGATGTGACAAAAAGTGCTTGGGTATCATCCTTTATAAGGAGACGTCTAAACTAAGTACCTATAGTCTTACACTTACTCTGTCTAGCTGCCCTAGGCTCCTGCTCACAGAACACAGCCCCCAGAGACCAGGTCTCTCCTTCCTCCTTCCACACACTTCAGTATTTAAGCCATCAGTCTGATTTTATCTCACATTGTTTATTTTCTTCTGGTTTTAAGAAGAATTTGCACTTGGAGATTACTTGTACATTTTGCATTTCATGCCTGGAACTGACCCCATCAGAAGCTCCCAAACAATGAATTTGCACTCTTTACCCCATTAATAGACATTTAACAACCAAAGTTGTACTGATATATCAGGTTTTCAAACCTCAGTAGACGATGTGCTTGTTCCCGAAATACTCTTTCCCTTTCTTTGTAAAATAAATCTCCTTGGAGTTCATTGTGCCTTTATGTTAGAAGAGCGCATTTTAAAGAATACTCAGATAATCTTACTTAGCCGAGAATTCCTATCCCCTTATCTGAATTTCCTCCTCTTTATATTTATCTCTTTGACCCTGCAATTCAATAAATTTGAATATTAATTTTGAGATTCAATCATCGAGTCAGATGAGTTTCCCAATAAAGAAATTGACAAAGTCTCAGCTGGACCTGAACGAGCCCTGAGAAAAATTACATTATATCTCAGTTTCCTCAGCTATACCAAGGGAAGTTAACTGGCATTGGACTCCTTGGCCACCGCACTGAAAATAAATAAATAAACGAACAAAATTGCACATGTTAAGGAAAGGAGGTAAGGGGGAAAGAAGACTCCTTCGCCTTACTGTCTTTAAGTTCGGCTCCGTTCTTGACCCACCCCACCCATCTGAATTAGCTTGCTTCAGAAGAGCCAGTGGGACTGCGCACTAATCACAGGGTGTTTCCCAGGGGCTCATGCACCAGTCCCGGAGTTTTTCCCAGCAGGGCTGTGCACCAATCACAGTGCCTCACCCAGAGATGCCATGCACCATCATGAGGTTTCTCCCAACGGGGCCACGCACCAATTACAGGGCTTCTTACAACGGGGCCCCGTGCCCCTGGACCCGTCCTGACTACACACCTTCCCCAGCAGCTACCACGCCAGGGCCAGAGGGTAACAAGGCAGGCACTTGTCCCTGAAAAACGGAAGAAATATCACCCTCCCTCTGTGAATAGATGTGATTGTTCTCACTGTCTCCCTTGAAAGCTTTATTCTCTGAAGGACAAGCTACTATGCTACGGCAGATGTACAATCTGGGAAGTTTTCCAAATTCATCACTGGAAAGCATGGAGTATTCAGCATTAGCGCCTCCGTGGAAGTTTCTGTCTCTGCCTCAGTCAGTCTGGCTGGCAGCACTGAAGAGTAGACGGTTGTCCAGAGGCTGGGTAGGTGAGAGCTGGAGCCCTGTGACAGAGGCACTCCCAGCCAGCTTCTCAGTTTGCAGAGCGGTTAAGGTTTTCTCTGACAGCTGCACACATGCCACATGAGCAAAACGGTCCACTGATGAGGCACCAGCTTGAGTTTTCCTGAATAAGCTAACCTCTGGGAAAGTGTGAAGTCATGAGCTTCACAGCGCAGTATCTACAAGGGAAGGATGCAAGAGCAATTGTCATTCACATTGCTTCCAGCACAGGTGGAAGGAGACATTGCAGATGGTAACTTCCTTACCAATTTCCATTATGTGCCCTGATACTTTAGATCCTGAGCAGAAGCCAAGGAATAAATTATGAAAACAGTGATTTGTTCCCCTAATAAAATGCAGGTGCATATCAGGGCTATAATCCCTGCCGTCTAAAACACGGGATCAAGTTGTCCGACTCTCAGAGGCCATTAAAAACATTTACGTATTTTAGAGTTTTTCACAGTTTCAAGTACGTAGTTCAGTGTTTGTCTTATGAGAAGTTCTTGAAGCTAAGTAGCAGCTGGCCTTCTTTATCTTGCATTACCCATTATCTCCTACATTGTAGAAGTGCTTTCAGCCCTGAAGCAGGTGTTATTATAGAGAGGTGCACTGAAAGAAAGCTTGGAGGATCATAAGTGCCTGTGCTCTAGAAGGTAACCCGAGAAAGAGGAGAGATGTGGGGACATTCCATTGTGTCTGATCGTGACGCTGTTCCAACTGTACGGCTTAGATAACAAGCAGAGCGGGGGATGTTGAGGCTGAGCGCTAGAGTGGCTGCCCTCTGGGTGGACTTGCCTGAGTTAAAGGAAATGGAGGATTCTTGAATATTTTCAAGTAGATTTCCAGTTGTCTCAAGATTCAAGAATTTTTAACATAATTACAATGTTGTTGCTATTGGTTTTTGGATTTTTTTAATCCAAGTGAGAAAAAAATTTGGAATATTTGAGAATGTTAAATTCTAAAATCGTTAATAAGGCATATTAAGTCCTGCATGTTCTGGGTTCTGTCTTCCTCTGTCACCTCATCTCAGGCCACTCTCCTGTACAAAAGGAAAGAAACTACTTTGTTTTAATTTTGTTTCTAACAAGATTTATCAAGGCAGGTTTCATGGAAGTGAGGAGGTATGAGGTGGCACATTGTGTCAGTTAGCTATTTAATGTGGCTGCAAAACAAGCCACATTAAAACATAGTAGCCTAAAGTATCAATAATAGCCATTATTATTGCTCATGAATCTAAGAGCAAGCTAATAGGTCTTCTGGACTCTCTTTAAATTATTCATGTGTCCATGGTCAGCTTCAGGTTAGGCAGGCAGCTTTGCTAATCTTTGAGCATTTTTACATATTTGGAGATAGCACTGCTGTTAGCTGGCCTATAATGATCTTGGCTCTTCTTGGCATAATCTTCCAGCAGGCCATCCTGGGCTTTTTGTCTGGTCATGGCAGGTTCCGAGAGAGAATGCAGGTTCTCAAGGCCACTTGAAGCCTAGTCTTGAGCTGGAAGACTTCACATTGCTCATTTTGTTGGCCAGAGAAAATGAAGAAGCCAGCCCAGATTCAGGAGCCGGAGAAATGCACTCAGTCTCTTGAAGGAAGGATCTTCAAAGTTGTATTGTAAAGGGCATAGATAAGGGTCCATTTTTATAATCAAATTACCACAAACTTCAAAGATAAGTAGAAGCACAATTGGCAAAGATAATGTGTAAATATGTATCCAGGTATAAGAAGCAATTTGAGAAAAGCACAACACAGGTTCTATAAAGGGCAAAGAGAATTGCTGCCAGAACAAATATTTTGCGTGTGCAGACCTAGAAGAACACTCAGGATTTATGAGAAAGAGGACTAGAAATAACACCTGGGAGGACCTTCCATTCCACATTAAAGAATCTATGATCAGTTGAAGCAACCAAGAATTATAGCAGTTCTCTTGTGCAGCATTGATCACTGATCCCCATTTCCTTATTCTGGAAACTGCCCCCTTCTGTGCATTCAATGATAAGTACTCCCTCTTAGTGTACTTATTATTTCTCTAATGTTTATTCTTCACTGTATTAGTTCTCTGTCTCTGTCCTCTGTTAATTTGAGGCCACTCAACTTTCTCTGCTTAGCCTTTTGTTGTTCAAAAATACCTCCTCAACAATTTCATCCACTTCATTAATTTTCACTAATGTCATTTGATGGCTGTCAGATCTATAGCCCTCCCAGATTCTGGAGAGCTGTGATCTTGTTTATATAACTGCATCCTGGACATACATCTGGAGTTCTAACTTAACTTGTTTCAAAGACAATCTCCTTATTTTGCCTTCTGTGCTCGTCATTCTCCTGTGTATTCTCCTAGTTAAAGACCACTGTTATCCATTCAAATACACAAGTCAGGAAGTCAGGAAACACCTGAACATCCTCTCTCTCCCTCATTTCTTACATTGAGTCTGCAGGTCCTGAGTCAGTTATATTTCCTAATATGTTATCAGTATCTGAATGCTCCATTTATGAGCTGTGGCTGTGGCTCATTGGGTGCTTCAAATTGTGTAGGAAGGACAGAGATAATTTGCCTCACTTAATTTTAACTGGAAGATGGTTTTACTGATGTGTTAATGATATCTTGACCAAGTCATATATAAGTAAAAAATTATTTTTTGAAGCATTCCATAATTTGCTTCTAATAACCTAAGATTATACACTTCATTACAAGAGGCAGGTGTGTTATCCTGGAAGACTGGCAAGAGCATGCCTTTCAATGTAACTTTTGACCTTTTTATGCACTAGACCCAGAAATCTTGTTTTCATGTGACTTGCAGTCATATGGTATATAGCATTTCTCCATGGTCAGTGCAAAGGCTTAGCCCATCTACATCTTGGCACAATATGAATTGGGCTCTTCCTCCAAGTCTGACAACAATACACACAATGAACACTGAAATTTCATAAGTTCTGCGCACTACCTTAAGCAAGGGTTATTTAAGCAGCTTTCTAAAAACAAAATCTTATGTGGAACCTCACACATAAAGCAAATAAAAGAAGAGCTTGCTTTGTTAAAGTATGGATAAAAGTACCCAAACTTTGCCCCTGGTCTCCATCCCAATCTTTCTAATCACCTCCTGCAAAGCCCTTGGAGCACTCTAACTAATCTTAAGGCTCTGAAAAATCCAACTAAAAATATCACAAACCTAGGGGAAACATGAGACCAATATACTCTAGGAAAAGAGCAAATGTCATTTATACAGAAGTACCTCATGACTTGAGCTAAATCTGATCAATCCTAGACAACAAAAAAGAAAAAATTGCATTAATCATAAAAGATTGAATTCATATTTTTATTGATATATAATAATCATACATATTTTTGGAGGTACAAGTGATATTTTGATATGTGTATAATATGATCAAATCAGGGTAATTGGAATATCCATTACTTCAAACATTTGCTTTTCTTTGTATTGGGAACATTCCAAATCTTCTAGCTATTTTGAGATATACAACAAATTATTGTTAACTATAGTCTTTCTACTGTAGTATCAACTCCTGGAATTTATTCCTTCTATCTAGCTGTATTTTGGTCCCCATTAACCAAATTCTCTTCATTCACTCTCCCCACTACCCTTCCTAGCCTCTGGTAATTGCAGCACTATTCACAATAGCCAAGATATGGAATCAAGTTGTGCCCATCAATGGATGAATAGACTTTTGAAAATATGGTATATACACATACAATAGGATGTCATTCAGCCACAAAAAAGACTGAAATCTTATGATATGTAGCAACATACATAGAACTAGAGATCATTGTGTTAAGTGAAATAAGCCATTCGTAGAAGACAAATACCACATCTTCTCAGTCATATGTGGGAGCTAAAATAATGGATCATATCAAAGTGGATTCAGAATCTTGACCAGACAAAGAAAGAGAGAGGATGTCTCCCTCAATTCCAGTAGAACCTCCTCTATGTCACAACTCTAGAATGAGGCTTTTTCTCCCCACTCTTCTGTCATTGCTTCCCTTACCTGGACTGCCCTGATCATATCTTACCTAGATTCTTGAACTAAACTACCTGGTTACCCTGCTGTTAGTTCCTGACCCATCCAGCAAATGAGTAGAACACTTTCCAAAGTCATCTCACTAAAACCAAATATTATCTCATAGCTTTTATTATCTGTGAAATATGGAGAAAAGTTCAAATTACACAGCTTTCCCCAGAAAAAAAACCACCCTTGAGGAGTCCCTGACCAAACTCTCTGGTCAATCCTGCCTTTCTTAACTCACGTCCTAAACGCCAGTAATCCGGGAAAAATTAGAGATCTTCAAACTTGCTACATTTTTTATCTCCATATCTCTTTAAATTTTGTTCTTTCTGCTTACAATGAGCTTTTCTCTAGTGTCTACCTAATGCAAGCACATCTATCCCTATGCAGATTTCATATTGTCTTCTCCTCTCTGAAGACTTTTCTAATCCTCTCACCTTAGCCTTGATCCCTCCTTCCTTGCCTTATCATGGCACTTTTTACATGCTCAAAATGTTTCACCAATCATACTGTATTACAATTATTTCATGACATGTCGTTGTGCCAAACTTAATTGCAATTTCTAAAGGTGAAAGGGCCAAGTCTTATTTACTTTCTCATCACCCAAACCTAACACAGTACATGACATCAGGCAATGGTTTAGTGACATTTGATGAATGAATTATGGAAGCAAAGCTTTAAGAAAATAAGTATAGGAACAGCATGGAAAGTGAATCAGAGAGAAATCCATGTGCACGGGATCGGTTAAACGGGTATTGAGATAATCCTGGCTGGTGATAATAATAATGAGGTAAAAATAATAATGAGGCAGAAAATTGTCAATGCCTATGGAGCAAGGAATAATATTGGGTATCTCTGAAAACAGAGTCTGCAATACACAGCAAGAGTTTGAAAGGGCAGAAGGAGTAATTGACAATAAATCCAAAATTGAGGCCAGAGCCAAGAATGAATGATTTTAATAACAAGCCTTGGGAAAGCAGGAGGGAAGCTGAATAACTCAGTTTTGGGAATAATAAACATGGATTCTATGCTGTGCACAATGCTAGCTATTGCTGACATGTTGCTTTTTTGTACTCTCCTCAGTTTTGAAAGCAGAACTCAGGGGAGAGTGAAGGCTCAGAACTGTCAACTGCGTGACATATGTCTAAGAGCACTGAGGGCAGTCATGGTCAAGGCTGTAATCTCTGCCATTTGTTCTTCTCTCACATTGGAGACCATACAATAGTAAAATTTTTTAAATTAAGGGAGTATTTCCTGCACCTTAAAATGAATGGTTCCAAATGAAGGAATTTTTTTAAAGAAACACATATTTTATATATATGAACACACATATAGTACACTTATTTCTGTATATATAAAAACACAAAAATAAATATACAAGTTTTTATATACACAAACATACAATGTTTGTATTGGGAAACTGAGCTTTTGATTTTTAATTTTTAATGGCCTCTGTTAATTTTCACTCAATCAGATATCTAATTTGATCACTGTATTTTCGTGTCTGAAGTACATTTTTCAGGGGAATCTATGTTAACGATACTGAACTGTTCTGTTAAACTTTTAAATTATTGTCAGGATTTTTTCCTTACAGGTCATTCATTGTAATGGAGTAAGAATGAATCTAAATCTGGATTAAAAGATTTTGGTGAATTGGGAGTGTTTTTTCCCCAGACTCAGAATTAATGACTCAATGCTCCCTGAAGATTTCATATCTACAGGCAACATGCACCATCTTGCTGAGTTAAAATCCTAGTAAGGATTGGATTAATTCTCCATTTCTAATGAGAAGAGAATAATACCAACAATGATTCTAATTATATCTCGGACTTGAAGAGTTCATTCCTTCCTAGGAGCTAAAGGAAAGTCTGCATCTGTTACGTAATTTATGCATAAAGACAAAGTCATTTGACAAAGGTTACACTGTATGATTAGAATCCAATGTGATAGAAATTCTGCATTTTTGATTCTACATTTAGTTCTCTTTGCTTTAAGTTCCCACTTTAAAAAAAAAATAAACAATAAATTGTAACGTACAGAACGAATAATTCTAATTTGACGTCAGGAAGATATTTCTGAGAGATATTTGTGAGATTTGAGAGTGTGGATTAGAAGAAGCTGTGAAATTTCTTTTACTAGAAGTGTTCTAACATAAAGCAGATTCATGTATGTCTGAGCTAGTTTGTGGGGATACTATCTGATTGAAGCAGGGTGAAATAAATATTTATCAAGATTTCCTGTAGTCATAGAATTCAATGATTTCTCTTTGATATGCTCTGTTACATTTTTTCCTAATAAGACTCAAAAATACATACATAAATGCAAAATGACACTGTTAAATTGCTTCCTTTTTGCAGGGAATAAAAGGAAGAGACTTGGGCTGAATCTTTTCATGCTTGCCTCTCTACAGTTTATTTTCAAAACTGTAGCCGGCGTAATCCTTTAAAAACACAGGTCAGACCATTGCAGCCCCTGCTCAACACTCTGCATGGCTCCCTATTTCACTTGGAGGAAGAGCCAAGTCCTTTCAACAGCCAACAGAGCCCTACGTGATCTACAGAGCCATCTCTTCCCCACCTCTCCACTACCTTCCTAGCCTCATCCTCTGCCCTACTACTTGCCTACTCTGTTCCAGCCACGCTGGCTGCCTTGTGGTCCCTCTGCTGGGAACACTCCTGCCTCTGGGCCTTTGCATGTGCTGTTTCCTCAGCCTGGGATTCTCTTCCATGAGTTATCCCCATGGCTTTCTGCCTCCCGTTCTTCAAGTTTTTTCTCAAGTGTTACTTTCTCAATGAGACTATCCTCATTACCCCCTAATTAAAATTTAAAACTTCTTCCACCTCCAGTGAATTCTTTTTTTTTACATACTATTTGTTACTTTCTCACATTCTTCATAACTTGCTTACTTATGTTTGTTTTTGTTGTCTCTCCCCTCCCCAACTAGAATCTCCCAACTTCTAGAACATATGCTCTTGATGGGCAAGGATCTTTGTCTATTTTAGTTGATGTTTGTTGATTAATTTCAAAATGGTATCTGTCACATATTAGGTTCTTCATATGTTTTGTACAAATGAACTAATACTCATTAACTAAGATGAGCAATGATTACAAGTGACTAGTAGGTAGCTTTTATTTTGCAAAAGATGTAATTTCTATATAAGCATATTTTATAGTCAGAGGAGTAAAAAGTTGCCATTCCTGAAAAATTACTCGAAGATATGCTCTAGCAAATTGAAAGATAACTCAAAATAAGATGAAAAGGCAAAGTATAAAATAATTAAGGCTGAATATCAATACCAATAAAATATAGAATGAAATCTTGTTTATTTTGTTAACCTTTTTAAATATAATACACATTTCAAAAACAATTATTGAAAGAGAAAACATAATGTAATAAAATAATGTAATCATAAAGTGGATCTAAAAGTAACGGATTAAATCAGTACAAACTGGGAAATAGAAAAAAAGATGTAAGGGACAAAGTAAAAATGGGGAGAATAAGTTCACACTATTTACAAACAGCATCAATGGAATAAGCATTATTTTAGAGTAATGATGCCATGAGAAGAAAATGTTCAAGTACTTTTCTTAAACCTGACTTCCACATAACAGACCTTCAAACACTTAAAGAGAGTTGTCATGTCCCACCCAGTGCTTAGTATGTGTGAAGCATTATAGACTTTGAACTGTCCCACACAGAACAGAAGTTCAAGTTCTGTCATCTGAGTCCCCTACTGAAGCTCCTCCTGCAGACTGGATGCCAGAATTGGACAAAAACTTCAGCTATGGTCCCTGCAACACAAAGGAGAGCACACACACCCTCTCACTTGCTCTAGATATTTTGCTTTTATGAGTCACCTTAAGATCATGTTTTTGAGGCTACGTTAATGACTCTCATGGAGTTCTTACCAAATTTAATTCCTCAGAATTATGCTACATATAGTCTACTGTGTACAACCAAGCATAGGACCTCATTCTTTTCCAACTAAATAACAATTTGATAGATTTTAGCTCGTGGCTACATCATGTCAGTGCAATTTTGATTCAGCGTATTCATGAATCATAAAGTTAATTTCAACTACAAATTTGGGAGAGTATGTTATTTCTTTATTTAAGAAATTTAAGTAATTGGGAAAATGCTGAAAAAGATAATGGAAAGTATGGAACCATGCAACAATCCACTAGAAACCTCCCTTGTGATTGACATCAATGCACTAATAAGCACTATTGAGGTAGCAATTGAGCTACTTAACTGTTTTTGAATTTCGTATTTTTCTGTATTAAGAATAAGAACAATTTAAGATTTTCCCAATTTAAGAACGAGTCCTGGACAATTATTTCTTTAGGTTCTTCATCTGCTAACCCTATCATAGAAATAAATTCGGATATGCTGTTGTCATTAGAAACATGCAGGCTTTCTTGTGACCTTTCTTGGGATATTTACACGTTATCTCTTAATAATTTATTCTAAAATCTCTTTCAAGATTCGTATCAATAGTTTGCATAATTTTTCTTCCTACTTTTTGAAAACTAGGAAATTAATTTGATATAGCTACACAAAAGCTGTTCAAAAAAGGTCAAACAAGTTCAAGGAAATTAGTATGATATGCTGCATTATTATAAAGCACACTGCTAGATTTCTCTGTAATTATACTTTTAATTCTAAATCAATTACTTTGAGAATCTATATTAAACTTTGAATGATGACCAATTAAAAATGTCTTTAAATGGCATTGCCCTTCAAAATGGAATTAGTGCTAATGAAATAAACTGCATTCGATATTGTGAAAATCTGATTAAATGATTTCTTCTGTAGCTAATTGGACAAACTTGCATATTGAATGCTTCTAAATATCTGCTTCTCTTCCACCTACTTTTCTATCATTTGGTAGTGATGAGGAGGGAGAAAAGAAGAGGTCTCTTAGTTGAACTTAAGATCTTCAAAAGCCTTTCCATGGTTTATTCATGCTTGTCCTATCCTTTGGTGTTGTTATAGGAAGATATTTAAACTTACTTGACTGTTATTAACATTCCTGGAGTTATGATTAGTCTTGAACTGTAGCCTGTAGTGGAATTCCACAGAAGGGTAAAGTCATAGTATCTTATGTTATTCAAACTTATCTACTATGCAGAATGAAAAAATAAGTAACCAATGAATTATTACTTAGAATCTGCTGTTTTAAGAACAAGAATGTTAAAGAAAATTTGTATATTTAATTGCTTGGGAGGTCAAGGCAGAAGGATCACTTGAGTTCAAGACCAGCCTGGGCAATGTAATAAGACTCCATCTCTAAAAAATTTCTTTTTAAAATCTAGCTGGATGTGGTAGCACATGCCTGCAGTCCCAGCTACTGGGTAAGCTAAAGTAGGCACTAGAGCCCAGGAGTTCAAGGCTGCAGTGAACTATGATTGCACCACTGCACTCCAGTCTGGGCAATAGAGCAAGACCCTGTCTCGAAAAAAAAATTAGTTGCTTGATGGTGATTTTAAAATTTGAAATGACTTTAGGTAGTTTAGGTTATGTCTCTATGATGTAAAAATGGTCAACTTAGAAAAATGTAAAGAGTAGGAAGAAATCTCTCAGACAATTTTGGAGGTTCAAATGTACTTGACAATTCAGAGAAGTTACACAGGGTAAAATAAAGAGGCAAAGAACCTGAAGACCACGCAGATTCCACATCTTGTGCTTAAACATTACATTGGTGCTTTCGGTCAGGTTGTTACAACTCTCTGAATTGCAATTTCCTTAGCTAAAAAATGGAGAAATAATATTTTCCAGAATTGCCTCACGATAATTTCATTCAAATGTGGAAGTGTCTTATGAACTATGAAATGCACTGCAGACTCCCAGAAATATAATCTCTTTTTCCATTCATCCCCTAATTCAAAAAGTATGGTCAATTTGGCAGACATGTATTATTTAAACCTTGAATCACCTATTAATCATCACCTTTGGCAAATAAAATAGAGATGCAAAAGTAGGTTCTGTATAAAAAGCTTAAATACATGATCTGCAGCAAAGCTGTATTTACTCAGTTAAAAAAAGAGAAATTTATCTTATAAGCCAATTTTAAAATGATAATTAACTGTTTTGTGTTGTCTAGTTAACTGATTCTTCAACAAACATAGTTTGAAGAAGCTAGACCTTCTGTTTTATGCAAAATAAATTATCATCAGACCATATTTTCTAAACTGAAAAATATTGTATTTTTATACTATTGTCTTCCATCCATTTAGTTTATGTACCTTAACTGCTTCATGGTGCTCTTGGCCAGAAACAAATTATTTCTAAATATTATGTTTGCATTTTGATCCTTTATCTTAGCTGTAAAATTATACTTAGCTAGTCTTTTCTCTTATAAACCCATCTGTGGTTGCTGAAAAGTAAATTATTTTGTTGAAGGTCAGCATTAAATCCAGCCAGATTTACCTTTTATTAATCCCTGTTTGTTGCTTAGGGATTTTATCACTGTACTAGAACCACTTTTTGGCCCCAGAATCTTTTCTCTCAATTTAATTCATAATGCCACTGTAATGCAATAGATGTTAGGATTTGGCCATCTGGGCATTTTAAAACATGGCAGCAGACCAGTGGAGTCTCAGTTTGGTGTTGCATCTGATGTTCCCTTCTTACTACACATGACCAGCCATTTGTCAAAAATGCAGAGCCTGTATCCAACAGTTTACTGTGGCCACATGGGCTTTAGTCACGCTTTGTAACTCAATTAGAAAAATCTCAAATTTAGTCATTACAAGTTTTATGGGTTGTGAGAGCACAAGGGGTCCTTAAAATGACCAGACAGCTGAAAGACGTGGCAGGCAGTGAAACACCAAGCAAGGAAGTATCCTCGCAGGCCAGTGACTAACGATCCCTCCTGCGCTCACTTTATGTTGAAATTAAAGTAAAATCCTATTTTCAGTATTGAGTAAATGGGGTCGCTAGAGTGCTATGCAACAGAATTATATGTGAAAAAAATGATGTGAAGGATACAATCACCTCAGCTATTCAAATTAGCTCTTTTCAGAAGGGGTCTCTGGAACCCTGTTTCCATCCTTTGGCAATGAGCCAGAGGGAAAAACAAACATTTCCCAGGCTTCTCTCCCAACTGAGGAGCTGCACATTCTTCACAATCTCAGATTTCACCTCTTATTTGAAGCCTCTCTTGCATGGCCATTTGGAACTGACATTTCTGCTGCAATTCCAAAGCACGAACTCCCAGGGCTGAAGTCCATCTGCGCTCCCCTTAACCCCACATACTCAGAATGCGCAGTGCGGCATCTGTCCACTGGGGGCATCTTTTTCCTCGAATTGCGCTAGGTCTCCCTAGCGGCTAACAGTAGCCACCTGCGCTTGTGTGCGCGTTATGTATCGTTTCCATCCTTCGTGGCTTGATTTAGTTCTTTATACTCTCGTCTTCATATCTGGATTATAGATCGTTCCCACAGTGTCTTCACACTTGACCTGCAACCAAAGGATGTTCAAAGTCGGGTAAATATATAGTATCAAATAAATTTCTGTAATTCTCAATTCTTCTACAGAGGCATATGCTCATTCGAAGAATTTGAGTATGTCAGCTGTGTATTATATTTGACATAAATATACAACTTCTAAACCAATATTTTTGGTATCATTCCACTCAGAAAGTATCCAGTTTAAGACAGGAGAATACACAATTTTAATGTTTAAAAAACTGAGATGGTGTCAAAGGCATTGGGAAAATATTTTAATATGGAGATTATGGACATTACAGAAGCATATGTTTGGTTACTACAATCTTGAAAGTTAGATTCTTATCTACGTTAGATTCTTATGCACATATTATAGAAAGACAAAATTTCTGTGGAAAATTTGTTTCCTGATCAAATTAATAATTATTGTACTTGTATTACCAAGCATAAATACCAGTGACTAAAGTAAACATCATTTATGTGGTTTTCTAGATGGTTTAAAATTTGAAATTTAGAGGCTGGAGACTAGCACTACATTTTAACCACTCTTGTAAATTATGTCACCAACATGCTATCCTTACTCACAGATCTATTTTTGAAAAATTCTAGATGGCTTGATTTTAATTGTATCTCAAATAGTTCTGTTGTTGTAGAACCTACTTAGAAACATTTAAGGTTTATTTTCCAGAACTTTGTTCTAGGAAACTTTGTTTGGTTTCACTTGGATTCCTAGATTAAATTTAAGATTCCTTCTGTAGAAATATTATGACCACATATACAACATGTCAATGTAAATGTCAATGAAGCCATATAATAATAGAAGGATTAAAAATAAAACCCACAGGGAATTATGCTGCACTGAATCAAATTGTCAGCATTAATGATTGCCTCCATTTACACCCATATGTCATTCCTTTCATTCTGTAGCATCATGGGAATGAGCACTATTAGAGTAATATATTCCAAAAGAGCCCATTATGGGCGGGGGTTGGGAAAGAGAAATATTATTCCATATCATTACTAATAAATTTAATTACCTCTACCCTGCTAGCAGTACATACATTCGTTACTTTAATATATTAAAAATATATTACCTAAAGCCACAGTTAACTAAGTAATAGCACTGCTTAATCTTACAATATTCACTGTTTTTGGTCATCTTTCACTAGATATTCTCTGAAGCAAATTCTCATTTTTGTTTTAACAATATTATTATCTAATTTAGATTTTTCAGATCAACAGAACATTTTAGCAAGATAATTATTAAAGGTAGGCTTCTACATATTTTCCTGTATATACCATTAAATTATTCCGCAACTCCCCACAAATTGCCTAAAAAAATCTCAAAACATTTAGATATATCAGCTATTTAACCAATTTTGTTCCAATTTAATTACTAATTACTTAGAAATTAATTGCCAATTTCATTTCTTGAGAAGTCCCTCCTAAAATCTTTTGTGGTAATGCAATCTGGATTTGTTAAACTGTGTGTCCAGCTCTCATTCAGAGATCTCCCTGTGGAAACATCCTGGGGATTTCCTGTCTCCCTCTTGCTTGGTTTTCTCTCTCATTTAGTGGTGCACATCTTAGTGTGCACAGGAAGTACATTTGTTGAGACTTTTATGTTTAATGTATTTTTATTTAAGCTACGCACTTGATCTATTATTTGTCTAGGTGTAAAATGCTGGGCATAACATCATTTTTTCATTATATTCTTTCCATATTCTTTAGCACCCAGTATCACTGGTAAGAAAGTCAAAGCCAATTTATATCCTAATCTTTTGTTTATGACTGTTACCCTACCCTGAAGCTTGTAGCATTTGCTTTCTGTTCATATACTCTAAAATTTCTGGATGACTTGATTGGATATTGGTCTATTTCCATCCACTGTGCTGGTTACTCCATAGACTCTTTCAATATGTCAACTTATGATAATTGATTTGAGAAATGGTCTCAAAATATTTTATTGCTCATTCAGTTCCCTTCCTCTGTTTCAGGAACATCCATATTTGGTTACCCATCTTCCTTGGTTGAATGTTTAATTTTCTTATCTTTTCTTTCTTATTTTCATCTTTTAAAATAATGTATCTTCTAGAAGATTTTTTAACTGTATTTTCTAAACTTTCTAAATGAGATTTTAGTTTACATTACAATATGTTTCATACCTAAAAGATCATTTTTTTCTGCCTAAATTTTCCCTTTTTATAGTATTTTAATCCTGCTCCGTAGTTATAATATTTTATCTTGGCTTTCTGCAGATATGAACAATAGTCCTTTTTTCTGGAGAAGGAGAGCTATCTTCATCATTAGGGTGTCTGTTTCTTTCAAGTAATTCAGTTTCTTCCTGTTTGTTTTGGTCTCTGTTCCCCATTTTAGTGGCTTTACTCAAGTGTCTAACAATTCTTAGTTGTAGGCTCATATGTAAAAGTTGGGATACGAATTGCTCAAAAGCTCTTAACACATGCTGTGAGTCTTATTGCCAATCTCCTTCATAGTAAGATGACAGATTTGGTTTGGCTCTCCAGCTGGTCAGATATCCCAAAGAGAGTCTTCCAGATTTCCACCTGGAGCAAAAGCCAGGATTCCTCCTTGCAAGCTTATAAACTTTTCTTGAAACTCTTATTTACATTTCAATGACTTTTGAGGAAAGAACCAGAGCATATTTGTCCAACCACCATCTTGGCCAAGAATTCCCTTTTCTTTTTTGATAGTGTTGGCAGCTAGAGCATAACTTGCAAAATTATGTAATAACTAAATAATTGTTGAGTGAATAAATGATTAATAGAAGGAATCTAAGAAGTTAAACAGGATTATCCTTACTACTTATTTGTGTTTTCTTTAGGAAGAGTTTTACTTTAAATCCAACGCCAAAGTGTCTGAAAGTCCTTAAGAACTTATTGAATGGCTCATTTGTTGCTGAGAACAATGATTTGGTCAAATGGAATGAAAGGCTTTAAGAATCTCCCATTTTTTTGCTGGCAATACTTGGCACAACTCAGAACCATAAAATGTCTTTTTTTATAAAAGTTGATAGTACTGAAGGTATGTCATACTTGATATGGATATGAATGTTCTAAAAAGTTGCATAAATATGAGATTATGAACAATTTCTCTTTCACTTTATACTACTTTATTATTTTTCAACTAAATTATCACTAAGAATTTCAGAGTCTAGTCTTTCATATTTTGAGGAACTGAGAGAGTTTAATGAGGAGAAGACCAACTGAACAGAGACCCTGAATTATAGTTTGATTCGAGGGATTATGAGAGCCCTTTAGAGACAACATTGGATCTAGCAATTGGCACAGTCTGGGGAAGCGGGGCTCTTTACAGGCAAGACATCTCATGCTGGACATTTAGCCAGTCCTCTCTGGAAATTCATGACTTTTTTTGGAAACTTTTCTTAAATTATTTGTTGATAATCTTTTCCCTTCCATATTTTGTGTCCTTTGCCTTTTGATGGGAATTTATATCACTTAAACATTGGGTATTCTGGACTGTTCTTCTATTTCTTGACTTTTCTACTTTCTATTTTTAATTTTTTTACTCTACCTTCAGAGATGTTTCTTAAAATTTTGTCTTCTAATCTTTCTATTGAATTTTTTGCTTGTGCACTTATGTTTCTGATATTGAATATATTTTGTTGTTGTTTGAGTTTTCTGCATTAAAGCAACCTGTTTATGGTTTCTGCATATTACAAATAGCTTTGTTTGATTTTTCTCCCTGCATAGTGTTTCCTCCAAGTTGCTTTAGATATTTTGTTGTTTGTTTGTTTTGATCTTTATGTCAAGAGCCTTTCCACAGGTTTTTCTCATCTTTGACTTTCTATGCATTCCTGTAAGTAAGGGATTTAAAGCCTGATTGCTCCTGATAAACACATGATGGGACTTCTCCACTCTGAGCTACATTGTAAGTTGACCTGTGTGAGTATTTTATTCGGGAATCCCAATAGTTTTTGTCTTTATCTTTTCTGCTGTGGAGTGGATCAAATTACCCAGGAAAGACTTTTAATTTCTATCTACAGGAAGGGAGCTAAGAAGTCAGCTCCAAGTAGAAGAAAGAGCTGGGGGTGTTTGCATTCAGTATTCAGTATGCATCTGATGATGAATCCCCATGTTGTCAGTATGGTACATACACACAACTGTGTGTAGCATTCCCCAGCTGAAGATCTTATTTTCCCTTTCTAGTGAATACATCTCCAGATTTTTAGGGGAGGAGGGACATGCAGCAGTGAAACATCAGATATATATTTGGTTCTCAGACATATTCTACCTAAGCTGCCAGAGTTCAGAACCACTCCCTTCGTCTTCATTCTAAAAGTAATGGATACTTTCAATGATTCTGCAAGTGTAAACTGGGTTTGTCCTTACCCTTCCCTACTGATGGCAGTTCCCATTCATTCGTTTATAGCTTCCAAAACTATGCCCTTTACCGCTCCTGATTTCCCCATCCTTGTGATTTATATTTTTAAGAATATACACCCCTTTGCTATAATTTTTGTAAGTATGTCCCAGTAATCTATCTTAATGAAAGACTAAAATGGCATGGTTTTAATATTTATTTATTTATTATTTTTATTTTTCCATAAGTTATTGAGATACAGGTGGTATTTGGTTATATGAGTAAGTTCTTTAGTGGTGATTTGTGAGATTTTAGTGCACTCGTCACCCAAGCAGTATATGCTGCACTATATTTGTAGTCTTTCATCCCTTGCTCCCCTCCCACTCTTCCTCCCAAGTCCCCAAAGTTCATTGTATCGTTCTTATGCCTTTGCATCCCCATAGTTTAGCTCCCACATATCAGTGAGAATGTACGACATTTGATTGTCCATTCCTGAGTTACTTCACTTAGAATAATAGTCTCCAATCTCATCCAGGTCACTGCAAATGCTGTTAATTCATCCCTTTTATGGCTGCATAGTATTCCGTCATACATACACACACACACACACACACACACACACACATATATATATAAAACACAGTCTCCTTATCCACTCATTGATTGATGAGCATTTGGGTTGGATCCACAATTTTGCAATTGTGAATTGTGCTGCTGTAAACATGTGTGTGCAAGTACCTTTCTCGAATAATGACTTCTTTTCCTCTGGGTACATACCCAGTAGTGGGATTGTTGAATAAAATGGTAGTTCTACTTTTAGTTATTTAAGGAATCTCCACACTGTTTTCCATAGAGGCTGTACTAGTTTACATTCCCACCATCAGTGTAGCAGTGTTTCCTGTTTGCCGCACTCACACCAACATCTACTGTTTTTTGATTTTTTGATTATGGCCATTCTTGCAGGAGTAAGGTGGTATCACATTGTGGTTTTGATTTGCATTTCCTGATCATTAGTGATGTTGAGCATTTTTTCATATGTTTGTTGGCCACTTGTGTATCTTTTGAGAATTGTCTATCCATGTCCTTAGCCCACTTTTTGATAGGATTCTTTGTTTTTTTCCTACTGATTTGTTTGAGTTTGTTGTAGATTCTGGATATTGGTCCTTTCTCAGATGTATAGATTGAGAAGATTTTCTCCCACTCTTTGGGTTTTCTATTTACTCTGAACCAACTGTTCCTTTTGCTATGCAAAAGCTCTTTAGTTTAATTAAGTCCCAGCTATTTATCTTTGTTTTCAATGCATTTGCTTTTGGGTCCTCCATCATGAAATCCTCGCCGAAGCCAATGTCTAGAAAAATTTTTCCAATCTTATCTCCTAGAATTTTTATAGTTTCAGGTCTTAGGTTTAAGTCCTTAATCCAGCTTGAGTTGATTTTTGTATAAGCTGAGAAATGAGGATTAAGTTTTATTTGCCTACATGTGGCTAGCCAATTATCTGAGCACCATTTGTTGAAAAGGGTGTCCTTTCCCCACTTTATGTTTTTGTTTGTTTTGTCAAAGACCAGTTGGCTGTACGTATTTGGGTTTATTTATGGGTTCTCTATTCTGTTCCATTGGTCTATGTGCCTATTTTTATATTGGTACCACACTGTTTTGTTAACTATGGCCTTACAGTATAGTTTGAAATCAGGTAGTGTGATGCCTCCAGATTTGTTCTCTTTGCTTAGTCTTGCTTTGGCTATGCAGGCTCTTTTTTGGTTCCATATGAAGTTTAGAACTGTTTTATCTAATTCTGTGAGGAATGATGTGGTATTCTGATGGGAATTGCATTGAATTTGTATATTGCTTTTGTCAGTATGGCCACTTTCACAGTATTGATTCTACCCTTCCATGAGCATGGGATGTGTTTCCATTTGTTTATGTTGTCTATGATTTCTTTCAGCAGGGTTTTGTAGTTTTCCTCATAGAAGTCCTTTGACCTCTTGGTTAGGTATATTCCTAATTATTTTAATTTTTTTGCAGCTATTGTAAAAGGGTTGACTTCTTGATTTGAGTCTCAGTTGGTCACTATTGATGTATAGAAGAGCTACTGATTTGTGTACATGAATCTTGTATCCAGAAACTATGCTGAGTTCTTTTATCAGTTCTAGGAGCTTGCTGGAGGAGTCCTTAGGGTTTTCAAGGTAAATGATCATATCCTCAGCAAACAATGACAGTTTGACTTCCTCTTTACCAATTTGGATGCCTTTTATTTCTTTCTCTTCTCTGATTGCTCTGGCTAGGACTTCCAGTACTATGTTGAAGAGGAGTGGTGAGAGTGGACATCCTTGTCTTGTTCCAGTTGCCAGAGGGAATGCTTTCAACTTTTTCCCATTCAGTATTGTGCTGGCTGTGGGTTTGCCATAGATGGCTTTTATTACATTAAGGTATGTCCCTTGTATGCAGATTTTGATGAGAGTTATAATCATAAAGGGATGCTGAATTATGTCAAATGCTTTTTCTGCATCTATTGAGATGATCACCTGATTTTTATTTTTAATTCTGTTTACATGGTGTATCATATTTATCAACTTGCATGTGTTAAACGATCCCTGCATCCCTGGTGTGAAACCACTTGATCATGGTGGATTATTTTTTTGATATGTTGTTGGAATCATTTAGCTAGTATTTTATTAAGGATTTTAGCATCATGTTCATCAAGGATATCAATCTGTAGTTTTCTTTTCTGGCTATGTCCTTTCCTAGATTCAGTATAAGGGTGATGCTGGCTTCATAGAATGAATTAGGCAGGATTCCTTCTTTCTCCATCTTGTGGAATAGTGTCAAAAGGATTGGTACCAATTCTTCTTTGAATGTCTGGTAGAATTCAGCTGTGAATCCATCTGGTCCTGGACTTTCCTTTGCTGGTAATTTTTAAATTACCATTTCAATCTTGCTGCTTGTTATTTGTCTGTTCAGGGTATCCAGTTCTTCCTGATTTAAGCTAGGAGGGTTGTGTTTTTCCAGGAATTTATCCATCTCTTCTATGTTTTCTAGTTTACGTGTGTAAAGGTGTTCATAGTAGCCTTGAATTACCTTTTGTATTTCAGTGGTGTCAGTTGTAATATCCACTCTTTTGTTTCTTAGTAAGGTTATTTGGATTTTCTCTCTTCTTTTCTTGGTTTACCTTGTTAATGGTCTCTCAATTTTATTTATCCTTTCAAAGAACCAACATTTTGTTTCATTTATCTTTTGTATTTATTTTTTGTTTCAATTTCATTTAGTTCTGCTCTGATCTTTGTTATTTCCTTTCTTCTGCTGGGTTTGGATTTGGCTTGTTCTTGTTTCTCTAGTTCCTTGATTTGTGACCTTGGAATGTTAGTTTGTGCTCTTTCATTCTTTTTGATGTAGGCATTTAGGGCTATGAACTTTCCTCTTAGCACTGCCTTTGCTGTATTCCAGAGTTTTTGATAGGTTGTGTCATTGTTGTTGTTCAGTTGGAAGAATTTTTACATTTCTATCTTGATTTTGTTTTTGACCCAAAGCTCATTCAGGATCAAGTTACTAAATTTCCATGTATTTGTGTTGTTTTGAAGGTTCCTTTTAGAGTTGATTTCCAGTTTCATTCCACTGTGGTCTGAGAGAGTGCTTGTTATAATTTCCATTTTCTTAAATTTATTGAAGCTCATTTTATGGCCTATGATATGGTCTGTCTTGGAGATTGTTCCATGTGCTATTGAATGGAATGTGTATTCTGTGGTTGTTGGATGGAATCTTCTGTATATATCTGTTAAGTCCATTTGTTCCAAGGTATAGTTTAAATCATTATTTCTTTGTTGACTGTCTGTCTTGATGACCTGTCTAGTGCTGTCATGGAATATGGAAATCCTCCACTATTATTCGTTGCTGTCTATCTCATTTCTTAGGTCTATTAGTAATTGTTTTACAAATTTGGGAGCTCCAGTGTTAGTTGCATATATGTTTAGGGTTTTGATATTTTCCTGTTGGACAAGGCCTTTTACCATTATATAATGTCCCTCTTTGTCTCTTTTAACCACTATTGCTTTAAAGTTTGTTTTACCTAATATAAGAATAGCTACCCCTGCTCGCTTTTAGTGTCCATTTGCATGAAATGCGTTTTTCTACCCCTTTATTTTAAGTTTATGTGAGTCCTTATGTGTTACTTGAGTCTCCCTAAGGCACCAGATAGTTGATTGGTGAGTTCTTATCCATTCTGTGGTTCTATATCTTTTAAGAGGAGCATTTAGGACATTTACATTCAATGTTAGTATTAAAGTATGAGGTACTGTTGTATTCATCATGCTCTTCATTGCCTGTGTACTTTGTTTCTTTTTGTTTTTAACTTGTATTTTTGTTTGATAGGTCCTGTGTGATTTATGCTTTAAAGAGGTTCTGTTTTGATGTGTTTCCTAGATTTGTTTCAAGATCTGTTCCTTTCAGCAGTTCTTGTAGTGGTGGCTTGGTAATCGTAAATTCTTTCAGCATTTGTTTGTTTGGAAAGACTGTATCTTTCCTTCATATAGGATGCTTAGTTTTGCTGGATAAAAAATTCTTGGCTGATAATTGTTTTGTTTGAGAAGGCTGAAGACAGGCCCCCGACCTCTTCTAGCTTGTAGGGTTCCTGCCAAGAAATCTGCAGTTAATCTGATAGGTTTTCCTTTATAGGTTACCTGGTGCTTGTGTCTCACAGCTGTTAAGATTCTTTCTTTCATCTCAACTTTGGATAACCTGATGACAATGTGCTAGGCAAAGATCTTTTTGCAATGAATTTCCTAATTGTTTTTTGTGCTTTTTGTATTTGGATGTCTAGGTCTCTAGAAAGGCCAGGGAGGTTTTCCTCACTTATTCCCCCGAATATGTTTTCCACACTTTTAGAATTCTCTTTTTCCTCAGGAACACCGATTATTCTTAGGTTTGGTCATTTAACATAATCCCAGACTTCTTGGAGGCTTTGTTCATATATTCTTATTTTTCTTTCTTTGTCTTTGTTGGATTGGGTTAATTGGAAGACCTTGTCTTTGAGCTCTGAATTTCTTTCTTCTATTTGTTCAATTCTATTGCTGAGACTTTCTAGAGCATTTTGCAATTCTAAAAGTGCATCCAAAGTTTCCTGAATTATTTATCGTTTTACTTTAAGCTATCTATTTCTTTGAATATTTCTCCCTTCACTTCTTGTATCATTTTTTGGATTTCCTTGCATTGGACTTCACCTTTCTCTGGTCCCTCCCTGATTAGCTTAATAACTAACCTCCTGAATTCTTTTTCAGGTAAATCATGAATTTCTTCTTGGTTTGGATCCATTGCTGGTGAACTAGTGTGATTTTTTGGGAGTGTTGAATAGCCTTGTTTTTCATATTACCAGGGTTGGTTTTCTGGTCCCTTCTCATTTGGGTAGCCTCTGTAAGAGGGAAGGTCTAGGGCTGAAGGCTGTTGTTCAGATTATTTTGTCCCATGGGGTGTTCCCTTGATGAAGTACTCTTTCTCTTTTCCTATGGATGTGGCTTCCTGTGAGCTGAAATGCAGTGATTGTTGTCTCTCTTCTGGGCCTAGCTACCCAGTAAGTCTACCCAGCTCTGGGCTGGTACTGGGGGTTGTCTGCACAAAGTCCTGTGATGTGAACCGTCTATGGGTCTCTGGGCCATGGATACCAGTGCTTGTTCTGGCAGAGGTGGTGGGAGGTTCAGTGGACTCTGCAAGGGTTCTTAGTTTTGGTGGTTTAATGCTCTATTTTTGTGCTGGTTGGCCTACTACCAGGAGGTGGCACTTTCCAGAGAATATTAGCTACGGTAGTATGGGTAGGAACTGGCAGTGGGCAGGGCCCTAGAACTCCCAAGATTATATGCCCTTTGCCTTCTGCTACCAGAGGGGTAGGGAAGGACCATCAGGTGGGGGTGGGGGTAGGTGTGTCTGAGTTCAGACTGTCCTTGGGCAGGTCTTGCTATGGCTGCTGTGGAGGATGGGGGTAAGATTCACAGGTCACTGAAGTTGTGTACCTAGGAGGATTATGGCTGCCTCTGCTGAGTCGTGCAGGTTATCAGGGAAGTGGGGGAAAGCCAGCAATCACAGGCCTCACCCAGCTCCCACACAAACCAAAGAGCTGAGACCAGCTCACTCCCAGCATGCACCACCCTGCCAACAGCCCTGAGTCTGTTTCCAGGCAGAGGGCTTGAAAACTTTCCCCAGACTACCCGCCTCTCAGCCTTGAAAGAAAAGGGCTTGGTTCTTCCCCAGCCTGTGGAGTCTGCACACTGGATTTGTGCCCTCCCCTGAGTTCTGGCCAGGAGCTTTCTCACCCCATTCAAATTATTACAAAGCTCAACTAGAGATTTCCTTCTCCCTGTGGGATTTTACTCCCTGCTTCCCTGGCCACCCTCCTGATGGATCCCTGTGGTGCCAGGCGGGAATGGCCTGCTAGGGGACCCAGCCAGTTCCCAGGGCCTTTCTGCTGCTCCCTCTACCACTGTATTTCACTTGGCTCCCTAAACTGACTCAGCTCCAAGTAAAGTCGGAAACTTCTCCCACAAACAGACCTTCACCTTCTCCAGTGGGAGTGTGTGTTCGGTAGAGGAGAGTTTCCCTTTCCTGTCTCCAGAGTGGAGGCACTCACAGTATTTGGGGTGTCTCCTGGGTCCTGCAGGAGCAGTCTGCTTCCTTCAGAGGGTCTATGGGTCCTTTTGGGATTGCTTGCACCTGAGGTCTGAGTAAGGAGCAGGGAGACTTTGGGTGGTGCAGGGCTCCCACCAGGGCTCACACACACTTGAGGTCTGCTGTCAGCTTCTTGGTTTTTATTTTTGACTCTCATAGCATATGACAAAAGCTTGCACATAGTAGACACTTACCTGATATTTGTAGGATTGAATAAATGAATATTTTAAGCACATCCAAAACGTAGAACTACAGCATTTGCACATGCTACAGATTTATGCCTTTAACAAATTAATAAAATTAAATGTCTCTTTCCTCCTCCAGTAATGCAACATGTAGATAACTTCATCAGTTTAAAAACTCTATATTGCAAAAAGTTAACAATAATTGGAGTGAGCATTTTATCTATCCCTGTGTTCTTATCTATCCAACAGACACTTACTGAGCAACCAAAATGTCACTAATAAACACCAAGATTAATGTTTGTGTTTTGTTATACAACATGTCTATTATAAACTGGACATCATTCAATTAGTAAAAATGTCTCTTCAATACATTTTTATATATTGAGACTTGTTATTTCTCAAATCAAGAACAGATTGAAGTAAACATTTCTATGGTTTATGTGTCACTAAATACAACTTTGATATATAGACTCTCACATTCTATTACTAAATTTAATAATGCAAATGGAGTTTTAGTTTATTGCTTCTGTATAAATTTCATTAGGTTTCTGAGGAAGCTATAAAGTTAATTGTAATGTATTTGGAATTTGGTTAGAAACACGTTGCTTTTATTAATAGTTTTTTCAACCAGAATTATATAAAACCACTAGATTGTGATAGATCAGATTCAATTTATCCAGATAGTATAATATGTCCTTAAGGATGTAACATTAGAGATTTAGTTTTTGTATTGGATGTTTGATCAATAAAAGTTTATGGATCAGCAGGCAATATAATTTGCCATACCTCTCCATTTTTCATTTCAGAAATAAACCAATTGCTTGTACAAGAGTATGACTTTTTTATGTTACAGTTTCACAGACTGTAACTGGTTCTGATTTATTTTAAAACATATAAGGTTTATATTCAGATAAGTTTATTGAAGTGTAAATCTTTAAATAAATGATGACAGCATTATTTTTAATGTATATGATATTTTTAAAAAGTAAAATAACATACTAGGGTACCTAACTCAAAAATAGAGGGGACTTCATTGAAATAAAAAAGAAAAAAAATACAGGAGACTGCTTTTCTTAGCTATAAATCTTTGTATTTATTTGATCTTTTATATGATATGTATGTTATTTATTAAAATTAAAAGTTAATAGGAAATAAAGTAGCTAATACCTATTGAGCACTTTCTAAAAGCCAGAAAACCTGCTAAACACTTTATATGGGTTGTTCCATTTAATCCTCAAAATAGCCGTATACATTATTGTTCTTCACATTTTATAGGTTATAAAAATACCAAGGCTTAATATAAAAAATAAAAGAATAAGATAATCATGTTAACAATAGTTAATATTTAATGAATACAGGCTATGTTTAGGGCACTGTTCTAAGTGTTTCACGTGTATTATTCTATTTGAGCCTCACTACAAGTATGAAATAGGTGCTATTTTTCTTTTTTTACGAATGATCCAAAAATCACAAGGCCAAAATTCAAACACAAACACCTGCATTCACAGCTTGTGCTAAAATATGATGCTTGGATCACTTGCAAAACTTTATGCTACAAGTATCAGAAACTCTGACACAAAATGCCTCCAACATTAAGGTCGTTAACAGTGCTGTTTGTTTAGTTAATTTTTGCACTGCTATAAAGACCTGAGACTGTGTAATTTTTAAAGAAAAGAGGTTGAATTAGCTCACAGTTCTGCAGGCTGTACAGATAGCATGGGTGGGGAGGCCTCAGGAGACTTTCAATCATGGTGAAAGGTAATGGGGAAGCAGGTACATTATCAAATGGCAGCAGAGGAGAGAGACAGAAGTAGGAGGTGCTACACATTTTTAAACAACCAAATCTCATGAGAACTTACTATCACAAGAACAGCAAGAGGGAAGTCCGCCCCCATGATCCAGTTACCTCCCATGAAGACCCTCCTCCGACACTGGAGATTACAGTTCAACATGAGATTTGGGTGGGGACACAATTGAAACCATATCAAGGGCACATCATAAAGTCCAGAAGTAGGGCCAGTGTCCAGGTTGACTAATGTGATAATGTTATAAAAAACCCAGGTTCTTCCCACGTCTCTGTTTTACCATATCAGTTTAGCTTCTCTGCTCCTTGTGGGCTATCAATTAAAGCAAGCTATTTAAACTTATTGACCCTAAATATATGCAAATGTAACTGAGAATGACAGCCTTTCAGTGTTGGTGAAGGACTGGAAACAGGAAGACTGCATCATTTCCAAGCTTCATATCCCAGTACCTCAGTTTCCTCATCTGCAAGGTCAGCATAATGATATTATCTACCCCGTGGGTGTTGTGAGGATTAAGTTGAGATACATAAAGTGCTAAAAACTGTGTCTGTCACACCGTAAGTGCTACAAATACATTAGTTGTTGTTGTCATTGTTACGTTATTGTGACAATGTCAAGAAGAAATGATGGCATTGCCTTAGATGTGGATTTAATTAAATTGCTGCCTGGTGGGAGCTGGATTTCAAGCCAATTCCTGAAGAAGTCACCTAATGGGATAATAAGTTTACCCTTAGACCAACAGTTGGGACACTCTGGAGCTGAGGGTAGAGTCACCTTTTCTGAGGCACGAGGCCATGCAGGGATGGGGCATAAAAGGAGCAGGGTTGCAACAACCTTTCCTTTCTGCTATGAAGATGTCATAAAGGCACTTAGCACAAGGGTGTTTAGAGAACAGGGAGCAAGGCAGCATTCTTGGAGCAAGTTTGCCTTCCATCCCTGCCATGGAACTGCTATTTGCTTGAAACACTTATTCCTCATTTAAAAAATGGAACATCACTCAGGGTTGTTTTGACTGAATGAGTGTAGATCCTGTTTCTCCTTTTCTACTTCCATGGTGTCCCTCCTGTAGCTGCACAGTCAATGAACCTCCCAATAAGAAGACACCCCTTTCCACAGCCCTTTTTGGTCAATGATACACAAGACACCATGCTTTCCTGCCAGGCCCTACAAACAAGTGAAAATGATAATACATGTCATCCTGACTTTAGAGAATGGTTTTAAGAATCAAATATGGTAATATATGTGAATAAATGTTCTTTAAACCTGTAAGACTGTATATAGCAGTGAAGGATAGGGGTTAATTTACACCTACAAGATTTCTGATCTATCTGCTAGGGTGCTTCATTAGCCATTTCTGATAATGGATTCATGACAGTTGTACATTAGAAGCTATGTGGATCATTAACCCATTACACTGACATCTTAGTTATAAAAGTGAGCAACTGTATAGAACACATATTAGCGAGAACATTAACGAAATGATCAGAATTTGATGTTTCCTAATGGGCCATTATATCCTTTTTGTTCTTTATTTTTAAAGTAGGTTAAAAAATACATGAATCTGTGGCAGAGAGATTAATATCATTCTAAAGAGATGGCATCAGAACATTAATAGATATACAGAGTTGCTCCCTTTGACCTGGAAACTGGAATTCTGAGAAGAAAAAAAAAACAAAACAAAACTTAGAGAATAACAGCTGTCAGGAATTATCTCTTAAGAAATCCAAACTGCCAGCCATGGTAGCTCACATCTATAATCCCAGCACTTATGAGATGATGTGGGAGGATCACTTGAGGCCAGGAGTTCAAGACTAACCTGAGCAACATAGCAAGACCCTGTATCTTTAAAAAAAATAAAACCCAACCAAAATTTACCTAAACATTAACATTTGTTACTGAAGATGTGCCTGATATCCTAAATTACCAAAGCAGCTACATCAATGGCTGAATTATCATAGTTTCAATTCTACCTTAAAAATTACTATGTGAAAGGGCTTTTGATCAAGAAGTACCATCAATGTTATAGCAAACAAGGGCTTGACTAGAGCTGAAAAGAGTTTCATACCCAGAATGTAGAGTGTGAAGAGGTCACAATTCAGTAAGTAATCATGTGGCTTGTATTGCTGAATAGCCACAGTTATTTATAGAAAGAATATTCATTTTCTATTTAAAGTATTCTTTAATATTTTGGAACTACTTCACTCATTTTCCTACAAGTATCAGGATATTAACTGTAACACATTAAGCTTCTCAAATTTGGAAGGTGACTTTTTTTATGTCTGCCTATGCTTTATGCGTTGCTTTCATCAATTAGTGACTTCTGCCTATAAGACTGGTATTGTAACACAGGAGACTTTGAATAAAATCCAAGTTGTGTGTCTTATTGTGTTTTATATGCTTTATTGTAATTAAGGGTTTTTTTTTTTTTTTACGGTAGCAAGTAGTGAATAATCATTATCCAGCTAATTTGATCAAGTGCTAATTTTGAATTCTAAATTGGTCAAATTAATGTTTAAAAGTGTCCAGTATGAATATAAGCAGTTATTGAGATTCTTATTAAACAAGTATTTAGTTTTATTATTTGTTATGTATGTCTGTTTCAGTATGACTATAGAAAATAAACCTTATGAATAGATTTTTGAATCTTTTTAATTTACTAGACAATAATTCCCAAAAAATCTTTGTGATGGTGAATCAGATGGCAAAAATTATAGGTGTAAGAATAAAGTATGTGGCTTTTTGAGAACATGACTGCCTTTAGGTTATTTCTTAGCGTCCTTAACCATAGGTAAATTACTTAGTTAGTATGGTGTATTAGTCCGTTCTCACACTGCTGATAAAGACATACCTGAGACTGGGCAATTACAAAAGAAAGAGGTTTAATTGGACTTACAGTTCCACATGGCTGGGGAAATTCTCACAATCATGGTGGAGAGTGAAAGGCACTTCTTACATGGTGGTGGCAAGAGAGAATGAGGAAGCAGAAGTGGAAACCCCTGATAAACCTGTCAGATCTCATGAGATTTATTCACCATCACAAGAGTAGCATGGGAAAGACAAGCCCCCACGATTCAATTACCTCCCACTGTGTCCCTCCCACAACACGTGGGAATGCTGGGAGATACAATTCAAGTTGAGATTTGGGTGGGGGCACAGCCAAACCATATCATATGGCATACTACTTGTAAAACAACCTCATCAATAAAGGGTGTGATAAACAGAAGAATTATTTATTATATAACTGTGAAGTTAACTGTACATATTTAACACTATGTAATTCCCCAGTACTTTGTTTCCAGAATCACATCTAAGGGACACCAGGTTAATTGACTAAATTCCAAGAAATACAGTCAAATCATTATTTGTTGATGAGTTTTTAAAATACATTTCAATTCACCTTGCTAATTCATGTATCATTTTTCCTTAATTTATTAAACTAATTTTTCTGTGTAAACACAGTATTATTTATATGAATATTGTTCTTTTTAACACATGATTGAAAATATTCAATTGTGGTAAAACCATTTTTTCAAAGTAGCTTAGCAGAACACAGACTAGGAGGCAACCAATTCTTGATTCCAATGTCAATTTTCATTGGCTGTCATCTAGAGCAAATTTATATCTATTTTTAACCATTTTCTTTGCTATATTCCTTTACTTTTTTGTTTATAATATACTTCCTCACTCTCAGATATTCATTTCGGTTTTCTCTAATTCTTTTATAGTTTACATTTTATGTTTAACTCTTTAATATATGTGGAATTGATCATTTTATTTTAAAGTATACATGTTGTTTTATTTAAGAGCAAAAAATTCATTTGATAAATATTTATTACCTGCTTATTATATATCTGACCCTGTGGTAGGCATCGCACATAAATAGATGATTTCATGCTAGCTCTTGAGAGATGTAAAATCAGTGGGCAACACAGGCTACAAAAAGATAAATTACACTATGGTGTGGAAAGGTCCAAAGAGTAAGAAGGAGACATATTGTGCCAATGGTAGTTTCTCCATTGATTAGGGTTCTGTTTTTTGGTGCACTGGGATGCTGAGTTCATAGTAAACTCTCTTTACAAAGCAGGGCTCACATTAGTGGATAAAAGCAGATGTGCGGTTGACTATGGCCTGGCTCAGGACTGCTGACCAAAGCTGAACAAGAACAACAGACAAATGTCACTGGGGAAGCACTGTTGCTGCCACTTTCATCTCATAAGTCCAAAAAGAGTAGAATATTGTGATTATTTCCCAGGGAGATATTAGGCATAGAAGAGTCCTCATAATTTTTGTGACCCATTACTTCACTAAAAATCTGGGAACCATAAGAAACTAATCTACCAAAAATGGACGCTTTTCTTGATGCCAAAGTTGTGTTGACCAGAACCCTGGTTATATTCTCTTGGGAACAAACCTCAACACTTTAACCCACCATAAAAAGCTTTGAAAAGTTCTGACATGATCTAGTCCTATAAATCACTGTCCTATAATTAGCTGAGATTTTGTTTGGCTTTTTCCTCTGAACATATAGCTTTGTTCTGAATTGATTTTCAGCAAAATGTCAGCAAATAATCCATTTGTCTTATACTTTGCCTGACAGATAAGTCACAACTATCACCAACACTAATGCCATAAGTTGGTTAACATTTCCTGTAATCTTCTGCATACATTTCTTTTTTTTTTTTTTTTTTTGAGACCCTTCTGGGTTCATGCCATTCTCCTGCCTCAGCCTCCCGAGTAGCTGGGACTACAGGCACTCGCTACCAAGCCTGGCTAATTTTTTTGTATTTTCAGTAGAGACAGAGTTTCACCATGTTAGACAGGATGGTCTTGAACTCCTGGCCTTGTGATCTGCCTGCCTTGGCCTCCCAAAGTGCTGGAATTACAGGCGTGAGCCACCGCGCCGGGCCGACATTTCTATCAGATGCAAGAATTATCACAGTTCAGATATAGACACTAAACAAAAGCCTTCATTTTATGTAGGATTATGTCAAAATGAAGTATTTATAAAAATAAGAAGCTATAATTCATACATCCCAAGTTAGAACATTTTTTAGTATTGAGAATAATTATATAAATGGTCTAGAATGCCTTCAGTAATAATTCCTGATATTTTATGATGATTACCTTAACACATTTATACATTTACATTAAATTACAGAAACATATTCATTTCTTTTTTTATTTTTATTTATTTATTTATTTATTTTTATTAATTTATTTATTTATTCTTTTTATTATTATTATTATTATTATACTTTAGGCTCTATGGTACATGTGCGCAATGTGCAGGTAAGTTACATATGTATACATGTGCCATGCTGGTGCGCTGCACCCACCAACTCGTCATCTAGCATTAGGTATATCTCCCAATGCTATCCCTCCCCCCTCCCCCCACCCCACAACAGTCCCCGAAGTGTGATGTTCCCCTTCCTGTGTCCACGTGTTCTCATTGTTCAATTCCCACCTATGAGTGAGAATATGTGGTGTATGGTTTTTTGTTCTTGCGATAGTTTACTGAGAATGATGATTTCCACTTTCATCCATGTCCCTACAAAGGACATGAACTCATCATTTTTTATGGCTGCATAGTATTCCATGGTGTATATGTGCCATATTTTCTTAATCCAGTCTATCATTGTTGGACATTTGGGTTGGTTCCAAGTCTTTGCTATTGTGAATAATGCCGCAATAAACATACGTGTGCATGTGTCTTTATAGCAGCATGATTTATAGTCCTTTGGGTATATACCCAGTAATGGGATGGCTGGGTCAAATGGAATTTCTAGTTCTAGATCCCTGAGGAATCGCCACACTGACTTCCACAAGGGTTGAACTAGTTTACAGTCCCACCAACAGTGTAAAAGTGTTCCTATTTCTCCACATCCTCTCCAGCACCTGTTGTTTCCTGACTTTTTAATGATTGCCATTCTAACTGGTGTGAGGTGGTATCTCATTGTGGTTTTGATTTGCATTTCTCTGATGGCCAGTGATGGTGAGCATTTTTTCATGTGTTTTTTGGCTGTATAAATGTCTTCTTTTGAGAAGTGTCTGTTCATGTCCTTCACCCACTTTTTAATGGGGTTGTTTGTTTTTTTCTTGTAAATTTGTTGGAGTTCATTGTAGATTCTGGATATTAGCCCTTTGTCAGATGAGTAGGTTGCGAAAATTTTCTCCCATTTTGTAGGCTGCCTGTTCACTCTGATGGTAGTTTCCTTTGCTGTGCAGAAGCTCTTTAGTTTAATTAGATCCCATTTGTCAATTTTGGCTTTTGTTGCCATTGCTTTTGGTGTTTTAGACATGAAGTCCTTGCCCATGCCTATGTCCTGAATGGTATTGCCTAGGTTTTCTTCTAGGGTTTTTATGGTTTTAGGTCTAACATTTAAGTCTTTAATCCACGTTGAATTGATTTTTGTATAAGGTGTAAGGAAGGGATCCAGTTTCAGCTTTCTACATATGGCTAGCCAGTTTTCCCAGCACCATTTATTAAATAGGGAATCCTTTCCCCATTTCTTGTTTTTGTCAGGTTTGTCAAAGATCAGATAGTTGTAGATATGTGGCATTATTTCTGACGGCTCTGTTCTGTTCCATTGATCTATATCTCTGTTTTGGTACCAGTACCATGCTGTTTTGGTTACTGTAGCCTTGTAGTATAGTTTGAAGTCAGGTAGCGTGATGCCTCCAGCTTTGTTCTTTTGGCTTGGGATTGACTTGGCGATGCGGGCTCTTTTTTGGTTCCATATGAACTTGAAAGTAGTTTTTTCCAATTCTGTGAAGAAAGTCATTGGTAACTTGATGGGGATGGCATTGAATCTGTAAATTACCTTGGGAAGGATGGCCATTTTCATGATATTGATTCTTCCTACCCATGAGCATGGAATGTTCTTCCATTTGTTTGTATCCTCTTTTATTTCCCAAGAAATAACTAAAATCAGAGCAGAACTGAAGGAAATAGAGACACAAAAAACCCTTCAAAAAATCAATGAATCCAGGAGCTGGTTTTTTGAAAGGATCAACAAAATTGATAGACCACTAGCAAGATTAATAAAGAAAAAAGAGAGAAGAATCAAATAGATGCAATAAAAAATGATAAAGGGGATATCACCACCGATCCCACAGAAATACAAACTACCATCAGAGAATATTACAAACATCTCTATGCAAATAAACTAGAAAATCTAGAAGAAATGGATAAATTCCTCAACACATACACCCTCCCAAGACTAAACAAGGAAGAAGTTGAATCTCTGAATAGACCAATAACAGGAGCTGAAATTGTGGCAATAATCAATAGCTTACCAACCAAAAAAAGTCCAGGACCAGATGGGTTCACAGCCGAATTCTACCAGAGGTACAAGGAGGAGCTGGTACCATTCCTTCTGAAACTATTCCAATCAATAGAAAAAGAGGGAATCCTCCCTAACTCATTTTATGAGGCCAGCATCATCCTGATACCAAAGCCTGGCAGAGACACAACAAAAAAAGAGAATTTTAGACCGATATCCTTGATGAACATTGATGCAAAAATCCTCAATAAAATACTGGCAAACAGAATCCAGCAGCACATCCAAAAGCTTATCCACCATGATCAAGTGGGCTTCATCCCTGGGATGCAAGGCTGGTTCAATATACGCAAATCAATAAATGTAATCCAGCATATAAACAGAACCAAAGTCAAAAACCACATGATTATCTCAATAGATGCAGAAAAGGCCTTTGACAAAATTCAATAACCCTTCATGCTAAAAACTCTCAATAAATTAGGTATTGATGGGTCGTATCTCAAAATAATAAGAGCTATTTATGACAAACCCACAGCCAATATCATACTGAATGGGCAAAAACTGGAAGCATTCCCTTTAAAAACTGGCACAAGACAGGGATGCCCTCTCTCACCACTTCTATTCAACATAGTGTTGGAAGTTCTGGCCAGGGCAATTAGGCAAGAGAAGGAAATCAAGGGTATTCAATTAGGAAAAGAGGAAGTCAAATTGTCCCTGTTTGCAGATGACATGATAGTATATCTAGAAAACCCCATTGTCTCAGCCCAAAATCTCCTTCAGCTGATAAGCAACTTCAGCAAAGTCTCAGGATATAAAATCAATGTACAAAAATCACAAGCATTCTTATACCTCAATAACAGACAAACAGAGAGCCAAATCATGAGTGAACTCCCATTCACAATTGCTTCAAAGAGAATAAAATACCTAGGAATCCAACTTACAAGGGATGTGAAGGAACTCTTCAAGGAGAAACATATTCATTTCTAAATGTTAATAAATAAATATGCATTATGTGTGGTACATTCTGTTACAACTCTCTGAATTTCAGAGCAGAATTCATGGTCACGAGTAAAATAAATGCCCAAACAATACCATGAATTATTAAATATCTGTCAAAATTCCCAATGGAATTATGATTTCATAATTTGAATTCTGTTTTTTGTTAATTGTTTATAATGCATAGATCCAACCCATGGATTCCAGGTTTATTGAATGTTATAAAATTCTCTTTTCTCCTATGCCCAGACAGTCAGTCTTTCTGACTAAGCTAACAATGGCAATATTTATTCCCTTTTTCCTCCTTGAAAACTTTTTCCTATATCATATTCTCCAAAGACAATGATGACTGACTCAAGCCGTCAATTTATATGGCCTCTTACTGCAAATTGGTTCCATTTTTTGGAGGGCTCCAGAAAAACCTACTATTTTGATCCTGAACAAAGGAGAGGAGTTGAGAATAAGAGGGAAATTGTTCTTCTTCAAGTTAACTTGCGCATTAACTTGTTCATAGAAAAGGTGGCTGATATGTTTTCAGCACCCTTTCACTTAACTGTACTTTGGAGTTTTTGCGATTACAGTCCAGACTTACTTGAACTACATGTGGTCGATATTATGCATCTGCTGCATTGCTTACTTCATGGGTCTTTATAGAGAGCCACGTAAGAGCATGTACTGACCTCTGAAATAGTGTGAAACAGTGGAGAGGCAATAGCTAAGAAAATCTTTGCCCTTATAAAATTTATGTCACACATTCTACCCTATTTCATTACTTTTTACATAGCCCCGTCTGTCCAGGAGTAAAATATCCCTGTAGCAGAGTCACATATAGAAGCTGGAAATTTAAAATATGACTTAACCCAAATAGAGCCAAATATACCAAATAGCATAATACTTTGCTGAAGACTGCCTCAATTCTAAAATATAAGAAAACTATAGGAGTTTTAAATTGAAATTTTTGTAACTTGCCTCAGGTATTATAATACTGCTACTTTGTGCTTCGCCTGAAATTAGAAAATGTTAAGCAGGTAAATGAAAATTAAACTCCTCAAGGATATATAAAGAGTGCAAATTCTACTATTTCAATTCTCCTTTGATTCAAGTTTAAAATTCAGGCAACAGCTTACTATGCAAACTGAGATGCCTTTTTTTACTCTTAATGATAAGACTATGATTAGAACACCAGCCAAACTGCTTCTTAAGTCTCACTCACTGGGTCTGTGGTACAACAGCTGACTTTGTGCACTATAAGTCCTTCCTCAGCCATATGTTGCTCTTAGAGTAGAGAACAATGACTATAAACTGCCTTTGTATTGTAGATATGAGCAAGAAAAAAATATGCATTCATTCTTAGATATCTTGGTAACCTAATGAGATTTTTCAATTTATAATGATCTCTATGTGGGAAGATTATTACATTCCTAAGGAGGAAACCTACATCATTTGAAGACTCCTTGTGTGTTATTTAAAGGTGAAATAGGGCAGAATGTAGACAATGGTTGTGGCCTCAACGGTTGTCACTTCAGACACCTTGAAACATGTAGCCGTAATAATCTACTCATCGTCTCTTGAATATTCCACCTGGCAAGTGTCCCTGTGGATATAATCCTAACTCATGATAGAAGAGTTGTTTCATGGCTAGAGACAGGTCTGTGAAAGGGAAGAGCTTTTCCACTTTGGATAAGAATATTTGTATTCATCTAGGTGTTTATGGAAAGCATAGCTAAGTCTAATTTTGGAGAGAAAAAAAGGATGTTTTGTTTAAGATTAGCCACTATCAGTAAGGAGAACAACCAGAAATTGACCAGTGCCTCATAGAAGAAATGGTCTCCCCATGATCTGAAAATTTAAAAGAATGTAAATATTGTTTGGAAAATTTCAAATTCAACTTCAATTAAAGAAAATCTAAAAGTGCCTTGCTTCATTTAAGGAAATTAAAGTTGTTGAGATTAATCTTTGCCAGTAACAATAAAATCATTCATTTTCTAATGAATTAAGTAGTGGCTTGGAAGCCCTCTGGGCTCCTTAAAACACTAGGAAAGATACCTCCATGATGCAGCCATGAATTTAAAAATTTTGAAGAATTAAATAACCCTCATTATCATTCCTCCCAACAAATTAAATAGGAATACTACAAAATGATGTTCATGATTTAGATAAGTCCTTTGTAGCCATTGGACCGTATACACTCATGAACTATCTGGTCAGTAATAATTTTGTTTAGGTGAGAGGCATACAGCTAATGTTGGCATGACGAATCTGCAAGATTGGTATGATTACTTACCGTCAAGTCAAGGAGTCCATGGAGACATGAAGAGAGACAATATTCTTAAAATAAATGTAGCTACAGTGGGCAGATGTGGGAGTTTCATCTCAGTTCATCCCCTCCCCCATAGCAAAGTGAATAGCATCCCTCCTCCCCACATAGACACGTCAAAATATGTATGGAACCCTCATAACTCTAATGGAGAGTCAGGCAACAAGAATGGGCTAACAAACATCTCATGGCTACAGTGAAAATCCACCCAGGGAGTTGTATTTGAATCATTGTCTCTGAAACTTCCAGATCACAAGAAGCTGTCTCCTACAGCCATCCAAGATGGTTAGTCAACAACTTGAGATTGGTGGTGAAAAATAAGAACCTGCCAGAGAGGTTTTTACCATCTTCAACTTTGCAATTAATCAGAACTGTTTCCAGCCTTGGTAATTAGTTGAGCAAAGGAAGCAATTAAAAAAAAAGTCTTATTTTGCAGAGGATTCAAAACCACATCAGCTGTGGCATCCATAGGTCAAAAATAACAATTGTGTTCTATTTATTTAGCTGAGCTTCAAAAATGGAAAAACTAAAATAATTATATGGCTTTTAAAAAATCCTATCACATTAAAACAACATTTATTATTTTTCTCAAAAAAGAAATCTTTTTCTACCTAAGTTGAAAAATAAGCACATATTCTTCCCAGGTGGTAAATTTAACAAAAAACACACACACACAAAATTGTTTTGTGTAAATTAGGTAAAATGTGTGCATACATGCATACGCATGCATGATTTATAAGTACACCAAACTATAAATGTAACACATTAGTACCAGCATGAACCACAAAGGTAGCACAATTTTATAGTCTTAAAATCCTAATTAGCATAAAATGGAAAACATTGTAATCAAGTAACTATTGATTAACACAAAGCCGGATGTGTTGAATGGGCTTAGTAATTAACTAAGGAAACTGCAGGTGTTTAAAACTCATAGATTACTAATGAAATGTATACTTATTTTTTAAAAAATTACCTGTAGCTGAATCTTACTATATTCAGATACAGCAATAACACACAATACTCATAGATGTAAACTATACTGTCACAAAGAATACTTAAAGCATCCCTTATTATATGTCTTAGGTGTTCAAATTCTTTGAAGCTTTTGCAAGGCTGTTTTCACAAGGATATATCTGATTCTGCCTGTGGATCTGACACACTTTAAAAGTAGACAAAGCAGTATAAAGGAAAACATGGATAATGAATGACCAACTAAGAAATAATCACAGATAAGAGAAGAGGAGCATGACATTTAAAAGAAAATGCTTTCTAGCAAACTACAGATTTTTGCTAACTTCTTACTGTGTTTTCTCTGCACTCCATCAAGGTGGTCCAGCAGTAAAAGTAGACTTCTTCACATCACTTTATGTTATAGGACTAATGATTTCTTGAGTTATTGGTAGGAAACTGGAAGCTTTTGTTTGGTCCCTTCCAACAGAACCAAATGGCATGGGCAAGCTAACTGAAGGAATGAAATTAGGTTGTTTTTAACCATGGTTCATTTCCTTTTAGTATTGTATACTGTCTCGATTATTTCAGTTATACATAAGAAAGTATGCTTATCGTCTCTATACTTATTTATTATTTTTGTTTGTAAATTTTTTATTTTTAATGTTTGTGGGTACGTAGTAGGTGCATGTTTATGAGGTGTATGAGATATTTTGATACAGGCATACAATGTACAATACTTCAGAGTAAATGAGATATCCATCACCTCAACCATTTATCTTTGCTTTGTGTTATCATCCAATTATTCCATAGTTACTTTTAAATGTACAAAAACATTGTTGACTGTAGTAACCCTGTTCTGCTATCAAATAATCATTCTTATTCATTCTATCTAACTATATTTTGGTAACCATTTACCATCCCCACTGCACCCTACTACCCATCCCAGCCTCTGGTAACTATTGTTCTACTCTATATCCTAATGAATTCCATAGTTTTAATTTTTACTTCCCACACGTAAGTGAGAACATGCAAAATTTGTCTTTTTGTGCCTGGCTTATTTTTTTAACATAATGACTTCCAGTTCCATCCATGTTGTTGCAAATGACAGGATCTCATTCTTTGTTATGGCTGAATAGTACTCAATTGTGTATACATACCACATTCCCTTTATTCATTCTTTTGTTGATGGACACTTGTTGCCCCAAAATCCTGGCTATTGTGAAGAGTGCTGCAATAAACATAGGAGTGCAGATATCTCTTCGATATACCGATGTCCTTTCTTTTGGGTTTACACCCGCCAATGGGATTGCTGGATCATATGATAGCTTTTTTTTTTAGTTTCTTGAGGAACCTCTGAACTGTTCTCCACAGTGGTTGTGATAATTTACATTTCCACCAACAGGGTACAAGGGTTTCTGTTTCTCCACACCCTCACCAGCATTTGTTATTGCCTGTCTTTTGGATATAAGCCATTTAATTGGAGTGAGGTGACATCTCATTGTAGTTTTGATTTGCATTTCTCTGATGATCAGTGATGTTGAGCACCTCTTAATGTATCTGTTTCCTATTTGTGTCTTCTTTTGAAAAAATATCTATTCAGATCTTTTGCCTATTTTAAAATCAGATTGTTAGATTTTTTCCAATAGAGCCGTTTGAGCTCTTTATACATTCTGGCTATTAATCAGATAGACAGTTTGCAAATATTTTCACCCTTTGTGAGGGTTGTCTCTTAACTGTTGATTGTTTCATTTGCTGTACAGAAGCTTTTTAACTTGATATGATCCCAATTGCCCATTTTTGCTTTGGTTGCCTGTGCTTGTAGGGTATTTATTACTCAAGAAATCTTTGCCCACCCAAACCTCCTAAAGAGTTTCCCCAAAGTTTTGTTTTAGTAGTTTCATAGTTTGAGGTCTTAGATTTACGTTTTTAAGCCATTTTGATCTGATTTTTGTATATGCAGACAGATAGGAGTCTAGTTTCATTCTGCTTTCCCAACACAATTTGTTGAAGAGACTATTCTTTCCCCAATGTATGTTCTTTGCACCTTTGTCAAAAATGAGTTAACTGTAGATGTACGGATTTATTTCCAAGTTCTTTATTTTTTTTCAGTGGTCCATGTGTCTGCCTATACCACTCTGTTTTGGTTACCGTGGCTCTGCAATATAATTTTAAGTCTGGTAATGTGATTCCTTCCATTTTGCTCTTTCTGTTCAGGATAGCTTTGGCTATTCTGGGTCTTTTGTGGTTTCATATACATTTTAGGATTTTTTTTCTATTTATGTGAAGAATGTCATTGATATTTAATAAGGATTGCATTGAATATGTAGATTGCTTTGGGTAGCATGTACACTTTAACAACATTGATTCTTCCAGTGCATGAACATGACATATCTTTTCATTGTTTGTGTGATCTCTTCAGCTTCTTTCAATGTTTTATAATTTTTATTGTATAGATATTTCACTTATTTGGTTAAATTAATCTTAGGTATTTTATTTTATTTGGGGCTACTGTAAATGCAATACTTTCTTGATTTCTTTTTCAGTTTATTTGCTGTTGGCATACAGAAGTGCTACTGATTTTGTATGCTAATTTTGTATTCTACAAATTTACTGAATTTGTTTATCAGTTGGAGTCTTTAGGTTTTTTCTAACATGAGATTATATCAATTGCAAACAAGGATAACTTTTTCCTTACCGATTTGGATGTCCTTTATTTCCTTCTCTTTTCCTATTACTCTAGCTAGTTCAGTGGTGAAAGTGTGCATCCTTGTTGTATTCCAGATCTTACAAGAAAGGCTTTCAATTTATCTTCATTTAGTATAATACTAGCTGTGAGTCTGTAGTATACGGCTTTTCTTAATGTTGAAGTATGTTTCTTCTTTACCCAATTTTTAGAGGATTCTTATCATGGAAGGGTGTTGAATTTTATCAAATGCTTTCTCAGCATCAATTGAAATGATCACATGGTTTTTATCCTTCATTCTGTTAATATTATGTATTGCATTGTTTGGTTTGCATATATTGAACTATTCTTGCATCCCTTTATTTAATCTTTACATCCTTATATTTATTATATGTATAATCCCATGTTTATGAAGGAAATTGAATCAATAATTAATACCCTTCATAAACAGACAGCATCAGGCCCAGATGAGTTCACAGGTGAATTCTACTAGACATTTAAAGAAGAAATTATGCCATTGTTCTATGACCTCTTTTAGAAGACAGAAGCAGTGAGGTTACTCCCTAAGTCATACTCTAAGACCAGCATTACTCTAATACCAAAACCAGAGAAGAAAATTACAAGAACAGAAAACTGCCAGTCAATATCTCTCATGAACACATATGCAAAAATCATTAACAAAATATTAGCAAATTGGATCCAACAATGTGCAAAAAGAATTACATACCACACCAAGTGGGATTTATTGCATGTATATGAAGATGATTTAGTGTTAAAAAATCAGTTAATGTAATTGACCACATCAGCAGGCTAAAGAAGAAAAATTACATGGTCATGTCAATAGATGCAGAAAAAGCATTTGACAAAATCCAATATGCAGTCTGGTAAAAATGGTCAGCAAATTAGGAATAGAGGGGGACTTCCTAAATTTAATAAAAACATGTACAAAAACTCTATTGCTAACATCATACTTAATAATGCAAAACTAGAATCTTTCCCACTAAGATCAGGAACAAGGCAAGAACGTCCCAGCTCACCACTCTTTTTTACCATCATACTGGATGTTCTCACTAAGGCAGTAAGACAACAAAAGGAAACAAAAGATATAATGATTGGAAAGGAAGAAATAAACCTTTGTTCACAGATGCCATGGTCATCTATGTAGAAGATCAACAAAAACAACAATAACAAACTCCTAGAACTAATAAACAATTATAACAAGGTTGCAGGATAGAAGGTTAGTATATAAAAGCTAATCACTTTCCTATATACTAGAAATGAGTAAGTGGCATTTGAAGTTAAAAACACAATACCATTTGCAGTAGCACCCCCAAAATGAACTATGTAGGTATAAATTTAACAAAATGTGTATGAGATCTTTATGAGGAAAACTACAAAATTCTGATGAAAGAAATCCAAGAAATAAATAATGGAGAGATAGTTCATGTTCATTGGTAAGAAGGCTCAATATTGTCAAGATGTCAGTCTTTCCCAACTTAGTCTATATATTCAATAAAATCTTAATTGAAATCCAAAGTCGTTCTGTGGATATTGATAAACTGTTTCTTTTTTTTTTTACTTAAAAAATCTGTTTTATTGAGGTGTAATTTATATACTATAAAAAGTACCCATGTAAGTGTACGGTTGGATGAGTTTTTCTTTTCACTGTCATAATCTTTGCAAAAGTTGGATAAGTTTTGAAAAAATATAAGTTTTGTAACTATATTATATGGGTCTATATTTGGCCTTTGAATTGATAAAGGCAATATAATGGAAGCCAAGATAGTTTTTTTCACCAAATGGTACTATAACAACTGGGCATCCACTTGCAAAATAACAATAATCTAGACATAGACCTCATACTCTTCACAAGAAATAACTCAAAATGGATCACATACACAAATGTAAAATGCAAAACTATATACTGCTAGATCATCAGAGAAAGTCCAGATTATCTTGAGTTTGGCAATGACATTTTAGATATAACATCAAAAGCACAATACATAAAAGAATGAATTGAAAATCTGGACTTCAATTAAATTAAAAACTCCATGGCTGGGTGCGGTGGCTCACACCCGTAATCCCAGCACTTTGGGAGGCCGAGGTGGGCGGATCACCTGAGGTTGGGAGTTCGAGACCAGCCTGACCAACATGGAGAAACCCCGTCTCTACTAAAAAATACAAAATTAGCTGGGCATGGTGGCGCAAGCCTGTAATCCCAGCTACTCAGGAGGCTGAGGCAGGAGAATTGCTTGAACCCAGGAGGCGGAGGTTGCCGTGAGCGGAGATTGCACCATTGCACTCCAGCCCAGATGACAAGAACGAAACTTCGTCTCAAAAAACAAAAAAACAAAACAAAACAAAAAATACTCCTGGCCAGGTGCAGTGGCTCACGCCTGTAATCCTAGCACTTTGGGAGGCTGAGGAGGTCGGATCATGAGGTCAGGAGATAGAGACCAGCCTGGCTAACACAGCGAAACCCCGTTTCTACTAAAAATAGAAAAAATTAGCCAGGCGTGGTGGTGGGCACCTGCAGTCCCAGCTACTCAGGAGGCTGAGGCAGGAGAATGGCGTGAACCCGGGAGGCGGAGCTTGCAGTGAGCCGAGATCACGCCACTGCACTCCAGCCTGGGCGACAGAGCGAGACTCAGTCTCAAACAAAACAAAACAAAAAACAAAACAAAACAAAACAAAACAAAAAACAAACAAAAAAAAAACAAAAAAACCTCCTGCTCTGCAAAAGACATTGTCAAGAGAGTAAGACAGGCCACAGACTGGGAGAAAATATTTGCAAAATAAATATTTGATAAAAGGCTGTTGTCCAACATACACAATGTACTCTGAACAATAAAAAAGAAATGATTTATTTAGAAAGAAGCCTAAGACCTGAACAGACTCCTCAACAAGGAAGATATGCAGATGGAAAAAAGCACATGATAATATGCTCCACGTAACAGTTCATCACAGAAATACAAATTAAAACAACAACGTGATGCCACTACATACCTATTAGAATTGCCAAATCCAGAACACCAACACCACCAAACGCTGGGTAGGATATGGACCAACAGAAAGTCTAATTCAATACTGGGTGTAATGCAAAATGATACAGCTACTTTGGAAGACAGTTTGGTAGTTTCCTAAAAAACTAAACGTACTCTCAGCATATGATCTAGCAATTGTGCTTCTTGGTATTAACACTTATGTCCACATAAAAACCTGCACCTAGATGTTTATTATAGCAGCTTTATCCATAATTATATAATAGACACATGACATATTATATATATAGTATCTTTGTTCAACTTTTAAACTTTGTATAACTGAAGTAACACAGTATTTATTTTTTCCATAAGTTGTTTTTGTCAACATTATGGTTCAGAGATTACCCTTTTTCATGTATATGTAGGCCTACTGAATTTATTTCCACTTCAGATAGCATGGATTGCATTCATACAAATTCATTAATTTTTGATAGACATTTAGATGGCTTCCAATCTAAATGTGAAAATAAACTACTGCTGTGAACACTATTACATGTGTACACGGATGTGTGACAAAGCAAAGATAAATGCAGAGAGTTACGTTGCAGAATCATAACATATGCTCATTTTAAACTGCTAAATGCTGCCATATTGTTCTGTTTAAGATCGGCCATTATCCTGCATGTGAGTGAACAACATGCCACGTTTGGACAATAACAAATAATACCAAGTTTGATCACTTACCACAGCGTTGCTAATTTTTTAGGGTTTTTAAAGGACCCACTTTGTACTTTGTTGACCTTTTCTATTATATTTTTTATTTTTAATTATTTTCTGCTCTTATATGTACCTCTAATATCCTTATTGTTGTCTTTTAAGATAGTTTTCATCTTCTAACACAAAATATGATTTATTTCTTGTTATATTTATATTCTGAATTGCTCTACTAGAATTTAGCTCCACTAGAGCATAAATTCTTGCCTGTTCTGTTCATATATTAATTCCAAACCCCAGAACAGAGTAGGCACAAATATTTGTTAATTAAATGTAAATATGTTAATCTTTTATTCTAACATCTTTAGTCTTGTTAGTCTTTAAAAATTTTTAAACTGGGTGCTCAGCTCATTAATTTCAGCCTTTATTATTTTCTATTATAAATATTAAATGCTATATATTTTTCCTAAATGTCATTTAATGTATTATTTCTATAAGTATTACTTGCCATGAAAAAGAAATCTGTATTATGTACTTTGGTGCTATATGAATTAACCATTTACTTAATTATTTTAAAAACTGCTCACTAATCTTTGTAAGAATTAAAGAATTTCATTTGAATTTGTGAGATTGAGTTTTTAAAAAATTTCTTCCGTTCTTTTTATATTTATTGCCTCACATGTTCAATAATGAAGACTTTTACCTCATCAACTCAGTTATCTTGATATACAATTTCTTACTGCAAAAGCAAAATAAATTCTTCTTTCCCTTTAATTACTCATTTTTCAAGTAAGGTGTTGTTTTAATAGCTGGTTTAACTATTAACAATTGAGGTTTTCTGCCTTTCTTTTTAAGTATTATGGAATCATAGATTTTCACTGATTCAGTGTGTTTTAGTAGGCTTCAATCATTCCTTTTGATGCTCAAATTATTACAACTTTGGGCAATGATAGAGCCTTCATAGTGGCTCCTACACCCTTTCAATGTGACTCAAGACTTTGTAAAAGTTTTCAGGCTTTCAAGCACAAAAATATACCCTACACTCCCCTTGTTTGTTCGTTGCATCTAACCTGGATTGGGCGTTTCTCCAGGGAAGAGCCCTGGCGCTTTTTAGTGAGGAATGGTATCAGACAGCAAAACTGAAGTACTCACTGCTCTACTAGAGCAACATCGTTTCTGACCCATTTCAGTGGACGGGGATCACAGGACACACACACACACACACACACACACACACACACATGCACACACACCCCCTTCATTCTATACAATTATTTTTAATCATGAGTGCAATTTGATATTTTCAGTTTAATTTCAATAACACGGTATTTACATTTATTTTCTTTGATCTTATAACTGTCTTTTCTCTTACACTGAAAATCTTTATTAAATCATTGATGTGATTACTTATTGTTTTAACCCTCAATACAAGGAAAATGATTTTAAAATACCAAACTGATATAAATACATTAGTAAATACTGTTTTGGTACCCTATTTTCATCCCCTTGACAAAGCCAATGTGCCCTCCTGTAGTGATTGGCTGCTGATGTCTCCAGGGGAACCCTTCCTGCCTAGGAAGTTAGCTCCTGCTCCCATCCCTGACAGCAGGCCACAGCTGACTGACTGACATAACAGTACAAAAAGTTAGCCCCTGAAACCACAAAAGCCAGTGTCCTTTGGTGGGGAGGAGGAGACCACCGAGTCATGGTTTAAGATCCAGAGCCCTCCACTGAAGGTCAGATCAAGGACACACTACCCGGGATCAGATCCAGTTTCTTTTCATCCCTCCCTCACAAGTCTTTCTTCAAAAGCACTTCCTCAAAAATTCACTTGCACCAAATCTCCTGTGTCAGATTCTGCTTCTAGGAAACCCTACATAAGACAACTATGAACAATGTAACTCCAGAGGGAGGTTTGAGATTTCTTTTTTTTTTTTTTGCCCATAGAATGCATCTCATTAAGAATGTATAATCAAAATGCCGTATTATAAAGTCACTTTAAATGCTTTCTGTATGTGTGTATAGTATCAGATGGATATGCAATTGGGTACACTTGGGTTTTATTTTTAATTTAAAGAATGTTTTAATAATTTAGATTTTTTTTTAAGAGTGTTGCACTTGTGACCCAAAAGTCGTAACTAGGAAAACTAAGAAAACTCTTATCTGCCCCCAATAGATGTCATTAATTATGTTTTTCTCCAAAATTATTTATTGTATCTAGTTTTCAAATTGATTTGCATAGAGTTGATTATAATAAACTTTATTGGTCATGTTACATTAATTTATTTTTGTTTTAAATATTTCTCATTTTTCTTTTTGATTTCTTCTCAATGAATGAACTTTTACCAAAATGTAAAAGTTTCTAAATGTGGGATTCTTTTATACATTTTTTTTGCTATTGATACTTACTTTAATTGCATTGTCAGTCCACATTATCTGTGTAATATAATTTTCATAAATGCTTCATGTGTAATTTTATAATGTATAAATGTATATTTTCTAATTTAGGGGCACAGGGTTCTAGTTGCATGTATTAGATCAAACTTCTTAGTTATTTTGTTCTAATCTGCACCCCTAATATTTTTGTTTCATCTGACAAATATTGATGGTGGACTTGACAATTACTCCACACAGTTCTGTTCATTTTTGTTTCCTATGTATTGACACTAATGTACTATATACACAGTTTTCACAGTTTTTTTTATTATTATGTGGGGATTCTCTTTATGTTTTTCCGTAAAGTCTATTTTGTCTGATACTAGTAAAATTATATCACATTTATACCTTTGTTATGTATTTTTCTATACATTTACTTTCAATACTTGTGTGTCCAGATGCTTAAATGAGCCTCTTGTAAATGACACATAACTGAAATTTTTAGTTGTAGAATTAGTCAAATAAATATTTATTGAGATTATTCATATACGTGTTATTGCTTCTACCATCTAATTTTTTGCTTTCTATTCATTGTGATTTTTAATGCTTTTTTCTTTATTCCTGATATTATCATTATTTTTTAAATTTTTCATTTATTCTCTACTACTTCAAAATCATATACTCATTTCTACTTTTATTCTATTAAAACTTCACCCTAAACTTTTACCACCCACATTTACATTTAAAATTAATCATTATTGCTACCCTCCACCTAAACAATACTAAAACCTCATCTTGCTTCCATCTTGCATGGCACCGATGAGCAACGTTTAATTCCACCCTGTTTTTGCCTCATAAGTTAGGCATTATTTTTGTCTCATATGAATAATATTTATGGGAATTTGCCTATCTTCTAGGACTTTCTTTCTTCCTGAAATACACTTAGGAAGTTCCATTGGTGGTAAATACTCTAGATTTTATTTGTCTGAAATGCTTTTCTTTCATCATTTTAAATAAAAGTTTAACCAGATATAAATATATTTAATAAATATATATTTCATAAATATATATATATATATTTCTGAGTTAAATCAGCAAGAGAGTAATAGGTTCTTGTTTCCATTGCTGCTGTTAACAATCACACTTAATCAAACATTCTTTTGTTGGCAAGTTTTTCTCTTGACTGCATTTTAATAACTTCTTTTTTTATTTCATATGTTATTATTTTACTGTAGTGCTCTGGATGTGAAAATGTCTACCATCCATTAAGTTTGAAGAACTTTTTTCTAATATTGCCTCCTACTCATTATCTTATTCTCACCTCCAAACTCTGATCAGATGTATATCAAACCTTCTCATTCTATTCTCCTTGCCTATTGGCCTTTCATGTTTCCTGTATATATGTCTCTTTGTGTTGAAATCTCTTCAAATATATCTTCCAAATCACTGATTGTCTCTTCAATCTCTCTAATCTGCTTTTTAACCTAGCTATTGATTTCTTGCTTCAATTATGTTTTTAATCTCTAGAAGTTAAACATACCTATTTATTTTAATATTCTCTTCCCTTCAGTGATTTTTCACCCCAGTTTTTATTTTTATGAACATTTTAAGAGCTGGGTATAGTGGTTCACACCTGTAATCCTATCACTTTGGGAGGCCATTGCAAAAGGGCTGCTTGAGCCCAGGAGTTCAAGACCAACCTGGGCGATATAGTGGGACTTCGTCTCTACAAAAGCCTTAAAAAATTAGCCAAGTGTGGTGGTGCACACCTGTAGTGTCAGCTACTTTGTAGGCTGAGGTGGGAAGATCACCTGAGCCAGGAGGTGAAAGTTGCAGTGAGCTGAGACTGAGCCTCTGCCCTCTAGCCTGGGTGATAGAGCAAGTTCCTGTCTCAAAAAAACAAACAAACAAATAAACAAACAAAAAAAAACTTTTTATGTAATAATTCTAAAATCTAAAGTTGCTGATTCTTAAATTGTGCTGTTTACATATTTCCTGTTGACTCTTTATCATATAATTTTTTTCCTTTTGGATTTGGCAAATTTTTACTATGGGAGATTATTATAACGATTTAGTCTTAATCTTTGGAAAACCTGAGGGATCTAGTTTTAAGATAAATTACTTTATTTTTTATTTTTTTATTTTTATTTTATTTTATTTTATTATTATTATACTCTAAGTTTTAGGGTACATGTGCACAATGTGCAGGTTTGTTACATATGTATACATGTGCCATGTTGGTGTGCTGCACCCATTAACTCGTCATTTAGCATTAGGTATATCTCCTAAAGCTATCCCTCCCCACTCCCCCCACCCCACAACAGTCCCCAGAGTGTGATGTTCCCCTTCCTGTGCCCATGTGTTCTCATTGTTCAATTCCCACCTATGAGTGAGAATATGCGGTGTTTGGTTTTTTGTTCTTGCAACAGTTTACTGAGAATGATGATTTCCAATTTCATCCATGTCCCTACAAAGGACATGAACTCATCATTTTTTATGGCTGCATAGTATTCCATGGTGTATATGTGCCATATTTTCTTAATCCAGTCTATCATTGCTGGACATTTGGGTTGGTTCCAAGTCTTTGCTATGGTGAATAGTGCCGCAATAAACATACATGTGCATGTGTCTTTATAGCAGCATGATTTATAGTCTTTTGGGTATATACCCAGTAATGGGATGGCTGGGTCAAATGGTATTTCTAGTTCTAGATCCCTGAGGAATCGCCACACTGACTTCCACAATGGTTGAACTAGTTTACATGAATATCGTGAAAATGGCCATATTGCCCAAGGTAATTTATAGATTCCATGCCATCCCCATCAAACTACCAATGACTTTCTTCACAGAACTGGAAAAAACTACTTTAAAGTTCATGTGGAACCAAAAAAGAGCCCGCACTGCCAAGTCAATCCTAAGCCAAAAGAACAAAGCTGGAGGCATCATGCTACCTGACTTCAAACTATACTACAAGGCTACAGTAACCAAAACAGCATGGTACTGGTACCAAAACAGAGATATAGATCAATGGAACAGAACAGAGCCCTCAGAAATAATGTCACATATCTACAACTATCTGATCTTTGACAAACCTGAGAAAAACAAGCAATGGGGAAAGGATTCCCTATTTAATAAATGGTGCTGGGAAAACTGTCTAGCCATATGTAGAAAGCTGAAACTGGATCCCTTCCTTACACCTTATACAAAAATTAATTCAAGATGGATTAAAGACTTACATGTTAGACCTAAAACCATAAAAACCCTAGAAGAAAACCTAGGCATTACCATTCAGGACACAGGCATGGGCAAAGACTTCATGTCTAAAACACCAAAAGCAATGGCAACAAAAGCCAAAATTGACAAATGGGATCTAATTAAACTAAAATGCTTCTGCACAGCAAAAGAAACCACCATCAGAGTGAACAGGCAACCTACAGAATGGGAGAAAATTTTCGCAAACTACTCATCTGACAAAGGGCTAATATCCAGAATCTACAATGAACTCAAACAAATTTACAAGAAAAAAACAAACAACCCCATCAAAAAGTGGGCAAAGGACATGAACAGACACTTCTCAAAAGAAGACATTTATGCAGCCAAAAAGCACATGAAAAAATGCTCACCATCACTGGCCATCAGAGAAATGCAAATCAAAACCACAATGAGATACCATCTCACACCAGTTAGAATGGCAATCATTAAGATGTCAGGGAACAACAGGTGCTGGAGAGGATGTGGAGAGACAAATTACTTTAGAAAGGAATGTTTGAATTTCCCCCGGATAAGTGAGGGAGACTGCTTGAACCCATTCAGAATTCCCTTTCTTATGGTAAATTTCTTCTCACGGAATTTTACCTTTTCCTAAAATCTTAGCTCAATTTGAATACTCCAAGAGAAATAAGAAAAACCAAGAGAGAACACAGTCATGGAAAGGAGAATGTTTTGAGAAAAATTCAGGAGTTAGTAATGTCAAAAACTGCTGAAAGGCAAGAAAGATAAATGCCAAGAAGTCTGTGTCATATATAATGATATCTGTGAATTTAGCCAGAATAGCTAAGAGGCAGGTTATCATCTGAAAGCCAATTTACTAAAATTTCATCTTTCCTTTATTTATGAAGTTAAGTTTCACTGGATACAAAATTCTTCGCTGATAATTGTTTTGTTTGAAGAGGCTGAAGATAGGGCTCCAATCCCCTCTGGCTTGTGAGGTTTCTGCTTAGAAATCTGCTGTTAATGTGATTGGTTTTTCTTTCTAGGTTACCTGATGCTTTTGCCTCACAACTCTTAAAATTCTTTCCTTTGTCTTGACTTTAGATACACTAATGACTGTGTGCCTAGGTGATTCTCTTTTTGTGATGAATTTCTCAGGTGTTTTTTGATCTTCTTATATTTAGATGTCTAGATCTCTAGCAAAGTCAGGGAATTTTTCCTTGACTATTCTCTCAAATATGTTTTCCACACTTACAGATTTCTCTTCTTCCTCAGAAATACCAATTATTCTTAGGTTTGGTTAGTTAACATAATCCCAAACTTCTTGGATGCTTTGTTCATTTCAAAAGTTTTTCTTTTCTTTGTCTCCGCTGGATTGGGTTAATTCAAAAACCTTTTTTTGGGCAGGGGGGGAGCTCTGAAGTTCTTTCTTCTACTTGTTCAATTCTATTGCTGAGACTCTCCAGTGCATTTTGCATTTCTCTGAGTGTGTCCTTTACTTCCAGAAGTTGTGATTGTGTTTTATTTACATTATTTATTTCTCTGGAGGTTTTTTCTTTCATATCCTGTAACATTTTTTAAATGTCTTTAAGTTGGTATTCACCTTTCTTTGGTGCCTCATTAAGTACCTTAATAATAGACCTTCTGAATTCTTTTTCTGGTGATTCAGAGATTTCTTCTTGGATCCATTGCTGGTGAACTAGTGTGATCTTTTGGGAGTGTTAAAGAACCTTGTTTTGTTATATTACCTGAATTGTTTTTCTGGTTCCTTCTTGTTTGGGTACACTATATTAGAGGGAAGATCTGGAGCTCAATAGTTGCTGTTCAGATTGTTTTGTCCCATGGTATGACTCCTTCATGTGGTGCTCTCACCCTTTCCCTAGGAATGAGACTTCCTGAGAGCTGAACTGCAGTGATTGTTATTTCTCTCCTCGATCTAGGCTCCCAGCAGAGCCTCCCGGGCTCAAGGATGGTACTGAGGAGTGTCTGCAAAGGGTTCCGTGATGTGATCGGTCTTCAGATCTCTCAGCCATGGATACCAGCACCAGCCCTGGTGGAGATAGCAGGGGAGTGAAGTGGATTCTGTGAAAGACCTTGGTTTTATTTTTGTTTAGTTTTCTGGTTTTGTGTTTGTTGGCCTCCAGCCAGGAGGTAGAGCTTTCAGGAGAGCATCGGCTGCAGTAGTATAGGAAGGATATAGGCTTGTCCTAGGGTCACTTGGATAAGTTTCTCAGGTGGTGGGCAGGATCATAGAGCTCCCAAGAGATTACGCCCTTTGTCTTTGCCTACTAGGGTGGGTAGAGAAAGACCTTCAGATAGGGAGCGGGTTAAGTGTGCCTGAGGTCAGACTCTCCTTGGGCAAGTCTTGCTGTGGCTGCTGTGGGAGTTGCAGGTGTGGATTTCAGGCCAATGGAGTTATGTTCTAAGGGGGATTATGGCTGCCTCTGCTGCATCATACAAGTTGCCAGGGAAGTGGGCAAAAGCCAGCAGTGACAGGCCTCACCCAGCTCCCATACAGCCGGGAAGCCCAGACTCACTCTCACCGTATCACCATGGCCCCGCAACAGCACCAAGTTTATTTCCAGGCAGCCACTAAGCAGGGCTGAGAACTTGCCACAGGCTACCAGCTTCCTCCCTGAGAAAGCAAGCAGGGCTTTCAAGTTTCGCACCTCCCCACCTGCCATGGCTTCTGTGCTGTGTCTGCATTCCTGGTTCTCTCTCTCCCCCAGATTCTGTCCAGGAAAACTTCGCATTCAGTCAAAATTGTTACAAAGTTCAGCTGGAAGTTTCCTTCTCCCTGTAGTCTTTTCCCTAATTTGACTGGCGAGACACGGGACCCCAGTGAGACAGTCTTAAGTGGCTTCCCTGGGGACTGAGAGTTCCCACAGGGCTTCTCCCAGTGATTCCTCTAGCCCTATATTTTCCTCAGCTCTCTAAATTCATCTCAGCTCCAGGTAAGGTCAAATTCTCCCATGATCTGGACCTTCAGGTTCCCTAGTGAGAATGTGTGTTTGGAGGCGGACATCCCTGTTTCATCCATTGGGCACTCACAGTTTTTTGGCTGTCTCACAGAACCTGTAGCATCAATCTGCTCCCACCAAAGAGTCTGTGGATTCTCTCGGCTTTTTGTTGTATTCCTGCAGTAGTCCTTGGAGCAAAAGTTCATGATGTGAGTCTCCATCAAAAGTTCATGATGTTAGCTCCTGAGTGGGAGCTGCAAGTTAGTTGTGCCTGCTGTCTGCCATTTTTTCCTGCCAACCTCTCAAAATTGCCCTTGTTTGATGAGAGGAATGAGCACAAGCATTGTCACGGTGGAGAAGGACCCTGGTGAAGCTTTCCTGGATGTTTCTGTGCTAAAGCTTTGACTAACTTTCTCATATCACTTTTGCAATAAGCAGATACTATTGTTCTTTGGCTCTCCAGAAAGTCCACAAGCAAAATGCCTTGGGCACCCTGAAAAACTGTTGCCATGACCTTTACTCTTGACTGGTCCACTTTGGCTTTCACTGGACCACTTCCACCTCTTGTTAGCCATTGCTTTGATTGTGCTTTGTCTTTAGAATCACACTGGTAAAGCCATATTTTATCTCCTGTGACAATTCTTCAAAAGAAATGCTTCAGGATCTTGATCACACTTGTTTAAAATTTCCAATAAAAGCCCTGCTCTTGTCTGCAGCTGATCTGAGTGCAATGGTTTTGGCACACATCAAGTGGAAAATATCCTCAACTTTATTTTTTTAGTCAGAATTGTGTAAGCAGAACCAATTGAGAAATCTATGGTGTTGGCTATTGTATGTGCTGATAATCATCAGCCCTCTTCAATTACGGCACAAACAAGATAATTTTTTTTTCCTTACAAATTGATGTGAATGATCTGCTGGTATGAGCTTCATCATCAACACAGTCTTGTCTCTTCTTAAAATGAGTTATCACTGATGGGCATTTGGGTTGATTCCAAGTCTTTGCTATTGTGAATAGTGCTGCAATAAACATATGTGTGCATGTGTCTTTATAGTAGAATGATTTATAATCCTTTAGGTATATACCCAGTAACAGGATTGCTGAGTCAAATGGTATTTCTGATTCTAGATCCTTGAGGAATCACCACACTGTCGTCCACAATGGTTGAACTAATTTACACTCTCAACAGTGTAAAAGCATTCCTGTTTCTCCACATCCTCTCCAGCATCTGTTGTTTCCTGACTTTTTAATGATCACCATTCTAACTGGTGTGAGATGGTATCTCATTGTGATTTTGATTTGCATTTCTCTAATGACCAGTGATGATGAGCTTATTTTCATGTGTTTGTTGGCCACATACATGTCTTCTTTTGGCCAGGCACGGTGGCTCACACTTGCAATCCCAGAAATTTGGGAGGCTGAGGAGGGCAGATCACCTGAGGTCAAGAGTTCAAGACCAACCTGGCCAACATGGTGAAACCCTGTCTCTACCAAAATACAAAAATTAGCCGGGCATGGTGGCATGTGCCTGTAATCCCAGCTACTTAGGAGGTGGAGACAGGAGAATTGCTTGAACCTAGGAGGCATAGGTTGCAGTGAGCCAAGTTCATGCCACTGCACTCCACCCTGGGAGACAGAGCAAGACACTCCATCTCCAAAAAAAAAAAAGTCCTCTTTTGAATAGTGTCTGTTCATATCATATCCCTTGCCCACTTTTTGATGGGGTTGCTTTTTTCTTGTAAATTTCTTTAATTTCCTTGTAGATAATGGATATTTGCCCTTTGTCAGATTGATAGATTGCAAAATTTTCTCCCATTCTGTAGGTTGCCTGTTCACTCTGATGATAGTTTAGTTTCTTTTGCTGAGCAGAAGCTCTTTAGTTTAATTAGATCCCATTTGTCAGTTTTGGCTTTTGAAATGCCCACCAATGATAGACTGGATAAAGAAAATGTGGCACATATGCACCATGGAATACTATGCAGCCATAAAAAATGATGAGTTCATGTCCTTTGCAAGGACACAGATGAAGCTGGAAACCATCATTCTCAGCAAACTGACACAGGAACAGAAAACCAAACACCGCATGTTCTCATTCATAAGTGCAATTGAACAGTGAGAACACATGGACACAGGGAGGGGAACATCACACACCAGGCCTGTTGGGGGTGGGGGCTAGGAGAGGAATAGCATTAAGAGAAATACCTAATGTAGATGACCAGTTGACAGGTACAGCAAACCACCATGGCGCTTGTATACCTATGTAACAAACTTGCACATTCTGCACACGTATCCCAGAACTTAAAGTAAAATTTAAAAATATACATATATATATATATACACAAATTAAAACAAAGAATTATCCATTTGTAAACTGCTGATTTCTTTGGAGCATTGTCCTCATAAACTTTTTGTATAGCATTAATGATTTCAGCATTCTTCCACCCAAGCTTCACTGCAAATTTGTTGTTTGTTCTTGTGTTTACTTTACCAGAATTTATGTTGCTCTGATAGGGGCTCTTTTCAAACTGATGTCATAACATTCTCATTGCTTCAAACTAGATTCTGTTCAGACATATTATAACAAGTTAGTATGAGTTTATTTTGGTGCAAAAAAATTGAAATCCATGCATAGGTTTTTTTTTTAAATAATAGCATTTTCCATGAACTTTTTAAAGACCCCTCTACCTGTTAAATGGATGGATAAGGCTTCATTGCTCCCTGAAGTGGTCATATCTAAGGAAATAAGCCCCAAAATGAAAATAAAAGGCTCGAAAACCTTTAGCTCTGACTCTTGTCTATAATTAATGGTAAAGAATTGAAAAATTCTAGCAATATCTAGTTGTAAAGATAAGAAAGAGGAGATCAAAATGATCAGTGGCCACTCTTCAATCTGTAGGCTGCTCTTTATAGCCAACATCAGTGGCAAAAGTCCAAATGATTATGACTTGCTCATAAATTGCAGGATAAATTTTTTTAGAAAGCAACAGGACATGACAGACACTCTTAATGAAAATGTAAATACTTTTTAAGCCTATCTGTAAGAGATGCTTTTAATGTAGAAAAATATCATATAATTTTTGATATATTTGAACTAATTCTAAGCCTTTGTATTACAAGCTCCAAACACTTAAACCTATCAATCACTGTATTTGCTCTTTATTATATAGATCCATAGTGCTCTATGAAATATTTAGTGTTTCAGCAAAAAGAAAACAATTAGAAAAATAAGACATTTGCTCTAACTATTCTAATTTATATTCTGAGATGAAAAAATATTTCAAAAGAAGTTTCAATTGGCATGAATTCTACTATATAAATATAAGATCAAAGCACACTGTAAAATTGAACAAAATCTGGTTTCTTAAGTATATATGGGCTTCTCTTTAAGGTCACATTTTCACTTGCACATGGGCTGACTTGTGATGGAAACAAAAGTGAAAAGACATACAAAGTAGATGGCTATATAAAAATGAAAGCAATAACTTTGAGCTGCAACTAAGGAGAAAGGCAAAAAAATGAATATTGTTAGAAGTTAGGAGTCCATTTCTAGAAATAGAAAGGATTACATTAAATTAGATGCATACCCAAAAAAGGAGATTATTAAAAGAGCAAAGAATAATAGAGAGGCTAGCTCGTTGACTAATGAGAAATTGTATAGTGGTATACTGTAAAGAAGTGAATATTGTTTTTTTTAGAACATGAGCTGATTCTAATATAGCAACTACACTTACTATGAATAAAATGTGGGTAGGCATATGCACATACATAGTTAATGAACAACATTTCAAATAATTCTGGGTATCTTTTTTAATTGAAATATTTGGATAATATGAGAGCAAGTTTGGAATTCACACAAATGAAATGAAAGAGCTCAAATATTTAATGTTTACTTAAATATATATTAGGCAAAAAGTAGATACCATGGAATACGTTTCTTTTAAGTCATAACTCTGTGAATATATAAGGTGTACCTCACACATGGTTATCATGTGCTTTTTCTTTTTCTCCTTTTCCACACTTAAAGCCACCATCTAATGTTCTTACTACCTTGACTCCTAAACTTTATGAAAAAATAAAAATGCCAAATCCTCTCCTCTTAGTTTCTTTATGTCATTGTAATCCAGTTTTTTACTCCCAGTACTCTCTTGGAATTGCATTTTGTAAGGTTCTCTATTGCCCCAATAATAAGAAAATTTAGTAGTCTTTTTTAGGAGACTTTGGGTCTATGACATTACAAACTTACCTGAAATTATCTTTTCTATTGTCCTTGAAGTTCTGAACACAGCACTCCAATGTATGCCATTCTGACATATTGATTGTTTTGAGTTAAAGAGGAAGTGGGAGGGGGGAGAGGGAGAAAGAAAAAAAAAGAATGAGTGAGAGAGAAGAAAGAGAGAAAAAAAGAAGGAGGGAAGAAAGGAAGAAAGGAAGGAAGGAAAAGAAAGAAAGAAGATGGAGGGAGGTAGGGATGGAGGGAGGGAGGAAAAAAGGAAGGAAGGAGGGAGGGAGGGAAGGAAGGAAGAAAAGAAAGAAAGAAAGGAAAGAAAGAAAGAAAGAAAGGAAAGAAAGAAAGAAAGGGAAGGAAGGAGAAAGAAAAAGAAAAAGAAAGAAAAAGAAAGAAAGAGAAGAAAGAAAGATGAATGGAAGGAAGAAACAAAGGGAGGGAGGAGGGAAGGAAGGAAGGGAGGGAGGAGGGAAGGAAGGAAGGGAGGGAGGAGGGAAGGAAGGAAGGGAGGGAGGAGGGAAAGAAGGAAGGAAGGGAAGAAGGAAGGAAGGAGAAAGAAAGAAGAAAGAAAAAGAAAGAAAGAGAGAAAGAAAGAAAAGGAAGGAAGGAGAAAGAAAGAAAAGAAGGAAGGAAGGAGAAAGAAAGAGAGGGAAGGAAGGAGAAAGAAAGAGAGAAAGAAAGAAAAAGAAAAAGAAAGAGAAGAAAGAAAAAAGAAAGATGAATGGAAGGAAGAAACAAAGAGAGGGAGGAGGGAAGGACGGGAAGGAGGAGGGAAGGAAGGAACGGAAGGGAAGAAGGAAGGAGGAAGGAAGAAAGAACGAAGAAAGAAAGAAGAGGAGGAGGAGAAGAAGAAGGAAGGAAGGAAAGAAGGAAAGAAGGAAGGAAGGAAAGAAGGAAGGAAGGAAGGAAGGAGGGAAGGAAGGAAAGCACACTCCAAACTTCCTAAAAGCAGGAGATAAAACTCCCATGTGGAATGTCTTCTCCCCTCCACTGGAAGAAGGAACACCTTATCACCAGAGTTGAAGAGTCGAGGCTGAGAGAAATCTCCACCAACAACCTGTATTAAACTAACCCTTATCTTCCTAGCCGTTTCTCTGTAATCAATTACCTCAGCCCAAGCCCCCTTGCTTTGTTACATTTTGACAATTTACCACTCTTTTTCGAAATAAGTATATAAGTTGTCAACTCTAATTGCAGCTGAAATAAGTATATAAGTTGTCAACTCTAATTGCAGCTTTGTGTTTTTATTTCCTTATGATGGCTCCATGTCAGGTAAAACTGATAATAAATTTGTACGCTTTTCTCTCCTGTTAATTTGTCTTGTGTAAATTTAATTCTCAGGCCCAGCTAAAAACTCTAAGAGGGTAAAGGTAAAATTGTGCCTTCCCTACAACCTTAACATGCTGTCTTGTCTCTAGGCTGCCCTCACACCTCCCAAACCCTCCTACTTAGTTTTATTTTCGGGTTTCTCTGTTTTCTCTTTGCCTTCTTCTTCCTTATTCTACAAACTATTCCTTGATCATCATGTATGTAAAGTAGGAAAAATAATTTTTTCTCTACCCTTCTGAGTTCTTAGCTGGGACTCTTTTTCACAAAAGGCAGATTAACAAGAAACAAACAAGCAGAATTTTATTAACATGTATATCATATATATATATAGGAGATACCCAGGATTAAAAGACTAATTCTTAAATAGGTGGCTTAGAATTCAGGCTTAAATAACATCTTCAACTGAAAACAAAGAAAGAAGAGTGTGGGCAGGCTAGTTATAGGAAACTTATGACAGATAAAAACTAGTTAGTAAAGTTCATTTATGTAGATTTCTCTGATGCCCTCTCCAGGATAACAAAGGTCTAAAGTAATCTCAGGTAGTTAACTTTAGTTTTTACTGGTAGAGAAGGAAGGAGGGACATCATTGTAAATTTATGTCTTGCTTTTAGGCAAATAGGAAAAGGACAGAGAGATCTGTATATATCTGCTTCTTCTCAGTTGCCTTCAGCTCAAAAAATCCTCATGCCAAAGTGGAACATTTTGGGGTGGCATATTCTGCTACCCTGGACATATGCTTGCATAAATACAAATGCGATTGTTTATCTCTTTTTAACTCTAAAGACAAAAGCAAAGACACCAGTGGTATCAGTTGTCAACCTTCTCAACTGTGATGTGCTTAAATCATCACACAATAGTCTACTTCCAAGAAGTAAAAGAGAAATGGCATTTGAACTACTAACATTATTTTTAAGATTACTTCGTTGATTTATGGTTTAGCATTAACCCATTGTATTAGTCTGTTCTCACACTGCTAATAAAGACATTCCAGAGACTGGATAATCTATAAAGGAAAGAAGTTTAATTGACTCACAGTTCAGCATGGCTGGGAAGGACTCAGGAAATTTACAAACATGGTGGAAGGGGAAGCAAGCTCATCCTTCTTCACAGGAGAGAGAAGAATGAGAACCAAGCAAAGGGGGAAGCCTCTTCTAAGACCATTAACTCTTGTGAGAACTTACTCACTATCACTAGAATAGCATGGGGAAAACCACTCCTATGACTCAATTACCTCCAACAGGTCCCTTCCACCACACGTGAGATTATGGGAACTACAATTCAAGATGAGATTTGGGTGGGGGACACAGCCAAACTATATCACCCATGTATTTCAAAACTACACACTTTGATGTGGTAATTAAAAGCTTCAACAATAAAGTGATTTGTGTTTCTTTTTCTGTATAAAATGTTATTTTCTGTGTGGTGTTTCCTTTGATATACCTTGTATAGAAAACTGAGTTGTCATGTGGAAAGTTTAAAAAAAATGTTTATAATCTAGTACTGAAATAGATAGAAATCAGACACAAACTTTAGATAAAATTTTACAGTGTAGGTGTGGAAAGGGTGTGATACTTTTTTCCCCATCAAAAGGGTCACAGTCCACACTCCTAAAACAAAAGAGAGGTTAACAAGAAGCATTATAGATTTATTCAATCAAAGTTTTACATGACATGGGAGACTTCAGAAGTGAAGACTTAAAGATTCAGGGAAAACTGTCTATTGTTATGTTTTGATTTGATGTGGAATGCACAGCCATGTAGAAAGAAGAACAGACTCAGGCATGGTGGCTCATGGTCCTAGCAATGGTCCTAGCTATGCAGGAGTGGGAGGCAGGAGAATTGGCTTGAGTCCAGGAGTTCAAGGATGGAATGAGCTATGTTCTCACCACTGTACTCCAGCCTGGTCAACAGATGGAGACTATCTCAAAAATAAAAAATAAATATGATTGAACCGAAAAAGTATGACCTAATGGTAAGAGACTGAATGGGGAAACCAACAAGCCCTGTCTGCTCAGATTCTTCTTGGCTTCTCTGTGTGGCATTTCTTCTTCCTGAGTGTAGGGTAAGACCTTTCTGGAGTAACAGTCTTATGTCTACCTTTAGACAAGGTAGGTCAGAGAATTTCTTTATTGCTAGCTCTTACACCGAAAGGCAAGTGATAGAGTAATATTTCTAGGTTTTATGGCCAGCTGTGGGGGAGAAGAGTTCTGGTTCTATGACCTGTCTTAGGGAAGAGGAATACTAATTTCTATGGCCTGCCTTGGGGAGAAAGGAAAGCAGGAGAAAGCAGGGCAGAAGAAGGTCAGAAAGAGACTTTCGTTCTGAAGCTCTTCCAGTGTCCTTCATGTTCAAAGTACTCAGCATGCCAAATCACTATATTTGGGGGTGTAATTTTCAGAGCTCCCAAACAAAAAACTTAAGAAGTTTGAAGTTTAAGTATAATTTAATGTTATTTATATTCTCATTCCAATTTTAATACAGTCATTGCAAGGAATAGTACCGTTTATAAATATGTTATAGTTCCAACAAATTTAGTGATACCTATGCTGAAAGGTTTTATGAGTATAACAAATATGTATGATTAGTTCATAAATTGACTCTTGTTTTATTTGTATAATATAAATTTTAGTTAAAGTCATACTGAAATGAACTCACAGTCTGCAATAGGAAAGGTCGCTGGGTAAGAATGCTTAAGGAATAGAAATCGCTATGAATTTTGAGATCATGCTAGTTCATCCCGAACCTAGTGAATTCTATTAAGATGAGAAATAATGTATAGTTCTTCTGTAATGAGCACATCTAACTGTAAGAAATTGAATCTAATGACCAAAAAAGGGAGCAATCAGTGTGCATCTCTGATGTTTGCGTGCAGATAAATTGCCTTGCGTTAAACTGAATTTGGTAGCTGAAGCAATTATTTTTCTATAATATTTTCCCTTCAGAGAGTAACTGCAAATGATACAAGTAGCAAACCAACAACCAAAAAAATGACCTAAATGTTTTATTATCAATAAAATGCTACAACTGTGAAGGTAACTGAATAACAAACCAACAATCAAAAGGAAAAAGGCGTAACATGTTTTATTATTGATATAATTTGAGGCATACTTATAATGATACTTTGAATTCCTTGAATTGAGGAAAATCTAAAACTGCATAGTAACCCTGCCTACTTATATGCACTGGGAATGTTACTACCCTTGTGATTCACTTACCATATACAGCAGTGTAAAAGGAGGGTTTCCCTACTGTCCTTTTCAGAGAGCTCCGCCCTGATTACTTTCAGTGCCACCCATGTGTAAGTTCAAGGCTTTCCATTTCCCACTAGCTTCCTCTAAGTTTTCAGAGTTCCAACCTCAATTTCAGGCATTTAGGTGTCTCCTTGGAAACTGAAGTGGACACTGTCCTCAAAGGAACCTTGGAATGTACAGACGTGTGTCAGTTGTGCTGCATAGTCTGCAGGCAGCCTCTGCACCTCTCAGCCTCTGCACCTCTCACGTACGGACCCTGCTCCAACATGGCCCCCGGGCACTAAGGCAGAGCTCACTGTTGGAGGGAGTGGAGACTGGAAAACAAAAGCTGACTCTGCTCCTGCATCCCCAGCTACCCTGCAGAGCAGTGTCCTTGCCCGGGGACTGCTTTGGCCTCTCTCCATCACCACTACTTCTTCTTCCTGATCTACATGGGTGGTTGCAGTCTTTGGATTATTTGGAAGTCAAGGTCCTGGTCCCTAATCTGTTCTTTTCAATCTATTGTTTATGACCACAACATTATGATCTTAGCCCTTCATACATTAACACCCCAGAAATACTAAAGGGCATCTCTTAAGGATCAAAAACCAGGCTATTTTTTCCATTAAGAGCTCTGAAAGTGTATTTTAATACATAAAAGTTAAGGTTTGTCTTCTTTGTTCTTGTGATTGACTGTGGTGCTGTTTTCTTGAAACAACTGAGGAGGAAGGACCTGGCTGTTTTCAGAGTATAAGGAATGATCAGGGCTTTGGAAGTGGAAGACAGCAAGTAATGTGAGAGAGTGCTGCATCATAGCTAAAAGTAAACACTGCACAGGATTACGTCCCAGCTCCACCACTAACTAGCTGTGCTACCATGGACAAATTAATTTACTTTGCTGTGACTTACTTTCCACACCAATATTAGTTTCTCATGACTGCTTTAACAAATCACCACAAAAATTGATGGCTTAAACCTCAGAAATTTATTCTCTCACTGTTCTGAAGGCCAGAAGTCTGAAATCAGCTTCACTGAGCTGAATTCAAGGTCTTGGCAGGGCCAAACTCTCTCTGAAGCTTTAGAGGATAATTCTTCTTGGCCTCTTCCCACTTTTGGTGGCTGGCAGCAATCCTTGCTGGCTGCCACATCCCAGTCTCTGCTTCTATGGTGACATTGCCTTTGCCTCTTCTTCCTTGTGTCTAATCTCTCTCTGCCTCCCTCTTATAAGAATACACACGATTGCATTTAGGGTCCATTCAGATAATCCATGATCATCTCCCCATCTCATGATCCTTAATTTAATCACATCTGCACAGTCCTTTATTGCCTTATAAGGTAAAATTCACAGGTTCCAAGGATTAGAAGCCAAGTATCATTGGTGGAGACAATTATTCAGCCTGCCATAAATTAGGTTGATCATTAAGGTGCCTACATGAACATTCAAGAATATAATATGTGAAATTCACTTAGAACAATATCTACCATGCCATAAAAGCATTCAACAATATTTATCCCATGATAGTGATGTTCATGATGTTGCAGCAACAAGAAAATGAAGCCAAAACGTTTCAAGGTAGAAATTATTTTTAAATAAAAGTATACGGAAGATCTCATCTCTGGATTTTTTAAATATATGTTACCCTTAAAATGTTAATAGTAATCAAAGGATTATCTCCACATTGAATAATTATAACACAATAGTTTAGGCATATAATACATGCAGCCACTTGGTGCTTTGTCTTTTGTTACTTTTCACTTGAAATTGAAATCATTGTAGCAATTTCATCTACCCTGAATTCTTCCTAAGGTCAAAGTCAAAGACGTGATGTAATAAAATTTTCTCACTTTGCTCTTTTGTCTCCTACCCACCTAGGACACCGATCTAATGACATTCAATATCTCTGTACATCGGTCATGGTGGAGAGAACATGGGCCTGGTTGTGTCAGAAAAGTGCTGCCTCCCTCAGCCCATGGCATGATGGATGATTACACGTACGTCTCTGTCACAGGCTGCATCGTTGACTTCCAGTACCTGGAGGTCATCCACAGTGCTGTCCAAATACTACTCTCTGTAAGTGTCACTTTTGTGTCATTATCTAATCAGAACTCTTCTTTGTTGGCATTTTTTTCTCCACACCTACCTGATAGAAAATGCCACAGATAAGCACACAGAGAACACCCAACAGAAATAGCAGCAATTATGGTACCAGTAGTTACACCTGATGGCAGGTTACACCTTTTTTCTCTTGGTATCTAGACATTTTGTATTTAGAAGCAGTTAGTGACTATCATTTCTAACTTCAGATACAATCCACACTATTCAATGAAATAGTATCACCATCCACCAGAAGTGGTCCCTTTTCACTTAGCTACCTCAGGCTCTTCTGCTAATGCATTCTTCGACTAATGCACCTCAGTTCCAGAGAAAGAAGATGGAAACACCCACAGCCAATGGCTTGCTCTGTCTAATAAACCTGACATTTCATTTATTCCTTAAAAAACAAATCCCACTGGAGACTCTTCGCATTTTAGTGCCTAAAATCTGGCATCAGAATACAATTCCATATACAGAAACGAGAAGGAAATGATGTGATTAGTCCACAGAAGGTTAATGTGTCAGGGATTCCTTAAAAGTAATTTTCTTCCACCAGACTGCCCCACTCACAGTTTGACCACAATGAAGAGTGGAATTAATTGAAAGATGTATAACATCATCGAGAACAATGTTCCTTTCAGACCCAAAAAGGACTTATCATTTAGTTTGAGTCAATATCCAATAAAGCCATTCTCAACCCACTCTTCACATAAACCAACCATCTCAGTTCTGTTCAACTGTTTAGCTTAGTAGGAATAAGAGACACAGACTCAACAGTAAATAAATAGATAACAGAAATATGAGTGGTATGTCAATGAAGAAGGTACCTTGGAATTAATCCTAGAAAAATCTTTAAGAAATCCTTGCTATCACTTACTGTATTCATTATCTACTACTGTGTAACAAACCACTCCAAAATGCAATTGCTTAAAACAATATTAATTTATTGCTTAGAGTTCTGTGCATTAGGAATTTGGGCACATCTCAGCCAGGTAGTTCTTCTGCTTTACATGGTATTAGATAAGGTCACTCATATAAACTCCACACAATATTGGCTAGGGTCACTGATGTGAGCCTGTCAATCTTGACCTTTGCTGGGACTGGAACGTCCAAAGAGGCCTCACTCACATCTCCGGTGCTGGCTGTTGGCCCCATTCTCCTGCACACGCACATGGCTTCTCTTTCTGAAAAAAAAAAAAAAAAATTGACCGATTCTCAGGCAACAAAGTAGCTGAATAATGAAAGGAGAAGACAACACGCAAGCATTTATCAAGCCTGTACTTGAGTAATGCTTGCTATTGCTTCATTGGCTACAGCAAATCTATGACTCAGCCGGTAGTTAATGTGAGAGGGGGCTATCAAAAGGTGAGAAGACAAGGAGGCATGGCTCTTCTAGGGCCACCAATGTAGTGATCTTACCTCATTTACTCAATCTACTAGTTACTATTCTTGAATTTGCATGTCTCACGTTTTAAAATGATGTTTTAGAGCACATATGAATTACAATCTTCTAGAAAGACTAAAGATCTGAATAAAACAAAAATCAAAGATCTTTTAGGGTTCTAGTTCAAAGAAAGGCAAATTTGATACTGAACTCAAAGAAAGGGATTGCACCTTGATGGGAAGGAATTTCTTTTCAGACATGTAACAGGGAATCTGATCATTCTAGGTTTCTACAATCATATTTACAGGTATAAATATAATATACAGTCACTTGCCAATATATGCTTATCTGTCTTTTCTTATTCTCTGATCCTTTGTTAATGTAGCCATTACATACAAAATTGTGGCAAAATATATGTGTTTAAATTTTTGTCTTGAAAAAATGTGGAGGCAAATTTTCTTTTAAAAATGTGTAGGCTATTTTAAGTTATAAAAGATCTCTATTATCCTATACTAGATACTAACAGTTTTTATTAATCATCTTGAACAGTGAAAATGTTTTTCTAAAATCTTTCATATTGGATAGATTACTCTCCTTTAAAAAATTATTGTAGCAAATTGCTAAACCATTTTGTGGAATGATAGCATGGCCAGACCTTTATAATGCAGCAGAACTCTTGGAATCCAAAAGTCATTTCCCCATAGTAACTCCAATTCAAATGAACAGCAAGTATTTATTTGATAAGGAGCTGGAGTGTCACATAAAAACATTCCCTAAAGGGCTATCTAAATAAACTGTATGTGTTGCCACCTAAAAGTACTTTTCACTTATAAATGAATTTCTCCACGTGTTATTTTAGTAAACATTCAAAGCTACCACCCTGCACACATAGCTCTATACTCTTCAGCCTTTGAGAAATAAAAGATTAGTTGCTGCTCACTGACTTTTCTTGGAACACACCTGCAGGACAAGATTTTTAATATTTTATCTTTTTATATTAAAGTAAAATATATCAAGAAATTGTTTCACAACTATCCAATTATGTATTAGTGGTGTGACTGATTTTTGTATGGGTTTCCTGTGTTTGTCACTTATTTTATATGATTATGTTTGCTTATTAGAATTGTACTTTTTTCTTTTCTTTGTGTGTGTGTGTGTGTGTGTGTGTGTGTGTGACGGAGTTTTGCTCTTGTTGCCCAGGCTGGAGTGCAATGGCAGGATCTCGGCTGACTGCAACCTCCGCTTCCCAGGTTCAAGTGATTCTCCTGCCTCAGCCTCCCGAGTAGCTGGGACTACAGGCACACACCGCCACGTCCAGCTAATTTTTTGTATTTTTGGTAAAGACGGATTTCACCATTTGGCCAGGCTGTTCTTGAACTCCTGACCTCAGGTGATCCACCCTCCTCGGTCTCCCAAAGTGGTAGGATTACAGGTGTGAGCCACCAAGCCTGGCCAGAATTGTACTTCTTAAACATTTGATTCAGGAGAATCCTTCTTGTTGCCCAATATGTGCTGAAATGTTTACCTTATTACTGAAAATCAGGGGTAATGGTCGCAATATTTAACAGCCCGAGGGGCGTGGGCAACAACCAAGCAAATAGAGGGGCAGCTTCGAGAAAGGGCAGGGGCTCGGCGGCTCTGCTGCAGGGAATTACCCCTTTAATTACTGGAGGCATAGAAATATCTGGAATAACCTAGGGGAGGGACTGACGGAGGTGGCCAGGAAGGTGGTTTCGGGGAGCGGCTCTCCACCGAACAAGAGGGAAGTATTTGAGTGCTTTGACCACCGACACATCTCCTCCGTGAGTACAGCCTGAGCAAGTGCCTCGCGTCAGTGGAGCTCGGAACTGGAAGAAAAGTCACCTCTGTCATAAGCATTCCACAGACTGTGTACATGCTTGACGGAAACGAATACAATTAACTGGACTCAGAAAGGCGACGACGGGCGGGGTTCCTTACCAGGCTGTTGCTTGGGGCTCAGGGAACATCCCCACTCGCCACCGCCTGTGCCTTGCTTGGCGCAGAACCCCCCCCCCCCCCCCAGCTTCTGCCGGCGCCTCTGTCCCTGGGAGGCAGCGGGGGGCGCCACCTGCTTCCTCCCCCGGCTCTCAGGCTGAGAACGACAGGGAGAGTGCTAGGCACAGAGAAGGTTCTTGTCCTAAAGTCACCAAATCCTGAAGAAGAGTTCCTGCAAATTGTCAGCAACACCAAGGTGAAAATCAGCGTGGAATCCATAGAAAGTTTGTGGATGGTATTGGGGGGAGAAGCAAAATGCAATCCACGCTGGAGTGGAGAAGTCAAAGACAAGCAGAGTCCGGCCCTGGGATGATGAGTGCCCCGCTCTGGGCCCACTGCCCGTCTCTGTTCATATGCTCATCACTTCTCGCCTGAAGCTGGCCAGTAACCTCCTAAATAATCTTCCCCACCAAGTTTTGCCCTACACTTCATGCATGCCTCCTGCTCACTGTAAGATGATCACAAAGCGCAAATCTTATCAGTCACGTTTCTTCCGATCACCCTTCAGTGATTCTCATCACCTTCAGGATGAAATCTGAATTCCCTACTGTGCAAGGGAGGCCCTCGTGACCTGCGCCAGCCTGACTCCCACCCTCCCCTTCTGGCATCCAGCTAAAGAACCCTTCCTGCGCCTTCCTCAGGCAGCGGTCTGCATGGAATGGGTTCTCCCTCAAGTCCCTTCTCCCTCCTTCCCCAGCTGGGCTCCTTATCCACCTGGCTCTTAGCAGACATCTTCCCCCAAAACACCTCAGGATATGTTAATTTAATTTTGTTAAATAGTTAATACATTTACTTGGTTCGAAAACATAAAAATGTATACATTAAAAACTCTGTCCGATGTTTGGGCCCCATATGCCTGGTTCTCCCATCTCTGTTTCCAACAGGCATCCAGTTTTACTCTTTTTTATTTTTGTACATATGAGTCCAAAGTGCCTTTATGCAAATGCAAGAAAATGTGACTATATATTCTTATTTGCTCCCCACACAAGCTAACGTATGATATGCACTCTTCTGAGCCCTTCCTTTTATTATTATGTATTTTGTAACTATTTCCGTATCAGTACTCAATGTATCATTGTTTATTTAATACTCTCCTATTAAATATATTGATGGACATTTGGACTCTATCCAAATATGAAAATAACTTCAGATGTATACATAACATGTCTATGTGTGCATATATATACTATAGCTAGTATAATATATAGATAGTATGTGTTGCATATTATAATCATATGGCATATAGCTATTATACACAATGTTATACTAAAAAACTGTGTGTGTGTGTGTGTCTGTGTGTGTGTGTTACTCAGAGCATTTCCTAGTCCTCCCCCCACTCACTCCCTCAGGCTATACCAGATGCCCTGACACCTGAGCACACTATAATCATTGCGTCTCTATTCTATCTACTGGAAGGAAAGCTTCTTGCAGGATAGAATTGTGTTCTTTTTTCACTTGTTCATGTCTGTGGTTTCAGCAACTAGTGCAGTGATGGCACATAAATATTTGTTGAATGAATAAATGATCAACAAACAAGAGACTCTCAAGTCTCAAAAGGGTGAACACAAAAGGAATCCATTGAGCAGAAACCAGCAGGAGTGAATGCATGGACAAGATGTAGGAGCCAGAGTGAAGATGCCCTTCATCGGGGAAGTTAAGAGAATGTCAGTAAAATGTTCTGTTCAGGGCGTAGCACAGAAGCACTCAATACATACTAGTTTCGCATTGCTATTACTAATGTTATTATTACACTGCTCTGTGCTTGTTCTTATCCTATTTAGGCTGGTCCTTCTTTTGAAGGCCAAAGGGCTCCATTCTGGTGGCATTCCATCTACTGAATTCTCATTTCTTTAATCCCACACCAGACAACTCTTTCCTGCATGAGAACATAATTCCTGTGATCTTCGTAAGACACGGCAATCATAAATCCCTATTAGGAGGGCTGAACTTTTACTTAATATGTATGTATTTTCCTCAATCTGGTTTCCCAGAATTCTTTCCTACCTATGCCTCACAAGAGCATTTGTTGGACTGAATATATTCTCATATTTTCATGAAAAAATATCAGAATTATTACAGTGGAACAAAGATTTCAGTAGCCTGTCAACAGCCAGTAGTATGCTCCTAAAAGCTACTCTTTAACTTCTTATTTATCTCCCATTATCTAGAACTGTACTGAGTTCAGAGTGGCCACTCTTTCATAGTTATTGAGTAAATTGTTGTATACATTTTCTGGATTTTAGATTTACAAAACCCAAAGTATGTAATTTTTTTTAATTGGAAGTAATTTAATGAGGCTATGTCTTGATTTTATTTTATACCATTTGATAAAAACTATCGAGAAAACATACTGTCAAATTATTTCTGAAGCAGACGCAATTTGTTTGGATTGGTAAGGGTACCTAGCTACAGGAAAAGGGACAGTCAATCTGCTCCAAGATTGTAACTCTATCTTTGAATTTGTTCTTCCACATGTTCTTTATTTTGAGAGTCATTTTAACAAGTTTAGACTACCTTAGTTGCTTTGCTTCCAGTAGGGGGATTTCAAAACAGTTTCTGGTGAAAATTAAAAACTATGTCTAGTTGAATTCTAAGCACTATATTTTAGGCATTTTTAAATTACATTCTTACTCTGGGAATTTAATACCACAGATTTAAAGAGGATGCACACACACACACACACACACACACACACACACGCATGCATGCACAGTATAGCATTTCCTTTTTCTGCTAGAGAATGTGAATAAAGTATTTCTGCTTGAAATAATCTCTATTACCAATTAATGTCATTCTATAGTGCTGTATTTTACTCATTTAGCACCCGAACATCTGAAACATGAAAGCTTACAAAACTGAAATTTAAAAGTAACTTTAATATTTGTATCACCTGTGGCAAAGAAAGGATCATTATTCATAATACACAATGAGTTCATTTAAATTAGTACTAAAACCATGAAAATTTAGTAATTAATTCAATGAACAATATGAACAAATATGTTCACATAAGGAAAAAACATCCAAATTGTAAACAGTTTGGTATAAAATATAATTATTGATACCAACCTGATGCATGCAAGTTAACTTTGAAAAATTATTTTCACTAATTTAGCAATTTGTAAAGATAATGTTAAATAGAATTGTAATTCACATATTGGTAGAGGCAGTCTTTGTCTCAAAGACTATTAAAATGCCCATAACTTTTGGTCTTGTAACCCCGCTCAACGGGCTTTCTTCTAAGAAAATAATTCAACAGAAAGAAACAGCTACCTGCATTATGTTCATTTCAGTGTTATTTATAATAGCAAATCTGGATATGTATAAATATATGCAATTAAAGGCATGGTATAACAATTTATAGTATATCAACTTGATGAATAGAAAGTAATAACTATGTTAATTTTTAAGACCGTACATAAAACATGAAACAGTCTTTTATGATTCAAGTACATAATCCAGGAAGAAAGTTTAGATACAAAAAGATTTAGAATTATGGATATGCCTTCCCAAAAAATGTTTTTACGCATTGTATGATATTTTAAATAATACTATTTAATTATCATATTTGTATATTTGATTTGTATAGAACAGCAGAAGAGATGTTATAGTTGCTTTTCTTAAATTATCAACCAATCCCAAATCTCATAATTTTTATTTGATCATTTAGAGGCACTCATAAATCTTAGTTATTATAAAATATTTCATTTTAGTGGACTGCCTACTTCTGGGGTTAATAAGTCAATAATATCCAATTTAAGTCCCTTTTTAATTTTCAGTGTTAGTTATTTACTGGTGAACATGGATTCATATGCTCATGTTGATTAGCGCACACACACACACATATAAAGGAGCTCATTTTTATAACTAGTAGAAAAATTCTAATCTCCAAACTTGGAAAAGAGTTTTAAAACTCACCTTATTGATTTCTCTTTGCAGCTAATTTTACACATATATTGTCTTGAATCCTCACTGTCAATATATTCTCCCTCATATCTGATAGGTGACAGGTCTCATTCTTTAACAAACCTTTAGAGGTTGTCACCATGGTCGGAGCTGGGGTCCTATGAGAATTGTTTTTTCGTCATCCCTATGCCTTTTGCATTGTATCTCTCTGTTCACATCAACATTTGTCACTGTTCTCTGCCCTTCGTATCAGACACATTAAGCTTAATGATAAATTAAAACTTAATAGAGAAGGATAAAAAGTAATATTAGACCACAAGGTATCCTGTAGAATCTTTGTTTTCCAAAGGCTGTATAGCTATCTGTTCATATGCTTATAGAATAAATTGCACAATGTCAGAGCAGACAATACTACTGTTGCTTCAGTAACATGCTCACAGAGTGTAAGCATGTAAGTCAAAAGACAGGTGAAACTGAACTTTTGAAATATATCCCAATTTTAATTGTGACTCTCCAAAAATGTAAATATAGTTAAAAGATTTTTTTAAATTTCTGTGTTAACATTTGCATTTATTTAACAAACTCAGCATGCTCTTGGAGCTGATCTCTGTGCTTTTCAAATATGAACTCACTTAATTCTCAAAATGACCCATGAGGGTAGTGTTATTATAGTCATTTTATATGTGTGAAAACTGAGACACATGGAGAAGTTAAAAAATGTGCTCAAGATCCCACAGCTTGTGAGTGAAGGTGGACCTCAAACCCAGGCAGACAATTCCTCGTCATGTGAGAAAAGAGGACTTCTCCTTGCAACACCTTGCAGGGTTCGGGGGTAAACTCTGTCAGATCCGTAAAGCTATGCATCTCCTGTTAGGCTGATGGGATTTAATTGCAGCTCCACTATTAGAAAGTAAAAATAAAAGTACAATTATGTCTAATAGTTAAAAGATTGGTGAATAGTTAAAAATGTTTCCTTTCACCCTTGAAAACATCTCTCAACCACCTTTCTGATCATTGTTGTTTATTTTTTAAATGGATTATTTCAACCTTTGTCAAATGTTGACATTTGTCAAATGTTGTAAATATATTGGACTCTTTTTTTTTCTCTTTTGCTTGCTAGCGCTTTCCAGGGTCTGGTAAGAGGAAAGAAATCATGACCAACCTCTCCTGTCCCAAAAGCCTCCCAGAATTATCCTTTTACCAGAAAATCTATTTTTATATAAAATAGATGGCTTCTGCTCATACCAAATTTTGAGCTGCTTCTAAGTGCTAGATAGAATTACTAAAGATTTAGACTGACTTACTTGCTATACACCATCTCTGGTCTCCATATTCAGTTCCATCCTCAGGAAAGTAAAGCAACAATTTATCTAAAGTTCCACTCACCCAAGGAATCATTTATTGGATCATCACAATATTGAGAGGGGTTTATGGTTGTGGGAGAATTTCCATGCCAAAAATATTCAAAGGGCTTTGGCAGAAACATCTGTGTTCAGAAGCCAGGGTACACCTGGTCAGTCAAATTGCTGGGGCCTGGAACTGTCCATTTAGTGAGCTGTGATTTTAAGTCATTTCATTCTCTGTATTCGTGTCTACGCAGTATACTCTCTTGGTGAAATGTGTATACATTTTTGTCAGACTTACTGAAATATAATTCACATACCATACAATTCATCATTTTAAAGTGTACAATTCAATAGCTTTCAGTCTACTCACAGGTATGTGCAACCATCACCATGGTCAATATGAAGACATATTTATCACCTTGGAAAGAAAGCACCACCCCTTAGCTATCACAACCTATGCGTTCTTCCTCCCCAGCTCTAAGCAACTACTACTCTAATTGCTGTCTCTATAGACTTGCCTCTACTGGATATGTCATATAAATGAAACCACATAATGTGGTCTTTCATGTCTGGCTTCTTTCACTTAGCACATATTATTAAGTTTCACCCATGTAGCATGTATCAGAACTTCCTTTTTTATGGCTGAATAATATTCTATCATATGTTTACTCTTAATATCTGTGCCTGTTACAGATATATGTACAATATTTAGCAAAATTTTCAGAACTAAAATTTAAATTTAGTTAGCCTTAACTTTCCCACTGATAAATCCTGAGAGTAATTTAGGCAATCCACTGTATATTTTATCTACATAACATCATATGTTCATCTTTTGGAAACATCTGGGTTACAGATAGCAACTGAAAGCTCTTACACGGATGTCTGGTCTTATACAAATCCAATATTATGGTTATCTATCATTTGTCCACAGCATCTATGAGTTTTAACAATTTAAAGCATGTGAACATTTAAAGCTTATATTCCTCTTATACTATAACACTTTCCGTAACAGTATGCATATGATTACTATTTTTTCTGTATGCCAATCAGTTATCCCAACCACAAATTTTATGCCATCGCTTAACAACAGAATTCAGTCTCTTGAGCCCTGATGCTCATGATTACCCCAGACAGACATGTTTTTGGGTCTTCATAAATTATTACTGCCATACTAGTTTCAAATAATCTCCTAAATATTGATTATTAAATGCAAACATGAGTTATGACATTTGGTAAACTTAAATATTGTTTCATCAGAGAAATGAAAAACTTAATTAGAAATCGTATCTAGCACAAAAGCCATTAATATAGAAAATCTGAAATCCATTTAATAATTAATCAAGCCAACATGGTGACTTTGGGCTTATGGAAATATTAGAGGCAAGAAAGCTAATTTTATTGGTGCATTACTTGGGATAATTTAATGTCATTCAGAGGTTGGCAGATTTTTCACTTTTAGCCTTAGGTTAGAGTAACTATTAGATTAAAAAAGTAGCTTTTCATAATAACAAGAGTTCATTCAAATAGATTTCCATGTCACTTGAAATTACCAAATTTGTATAAATTTCATTAAGAAAATTTTATATCACTTTTTGTATTCTTTCTAAATGAAAACAGGCTGTTTCATTCATTCAGAGAAGCATATTCAGAAGCCCCTACTCTGTAAGAGCACTATGCTGAGAGCTCAGAGATGAAAGGATGGAGATCAACTAAACAAGGTTGAATTGACATGGTCCTTCCTGCTGTACCTTCCAGTCTACTAGGGGAGATGAAGCCGGCAGTCAAAGTGCCATAACTTAGGATAGAAAATGAGAGTTCTAAACTTAATTTCTTAGTGCCATGAGAACTCGTAGAAAGATGTAGTGTTCAGGAAAGTTGTGATATTTAACTTCCATCTAAGGCATTCACTCTTGGATGGGAAGAAGGGAAAAGGAATTCTATACAGAAGGAACAGCATTAGCAAATAAATAAAAATAAGAAATCAGAGGAATAATTAGTGCAGTGCCCTTTGGCTTGAGCAGAGTGTTTATGCACAGAAGTAGTGGCTTAAAGCTGGAAAGAAAGGGTGAAGACAATGATGAAGGGGCTTGAATGTCAAGTGAAGGCCTTGGGCCTTTGCAGTAAGTCAAATAAGGAACTATGTTTCAGTTTGTAAACAGGTGACATATATGGAGTCCTGAAGTAAGGAGGCTATTCTGAATGGCATGTGCATGGTGGATCAGATATGCAGAAACAAGTATTAGGATATTCCTAGAAAGCCTGGACCCATTCTCCCCAGAGTGTCCTGGAAATACCTGTCTCAGAAATTCAACCTCGAGGAGGACTTCACAGTGACATAAGTTTGATTAGCATCATGTTATACCACTTCTTGGAGATTCACTATGTGAATTAGCATATTAAAATTCCTGAGAAACCTTGCTGTTAAAAAACAAAACAAAAAAAATTCATGGAAAAGAAAGTAAGAGACTCTGCCAGATTAAAGAAGACTGAGGAAACACCACAACTAAATAAAACTTGTGACCCTAGACCAAAAAACAGACATTAATGAGACAACTGTTGAAAGTTGTATAAGGTCTGTGTATTAGATAACAGTATTGTGTCAATGTTAATTTCCTGGGTTTTATAATTATACTGTGGCTGTATAAGATGCTAACGTTTGAGGAATATGGGTGAAGGACATACAAGAATTCATTGCATTATTTTTTCAAATTTTTGGTATGTCTGAAATTACTTCAAAATTAAACTTTAAAAATATTTTTATAATTAAAAGTATAACTGCATTTCCAAGCAATCATCTAAGATAAACACTTTTGGAAATACTCCCAAGAAAGGCAGGGGAATTTATATCCACAGAACAGCTGAGAGAAAGAGCTGGGTTGACAGAGTAAATGAGTTCAGAGCTGGGTTGACAGAGTAAATGAGTTCAGATGTGGACACATGATGAATCTTGACACCATTCTTGCCCTTAACATATTTTAGGTACATATATATGTTTTAAACCTAGTTACCTACTTGAGATAATGAAATCCCCTCTCTTGCTCTTTCAGTCAGAATGGTCCCTATTGCAATGACTGACTGGGAAAGGGAAACTAGAGACAGAATTATCCAAAGAATTCACAAGAATCCCAATATGAATTTTTGAGAACATGGTTTATTTCATATCTCCACATTATTCAGAAGTAAACAATAAACTTGGGATTCTTCACTTAATATATGGTCCCTGGAGATTCTCAAATGGTTCCTCAAACACTAACACTCTAGTATTATCAGTAAAGACATAGTTAATCACATTCTTTTTTTTATAACCTGTAAAACAATGAAAACACAAAGTATTTTTTTAAAAATTACATTCTCTTGACCATAAAATAATAACCACATCAAAATTATTGCCTGAATTTTAGTTTTTTATATAAATGGATTTTTGGTGAAAACTTATTTAATATGATACCTTACTAATTTAATCATGGATGGGTTGTTCTGGAGATCTAAATAGAGGATTAGTCTTCAGTGTTAAAACTTGCTAAATTTTAACAATATTTAATTTAGTAATGGTAGAAATCAATTCAATGCTCTTCATCAATGGAGTAATAGGATTAGAAATGTGCCTAAAGAAGATGAATTATGTAGCAGTTGCAGACTATATTTCAGGGAAGATTTAGAGTCAGAACAGTCCTGTAGATAGGTGGGGGCTTATGAAGGCCTGAGCTAGAATAGCATGAAGAATGTGGAACTAAAGAGACTTATGGGACGGAGATCAAATCAGGAGAACATGGTCATTAATTGGATAAGACAGCAATTAAAAGAAAAATCCCAAAGATAATACTCAGATTTTGAGCCTAGGTGACAAGTGAAATTGCAGTAATGCTGCAGAAAGAGAGAAATAATGATTAGAAAGTACATAGGCATGGGCAAGGACTTCATGTCTAAAACACCAAAAGCAATGGCAACAAAAGCCAAAATTGACAAATGGGATCTAATTAAACTAAAGAGCTTCTGCACAGCAAAAGCAACTACCATCAGAGTGAACAGGCAACCTACAGAATGGGAGAAAATTTTTGCAATCTACTCATCTGACAAAGGACTAATAATATCCAGAATCTACAAAGAACTCAAACAAATTTACAAATTTACAAGAAAAAACCAAACAACTCCATCAACAAGTGGGCAAAGGACATGAACAGACACTTCTCAAAAGAAGACATTTATGCAGCCAAAAGACACATGAAAAAATGCTCATAATCACTGGCCATCAGAGAAATGCAAATCAAAACCACAATGAGATACCATCTCACACCAGTTAGAAGGCGATCATTAAAAAGTCAGGAAACAACAGATGCTGGAGAGGATGTGGAGAAATAGGAACACTTTTACACTGTTTGTGGGACTGTAAGCTAGTTCAACCATTGTGGAAGACAGTATGGCGATTCCTCAGGGATCTAGAACTAGAAATACCATTTGACCCAGCCATCCCATTACTGGGTATATACCCAAAGGATTATAAATCATGCTACTATAAAGACACATGCACACGTATGTTTATTGTGGCACTATTCACAATAGCAAAGACTTGGAACCAACCCAAATGTCCAACAATGATAGACTGGATTAAGAAAATGTGGCACATATACACCATGGAATACTATGCAGCCATAAAATATGATGAGTTCATGTCCTTTGTAAGGACATGGATGAAGCTGGAAACCATCATTCTCAGCAAACTATCACAAGGACAAAAAACCAAATACCGCATGTTCTCACTCATAGGTGGGAATTGAACAATGAGAACACATGGACACAGGAAGGGGAACATCACACACCGGAGCCTGTTATGGAGTGGGGGGAGGGGGGAGGGATAGCATTAGCAGATATACCTAATGTTAAATGACGAGTTACTGGGTGCGGCACACCAACATGGCACATGTATACATATGTAATAAACCTGCACATTGTGCACATGTACCCTAAAACTTAAAGTATAACAAATAAAAAGTCACTGGGAGGTAAACTTTAGTCATTTCATTTAATCTATCACATAATTTAAAAAATAGTTTAATTTTAATTTAAGGAGGAGAGTCAAAGAATTATTCCTGGCAGTCAGGAACCTTAACAAATGCTGGGATACAGGAAGCCTCTGCACCTGTCGGCAAGGTGGGGATTTGACTCTGAACGGGTAATGTCAGGCATTGCTTAGCACTTTACATCTACTGCATCCTACTTTTGCTTGCTTTTGATTTACTTTTTCTATTTCTCCTAGTAGGTTTGTCCTAGAAGAATTTTTAAAATTTTTTTAATTTTTCTTTTCTGTTTTTTTACCACCTTGCCTTGGACGTAACAAGCTCACAGTGTATACTGCTTAATTACTAGCATATGAGACATTTATGTATAGGTAAGCAAAACTAAATGAACTAATTATAGAGACTCAAAAGTCAAGTGGAGGAAGGAAAACTGTGCTGCGAAGTAATGACAGCATGTGTTGTGTGCTCTGTAATTTACTTTAAATAATGTTCTGTGTATGTGTACTGGGTTTGCTGCTTATCCTGGGGAGGTGGGGGAGGACAGGGGTGGATTGGTCAGTTGTGCTCAGCTCACACTTACAGTATGTGAATCAGAAGGGCGGTTCACAGCTGAAGGACTCTAAACAAAAGCCCACATGTCAGAGACAGCTCCTAAAAGCTTTTAGCATCTACTCCCTGATCAACACCAAGAAGTGTTTACTTAGTATACTGAGTATTAGAAACGATGTTATCTTGGTCAAATGAATGGATCTCAAGTTAAATGAATTGACTGGATGTATTCTTCAGGCATTCCTAGCTGCTTTGCCTTCACAGAGCATCTGAATGCAGTGAGCTTCTGGCCCTACGCTTTGTTCAGATACTTGAGGATTCCATTGCCTGACTCCAGCTGCAAGTATGGCTGCATCTTCTACTAGAATATTTTCAGAAGCAGCTTTCCATATTGCCGAAAAGAACAGAGAGCTGGGACTTTAGCAAGCTTGCAGAATAGGTTTTTTAACTGTTTTTTTGCTGTTTACTAATAAATATCGGTATGTGTAAACAGAGTTTATATTGAGACTTGCTTGATTTCTGGTAGCTAGGTTGTGGGAGAGAAACAATTTGGCCCTTTACTTCCTCTAGATATCTACTCCCCCCAAAAAAGATTTTATGATTGTAAATAATGAAATTAGTTTAGTTAACATTTATCAGAGTAGCCTAGGCAGACTTCTCTTAGGAAGTAGCATTGCCAGACAAGGTAGCTCACGCCTGTAATCCCAGCACTTTGGGAGGCTGAGGTGGGTGGATCACCTGAGGTCAGGAGTTCCAGACCAGCCTGGCCAACATGTGAAACCTTGTCTCTACGAAAAATATAAAAATTAGCCAGGCATGGTGGTGGGCACCTGTAATCACAGCTACCTGGGAGGCTGAGGCAGAAGAATAGCTGGAACCCAGGTGGTGGAGGTTGCAGTGAGCCAAGATAAGGCCATTGCAGTCCAGCCTGGGTGACAAGAGCAAAACTCTGTCTCAAAAAAAAAAGTGGCATTTGAGCTGAAATGAACTCATTTGAAGACTGGGGCTAAGAATATTCCATGCGAAACAAAAATTCATATGGGTAGAACTTAGCAAGTAAAGAAAAGAGTGATTAAAGATGAAATTAGAGAAGTAAGTAGATGTTAAAGAAGATGTGACACACAATTTAAGACATTAGGATGGTGTCACCATATTTCAACCAGAAGAATGGCATGTTCTATATTTAGGAAAGCAACTCTGGAACTACTCAAGAGAATGGATTGGAGAGAACAAGGCTATCACAGTAGACCACATGAGAGAAGATGGTAGCTTGGCTTTGGTGGTAGCAGCAGAAAAAGAAATGCTTCGACAACAGTTCTTGCAGGAAAAGAGGAAGTGGTATGTTAGGAAAAGGAAAAAAGAGGATGAGGCTTAGATTTTGGATTTGAGCAACAGGATAGATGATACTGCTGCTTACTGAGATGACAGAGTTGAGAGATTTTGCTCCACTGGTAGCTTGTATCTCTTTTAAACTTGAATAAAAAGTACAGAACAAACACAGATAAAAAAAAATTTCAATAATTAGAGAAATCTTTCTAGATCTATCAAACAGCTTATATAGGCCGGGCACAGTGGCTCATATCTGTAATCCCAGCACTTCGGGAGGCCAAGGCAGGCGGATCATGAGGTCAGGAGATTGAGACCATCCTGGCTAATATGGTGAAACCCCATTTCTACTAAAAATACAAAAAATTAGCCAGGCATGGTGGTGGGTGCCTGTAATCCCAGCTACTTGGGATGCTAAGGCAGGAGAATGGCATGAACCCAGGAGGCGGAGCTTGCTTGCAGTGAACCGAGATCGAGCCACTGCACTCCAGCCTGGGCGACAAGTGCGAGACTCCATCTCAAAAAAAAAAAAAAAAAAAACTTATATGGTCAGCCTAAAAGAAGCATCATCTAGAAACAGAAAGTATGCCTTCTCAGATTGGAAAACCTGGCTACTCCAGTGGTTCAAAATTGATTGTCATTTCATAATAGCTTAAAGCAATTAGTGTGGTATCAGCATTTACATTTGACTAAAAATAAAACTGCTAACAAGAAAGCTACAGGGAAGTGGTATTCTTTATTTAAATTGATTAATGTAAACAGCTCTTTCATTTAAAATTGATTTACATAAATTCAAGAAAATATTTGCAACGCACAATTATTACTTAGTAACAAAGATAATCAGGAAGTCCTGCAGACAATGAAACGTGAAGAATTAAAATATTCAGGATACACAAAGCTTTTAATTAATGAGCTAAACTAATCCAAATAAGCAGGGAACTGTGTTGTAAGGCTTGGCTGTCATGGATTTTGAAGCCAATGATTACAAGAAGAAGAATCACAGCTACTGTAAGAGTTAACGAACGAGGAAAGAAATATGAAAAGCAGCTCAACAGTCAAAGACAGGTTTATTTTGGAGAATAAACCTGAGAGGGGCTTCTGGCCGATTTCAGTCAGGCACATTCTCTCTTACAGACTAAGAGTATTTAGGGTTCAGGGCAAGAAAACTTATCACAGGCTTGGAATGTGTCTGTGTGAAGGAGAAGTTTATTGCAGGGTTGTAATGTCTCTGGTCAGAGTGGAGGTTTGCGCTGACATCTCTCTGGTTGGGGAGGTTATCTCGAGGCTGGCATGTCTCTGGTTAGGGAGGGGTTTACCTTAGGTTTGTAATGTTTCCAGTTGGAGATGTCATTTGTGGTTTATGATTATGCTGACCTTAGCCATTAGGCTGATTCCCTTTGGGTTGGATTTAGATGGTTTTTGATCAAGAGGAACTTTAAAATGGCAGTGCCTGTCCAAGATGGTGATGCTCCTGCTCTGTCAGCTACCCTTTACTGAACATATTCCATGTGCCTGGTATCTTTCTTTGAAATACTATTTTGCAGAATCTTCTTGAGAATAATGTGAGGTAGGCTTTATTATTTCTATATAGGAAGAAACTGGGACATAAAGAAAATAAGTATTTTATTCAAGGTCCTGTGGCCAGTGTTGGGGAGAGGGCATTAATCTTGGTTCTGATGTATCTCAACACTGCTGTACTTACTGAGGTTACTTTGTTAGTACATAGAATAAAAGGTAATATACAAATAAGTGTATTTTTTTTTTTGAGATAGAGCCTTGCTCTGTTGCCCAGGCTGAAGTGCAGTGGCATGATTACAGTCACTCCAGCCTTGAACTCCTGGGCTCAAGCAATCCTCCCGCCTTACCTTCCTAAATAGCTAGAACTACAAGTGTGTGCCACCATACCTGGCTAGTATTTTTATTTTTTGTAGATACAAGGTCTCAATATGTTGCCCAGGCTTGAAATAAGTGCATTTTTAAATACATGCCTTGGAAAGATATTAGAGTTATAAAGAGTCAGTTTGCAAATTTTGCCTGCTTGACAATGTCATACAAGTCAAAATCCTCAAATCATGAGATTTATGAGATTTATGAGATTTATGTGTCCTACGTGTACTGGACAAAGAAAACAAATTCTTTTCAAGCTATTCTCATTAATGGAATTAACTATCAGAAAGAAAATCCAATTATCAGATAATTTTTTAGGTTGGACTTTGGAAAATTTTTCTGCGCTTACATGTGAACATGAAATTATGTCAGGTTCTCTAGGCATGGTGGCTCATGCCTGTAATCCCAGTGCTTGGGAGGCCAAGGCGGGCAGATCACAAGGTCAGGAGCTCAAGTCCAGTCTGGCCAACATAGTGAAACCCCGTCTGTACTAAAGATACCAAACAAAATTAGCTGGATGTGGTGGTGTGTGCCTGTAATCCCAGATACTCAGGAGGCTGAGGCAGTAGAATTGTGTGAACCCGGGAGGCAGAGGTTGCAGTGAGCTGAGATCATGCCATTGCACTCCAGCCTGGGTGACAGTGAGAGACTCCATCTCACAAAAAAAAAAAAAAAAAAAGAAAAGAAAAGAAATTATGTCAGATTCAGGTACTGGATGAAAAACAAATATGGAAATCAGAGCATGAGTGTGCAAATCATAGAAAGATTTCATTCTCTTATCAACCTGGTTGAGAACCTCTCCTCAACCTGGCTAGTACTTCCTTCAGCCCCTCTAACTTTCAGATTGATGGAAAGGACGTGCCTAAGCAGAATTCACCTGCCCCTAATCTAGAAAGGTGCTCTCATTTTGACTCTTTCTTTCTTGAGCAGATGTGGTAAATTCAGTTTTGATCTTCTTTCCTTACCATTGAGTCAGAATTTATATTTGTATAGGAGCTAGGGTATAAGAAAGGATGAGTCAACAATAATCCAGTACCTTTTTATATAAGAAATTAATTACATTACCTTGGTTAATCATAAAATCTGTCTTGATGTTGCAGATGATTCTATTAGATTTAATTGAATAAAAGAAAGCTTTAAATCATATTCAAGTAAATATGTACCAGATATAAATTGTCAATATATAACTATAATTCTGTATGTGTGTATGCGTATATAATTACCGTAAATGAATTTTTTATCTATTAAACTCAGTATTTTATATTCCACTTCAGTACAAGACTTTCTATAAGATTAGTATTAATATTCAACTAATATTTCATTATAATTTTAAAAATATACTTGAAAAATACAATTAAAATTTTATCAAATCAAGCCAGAATATTTATTGCTGAGTTGTTCTGATGCTACTTTGCAAATTACTTGACTCTTTCTTGCTTGCTTTATTTCCATTATAGTCATCAACATCAAGTATTGATTGATTTACCTTTGGCCTAGCACTAAACCGGGTAGATTCCATATCTCAATATAACAGATATAAAACATGTTGACACAGTCCTATGCTGATGATTATTGGTTATTAGAATAACACAGAGGAAAAGAGAAAAAACTATCTGACAACTATTATGTGGAGGCATATAATAGATTTTATGATTAATCAAGTAATGTAATAACTACGTTATTAACTCATTTGATGTTCCTAGCAATGTTATTATTAGCCCCATTTCACAAATAAGAAAACTAAGGCAAGAAAATGCTATTTGGCTTGCCTAGAATCATACACCAAACAAGTGGCAGAACTGAAATTTGAAACGAGTACTCTGGCTCCACCAGGTGTCTGCTAAACACCCCCTCTGTATTTTGATTCTGTGATAAAGATTACCTTCAGAATTGGCTTCCAATAAGATATAAAAGACACTTCCAATTTTCTTTGAAATTTATGGGTGAGAGGGTTCCTAGTTGCTGTTTTCCTGAGCCAGATGCTGAAATGAAGATTTGAGTGCAGATCATTGATTTAGGAGGTGATCCCAGGACACACAAGTGAGAAAGGAAGGAGAAAACCCAGGAAAGGATAGGTTATTGAGCAAAAAAACATTATCCACTATGAGTGACAGGGCTCAATTCCCTGGAGATTTTCCCCTCAATTTGGAGTGTGTACGATACAGCTCAGAAATTCCTCACTGAGGGGCAAAGAAGCTGGAGTATTTACTTGTTCACCAAATCCCATCCCTATTTAGTTGAGGGCTTTCTAAAAACATTAAACTTACGACATTCCAGGATGCCCCAGTTTGGCCTTGAGCAGGTTCCCTTGGGGGACAGAATAAGCCTCAGCCCCACCCCCTGACCCCAGCGAGCATCACAGTAGCCAGTAGGTAGGAAAACTGTCCATTATAGCTTCAGGTTAACTTGCAGATTGGCCATGAGAATAGGGAGCAGGGAATCCAGTAAGGAGTAGTGGACATCTATTGTCTTTGCCTGCCAGTTTCCATTCCCCTAACTTTTTATAATAGTACCTCAATTCCCTTTTAGTTAGAGAGCTACACACTTAATTTTTTCCCTCTGCATGGTGAAGGTGGGTTCTCGTTAGGATGGAGCTGACCCCACTATCCTCCTGGCTCTGGATTGGACATGAGACTCAGGAATTGTCAGTCAGCATATTTCTTGCTTTGGATCTAATAGTTGATTTAGGAATAGTCATATGAGATAAACTGGTCCCTGCATCTCAACTCAATGACTCTCAACTATTGGAGAAGATAAATTCTCCCCTCCCCTCCAAGGCTGCTGAATTAGGAGGGCATACACCTGAAGAGGCTGGTGGCCACCTCATGGAAAGCACCTACAAGAGAGGAAACCAGGGCTGTAAAACAGAGAGACACACGCAGATAGAGACAGGCAGACAGAGGATCCAGTTATGCTCAACCCAGCTCTACCCTTGGACTTTTCAATTACATGAGTCAATAAACTCTTTTTTTTTTTTCTTAAATCAATTTGAGGAGAGTTTCTCTTACCAGTATTATTTCTTCACCAAAATGTTTTCAGTGTCTACATAGTCTCTTAACTTCTGAGTATTTTTCATTTACTTAGAAGCTTAGAATTCTTAATTGAAATAGACATTTAAAGTCTGCTAGACCGATCTTCTCACAATGCAGGAACTTCATCTACAGCTGTGCTGTCCCATGTGACAGCCACCAGCCTCATGTTGCTATAGATAGAAGGCATGTGGCAGGTCCAATTGAGAGTGCTTTAAGTATAGAATACACACTAGATTTGGAAAACTTAGTACAAAAAAGAAGATAAAATATCATACATAATTATTCTATATTGATTATATATCTTAAAATAAAAGTCTTTTGGATATATTGGGTTAAATAGAATATATTATTAAAATTAATTTTACCTGTTTCTTTAAATTTATTAATGTGGCTACTAGACAATTTAAAATCATATATGCAACTCACATTATATTTCTATTAGACAGTGCTAGTCCCTGACAAATGGTGATGCAGCCTCTGCTTGAAAATGCAGCTAATTAACCCTCTGGGCAGGCGCATCCATCATTGGACTGTTCTAAGTGTAAAAATGATTTTGTGCCTCTACATTCAAAATCCATCACTTTGGAACTTCCATCTATTGGCAGCAGTTCTGCCTTTTGTGTATCACAGAGTATCTACTCTTCATACATATTCAGCTATTTTTACTTCTTACTGGAAGATTGCCATCCAACCTGTCTCTTACAGTCTTATGAAACAGGACATCACAGACATTTTTGACTCCTGCTCTGCTGACAGGATCCGCTATTTGCATTAACAACAGTAGCAGGTTTGTTAGCCATAATCTTTCTGTGCTTAATGATAAATTAGGCTTCATCTTCTTGTGAAGCTACAAAGTAGAGACTTCTGCTCGAGACTCCGGAAGTTCTCTCTGCCCCAAAAGTCTAAATGAGAGAGGTACAGGAGTTAAGGACATCCATCAGGGATGTCATTCCTTGCTCTGAGTTCTATCACGGGAAATGAATGTGGACTTAGGGATGAGAAAAGGGCAGTTGTCAACAGGAAATATCAGCTCTGAGTTCATTTTCAGCAGACAACAGTCTGTTCCAACATAACCTACTCCAACTTAAGCTTCATGGAGACAGACTGGGGCTGACAAAAGGCAAATGGTTTTCATGTCACTAGTGTCTTTAATAAAATACCAATAAATTTAATTTCCTTCTTAAATTTAACAATCCAAACAAGTAAGGTGGAATGCGGCAGACTGTTATTTAAGTATGTCATGAAGATTTCAAGTTTTAGATCTTGATGCCTATTTTCATGATTAAACAAAATTAAAATCTTTCAAGAAAAAAAGCTATGGTTCCAAAGACTGTTGTCTGTGATTATGATATATTCAAAGTATTTTCATTGCAATGTTGTGGACATCCATGATAAATTATGCCTTTTTAATTGGGATTATTTTTATTTCTGGCAATTGGCACTCTTGAAAATAAAAACCCATCTGTCCAAAACCAACCATTTTTTCATTTCCTGTCATTTCAGCTGAGATTGCACCACTAATCTCTGAAATCCACATTCTAGTCTAGTGATCAAACAAAAGTTTTTTCTGATCTATGGAAAACTTTTTATTGCAAAGAAAGTTCTTAATGAAAAAGTTAAATAAGACAAGTTCAAAAGTTTATACAAGGCACTAGTTAGAACATCTAGGATTTGTGGATAAAATAATATGCTCCAATTATCCGGATGTGTAATTTAGGAAGTAATAAATTGTATGCTGATGAATCTAATTCAAAATATCAATACATGCTAATGCACTCCACAGCCTGTTCAAACACTCTCCCCAATTGTCTTGTTTCAATTACTATCAACAGCCACAAATTGAAGTTCTGTCTATATGATGCCCCAAACATTTGGTTAATTCAGTTCATTCAACCTAGTTAATTCAATATGCAAAAAAATTCACCAATGAATTGACAAGCTAATGTTCTCAAAATTGTTGATCAGTGAGTTGTAACCTAAGAAGATTTGGCAAAGACAGTCTGAAAAGCTACGGCTCTCATCCCATCTCACTATTCCTTTAACAACTCATTTTACTTATTCCTTCCACTTACAATAACCTTCAGCATCTTACAGTGCCTCTTTTACCCTAATTCAATAAGCCTTCTCTATCATTAAACCCGAAGTTTCTAAAGTCTTATCTCTAGACCATTCCTGGACAATTAAAAGAGTATAGGTGATTCTTCTAAGCAGTTTGGAGATTCAACAGTCCTCTCTGAAAAGCTTCCTAATTTATGACTTTTTCATCTTCTGTCCTAGAATATGTAGACACTGTGATCCCCAATTAACTTTCTCTATTGGTGGATGGACCCTAAGGTGACTCAATAATCTCCCCTTATAGTACTCATGCCCTTACATAATCCCTCCTCTTGAGTGTGAGTAGCATCTGGGATTTGCTTCTAACTAACAGAATATGACAAAGATGACATGTCCATCCCACAATTTATTACATTATATGGCAAAAGTGCTAGGATGTTAGTTATTCCCATGATTATTTTACATTATGCAAGACTAGGAGGAGCCTGCACATCTAGCAGAAGAGAAACGAAGGAGTCCAAGCTCTCCAAACATCCCTGGCTCATTGGGTGACTGCATGCATAGGCAAGAAAGATCTGGAGAGCACAAAAGATCCAGGGATAATCTATAAATTGCCTGAGTTTTTAGTGTACTCCATAACCTCCACACAGGTGCAATAGCAGAGGATAGGAGATTTACTGGCTTTAGGTGTGTCTTAGTCAGTTCAGGCTGCTATAATGGAATACTACAGACTGAGTAGTTTAAACAACAAACCTGTGTTTCTCACAGTTCTAGATGCTAGGAAATCTAAGATCAAGGTACCAGCAGATCCAGTGTCTGATGGGGGCCTACTTCCTAAGTTGCAGATGATTGTCTTCTTATTCTATCATCACATGGTGGAGACAGACAGAAACCAATCTCTCATGTCTCTTCTTATGAGGGTACTAATAACATTTACAAGGGATCCACTGATACCATCACATTGGCGGTTAGGATTTTAACATATAAATTTGGGGGGAACACAAACATGCAGTCCATAGCAAGGTGTTTGAGCAAACCTCTAACCAGTCATTTACTGACCACTAAGTTATGCAGACTTATAGGTGACATCTAACAGCCCAGGATAAAAAATAAAATAAAAATAAAAGCAGAATTAAAAAAAATAACTAAGCAGAGACTTCAGCGACCACAAGCCAAGATTAAACCTAGACAAGTTATTTTAACACAAAACAAAGCAAATGAGTAACAATTGACAGGAGGCTGGTGGGCGGGGGGTGGAGGGAATGCAGAATCCAGAGTTGAGATATATTATCTAAAATATTCAGTTTTCAAAAACAACAAAAAATGAGACATGCAAAGAAACAAGAAAGTGTGACTCAAACTCCAAGGGGAGAAAAAATTAATAAATAGCTATTTGTCTCTAATTGGTATTGTATATTTTATTTATCAAAGACTTCAAAGTGTTAATTATTAAAATGTCCAAAATTTAAAAAATCATGTTTAAATAATAAAAGTGGTCTGGCACAGTGGCTTGCACCTGTAATCCCAGCACTTTGGGAGGCCAAGGTGGGAGGATCGCTTGAGCCTGGGAGTTCAAGACCAAACAGGGCAAGATAGCAAGATCCCATCTCCACAAAAAATAAATGAATAAATACATAATTAAAGGAAAATATCCCAACAATGACTCAACAATAGAAAATCTCAATAAAGAAAGAGATTTTTAAATGGATATTTTATAATTGAAAATTACAATAAATTGAAATGAAAAGTTCACTAAGCAGTTTCAGTAATAGATTTGAAATGGCAGAAGCATTAAACTCGAGAAACAGAAATTATTCAATTTGATGAAAAAATAATAATAATTAAAGAACAAATAAAAGAACCTCAGAGATCTGGGGAAAATATGGAACATAACAATATAAATGTACTTGGGGTGTCAGAAAGAGAGATGAGAGAGGAAGTAGCAAAAAAAATGTTTTTGAAGAATGAATGGCCCATAGCTTATCACATGTATAAAAAAAAGATCTATAGATTCAAGAAACTTGACAAACCTTAGGTAGGATAAACATAAGGAGAGTCACACTTCAATTCACTATAGTTAAAATGCTGAAAATCAAGGAGAAAGTCTTTTTTATTTTTTATTTTTATGGGAACATAGTAGATATACTTATTTATTGGGTATAGGAGATACTTTGATACAGGCATACAATGCATAATAATCACATCAGAATAATTGGGATATCCATCACCTCATATATTTATCCTTTCTTTGTGTTACAAACAATCCAGCTTTATTATTTTGGTTATTTTAAAATGTAGAGTAAATTATTGTTTACTTTAGGCCCTGTGTTGTGCTATCAAATACTAGATTTTATTTATCCTATCTAACTATATTTTTGTACTCATTAACCATCCCTACTACCGCCCACTATTCTTCCCATCCTCTGGTTACAATTATTCTACTTTCTCTCTCTCCATAAGTTCAATTGTTTTAAATTTTACTACCTGCAAATAAGTGAGAATGTGCAAAGTTTGTCTTCCTGTGCCTGGCTTGTTTCATTTAACATGATGATTTCAGGTTTCATCCAGGTTGTTGCAAATGACAGGATCTCACTTTTTATAGCTGAATAGTACACCATTGTGTATATATACCACATTTTCTTTATCCATTCATCTGTTGATGGACACTTTGTTGCTCCCACATCTTGGCTATTGTGATTAGAGCTACAGTAAACATGGGAGTGTAGATATCTTTTGACAGTTTTTTGAGAAACGTCCAAAGTCTTCTCCATAGTAGTTGTACTGATTTACATTCTCACCAAAAGTGTATAAGGATTCCCTTTTCCTCACATTCTTGCCAGCATTTATTGCCTTTCTTTTGGATAAAACTATTTTAACTGGGGAGAAATATCCCATTGTAGTTTTGATTTGCATTTCTCTGATGTTCAGTGACATTGAGCATCTCTTTATATGTCTGTTTGCTATTTGTAAGTCTTCCTTTGAGAAATGTCTATTCATATCTTTTGCCTACTTTTTTTTTTTTGAGAAGGAGTCTTACTCTGTCATCAGGTTGCCTACTTTTTTTTTTTTTTTTTTTTTTTGAGATGGAGTCTTACTCTGTCATTAGGCTGGAGTGTAGTGGCACGATCTCAGCTCACTGCAATCTCCGCCTGCCAGGTTCAAGTGATTCTCCTGCCTCAGTCTCCCAAGTAGCTGGGACTACAGGTGCGCACCACCACCCTCAGCTAATTTTTGTATTTTTAGTAGAGACAAGGTTTCACCATATTGGCCAGGTTGGTCTCGAACTCTTGATCTCATGATCCACCCACTTCAGCCTCCCAAAGTGCTGGGATTACAGGTGTGAGCCACCATGCCCGGCTCTTTTGCCTATTTTTAATTGGATTATTAGATTTTTTTCCTATATGTTTGTCTGAGCTGCTTGTTTATTCTGGTTATTAACCTCCTGTAAGATATATAGTTTGCCAATATTTTCTCCCTTTGTGAGGATTGTTTCTTTGTTTATTGTTTCCTTTACTGTGCAAAGCTTTGCCCAGTCTAATGTCTTGGAGAGTTTCCCCAGTGTTTTCTTTTAGTAGCTTGATGATTTGCAATCTTATACTTAAGTTTTTTAATTCACTTTGATCTGATGTTTGTATATGGAGAGAGATTGGAGTATGGTTTCATTTTTCTGTATATGGGTTTCCGGTTTTCCCAGTACCATTTATTGAAGAATCTGTTCTTTCCCCAATTTATGTTCTTGGCACTTTTGTCAAAAATGAGTTCACTGTAGATGTATAGATTTAATTCTGGGTCCTCTATTTTGTTCCATTGATCTGTGTATCTGTTTTTATGCCAGTACCATGTTGTTTTGGTTACTGTAGCTCTGCAGCATAATTTGAAATCAGGTAATGTGATTCCTTCAGTTTTGTTATTTTTCCTCAGGATAGCTGATATGGTTTGGCTATGTCCCCGCCCAAATCTCATCTTGAATTCTAATCCCATAATTCCCACGTGCAGTGGGAGGGACCTGGTAGGACGTAATTGAATCACGGGGGCATGTCTTTCCTGTGCTCTTCTCATGATAGTGAATAAGTCTCACGAGATCTGGTGGTTTTATAAAGGAGAGTTCTCCTGCACACACTCTCTTGCCTGCCACCATATAAGACATGTCTTTGCCTCATTCACCTTCTACCATGATTGTGAGGCCTCCCCAACCATGTGGAACTGTGAGTCAATTAAACCTCTTGCCTTTATAAATTACCTAGTCTAGGATATGCCTTTATTAGCAGCGTGAGAATGAACTAATACAATAGCATTGGCTATTCTGGGTCTTTTGTGTTCCAATATAAATTTTAAAATTGTTTCTTCTATTGCTCTGAAGAATGTCATTGGTATTTTGATAGATATTGTATTGAATCTGTAGATTGTTTTTGGTAATATGGACATTTTAACAATATTGATTCTTCCAATATATAAACATAAAATATCTTTCCATTTTTCTGTATCTTAAATTTTATGCATCAGTGTTTCATAGTTTTCATTGTAGACCTCTTTGATTTCTTTGGTTAAGTTAATTTCTGCATATTTTGCTTTATTTGTAGGTATTGTAAATGAGATTACTTTCTTGGTTTCTTTTTCAGATTGTTTGCTGCTGGCATATAGAATTGCTACTGATTTTTGTATGTTGATTTTGTATCCTGCAACTTTACTGAATTTGTTTATCAGTTCTGAAAGTTTTCTTGTGGAGTCTTTAGGTGTTACCAAATATAAGATCATATTATCTGCAAACAAGGATCACTTAACTTATTCCTTTCCAATTTGGATGCCCTTTATTTCTTTCTCTTGTCTGATTGCTCTAGCTGGGACTTGCAGTACTATGTTGAATTACAGTGGTGAAAGTGAGCATCCTTGTCATGTTCCAGATTTTAGAGGAAAGGCTTTCAATTTTTGCCCATTTAGTGTGAGACTAGCTGTATGTATGTCATATATGGCTCTTCTTGTGTTGTGCTATGTTCCTTCTTTACTCAGTTTTTTTTTAGGGTTTGTATCACAAAGGGATGTTGAATTTTATCAAATGCTTTCTCAGCATAAATTGAACTGATCACATGGTTTTTGTACTTTATTCTGTTGATATGGTGTATTACATTGTTTTATTTGCATATGATGAATTATCCTTGCATCCCTGGGATAAATCCAACTTGGTTATAATGAGAGATCTTTAAATTTTTTGTTCAATTCAGTTTTCTAGTATTTTGTTGAGGATTTTTGCATCAATTCTCATCAGGGATATTGGCTTATAGTTTTCTTTTATTGATATGTTTTTGCCTGGTTTTAGTATCAGGGTAAAACTGGCCTCATGGAATGAATTTGGAATAGTTTGGAATTCAGAATAGTTTGGATATGGTTGGTATTTGTTCTTCAGCAGTGAAGCTGTCACGTCCCAAGCTTTTCTTTGCTGGGAGGCTTCTTATTATGGCTTTAATCTAAATACTTGTTGTTGGGCTGTTGTGATTTTGGATTTCTTCGTGGTTCAAACTTGGGAGGTTGTGTGTGTCCAGGAATTTATCTAATTCCTCTAAACTTTCCAATTTATTGCCATATAGTTGTTCACAGTGGCCTCTAATAATCCTTTGAATTTCTATAGTATCAGTTGTAATGTCTCCTTCTTCATCTCTAATTTTATTTATTTGGGTCTTCTTTCATTTTTTTCTTCATTTGTCTCGCTAAAAATGTGTCGATTTTGTTTATCTTTTCAAAAAACAAAATTTTCATTTTGTTGATAGTCTGTATTGTTTTATTCATTTCAATTTCATTTATTTCTACTCAGCTCTTTATTATTTCTTTTCTTCTACTAGTTTTGCACTTGCAATGATCTTGCTTTTCTAGTTATTCAGCATGCATCATTATATCATTTATTTGAAGTTTTTCTACTTGTTTCATGTAGGTACTTACATTATAAACTGTCCTTTTAGTACTGTTATTGCTGTATCCCATAGGTTTTTGCAGGTCATGTTTCTACAATAATTTGTTTCAAGAATTTAAAATTTTTTAAAAATTTTCTTTATTGACCCACTGGTCATTCAGGAGCATGTCATTAAATTTCCATGTGCTTCTATAGTTTCCCAAATTCCTCTTGTTATTGATTTCTGTTTTTTTCTAGTATCCATTGTATATTCTGCAGCCGTTGGATGAAATGTTCTGCAAATATCTATTAGGCTCATTTGATTGATCTATTGTGCAGATTAAGTCTGATGTTTCTTTGTTGATTTTCTATCTGGATAATCAGTCCAATGCTGAAAGTGAGGTGTTTAATTATCCAGCTATTATTGTTTTGGGTCTACCTCTCTCTTTAGCTCTAATAATATTTATTTATATGGGTACATACATATTTACAACTTTTATATCCACTTGCTGAATTGACTTCTTTATCATTATATAATGATCTTCTTCACCTCTTTTTGTAGTTTTTGTCTTGAAACTTATTTGTCTGATATAAACATGGCTACTCCTGCTCTCTTTTTGTTCCCATTTGCATGAAATATCTTTTCTCATCCCTTTGTTTTCAGTCTATGTGTGTCTTTATACGTGAAGTGTGTTTCTTCTAGGGGTCTTATTTGTTGGGTCTTCTTTTCTTTTCGTTTTTCTAAATCAGTTCAGCCAATGTATGTCTTTTGTTTGGATAGTCTATTTACACTCAGCGTTATTATGGATAAGTAAGGAGTTACTTCTGCAATTTTTTAATTTATTTTCTGAGAGTTTTTTTGTGACCTTCTCTTTCTTCTTCCTTCTTGTCTTCTGTTTAGTGAAGGTGATTTTCTTCAGTGGTATGTCTTAATTTCTGGCTTAGTTTGTGTGCATTTCTGTTGTATGTTTTCTGATTTGAAGTTACAATGAGGCATGCAAATAATATTTTATAACCCATTATTTTAAACTGATGGCAACTTAACACTGATTGCATTAAAGAAAACCAAATAAGCTAACAAGGAAAGAGAAAACCAATAAAAAATGTATACTTTAAGTTCTTCCCCCTGCTTTTAAAGTTTTTATAGTTTCTATTTATACCTTATTGTATACCCTATATCTTGAAAAGTTGTTGTACTTATTATTTTTTATCAGTTCATCTTTTAATCTTTCTACTCAAGTTATGAGTAGTTTATACACCATGATTATGGTATTATAATATTGTGTGTTTTTCTGTGTACTTATTATTACCAGTGAGATTTGTACCTTCACATGATTACTTCTCACTCATTAATGACCTTTTCTTTCAAATTAAAGAACTCCCTGTAACATTTCTTGTCAAAAAAAAGTCTGGTGTTAATGAAGTTTTTCAGCTTTTGTCTGAGAAAGTCTTTATTTCTCCTTCATGTTTAAAGAATATTTTCACTGGATATACTCTTCTATGGCGAAAGCTTTTTCCTTCAACACTTTAAATATGTCATGCTACTCTCATGCTCTCCAGGGTTGCCACTGACAAGTCTGATGCCAGGCATATTGGAGCTTCATCTTATGTTATTTGTTTTCTCTTGCTGCTTTTAGAAACTTTCTTTATCCTCAACCTTTGGGAGTTTGATTATTGAATAGTTTGAGGAACCTTCTTTGGGTTAAATCAATTTGGGGTTCTATAATTTTCCTGTACTTGAATATTGATATCTTTCTCTAGGTTTGGAAGTTCTTTGATATTATCCCTTTGAATAAACTTTTTAACCCTATCTCTCTGTCTACCTCCACTTTACAGCCAATAAGTCTCAGATTTGCTCCTTTGAGGATGTTTTTTATCTTGTAGATGTGCTTCATTCTTTTTTATTTTTTTCTCTTTGGTATCCTATGACTATGTATTTTCAAATGGCCTGTCTAGTTCACTAATTCTTTCTTCTGCTCTATCAATTCTGCAAGTAAGAGAGTCTGATGCATTCATCCATATGCCAGACATTTTCAACTTCATAACTACTGCTTGATTATTCTTAAGCATTTCAGTCTCTTTGTTAAATTTATCTGACCTGATTCTTAATTTTTTCTTTGTTATAATGATTTAATTGAAATTCCCCCCAAAAGCTACGTTGAATTCTCTATCTGAAAGGTTACATACCTCTGTCTCTCCATGATTGATTCCTGGTTCCTTATTTAGTCTGTTTGGTAAGGTCATAATTTTCTTGATAGTTTTGATACTTGTGGATGTCCATCAGTCTCTGGGCATAGAAGAATTAGGAAATTATTATAGTCTTCATAGTTTGGGCTTGTTTGTACACCTCCTTCTTGGAAACACTTTCCAGGTGTTCAAAGGTCCTTGATTGTTGAGATCTAAGTTTTTGGCTTCTGCAGCTGTGTCAGCATTAGAAGGCATTCCAAGCCCCATAATATTGTGGCTCTTGAAGACTCGTAGAGGTAGCACATTGGGGGTCATGGATAAGACCCAGAAGAATTCTCTAGATTATCAGGCAGAAACTCATTCTCTTCCCTTACTTTCACCCAGACAGAGTCTCTGTATGTGCTGAGCTACCTGGAGCTGGGGGAGGAGTAACACAAGCATCCCTGTGGCCATTGCCATGGAGACTATGCTGGATCAGACCTGAAGCCAATACAGCACTGAGTCTCTCCCACAGCCCATGGTAACCACATCCTGGCTACTTCCTAAGTTCATTCAAGGCACTAGACCCTTAAAATCAGCAAGTGGGAAAACCAGCCAGGCTTATGTCCTTCCCTTTAGGGCAGTGAGTTCCTGCAGTCCAAGGTAGGTTTAGAGATGCAGTCTGAGAGCCAGGTCTTGGAATCAGAAACTTAAGGAATCTACCAGATACTGTATGCTACGGCAGCTGAGCTGGCACCGAAGCCACAATACAAAGTTCTTACCGCTCTTCCCTCCCCTTTCCGCAAGCAGAGGAGTGTGGAACTCTTCCCACAGTCACCACTACCACAGGCTCACAACAAATATTGTCTGGCTACTGCCAATGTTCACTCAAAATACAAGCACTCCTAAGTCACCTTGTAATGAAAGCTGCCAGGCCTGGGACTCTCCCTTCAGGGAAGTGGGCTCTCCTCTGGCCCAGAACAGGTCCAGAAATTCTTTGAGAGAGTGAGAGACTGGAATCAAACACCCCAAGTACCCACTTTTTGCTTTATTCCACTGTGGCCGAGCTGGTATCTAAGCTACTAGACAAAGTCCCCTTTACTCTTCCCTGTCTTTTCTCAAGCAGAAAGAGTCCCTCCTCATAGCTACCATAGCTGGGAATGTGCTGGGTTACACCTGAAGCCAGAATATCTTTGAGTCTCACCTAGGCCCACAGTGGGTACTGCCTGGGTATTGCTGCTGATTATTCCAGACCCAAAGGCTCTTCAGTTAGCAGGCCATGAATCTTGCCAGGACTTGATCCTTCCCTTCAAGGCCACAGGTTTCTTTTTGGCCCAGAGTGTGTCCAGAAATGTCATGTGGGAGGCAGGGCCTGGAATGGGGGCCTCAGGACTCTGCCAGGTGCGCTATCGTACTGTGGCTGAGCTGGTATCCATGTTGCAAGATAAACTCCTCTTTACTCTTCCCTCTCCTTTCAAGCAGAGGGAAGAAATCTCTCACAAAGCTGTGATCTGTGCTAGCTGGTGTTGGCGGGGAGGGGTGACACAAGCTCTTTCTTGACTGATGTAGCTGGCATCTCACTGGGTCACATGCTCCCCAAGTTCACTGGCACCAAGGTCCACACAGCACTAAGTCTTGCCCAGGAGTGCAGTCCTTATGCTTAGCCTGCTCCTCACATTTATTTAGGACCCTAGAGCACTCACCCTTCAATGGCAAGCCTTGCCAGAACCTAAGTTCTGACCACTGGCATGGATGATTCTCCTCTGACTAGGGCTGTTATAAATGCTTCCTACATGGTGTCAGCTGAGTTTTTTCCAGTGTTGCTTTCCACTGAGACAGCACAGAACTGTGTTCCAACACAAAGTCTCACAGTTACTGTGCTCTCCCTGTCCCAATCCCACATGTTCTGTCTCTGTGGCATTTGGTCACTGATGGAGGATGGGAAAGCAGTAGCATTGGCAATTCAAGACTTTCCTTTCTACCCACTTCAGTGCTTCCTTCATAGACACAGTTGGCAGGTACTGTAATTGCTTACCTGATTTTCAATTATTATGAAAGTAATTTTTTGTGGGTAGTTGTTCAATTGGGTGTCCCTGTGGCAAGGACAATCAGTAGAGGTTTCTATTCAGCTATCTAGCTCTGCCACCAAATGAGAAAATCTTGAAAGCAGTAACAAATAAAACAACTCATCACAGACAAAGAAACCCAAATAAAATTTACAGCTGGCTTCTTATCAAAAACAGTGAAAGCTAGAAGACAATGAAATGATGTATTTAAAGTGCTAAAACAAAAAATCAACCATGAATTCTATATCCAATAAAATAAAGATGGAAATGAAGTTGAAATAAAGTATTCCCTAGATAACCAAAAACTAAGAAAACTGGATGCTAGCAGATCTGCATTACAAGAAATGCTAGAGAAAATTTTTCAAGCTGAAAGAAAAAGAAAATAACTTGAATTAAAAGGAAACAATAAAGGCAAACTGTGGGTAAATATAAAAGACTAATACTTCTCTGTTCTTCTCCTAATGTGTTTAAAAGGTTGTGGCCAAGCACGGTGGCTCACACCTGTAATCTCAGCACTTTGAGAGGCCAAGGCAGGCAGATCACCTGAGGTCAGGAGTCCGAGATCTGGCCAATATGGTAAAACCTCTGTCTCTACTAAAAAATACAAAAATTAGCTGGGCGTGGTGGTATGGGCCTGTAGTCCCAGCTACTGGGAAGCCTGAGGGGAAGAATCACTTAAACCTGGGAGGTGGAGGTTGCAGTGAGCTGAGATCATGCCACTGAGCTCCAGCCAGGGTGACAGAGTAAGATTCTATTTCAAAAAATAAATAAATAAAAGATATTGCATAAAACAGTAATTATAACAATTGTTTTGTTTCTAATATATGTACATGTATTATAAAAATAATGATAGCACAAAGAGGAAAGAAAAATAGAGCTATATTGGACAAAATTTTTACCTTTTATCAGTTAAGCCCATATTCACCTGAAGATTTATTAGATTGTGACACATTAAGATACATATTGTAATTTTTCAAATAAGCACAAGGAAAATAACTTTAAAAATAAAGTTTAAAAGTCAATAGAATAATTTAGATAATATGATTAAAACTACAAACAAAATATTTGTTTAATATAAAAGAAGATCATAAGGAAGAACAAGAAACAAAAAGACATGAAACATATAGAAAACAAAGAGCAAAATGGCAGATGTAAATAAAACATGCAAGTAATTATAATAAATTTGAATTGACAAAATATTTCATTCAAAAGGCACAGATTGCCAGAATAGGTTAATTTGTAAAAAGGGAAATCTCCAACTTTATGCTATCTACAAGGGACATACTAGAGATTCAAAGATGCATATATATTTAAAGTGATTAATAGAAAAAGATGACCTATAAAAATAATAACAGAGAGCATCTATATTAACATCAGAAAATATAAATTTTAAAAAGAAATGTAATTACAGATAATGAGAGTATTTGAAAATGGTAAAAGGTTCAATACATCAAGATGATATACCTAACAACAAAATCCTGAGAGACCTATATGAAAGCCAAAAGGATTTTAAAAATAAATAGAAAATTTAAAAAACATAGTTCAATATTCTACTCAGAAATAATTGATGAAACAGATGCTTAGTTAAACATGACTGAATAGAGAGACATTGGACATTCACCATCTCCAAAAAGGAGAACCAAAATTGTAAATAGATAATCACACCTTGAATATAATATCTAGGAAAGAACACTGGAGTTCAACAAAGAACTCACAGGAAACACCTGAGGCTCAAAAGAAGAATAAAGCTAGCAGTCAATTCAGTTGAGATTGACTCAGAGCCCAGAGGGTCTCTCTATCACAGAAAAATGGAAAAAATCTTTCCCCACAAAAGCAAATTTGAAAAATTAGGAAAAAGCAACTATTACACCAGATGCAGAGATATCAATGTAAGAAGAAAAGAAACATGAAAAAGCAAGAAATTGTGACACCTCAAAAGGAACACAATAATTCTCCAGCAACAAATCCCAATCAAAATGAAATTTACAGAATCTCAGAAACAGAATTGAAAATTCTGATAAAAGAAATTCAGTGAGATATGGGAAAATTCCAAGAAACAATACAAAGAAATCATAAAAGCAATTCAGGATATGAATGAAAAACATACCAAAGAGATAGATATCATTAAAAAGAACCAAACAGAAATTCAGGAACTGAAGAATTCATTGAATGAAATAGAAAACACATTTAAAGCTTCAACAATAAACTAAATCAGACCAGGCATGGTGGCTCACACCTGTAATCCCAGTACTTTGAGATGCCAAGTCAGGTGTGTCTCTTGAGTCCAGGCATTTGAAACCAGCTTGGGCAACATAGTGAAACTCTATCTTTACAAAATATACAAAAAAAAATAGCCAGGCATGATGGCATGTTCCTGTAGTCCCAGATACTTGGGAGGCTGAGGTGGGATGATAGCTTGATCCCAGGAGATGGAGACTGCAGTGAGCTGAGATTGCATGACTGCACCCCAGCCTAGGTTACAAAGCGAGACCCTGTAAAAAACAAAAACAAAAAAACACACTATAAAATAAATCAAACAGAAGAAAGAATCTCAGAACTTGAAGACAGGTCTTTTGAAATAGACAAAAATAAAGAAAAAAGAATTTTAAAAACAAACAAAACTTTCATGATATATAAAACACCATAAAGCAGCCAAATATATGAATTATTGGTATCCCAGAAAGCAAAGAGTGAATAAAAGTGTTAGAAAACCTACTTAATGAAATAATAGCCAAAACTTTTCCAAGTCTAGCAAGAGATTTAAACATACAGATACAAGAGGCCCAGAAATCCTTGAATGATTACAATAAAAAAGTTTTATCCAAGGCACATGTGTTAAGTCATTCTTACAAAGAAATACTGCAGGCAGAGTAATTTATAAAGAAAATAGGTATAATTGGCTCTGAGTTGTATAAGATGTACAAGCATGGCACCAACATTTGCTCAGCTTCTATGGAGGACTCAGGGAACTGTTACTGATGGCAGAAGGTGAAGTGGGAGCAAGCATATTACATGTCAAAAGCCGAAGCAAGAGAAAGAGTGGGAGTGAGGTGCCACACAGTTTTAAACAACCAGATTTCATGAGAACTCACTCACTATTGTTAGGACAGCACCAAACCATGAGGGATTGACCCCCATGATCCAAACACCTCCTACTGGGCCCCACCTTAATCACTAAAGATTACATTTCAACATGAGATTTGTCAGGACAAATATCTAAACTATATCAGCACATTATAGTCAAAGTGTCTAATATCAAAGAAAAAACAAAATTTATTTAAAAAGCAATAGAAAAGCATCTAGTCACCTATAAAGGAAACCCCATCAGACCAACTGTGGACTTCTCAGCAGAAATCTTACAGGACAGGAGAGATGGATGATATATTCAAAGTGTTGATAGAAAAAATAAACTGCCACACAAAGATAATATCTCCAGCAAAATTATTCTTCATACATGAAGGAGAAGTAGTCTTTCCAAGACAAGCAAATTCTGAGAGAATTCATGACCACTACACTGGCCTTATAAGAAATACTCAAGGGAGTTCTGAATCTGGAAGTAAGAGGATGAAAGTTACCATCATGTAAGCAAGAGAAAGCCTAATACTTATTTGTAAAGCAAATGCACAAATGAGGAAAAGACTCAAATGGTACCACTACAGGAAACCACCAAATCACAAGAACAAACAATAAGAGAAAAACAAGGAACAAAGAATACAGAAAACAACAATATGAAGAGTATGAAAGGAACAAAACCTCATATATCAATAATAGCTTTGAAAGTAAGCAGATTAAATTTTTCACTTAAAAGATATAGACTGACCAAATGGATTTAAAAAAAACACATGATCTATGTATATGCTGCCTAAAAGAAACACACATTATCTTTGAAGACACATATAGATTGCAAGTAAATGGATGGAGAAAGATACTCTATGCAAACGGAAACCAAAATAAAGCAGGAATAGCTAGCTATACTTGTATAAAATAAAATTTAAATCAAAAGTGATTTAAAAAGACAATGGCCGTTATACTATGATAAATTGATCAATCTAACAAGAGGGTAGTTAACCATTCTAAATATATATATACCTAACATTGGAGCACCAAGATTCATACAGAAAATGTTACTGGATATAATGAGAGAGATAGACTTTGATACAAAAATAGTCATAGACTACAAAACCCTGTTCTCACCATTATGGAGATCATCTAGACAGAAAGCCAAAAAAAATTGAATTTACACTGTATTAGACCAAATAGACCTAACAGACATTTAGAGAATATTTTGTGCAACATTGTCAGAATATACATATTTCTCATCAGCATACAGAACATTCTCCAAGATGGACACTATGTTAGAACACAAAGCAAGTATCAACACACTTATAAAGTTCAAAATTTTACCAAGTATCTTCTCATACCACAATGGAACAAAACTAGAAATCAAAGCAGTGGTAAAAGGGAAATTTATAGTAATAAACATCTACATCAAAAGAAAATCTTAGAAAAAATTTAAACGACCAAATAATTCACCTCAAGAACCTAGGAAAAAAAGAACAGACAAAACCCCAAATTGACAGAGAAAAGATATAATAAAGATCAAAGCAGAACTAAATGCAATGGAGACTACAGAAACAATACAAAAGATCAATGAAACAAAAAGTTGGTTCCTAGAAAAGATAAACAAAATTGATAAACTGCTACCCTACAAAAGAAGAGAGAAGACCCAAATAAACAAAATCAGAATTGAGGAGACATTACAACTGACACCAGAGAAATATAAATGATCATCAGAGACTATTATGAACCATTATAAGCTAACAAACTGGAAAACCCTGAGGAAATGGATATATTCCTAAAAATATACAACCTACTGAGATTGACCCAAGAAGAAATAGAAAACCTGAACAGTTAAATAATGAGTAATGAGATTAAATCAGCAATAAAATGTCTCCCAACAAAGAAAAGTCCAGGAACAGACAGATTTATCAATGAATTACACCAAATGTATAAAGAACTAATACCAATTCCCTCAAACTATCCTAAAAATTAAAGAGGAGGGAATTCTCCCTAACTCATTCTACAATGATAGCATCATCCTAATACCAAACCCAGACAAGGACACAGCAAAGAAAGAAAATTATAGGCCTATATCACTGATGAACATAGATGCAAAAGTTCTCAGCAAAATACTAGCAAACCGAATCCAAAAGCATATCAAAAAAATAATATACCATGATCAAGTGGGATTTATTCCAGGGATGAAGAAATGGTTCAACATATGAAAATCAGTAATTGTGATATATCACATAGACAGAATTAAAGATAAAAGTCATATGATCATTTTATTAGATGCAGAAAAAGCATTTGATAAAATTCAATACCCTTTCATGAATAAAAACTCTCAACTAAAAGTTAGGCGTAGAAGAAACATATCTCAAAATAACAGTGGTCATATATGACAAACCCATAGCTAATATACTGAATGGAAAAAAGTCAAAAGCTCATCTTCTAAGAACTGTAACAAGACAAAGATGCCCATTTTCACCATTCTTATTCAACATAGTATAGAACCTCCTTAGCATAGCAATAAGACAAGAGAAAGAAAGAAAAGGCCTCCAAATTGGAAAAGAAGTCAAATTGTTCCTCTTTGCAAATAACCTGATTTTATATTTAGAAAAACCAAGATTTCACCAAAAACTCTTAGAACTTACAAACAAATTCAGTAAAGTTGCAGGATACAAAATTAACATAAAAATCAGTGGCATTTATATATGCAAATAATGACATAGCCAAAAAGAAATCAAGAAGGCAATTCCATTTAAAATAGCTGCAAAAAATAAATGAAATATATATGAATAAATTTAATCAAGGAGGTGAAAGATATCTACAAGAAAAACTATAAAACACTGATGAAAGAAATGAGGAGGGCACAAAAAAATTGAAGGACATTTTATGCTTGTGGGTTGGAATAATGTATATCATTAATCATACCACCCAAAGGACTCTACAGATTCGACGCAATCTTTATCAAATTGACAATTTCATTTTTCACAAGAATAGAAAAAAAAATCTTAAAATGTGTATGGAATAAAAAATGGGCCAGAATATTCAAAGCAATCCTGAACTAAAAGAACAAAGCTGGTGGCATCACATTGTCTGACTTCAGAACATATTATGAAGCTATACTAACCAAAGCAGCATAGTATTAGAATAAAAATAGATGGATGGACCAATGGAACAGAATAGAGAACCCAGAAATAAATCCAAATATTTGCAGCCAACTGATATTTCATAAAGCCTCCAAGAACATACACTGGGTAAAATAAACCGTCTTCAAAAAAAAGAAACTAGATAGCCATATGCAGAAGAATGAAACTGGATCCCTATCTCTCACCATATACAAAAGTCAACTCAACATGGATTAAAGATTTTAAGGTAAGATGGATTAAAGATTTTAAAGTAAGACCCAAAACTATAAAACCGTTAGAAGAACACATAGAAGAAACTCTATGAAGAAGAATAGACGTTTCTTAAAAGAAGACATACAAATGGCCAACAGTGTATGAAAAGATGCTCAACATCACTAATCATCAGAGAAATGCAAAAAAACCCACAATGATATATCATCTTACGCCACTTAGAATGGCAATTACTAAAAAGACAAAAATAACAGGTGCTGGCAAGCATGCTGAGAAAAGGGAATGCTTATACTCTGTTGGAGGGAGTGTAAATAAGTAAAACCACTATGGAAAGCAGTATGTAGATTTCTTTAAAAAAAAAACTAAAAATTTAACTACCATACAATCCAGCAATCTCACTACTGGGTATTTATCCAAAGGAAAAGAAATCAGTACATCAAAGGGACACCTGCACTCACGTGTCTATCTCAGCACTATTCACAATAGCAAAGATTTGGAATCAACCTAGGTGTCCATCAGCGGATGAATGGATAAAGAAAATGTGGCACATATACGTAATGGGAATACTATTTGGTCATAAAATAGAATAAAGTCATGTCATTCACTACAACGTGGATGGAATTGGAGGTCATTATTTTAAGTGAAATAAGCAAGGCACAGAAAGGCAAATACTACATGTTCTTATTCATATGTGAGAGCTAAAAATAAATAAATAAATAACTTGGTCACATGGACACAGAGAATAGAATGATACGTACTAGACAATGGATAGAGTTGGTAAATAGAAGAAGGGAAAAATGAAAAGAAGTTGGCTAATGGATACAAAATGCAGTTAGATAGAAGAAAAAGTTCTAACGTTTGCTAGCAGACAAAGGTGACTGTACATAGTAACAATATTGTGTGTATTTCAAAATAATTAGAAAAGAGGACTGGAAATGATATCAAAACATACAAATGATACTCAAGGTGATAGATACCCCAAATATGCTGACTGGATCATTAAACATTCTATGCATGTCACAAAATGTGCATTTTTGTACCCCACAAAAACATTATGTATTAATAAAAGATAAAGTAAAATAAAACTTTTTAAATTTACAGACATGCACAAAAATAATTGATAAGCAGAGTGCTAAGGACTGAAAGCTTTTGTCCCCCCAAAATTCATACATTAACATCCTAATCCCGAAGATGAGAGTATAAACAGTGGGGTTTTTAGTAAGTGATTAAGTCATGAGGGCTTTGAATGGAATTAATGCCCTTATAAAAGAGCCCCCAGAAGCCAGACAGCCCTTTCTACCATGTGAAGTCACTGCAAGAAATCAGCAGTCTGCAGCCTGGAAGAAAACCCTCAGCAGAATCCAACCATGCTGGCACTCTGATTTTAGACTTTCCAGACTCCAGAGCTGTGAGAAATAAATCTCTGTTGCCTATAAGTCACCCAGTCTATGGTATTTGGTTATAGTAGGTGGAGCAGAATGAGACACAGAGAATTAGCAAGGATATAAAAGACCTCTACAACACTAGCAACCAAGTTGACCTGACTGATACTCTGTAAAACGTTCCACTTAATAGCAGAAACGGCAGAATACACTCTTTTTTTTTTTTTTTTTTTTTTTTTTTTTTGAGGCAGGGTCTTTCTCTGGCACCCAGGCTGCTGGAATGCAATGGCATGATCTGTGCTCACTGCAGCCTCAACTTCCCGGGCTCAAGCAATCCTCTGGCCTCAGCCTCTAGAGTAGGTGAGACTACAAGGGAGACTCCAGCCATGTGCCACCACATGCAGCTAAATTTTTTATTTTTTTGTAGAGACCTGTATTTTGTTTTTTGTTTGTTTGTTTGTTTCACCATGTTGCCCAGGCTGTTCTCAAACTCCTGAGCTCAAGTGATCCACATTCCTCAGCCTCCCAAAGTGCTGGGATTACGGGCATGTGCCACCATGTTGTCTGGCCCAGAATACACATTTTTTAAAGAGCACATGCAGCATTTTCCAGGACAGACCAAATGACAGGCTGTAAAACAAGTCTCAATAAATTTTAAAGGATTAAATTATTTAAGTGTGTTTTCTGACCATAAGTACATTGAATAGAATGGAAACTAAAACATAACGTATCAAAATGTACAAGACACAGCTAACACAGTTATGAAAGGTAAATTGACAGTTATAAATGGACATATCAGAAATGAAAAAGGTTTTCAAACAATTTGTCTAGATGTTCACTTCAAGTAACTAGAAGAAGTGCAAACTATCCCTAAAGCAAGCAGAAGTAAAGAAATAATAAAGAGTAAACCAAAAACTAATAAAATAAAAATAGAAAAACAACAGGAAAAAATCAGTACAACCAAAGGTTGCTACTTTCAAAAGACCAACAAAACTGATAAAGCTTTAGCTAGACTGACCAAGAGAAAAATGAAAGAAGGCATAAATCATGAAAATCAGAAATGAAAGAAGGGACATAATTATTGACCATACAGAAATTTTGAAAGATTATAAGATAATACTATGAGCAAACTGTACGCCAATAATTTAGACAAACTACCAAAAAATGGACAAATTACCAAAACTGACTCAAGCAGAACTATAAATTTTGAATGTACTGAAAAAGAGAAAATAAATAAATTAGTAACTAAAAATCACCCAACAACAACAACAAAAATATCCTAAGCCCTGATAGCTTCACTGGTGAATTCTATCAAATATTTTTATACCAACTCTTCACAAATTCCTTCAGAAAATAGAGCATGAAGGAGCACTTCCCAGCTTCTGTTGCGCTGGTATTACTTAGACACCAAGGCCACAAAAAGACATCACAAAAATAAAAAACATAGATATATGAATCCTTTTTCAGACACTGACAATCCAAAATCCAGCAACATATGAAAAGTTTTATTTTCAAATGAAAACTACAGTGAAATAGTCACTTTACACCCACTAATTGGGCTATGACTTAAAAAGACAGACAGTTACAAATGTGGGTGGAGATGTAGAGAAATTAAAACCCTCATCCACTGCTGGTTCGAAATGTAAGATGATGCAGCTGCTTTGGAAAACAGTCTGACAATTTCTCAACAAATTAAATACAGAACTTCCATGTAAACCATCAATTTCCCTTCTAAGTATATACCCAAGAAAAATGAAGACATAAATCCACACAAAAATTTGTACACAAATGTTCACAGCAACTTTACTTATAACAGCCAAACCATAATGTCTAACTCATTAATTTTCATACAATGAAATGTTATTCGGCAATAAAAATAAATGAATCACTAGTATATACTACAATGTAAATAACCCTCAAAACATTATAAGTTAAAGAAACGATTCACAGAAGACCACATGGTACCTGATATCATTTATATGAAATGCTGTAATAGGCAAATCTATAGAGACAGAAAGTAGATCAGTGGTCACTTACACTGGGGATGGGGTGGTGAGGAGGCGGAGAGATGGAGAGTGACTGTTAATGGGCATTGGGTTTCTTTTTGCAATTATGTGAACGTTCTAAAATTAGATTGTGGTGATAGTTGCACAGCTCTGTAGATATACTAAAAATCACTGAATTGTGCACTTTAAATGGGTGAATTGTATGCTATGTGAATTATATCATAATAAAACTGGTTTTAAAAAGTTTTATATACTATGACCAAGGGGAATTCATTCCAGGAATGCAAGATTAGCTAACATCCAGAAATACAATCTTTCTCTGCCTTTTATGTTAAAAATAATACTGCAATGAATAGACATATTGTCATCTTTTCAGAGGGTTGTTAAAAGACAATACATCACTCCCCTATTTTCTTTTTCACTTTAAAATTAAGCTGGAAAATGACACAGGAAATGGACAAATGGAAATCAGAATATGAGCCTTATTTCTCATAAATCCAGTTGAAAAGCATGGCTTTAGATAGGCAATTAAAGTGTCTTTCGAATCCCTGCCTCTCAAACTGAGCACCCTCACAACTGGACAGCCGGGTGTTCTCCATGGGGCCAGTACAGAAATAACTGGCAGAGAGCAAATCATGCTTTCAGGCAAGCTGGTTCTCCCACCCTTACTTCCATACCACCACCGTCATGCCCCCTCTCCCTGCAACAAAAAGAAAAAAGTGCTCAATTCAAGCGCTCCCAACCTCAGCAAAGGAGTTTTAGTCCCTACAAATATACATATAAAAAAATGGAGATAGATGATACTCCCATAACAAGTATTCTTGCAGAGCTACTTACACTAGGCATGTGGAATCATAATTAAACATTCTTATAAATAAATATTTGTGGAATAAATAAATGACTAAATAACACATTTAACAGTATAGTACTGCATTGTTTTTATCCCATGTGGGGTAATATTTTCATTAAGTGTCTTTCATTTTTATATATTGCAGGGAGGGACAGCTTGAGGATGATCAGTACTTTCCAGTAAAACCATGCCCCACTCCTGTACTCCTAAGGGATTGCCACCTGCTTTGCAGAGTAGCCAAATTCTGCTTCACTTCTCATCTCCTCATATAAAAGGATTCATGTTGAATTACCTAGCAAAGTTGAAAAAAAACACCTACAGAGGGTCCATCACGGGTGATCTAGGGAACAGTAACAGAAGGGCACAAAAAAGAAAATTGGTCTTGTAATTGCGTTCTGTCAAACAGCTAGATAAGCAGCCAGCAGTTTTGCATTAGAATGCATTCGGTTATCCTATTTACAATGGGCTAGTAATCCCATAAATATTTATTGCTAAACTAAAAAAAGCAACATAAGCTTTTGCCCTTTGAGAAAGGTCTGTAACATGCATGGTGTCAGTAAAGTACGAAACCCTGATGATTTTGTTACTTGTCAATATGTTAGAGTCTGGACTGTGCTTGGCACATGTGAACAGTCTGAATGCAGTTGTCAGTGCTTGTTCCTGGAGGACAATTGTAAGCATATGCTTCAGTAGGTGAGATATCAAACCCACAGCTGCTCTCTACCCTGAACCTGAGGCAGGACAATGGCAAACCCAGGCAGTGGCAGATTTAACTTTGAAAGGTTGGGTACAGGGATCAATCCGTTTAGAGAACAACAAATGCAAGAACAGTAGGAGAAAAACAGAAAAAGAAAATACTTTTCTTGAGATGATTCTGTATCTGTGTACATTACATAATTTTAATCCTTCATTGTGACTTGAGGGAAATAACTGATGCTTTCCTTGAAAGGCATGGCATTCCTCAAGCAATAAATATATTTCATTTCCAATTTTATATGCTGTATGTGTCAAGTAAACAAATATTAAAAACATATAGCTTATTGTTTTACAGGTGTTTTCATATTCTGTTTACTCTCCAAAACATTTAGGCAGCTAACAATAGAAGCACAAAAATTGAAAAGACCAAAAACAGCTATTAATAAAACAAAGAAAATAGTCAAAAATAAGAGAAAGGCAGAGAAAAAGAACAAAACTTGCTGCCCCAAAAATCTCCAATAGTTAGCCATGATATTTAATGGTAAATTTCCTGTGTAACCAGGGCAAAGAGAAAAACTCAGTTAATAAATACTATCATCCTCTTTTTTTTAATTATTATTATTATACTTTAAGTTTTAGGGTACATGTGCACAATGTGCAGGTTTGTTACATATGTATACATGTGCCATGTTGGTGTGCTGCACCCATTAACTCATCATTTACATTAGGCATATCTCCTAATGCTATCCCTCCCCCTTCCCCCCACCCCACAACAGTCCCCAGTGTGTGATCTTCCTCTTCCTGTGTCCGTGTGTTCTCATTGTTCAATTCCCACCTATGAGTGAGCACATGTGGTGCTTGGTTTTTTGTCCTTGCGACAGTTTGCTAAGAATGATGGTTTCCAGCTTCATCCATGTCCCTACAAAGGACATGAACTCATCATTTTTTGTGGCTGCATAGTATTCCATGGTGTATATGTGCCACATTTTCTTAATCGAGTCTATCATTGTTGGACATTTGGGTTGGTTCCAAGTCTTTGCTATTGTGAATAGTGCCGCAATAAACATACGTGTGCATGTGTCTTTATAGCAGCATGATTTATAATCCTTTGGGTATATACCCAGTAATGGGATGGCTGGGTCAAATGGTGTTTCTAGCTCTAGATCCCTGAGGAATCGCCACACTGTCTTCCACAATGGTTGAACTAGTTTACAGTCCCACCAACAGTGTAAAAGTGTTCCTATTTCTCCACATCCTCTCCAGCACCTGTTGTTTCCTGACTTTTTAATGATCGCCATTCTAACTGGTGTGAGATGGTATCTCATTGTGGTTTTGATTTGCATTTCTGTGATGGCCAGTGATGATGAGCATTTTTTCATGTGTCTTTTGGCTGCATAAATGTCTTCTTTTGAGAAGTGTCTGTTCATATCCTTCACCCACTTTTTGATGGGGTTGTTTGTTTTTTTCTTCTAAATTTGTTTGAGTTCATTGCAGATTCTGGATATTAGCCCTTTGTCAGATGAGTAGATTGCAAAAATTTTCTCCCATTCTATAGGTTGCCTGTTCACTCTGATGGTAGTTTCTTTTGCTGTGCAGAAGCTCTTTAGTTTAATGAGATCCCATTTGTCAATTTTGACTTTTGTTGCCATTGCTTTTGGTGTTTTCGACATGAAGTCCTTGCCCATGCCTATGTCCTGAATGGTATTGACTAGGTTTGCTTCTAGGGTTTTTATGGTTTTAGGTCTAACATTTTAAGTCTTTAATCCATCTTGAATTAATTTTTGTATAAGGTGTAAGGAAGGGATCCAGTTTCAGCTTTCTACATATGGCTAGCCAGTTTTCCCAGCACCATTTATTAAATAGGAAATCCTTTCCCCATTGCTTGTTTTTCTCAGGTTTGTCAAAGATCAGATAGTTGTAGATATGTGGCATTATTTCTGCAGGCTCTGTTCTGTTCCATTGATCTATATCTCTGTTTTGGTACCAGTACCATGCTGTTTTGGTTACTGTAGCCTTGTAGTATAGTTTGAAGTCAGGTAGTGTGATGCCTCCAGCTTTGTTCTTTTGGCTTAGGATTGACTTGGTGATGCGGGCTCTTTTTTGGTTCCATATGAACTTGAAAGTAGTTTTTTCCAATTCTGTGAAGAAAGTCATTGGTAGCTTGATGGGGATAGCATTGAATCTATAAATTACCTTGGGCAGTATGGCCATTTTCACGATATTGATTCTTCCTGCCCATGAGCATGGAATGTTCTTCCATTTGTTTGTATCCTCTTTTATTTCATTGAGCAGTGGTTTATAGTTCTCCTTGAAGAAGTCCTTCACATCCCTTGTAAGTTGGATTCCTAAGTATTTTATTCTCTTTGAAGCAATTGTGAATGGGAGTTCACTCATGATTTGGCTCTCTATTTGTCTGTTATTTGTGTATAAGACTGCTTGTGATTTTTGCACATTGATTTTGTATCCTGAGACTTTTCTGAAGTTGCTTATCAGCTTAAGGAGATTTTTGGCTGAGATGATGGGGTTTTCTAGATATACAATCATGTCATCTGCTAACAGGAACAATTTGACTTCCTCTTTTCCTAATTGAACGCCCTTTTATTTCCTTTTCCTGCCTGATTGCCCTAGCCAGAACTTCCAACACTATGTTGAATAGGAGTGGTGAGAGAAGAATCAAATAGATGCAATAAAAAATGACAAAGGGGATATCACCACCTATACCACAGAAATACAAACTACCATCAGAGAATACTACAAACACCTCTATGCAAATAAACTAGAAAATCTAGAAGAAATGGATCAATTCCTCGACACATACACCCTCCCAAGACTAAACCAGGAAGGAGTTGAATCTCTGAATAGACCAATAACAGGCTCTGAAATTGAGGCAATAATTAATAGCTTACCAACCAAAAAAAAGTCCAGGACCAGATGGATTCACAGCCGAATTCTACCAGAGGTACAAGGAGGAGCTGGTACCATTCCTTCTGAAACTATTCCAATCAATAGAAAAAGAGGGACTCCTCCCTAACTCATTTTATGAGGCCAGCATCATCCTGATACCAAAGCCTGGCAGAGACACAACAAAAAAAGAGAATTTTACACCAATATCCCTGATGAACATTGATGCAAAAATCCTCAATAAAATACTGGCAAACGGAATCCAGCAACACATCAAAAAGCTTATCCACCGTGATCAAGTGGTCTTCATCCCTGGGGTGCAAGGCTGGTTCAACATACGAAAATCAATAAACGTAATCCAGCATATAAACAGAACCAAAGACAAAAACCACATGATTATCTCAATAGATGCAGAAAAGGCCTTTGACAAAATTCAACAACCTCCATGCTAAAAACTCTCAATAAATTAGGTATTGATGGGATGTATCTCAAAATAATAAGAGCTATCTATGACAAACCCACAGCCAATATCATACTGAATGGACAAAAACTGGAAGCATTCCCTTTGAAAACTGGCACAAGACAGGGATGCCCTCTCTTATCATCCTCTTATTTTAAAAAGTTATGAGAATTTCTCAAAACTGCACATCAATACACAATGTGTTTTTCTCGCTGTCTTGGTGTGATGATGAATACCACTAGGCGGTGAGCAAGAGGCTCGTTTCCTTGTGTGCGTGTGTGTGTCTGTCTGTCTGTGTGTACAGCAGAAATTCTGAAAGGAAAATAATTATTCTCTCTTAAAAATGTGCTGTATGTCTAGTACGTTTCCAGGCACTGGGGATACACAGAAAACAAGACAGATGTGGTCTTGCCCTCACTGCACTTAAAAGCTATTGAGAAAGACATGCTTTGGGCAAGTAATTACAATTCTGATAAGTGCTACTCACAATGATGGTTGCGCAATCCTCCCATCACAGATAACAAGGAGATTCGACTTAGCCCTGGTCAGTAGAGCATTTATCTCTGCCTAGGTGAGTGGTAGGTTTAAATATGCTTAGGTTTAAATCCTATCTCGGCGATGACCAGCCCCATAGCCTCAGCCATGTTGCTCAGCTTCTCCGTGTTCCAGGTCCCTCACCTCTAAAGTGGTGATAACAGTAGTACGTACCTCCTAAGTAATTGTGTTATTGTGAAGACTAAATAGGTCTTTTTTCATGGCAGTCTCATGACTAAGAGTATATCACCAGAAGCTTCAAGACCTCTGAGTCCAAGTCTTAAAACTCCTCAAATCTCACTTCTGCTGCATCCCACTGGTCAAAGTAAGTCACAAAGGCAACCTAGATTCAAAGGATGAGAATATAGTTTCCACCCCTTTAGAGGAAATGCAAAGTACCATGGCCATTTTGGCAATCTTCCACATGATAGTGCAGAACATAAATTGAACCAACAAGAACGTAAAATGAACAGCTCTTAGTGTATGACTAGACATGGGGAAGTGGAAGAAAAAGGAAAAAAGGAGCCAATGATGACACCACATTTTCTGTCCAGAGCAAACTATGTGGGTATTTTTGCAAATCACTTGGTACTGAATTGAGAACCAGTGAAAATTTAACCAACAATTTTAGAATATTTTGTTATTATGTGGGATTTTTCAAAGGTCCCAATAAATGACTCAGGCTGGTGTGAGAATCATAATCCTCAATATTATTAAATATTGTTGAATTTGTTTTGACTTTGATCCTCAAAACTGAAAACATTCTTCAATGTGTAGACCAAGACATAAATTACTTATACTAGTTCCATTACAACAAATTCCACATATATCCTGATTGATACCAGTTATGTTGAAGTGTTTCTAACGCTGTAAATGCCTATTCCTCCCATGTGAGAATTAGCTTATTTTAAGGTGTTTTGACTTTCACTTATATAATGATTGAAAACTTCTCTGTGAAAAAACTATTATCCATCTTCATAACAGTTTCCAGAAAAATTAACAGCACTACCTTACCAAAGGACCCAGAAGTAAACATTATTGAATATATTTTTTGTTTGTTTCTGTTTCTGTGCTGATTGTTCTGTCTTTCTTGGCTTTATTGAGGTACAGTTGACAAGAATTGCATATATTCAAGGTGTACAACCTGATGTTTTGATATGTATGCGTTGTAAGATAATTATCACAATCAAGTTAATTAACATATTTATCACCTCACATAGTTCCAGGTATCACTACCTCTTTAGTTAAATTCGTGACCAGGGATACTAATATAAAAATTCTAATAGTCTGAGACCTCTTATCCTCAACCCTACCCATATAAATGAAACTCTGATGGCTTCACTGTGGATACTCCTAAATATCTCTTCCTGTCTTCCTTTCTGCATCTATGCAGCCACTGCCTTAATTTAAGCTTGGAACAGTACCTGAATAGGTCTCCCTTCCTGTACCTCCCCCTTTTAAAGTTATTGTCTGTATGTTTCTAAAATGTAAATCCAATTATTAACTTATCAACTTAAAAAAAGTGAATTTCTCTACCAGAGAGTCCATTCCAAACCAATATTTTCAATGGATTACAGAATAAATTAGCAGATTTATGTAACCTACTCTCAAACTTTCAACAAGAGAAAGTATACATTTGCAAAGAAATTGGACTGTTATTTCCAAGCCACACTCTTCATTTTCTTGGCTATAATTCAAAAAGCATGTTCAACATTATTTGGCTGGAGACATTGGATATAAGTTGTGTCTGGTGCTTTCAGTTTCAAAGTACTGGGGTTTGTTTTTAGTTTCCAGGCTTATTTCTTGCCCCATATCAGTGGTGGAGAATGATGGATATGATGTAGCTGCATGATGACTGCCTTTCGATTTTGAGTTTTTGAGTTGTTTGAGATCTTTCTCTGATGTTCTATGTGGCCTTGGGTCAGTTAAGAGCACACACATAATGATTGCTTGCTCATGCCAAAAATGGAGAGAAGAATAAAACATGGTCCTTGCTCTCAAGGACCCCATAGCCCTGTAGGTAAGACAGGCCTTCAACAGGTAATAGTAGCTCAGTGTGATGCACACTAACATAAAGTTAGAGGACCAAGGTATCAAGGAAAAGTGGATTAGGGAAGGGATCTGGTGAAATGCGGGAACATTTCGTGAATAAGTCTTGAAAGATGAATAGAAATTTATAGGTTAAAAAGTCAGGGAATAATATTTCAGTGAGGGGGAAACAGCACAGACAATTTTATGAAGATGTAAAACAGCATAGTACATTCAGGTGAGTGAAATGATTTAGTGTAAAGATTTAATAGGAAAAGTGGTGGAAGATAAGGAACAAAAAGGTAGGTGGGTACTAAACCCATGGAGGGCTTCCTACTCTGTGCATGCCCAAGGTGATATACATAGGGAGCAGTGTTGGGTTGAGCCATAAGAGATTATCCTTTATGTTGGTCAAAAGAGTGAACTATTGGAGTTTCAGAGATGCAACATACCACAGTTCATCTGTGGAGTCTTAAGCCTCCTTCAACTTTGGCGTTTAGAAGTGAGTATGCCTAACCTGACACATTTGCTTGTGAGAAAAAAAAGCCCAGTCAACGTTTTTCAGGTAGTGGGTGGTTTTACCAAGGGAAAAAAAAAAGCACTCCCAAAAGTCCAAGAACAGAGTTGGACTCAGCTGATGGAAATGATCCCCACCCTGCCTTCCCCATAGCATTGCTGATTTTTTTGTAAATTTCATTTTTCTTTCTCTATAATTGACATTTTTGACTTATAGTTTCTGCTTCCTCATGCCTTTATCTCACTATAGCCATGGCACCCCAAGCCCTTCTCCAAATCAAAACTTTTTGGCTTCAGCTTTCTCAGCAACTAAGAACTTACAAACCTGTTTTGAAATCCTGAAAGGATGAATCTCATTGGTTCAGCTAATCTTTTTTTTACTAGGCTGTGGGTTACTGGCCAGTTTATGAACTGGTTGTCCTTATTTAAGTCCACTACCTATCAGTAGGTCCATTACCTGTGACTGTGGGAATAACATGGAGATGTAGTGGTAGGAGGGTGGATGGGACCACTTCCCTCAGAAGTGATTATGGTGGGCAGGCCTATTGAGGCTGAGCAGCTCTGCTTATTTCTCCCAGTAAAGTTGGCATGAAAGCCTCTGAGTTGATTCTTGAGGTCTAAGAAAACCTAATCTCCAACATTGAAGTTTCGGCTCTAAGAACATCTAAGATATGCATCCTAAATGTCATTACCCAGAATGTCTATAATCTTCATCAAACCTGATATTTCTACATTAATTAATTCCTAACATTACTGGATTTTGAGCCCAAGGTTGAGGGGAAATCACTAATTAAGTCACAACAGAAAGATGCCCTGTTTTATTAGCCAAATGCATCTGACCATATAAACAATTGTTGACAGTCATTTCTTTTCTACCTACTCACATTGGATGTGCTTGAAAATCTGCTTTCTGCCCTTTAAAATAAAAGGCCTCTCTTACAACATCAGTGGCTACTAGAACAGGTGAGCTGCAGTGCTAGCAATAGCTTTGTTCTTCTTCTTATCACCGCTTATGCCTTCTGTTTGCCACCATTAGTAGCCTTTGCACATAAAGCCTATTAATTTCTCTACAGTAAGTAAGGTGGCTTGACTAGTAGTAAGTGGCCTCAGAATGAGCTGATTTTTTTTTAACGTGTTCAGATTCTAGTCTGGCTCCAATAAATATCAAATAAAGCATGAGACAAATGTCATAGACAACTCCTTTTTCACTTCCTATGTGGTGTATAAGTACATGAAAAATCCATTCAACAGTCACTAATGAACACTATTAATAGATGAAATGTCATCAGGCAAAAGCAGAGCTCAGTAACAGTACCTACAAAATAGTCCTGGATTCTGAAGTGGCTCTCTGGAAAATCTATACCCACCCCCAACCAAATCTACATAAAATACTGTTCTTACATATCTATTAAAGTGTTTCTTGAGGTGAGGGTCTGGGAAGGGAAAAGTAAGGGTAGCGAGCAGGAGAGATGGAGATCTGTTTGAGCTCAGCCCTTCTTCTAGCCTCATGTTCTTTCCTCTCCATCTCCTACACTTCTTACTTATTTATTTGGGAGAGGATTACAAATAATGTCAGACTTCCTGGTAGTTGCCTACAGCCCTGTGATACTGCATATAATTTGTATTCCAGCATTGAAGTGTCTAATGTGGTAGAAATGAGGAGTAGCTTCCTGACACAGGGACTGTGAGTACAGAGATAGTGAAGGGGGTGTGGTTGAAGAGCACAGCACTAGCTGTCTCTTGGCTCCTGCTGCTTCTTTTATTGCCTTTCCCCCTTCTAGCTTGTTCATGCCAATATTTAGCCATCCATCCATCCATCCATCCATCTATGATCTTTCCATCCCCTTCACACAACTTATTGTGTACCTGTGTGTGTATATCATGGTGCCAGTGACCACAATTTGACTTAAGCTCAGCCATATCAAAATCTGTAGAGAGCAAGGTCCAGGAATTTGTATAATTAATCAACTCTGAAGGTGATTCTGATTCTCAGACCTGTCTGAGCACTGCTTATTTAGCAACTTCAAATATGTTTGACCTGGATTGCTACCACCAAGGAGGTCCCCCTTTGACTTTTTCTTATCTGCTGCTAAAACCTTATCCTGATTATTTTCTTCTCTTACAAATGTAACACAAAATGAAACCAAGAACTAATATGTCTAAGGTTTTTGCCAACATTTATAATTGAAATAAATGCTAAAATTGAGTTAGAGATTAGTGAAAACAAAAATGTACTTTTTTCTCCATCATGTTCATGGGTCCCCCGAATTCCATCCACAAGCCCCTTGGGTGCCTATGGACCCCAGGTTGAGAAGTACTGTCAACAGGAATTTTACAGCAGTGCTGTGTAGCACAAAAGGCACCGACCCATCCTAGAGTCAAGCAGTCTTAAGTTTAGATCCCAGCTCCAGAATTTACTGGCTGTAGAACCTTCAGCTAGAAGGTACTTAACTTCTCAATGTCTTCATTTTGTCTTTTGTCTTTTTTTAGCTCTAAAATGGAAATGAGAGAGAATTAGTAACAATAATGTTTTATAAGTTTCTAAATTTAATTAGATAACATAGGTAGTATCTTGGAACATTATGAATGTTCAAAATTAGGTTCAGTATATATTATTCACCTTTCCTCATGTTAATCTAAGTTACCTGAAGGATCCTTAGGCCCAGAAAATCATTATTATATGAACTCACTTTAACCATATCAGCTAGTCATGTTTTCAGTTGAAAATACTATGTATTAATCATATTTTCAAATATGTGTATGCATGTGTGTATGTATGAAATGACCCCAACTCTGCAATTTGTGAATCTGTATAAATCCACCAAATATCCAGATCCCAACCAAGCCTCAAAACCTTTCAAATGCCCTTTTTAAAAGTGTTGATTTGGCCAAAAAAATGACTGTCTTCAATTCTCCACCTTTAGTTTGAGGCTCACCAATTAAATGTCCCTCGTCTGTGATGTGATTTTAAAGTCAGCAGTAAGCTAGGCAGGGTGGCTCACACCTGTAATCCCAGCACTTTGGGAGGCCGAGACAGGTGGATCGCTTGAGGCCAGGAGTTCGAAACCAACCTGGCCAAGAGAATGAAACCCCATCTCTACTAAAAATACAAACAATAGCCGGGCATGGTGGCGCATGCCTGTAATCCCAGCTACTCTGGAGGTTGGGACAGGAGAATCGCTTGAACCTGGGAGGTGGAGGTGGCAGTGAGCCGAGATCACACCACTGAGCTCCAGCCTGAGCAACAAAGTGAGACTCTGTCTCAAAGAAAAAAAAAAAGTCAGCAATGAATGCTAGATACTGCAGCCAGTCTCTGCAGATGCTCAAGGCTGCTCAATTTGTCTAGATGATTACACTGCCCAAATGCACACATGATGCTCAGCACTCATCTAATTGCAGATAGCCAATCTGAATTCCTCACATGTAGGCCATTGATGACTAAATGTATCCAGAGATCTGGATTTACAGAGAATATTTTCTCATAACAACACTTAAATCTCAAAGAATTGTTTACACCCAGACTCTAGTCTTAACCTTTCTTGTACTGTGCAGAGGAACAAGTATGTACAGGATAGTGAGCACTGTGTAATTTAATTTGGTAGAAAGGGGAAGCGTGATTTTTATGCAGAAAGAATACTAGTTTTTGTTTCACACATGCACACACACACACACACACAAATACTCATGTACATACATTGAGCTTAACAAAAATTTCAAGGCACCATTCTGAAATCTGTCCATTAGCACTTTGAGTGTGATTTTATTCTTACATGCTGGTTCTCCTGAAAAAGGTGAACTTTATCTCATAAGTCTTTTAGAGAAACTTAAAGAGAGCATGAAGTGCTCTCTGATTCCATTTGTTTAGAGAACAATAGCCCCACTGTGATATAACAGGAATTGGATGAAAATATCTTCTACCTATTGTTTCTTCTGCATGTGTTATTTGACTTCATCTTTATTCTCTGTAAAAAGCAAAATTTCTATGTTTCCGAGAAGGATCTCTCCTCAGGAGGATTAAAACTCTTTTCTTACAGCTCTTTAGCAGAAATCACTGTCATAGCTAAACAAGAGCATAGTAAATGGATTTTTTCCAGGCCCTAAAACTTACATAAATGAGCTCTCTTGTTCACCCGAAGTTCAGGAAAATGCAGTCTGCAAATAACAAATGGTAGAAATCCATATAATAGACTCCTTGGTCATAGGTGAATTTAGCAGCAGGCACTTTTGGAAAATGTGTACACATGTAAGTTAAAAGAATGATTCTACCAAAATCTGGCAGATCATGAGCAGTTAAAATAATGTTGGGAAAAAAATGACTCATCCTTTTTATACTTGAGATGAACGATGCAAAATGCAGTGCCCTTCCATTGTTCACCTGTGTCTCCTGCCAGACAGTGACCTCCCTCAGCTTGCAGGGCCTTACTTGTTTTTTCTCATGTCTGGCAGAGAGTCTGATATATGGTAGACTTTCAATAAATATTAGTGGAAAATGATGAACACATAAATGATTTAAAAATTGTAACCAGCAATGTCTAAACAAGTTAAAAACAACTCTAATGTTATGAGCAAATACAACTATAATTTTATGGGCTAAATTGTATGCCCCAGAAACTCATATGTTGAAGTCCTAACCCTCGGTGACTCAGAATGTGACCTTATGGAAAGGAGTCTCTGAAGATAATAATTAGTTAAGATACGGTCACAGTGGAGTAGAGTGAGCCCCTAATTCCATGTGACTATTGTTATTATAAAAAGGGGAAATTTGTAGACAGACCCTCACACAGGGAGAATGCCATGTGAAGAATGGAGTTATGCTGCCACAAATTAATGAACTGCCAGATGCTAGACATGGAACAGATTCTTCCCAAAGTGCTTTTCAAATATGAACTCACTTAATTCTCAAAATGACCCACAAGGGTGGTGTTATTGTAGTCATTTTACAGGTGTGAAAACCGAGACACATGAAGAAATTAAAAAATGTGCCCAAGCTCACACAGCTTGTGAGTGAAGGTGGACCTCAAACCCAAGCAGACAATTCCTCATCATGTGAGAAAAGAGAACTTCTCAGTTCCTTGCAGCACCTTGCCGAGTTTGGGGGTAAACTGTGTCAGCTCTGTAAAGCTATGCATCTCCTGTTGGGTTGCCGATATTTAATTGCAGCTCCACTATTAGAAAGTAAAAATAGGCCAGGCGTGGTGGCTTATGCCTGTAATCCCAGCACTTTGGGAGGCTGAAGTGGGCGGATCATGAGGTCAGGAGATCGAGACCATCCTGGCTAACACGGTGAAACCCCATCTCTACTAAAAATACAAAAAAATTAGCCGGGCTTGGTGGCGGGCACCGGTAGTCCCAGTTACTCTGGAGGCTGAGGCATGAGAATGGTGTGAACCTGGGAGGCGGAGCTTGCGGTGAGCCGAGATTGCACCACTGCACTCCAGCCTGGGTGACAGAGTGAGACTCAGTCCCAAAAGAAAAAAAAAAAAGAAAGTAAAAATAAAAGTAGAATTATGCCTAATAGTTCAAAGACTGGTGAATAGCTCAAATGTTTCCTTTCACCCATGACCCTTTTCACCTTGATCTCAGACTTCTGGCTTGCAGAACTGAGATAATAAATTGTTGTTATTTAAGCCAATAATTTTGTGGGCATTTTGTTTTTTACAACAGCCCTAGCACACTAATACACATAGCGATTAAGAATTTGGAAGTAGGAAGAGTACCAAAAATGTTGAAAGGAAAGGAGATATCAAGAAAACATTGCTACCAGAGGTAGTGTCCTAACCATTAATTAGGATGGAAGAACTGGACTATAATGCCTTTGGAAGAAATAGGCCCCTGACCTGGAGTCAAGGCAGTAACCAGATAGGGACTCACAGGACCAAGGTGTCCATCAAAGGGGGTTGAAGATCAAATAGCACATGAGGGCCTGCTTTGAGGTTGGAATTAGAGCTGGTTAAATGTTTTCTTTGTCGAGTTTAAATTGATGTTGGGACTGGAAATGGAGTGGAATTGTATGTGGAGATCTAGAGAATATGAACATAGTGAAGAGGGTTGCATAAACTAGGAAGCAGTCTGCCCAAAATAATTTCATCATGTTTGGAGCATATTTCCTACTTAAAGTAATAATCACCAGAGTTAACAGACAACCCATAAAGTGGGAGAAAATCTTCACAATCTATACATCTGGCAAAGTACTAATATCTACAGTGTACAAAGAACTCAAATCAGCAAGAAAAAAACAAACAATTACATCAAAAAGTAGGCTAAGGGCATGAATAGATCATTCTCAAAAGAAGATACACAAATAGCCAACAAGCATACGGAAAAATGCTCAACATCGCTAATTATCAGGGAAATGCAAATCAAAACCACAATGTGATACCACCCTACTCCTGCAAGAATGGACATAATCAAAAAATCAAAAAATAGTAAACTTTGATGTGGATACAGTGAAAAGGGAAGACTTTTACACTGTTGGTGGGAATGTAAACTAGTACAACCACAATGAAAACCAGTGTGGAGATTCCTTAAAGAACTAAAAGTAGATCTACCATTTGATCCAGCAATCCCACTACTACTTATCTACCCAGAGAAAAGTAAGTCATTATATAAAAAAGATACTTGCACATGCATGTTTATAGCAACACAATTTGTAATTGCAAAACCATGGAATCAGCCCAAATGCCCATCAATCCATCAACGAGTGGATAGAGAGAAAATGTGGCATATATATAGCATGCAATACTAGTCAGCCATAAAAAGGAACAAAATAATGGCATTCGTATAGCAACCTGGGTGGAATTGGAGGCTATTATTCTAAGCGAAGTAACTCAGGAATGGAAAACCAAATATCATATGTTCTCACTCATGAGTTGGAGCTAAGATATGAGGACGCAATGCATAAGAATGATACAACGGAATTTGGGGACTTGGCGGAAAGACCGGGAGGCGGGTGAGGGATAAAAGACTATAAATTGGGTACAGTGTATACTGTTTGGGTGATGGATGCACCAAAATCTCATAAATCACCACTAAAGAACTTATTCATGTAACCAAGCACTACCCATTCCCCAAAAAACCTATTGAAATAAATAATAAACAAACAAATAAATAAATAAAAAGTTAAATTGGCGACACTGCATATGCAATGGGATTATAATTTTGTATATGCCAGTGGTTGATTCTGCCAATTATTACTCGCGCAGGGTTTCTTGCGAGACCCTCTGCTAGGCATTGTTTGTGATACAAAGTATTCTAGGACTCTGGAGTAAGACCAAAGACCAAGTCTACCACTCTGCCACTTATCTGCTGTGATGGAATTCCCTTCTAGTACTGAATTTTATGCTATAACCTCAGATCTATTTCTAAAAGGAGGAATTCCCAGTACACAGAACTAAAATCATCATGTAGATCTGCAGACATACAGCCTGTACCTTCCAGGGATTTTCTCTACTATAAATTCACTATGGAGAATTTCAGTAAAGCCATGTTTTTCTTTAAAAAACAATATCACCAGAGAGATGTCTTGTTTATTTCCAGTTGTCTACGTGAGACCAAGCAGGGGACTAATTCCTGTCCTCTGCAGGGCAGAGAGGATAGTGCGTGGTGAAACATAGTGATGAACAACATGGTCCACTGATGACCCTGCCCAAAATCATAACTAGAATATTTCCTAAAACATATATTATTCTTTCACTACTTTGTACATCAAGTATTTAGTTTATTAAATATTTTACTTCAAAGGATAGATTTTCTTTTTGTTAATTTGTGTACATATGCATTTGTGAAGATTTAGAATTTATGGATATTTGTTATAATGTATTTCAAGGAATAGAAAATACAACATATACCCTTGTATCCAAATTGAATAAATGTTAACATTTGCCATTTTTGTTTCAGGTATGTTTTAATAAACTTGACTGATACCATTAAAGCACCCTTGCATCTTGTTTTCTCCATTACACCTCAAGTTGGGGTGTGTCCTTCTCCTCATGTGCTTATCTTATTAATGTATATGGAATTACATGTAGATTACAGATGTTTTAAATTTTTGTGTGTCTATTTACTATATTTTTCACTCGTTATCAGTCTTCTCGTTTCCTACTTTTTGTGGGACTGATCAACTTTCTTCCCTACTCTCTTCATATTCTTTCTGCTAGTTAAAGATTATGTATCTATTTCTCATCTTTCAATAGTTACTCTTCTTTTTTTTTTTTGAGACAGAGTCTCACTCTGTCACCAGGCTGGAGTGCAGTGGCTCGATCTCGGCTCACTGCAACCTCCGCTTCCCGGGTTAAAGCAATTTTCCTGCCTCAGCCTCCCAAGTAGCTGGGACTACAGGTACATGCCACCACACTCAGCTAATTTTTGTATTTTTGGTAGAGATGGGGTTTCACCATGTTGGCCAGGAAGATATATATATATATATATATATATATACACACACACATATATATATACACACACATATATACATACACATATATATACACACACATATATATACACATATATACACTATATATACACATATATACACATATGTATACACATATATATACACATATATATATTTCAAAACTCATGCTGTATATGATAAATACATACAATTTTATCAATTTTATAAAAATGATTTATTGTTTAAGGTATAAAAATGAGATTGTAATTATGTTAAAAATAGGCTATATGTTTTAGAATGAATACTGGAATAGTTATTAATAAAAAAATGAAAATTATTTTCAAATTTTAAAAAAGACGTATACTTGATTTTAAAAAGTTAAACTAATTTAAAATTTTATCTTCTTTTTTGAACACAATAAAGTCTTTATAGCAATCATCCCTCACCCATTCTTCATGTTAATTTTGTCTAGTTTTTAGGTCGCCCTTATTTATTAGGAGCACAACTTAACAAATATTTTTATAGCAGCTGATTACTTTGATGTGTCCACGTGCTTGTCAATGTCTTTGGTCACTATTTCTTCTAACATACTACTTTGGGTTCTATTTTCCTATTCCTGAAGAACATGCTTTAGTAGTTGTTTCACCAAACACTTGTGAACTCTTTAGTAGCTTTTTGTTGCTCCAAATGTCTTTATTTCAGTCTTATTTTATAATAGTAGTTCAACTCAACAGTTATTCTAGTCTAACACTATTTTGTTCAGCACATCATCATCATCATCTGGTGTCTGTTGTTGCTGAATGATGTTATCAATTGCATTAGGTTGGTAAGCATTCCCTATCGGGGGAAACCAGCCCCCGATATTTCAACGTAGGTTCTTTTCTATTTTCCCTAAGTGCTGGCCGGTCTGAGAAATAAAGGGAAGGAGTACCAAAGAGAGAAATTTTAAAGCTGGGTGTCTGGGGAGACATTACATGTCGGCAGGTTCCGTGATGCCCCCAAGCCTCAAAACCAGCAAATTTTTATTAGTGATTTTCAAAGGGGAGGGAGTGTATGAATAGAGTGTGGGTCACAGAGATCACATGCTTCACAAGACAATAAAATATCACAAGGCAAATGGGGGCAGAGCGAGATCACAAGACCGGGGCGAAATTAAAATTGCTAATGAAGTTTCATGTCCCACTGGGCATGCATTGTCATTGATAACATCTTATCAGGAGACACAGTTTGAGAGCAGACAACTGGTCTGACTAAAATTTACTAGGCAGGAATTTCCTCATCCTAATAGGCCTGGGAGTGCTACGGGAGACTGGGGCTTATTTCATCCCTTATCTGCAACTGTATAAGACAGACACTCCCAGAGTGGCCATTTTAGAGACCTACCCCTGGGAAATGCATTCTCTTTCTCAGGGCTGTTCCTTGGTGAGAAAAAGAGTTCAGTGATATTTCTCCTATTCGCTTTTGTAAGAAGAGACATATGGCTCTGTTCTGCCCAGCTCTTAGGTAGTCAGACCTAATGGTTATCTCCCTTGTTTCCTGAACATCGCTGTTATCCTGTTCTTTTTTCAAGGTGCCCAGATTTCATACTGTTTAAACACACATGCTTTACAAACAATTTGTGCAGTTAACGCAATTATCACAGGGTCTTGAGGCCACATACATCCTCAGCTTACGAAGATGATGGGATTAAGAGATTAAAGACAGGCATAGGAAATCACAAGAGTATTGATTGGGGAAGTGATAATCTTCACAATTTATGTTTAGAGATTGTAGTAAAGACAGGCATAAGAAATTATAAAAGTATTAATTTGGGGAACTAATAAATGTCCATGAAATCTTCACAATTTATGTTCCTCTGCCATGGCTTCAGCTGGTCCCTCCGTTCAGGGTCCCTGACTTCCCGCAACAATTCCCAAAAGCATGTGTGTATGAAGAAAATACTTGACTCACAGTTTCATAGGAAAACAATTGTATAGGTACTTAAGTGGTTACACTACTACTGCATTTATCTTATCAAAATGATTCAAATTCCATTAAAATATACACATATTGAATGCATATTGAAAGCCGGGGATTTTCATAAATTTATCCCATTTATTCTCACAATCTTAGGAAATTGTTTTAATATCTCTACACTTTACAGATGAAGAAACTGAAGCCCACGGTGGTCAAGTAATTTACTTTTGATCACACAGCTGAGAAATGGCATTTGCCTGAGGTAACCTAGGTCTTCTAATTCTGAATTATGTGTTTTCATCCCCTCACTTATTTTTATGACAGTGAAAGGAGATAGAATAATTATAATTAAGATCAGAGGTACTGATCACTCTCATTTAAAAATCACATAGTTTATGAGGAAATCTTCCTCACGGGGTTCAAGGTGGAAGTCAGACCTTGAAGCCCCAACATGCCCCTGAGGACTGGGAAAGCTGCACTTCTTCAAAGCCTGAGAGTCAGGAACTCAGCCGCTTGCTTGCGTAATCATATTCATGAGTTTTAGATTCTGGGTAGTTTCCTCAGCTGCATGTTGAGAAATTGAAAAATGGCAAAATTAAAAATAAATGACCTTTTAAATACAGAAGAGCCTTTACTCTGGAGAAAAATGTAATTCAGTTTTCAGGCACATTCCACTTCTTTTATGATTTGAGGATATCACAAAGCATGCCGGCAAGTCTAAGGGGATATATTTGGAGGAGTAGGTCATTTCTCAGGTAAAAAAGTTTTTTATTTATGGCATGCAAGCATGGGAATGAGAAGGTCTGGGTTTCAGCCTGGACCCTTGATCTGATTCGCTTTAAGGACACCCACAAGTCACTTAGACCCCATGGGCTACAGTTTTTTCATTTGTAAAATGTAAAAGTCAAACTGGATATCTCTTTTAATAGGTGAGCTGAATATGTTTCCATTTATTGGAGAAACTTCAATCTTTTTATGTTTTATTTACCACATTATGTATGTATGATCGTAAGTATGTAGGTAGAAAGGTATTTTTTTTGTTTTTTGCTTTCTTTTTTCCCTTTTCCTGACTTCTGTTAAACTGATAGTGATTTAAATCTTCTTGGTCTTAACGTTTGTATGCCTGCATGTAGGTATGTATTTGCCACTCACTTGAAAAATGTACCTATATTTTCTTCTATTAAAGATTACTTTTAATTTCTTCCTAATCTTTAAATTAAACTTTAAAAATATAAGTGAATTCACATACAGCTGTAGGAAATGATAAAGGAAGAGCTTGTGTACTTTTACCCTGTTTTCCCCAGTAATAACTATATCTTGCCGAACTATAGTACAATATTACAACCAGGATGTTGATGTTGTTACAGCTAGCATACTGAACAATTTCATCAGCACAGGGATCCCTTCTGTTGCTCTTTTATAACTGTATCCCCTTCCTCCTTTCCTTCCCATCCCCATCCTTGATCTCTGACAATCCCTACTCTGTTCTCTGTTGTTATATGTTGTCATCTCAAGAATGTTATATAAATGGACTCATATAGTATGTAAACATTTATGATTGGCTTTTGTCTTGCAGCATATATCAATCTTTCATTTTTATTACTGTACTAGTAGTATTCCTTGATATGGGTGTACCATAGCTTATTTAAACAATTGCCTGTGAAAGGACATCTATGTTGTTTACAGTTTTGGGCCATTACAAATAAAGCTGTTATGAACATTTATGTAAAGATTTTCATGTGAAAAACAGTTTTCATTTCTCTGTGATAAATGCTCAAAAGTGTAATTTCTGGATACTATGGTATTTGCATATTTAGTTTTAAAATAACTTGCTAAACTGTTTTCCAGAGTAGTTGCACCATTGTACATTCCCACCAGCAATATATGGGTGATCTAGTTTCTCTGCATCTTTGCCAGCATTTTTCATTATTGTCATTATTTCTTTATTTTAACCATTCTCATAAGTACATAGTAATATATCATTGTGGTTTTAATTTGCATTTTCTGATGGCTAACAATGGAGAATAATGTTTTGTGTGCTTATTTGCCATCAGTGTATCCTCTTTGGTAAAATGTCTATTTGTGTCTTTTGTCAATTTTATATTTAGATTTTTTTGCTTTTCTTACTGTTGAATTTTGACAGTTCTTTATATTTTCTAGATACAACTTATTTGTTGAATATGTGGTTTGTAAATATTTTCTCAAAGTCTGTTCCTTCTCTCTTCATCCTCTTAATAGAGTCTTTCCCAAAGCATTTTTCCTTCCATGGATCATGCATTGCATGTCAAGTCTAAGAAGTCTTTGCCTAGCTATAGATACCAAATACTTTCTCCTATTTTTTTTTTCCTAAAGCTTTTATAGTTTTACACTTTACATTTAAGTCCATGATTCATGTCAAGTAAATTTTTGAATAAGAAAATTTAGGTCAAGCTTTATTTTTCCCATGGATATCTAATAGTTCCCACACAATTTGTGAAAGGGCTATTTTTCTACATTGAATTGCTTGTGCACCTTTGTCAATAATCAATTGGGTATAGTTGTGTGAATCTATTTCTGGATTCCCCTTTTTGTTCCACTCTTCTAAGTATCAATCTCTTCATCAGTACTGCACTCTCATAACTACAACTATACAGTAAATCTTAATATTGGGTTGAATAATTCTTTCCACTTTATTTTTTCAGAATTGTTTTACGTATTTTAGGGGCTGTGCATTTTCATATATATTTTAGAAGAAGCTTATTTATGTCAACAAAATCCCTGCTGGATACTTGTTAAAAATTGCATCAAATCTATAGATCAATTTGGGGGAAAATGATATCTTTACTTTCCTGAGTCTTCCAATGGTGTGTATGTATGAACATGATGTCTCTTTACTAATTTAGAACTTTTCTTTCTTTCATTGACATTTTATAATTTACAGCATAAAGATTCTGTATATGATTCTGTGCATATTATTCTGTAACCTTGCTTCACTCACTTATTAGTTCTAGGAAGGTTTTTTTTTTTATTCTTAGAATTTTTTCATATAGACAATTATGTCATCTGCAAATGGAAACGATTTTATTTCTTCCTTTCCAATTGGTATGCTTTTTACTACACTCAATTTTTAGATTTCTAGAGAAATATACATTTCTTCATGAAGACTAAATTTATTCAATGCTATTTTCCTCCCTGAATGATAAGATGATGTCACACTTTAACTGCCTCATGTTATTGTTTCTTAGAGTTTTTGTTTTACCTGCTTTAAACACACACACTAATTTTGGTTGATATTTTTAACAAAATCAATAGTTCATTAAAATTATTGACACATCTTATCAGTTTCTGTGTTTGTCGTCTTTTCTTGTAACATGTATTTTCCTCTAGGTTCATTTTTCTTGTTTCTGAAGTAGTACCTTTACTAAGTGTTTTGTTTATTAAGTGGAGGCCAAAGGCCTCATTCTTCTCCACAATGATATCCAATTTTCCTGGCACCATTTATTAAAGAGGGTATGTCCTTTCCCATTAAATGTTCTTGGCACCTTTTTTGAAAATCAGTTCGATGTAAACACAAGGATTTATTTATTTCTGGGTTCCCTATTCTTTTCTATTGGTCTGTGTGTTTTTATACCAGTATCATGTGATTTTGGTTATTATAGCTTTGTAGTATATTTTGAACTCAGTTAATATAATGCCTGCAACTTTGTCCTGGCACTCAGGACTGTTTTAGCTGTTCAGAATCTTTTGTTATTCCATAGAAATTTTAGGATTTTTTTAATCTCTGTGAAAAAGTCATTGGTATTTTGGTGATGGTATTACATTGTATCTGTAGACTGCTTTCACTTTACGTCTATGTGTGTCTTCATTGGTCAGTGAGCTTCTTGTAGGCAGCATATAGTTGAGTCTTCTTTTTTTTTTTTGTTAATCCATTTGGCCAGTCTATATATTTTCATTGGGGAATTTAATCCATTTATATTCATAGTTGTTTTTAATAGATGAGGACTTCCTTCTATTACTTTATTGGTAGTTTTTTGGTTGTTTTATGTATTCTTTGTTCCTTTCTTCTGCTCTTGTTTGTGTTTGTGATTTGGTGCTTTTCATAATGATAACATTTCATTACTTTTTCTCACTTCATGTATTTTCTTTACCAGTAAACTTCATAACTGGGCATGTTTTCATGACAGTAGACAATGTATTTTGGCTTCCAGATGTAGGACTCCCTTAAGCATTTATTGCAGGGCCAGTCCAGTGGTGATCAGTTCCCTCAGTCTTTACTTGTCTGAAAAAGGCTTTATTTCTTAAAAATACCCTTGCTGTATATAATATTCTTGTCTGACAGTTTTTTTCTTTCAGTGCTTTGACTATATCATCTCATTCTGTCCAGGTCTGAAAGGTTTCTGCTGAGAAATCTGTTGTTAGTCTAATAAAGATTCCCTTACATGTGACTTGATGTTTTTCTCTTGCTGTTTTTAGATTTTTTCTTTGCCTTTGACTTTTGATAGTTTAACTATATTGTGTCTCTGAGAGAACTTCTTTGGATTGAATCTATGCAAGAATCTTTTAGCTTCCTATGTCTGGATGTTCATACCTCTCCCAAGACTTGGGGAGTTCTCTGCTATTATCTTGCTATGTGGGTTTTTAATGCCTTTCCCCAACCTCTTCTTCTGGAATTTTCATAAGGCAAACATTCTTTCACTTAATTATGTTCTGTATGTCTCATAGGCTTTTTTTTCATTCTTTTAATTCTACTTCTTTTTAAATAGAAACAATTTGGTTATTTCAAAAGACTTGTCTTTAAATTCATAAATTCTTTATCCTGCTTGATCTAGTCTATTGTTGAAGTTTTCAATTGCATTCTTATTTCACTCATTGAATCTTCTGTTCCAATATTTCAATATTTCTGTTTGATTCTGTTTTGTATCTGTCTCTTTGTTGAATTTTTCATTGAGATCATAGTTTTCAAGATTTTGTTGAATTATCTGTCTGAACTCTCTTGTATCTCACTGAATGTCCTTAAGATTGTCATTTTGAATTCCTTTTCAGGAATTTCATAGATTTCCTTTTCTATTACTGAAGAGTTATTGTGTTCCTTTGAGAGTGTCATGTTTCCTTGATTTTTAATATTTCCTATGTCCCTATATTGACATTTGTGCATCTGATGGAACAGTCACTTCTTCCAATTTTATGGAGTAACTTTCTCAGGGAAATACTTTTTCCTGTAGATGTGTCCTATGGTGTTGATTGGGTATGGTGCTTTGGCATTGGTTCTGGGTAGGTGCAGTAGTGTAGTCTTTGTATGATTTGTTCGGCTGTAATAAATGTCAGTGGTGTATACAATTGCCTCCACGGCCTAGGCTGTGATTGTTTGTGAAGGTTGTGGCATGGCTTTGCTAAGTTGTGCTGTTTCTCAGGTTCTTAGGGAGTACATAAGCATGCAGCAACTCTGCCTTGGGAGAAGGTAGGCTCACTGGTGGCAACAGTTGTCCCCAGGAGGGTTGGTTCTCAGGCTACTGGGAGGTATATACATTGGCAGTTCTACCTCTGGAGGCAGTTTGGCCATGGCAGCTCTTGGTTCTGGGGAGTACATACATTAACTCCTTCTGCTCTGGGGGGAAGGCTCCCAACTGTGCTGGATCACTTGTGCGATCAGGGTGTAGAGTGCTATGTGGGCTTGGTGCTCAGATCAGCACTGTACCATTGAGTCCAGCTGGTATCAAGACACTTCAGCCCTCAGAGTGGATATGGGGGAATGTCAGCAGGACTTCAATTATGTGGAGATGAAGGGACTAATGAGCCCCACGGCAGGATGCATTCTGGTGGTGGCTCCACTCTCAAAATGGCACCATGCTGTAGCAACTGTGTCAGACAGAAATTCCGCAGAATTTCCTCCTGGAAAAATGTAGACACATGGATTCCAGGCAGCTCCCTAGTCTGGGCTCAGGACCTGCAAGAGTTGTGGGGCTTTTCTGTAGGTAGGGTTGCAGGCATCCATGGTAGGAATATAGACTTCTGGGGATCTCCTGATTACCTTCTCCTCACAATGGAGAGCCTCTTTTGGCTCCAAGCCATTCTCCCAGCCAGGTGCTTTGCTTCCCTCTCTGTGCTGAGTTTCTGTGCCTCAGAGGGTCTTTGTCACTTATTTGCTGAATTCCAGTGTTCTCCCTTAGACATACTATTTGATGTGTGGTTATCTATTTGTTGTTTTGGTCTTTTTTTGTGGAGGAGGTGAGTGCTGCATGCCTCTAGTCAGCCATCTTGATGACCAATTAAATGTGCACAGTTTAAAGTTCTTGTCACAACCATCATTTTTTAAAACTTGAAATAAATGTGTGTTCCAGTTGTTGATTTTGTTGACTTTCTTAGTAAGAGAGCTTCATATGGTGAACTTTTCACATATTTTCAAATTTTAGCTGTTAAATTTATTTTGAGTGGGAAGTTTTAGTTTTTCCCTCTTCTTCCTCCTAGATTCACCTTCTTCTGGTCTGGCATTTTTTGGCAGCTTCCAGTCTCTACCCACCTTCACTGACTCTAGGCTTTCAGTTGAGAACCAGGTCTTATAGTGATTTTTCAGAGCTCTCCGCCTCTGATATTGTGGCTATCACAAATCAATCACCCAGCCAACAGGCATCTTGGTTCAGTTCTGTGGGGATGAATGCTTGTTCTATCCCCCCAGAACCTCTGAGAGCATCTTGTGAAGTCACAATTTCAGGAAGCAAAAACAGAGCCATTCTCCCCTTTTCCACATAAGAAGAGTGCCTCTACCTCAGTTCCAGGCTTCATTGAGCCTGTCCTTAGTATTTTTTATGGAAAGCACTATCCACATTTCTCTCTAAAGATTAAAACTTTCACAGCCACTGCCGGCTCCCAGACCAAGGTCCAGCAGGTCTGAGGCTTCATTTTCATTTACCATTTTTGTGTTTCTTTCCTGTTTTTGATTGCATATATAACTCATCTTTTAAACCTATCAATGCCTTTCTGCATGGCCTCTTTTAATATTTTATTGCTGTATATTTGAAGTAAAAGAAGTATATTAGAATGTGAATGGTTCTGCTTGAAACAAAATCTGAACTAGCACTAACATCATTTTATCTGTGTGACTTTATGATAGAGCTTTATCAAATTGCCTAGATACACACACACACACAAACACAATTAGTTAAGGTAAAAGCTGGAGAAAACTGCATGTGCTCCATAATAATTAATAGTATTGTACCAATGTCAATTCCTTGTTTGATATTTACAACAGTTATATATGATGTTGCAGAGGGGAAAGCTAAATGAAGTGTTCCCAGGATTCGATGTACTATGTTTGCAACTTTCTGTGAGATTGTAATTATTTCAAAATAAAAAGTTTAAAAACTAAGGTTATATAGTTATACAAATATCAAATTGCTTTTATCATTTTTCATTCAAGAACTAGGCAGTTCTGAGGGAAAACAAATGATATTCCATATGAAGTCATTTAGCCCTGTACATGATGCATGGAAAGCATTAATTAAATTTTACTTTATCTCCTTTCCTAGTAATCATATTTCTATGCTAACTTTTTTTTTCCCAGTGTGATCTGCCTTGCATCTTGTTTGTTCATTTATTTGTTCACATAGCAAATTCTTTTGAAGCACCAATTATGTGTCAAGCACTACATTAAGCCCTGGAATATCAAAGATGAATAAGATAGAATTTCTTTATCCAAGGTTCTTCTAATCTATTGGACAGTAAAAACATGTAAGCAGCTACAAAATAATCTGATAATTATATGAAGTAAGTGCTGCCGGAACACAGAAGAGGGAACATTTATCTTTGTGACTCGTTACAGCATCCTAGTGTACATACAGGCTAGATCCTAAAGGGTAAGTAGGGATTTTTCAGAATGTGAGGAATTTTATGGGATAACTAGCCTGATTTCTTACAAATGAATGATATGAATAAAAAGCATGCTGGGAGGATTGCTGTAGATTAAAAGATACTTAAGAAAGAAATCAACCAAATGATAGTCATCATTTGAATAAAACAACTGCAAAAAGACATTCATGCTATAATCAAAGAAATCTGAAAACAAATTGGATGGATAGTAAGAAATTATTTTTAATACTAAGTAATAGTAATGGCATGCCTAAAGATATAATATTGTTAATAATACTGGGAGTTACAGAATTATCATTATATATATATATAATTGTTATTTTTGTTAGGCATAATAACAGTATTGTTATTTAACTTATATCTTATTTATGTCAGAGTTACAAACTGAAGTATTCACAAATAAAATGATATGATGACTGGGACTTGCCATAAAATGCTCTAGAAAAACAACATTGTGGAAGATAGATGACATATGATGAATAAAAAGTGACTAAATCTTGAACTTGGTGTGTGGATGAATGGAAATTCATTAACACTGTTCTCCCTGTGCTAATTCTAGGTTTGGAAATTCCCATAATAAAAAGTAAAATTTATTCCACAATCATCAACATTTTACCTAGCAGCTTCAGATTATTTAGCGCCTAATCTTCATTTTAATTTATTCTGAGTCATAGATAGCATTGATTAATTATCTCAGTCATGGTAGTAATATTTTCTTCTCATTAATAGTCTCCTGTATTTCAGTTAGGTACCAGCCATGTCATCAGGAATTTAAAAAAATTTATTGAAGTTATTTGTGTTTCCTCCGTGCATTGGATGAAGATGACATTTTTTTCAGAGAAATTACTGGGAAAAAAAAAAGAACACTCAGCCTTCTTTACCACTCCATGTGTGAGTTATTTTATCAGCTCTGAAATTGTAAACCCACACTTTTGACTCTGACAATAAGCTGATAAGATTTTAAAACCTTCTACACAAAAGACTGCACAATAATTTTTTAAAAAACTTCAAATATTCTCAATAAATACATTTTGCTTTTTAAAAATAAGCAAAATATTAAATGTTTGGAGCTAAGCATCCTGGATGAAGGAAGAAAAGAAAAATCACTCCAGGCAGGGAAAACAGTAATTTTTTTTTAACAAAAAGCTTATGTTAGGAAAATGTTGAAATATTGACTGGAGCCAAGGGTAAACTGGGAACCAAGGTGGGGATGGTGAGGATATGAAGCTGAAAGATAGTTAGGAACCACGTGACTAATAGTATTTCCTAAATAACAAGTTCTTCCTCACAAAGAATTTTACTGTTTAATCCCTATAGGCAAGAGATAACCAATGCAGATTTGCAATGAAGGAATAACAGAGCTGTATTTGTTTTGTATGTATCTCAGGTAGTGATATGGAGTATGGAATAAAGGAAGAATGAGCTGGCATCAGGGGAATCAATGAGGAACCTTTTTTAATAGTATAAACAATAGACAATGAGGACTAAACTACATCATGGCATTGAGAACGGAAGTAAATGCTTTGTCTGAGACTAATTCAGTTAAGACTTCGAGGCTCACTGTAAGAGGTGGGAAGAAGAGGAACAAATTACTTGATGGTAATATCATTAACCAAGTGTGAGAATATGGAACTTAGAGTAGGTTTGGGGAGGGAGGATGTAATGAGCACAGTATTAGACATGTTAATCATGCAGCTCTACAGGACAACCAGGCAGAGCTCAGGGCTGGAGGTTAGCTGTCCTTTGCTGAAGCAAAATATATTGTCTATTGTAGAGTGAGAAGACCGATGGCAAAACTCTGGTGAACCAACAAACTAATATGTGAAAGAACTTGTAGGCTGAAAGAGTAATGGGCAGAGATGAGGAGAACCATAGTGAAATGTTGTCTAGGGTAATTTCAGAAAAGCTTCTTGGAATAAATGAGATGAAGAAATGCTTGATTATGTTAGAATACCATATTAGGGAGCTGTAAGAATCCATGAAGGAGAAACTCTAAGTAAACAAACATAAACATGAATGTGCATATTTAGCTAAGTAATTTGAAGCAATCTGAGTCTACAAAGCCTTTATTTTTGTTTAAGTATCTTTGTGCTATTTGTTTCCTGGTAGTTTATATTCTCCCAAACTTATCATGGGCATAATTAAAAGCAGGAGAATTTTAATTAATGCTGATTGCATTTTATCGTGAGACAGTCGCAAAATTCAAAGCCTTTTTATCTTATAACAATGAGCTACAGGGTTTTAGCTCTCGGTTTTTATAAAATGACAGTTGAGGTAAGAATGATGTCAATTATTCCCTGGTATCATGTCTTTCCCTTCTTTATTGATAGTACATGTTTCCTTTTATTTTGTATCTGCAAAGTCAATTCTCAGATATCTCCCTGCCAAACATGAGAATCTGTGGCAAAATTTTACATTATTAAAATAGAAACACAATGGTGGGTTTTATTTTATCCTTTGCTTATTTGTCTGTTTCCTCTTTCACTATATCAAGACAGAGGTCTTGTCTCCATACCAAAGTTCAGTTTTTACCCTCAAATACTTAAATATCTTTTCCATCCTTAGCAAAAGTTTCTGGGAAACTTTTCTTTTGAGGTTATGATGTTTCTTTTCAGAAGAAGGAGAAAGAGCAGTTGAATACTGGCTGGTGCTTTCCATTAGTGTTATAGGTAATTTCATGTGTAATGAGGGGAACTCTTTGGGCAAGAAACAGAATTTGGAAGACAATTCTGCTTCCCTTTTTGAATTGTGTCATTATTTTAAAAGTGATCATCAATTTCTAAATCGTATACTGAAAGTAGAAGACACATACCTATGTGTCCTGATCTACATCTTTAGCAAAGAAACATAAACATTACTTGAGGTGATAAAATATGACATATAAGCTTGCTAAAATGACCTTTTTGAGCTTCTGTACCCATCTCTTTTGGAGGACACGACAGGTGGGTGTTCCCTGAGAAGGTATTCACAAGCCCATGAGTGTGAGTTTACTAAATGACACTAAATTATTGAAAATGTAAAATTGGGAAAATAATGAATTTTTATTTGCTGAACATTAGAAAAGGGACCCCCCAGAAGCTGTACTTTTTGATGCAATGTTCCTATAGCCTTGCTACGGAAAAGCCATTATAGAGGGTGATGGGCAAAGCCACAGATTAGGGCTGGAAAAAAAGAATCCCTCCAGGATACAAATTTGAAGATTCATTTTCTCATTACTGGTTTATAACCCAGTGTGAAGTTTAAATTGGATTGATCAAGGTGGAAAAATCCTTCTGTTATCAAAATGAAGCATATTGTCAAAAGGAGACGGCACCAACTGACCTATAGTGATTGTTCTATTGCTGATTTTATCTTCTTGATGCTAGGGCATAATTTATTTGCTCTCACTGGGATGGAAGAGAATCTTTGAAGGAGTCTGAGTAAAAGGCATCAAAAGGAAAATTCTATTGATAAAAATACAAAAATTGAAAGCAAATTAAATCTTTAATATAAGAAGAGTGTTTCAATAGGAACATTAATATGAGGTAAATTATGTACTAATCAATTTTAAAGCATTTTACCTTAACAGTCTGACTTGAATGTATATAACATACATGTTGATTTTGCATGGTTTCTTAAGTATTAGAATGAAAGTATCCCCAAATACCTAAATACCTAAATTAACTAATCTAGGAGGATCTAAGTAAGGACAATACAAGGAACACTTATGTTTGAACCCAGTTTGGAACATAATTTTCAACTCTTTCTCATTTTCTGCACTGATGTGGGAGGTCACTGATGTTATATTACAGTTGTCATTCTTGAGCTAAATATTCAACCTGCACTGTTATGTGTACCTTGAGGAGTCCTAGGAGCAGTCCTTAGGGGACTTCCTTTTGCTGAAGCTGTTTGCCAGTGAATAAATGCAGTCACGCATCACTTAATGACAACGAAACATCCTGAGAAGTGCATCCTTAGGCAATTTTGTCTTTGTGTGAACATCACAGAGTGTACCTGCACACATCTAGATGGCATAGCCTACTACACACTTACGTTATATGGCATAGCCTATTGTTCCTAGGCTACAAACCTGTACAGCCTGTTACTGTAGGCAGTTGTAACACAATAGTAATTATGTACATATCTAAACATAGAACAGGAACAGTAAAAATGTAGGTGGTATAAAAGATTTAAAATGGTACATCTGTACAGAGCACTTAGCATGAATGGAGCATGCAGGACTGGAAGTTGCCCTGGGTGAGTCAGTGGGTGAGTGGTGAGTGAATGTGAAGGCCTGGGTGATTACTATATACTACTGCAGACTTTATAAACACTGTACACTTAGGCTACATGACAATATTAAAACAACAAGTAATTATACCATGATGTTATGACAGCTGCAATGTCACCAGGCAATAGGATTTTCTCAGCTCCACTATAATCTTATGGTACCATTTTTTATATTCAGTCCATTATTGACCAATATGTCATTATGCAGCAGATGACTATATACAAAAGCAAGGGAAACCATAGTTGTTTCTTCCTTGATATCATAATGTTTAATACAGATAAATTGCCTGTAACACTGAACAGAAAAACTCACAGGATATAGTTCAATAATGTTATGGAGCTGAAGACTGATAGCAAAGTCAAATACAGTATTTATAAAATGAATGTTTTGTGTAATTAGTTTTAAAACTTAGCATCATACTAAGGCCCTCAGATTTCAACAAAAAGAAGAATGTTGCTTTGAGACGATTAAAACAGACTGACTAAGAAAGCCCTTCATAATCTGGCACAAATCTACCTTTCCACTTCAAGACAACCACTTTCTGTTATACAGCTCAAGTGTAGGAGTACCTTTCACCCTTATAATCGCTGGAGATTTGTATATTTAGGGCAATAATTTTCTGACAGATGACTAAGGGCAAGGCCTTCTAGTTCTCAGAAAAGTGTCATTTGGGCTCAAGGCAGTGTCATTCCAACCTTATTCTCTATAGTTTCTAAAATCAAACTCCCATACCAGTTGTCTTAGATTGGATTCCGTGAGAAACAAGCTTGCTGGTAGAAAGTTTCATAAAAGAAATTTAATGACATATGCCCTTGCATGAACGAACACCTGGAGGAAGTACAGGAAGTAAGATTAAGCAGAGGGGAGAACTGAACTGCTATGTAATCTTAACAAAGACATCAGGCAATTCCATGGCAATACTTGAGCTGTGATATCCCTTCAAAATTGTTCATTTTGAGGGACAGAGATTGAGATTTTATACCCCTGCATTGACCAGCCATTGGATATGGACTCTTCCAGGATAGAGGACATGACATTGGGTCAGGCAGCTTTCTTCAGCTGAGAGTAATTCTGTGAAAGTGACTGAGCAGTAAACTATCAACCACCAATATTCTCAATAGCTGAGAGAATGAGTACTTGGTCCCGTATGGGGAATTTGAGTGGCATGCCACAACACCTACTACACTAGCCCTACCTCTGCAGTATTCTCATTGTTTCTCCTATCCATTAATGTAACAGATATTTATTAGGTACCCAACCTACTGGATGCAAGATATCTGCTGGGTCTTGGCAACATAAATTTGGATATAAAGTGATTCTGCAGCCTAAGGGGAAAAAATACCCCCTCTTCGACACACACACACACACACACACACAGTGATGAGTGCTCTAAAAATGATAGACACAACATGCTTTGGAAATGCAGAGGAGGAAATGTTTGACTTCCTGGGGAAATTTAGTCAGTTTTCATGGGAGAAGATGAGCCTAACACATGTATATTGCAATTTCCGTGCTTTCTACTTGGCCTGATTGTCCTCTCCACTCTTTTTCACCTATTTAGAGCCTCTTCTATATGGCTCTGACCAGTCCTAACTCTACCACAAGCTTTATATCTACCACTCTTTAACCCACTTTATGATCTGAGCAACTTCTGTTCTGAACTGCAGTAGAGTTAACCCCTGATGCCACATGCCATTTACCTTCTCCTGGAGGTATCATGTCACTCTATCTAAATGGCAAAACCAGCAGGACAGGGTCAACACAATACTTAAGTGAAGATTGTTATATCACAGAATGTAGAACCCAAAAAGTATTTAGAGATGATTTTGACCAAGCATGTCAAATGCAGGGGAGTGGGGCAGGCAAGAAAGGAAATTGTGATTTTCTTGAGGTATTTCAGCAAAGAAAGCAAAGATTTAAGCTTAGGACCAAGTCCATGGACCCCACCCATTGTCTTACACTATCTCCTCCAATGAATGAAACCATTCACAGGTTTAGTCTTAAAAAAAATTTAAGGAAACTTTGAAGTATGTGTTAGAAAGTAGACTTTTTTCACCAAAGTAATAGACAAACTTTATCAAGCTGAGTGATCTTATTTATAACTCCCATGGACTATTCTGTTTTACTAGACATATTTAGGTGAAGATCAAAAGTATCTTTTATTGGAGATTCAACAAATGGTTGGGGCAAATCCATAATAAATTGTGTAGGTCCAATTGAGCTACTATGGAGAAACTGAAAATATTGAAAATGTTTTTGTTCTGTCTAATCCTTATAGTCTGTTTCCAAAAATGTCCAGGTGATATAATGAGACAAAATTCACTAGTTTAGATAAACTACTGGCTTGAATGGCTTTGACAATTTGTGTATGTGCATGTGTGTGTGTCATCTTTATGCATAGCTATATTTAAACCAGCCAAACCTACTGAGTGAAACAATGGTCCCTAAATCTGACTGACAATGAGAATTACCCAGAGGTATTTTCAAATATTCCTGAGTCCCAGTCTCTGGAGATGTGCACTGACCATGTATGATATGTGGTCTAAACAGCTACCTATGAGAGGCTCCCCAGGGAATCTTCAGTGCAGCCAGGCTTAGAAATTGTATTATAAAGTATGGGGTGACAGAGCTTGGCCGCTCTGTGGTGCTGCTACAGAGGACAGAGTGGTCCTGCCCTCTGGCTTATGACCCCTGACTGCTGGTCAGCTTCAGGCAGCCCCACTAGTCACAGGTCTGGAGTGAGGGAGGAAGGGCACAGCAGCAGCCATGTCGTGAAAACTGACAAACATATTTTACATGCCATGTCAATAGCATCCCTGAAGGTGAGTTATAACAAGTGCCTAACATTATAATACTTGCTCCTGGCTCAGGCCTCCTCCTCCCCTAATCATCAAGTCTCGTACCTCCTCTGCTCATCTCTGATAATCACGTTGGAAATTGCCTGAAGAGATACTGCACTTTAATGATCTATGTTACTTTAGCCTCATTTCCTAACTTAAAAGAACAATAGATCGTTGAAAATACCATGAAGGCAATTTGAGCCATAAAGGCATAAATAAAAATAGGTATTACCATAAGAGTAACAAGTGGTGTGTTTGTTTGTGTGTGTGTGTGTATTCTTAAAAATCTAGTCCAAGAAAATGAACTTTATTTATTTAAATTTACTTGAGTAAGGCCTTATGCATTTATTACAATGGCAGATCAAGCCCTGCTCAAAAATGCGATCATCATCTCTACTGACTTCTATATTCTATTTAATTCAGAATTATTAAGTTCCCTTAGGCAGTACATATTAAAATTTCCTTGGAGCAAGAGTCTCTTTTCTCTAACTTTGTTAAATAAGATTTCCCATGTAAAATATTTCTATCCATTCCATAGTAACAAGGCTGATTTTAAATGGATGAACATAGAGAAATTGAGTTCCGTTCCCTAAACACTCCATAATTACTAAATAACAGGAACTGATTGCTCCAAGACAAAAACCTGATCTCATTAGTACCTGCTGTTTGGGTAGGGAGAAGACAATTACATGTGAAGGGTACTATGCTTTTGGAAATGCTAATTAATTATACATTATTTATTGGAAATACAATGCTCTCCTTGTACTGTAGCTAGGAAAACAGAGGAAGTGTAAGAACTTAAATAGCTGAGACACACTGAATTGTAATGAACTATAGTCATTGTTTCAAATCTGGGATCCTTTGCTGGTTTAAATACAATACCTACTCTCAAAGTCTTTTTCTTTTATCAGAACGGGCTATCAAGGTCTAAGAGTGTGGAAAGGAAATTACTCAGTTATTTGGCAGGTTTTAGCCAAACTAAGCTGGTCTAGGTGGTTTAATTTTCATTTTACAAAGGTAAATAATAGATAAATAAGTAACAGTAAATAGTAAATAAACAATTTCCCAGCCCAAACCAAAAGGCTGGTATCAATAAAGAGATAGGAGCTTGGCATGTGATGGTTTCTGACAAAGTAAATTGCTTTGCATCAATGTTGTAGAATTGTACCCATGCTATAAAGTCTTTATACAGTGCTTTCCTGTTAGCTGGCATTAGTAACAAAAGGCTAAGAGAGCATGGGATCTCTTTACACACCAGGCAAACAACTGGAAGTGAGGACTTCCATTTCTCACAAGTCTAGCAATTTGCCTTCTCTGCAGTTTATATGTCAAGTGTGCCAGGGAAAAAATAGCTTTACAGGTTAAACACGAGCAGTGTTACCTTGATTTGTTCTCATAATGTGATTTTTAAAAATTATCCATCAATTCTTCCAAATATGTGGAGAGCAAATGCTAGAATGTGAAGAATACATATAGTTAACTTGAAATTTTTATGTAATTTATTATTTCACCTAAATCATCTGGCTGGCAGCATGACACATGGGCAAGAGGCAGATGACCTGTGTGTCTCTCTGACACCTGCTCCCAAGTCCATTATTATCCTCAACTCTCTATCACATGAATATGGTAGACCAGATAGAGGTCTATAAACTTAAAAAAATTATATTGTGTAAATTTTAGAACAAATAAGAGTAGACAATACAGTATAATGAAGCTCCATGTATCCACCACTCAGCTTCAACCATTGGCAATACAATTTCTAATAATTGACATTAAGAAACATTAAGTTAATAAGTACTCACACATGGCTTATATGTAAATTATAAACATTTATGTTTACATTTATGAGCTACACCAATGTATTATGCACATTTTAGAACATAGATCATAAGTATAAAATTTTAAAGCATGGAATAAAATACAATGAAGTTCTGCACATGAATGTTCATAGCAGATTTATTTGTGACAGCTGGGAGCTAGAAACCATCTAGATGTCCTTCATCAGGTGAAGAGAAAAGCCAACAGGTATATTCACACAATGCAATACTACTCAGTAGTAAAAAAAAAAAAAAAAATTAAAAAAAAACTATTGCTATCTATTGATATATGCAATAACATTGTAAGCAGCCAGTCTGAAAAGACAACATATTTTGTTGTTCCACTTTTTTTCACATTCTAGAAAAGATAAAACTATTGTTACATAAAATTAATCAGTGTTTGCCAGAGGTTATAGGTGGGGTAAGAATATAATTATAAAAGATTACCTGAGACAGTTCTTTGAGGTGATAAAACTGTCTTGAGCCTAGTTGTAATATGGCTATACAAATCTATACACATATTAAAATTCATGGAACTGTAAAAAAATGCCAAAAAAATCCATTTTATGGTATGATAATATACAAAAAAAGAATTAAAAAATAATCGAATTCAAATGCTTTCTCTTTACAATCACATGGTTCATTACTCACATTAATTTAAGAACCAGTAGACTAGATTACCTCTAAGTTCTCTGTTAGTGATGATCATAATCTGAAAAACTAGCGAAAAACTAGCTAAAATCTAGCTAAAAAACTAGCTAAAAAAATTTTTGACGCTTCTCGCATTGAGACAGGAGGAGTCAACACCCACTCTCTGAATCTGTTAGAGCTCTGTGATTGCTTTGACAAATGGAATACAGAGGAAATGTTACTATGTCTATTTGGGGAGCCAGATCTTAAGATACTAGAAGCTTCTACTTTGACATGGACCACTTACTCTTGGAACTCAGCCACCATGCTGTGAGAAAGGCCAACCAAGCAGCTCCATAGATAATCTCATGAAGAAAGAAACTAAGACTCCTGGCTGAGCTCCCAGCCAGCAGCCAGGACCAACTTGCCAGACATGTGAGTGAGTGAGGCTGTTGGAAGTAACTATCTAGCTCCACTCAAACCACCTCTGCTGACACCACAAGGATGGAGATGAGACATCCCACCAAGCACTTTCTAAATTTCAGATTCATGATCCAAATAAATCCCTGGGGTTGTCTCAAGCTGCTAAGTTTGGGGAGGTTTATTATATAGTAATAGTCAATTTGGTTGATAGATAATATAATAATAGATATGTTTGTTATATATTAATAGATAATACAGAACTTAAACCGTTCTTCAAGAAAAAGTAGGCTTCAGAGTCATGAGTTATTGCCTTAATGCAGAGGTTTTCTAGTGTGTCAGCCTCGGCAACCTGAATCAGAATGATCTGAAGTGTTGTGAAAATTCCAAACCTAATGCATCAGAATCTCTTGAATTGGGGATCCAGAAACTCAGTTTTAACAAGCTTCCCACATGGTTCTTCTGCATCCTAATGTTTGACACCCAGCATTTCAGTCACACTGAAAAGATTAATTGAAAGTAGCTGGACCCCAGGATGATGTCACATGTCACTACCACAAAAGGTAAAGAAACTTAGTGAAGAAAAAAATACCATAAGCAAACCAGGTAGAGAGGTCCCTGAAGTGAGTTTGTTCTACAAGACAACATAGAGCCCAGCAAAGGATAAATTCTAAATGGGCATGAAAAGTAAGAGATAATAAGATCAGGTATATCGCCAAAAATAGGTATGACATAAACAGACACATCATATTAATAGGATATTTAAGTCCTGTGATTTTATGATTTTTGACAAATTAAATAAGAATGATAACATGAAGGCAAGATTAACAAGGCTAAATTTATTTTGTTGTTTGTTAACTAGATAGATAGATAGATAGATAGATAGATAGATAGATAGATAGATAGATCTATTTAAAAGGAAAGGCATTTAAAAACTATAACCACCTCTCTTTCTTTATGTAAATACAAACTTTTAAATTCATTAGCAACATTAGTGGCTAAACTAGACTCCCATAAGGTATTCTTTTCACTTTCATCCCAAAATGAAAGAAAGAAAGAGAAGGAAAAAAAATTGCTACATCTGCTTCAAATTAACTTTGAAATAAAGTGGGAAATGAACAAATTGAAGAAATAACCATTGTGTTCTAGTTACTAAAAAAGCAAAAGTATGCATCAAAGGAGAAACCAGAATCCTATTGTAGATATATATGTTTCAGACTCAAGGAGCTCAAAGTAGTCTCTGAAAGGCAGAAATGAAAGGGATCTAAGAGTCATGACAGAATATAGAAAATTTCTAGGTACATTTTCAGAAACCAATATTTTCTGGTTTTGTTTTCATTTTTTACCAGGGCTAAAAGTCACCTGGCACAACATTTTCTATAGACTTTTTGGTAGCCACTTATACAGTATCTATGATTTATATTTACTTATTACTGTTTTCTCCCACTAAGAAACAAAAATCCAGACTTTTCCCTTTATACTCAATATGCATAAGTGTACTAGGATTAAATCTGAGTTGTAGTAGTAAACTCAAGAGTTGATATAAATGGTAAATAGCATTAACCAAGGGACTGAATAATAAGATAATACATGTGAACATACTTAATATAGACTCCTGCACATTATAAGGGCCCAATTAACATAATTTGCCTTAAATTTTTCTAAAGCTAAATTAATTCCTTTTGCTTTATATTATCTCTATTATCATTTTTTTTTATTTTTGAATGTATGTTTACTCTAACAGCATGGTGCAACTATGAAAGTACATGCATATACTTTATAAAAGTAGTTATATTTCTGAAAACCTGTCAGAAATTAAGCATAAAACTTCCACTGAGCAGCAGGGCTCTGTCCACTCCAAGCCCACGCACTTGGACAGCTCGATCAGCAGCCTGAGCTGCCCAACCTTTCCTGTGCAGAGACTGTGGTGTAACACGGTCCTCTATGCTCCATGCCCAGGATTAGGAGTTTACCTCCCCACCACCCATGCAGAGAACTTCCAGCAGAAGAGAAGTCTCAGCTCCATGCCTAGACATACCTCTCAGTGCTTAGTGCCTTCCCACTGGACATCCCTTCAGCACTGATGCTTGTGCCTGCCATTGGTGGACCTGCAAGCAGGCCTGCCTGATTCAGTCCCACCAATCTTGGACCCTCCACACAGGGATGAGCAAGAAGCTCAGACTACCCTATACACTCCACGTATCAACCCATTGCTTGAGGCAACAGAGAGAGCTTCTCTCAATAAATAATAATCAGTATCAGACCCATCTGCAGTTAACTCTTACCCATATGCGCCATCTATTGGCCTGTAGTTTGAATTACACAGCCCAATATAAGACCTGCTGACAGAAGTGCGTAGAAGAGAAACCAAAGACCCTACCCCAGCATTCTCTACAGTCACACCTCCTAGGAAAGTAGGGAAAGGAAAACGAAAAAATAAATACAAGGGGAAAATTTTAAAAAATTACAAAATTTAAAAGTGCCAATATCCCCAGATGAGACGGAACCAGCACAAGAATAATGGCGCCATGAAAAATCTGAACGTGGTGACACCAAAGAATCACACTAGCTCTCCAGAAATCCTCCCTAACCAAAATGGAAATTCAGAAATGACATGAATAAATAAGGAACAGATACATATCTTTAAAAGAATCAGTCAGAGCTTTTGGAATTGAAAAAGTTACTTAAGAAATTTCAAAATACAAATGAAAGTTTTATCAATAGACTAGACCAAGCAGAAGAAAGAATTTCAGAGCTCGAACACTAGTCTTTCGAACTAACCCAGTTAGCCAAAAATAAATAAAAAAATTTTTTAATGAGCAAGACCTTCAAGAAATATGGGATTATGTAAAGTGACCAAATATATGAATTACTGGAATTCCTGAGAGAGGAGAATAACCTGGAAAACATATCTGATGGAATAATTCAATAAAATTTCCTTAACTTTGCTAGATGGTCAGACATCCAAATATAAGAAATCCAGAGAACATCTGTGAGATGTTATATAAAGCAAGTATCGTCAAGGCATATAGTTACCAGACTGTCCAAGGTCAATGATAAAGAACAATCTTAAAGGCAGCTTAAAAAAAGAAATATCAGACCATGTACAAAGAGAAGCCCATCAGGCTAACAGCAGACTTCTCGGTAAAAAATATACAAACCAGAAGAGATTAGAGGCCTATTTTCAGCATTCTTAGAGAAATTCCAACCAAGAATTTTATATCTCACCAAATTAAGCTTCATAAATGAGAGAGAAATAAAATCTTTTCTATAAAAGCCATCACTAAGGAAATTCATTATCACTTTACCAGCATTATAGGAAATCCCTAAGGAAATTCTAAACAGAAACAAAAGAACAATACCTGATATGACCACACACACACACACACACACACACACACACACACACACTTAAGTACATATCCCACAGACTCTATAAAGTTACTAATATATAGAAACTACAAACAGGGAACAACTTCACAATAGGATCAAAACCTCACATATCAATATTAACCCTGAATGTAAACTGGCTAAACACCCCACTTCAAAGGCACAGAGTGGCCAGGTGGATAAAAAAAGAAAACCCATCTGTCCGCTATATTCAAGAGTCCCTACTCACATGTAACAACACTCATAGGCTCAAAGTAAAGGGTTGGAGTAAACATTATCATTATAATGATAATATATTATCATATTCATTATCATATTAACATATGATAATATATGATCATAATGTAATAAAACATTATTACATAATGATAAAGAACCCAATTCAACAAGATGACTTAACTATCCTAAATATATATGCACCCAATATTGGAGCACCCAGATACATAAAACAAGTAATTCTACAGCTATGAAAAGACTTAGGCAGCCAAACAATCATAGTGAGGGACTTCAACACCTCACCGTCAGCTTTAGACAGATCACTGAGGCAGATAACTGGCAAAGAATTCTGGACTTAAACTCGACACTTGACCAATTGGACTTAAGAGAGATCTACAGAATATTTCACCCATCAACCACAGAATATACATTCTTCTCATCTACACACAAAACATACTCCATAATAGACTACATGCTCAGCCATAAAGCAAGTCTCAATAAATTCAACAAAACTTAACACACAAACCATTGTTTTGGACCAAAGTAAAATAAAAATAGCAATCAATACCAAGAAAATCTCCCAAAACTACACAATTACATGGAAATTAAACAACTTGCTCCTGAATAACTTTTGGGTAAATAACAAAATTAAAGCAGAAATGAAAAAATTCTTTGAAATAAATGAAAACAGAGACACAGCATACCAAAATCTTTGGGATGCAGCAAAAGCAGTGTTAAGAGGAAAGTTTATAGTGCAAAAAACCTACATCAGGAAGTTAGAAAGATCTCAAATTAATGATCTAACATCACACAAATACAAGAACAAAATAACCCCAAAGCTAGCAGAAGAAAATGAATAACTAAAATCAGAGCAGAACTGAACAAAATTAAGATGCACAAATCCATACAACAGATCAACAAAACCAAAAGTTGGCTCTTTCAAACAATAAACAAGATTGATTGACCACTAGCTAGATTAACAAAGAAAAAAAGAAAGAAGGTCCTAACAGGCAAAATCAGAAATGACAAAGGTGACGTTACAACCACTCCCACAGAAATATACAAAAGATCATCAAAGACTATTATGAACACCTTTATTCACACAAACCAGAAAATCCAGAGGAAACGGATCAACTCCTGGAAACACACGAACTCCCAAGAGTGTATCAGGAAGAAATTGTAATGCTGAACAGACCAATATCCAATTCCAAAATTGAATCAGTAGTAGAAAACCTACCAAAGAAAAGAAGCCCCAAATGGATTCACAGCCAAGTCCTACAAGATGTACAAAGAAGAGTTGATACTAGTTTTAATGGAACTATTCAAAAAAATTGAGGGGGAGAGACTCCTCCCTAACTCATTCTATAAAGCTAGCATTATCCTGATACCAAAATATGGCAAAGACACAGTGAAAAAAGAAAACTACAGGCCAATATTACTGAAGAACATAGATACAAAAATACTCAACAAAATGCTAGCAAACTAAAGCCAGAATCACATCAAAAAGTTAATTCGCCGTGACCAAGTGGGCTTTATTCCTGGGATGCAAGGTTGGTTCAATATATGCAAGTCAGTAAATGTGATTTACCACATAACAGAATGAAAAACAAATATCAAATGATCATCTCAATAGATGTAGAACAGGCTTTTGATAAAATCCAAAATGCCTTTATGATAAAAACACTCAACAAATTAGGCTTAGAAAGAACATACCTCAAAAAAGTAAGAATCATCTAAGAGAAACCCACAGCCAACATCATACTGAATGGGCAGAAGTTGGAAGAATGCCCCTTAAGAACAGGAAGAAAACAAAAATGCCCACTCCTACTACTCCTATTCTACATGGCACTGGAAGTGCTAGCCAGAGCAATCAGTCAAGAGAAAGAAATAAAACATATCCAAATAGGAAAAGAAGAATTCAAACTACTTCTGTTTGCTGACAATATGATTCTATACCTAGAAAACTTTAAAGACTCTACCCAAAGATGCCTAGAACTGATAAATGAATTTAGTAAAGTTTTAGGATACAAAATCAATGTACGAAAACCAGTAGCATTTCTATACACCAATAACATTCAAACTGAGAGCCAAAACAAGAATGCGATTACATTTATAATAACTACACACACACACACACACACACACACACCACAGATACCTAGGAATACATCTAACCAAGGAAGTGAAAAGATCTCTACAAGAAGAACCATAAAACACTGTTGAAAGAAAACATAAGTGACACAAACAAATGGAAAAATATTCCATGCTCATGGATTGGAAGAATCAACATAATTAAAAAGACGATACTGCCTAAAGCAATCAATAGATTCAATGTTATTCCTATCAAACTACGAACGTCATTTTTCACAGGACCAGAAAAAACTACTCTAAAATTCATGTGGAACAACAAAAGAGCTTTAATAGCCAAGGCAATCGTAAGCAAAAAGAACAAAGCCTGAAGCATCACATTACCTGACTTTAAAGTATACAATAAGGCAGCAGTAATCAAAACAGCATGGTACTTGTACAAAAACAGACAGACAGACCAATGGAGCTGAATAGAGAACCCAAAAATAAAGCCACACAACTACAACCATCTGACTTTGACAAAGCTGACAAAAATAAGCAATGGGAAAAGGACTCTCCTATTCAATAAATGCTGCTGGGATCACTGGCTAGCCACATTCAGAAGAATGAATTTGGATACCTACCTTTCACATATACAAAAATTAACTGAAAATGGATTAAATATCTTGTATGTAAGACCTTAACCTATAAAAATCTTAGAAGAAAACCTAGGAAATACCATTCTGGACATTGGCTTTAGCAAATAATTTATGACTAAGTCCTCGAAAGCAATTGCAACCAAAACAAAACTTGAAAAATGAGACCTAATTAAACTAAAGAGCTTCTGCACAACAAAAGATACTATTGACAGAGTAAACAGACAACCTACAAAGTGGGAAAAAATATTAGCAAACTATGCATTCAACAAAGATCTAATATCCAGAATCTATAGGGACCACTTATTAAACTCAACAAGCAAAAAACAATTCAACAAGCAAAAAACCAATAACCCCATTAAAAAGTGTGCAAAGGATTTGAACAGACACTTTTTAAAAGAAGACTTACAAGCAGCCAACAAACATATGAAAAATTACTCAATATCATTATTCATCAGAGAAATGCAAACCAAAACCACAATAACATACATCTTACCCTAGTCGCAATAGCTATGATTAAGAAGTCAAAAAACAACAGATGTTGGTGAGGCTGTGAAGAAAAAGAAACACTTATACCCTGCTGGTGGGAATATAAATTAGATTACCTTCTGTGGAAAGTGGCTTGGAAATTTCTCACAGAACTTAGAATTACCATTTGACCCAGCAATCCCATTACTGGGTATATACCCAAGGGAAAATAAATCATTCTACCAAAAAAGCACATGCACTTGTATGTTCATTGCAGTGCTATTCACAATAGCAAAGACATGGAATCAACCTAGGCACCCATCAATGGTGGACTGGAGAAAGAAAATGTGGTACATATACACCATGAAATACTATGCGGGCATTAAAAAGAGCACAATCATGTTCTTTGGAGCAACACAGATGCAGCTGGAGGCCATTATCCTAAGCGAATTAAGACTGGAATAGAAAACCAAATATTGCATGTTCTCACAAGTGGAAGCTAAACATTGGACATAAATATGGAAACAATAAACACTAACGGAATACCAGAGAGGTGAGCAAGACCTGAAAATCTACCTATTTGTTGCTGTCCTCACTACCTGGGTTATGAGATCGTTCATACCCCAAACCTCAGCATCATGAAATATACTCATTCAACAAACCTGCACATATACCCCCTCAATCTTAATAAAAGTTGAAATTATTTTTTAAAAAATTTCCACTCAAATCCCACATCTAACCCAAATGTTTTAGTATAACATACCCTTTTATTTTAGATGTTGTATGGTGTCCTGTGACAATAAAATGTATAGGGAAGATTTCATAAATGTACTAAATATAATAGCACCTTTCATCTGCAAATTTCAGAACTTTTAAAATTTCATAATGTCAGTCTGACCGTTTCTGGTTGTCTTCGAGATTCCCATTTAGCAAAATCAGAAGACAAAGCAGTAGCTCCTCTTGTCAAGTAGGTAGAATTACATGGTTTTTCTGACAGCAATGACAGCAGATAACAAAGTTGCAGCATGAGTCAGCCTGGCTCACTGATGGAGGTGAGTGGAGGGCTTCTCGCTGCGTCATCCTATTATGCTTTGGCTCCAATGGCCTCAATATCTTCATGAAGTCCATGCTGGAGATGACTTTGGCAAGAACAAGTGTCCAGAGATGATTAAGGAACAGGACTTACAAGAACTTAAGCAGCATTAGGCCTAGTAAAGAGTTAAAGATGCAAATGTCTGTATGAAGAGTTGAGCAGAGTAAAACCTAAACCTTTTAATAAACAAAAAAAATGAGTTTTCCTGGAAAGCTGAAGTGTGATAGGTCCATTTATTATTAAAGGGAGTAAATGCACTTCCTGTCAAGTTCACTCACAAAGGAGACTAGACTCGGTGTCCTGCCTCTGTTTGACATTCTCGCAAGATTCCACTATTTGTTTTCTAAGAAAACATTACCAACTAGTAGTCAGCTTTTCCAGTGTCAGAGCCTTGTAAATGACATTGTGTATAATGCACTGGCATTTATTTTTAATGAATGTTATCTTCTTTCTGTCTTCTCAAACTTGCAATTTATTTAAGATGTTTGAAGTTGATTGATTCTATGTATCTTCAAAGACAGGGAAGGTAACACTATCTCCATTTCAGGTTAAAGCATTCCTTCATGATTCTTTTAAATCAGTGATGAATGATTTAATAATGATCACGACTGCTGAACCATAGATTGGAAATTCAGTAACATAGAGGCAGAGGAAACACCCTTATAGTTGGTATCAGGAAACACAAAGAAGTATTTTCCTACATCTGAAAATTCCAGTAAGATTTTAGAGTTATCTTAAAGTAATTTTTAATTGTTCTGTGAAAACTTTTTATTCTGCACATGAAAACAATGTATAAGGCATCGTGTTAGAGTGCCCACACATCGCACCAGTTCTGGTGACCACAGCATGGTGTTTCTGTTTCAACTCTGTAGCTCAATATTTCCCATTTCCCATCTGTCTACTGATTTGTAACAGAATAATTATTTTATAGCTAGTAGATTTGACAAAATGAGATGCACTATCAAAAAATTTTCACACTTTTTTCTAAATGCAATATGCTTTGGGGTTACTGAGGAACAAAAGATTCTGAATTAATTCACTTTGTCTCTGATGACAAAAACAACTAGAATTTGCAAAGGTGATTTATCTTAATTAAACATGAGTTAATATATCTCCCCACCAAAACGAATCCTATCATAGGAAGCTGCAGTATGCTTGGGGGCTTGATATCCAGAGAGACTTCAAATTTAGTTGAATTGCATTAGTTGTGTAGTCTAGGTTTATTATGTGCAAGGTACATCCTAATGCTGATAAGAATGATAAAAGTAAGGATAAACTCTCTTAATGCTTAAAAACTTAGGAAAACAAAATGTATAGAGAGGAAATACTTAAGTCCTAGGACATAGAAGTGTGCAAAGGGGTGTGTGTGTGTGTGTGTCTCACTCTGAACAATACCGCTCTGTGTCTGTGTGTGTGTGTGTATATATATATATATAAAATGAGCATATCATGAAATATACTCAAGCATATTGCAGCTTCCTATGATAGGATTCCTTTCGGTGGGGAGATATATTAACTCATGTTTAATTAAGAGAAATCATGTTTGCAAATTCTAGTTATTTTCATCATCAAAGTGAATTATTTATATATATATGTATATATACACACACATTTATACACACACACACATATATACACACACACACATATATATATCATTCAAAGTGGTTCACTGAACACCAGAGGAGTTAGGTGGGATATTTAGAAAAGAGATTTATACATTTGGTGAAATTTTAATTAAAAATGGAAGATGCAAACAAGTAAAATTGTGTAGCTAGAATAACTCCCAAATTATCTTATAATTGTCTTAATTGATGTGTAAATGTTATTCTGCTCCCATGCATGTCTACATAAGTTTCTGCCTGAGAAAATTCATCTTGCAGATCAAGCAGATAGGGGTATTGGTTGATGAGGGAGTTATTGACTCCGTATACAGAAGCCTTTTGTATTTGTGAGACACAATTATTAGGTATCAGAGCTAAAAAACACCGTTTGCATATGTATCTTAACTTCCACAAAATAATCGAAAATTATATCCAAAAGAATAAACTCCTTAGCATTTCAGAAGCTGATTTCCAATTATCCCAGTAAAATGTAAATGTGCCAGACAATATTTTTGTTTCTGGGGGATCACCAGAAAAACTTGGACTCTTCTAATGGAAAATAAAAAGAGTGATTTTTTATTAACTTTTAGCTTTGGATAACTTGGCTAGAAATTGTAATATACACCAGCATCATCTCCCATCTTGCTCCTGAGTACAAGGATTGTAGGGATTTGACTCCATTCCACAGCTCTCCAGGGTGTAGACATTTCAGACATAATTTTACCTCCCTTCGTACACACACCCAATCCTATCTCACACAGCCATCTCCCTAATAGGCAGAAATCAGACAGTGATGCAGTTTCTCTGTTATGTTGTTTTTGACTCTACCACTTTCCTCCTTCTAAAGACATAACAACAAGAATTCCTTGTATATCATCAACTTTTTCTTCTTTATTTATGCACACTCAATTTTCTTTTTTCAATCAACTTAAAATCTGCTAAGCCTGACAGACTATCCTATTTAAAGATTTTAGAGGATTTGCCTACATTAAAAAAAAAAAAAGACTTTCATACCACGACAGAATAAAATAGATAGAAATCACCTTTGTCTCTATCAAATAAATTTGGGTTTCCTAAAAAGTCTCTTAAAAATTGGTAGAAAAAAACAAAAGATACCCGTATTTGAAGCGGCATTATTTTAGCTTTTTGAAATGCTTAATAAAAGGAAGTAAATCTGTTGTAGATTACTCATGATCTGGTATGTATCAAATAAATGAAATCAGAAGTTGGTTTCAAACTAGAAGATCACATAACTTTTTTTCTTTTAATTTATTCATTTATTTTTAGAAATGGTCTCCCTCTGTCACCCATGCTGGAGTGCAGTAGTGTGATCACAGTTCACTGTAACTGTGGGCTCCTGGGCTCAAGCAATCCTCCTGGAGCCCAACTCCTGGGCTCAAGCAATCCTCCTGCCTCAGCCTCCTGAGTAACTGGTACTACAGGTGTGTGCCACCGTTCCTGGCAAATTTTTTACAAAAATTTTGTTAGGGTCTCACTATGTTCCCCTGGCTGGTCTCAAACTCCGGCCTCAAGCAATCTTCCCTCCTTGGCCTCCCAAAGTGCTGAAATTGCAGGCATGAACCACCACACCCAGCCTGCCTAAGACATTTATAAAATGCCTTCCCCACATTCAAGAATGATACATTAGTTCTAGAATTTTCTCTCTAGATTGTAAACAAGATTGAGGATAGAAGTAAATTTTCTTTTCATGCTTATGTATTCACATCCACATACATCCCCTCCAAAGCACTGCTCTTAGTAGGCATTCAATAAATATTTTTGAATGAATAAATGGCTTTTGTAAATACAAACTCAGCCTTACTGTTATCACTGGGAGAAAAAAATATATTTCTGGCATACATCTTCCTTAACCTACATTATCCTCCTACTGCTAGTTCCACATGAAAAATAGACATCTCAAAAGGATATTGACTTATTTAGTGACCTGGTCATGTACTTAGTGTTTACAATGCATATACCATTGTTCAACATAGTCTGCTCAGTTCCACTATAGACATATCCATCAAGCTTTCTAAAAAAAAAAAAAATTAACAGTAAAACATGATACTACCTTTCCTCTAGAGCTTGATTTATTTAAACCTGGAGGGTCACGAAAAAAAAACAATCAGAAAGAAATTGAGTTTTCCTTTCTTCTTGTTCCTGTCCTTTTACACTGCTCTCTACATTTTTGTGCTAAAACTTCTTTTTATGAAGAGACTTCCAGAAGTCCAGATTACTTGAGAGGCTCAGATTGATAATATCTATGCTGTATTAATGCCGATTGACCTTCCAGGATAAAAGGGGCTTCACAAATAAATATTGTAATTGCAAGAAAAGCAAATATTACCAGATTGATTTCTCCAACCATTTTAACAGCATTACATACCTCTTCAGTTCCCAGTTTCTATATTTAAAAGTTGGCAACTCAGCCCACATAAAGGAAAAATATAACTATGGCAAAGGAAGGGGAAAATGTCTCTATTGAATATATGGCCTACTGAGAACATCTGAGAAAGAGTCATCAAACCATGCCTCTGTTGTTCATGCACAGGTATGAATAGCATTGTATCATCATGGCACCTCTGGAACAGCTATGCGTGTGCTTGCCTTTTGCACACTTTTGCATTTTCCCCAGGGACTTTCAAATTGAAGAACTCAGCTAGAGGGTTCACTCATCTACTGCAGCCAGGTCTTTGTGGTAGGTAGCATAATGGACCTCCAAAGATGGGCCTGTCCTAATCCCCAGACCTGTTAATATGTTATCTTACATAGAACAAGGTACTTTGCAGCTGTGATGATAATTAAGGACTCTAGAATGTGGAAATTTTCCTAGATTATTCCAAGGAGCTCAATATAATATTTTTAAATTGATAAATTACAATAATCAAAATCGTATTACATTTATGGAGTACAATGTGATGTTTTCATATGTGTATATAATACGGAGTTATTAAATCAAATTAATTAACATATATATCCCTTCACTTACTTGACATTTTTTGTGATGACATCTTTGAAATTTACCCTCTTATTTTGAAATACACAGTACATTATTATTGGCTATGGTCACCCTGCTGTGCAACAGACCTCTAAACCTCCTGTCTAGCTAAAACTGTGTATCCTTTAAACAGTAACTCCACATTCTCTCACTCCTCCCCACCCAAGCTCCCCATCCCTGGCTCTGGTAACCACCATTCCATTCTCCACTTACATGGACGAATCTTTTTTAGATTCCACATATAAATGAGATCATGTAGTATTTACCTTTCTGTGCATGGCTTATTTCACTTAGCATAACATCTGCTAGATTCATCCATCTTGTTCCAAATGACAGAATTTCATCTTTTTAAAGAATAAGTAATATTTCATTTTGTATACTATATTTTCTCTATCCAACCATTGATGGACAAGTTGATTCCATATCTTGACTACTGCGAATAATGCTGCAATGGACATGGGAGTGCAGATATCTCTTTGGCATACTTAATAATTTCCCTTGTAATACCCAGTAGTGGGATTGCTAGATCATATGAGAGTTCTATTTTTAGTTTTTTGAGGAAATTCCATACTGGTTTCCATAATGGCTGAACCATTTACATTAGCACCAATAGTGTACAGGTGTTCCCTTTTCTCTACATCCTCTCCAGTGGTTGTTATCTTTCATCGTTTTGATAAAAGCCATTCTATTGGGTATAAATAGATACCTCATTGTGGTTTTTAAATTGTGTTTTCCTAATGATTAGTTCATTTTTTAATGAACCTGTTGGCCATTTGGATGAGTTCTTTTGAGAAGTGTTTGTTCAGGTCCTTTGCCCACTTTTAAATTGGGTTATTTGTTTTCTTACTATTGAGTTATTTCAGTTCCTTGTATATTTTGTACATTAAACCCTTACTAGATATACAAGCTATCTGAAAAGAAAGTTAAGAAAATAATCCCATTTACAATAGCAACAGAAAAAAATTTGAAACTTAGATGTAAATTTAAATCAGAAGGTAAAAGGCTTATATACTGAAGACTACAAAACACTGATGAATGAAATTGAAGAAAACACAAATAAATTGAAAAATATCCCATCTCTATGGACTGAAATAGTTAATATTGTTAAAATATCCATACTACCAAAAATAATCTACAGATTCAATGCAATCCCTATAAAAATTTCAAGGTCATTTTTCAAAAATGGAAAAATCAATTCTAAAATTCTGTGGAACCACAATACACCCCAGATAACCAAAGTAATCTTAAGCAAAAAGAACAAAGCTACAGGCATCATACTACCTGATTTCAAAATGTATTATAAAAGTGATTATAATTAAAACAGCATAGTACTGGCATAAAAACAGACCGATCGACCTATGGAACAGGACAGAAAGCTCAGTAATAAACTCATGCCTTCATGGTCAATTGATTTTTTACAAAACTGCCAAGAACCCATGATGGAGGAAAAACATTCTATTCAATAAATTGTTCAAGGAAAACCAGTTATCCACATTCAGAAAAAAAATGAAATTAGACCCTTACCGTACACTATGCCCCAAAATAAACTCAAAATGATTAAAGACTTAAAGCTGTAAAACTACTAGAAGCAAACATGGGAAAAGCAAGCTCCATGACATTGGTTTGGACGAGGATTTTTTTAGATGTAACCCCAAAATCTCAAGTAACAAAAGCACAAATAGACAAATGGGATTGCATCAAATTAAGAAGCTTCTGCACAGCAGAAGAAACGATGAACAAAGTGAAGAGACAACCCATGCAATGAGAAAAATATTTGCAAACCATGGGTCTTTACAAGAGGAAGAGAGAGGCAGTAGAGTGAGTGAGTCATGCAGAGGAGAGAGAATTCAGCCAGCTGTTGGTTGTTGCTGGCTTTGGAGTTTAAAGGGGGCCCAGATGCAAGGAACACAGATGAAGCTGGAAAAGGCAAGGAAATAGATTGTCCCCTAGAGACTCCAGAAAAACAGTACCCTGTTAACATCTTTTTTCTTTTTTTAAATGTATTTATTTATTTATTTATTTATTTATTTATTTATTGAGACAGAGTCTCGTTAGGTTACCTAGGCTAGAGTGCAGTGGCGTTATGTCGGCTCACTGCAACCTCCACCTCACGCATTCAAGTGATTCTCCTACCTCAGCTTCCCAAGTAGCTGGGACTACAGGCGCATGCCACCACACCTAGCTAATTTTTATATTTTTAGTAAAGACAGGGTTTCACCATGTTGGCCAGGCTGGTCTCAAACTCCTGACCTCAAGTGATCAGCCCACCTCGGCCTCCCAAAGTGCTAGAATTACAGGCATTAGTCACCACGCCCGGCCCCTGCTGACATCTTGATTTTAGCCCAGGGAGATTCACGTTAGACTTTTGACTTCTAGAACTGTAAGGTAATAAATTTGTGCTTTTTAAATGACTAAGTTTGTGATGATTTGCCACAGCAACAATAGGGAACTAATAGAGTGCTTTTTCATGCCTTTTTTTCTCATCTATAATAAGAGAGCTCTCTGTGTCTCCTTCTGAAGGGAACTTCTGCTGTAAGAGGGAGTGCTTTTCACTGCAACCTCACTTCTCTCCTTTGCTAGTGTAGGTACCAATGTATAACCTTTCTGTGCAATTGAAATGCCATGCAAGAAGTAACAAGTTTGAGAACTAGCTCATTTGTCAGTAGGAGTCCAAAACTTTATACCAAGATTCCTAAATCTGATAACTAAGAAGTGACTTGAGGCACTCACAACTTCATTATTAAAGGTTATTTGCATGACAAATTAATACTGTAGTAACAGTAGTTGCCAATGCAAAAGCTAAACCAAGAACTTAAATGCCACAAACATGCAGATTATTGGCCTGGTTGATGGGGCAGGGCAACTTTGGCCTTAAATATTTTTTGGCAACTTAACATATTTGCATTTTTGCCTCAAGCTATTTAAATACTTTAGGATTCCATTATTTACAGAGAGCATAATGGGGGAACTCTCCAGAGTTACTGAAGGTTAAACTGGATAAAAAGTGAAAGTATCCACAGAATAAAGTAACTCCCTAGATATCTTCTGTACACATGTCCAACCAAAAAGGACAATTTATTTCCACATATGGTAGGGATTTCAGATTCCTTCAGAAAATTTCAGATTAACTGCTTATATTTAGGAGACTTAATTAAGCTGTAGGTTATCACTGACAACAAAATGTGAAATCAGGGTAAAAGAAAAATGTTATTTTTTACCCAAGAATAGAGTGGGTCCTCACTCCATTGCCTCACAAGATAAAATTTTAATTGTCTTTTACTTCAGCGTTATCAGATATTCATAGTTGAGCCTTAATGGGAACACTTTGTTTTGTTGTTCTATATTAGTTGCTTTGATACAAAATGCTGTACATTAGAATTTAATGTGATCTGCCTGAAGTCCAGATGAAAAAAGATTAAGGCAAAAGACAAGAATGAGAAATAATTCCTAGTCAAAAGAGATTGTTTCATTTTGGTGGCTGTCCCCATTTGGGCTCCCATAAATGCACTGCCAGGACCTTCGGGGGCAGAAATATTGAGCCTGGGCTGTCGATTAACCACAGCATCCCCAACACTCCACGAATCATACTTCTATTGCTCAACAAGGAAATACTGTCTACAAAGGGCCCCTGGTGCTCTGCGCCCTCCAATTCACTTACCTTCCTGCTTCATATTTGAAAGGAAGTTTAGATGAAATAATGCCTGTTTTTCCTAGCAAGTACATTATATGCAACCATAAATCATCAAAGAACCACTGTCCAGACCTAGAACATATTTGGACATCACTAGAAATTAAAAAAAAGGAATATTAGATCATATGTTGGATTTTTTTAGGGTTAATATAAAGGCAGGTGTCCAAAGTTAGGGATGCTTTCAATGCTTTCCTATTTCCAGTTCTCTTGCTCCTATGTTGGCTCTGTGTTTTATAAATCTTCTTTTTCATAACGTAGATTCATTGACCTGCTGGATAGTAGATTAAATATATATATATATATATATATATAGTACCTAATAGAGTTGGCTCCTTGCCTTGTATTTATCAAACATTCTTCCCCCAACCCTTATCAGTCCTTCCCCAAACAAGAAGTTTAACAAAAAGAGACTAGGGACTTCTTTAGCTCACTTGTCGCCACCATCCCACAGGACCTGAATATGAGTCCTGTCCAGGAGCAGTGGTGAACTGGAACAGAGCAAATATAGTACCCACAGTGAATGATAAAAGAGGATTGGGTCAGGATTGAAAACTCTAAATAACTGATGTAGTTTACACATTTATTATTTTGGCTTATCACAGTTATCCCAGAAGATGTGAAATAAAATCAGAGAAAAGATAATTTTAAACAGACATTCACATAATAGGCCATACAGACATGCAGACTGCTGACCAGGCACAAAATTCTGGCAGGCAGGACTGGGAGCTAGAGGAAACTGACATTATTTAAGCAAGGACTGAATAGTGTATTCGAAAAAGAAAAAAATGAGTGGCCTAGGGAAAAGACAGGCTTTGTTCTGACCAATCCTTTCTGTTCACCACACACCCAAACTGGTAGCAGATTCAACATAATTTTACCAAATACAACATTCACCCTGCTTTCTGTATTCTATTGATTTACTTAATAAAAACAAACCTGCTTTGTGATTGTAGCTACATAGAACTAACCAGAGACCCCAGTCTTTTTAGAAGACATAGAGTGAATTCAGAATGTCAAATTTCTAAAACTTAATTGCTATCCACAAGATAGAAAAATCTCAGTTAGAACTTGAGTTCTTAAAAATTCATCTATGATCACACAGCTAACAGAGGGGAATAAAGATAAAAAAACACTAATGTAACATGTAGAGGGCAGGAAAGAAAGCCCATGTGTTTTCAGTCCAGTAAGTGATGAATGTGCAACAGAGAGGCATGAAATAAAAGAGCTTTGACAGAAGAATTTTCTTTTTTCAAAATGAAAAGAAAGTTTAGTCCCCTTTTAAATAATAGAATCTTCTTTTTCTAGTTGATTTTTTTTATTTCCAACTTTTATTTTAAGTTCAGGGGTACATGTGCAGGATGTGCAGGTTTGTTACATAGGTAAACATGTGCCATGATGGTCTACTGTACAGATTATTCCATCACCCAGGTATTAGGCACAGCATCTATTAGCTATTCTTCCTGATGTTCTCCTTCCTCTCATCCCCCACCCTCCAACAGGTCCCATGTATGTTATTCTCCCCCTCGTGACCATGTGTTCTCATCATTCAGCTCCCACTTATAAGTCAGAATGTGTGGTATTTGGTTTTAGGTTCCTGCATTAGTTGGCTAAGGATAATGACCTCCAGCTCCATCCATGTTCATGCAAAGAACATGATCTCATTCCTTTTTAAGGCTGCATATTATTCTGTGGTATACATTTACCACATCTTCTTTATTCAGCCTATCATTGATAGGCATTGTATTAATCTGTTCTCATGCTGCGAATAAAGACCCAAGGCTGGGTAATTTATAAAGGAAAGAGGTTTAATTGACTCACAGTTGCACATGGCTGGGGAGGCTTCACAATCATGGTGGAAGGTGAATGAGGAGCAAAGTCATGTCTTACATGGTGGCAGGCAAGAGAGCTTGTGCAAGGTAACTACCATTTATAAAACCATCAAATCTTGTGAGACTTATTCACAACCATGAAAACAGTATGGCAGAAACTGCCCCTGTAATTCAATTATCTCCATCTGTCCCCGCCCTTGACATGTGGGGATTATTACAATTCAAGTTGAGATTTGGGTGGGGACACAACAAAAATCTCAGGCATTTAGGTTGATTCCATGTCTTTGCCATTGTGAATGGTGCTGCAATGAACACACCCATGCATGTATCTTTATAACAGAATGATTTATATTCCTTTGGGTATATATCCAGTAATGGGATTGGTGGGCCAAATGGTATTTCTGCTGCTAGGTCTTTGTGAAATCACCACACTGTCTTCCACAGTGGTTGAACTAATTTACACTTCCACTAACCATGTAAAAGTGTTCCTTTTTCTTCACAACCTCGCCAGCGTTTGTTTTTTGACTTTTTAGTAATAGCCGTTATGACTGACATTAGATGGTATTTCATTGAGGTTTTGATTTGCCTTTCTCTAATGATCAGTGATATTGAGCTCTTTTTCATATGATTGTTGGCCACATGTATGTCTTCCTTTGAGAAGTCTCTGTTCATGTTCTTTGCCCACTTTTTAATGAGGTTGTTTGGTTTTCTCTTGTAAATTTAAGTTCTTTATAGATGCTGGATATTAGACCTTTGTCAGATGGATAGAGTGCAAAAAACTGTCTCCCACTCTGTGGGTTGTATTTGGTCTGTTGATAGTTTGTTTTGCTGTGCAGAAGCTGTTTAGTTTAATTAGACCCCTTTGGTCAATTTTTGCTTTTTTTGCAATTGCTTCTACCATCTTGGTCATGAAACTTTGCCCGTGCTTATGTCCTGAATGGCATTGCTTAGGTTTACTTCTATGGTTTTTATAGTTTTGGGGTTTACATTTAAGTCTTTAATGCATCTTGAATTTACTTTTGTATATAATGTAAGGAAAGGATCCAGTTTTAATTTTCTGCATATGGCTAACCAGTTCTCCTAGCATCATTTATCATATAGGGAATCTTTTCCCCATTGCTTGTTTTTGTCGGGTTTGTCAAAGATCAGATAGTTGTAGGTGTGTGGCCTTATTTCTGGGTTCTTTCTTGTATTCCATTGGTCTGTGTGTCTGCTCTTGTACTAGTACAATGCTGTTTTGGTTACTGTAGCCTTTAATATAGTTTGAAGTTGGGTAACATGATGCCTCCAGCTTTGTTCTTTCTGCTTAGGATTGCCTTGGTTATTTTGGCTCTTTTCTGGTTCTATGAATTTTAAAATAGTTTTTCCAATTCCGTGAAGCATGTCAATGGTAGTTTAATTGGAGTAGCACTGAATCTATAAATTGCTTTGGGCAGTATGGCCATTTTCACGATGTTGATTCTATCCACGAGCATGGATTGTTTTTCCATTTGTTTGTGTCATCTCTGATTTCTTTTCAATGGTTTGTAGTTCTTCTTAAAAATATCCTTCATTTCTCTTGTAGCTGTTTTCCTACGTATTTTATTCTTTTTGTGGCAATTGTGAATGGGAGTTCATTTGTGATTTGGCTCTCAGCTTGACTGTTGTTGTTGTATAGGAATGCTAGCAATTTTTGCTCATTGATTTTGTATCCTGTGACTTTGCTGAAGTTGCTTATCAGCTTAAGAAGCTTTTGGGCTGAGACAATGGGATATTCTAGACATAGGATCATGTCATCTGCAAACGGATAGTTTGACTTCCTCTCTTCCTATTTGAATCCTCTTTATTTCTTTCTCTTGCCTGATTGCCCAGGCCAGAACTTCCAATACTGTGTTGAATAGTAGTGGTGAGAGAGGGCAAACTTGACTTGTGCTAGTTTTCAAGGGGAAAGCTTCCAGGTTTTGCCCATTCACTATGGACTGTGGGTTTGTCATATATGGCTCTTATTATTTTGAGGTATGTATCTTCAATATCTAGTTTATTGAGAGTTTTTAATATGAAGGGATGTTAAATTTTATCAAAGGCCTTTTCTGCATCTATTGAGATAATCAAGTGGTTTTTGTCCTTAGTTCTGTTTATGTAATGAATTACATTTATTGTTTTGTGTATGTTGAACCAGCTTGCATCTCAGAGATGAAGCCAACTTGATTGTGGTGGATAAGCTTTTTGATGTGCTACTGGATTCAGTTTGCCAGTGTTTTGTTGAGGACTTTTGCATCGATGTTCATCCAGGATACGGCCTAAAGTTTTCTTTTTTTGTGATACCTCTGCCAGGTTTTGGTATCAGGATAATGCTAGCCTCGTAGAATAAGTTAGGGAGGAGTCCCTCCTTTTCCATTTTTTGGAATTGTTTCAGTCGGAGTGGTACCAGCTATTTTCTGTACCTCTGGTAGAATTCAGATGTGAATCCATCTGGTCCTGGGCTTTTTTTTTTGGTTGGTAGGTTATTTATTACTGTCTCAATTTCAGAACTCTCTATTGGTCTATTCAGGGATTCAATTTCTTCCTGATTCGTCTTGGGAGGGCATATGTGCCAGGAATGTATCCATTTCCTCTTTTTTGTTTTATGGAAAATTTATTTTTTTTATTATACTTTAAGTTTTAGGGTACATGTGCACAATGCGCAGGTTTGTTACATACGTATACATGTGCCATGTTGGTGTGCTGCGCCCATTAACTCATCATTTAACATTAGGTATATCTCCTAATGCTATCCCTCCCCCCTCCCCCAACCCCACAACAGTCCGCAGAGCGTGATGTTCCCCTTCCTGTGTCCATGTGTTCTCATTGTTCAATTCCCATCTATGAGTGAGAACATGTGGTGTTTGGTTTTTTGTCCTTGCAATAATTTGCTGAGAATGATGGTTTCCAGTTTCATCCATGTCCCTACAAAGGACATGAACTCATCATTTTTTATGGCTGCATAGTATTCCATGGTGTATATGTGCCATATTTTCTTAATCCAGTCTATCATTGATGGACATTTGGGTTGGTTCCAAGTCTTTGCTATTGTGAATAGTGCTGCAATAAACATACGTGTGCATGTGTCTTTATAGCAGCATGATTTATAATCCTTTGAGTATATACCCAGTAATGGGATTGCTGGGTCAAATGGTTTTTCTAGTTCTAGATCCCTGAGGAATCGCCACACTGTCTTCCACAATGGTTGAACTAGTTTACAGTCCCACCAACAGTGTAAAAGTGTTCCTATTTCTCCACATCCTCTCCAGCACCTGTTGTTTCCTGACTTTTTAATGATTGCCATTCTAACTGGTGTGAGATGGTATCTCATTGTGGTTTTGATTTGCATTTCTCTGATGGCCAGTGATGATGAGCATTTTTTCATGTGTCTTTTGGCTGCATAAATGTCTTCTTTTGAGAAGTGTCTGTTCATATCCTTCACCCACTTTTTGATGGGGTTGTTTGTTTTTTTCTTGTAAATTTGTTGGAGTTCATTGTAGATTCTGGATATTAGCCCTTTGTCAGATGAGTAGATTGCAAAAATTTTCTCCCATTCTGTAGGTTGCCTGTTCACTCTGATGGTAGTTTCTTTTGCTATGCAGAAGCTCTTTAGTTTAATGAGATCCCATTTGTCAATTTTGGCTTTTGTTGCCATTGCTTTTGGTGTTTTCGACATGAAGTCCTTGCCCATGCCTATGTCCTGAATGGTATTGACTAGGTTTTCTTCTAGGGTTTTTATGGTTTTAGGTCTAACATTTTAAGTCTTTAATCCATCTTGAATTAATTTTTGTATAAGGTGTAAGGAAGGGATCCAGTTTCAGCTTTCTACATATGGCTAGCCAATTTTCCCAGCACCATTTATTAAATAGGGAATCCTTTCCCCATTGCTTGTTTTTGTCAGGTTTGTCAAAGATCAGACGGTTGTAGATATGCAGCATTATTCCTGAGGGCTCTGTTCTGTTCCATTGATCTATATCTCTGTTTTGGTACCAGTACCGTGCTGTTTTGATTACTGTAGCCTTGTAGTATAGTTTGAAGTCAGGTAGCATGATGCCTCCAGCTTTGTTCTTTTGGCTCAGGATTGACTTGGCGATGCGGGCTCTTTTTTGTTTCCATATGAACTTGAAAGTAGTTTTTTCCAATTCTGTGAAGAAAGTCATTGGTAGCTTGATGGGGATGGCATTGAATCTACAAATTACCTTGGGCAGTATGGCCATTTTCACGATATTGATTCTTCCTACCCATGAGCATGGAATGTTCTTCCATTTGTTTGTATCCTCTTTTATTTCATTGAGCAGTGGTTTGTAATTCTCCTTGAAGAGGTCCTTCACATCCCTTGTAAGTTGGATTCCTAGGTATTTTATTCTCTTTGAAGCAGTTGTGAATGGGAGTTCACTCATGATTTGGCTCTCTGTTTGTCTGTTATTGGTGTATAAGAATACTTGTGATTTTTGCACATTGATTTTGTATCCTGAGACTTTGCCGAAGTTGCCTATCAGCTTAAGGAGATTTTGGGCTGAGGTGATGGGGTTTTCTAGATATACAATCATGTTATCTGCAAACAGGGACAATTTGACTTCCTCTTTTCCTAATTGAATACCCTTTATTTCCTTCTCCTGACTGATTGCCCTGGCCAGAACTTCCAACACTATTTTGAATAGGAGAGGTGAGAGAAGACATCCTAGTCTTGTGCCGGTTTTCAAAGGGAATGCTTCCAGTTTTTGCCCATTCAGTATGATATTGGCTGTGGGTTTGTCATAGATAGCTCTTATTATTTTGAGATATGTCCCATCAATACCTAATTTATTGAGAGTTTTTAGCATGAAGTGTTGTTGAATTTTGTCAAAGGCCTTTTCTGCATCTATTGAGATAATCATATGGTTTTTTCGTTGGTTCTGTTTATATGTTGGATTACGTTTACTGATTTTCGTATGTTGAACCAGCCTTGCATCCCAGGGATGAAGCCCACTTGATCATGGTGGATAAGCTTTTTGATGTGCTGCTGGCTTTGGTTTGCCAGTATTTTACTGAGGATTTTTGCATCTATGTTCATCAGGGATATTGGTCTAAAATTCTCTTTTTTTGTCGTGTCTCTGCCAGGCTTTGGTATCAGGATGATGCTGGCCTCATAAAATGAGTTAGGGAGGATTCCCTCTTTTTCTATTGATTGGAATAGCAGAAGGAATGGTACCAGATCCTCCTTGTACTTCTGGTTGAATTCGGCTGTGAATCCATCAGGTCCTGTACTTTTTTTGGTTGGTAAGCTATTAATTATTGCCTCAATTTCAGAGCCTGTTATTGGTCTATTCAGAGATTCATGTTCTTTCTGGGTTAGTCTTGGGAGGGTGTATGTGTCGAGGTATTTATCCATTTCTTCTAGATTTTCTAGTTTATTTGCGTAGAGGTGTTTATCATATTCTCTGATGGTAGTTTGTATTTCTGTGGGATCGGTGGTAATATCCCCTTTATCATTTTTTATTTTGTCTATTTCATTCTTCTCTCTTTTCTTCTTTATTAGTCTTGCTAGCAGTCTATCAATTTTGTTGATTTTCTCAAAAAAACAGCTTCTGGATTCCTTGATTTTTTGAAGGGTTTTTTGTGTCTCTATTTCCTTCAGTTCTGCTCTGATCTTAGTTATTTCTTGCCTTCTGCTAGCTTTTGAATGTGTTTGCTCTTGCTTCTCTAGTTGTTTTCATTGTGATGTTAGGGTGTCAATTTTAGATCTTTCCTGCTTTCTCTTGTGGGCATTTAGTGCTATAAATTTCCCTCTACACACTGCTTTGAATGTGTCCCAGAGATTCTGGTATGTTGTGTCTTTGTTCTCGTTGGTTTCAAATAACATTTTTATTTCTGCCTTCATTTTATTATGTACCCAGTAGTCATTCAGGAGCAGGTTGTTCAGTTTCCATGTAGTTGAGCGGTTTTAAGTGAGTTTCTTAATCCTGAATTCCAGTTTGATTGCACTGTGGTCTGAGAGACAGTTTGTTATAATTTCTGTTCTTTTACATTTGCTGAGGAGCGCTTTACTTCCAACTATGTGGTCAATTTTGGAATATGTGTGGTGTGGTGCTGAGAAGAATGTATGTTCTATTAATTTGATGTGGAGAGTTCTGTAGATGCCTATTAGGTCCGCTTGGTGCAGAGCTGAGTTCAATTCCTGCATATCCTTGTTAACTTTCTGTCTCGTTGATCTGTCTAATGTTGACAGTGGGGTGTTAAAGTCTCCCATGATTATTGTATGGGAGTCTAAGTCTCTTTCTGGGTCTCTAAGGACTTGCTTTATGAATCTGGGTGCTCCTGTATTGGGTGCATATATATTTAGGACAGTTAGCTCTCCCTGTTGAACTGATCCCTTTACCATTATGTAATGGCCTTCTTTGTCTGTTTTGATCTTTGTTGGTTTAAAGTCTGTTTATCAGAGACTAGGATTGCAACACCTGCCTTTTTTCGTTTTCCATTTTCTTGGTAGATCTTCCTCCATCCCTTTATTTTGAGCCTATGTGTGTCTCTGCACGTGAGATGAGTTTCCTGAATACAGCACACTGATGGGTCTTGACTCTTTATCCAATTTGCCAGTCTGTGTCTTTTAATTGGAGCATTTAGCCCATTTAGAATGTATCCATTTCTTCTAGATTTTCTAACTTATGTGTATAGAGGTGTTTACAGTATGCTCTGATAGTTGTTTGTATGTCTGTGGGGTCAGTGGTAATGTCTCCCTTATCATTTCTAATTGTGTTTATTTGAATCTTCTCTATGTTTTCTTTATTAGTCTAGCTATCAGTCTAGCTATTTTATTAATTTTCTCCAGAAAAAGCAGCTCCTGGATTCGTTGATTTTTGAAGGGTTTTTCATGTCTCTGTCTCCTTCAATCCATCTCTGATGTTGGTTATTTTTGCTAGCTTTCAGGTTTGTGTGCTCTTGATTCTCTTGTTCTTTTAACTGTGATGTTAGGTTGTTAACTCGAGATCTTTCTAGCTTTTTGATGTGGGTATTTAGTGCTGTAAACTTCTCTCTTGACACTGCTTTAGTTGCATCCCACACAGGCTGGTACATTGTATCTTTGCTCTCATTAGTTTCAAAGAACTTCTTGATTTCTGCAATGATTTCATTATTTACCCAAAAGTCATCCAGGAGCAGGTTGTTCAGTTTCAGTGTAGTTGTATGGTTTTCTGTGAATTTCTTAATTTTGAGTTCTAATTTGATTGTGCTGTGGTCCAAGGATGGTTTGTTAGGATTTCAGCTCTTTTGCATTTGCTGAAGAGTGTTTTACTTCTGATTATGTGATTAATTTTAGAGTCAGTTCCATGTGGTGATGAGAAGAACATATATTCTGTTGTTTTGGGGTGGAGAGTTCTGTAGGTATCTATCAGGTCAACTTGATCCAGAGCTGAGTTCAGGCCCTGAATATCTTTGTTAATATTCTGTCTCAATGATCTGCCTAATATTGTCAGTGAGGTGTTAAAATCTCTCACTCTTATTTTGTGGGAGTCTAAGTCTGTGTTAAAGTCTATAAGAACTTGCTTTATTAATCTGGGTGCTCCTGTATTGGGTGCATATATATTTAAGATAGTTGGCACTTCTTATTGAATTGAAACCTTTGCCATTATGTAATGCCCTTTTTTGTCCTTTTGATCTGTGTTAAAGTCTATCTTATCAGAAACTTGGATTGCAACTCCTGCTTTCTTCTGTTCTCCATTTCCTTGGTAAATTTTCCTCTAGCCCTTCATTTTGAGCCTCTGTGTGTCTTTGCATGTTAGATAGCTCTCTTGAAGACAGCATACAGATGGACCTTGATTCTTTATCGGGTTTGCCATTCTGTATCTTTTAATTGGGGCATGTAGCTCATTTACATTTAAGGTTAGTATTATGTGTGGATTTGATCCTGTCATCATGATGCTAGCTGATTATTTTGCAGACTAGTTTATGTGGTTACTTCATAGTGTCACTAGTCTGTGCACTTCCATGTGTTTTTGTAATGGCTGGTAACGATTTTTCCTTTCCATATTTAGTGCTTCCTTCATACGTTCCTGTAAGGCAGAGATTTAACATCCCACTGACATTATTAGGCAGTTCACTGAGACAGCATTTGCCTGCCTCAACATTTGCCTGTCTGAAAAGGATCTTATTTCTCCTTCACTTATAATGCTTAGTTTAGCTGGATTTGAAATTCTGGGCTGGAAATTCTTTTCTTTCTTTTTGTTTTTTGTTTTTTGTTTGTTTGTTTGTTTTCAGCACAAACTTAGGGCTCTTTATTTAGGTAATAAAGTAAGGAACAGCAAAGTGAGAGGGCTACACCTTCACCATGGCAACAGAAAGCCTCAAAAATGTAAAATCCCTCAACTTCTATTGGGCAGACTCTTCCTAGCTCAGAAGAAACACATTTTAACTGGCTGGGAACAAGGCCAGCCAGCTTGGCCACAGTGTGGAAGGGTGACTGGACACACAGCCTCTGGTCAGGCCTGGAAGTGCTCAGTGAGTACTTCCAGCAGCTCCTGCTTCTTCAGCCCATATGCCTCTTTCAGCATGGGCACAGTGAACTTGCCCAGCATGCCCTTGCTGATATTGGCCTTCAGCTCCTCTTCTAAATACTTCATCTTGGGCCTTTTGCTTCCAAAATCTTCATTATTGTGTTTTCTCTTGGTAAATTTCCCTTCAGGATTGTAATCTGGTGGGTAAACAAGCTCCTTAAACTCAACCACCAGGGAGTCCAGTCTTTTATTCACTGCTTCAACCTTGGGCAATGTCAGGTCCACTGCTTGTTCAGTCTCCATCAAATCCAAGGCCAAGGCCTCCAGGTTCCTGAAGTGCTGCTGCAGCCTGGGGTTCTCAAAGCTGTCACTTCTGTATGTGAAGTGGATCTTCTGAACGATAGCCTTCATCTTGTCCACCTGCTCCAGAGTTACCATGACTTTCAGTAAAGGGCATCTTCCTTTTATCATCAGCAAAGGGTAAAAAGACAAGCTGGAATCCTGGAAGAGTCACCCAAATTTTCTAGTCATCTAACTCCTCTTCCTGTGGCACCAAAGCCACAAAATAAAGACAGATGTTCCTGTGGGGTGTGTATCTGCATGATGCTACAACCTCCTTGTCCGGACACTTATGTGCAGAGCACTAAACAGGGTTGAGCTCCCAATCACCAACAACTCCTCATGGCACATGAACAGGGAGGGCCTCAGATGATGGTGCTTCTTCAGCATTACCAAGGGCTTGAAACCCATGAGCATCAAACCTGGATCATCAAACTGTTTTAACTCTTCTGTTTCCCCTTTCTCCACTATAATCTGAGACTCCCATAGATCTCAGACCTCTTGGTATCACTAGGCAGAAGCAAACTTCCTGTATTTGTATTAAATATCTGGCTCTTGGTTTTCACTTGTTCATTTGTTTCCCAATAGAGCTTTATTGGAGAAGGCTTGAGAGCCCTCTGGACCAGATTATAAATGCCCAGAGATCACTATAACTTTGATGAGCTTCAGCTTTAACCTGCTTAGTGCTTGCTTCCTGGTCTTCTTGGAGTGAACCTTCTAGTTCGCTGGATTCCTCAAATTGAACCCTGAGGTCCTCATCCTCTGCTATGCTGGTGATATCTCTATAGAACAAGGATATGTCAAAGCCCCAAGGTTTCTTCATGTGCATCAAGTCAAGGTAGATACCTGTATCTCAAAGATCACCGGCTTTGGTCCTGGCCCAGCTGGCTTAGGCACTGTCAGTGCCATGGGGGTTGTCTTCATTGGTGAACAGCATGATCTTGTTATGACTCATCATGAACTGGACATCACTAAAGAGGTTGGCACAGACACACAGCACTTCACTGAATGAGTGGTCAGAGCTGTGGCCCTTCAGGTCTTGGAAACGTTATCGTTCCTGCTGCCCCTTAAACTGGTCAAGCTCTAGAATTCATTTTGCACCTGGCTTATCCAACTACTGTAAGCCATAAATGTTTCGCTGAATCTTTGTCTTTATCTGCACTATAGAGCACCACTGCCAAGAGATCTCAATCACTGCTTATGATCTTACTGATGTACACACTTTGCATACACTGGATGCTCATGTCAAAGGGAGTCAACTCATCTTTACTCTGGGATTCAAACATAGCCCTGGAGGCATCAACCAAAAAAACCAAACTATTTCTTCCTGAATATAGTCTCCACTTGCTTCAAGGTTCTCTTCTTGTTCTTCTTTGCTTCTTCATCTGCCTTAGTTTTGCAATATGACTCCCACCTTTACATGTTGGCTACTTCTCACTTTGGTGCAGGGAAGCAACCAACTTGGACCAGAAATTCTTTCCTTTAAGAATGTTGAATATAGGGCCCCAGTCTCTTCTGGCTGTAGAGTTTCTTCTGAGAGGATCACTGTTATTCTCATGGGCTTCCCTTTGTAGGTGACGTTGCCTTTCTCTTTGGCTGCCCTTAATATTTTTGGTTTCATTTCGACCTTAGAGATCTGATGATTATGTATCTTAGGGATAATCTTTTCATGGAGTATCTTACTGGAGTTCTCTGCATTTCCTGAATTTGAATGTTGGCCTGTGTTGCCAGGTTGAGGAAGTTCTCCTGGAGGATATCCTGAAGTATGTTTTCCAAATTGGTTCTATTCTCTCTGTCTCTTTCACGTACCCCAATCAGTCATATATTTGGTCTCTTTACATAATCCCATAGTTCTTGGAGGTTTTGTTCATTCCTTTATATTCTTTTTTATTTATTCTTTTCTGCCTGTCTTATTTCAGAAAGACAGTCTTCAAGCTCTGAAATCCTTTCCTCCACTTGATCTATTCTGCTATTAATACTTGTGATTGCACTGTGAAGTTCTTGTATTGTGTTTTTCAGGTCTACCATGTTCCTCTCTAAACTTGCTATTTTGGCTGTCAGCTTCTGCATTGTTTTATTATGATTTTTAGATTCTTTGTGTTGGGTTAAAACATATTCCTTTAGCTCAGCAAAGTTCATTTTTATCCACATTCTGAAGCCTACTTCTGTCATTTCGGCATCTCAGCCTTAGCCCTGTTTTAAGCCCTTGCTGCAGAAGCACTGTAGTCATTTAGAAGAAAGGGGGCACTCTGATTTTTTGAGTTTTCGACATTTTTGAGTTGATTCCTTCTCATCTTTGTGGGCTTATCTACCTTTGATCTTTGAGGTTGCTAACCTTTGGATGGGGTTCTCACAGGGATTTTTTCTTGTTGTTGTTGTTTTCTGTGTTTTTTTGTTGTTGTTGTTGTTTTTCTTTGAACAGTCTGATGGCTGTTGCATAGGGCTGCAGTGGTTTGCTGGGGGTCTGCTCCAGACCTTAGTTACCTTGGTTTTTCCTGTACCTGGAGGTATCACTAGTGAAGTCTGTGAAATAGCAAAGACGGCAGCCTGCCCCTTCCTCTGGAAGCTCCATCCCAGGAGGGTACTGACCTGTTGCCAGGCCAAACACAGTTGTAAGAGGTACCTGAAGACCTTGTTTGGGAGGTCTCACCCAGTCAGAAGAAATGTGATCTAGTACCCACTTAAAGAAGCAGTCTGGCTGCTTTTTGATAGAGCAGCATGCGTGTTGGGGATCTCTTCAGCCTCCAATCAGATTGAGCACCCCAAAGCCCACAAGCTGGATGGGCTAAGATGCTTGAATAGCCAAGGTAGTGGCATGCCCCACCCCCAGGGCACTCCATCCCAGGGAGAGATCAGAACTCTGTTCATACCGCATGTGCAGGTTGAGGTAGCTGGAGGCCCAGCTGGGAGGTCTCGCCCAGTGAGGGGGAATGGCTTGAGGTCCAGCTTACAGAAGCAATCTGGCCACATTCTGGCAAAGCAGCTATGCTGCACTGGGGAAACTCTTCCTCATCCAGACCATTTGGACTCTTCAAAGTCCACAGGCTGGAACAGCTGAGTCAACCAAACAGCAGAGATGGCAGCCTGCCCCTCCCCTCAGGGCCCCATTTCTTCTCAGGCAGGCACCCTGTCACTGCAGGCTGGCTGGAATTCCAAGCCAGTGGGTCTTGTCTTGTGAGGTGCCATGGAAGTGAGACCCACAGACCAATGCTGCTTGGTTCCTTGGGTTCAGCCCCCTTCCTAGGGGTATGTATGTACACCGTGCGTTGCCTGGGCTGCAGACACCTTTGTTGTGGATCCCAGGACTGGAGTATGTAAAGCTCCTGGGTCTCAGTGCATGCCTGAGCAGCTTCTCTGCCAAGACTCCACACAGCTCTGTGTGTTGGACCCAAGGCCCTGGTGGTGTGGGCTCATAAGGGGATCTCCTGATCCGCAGGTTGCAAAGATCCATGGGAGAAGCATGGTTTCCCAGGGTCGCACACTCACTCACTGCTTCCTTTGACTGGATATGGGGGTTCCCTTGGCCCTGTGTCACACCCAGGTGAGCCATTGCCCTACCTTGCTTTACTTCCTTCTCCATGAGTTGGGTTGTTTCCCTGATCAATCCCAATGTGGGTAGCTGGATAATTCAGTTGAAGTTGCTATATCCACTCACCCTGGTTCATAACCAAGCCTTATCACTTGTTAATCTCCTAAGTAACCGAGAGGTATCTACTTTATTCTACTTTGACCACCACAACCTTAGGCCAAGCTGTCATCATCTTGTCTGGGCTCCTGCACCAGCCATCCTATCTATTCTTAGTAACTCTGTTAACTTTTTCTATACTCTTACTTCAACTAAAAAAAAAAAAAAAAAAACTTCATGGAAGTAGCCTAGTTACATTTAACCAAATTAAATAAATAACATTTTAACCAAAACCAAATAAATATATACATATATGTGTGTGTGTGTGTGTGTGTGCACGCGTGTGTGTGTGCGCTTAAATTGCTTCAAAGATAATGAGCTCTTATGTTGCTATGGTTCCCTATACTCTTTATAGTAAATCCTACAAGATTTACTCACTTTTTGCTACCAACCCCCAGTACTAAATAAGCTATTTGTGGGTCTCACTCTACTAGATTCTCATGTACAGGATAGTCTGTGTCCTAGGTAGTGGTCATAGATATTGCTTCCAATGTTGCTGATTTCAGTAGCATAAAGAAGATATAGCCCAGTAAATGGAAGGGCAAAGGAGAACAAAATTTTTAATAGCTTTGCTCTCTTAGTGCTTTGTCTGTAAAAATCACTGTTGCACTTGACATTTGTTGCCATTTTGCTTTTTCATTTTGAATTGTGGAGCCAAACTGTGTCTCTATGTTGAGGGGAGGAGAAGGAATGACTTCAGAAATGTCAGAATTATTACTAATGGCAGCCTTTAAGCTTGGATAGGTGGGTAATAGTGCTTGATCAATCTGCTTAAATGCTGACTGTAGAGTAGCGACCTGAAACAATAGTGGGAAGCTATTTAAAATTTGGAAGAGGCAAAATATGTGATAGGAAAGATGTGGCTTATTTTCAAGTACAGGCCACATGGTATGGTAGCAGCAGATGCCGTAAGGAATAAGGGCAGCATCTGAGCAGACCTAAGTGTAATCTCACCTCTGTCATTTCCTACTTGTGACATTGGGCAGGGTTCACAATCCCTCCGAGCCATCACCTTTCTTGCATGTAAAATGAAATCATACCACTCACTCAAGGGGCTGTTGAAAAGATTAATGAGATTGTGTATACAAAATTCCAGCCACCATAGATGGCAGTTTGCTTTTTTCTCCCTCGCTTCTGTTTTAACATTGCAGATAATTTACACTAACAGGTGATCAAGGACTAGGCCTAAGTCTCCTTCTAAGAGACTAGCCCAGCTCACAGACCTTGAAGACAGAGTGTAATTCACTGCAGAGAGCTTGCTCCCACTTCTTCCTGCTAAACAAGTTCCTGGAGAGGTTTGAACAGGCATTGGAGATAGTCGGTGGTACTTGTCCATATGCAATGCTGTCAGATGAATTTTTCTATCTGATGCAGATTGGTCCAAGGCCAGCTTCTTGACCTTAGGTTGCAAGTGGTGACTAGGAGCAGTTGTTCATGACAACTTGTGTTCTTGCACATGGCTCATAACCAAGGATAAGACAGCCTCCAGACCATATATCCTAGAAATAAATCTAGATATTTCTACTCAGACTAATTTTTCTCTAAGGGGACATTGAAGCTCTTCTGGGACTGAGCCACCCATCTGGCCTCATTTCAGGACAGGAAGAAGGCCTCATGCTGAATGCTTACTCAAGGCCTAAGACAGCCAAGGCAAATAGACTTAACATGTTTGACAACTAATCTACTGGTAGTGGCTGCCTAGCTAGATATTTGTAGAATTCCCAGTCCTCTTCTGGGCTTAGCATAAATTGTGTGCCTTGATCAGTGATAATGTCTCCCATAGTTACTGTGGAGCGTTGTCAAGGCACACATGACAGAATTGGAAACCTCATTATCTGGGGATCCTCAAAGTTCCACTTTAGTTCAATAAGGACACTGGCCGTTATTCAAGAACTGGTCTTAGTCACACACACAAACCATAGTGTCATGACTGAGTAACTCCTCAAGCTGGGTGAAAACACCATGAACATAATAAACAAAGACAATCTCAATTTTTTATCAATGCCTCAAAAGCTTCCAGACCCACAAATAATTTTGAATGTCACCAGGGATATATGTTCTGCATATTACCTAGTCCCTCACAACCTTGTGATTCTGGGAACTCAGGGACTTTCCTGGCATCACTTGAAATCACTGAAAGCCAAGGCTAGCCCTGGTGCTTTTATCATCACTTCCAGCAGCCTCCCTCAGGTAGGAAAACATTGGAGTACAAAAGAAAACAAAATGTACTGTTCCTAACACAGAAATCCCAGGACTTTGAAATATTTAGACTTTTTCAGCCCAAAGCCCACCTGTCTTCTAGCCTGCTGCCTGAGCTATTGATCTTCTGCCAGGTACATGTATTCATGATCAGTCAAAGATGTCATCCCATGGAGAATTTAATGAAAGAAATCTACGGAAGGGCTCCATCTGCCCATCTATTGTCTTTCCTCCTTGTCAAGAGGAGAAGCAAGGATGCACATCTGTGCAACGATCACCAGGTGTTAAATAAAATCATTATCTAAAACCAATACCTTCCCATGGACTCTAGGATTTCAGTATTAGCACAGGTGAACTATAGTTTACACCAAATGAGGATTCCTGAAAACACATAACTAGCCAGAATCATGAAAAGTTATAAAATATCTTTTTATTATGGCCACATTGAGTACATACTAGAGTTGCTCAGACTTTTCTGATCACCATTCCATTTGGCTGTTACATAATCTGAATGTTGGGTGATATTGTTATTCTTGCTCTCCTGACTCATCAAAAACTATGCAGCGCCAGCCCCACCATGAAGACATCAACCTCATACCCATGTCAGAAACTACGTGTTTGACTTTATCTTGGCAGAATCCGGGGACACAGAGGTCCATCTGTGTCCTTTGAAAAAGTGGAGTTCTACATTGGAAACAACCCCAGTTCTCCATCCCACCCACCTGTCCCTAATTCTATACTTTTCGTATGTTTTTAATCTGAGAACTCTTTTTGCTTTGTCTTTCAAATGAAGTTTTACCAAGAATCCGTTTGTTGTTGTTGTTTTTGTTTTCCAGGGCCACCATAACAAAGTACTACAAATTAGGTGGCCTAAATAACAGAAATGTATTGTCTCACAGTTCTGGAGGCCAGAAATCTGAGATCAAGGTGTTGGAGGATTAATTCCTCTGGAGGGCTGTGAGGCAGAATTTGTTTCATGGCTTTCTCCTAGTTTCTGTGTTTTACCAGCAATCTTTGGCTTTTCTTGGTTTGTGAAATCATCACCCTATCTCTGTCTTGTAGATTCCATGGTGTACTCTGTATGTGTGTATGTCTATCTCTGTGCTCAAATTGCTCCTTTTTCTAAGGACTCTAGACATACTGGATTGGAATCCTCCCTAATGACTTCACTTTAATTCGATGTTCTACAAAGACCCTCTTCAAAAGCACCAGAGGTTCGGACTTCAATATTTCTAGGGGAACACACTTCAACCCATAACAAATCTCAATTATAAAACATAAAAGTGAAGTTGTTTCCCTTAAAATGAGATGGGAGACCAAAACCCCTTTCTCTCTCTTTCATTCATCCCCCTTTTTCTCTCTTGACATTTCTCTAAAATGCTCTGAGCTGCATAAAACATAGTTTTTAAAATCACCTCTCCAATAAAACTGATATGCAACAATAAAATATTTTAGCAGTTGTCAGAGGTCTAGTATGAGTTGTCTTGCATTTACCAATTTAATATTAACTCCAGTATTAAGGAACCAGTCTTGTGACTTATTGCACTGCAGAAGGCAGCTCCTTTTTTTTTTAAATTAATTTTTTAAAATTATACTTTAAGTTCTAGGGTACGTGTGCACAATGTGCAGGTTTGTTACATATGTATACATGTGCCATGTTGGTGTGCTGCACCCAAGAACTCGTCATTTACATTAGGTATATCTCCTAATGCTATCCCTCCCCACTCCCCCCACCCCACAACAGGCCCCAGTGTGTGATGTTCTCCTTCCTGTGTCCAAGTGTTCTCATTGTTCAATTCCCACCTATGAGTGAGAGCATGCGGTGTTTGGTTTTTTATCCTTACGATAGTTTGCTGAGAATGATGGTTTCCAGGTTCATCCATGTCCCTACAAAGGACATGAACTCATCATTTTGTGTGGCTGCATAGTATTCCATGGTGTATACGTGCCACATTTTCTCAATCCAGTCTATCATTGATGGACATTTGGGTTGGTTCCAAGTCTTTGCTGTTGTGAATAGTGCAGCAATAAACATACATGTGCATGTGTCTTTATAGCAGCATGTTTATAATCCTTTGGGTATATACTCAGTAACAGAATTGCTGGGTCAAATGGTATTTCCAGTTTTAGATCCTTGAGGAATCACCACACTGTCTTCCACAATGGTTGAACTAGTTTACAGTCCCAACAGCAGTGTAAAAGTGTTCCTATTTCTCCACATCCTCTCCAGCAACTGTTTCCTGACTTTTTAATGATTGCCATTCTAACTGGTGTGAGATGGTATCTCACTGTGGTTTTGATTTGCATTCCTCTGATGGCCAGTGATGATGAGCATTTTTTCATGTGTCTGTTGGCTGCATAAACGTCTTCTTTTTAGAAGTGTCTGTTCATATCCTTTGCCCATTTTTGATGGGGTTGTTTGCTTTTTCTTGTAAATTTGTTTGAGTTCTTTGTAGATTCTGGATATTAGCCCTTTGTCAGATGAGTAGATTGCAAAAATTTTCTCCCATTCTGTAGGTTGCCTATTTACTCTGGTAATTAAACTAAAGAGGGCAGTTCCTTTAAAAAAGCACAGGAAGACTGTGAGGGCCCCAGGTGGGGCAGGGTGGGGGGTGGGCATTGTAAGGGAATGCTCTCTGAGGATCATCTCTGTGGAATCTGACTGTATCACTGGAGAGAAAAAGGTTTTATCCATCACACCCTCACCATCAACTCATCAAGTGTTGGTGTCACTTCCTGGGGGGAGCCAAACCTCCTTTGGGCCATTAGCACAGACCAGCAGAACCTCAATGAGATACACAGGTCAGCCAAGAACAGATTTATTTACTGGTCCTCTTCTTTCCTCATGCTGCCAGATCCAGTACCTTCCCAATCACAAAGCCAGAAAGTCAATTCCAAACTCCCTGCATTTTAATTCCTGAAGAACTCAGCTATTCAGTTGCCTGCTACATACACAGAATTTGTCCATCTTGAAACTCTGGCAAGACTGCAAAGTATATTGCTCACCTTGGAGCAGCAAAAAGCAAGTAGGGAACACCTGTTAGCCCCAGAAGAGCACCCATTATCAGGGAGGCCCCCACACTCCCAATGTCCCTCTCCTTCACAGTCACATCCTGTGTCTATATTGCTCTTCAGGCACATTGGTTTCTATCAATTTCTTCAGAAAGCACTGGATAAGTATCCTTACTTTGTGACTACTGAGAAATCTATATTAATGCCATTGAGGATAGACCAGAAGGGTTCTTCTTCCAGAATCCCAGAACACAATCACAAATACCTTTCCAAACGCTTTGCAATCCATCCCAATCATATTAGCAGACAAACTGGATGTCCCATAAGTTCTGCTTTAATGAGACATATGTGTTCCTAAGAAATAATGCAATAAAAGCCACAAGACTTAGGGGAAAAATGGGTCAGGGGAAAAACACTCAAATACTCCATCGGTAATATATTTAAAAATAGAGGTCTATTAAAATGATACAACATATTTATACATATTAGATGGTTATGAACTACATATATACTAAAATAAATGGGGTATTTTGCTTTGAAAAGGATCTGCAGTTTATTTGTGGAAATTCACAACAGAAGGATTGCAGCCTGAGTTACTGTGAAGTAGAAGAAAAGTTGTGTGAAATTTTATGGAAAATTGTTCCCTAATACTTCCCTAGTTGTTATGTTCAGGTTGTTTCCTAATATATCAATCATATTGGGACAAATTCACATTTCAAAGCCAGCATTCTAGCAGAACTGATGGTACTTGAAGCCATATCTTTAATTTATGCCATCATCAGAGAAAAAGTCAGACCAGCTTCTTCAAGCACTCCCAGCCCCTACCTTCAGATGTCCCTTTCCATATTAATCTTCATTTCCATCCTTATTGCTTTTCAGCACCTGCTGCCCTCTGACCCCCACACCATTCTAAGGACAGGAAGCAAACCCGTTTTAGAGATGCAAAGTAACTAACAGTAAACTGTAGAAAAGTCCTCGGAGTGGAAGCTGGATTTGGTTCTCCACTTTGTACATAACATTTGACCAGCTGGCTACAAAGTTGGTAGGAGAACAACTTCATCGACCTTTTGCGGGGGTTTCAAAAATTGTTAGGTTCATTTCTGGGCTGCCTCTGAAAAAAGAAACTTGCTTCAGATCTTGTTCTGAGCTACTCTCCTCAAAGCTACCTTGGGCTTCTGCCCATTTGCATCTTGATCTTCCCTCCTTTTCTGGAACAAGGCTAATATCCCTGTCTCTTCCTTGCTCAGCCTTTGCACTCTGCTCCTGACAATGTAGAATGTACCTCTCTCCTTAGTCTTCCTGGGAGCCATGCCAGGCCACACCCCACCATATCTTGTTGAATTTGTCAAAGCTCCATTTTCACAATGCATCTGCTGGAATGCCAGTTCTTGCCTCACAATTAACTCAAATTATTTGCTCTTCTACTCCACCCAAAAGTGCATCTGCCTAGGTGAACCAACAGTAAGATTACAGAATGGGGCATTTCTTTTTGGTCATGATTCCGCAAGAAGTTCAGTTTTTCAGCCTGCATCATTTTCAGAATATTGTGGGAACTCACTGCGTTGTTTGAATGGAGTCAACTTAGTAACTGCCTTGTAAAAGAAATGGCATATTCATTCTTTCCAAATAATGTAACTGTAATGCTATTTTGTAATTTCTGATTACATTAAGATATTAGCATATTTTTTGCAAATAAACTAGAGTGCTATTTTTATTAGTAGTTTGGCTTTAATTAATGTTTGGTAGTATGAATAATTTTAGAATTAAACCATGAACAGGTTTGAATCAGCAGCCTAATCTTCACATTCTAAAATAACTTTAAATGAATCAGTGCATAAAGAAGGCAGATTCATCTTGATGTGTATGAAGGAGCTGACATAGGTGCTTTCTTCGTTTGTTCTTTAGTGTCACATGTGAAACAAATTGACTCTCTTGATACCCATATGGTGCATTTAGGTCTCCAATTGTTTTCTTGCCTTATAAAGCTGTACTTGTCCTAACTAAGTTTCTACTTTAACCATATTTTATTTACAACAATCTGTTTCATCTGAGGTTCAGTTTGGCTATTGAGACTGACTGCCAAAAAGTGAATTTGCCACCAGAAATTCAATTATAAAAACAATATTAATAAAACTAGACACCTGCCCCTCTGTATTTAAAAGCAGTAAAAACATTATTTGGCTTCTCATTTACATGGCAGATCCAATTCATCATGTTAACATAGTTAAACAGAAGAAGAAATATTTCACATAGATAGCAGTGTCAAAGCAGTCAGTTCTAGAAAGAAAGTACTAATTTAAAAAAAAAAGAAAATATGGAATCAATGAATGGAATCATAACAATGACATTTTCAATATCACATAGAAAATCATGATTCTTTGTAGGTAAAACAAAGTGAAAACTAAAGTGCACTTATATTTAAAATTAAAAAGATTAAAGAAACTGGCTTCTTGAAAAGAATATCATATATTTAAAAACTAAAATAAAGAGTGCAATTAAAAATAATTCAAAACATTTTCAGGGACAAAAAAAAGGAAATATTTAACATTTATTATAATACTTGAGTTTTCCTTCCTTCATGAAAAGGGTGCTGAAAATCATTTAAAAAATTTTAGTTCTAAATAAAATAGATTCAAGAGTTTTTAAAGATCGCTGAAGATTGCTTTGGAATTGAAGAAAATAACATTGAATGATTTATAGCTTTTAGGAGAGATAGGATACAAGTCAATGACCTGAAGAAATGGAAAGAATGAAGACTCAGGAAATAAAACAGAGAACGAAAAAGATAAGAACATTCCACAGAGAAGTTAGATAATGTAAGTGTAGCTTTGAGGGCTCAGATTAGGAAAAAAGGCACTAGTTTTTGTTTTTTACAAAAACTCTAAAAGGAGCTTAAAAATGGTTTATTTTTCCACAGTGCAGGAGTGATAAGACACAGTTTTAAGTGTTTTAAGTGTCTGTGTGTGTATGCATATATGTGTGTGCATGTGTATGCATACATATGTTGGTATGTAACCACACGTGTACATGCAAGGATGTGACTACGGAGACTCTAGATGCTTTGATCCTCTGTATCATGTATCTCAAGTTAAGAAAAGGGTATTCGCCGTCCTGCTCATTGGAAGGTGCAGCTGAGGTGATGTTTTCTTCTATTATTTTCCTTTCAGCTTCTTGCTCCAATTCTTCTGTCTCCTGCAGACGTTTTTCCAATAACTCAGCCTGCTTCTTCTGTTTATTTTTCAGTTTTTTCTTTTTGTTTTTAGATATTTTTCCTATAGGTTTCTGCTGTGGAGCCGTACTCACTGCAGACCCTGAAGGAGGAGGAATACCTGCTTTCTCCCTCTCAGTGGTCTCAGCTGCCGTTCTTCTCACATATGCATCATCCACACACGTCAAGATGTTTTGCGGCTTTATGTCAGTATGAGTAATCTTGGTCTTACTGTGTAGATGTTCTAACCCTTGAAGGAACTGTCGAATGATTCTCTTCACACAACGTACTGGGAGGCCTTGATAGTTGGACTTGATGATCCAATTGAGGAGATGGTGGCCAAGTACTCCGAAGACCAGGCAGACATGTATCCCATTCATGCCTGAAATCTTGAAGTCGTCAATGAGCTGGATCACCATGTCTTTGGGTCACTGGGATCACTTTCTCAAACACATTTGAGCAATTTTATTTCATCCAAGGCTGTGTCTGTATCATGCTGAGCACTTTTTACAACTTTCATTGCAACAAATCTTTTCCCCTACATATCCTAGCACAGCCAGACAGTAGAGAAGTGCCCCCATCCAAGCTTTCTAATAACATGATACCGGCCATTGAAGAAGTCCAATTTTCACTGGATGATAGCCACCTTTGCAGTAGTCCGCAGGGTCCTCTTGCTCCTCATCATCTGATCCAGGATCTCCTCCTTTGGCTCTGGTGGTGTGGGGTCTGCCAAAGGTGGCGGTGGTGGTGGTGGCGGTGGAAGAGGAGGAACTAAAGGAGCTTTCTGTTGAGGCTCCAGCTTTGTAGGGTGTTTCTCTCTTTTCGGCCTCCGCTTTTGGGCATGAATGGGCAGCACTTTCCTGGAGCTCATTCCGACGCGGCGGAAGCGGGGCTATAGGGCCTTCGCGGAGGCGACAGCGACGCGGGCGCGGAAACCAGCCGGGCTGCGGCTTTCACTTGTTCAACCTGCCGGGGGGAGGTGGGAACTGCGCCTGCGCCGCCGCAGTCATCCCTGGCGGATGGCGAATACTGCGCAGAAGTGAAACTAAAAACGACAGGATTAGAGGAGGCGGCCTAGGCAGAGACCGCAAAGGACAATAGTGAAGCTGAGGACCAGGAAGAGAAAGAAGACCCTGAGAAAGAAAACATTGAAAAAGAAGATGATGTAGATCAGGACCTTGCGAACATAGACCCTATGTGAATAGAATCACCTAAAACCAATGGCCATCTTGAAAATGGCCCATTCTTACTGGAGCAGCAACTGGACAATGAAGAGGATAATGAAGAAGACCGCCCAAATCCTGAGGAATATAATCTTGATGAGCCAAATGCAGAAAGTGATTACACATGTGACAGCTCCTATGAACAATTCAGTAGTGAATTGCCAAATGTATGGCATAAAATTCCCGAGTCACAGTTTCCAGAGTTTTCCACCTCGTTGTTCTCTGGATCCTTAGATGTGGCCTGCGGTTCTGTGCTTTCTGAGGGATCACCACTTACTGACAGAAGCAGGACGGTTTCAGCCTCCAGTACTGGGGATTTGCCAAAAGCAAAAACCCGGGAGGCTGACTTGTTGGTGAATCCCCTGGATACACTGAATGCAGATAAAATTAGAATAGAAATTGCTGACCTGGGAAATGCTTGTTGGGCGCATAAACACTTCAGGGAACATATCCAGATGCGTCAGTACCGTTCCATAGAGGTTTTAATAGGAGCGGGATACAGCACCCCTGCGGACATCTGGAGCACGGCGTGTATGGCATTTGAGCCGGCAACGGGCGATTATTTGTTTGAACCACATTCTGGGGAAGACTATTCCAGAGACGAAGATCACATAGCATTGATCATTGAACTGCTGAGGAAAGTCCTGTTTACTGACCGTTTTCTTCTGAAAAAAAATACGCTATGTTGGGGAAATATTTCGAGGAGTTTTTCACCAGAAAAGGAGAACTGCGACATCACCAAGCTGAAACCCTGGTGCCCTTTTGATGTACTTGTGGAGAAATATGGCTGGCCTCATGAAGATGCTGCACAGTTTACAGATTTCCTGATCCCGATGTTAGAAATGGTTCCAGAAAAAACGAGCCTCAGCTGGCGAAATGCCTTCGGCATCCTTGGTTGAATTCTTAGCAAATTCTACCAATATTGCATTCTGAGCTAGCAAGTGTTCCCAGTGCGTTGGACCTAAACGGTGACTCTCATTCTTTAACAGGATTACAAGTGAGCTGGCTTCATCCTCAGACCTTTATTTTGCTTTGAAGTACTGTTGTTTGACATTTTGCTTTTTGTGCACTCTGATCCTGGGGAAGGGTAGCCTTTTGTCTTCACCTTAGGGGTTTACTGACCATTTTCTTCTGGAAACAATAACGTGTCTCTAAGCATTGTTTCTTGTGTTGTGTGACATTCAAATGTCATTTTTTTAAATGAGAAATACTTTCCCCTTTGTGTTTTGGCAGGGTTTGTGACTATCTATTTATGAAAAATATATTTTAGCTGAGTGCTATATAATTTACAACCTTAAGAAATTATCAAGTTGGAACCAAGAAATAGCAAGGAAATGTGCAATATTATCTTCTGGCAAAGGGACATCATTCCTGTATTATAGTGTATGTAAACGCACCCTGTAAATGTTACTTTCCATTAAACATGGGAGGGGGGCTCAAATTTCAGAAAAGCTGCCAAGTCTTGAGTTCTATGTAGCATATGTTGCATGTAGCCGCCTTTAACTGCTCCAAGGAGTTGTGCAAGCTTTTCATTCCATAACAGTCCTTTCACATTGGATTTTTTAAAAAGTGGCTTCGGATTGTAAGATATCATTCTCTATATGGCACTTTAAAGGAAGAAAAGATATGCTTCTCATTCTAAAATATGCATAATAATTTAGCAGTCCCATTTGTATTTTTGCATATTTTTAGAAGTATTTTTAAAGAAAAAGAGCGATTTCGCTTTAAAAATGTAAAGGCTTAGTACCATGTCATAATGCCTCCTTTGGGCACTGTAAGTTAAGCTCCACATAGATTAAATTGGAAAAGAGAAATGTGTTCATTGTGTGAAATGAAAAAATACATATATTTTTGGAAAAGCATGATCATGCTTGTCTAGAACACAAGGTATGGTACATACAATTTGCAGTGCAATGGGCAGAATACTCCTCACAGCTCAAAAGTAACAGTGATCATATTCATTCCATAGGTAGATTTATGTGTGGCTACAACAAATTTTAGCAGCTTTTTTATTGTTTTTCCATGAAATGAAGTTGAGAAAATGATTTTCCCTTTGCAGGTTGCACACAGTTTTGTTTACGCATTTCCTTAAAATTAATTGTAGAATCCAAGACACAAACCACAGTTGGCAATACAATTTTAGAATGTAACATATAGAGGTATATTTAGCCTGTTTTAGAAGTCAGTGGATTGAATGTCTTTTTATTTTAAATTTTACATTAATTAAGGTGCCTCATTTTTTACTTTGTCCATTAACATTTATCCATATGCCTTTGCAATAACTAGATTGTGAAAAGCTAACAAGTGTTGTAACAATAATCCATTGTTTGAGGTGTTTGCGGTTGTCTTAAAAATTAAAGTATTGGCCAGGCGCAGTGGCTCACGCCTGTAATCCCAGCACTTTGGGAGGCCGAGGTGGGTGGATCACAAGGTCAGGAGATCGAGACCATCCTGACTAACACAGTGAAACCCCGTTTCTACTAAAAATACAAAAAAATTAGCTGGGCGTGGTGGCGGGTGCCTGTAGTCCCAGCTACTCGGGAGGCTGAGGCAGGAGAATGGCGTGAACTAGGGAAGTGGAGCTTGCAGTGAGCCGAGATCGCGCCACTGCACTCCAGCCTGGGCAACAGAGCGAGACTCCGTCTTAAAAAAAAAAAAAAAAAAAAAAATTAAAGTATTTTGTTTTGCTTTGTTTCCAGGAAAAAAAAAAGGTAAAGAGAGAGTAACCATAGGGTCTCTATTTTTTGTATTCAAGAAGCAGTCAGAACACCCGAATGATTAAAAACATGATCTTTAGAGTCATACACATCTGGGTTAGAATTCTGACATTTCACTGCTACATCATGTCATATCAGGCAATTTCATTAGTCTTCTCATGTCTCAATTTCTTCTTTACGAATTGAAAATGGTAGTAACTTCTTCATAAGACTGTTTTAAGGATTGAATGAGATCATGTATAAAGCCCTCAACATAGTGCCTAGCACAGTGTATAATCAATACATGATATTCACTGTAATTATTATTTTTACTGATAAATGTACCAAGAATGAAACCAAAAAAAGACACACCAGAAAGTCCAGCAAAAGAAAATAGGAGATAGGAGGAGAGAACTGAGAATTGATTGACCAATGTCTGTCATAGCTCAAAAGACTTATGCAAGAGGAACCAAAAGCCTCCACTAATCCATGACTGCTCTTTTCTCAGCAAGGCTGTGACCACACAGTCAACTCAGAGGATGGGAACAGTGAGGTTCCACAAAAAATGTCATACTAAAACGCACTGCCCAGTAGCAGAAACATTAGCTGATGATGATGAATCCAATAGCCTAGCATTTAACCGAGACATTTAAAGCAGCATATGACATATTTTTCATAACTACCCTTCACTGGCAGTCTAAAAACAAAGAATAAAAAGCTTCTCTTCGATCAAACTATGTTCCAAAATGAAATAGATCCCTTAGTTTTATGTGTATGAGTATATTTACACTGAAAATGTATACATATATTCACAAATACATGCACAGAGCAATGTAGTACATGCAGCTGTGTAAGAATAAATGGCTTTAAAACATATCAGCAAATCAACAACTGAATCATTAAACTGACAGGAAACTTTGTTCAAGATTCCCACGTCATTTTGCAAAGAATGTACTGGATCTGACTAGAATGCATTAAGAGACCAGGGTGTTTGGAGTTTGAAAAACATCTTTAAAGGAAAAGAAAGAGAAGTATGACTGTTAGAAAAGGAAGCAGATGTTCTCACCAGAATAAAAAGTCAAATTATGAACACTTGAGCTTTACAACTGCTTTAAATATCCCTCTATGGTGAGGCATAAGAACTTTAAACTTTAATGAAAGCAAAAATCATTTCATCATACTGATGGTATAGAGTATTTCTTTTTCTTTTCATGGTTTCTTCTTTATTCTTAGTTCATTTCCATTTTTTTTCCTTGTGAGCTGGTATTTGCTTCTATTATAAACTAGGACTATGCTAGCAAAAGAAAATGGACCAAGGAGGCATTTATCTGAATAATTCAGGCAGAAACAATTTATACTTGAAGTAGCAAGAAGTTTTAGACAAAGGAGAATTTTTGCTTGGATTAACCCTCAACCTGGTTCAGCTTCAGACTAAAATAATGATGATACCCGTGGTGCTGTAACTTTGATTCAGCCAGTGTACTGAATAGTCGGCCCTGTACTTTGGGACCCTGTTGTGATAATGCCAGCATTATCATGCATGTGAATGCTTACTTTTGAACACCGTTACTCAATTCTTATATCCTGAAAAACTTAGTAAGGGAAAATTGCATGTATTCAACGTTTATAAACCCTGATAAGCTCAGTTTCTAAATACTGGCATGAGTGTTGACTGGAAGGGCTGTCATCGGAGGCCCTGCCTTATGAGAACATCATGTCTAGTATTTCGACAACCTGCCGATAGACTGCAAGTGATGGATCTACAGCAGGATGAAGACTTCTGAATTAGCATTCAGGCCTTTCTCACTGTTGCTCACAGCAGAGACAGAGGAGAGAAGGAAAAAAAAAAAAAGGATTAGATCTTTTCTCCTTGCCCCTGTAGTTTTCTTCCGGCTGTAGACTCTATTGATGGAAATGGGCCTGATAACCGCAACTACGCAGAATATGAGAGTGGGGTGTGCCTTTGTGGGCATGTCCGCTGAAATGACCTCGGCAAAGAATGCTGTGGAAAAGAAATGGTGATTCTAAAGAAAAGGCATTTGTAACTTTTTAAAATAAATTTTCCTTTAAGTTCTGGAATACATGTGCTCAACGTGCAGGTTTGTTATATAGGTATGCATGTGCCATGGTGGTTTGCTGCACCTATCAACCTGTCATCTAGGTTTTAAGCCCAGCATGCATTAGGTATTTGTCCTAATGCTCTCCCTCCCCTTGCCGCCCCCTCACGCCCCTCATGGCCCCCCCTCCCGCCCCCTGACATGCGCAGGTGTGTGATGTTCCCCTCCCGGTGTCCATGTGCTCTCATTGTTCAACTCCCACTTATGAGTGAGAACATGCGGTGTTTGGTTTTCTGTTCCTGTGTTAGTTTGCTTTTAAAATATTTGAAAGATGAAATATTAGAAGAAAAGAAAATTGTTTTATGGAAATGTTTCTCCAATAGGCAAATTAGGTTAGAAGGAAGATTAATGATATCTAACCAGAGAAATCAACTCAGTGGACTCCATCAAATCGGCTCTCAGTGCGGCTAAAACAAAGCAGGCAGAAAAAGGCAGAGAAGCAGCTTGCTGGGTCTGCTTGCACCAGCGGCCCCTTGTGGGGGTTGGTGGGGCTCCCAGGCCTTTGGCCTCAGACTGAGGGCGGCACTGTTGGCCCCTTTTTTTTTCTTTGTTTGTTTGTTTTTGTTTTTGTTTTTGTTTTTGTTTGAGACAGAGTCTAGCTCTGTTGCCCAGGCTGGAGTGCAGTGGCGCCATCTCGGCTCCCTGCAAGCTCAGCCTCTGGGGTTCACGCCATTCTCCTGCTTCAGCCCCTCAAGTAGCTGGGACTACAGGCACTCGCCACCACGCCCAGCTAATTTTTTTGTATTTTTAGTAGAGGCAGGGTTTCGCCATGTTAGCCAGGATGGTCTCAATCTCCTGACCTCGTGATCCACCCACCTCGGCCTCCCAAAGTGCTGGGATTACAGGTGTTAGCCACCGCGCCCGGCCCCAGCCCCCTTTCTTTGAGGCTTTTGGATGTGTACTGAGCCATTCCAGGCTTCTCTTCTTCACCAGCTTGCAGACAACCTATTGTGTGACTTTGCCTTATAATCCTGTGAGCCAATTCTCCCTAATAAACTCTCTTTTTTTTGTGTGTGTGTATATATATATATATATATATACACATATATGTATATATATATATATATATGTATATATATATATATACATATATGTATATATATATATATCTCGATCGTATTGGGTCTGTCCCTCTGGAATGCCCTGGCTAATATAAGGACTTTTAAAGAAATAGATGTGCGTTAGAGACGAGAAAGAGTGGAAATTACTAAATGGAGCCAACTACTCTTACTGTTTAGCTTTGGAAAAGTAGTTCAAGGGAAAAGTTTTAGATTTTTCTTCTTTAGCACAACAAAGATCATATTGGGAAAACCAGACTCAATGACTGACTGTTTCAGCCTTATTGAGGTAACACTGACAAACAAAAATTGTATATATTCAAGGTTATAATGTGATGTTTTGATATATGTACACACTATGAAACGACTGACACACTCAAGCTATTAACACATCCAGGCCGGGTGCAGTGGCTCAGAACTGTAATCCCAGCACTTTGGGAGGCCAAAGTGGGTGGATCACCTGAGGTCAACAGTTTGAGACCACCCTGGCCAACATGGTGAAACCCTATCTCTACGAAAAATATTAAAAAACTAGCCATACCTGGTGGTGTGCACCTGCAATCCCAGCTACTCAGGAGGCTGAGGCAGGAGAATTGCTTGAACTCAGGAGGCAGATGTTGCAGTTGGCCGAGATCATACCACTGCACTCCAGCCTGGGTGACAGAGCGAGACTCTGTCTCAAAAAACAAACAAACAAACAAACAAACAAAGCCATTCCCTCGCATAGTTACCATTAGTGTGTGTGTGTGATGAGAACACTTAAGATCTACTCTCTTAGCAAATTTCAAATGAACAATATTATTAACGGTAGTCACCATGCTATACATTAGGTCTCCAGAACTTATTCATTTTATAACTGCAGAGGGACTGAGAACAGCTGAAGTCAGGGCGTGGGATGCCCTTCTGGGGGCCAAGCCCAAGAGAGAATGTGGCAGAAGAGGAATTTGGGCTTTGGGAAGGGAGCAGGGCATGGAACAGTTGAAGGTGGCAGAAGATGCCTATGGAATCCCTCCCTTAACTTTCCATATCTTCAGTAAAATTGCCATTTTCACCAGTTTACTTGTGGAAAATGATGAGGAATCAGAGATCTGACCAATCTAGAATACCTCAGCTATGCTTTATTCAGGAGGCAAATTAATTTAGAAGGGAAATTAATAATACTTAACTTTCAAAAAATATAAATGGAATCCACATAGGAATTTGAAACATAGTCATGCATTGCATAAGGACATTTTGGTTAATGACAAACCACATATACAATGGTGGTTCCATGATATTATACTGCTACATTTTACTTTTCTATGTTTAGATAAGTTTTGATACACAAATACTTACCATTGTGCTCCATCTGCCCACAGTATTCAGTACAGTAACTTGCTGCACACGCTTGTAGCCTAGAAGGAATAGCTTATACCATATAGCCTAGATGTATAGTTGGCAACACCATCTAGTTTTGTGTAAGTACACTTCATGTTGCCTACACGGTGAAAATCACCTGATGATGCCATTGTCAGAAGGTATCCCTGTTGTTAAGCAATGCATGGCTAGAGCATATTTGTATCTGCAAACTCAGGACAGAGAACTCTGTGGTGACATGTAGTGCAAGGAATTTGCTGAAGTCTTGGGGAGTACTTAGGACTAATATTCATTTTGAGCCAAGTATTCTAAACTTCTGAGAGATAAGGAGATCCCAGTAACATCTAGGGTATGTAAAGCTCAGCTCATGCACAACAGCTGAGGTCTCCTCACAGCAGTACAGCTGAAAGTGCAAATGCAGGAGCATCCAACTGGACTCTCACTGTTCATGTCCCTCCTGCCCAAGCATTAGAATCTAGACCTCACTGCAGTTTTTGAGCATTGTGTTACCACTGTGTGATTTTGTTTTTTTAAATGAATAAGAAAGACACAACTCTGCCAAATGGTATTGTGAACAGAAGGGTTATTTCTCAGAGGGTAAGGAGTGAGTAAGTTCACATATGCCCTCAGTCAAGAGAGAGTGAAAAGAATTTTCAACTCAGAATTTCATATCCAGCCAAATTAAGCTTCATAAGCAAAGGAGAAATAAAATCCTTTACAGACAAGCAAATGCTGAGGGATTTCATTACCGCCAAGGCTGCTCTTCAAGAGCTCCTGAAAGCACTAAATATGGAAAGGAAAAATAGGTACTAGCCACTGCAAAAACACACCAAAATATGAAGATCAATGACACTATGAAGAAAGTGCATCAACTCATGTAAAAAATAACTAAATAGCATCATGATGACAGGATCAAATTCACACATAACAATACTAACCTTAAATGTAAAAGACACAGACTGGCAAATTAGATAACGAGTTAAGACAAAGCGGTGTGTTGTATTCAAGAGACCTATCCTGTGTGCAGACACACATAGGCTCAAAATAAAGAGATGGAGGAAAATTTGCCAAGCAAATGGAAAGCAAGAAAGCGGGAGTTGCCATCATAGTCTCTGACAAAACAGACTTTAAATCAATAAAGATCAAAAAAGACGAGGAAGGGCATTATATAATGGTAAAGGGAACAATTCAACAAGAAGAGCTAACTATTCTAAATATACATGCATCCAATAAAGAAGCACCCAGATTCACAAAACAAGTTCTTAGGGACCTACAAAGAGACTTAGACTCCCATACTATGGTACTGGGAGATTTTAACACCCCACTGTCATTATTAGACAGATCAAAGAGACAGAAAATTAACAAAGACATTCAGGACTTGAACTCCACTCTGGATCAAATGGATCTAGTAGACGTCTGCAGAACTCTCTATCCCAAAACAACAGAATATACATTCTTCTCAGTACCACATGGCACTTATTCTAAAATTGACCATATAATTGGAAGTAAAACACTCCTCAGCAAAAGTAAAGAAACTGAAATCATAACAGTATTTCAGACCACAGTGTAATCAAATTAGAACTCAGGAATAAGAAACTCACTCAAAACCACACAATTACATGGAAACTGAACAACCTGCTCCTGAATGACTCCTGTGTAAATAATGAAATTAAGACAGAAATCAAGAAGTTCTTTGAAATGAACGAGAACAAAGAGACAATATACCAGAATCTCTGGGTGACAGCTAAAGCAGTGTTAATAGGGAAATTTATAGCACTAAATGCCCACATCAGAAAGCTAGAAAGATCTCAAATTGACACCTAGACGTCACAATTAAAAGAGCTAGTGAGGCAAGAGCAAACAAAACCAAAAGCTAGCAGATGACAATAAATAACTAAGATCAGAGAAGAATTGAAGGAGATAGAGACACAAAAAACCCTCCAAAAAATCAACGAATCCAGGAGCTGGCTTTTTGAAAAAACTAACAAAATAGATAAACCACTAGCTAGACTAATAAAGAAGAGAGAGAAGAATCAAACAGACACAATAAAAAATGATAAAAAGATTTTACCACTGACCCCAAAGAAATAAAAACTACCATCAGATAATATTATAAACACCTCTACACAAATAAATTAGACAATCTAGAAGAAATGACAAATTCCTGGACGCATACACCCTACCAAGACTAAACCAAGAGGAAGTTGAATCCCTGAATAGACCAATAACAAGCCCTGAAATTGAAGCAGTAATTAATAGCCTACCAACCAAAAAAACCCCAGGACCAGATGGATTCATAGCTGAATTCTACCAGAAATACAAAAAGGAGCTATTCCAAACTATTGAAGAGGAGGGCCTCCTCCCTAAATCATTTTATGAAGTCAGCATCATGCTGATACCAAAACAGGGAAGAGACACAACAAAAAAAGAAAACTTCAGGCAAATATCCCTGATGAACATCAATGCAAAAATCCTCAATAAAACACTGGCAAACTGAATCCAGCAGCACATCAAAAAACTTATCCACCACCATCAAGTTGGCTTCATCCCTGGGATGCAAGGCTGGTTCAACATATGCAAATCAATAAATGTAATCCATCACATAAACAGAACCAAAGACAAAAACCGCATGATTATCTCAATAGATGCAGAAAAGACCTTTCATAAAATTCAACATCACTTCATGGTAAAAACTCTCAATAAACTAGGTATTGATGGAATATATCTCAAATTAATAGGAGTTATTTATGACAAACCTACAGCCAATATCCTATTGAATGGGAAAAAGCTGGAAGCATTCCCTTTGAACACCAGCACAAGACAAGGATGCCCTCTCTCACCACTCCTATTCAACATAGTATTGGAAGTTCTGGCCAGGGCGATCAGACAAGAGAAAGAAATAAATCATATTCAAATACGAAGGGAGGAAGTCATGTTGTCTCTGTTTGCAGACAACGTGATTTTATATTTAGAAAACCCCATCATCACAGCCCAAAAACTCAAAAACTCCTTGAACTGATAAGCAACTTCAACAAAGTCTCAGGATACAAAACTAATGTGCAAAAATCACAAGCATTCCTATACACCAACAATAGGCAAGCAGAGAGCCAAATCATGAGTGAACTCCCATTCACAATGGCTACAAAGAGAATAAAATACCTAGGAATACAGCTAACAAGGGATGTGAAGGACCTCTTCAAGGAGAACTACAAACCACTGCTCAAGGAAATAAAAGAGGACACAAACAAATGAAAAACATTCCATCCTCATGGATAGGAGGAATCAATATCGTGAAAATGGCTGTACTACCGAAAGTATTCTATAGATTCAATGCTATTCCCATCAAACCACAATTGACATTCTTCACAGAATTAGAAAAAAAACTATTTTAAATTTCATATGGAATCAAATGCCTCGTATAGTCAAGACAATCCTCAGCAAAAAGAACAAAGCTGGAGGCATCACGCTACCTGACTTCAAACTATACTACAAGGCTACAGAAACCAAAGCATCATAGTCCTGGTACCAAAACAGACATGTAGGCCAATGGAGCAGAACAGGGACCTCAGAAATAATAACACAAATCTACAACCATCTGATCTTCGAAAAACTTGACAAAAACAAGCAATGGGGAAAGGATCTCCTCCTATTCAATAAATGATGCTTGGAAAACAGGCTAGCCATATGTAGAAAACTGAAACTGGACCCATGCCTTACATCTTATACAAAAATTAACTCAAGATGGTCTGAAGACTACTTAGATGTAAAATTCAAAACCATATAAACCCTAGAAGAAAGCCTAGGCAATACCATTCAAGACATAGGAATGGGAAAATACTTCATGACAAAAACACCAAAAGCAATTGCAACAAAAGCCAAAATTGACAAATGGGATCTAATTAAACTAAAGAGCTAATGTACAGCAAAAGAAACTAGCATTAGAGTGAACAGGCAACCTACAGAATGGGAGAAAATTTTTGCAATCTACCCATCTGACAAGGGTCTAATATCCAGAATTTACAAGGAACTTAAACATATTTACAAGAAAAAAACAACCCCATCAAAAAGTGGGCAAAGGATATGAACAAACACTTCTCAAAAGAAGACATTTATGCAGCCAACAAACACATAAAAAAAGTTCAACATCACCGATCAGCAAATCAAAACCACAGTGAGTCACCATCTCACACCAGTCAGAATGGTGATTATCAAAAAGTCAGGAAACAATAGATGCTGGTGAGGGTGTGGAGGAATAGGAACGCTTTTACCCTCTTGGTGGTAATGTAAATTAGTTCAACCATTGTAGAAGACAGTGTGGTGATTCCTCAATGATCTAGAATCAGAAATACCACTTGACCCAGCAATCCCATTACTGGGTATATACCCAAAGTAATATAAGTCATTCCACTATAAAGACACATGCACACGTATGTTTATTGCAGCACTATTTACAATAGCAAAGACATGGAAACAAGCAAAATGCCCATCGATGATAGACTAGATAAAGAAAATGTGGTAAATATACACCATAGAATGCTATGCAGCCATAAAAAGGAATGAGATCATGTCCTTTGCAGGGACATAGATGGAGCTGGAACTCATCAGCCTCAGCAAACTAACTCAGGAACAGAAAACCAAACACCCCATGTTCTCACTCATAAGTGTGAGTTGAACATTGAGAACTCATGGACACAGAGAGGGGAACAACACACCAAGGCCTATTGAGGGGTGGGGGGTGAGGCAAGGAACTTAGAGGAAGGGTTAATAGGTGCAGCAAAATATCATGGCACACGTATGCTTATGTAACAAACCTGCACATTCTGCACATGTGTCCCATGTTTGTTTGTTTGGAAGAAACAAATAAAAAATCTTCAATAAAAGTTTGGGGTTTTTAACCCTCAAAAAAAAAAAAGGAGAGAGAGAGAGTGAGAGCCAAGCTCCCCTACATCGAAGGGGTCAATTAGGAAGCACCAAACTGAAAGTAACCAGCAATCCTTTATTCATTGTTGCAGTGCAGGCCAGGATGAAGGTGCCAGCTCCCACAGTGTTGCACATGGCCGGGTGGTCTCACTGCCAAAGGAGCTCTGAACCAAAGGCTCCTCCTATCTTATGGACCCAGAGAGGAAGAGGAAAGGACCAGTAGTGAAAAAAATACAAAATACCTATTCAAAGTTTAGAAAGTTTTCTTCAAGACTCCCCCAGTAAGGTGTTCTCAGCAGATGCACCCAAAGCTAGGGGCAGCCCAATTAGGTGGCCTCGGAATGGAGGCACTTAAGGTAGAAATGCAGATACACAAGACAGGGTCAGCTGTAGAGTTGAGGGGAGTGGGGGTCAGGATCTGAGTCCTTGACTGCACTTCCCTTCAGGGATGGCAGTGCACTAGCTGATGTGGGGAGGGCAGCTTCCCCCATGAGCCTGCCAGATAACTACTTTGAAACCTCCTGTGGTTTGACATGAAAGGTCACACATAGGATCTTGGCCTGGAGCCAGACACCTCATTTCCTGGTTGAAATTAAAAAAAATAAAAAAAAATAAATAAATAAATAAAATTGTAAGTTATGCAGTCCTACCCAAATCTGATATTTTTATATTCACAACACAGTTTCCTTCATTTTCCTAATGAATAAATGGATGGCTTATTTTCATATGAATTGATAGTATCAACAAAGAGAAAGATACAAAGAGATCAGGCCAGGTGTGATGGCTCACACCTGGTAATTACAAAGTGGTGGTAATCCCAGCACTTTGGGAGGCCGAGGCAGGCAGATCACCTGAGGTTGGGAGTTCAAGACCAGCCTGACCAACATGAAGAAACCCTGTCTCTACTAAAAATACAAAATTAGCTGGGCATGGTGGCACATGCCTGTAATCTCAGCTACTCAGGAGACTGATGCAGGAGAATCACCTGAATGCGAGAGGTGGAGGTTGTGGTGAGTGGAGATTGTGCCATTGCACTGCAGCCTGGGCAACAAGAGTGAAACTCCATCTCAAAAAAAAAAAAAAAAAGATACAAAGAGATCAAATACAGGACTTTGCATTTCAGCCAATAACAAAATATGTGCAATAATTTGCTTTGTTTCAATCTTCTCATTTTCTTCAGGTGTTTTAGAATACTAAGAGGATTTCTTAGTAAGGAAATACATAGATTAGATGTTTGAAGAGAATAGATTGCTTTGACAATTCTAAATTTTTTTTCTGAAGAATTCGACCTTTTACAAAATCCCAATGAAGACCATACTCCAGTGAATCAAATAATCCTTTTCTTATCAATTACTATGTCCCCTCAGAGAACGCAAAACATAAGTATGTAATTTTGCTGCTACGACAGAAGAGTCTTGCTGGCGGTCACTGGCAAATACATTAATCACTGAAACACCTCAACTCCTCGGACCCTCAGTAAATACCTCTACCCCCTAAGAGAAATTTACTGTTGTTGTGTTTTGCTGTTGTGTTTTTTTTTATTATTATTATACTTTAAGTTTTAGGGTACATGTGCACAATGTGCAGATTTGTTACATGTGTATACGTGTGCCATGTTGGTGTGCTGCACCCATTAACTCTTCATTTAACATTACGTATATCTCCTAATGCTATCTCTCCCCACTCCCCTCACCCCACAACAGGCCCCAGTGTGTGATGTTCCCCTTCCTGTGTCCATGTGTTCTCATTGTTCAATTCCCACCTATGAGTGAGAACATGTGGTGTTTGGTTTTCCGTCCTTGTGATAGTTTGCTGAGAATGATGGTTTCCAGCTTCATCCATGTCCCTACAGAAGACATGAACTCATCATTTTTATGGCTGCATAGTATTCCATGGTGTATATGTGCCACATTTTCTTAATCCAGTCTATCATTGTTGGACATTTGGGTTGGTTCCAAGTCTTTGCTATTGTGAATAGTGCCGCAATAAACATACGTGTGCATGTGTCTTTATAGCAGCATGATTTATAGTCCTTTGGGTATATACCCAGTAATGGGATGGCTGGGTCAAATGGTATTTCTAGTTCTAGATCCCTGAGGAATCACCACACTGACTTCCACAATGATTGAACTAGTTTACAGTCCCACCAACAGTGTCAAAGTGTTCCTATTTCTCCAAATCCTCTCCAGCACCTGTTGTTTCCTGACTTTTTAATGATTGCCATTCTAACTGGTGTGAGATGGTATCTCATTGTGGTTTTGATTTGCATTTCTCTGATGGCCAGTGATGGTGAGCATTTTTCATGTGTCTTTTGGCTGCATAAATGTCTTCTTTTGAGAAGTGTCTGTTCATATCCTTCACCCACTTTTTGATGGGGTTGTTTGTTTTTTTCTTGTAAATTTGTTGGAGTTCATTGTAGATTCTGGATATTAGCCCTTTGTCAGATGAGTAGATTGCAAAAATTTTCTCCCATTCTGTAGGTTGCCTGTTCACTCTGATGGTAGTTTCTTTTGCTGTGCAGAAGCTCTTTAGTTTAATGAGATCCTATTTTTCAATTTTGGCTTTTGTTGCCACTGCTTTTGGTGTTTTAGACATGAAGTCCTTGCCCATGCCTATGTCCTGAATGGTAATGCCTAGGTTTTCTTCCAGGGTTTTTATGATTTTAGGTCTAACGTTTAAGTCTTTAATCCATCTTGAATTAATTTTTGTATAAGATGTAAGGAAGGGATCCAGTTTCAGCTTTCTACATATGGCTAGCCAGTTTTCCCAGCACCATTTATTAAATAGGGAATCCTTTCCCTATTGCTTGTTTTTCTCAGGTTTGTCAAAGATCAGATAGTTGTAGATATGTGGCGTTATTTCTGAGGGCTCTGTTCTGTTCCATTGATCTATATCTCTGTTTTGGTACTAGTACCATGCTGTTTTGGTTACTGTAGCCTTGTAGTATAGTTTGAAGTCAGGTAGCGTGATGCCTCCAGCTTTATTCTTTTGGCTTAGGATTGCCTTGGTGATGCAGGCTCTTTTTTGTTTCCATATGAACTTGAAAGTAGTTTTTTCCAATTCTGTGAAGAAACTCATTGGTAGCTTGATGGGGATGGCATTGAATCTATAAATTAACTTGGGCAGTATGGCCATTGTCACGATATTGATTCTTCCTACCCATGAGCATGGAATGTTCTTCCATTTGTTTGTATCCTCTTTTATTTCATTGAGCAGTGGTTTGTAGTTCTCCTTGAAGAGGTCCTTCACGTCCCTTGTAAGTTGGATTCCTAGGTATTTTATTCTCTTTGGAGCAATTGTGAATGGGAGTTCACTCATGATTTGGCTCTCTGCTTGTCTGTTATTGGTGTATAGGAGTGCTTGTGATTTTTGTACATTGGTTTTGTATCCTGAGACTTTGCTGAAGTTGCCTATCAGCTTAAGGAGATTTTGGGCTGAGACAATGGGGTTTTCTAGATATACAATCCTGTCATCTGCAAACAGGGACAATTTGACTTCGTCTTTTCCTAACTGAATACCCTTTATTTCCTTCTCCCGCCTAATTGCCCTGGCCAGAACTTCCAACACTATGTTGAATAGGAGTGGTGAGAGAGGACATCCCTATCTTGTGCTGGTTTTCAAAGGGAATGCTTCCAGTTTTTGCCCATTCAGTATGATATTGGCTGTGGGTTTGTCATAGATAGCTCTCATTATTTTGAGATACATCCCATCAATACCTAATTTATTGAGAGTTTTTAGCATGAAGGGTTGTTGAATTTTGTCAAAGGCCTTTTCTGCATCTATTGAGATAATCATGTGGTATTTGTCTTTGGTTCTGTTTATATGCTGGATTACATTTATTGATTTGTGTATATTGAACCAGCCTTGCATCCCAGGGATGAAGCCCACTTGATCATGGTGGATAAGCTTTTTGGTGTGATGCTGGATTCGGTTTGCCAGTATTTTATTGAGGATTTTTGCATCAATGTTCATCAAGGATATTGGCCTAAAATTCTCTTTTTGGTTCTGTCTCTGCCCAGCTTTGGTATCAGCATGATGCTGGCCTCATCAAATGAGTTAGGGAGGATTTCCTCTTTTTCTATTGATTGGAACAGTTTCAGAAGGAATGGTACCAGTTCCTCCTTGTACCTCTGGTAGAATTCGACTGTGAATCCATCTGGTCCTGGACTCTTTTTGGTTGGTAAGCTATTGATTATTGCCACAATTTCAGAGCCTGTTATTGGTCTATTCAGAGATTCAACTTCTTCCTCATTTAGTCTTGGGAGGGTGTATGTGTTGAGGAATTTATCCATTTCTTCTAGATTTTGTCGTTTATTTGTGTAGAGGTGTTTGTAGTATTCTCTGATGGTAGTTTGTATTTCTGTGGGATCGGTGTTGATATCCCCTTTATCATTTTTTATTGTGTCTATTTCATTCTTCTCTCTTTTCTTTTTTATTAGTCTTGCTACCAGTCTATAAATTTTGTTGATCCTTTCAAAAAACCAGCTCCGGGATTCATTAATTTTTTGAAGGGTTTTTTGTGTCTGTATTTCCTTCAGTTCTGCTTTGATTTTAGTTATTTCTTGCCTTCTGCTAGCTTTTGAATGTGTTTGCTCTTGCTTTTCTAGTTGTTTTCATTGTGATGTTAGGGTGTCAATTTTGGATCTTTCCTGCTTTCTCTTGTGGGCATTTAGTGCTATAAATTTCCCTCTACACACTGCTTTGAATGTGTCCCAGAGATTCTGGTATGTTGTGTCTTGGTTCTCGTTGGTTTCAAAGAACATCTTTATTTCTGCCTTCAATTTGTTATGTACCCAGTAGTCATTCAGGAGCAGGTTGTTCAGTTTCCATGTAGTTGAGCGGTTTTGAGTGAGTTTCTTAATCCTGAGTTCTAGTTTGATTGCACTGTGGTCTGAGAGACAGTTTGTTATAATTTCTATTCTTTTACATTTGCTGAGGAGAGCTTTACTTCCAACTATGTGGTCAATTTTGGAATAGGTGTGGTGTGGTGCTAAAAAAATGTATATTCTATTGATTTGGGGTGGAGAGTTCTGTAGATGTCTATTAGGTCTGCTTGGTGCGGAGCTGAGTTCAATCCTTGTTAACTTTCTGTCTCGTTGATCTGTCTAATGTTGACAGTGGGGTGTTAAAGTCTCCCATGATTATTGTATGGGAGTCTAAGTCTCTTTGTAGGTCTCTAAGGACTTGCTTTATGAATCTGGGTGCTCCTGTATTGGGTGCACATATATTTAGGATAGTTAGCTCTTCTTGTTGAATTGATCCCTTTACCATTATGTAATGGCCTTCTTTGTCTCTTTTGATCTTTGTTGGTTTAAAGTCTGTTTGATCAGAGACTAGGATTGCAACCCCTGCCTTTTTTTGTTTTCCATTTGCTTGGTAGATCTTCCTCCATCCTTTTATTTTGAGCCTATGTGTGTCTCTGCACATGAGATGGGTTTCCTGAATCAGCACACTGATGGGTCTTGACTCTTTATCCAATTTGCCAGTCTGTGTCTTTTAGTTGGAGCATTTAGTCCATTTACATTTAAAGTTAATATTGTTATGTGAATTTGATCCTGTCATTATGATGTTAGCTGGTTATTTTGCTCATTAGTTGATGCAGTTTGTTTCTTCCTAGCCTCAATGGTCTTTACAATTTGGCATGATTTTGCAGTGGCTGGTACCAGTTGTTCCTTTCCATGTTTAGTGCTTCCTTCAGGAGCTCTTTTAGGGCAGGCCTGGTGGTGACAAAATTCATCAGCATTTGCTTGTCTGTAAAGTATTTTATTTCTTCTTCACTTATGAAGCTTAGTTTGGCTGGTTATGAAATTCTAGGTTGAAAATTCTTTTCTTTAAGAATGTTGAATAATGGCCCCCATTCTCTTCTGGCTTGTAGAGTTTCTGCTGAGAGATCCGCTGTTAGTCTGATGGGCTACCTTTGTGGGTAATCCGACTTTTCTCTCTGGCTGCCCTTAACATTTTTTCCTTCATTTCATTTATGTGTCTTGGAGTTGCTCTTCTCGAGGAGTATCTTTGTGGCATTCTCTGTATTTCCTGAATCTGAATGTTGGCCTGCCTTGCTAGATTGGGGAAGTTCTCCTGGATAATATCCTGCAGAGTGTTTTCCAACTTGGTTCCATTCTCCCCGTCACTTTCAGATTCACCAATCAGACGTAGATTTGGTCTTTTCATATAGTCCCATATTTCTTGGATGCTTTGTTCATTTCTTTTTATTCTTTCTTCTCTAAACTTCCCTTCTCGCTTCATTTCATTCATTTCATCTTCCATCACTGATACCCTTTCTTCCAGTTGATCACGTTGGCTCCTGAGGCTTCTGCATTCTTCATGTAGTTCTTGAGCCTTGGCTTTCAGCTCCATCAGCTCCTTTAAGCACTTCTCTGTATTGGTTATTCTAGTTATACATTTGTCTAAATTTTTTTCAAAGTTTTAACTTCTTTGCCTTTGGTTTGAATTTCTTCCTGTAGCTCAGAGTAGTTTGATCATCTGAAGCCTTCTTCTCTCAACTCGACAAAGTCATTCTCCGTCCAGCTTTGTTCCCTTGCTGGTGAGGAGCTGCGTTCCTTTGGAGGAGGAGAGTTTGGAAACTCTGCTTTTTAGAGTTTCCAGTTTTTCTGCTCTGTTTTTTCCCCATCTTTGTGGTTTTATCTACTTTTGGTCTTTGATGATGGTGATGTACAGATGGGTTTTTGTTGTGGATGTCCTTTCTGCTTGTTAGTTTTTCTTCTAACAGACAGGACCCTCAGCTGCAGGTCTGTTGGAGTTTGCTAGAGGTCCACTCCAGACCCTGTTTTCCTGGGTATCAGCAACGGTGGCTGCAGATTAGGGGATTTTCGTGAACCGCGAATGCTGCTGTCTGATCGTTCCTCTAGAAGTTTTGTCTCAGAGGAGTACCCGGCCGTGTGAGGTGTCAGTCTGCCCCTACTGAGGGGTGTCTCCCAGTTAGGCTGCTCGGGGGTCGGGGTTCAGGGACCCACTTGAGGATGCAGTCTGCCCGTTCTCAGATCTCCAGCTGCGTGCTGGGAGAACCACTGCTCTCTTCAAAGCTCAGATGGAAATGCAGAAATCACCTATCTTCTGCGTCGCTCATGCTGGGACCTGTAGACTGGAGCTGTTCCTATTCAACCATCTTGGCTGCCAATCTATTTAGTAGCTTTCTATTAAACTTATGGTTTGTTGATTTTCTCTACTGATCTTTTTCCAATTTCATTGATTTTTGTCTAATTTTTATTGTTTCTTTTCTTCTACTTACTTTGGATTTAAATTGCTCTTCTTTTTCTAGTTTCCTAAAGTAGAGGCTTAGATTATTTATTTTATATGTTGCTTTTATCTAATGTTTGTATTCAGTGCTATACATTTCTCTTTAAGCAGTGCTTTCTCTGCATATCACAAATTTTGTTGTTTTAGTTTTATTTTTGTTTAGTTTGAAATATTTTTAAAATTTCCTTTGATGCTTCTTCTTTGTCTCATGTTATTTAGAAGGATGTTGCTTAATCTATAAGTATTTGGAGATTTTCCAGCTATCTTTCCATGATTTATTTCTAGTTTAATCCCACTTTGGTCTGAGAGCAGACATTGCATGATTTGTATGCTTTAAATTGTGTTAAGGTGTGTTTTATGGCCCAGAATTTGTTCTTTCCTGCTGAATGTTCCATGTGAGCTTGAGAAGAATGTGTATTCTACTGTTGCTGGATGAAATAGTCAATATATGTCAATTATATCCATCTGTTGATGGTTGTGTTGAGTTCAACTGCATTCTTACTGATTTTCTGCCTGCTGGATCTGTCCATTTCTGAACAGGGACATTGAAGTCTCCAAGTACAATAGTGGATTTTTCTATTTCTCTTTGCTCTTCTATCAGTTTTTGCCTCACATATGTTGATGCTCTTTTCTTAGGCCCATACACGTTAAGGATTATTATGTTTTCCTGGGGAATTGACCCCTTTGTGATTATGTAATGTCGAACTTTATCCCTGATAATTTTCCTTGTTCTGAAGTCAGCTCTGTCAATAATTATTATAGCTATTTCCTATTTCTTTTGATTAATGTTAACATGGAATATGTTTTTCCACCCCATTACTTTTTATCTGTATGTGTTTTTACATTTAAAGAGCGTTTCTTATAGACAACATTTAGTTGGGTCTTGTTTTCAGATCCACTCTGACAACCTCTGTCTTTTAATTGATATACTTAGATCATTGGCATTTAAAGTAACTACTGATATAGTTAGATTAATGTCTATCATATTCGTTGCTGTTTTCTATTTGTTACCTTTGTTCTTTGTTTCTATTTTTGTCTTCCACCCTTTTCTGCCTTTTGTGATTTTAATTGAGCATTTTATATGTTTATTCTCCTTTCTTATCAGATCAATTATACTTTCTTTAACTTTTTTTTTTAGTGATTGCCCTAGACTTTGTAATATACATTAACAACAATTTCATGTCCACTTTCAAATAACACTATACCAGTTCCCAGGTAGAGTGAGTGCCTCATAATAATAAAATAGTCCTAGTTTATCTTCCCATCCCTTGTATAACTCCTTATTTATTTTACTCATACAGAAGCATATGTAAACATATATAATCAAATACATTATTATGAATAAATTATTGTCTATTAGATCAGTTAAGAATAAGCAAAACTAAAATGTTTATTTTATCTTAACTTCTTCCTTATCTGATGCTCTTTCTTTATGTAGATACGAGTTTCTCTAACCTATATTACTTTACAGCTCTCTAAAGAATTTCTTGTCAACAAATTTTCTCAATTTTTGATTTTATGAAAAATCTTTATTTCTCCTTCAGTTTAAAGGGATAATTTCACAAGGTGCAGAATTCTAGGTTGGTGAGGGTCTTTTCTTAACAGTAAATACTTCTCTTTTTTTAATTTTACTTTAAGTTCTGGGATACATGCGCAGAACGTGCAAGTTTGTTACACAGGTATACCATAGTGGTTTGCTGTACCCATCAACCTATCATCTAGGTTTTAAGCCCTGCATGCATTAGGTATTTGTCCTAATGCTCTCCCCTTCCTTGGCCTCCACCCCCGACAGACCCCAGTGTGTGATGTTCCACTCCCTGGGACCATGTGTTCTCGTTGTTCAACTCCCACTTAGGAGTGAGAACATGCAGTGTTTGGTTTTCTGTTCCTGTGTTTGTTTGCTGAGGATGATGGCTTCCAGCTTCATCCATGTCTCTACAAAGGACATGAACTCATTCTTTTTTATGGCTGCATAGTATTCCATGGTGTCTATGTGCCACATTTTCTTTACCCAGTCTATCATTGATGGACATTTGGGTTGGTTCCAAGTCTTTGCTATTATAAATAGTGCTGCAATAAATGTATGTGTGTACTGAACACTGAATATTTCACTTCTCTCTCTTCTTGCTTTCATGGTTTCCAAGGATAAGTCAGTTGTAATTCTTTTCTCCTCTGTAAGTAAAGTGTTTTTTTTCCCCCTCTGGTTTTTTTCAGAATTTTTTTCCTTATCTTTGATTTTCTGATTTTAAGTTGTGAATCTCTGTATCTACCTGCTTCTCTTCTATGATAATCCTACATGTAGTTTTTTTGGCATTTATCCCGTTCTTGGAGCTTCTTGGATCTGTAGGTTGATATCTGATATTAATTTAAGAAACTCTTCAGTCATTGTTACTACAACTATTACTTCTGCTCCTTTCTCTCTTTTTTCTCCTTCTACTCTTCTTATTATACATATTTTATACCTTTTGTAGTTGTCCCACTGTTTTTAAATAACCTGTTTTTGTTTTTTAAATAACCTGTTATTGTTTTTTAGTTTTTTTATTTGCTTTTTCAGTTTGAAGGTTTCTGTTGATATATGCACAAGCTCAGAGATTTTCCTCAGCTGTGTCTAGTCTAATAATGAGCCCAACAAAAGCATCCTTTATTTCTTATACAATGTTTTTTATCTCTAGCATTTCCTTTTACTTTTTTCTTAGAATTCCATTTCTCTGCTTACATTGTCCTTGTGTTTTGCATGCTGACTAATTTTTCATTAAACCCCTTAGCATATTAATAATAGTTGTTTCAAATTTTTATTCTAGTAGTTCCAACATTCATGCCATTTCTGAGTCTGGTTCTGATACTTCCTTTGTCTCTTCAAACTAAGAAGTTTGAAGTTCTCTTTCAGTATGCTTTGTAATTATTTTCCGATAGCTGGACATAAGTGCAGAGTAGAAGGAAACATGATAAATGTGCCTTTAACAATGTGGTGCTAAGGTGTAGGGGGAAGTGATGCATTTTACAGCCTTGTGATTAAGTCTCAGCTTTTGAAACTCTGAATTGTGACCTTCACAAATATGTCTTAGTTTTTTGCTCTCCCACTTAGATGAGAAAGGATTAGTAAAGCAGGCTAGAGTTGGGTATTTCTCTTTCCCCAGGTCATTAGGTTCTATAAAATCCTAATAGTTTAGGTCATGTTTAAAATAAAAGTTTCTCTTGAGGGCAGGGCTTGTTAAGAACAGAATGCTCTGACATATTTCAAAATGGTTTCTTTTCCCCTACCCCTGCTGAGGGCACAAGGATATTTTTCTCTAATATTCACTATGAGAACTTGGTGGAGCTCCTGTAAATAAAACTTACAAAAATGTATGGGGTCCTCATTTTTTAACTTTCAAACTGTCCACTGTAAGCCTCCAACAATTCATCAATTACGGTCCAGAGTTTTCCACCCGGTTTAGGTTTCTGTTCCATTAAGTTGTGATTCTCTGTATCTACCTGCATATCTCCAATTTTGGGAGCAGTGGTGTGCCCTGCAACTTTACTTCTCTGAAGTATCTAAGAAGAGTTGTTGATTTTTCAGTTTTTCTAGCTTTTTATTGTTGGAGCATGGAGTGATGACTTCTAAGTTTTTCCCTTCCAGACCAGAAATGTAACCTTTAAAAACAAAATTGCTAACTTTAGGCATCTTTAAAAGTGAATATCTTTTGTGATTTAGCTTTTTGCCATCAATTTCAACCCTTCCTATTTTATCTGAAGTTTTGTATTAGTCCACTAGAACAATTTTTAGTTGTCTTGCTTCTTAGCTTATATCAGTCTTTCTTACTTTTAGAGCAATGAGTTATGTATTTATGTGTTACTCTGTGTTGTTTATTCAACAAACAGGTTTTTAATGAGCCCTTCTTACCTTTAGTTGAACTCATTTGAGAGGTTCCAAAAAATTATTTTCAATTTTTAGCATAAGTTTCTTAGACAAATGCTGTGTGTCAGCAATGGACTAGATGCAAAGTTACAAAGAAAAATAAAATAAAGTAACAGTACAATAAAAATTCAAAATTTTTTTGAACAGTCCAGGCACGGTGACTCACGCCTGTAAACTCAGCACTTTGGGAGGCTGAGGCGGGTGGATTACCTGAGGTCAGGAGTTCGAGACCACCCTGGCCAACATGGTGAAACCCTGTCTCTACTAAAAATGCAAAAAATTAGCTGGGCATGGTGGCGGGTGCCTGTAATCCCAGGTACTCAGGAGGCTGAGGCAGGAGAATTGCTTCAACCTGGGAGGCGGAGATTACAGTGAGCCGAGATCATGCCATTGCACTCCAGCCTGGGCAACAAGAGTGAAACTCCATCTCAAAAAAAAAATAATAAAAAAATAAAACAAAACTTATTGAACATCATAAGAGGTCCCTCAGAAGATCACCCAAATAATGTAATATAGTATTGCTGATAAACTCAGGATGAGAATAGTAAATAGTAGATTCTCCCAAGGAGGGAGCCATCACTTCTCACTGATAAAATCTAACCATTATTGAACACCTGATATGCCACTTTTGGATAAGTATGTTTTTAGTGATTAAAAAGTACCTACGGAAGTGATGAAATATTTTTCTGGTTCTTGTAAGCTGAGAAAAACTAGTTAGGTAATATTTCATTTAGAAATGCAGAATAGACACAACACAGAATTTCAGAAAAGATTGAGGTGAGCTCAGGAAGACTTCATGACAGAGCACCTAGGACAGACCTTGAGCAACAGCCAGGATTCGGAGAGGAGAATTTGGTGAACAAAGGTCTGGCATTGGGATGAGCGTGGCATAACTTTTAATTAGGTTTGGGTTTGAAAAGAAAGAAAATATATCTTATTAATATTTCTAGTTTCATGTTGAGAGGCCACAGTGGAATGATATTAAAAAAACCAAAGTTTCTCAATATGATTTTGGTTGGTTTCAAGACAGAGAAAATATATATTAATACAAGCTCTATATTGACCTTCCCAATTAGAGTGTGGTGTGTAGAAAAGGCTGTAAAAATAATTTATCTTTAACATGTTCTTTAGTTGAATAGGTGATAGTTTCAGCTGTTGGAATCCACAATTACCCTTCTTCAATCAGTTGATCTGAAGCAGCATTAAAATGTTCTGATAAGCTCCCTTGGAAGGATAGTAAGACAACATTTACTAAACATTTAAAAACACTGCCCTTTCAAGGGGATTATGGAAGCATTTTTATGCTCTGATAGCAAATAGCTATACTCAATACCAAATAGATGTTTAGCAAACAAGCATTGATAGCTCTGTCTTTGTAATTGTCCCTTTGTTAGCTAATTTGAGCAACGATGAAAGGATATGTCATACAGGTACTTTCCTCATTCAAGCCCACTGCCTACATGCAGGATGCAGGTCACAACTCACTGTTCAGGCCAGTTCTTCCTTTCAGCTAACTTATGTTTCATGAAGTTATTTTCTAATTTATTGAAAGGTAGTTTCTCTGCCCACAATGAAAGTACTTTATTTTCCTCTGCACTCCTTATACAATAGTGTAGAAAGAGCATCCAGGTATGAAATGTATATAAACAAAAAATTAGCATTCCAGACTTGAGTTTTCATCTCTTCCACCTGGAGCACCATTAGATGTCGATGCTCTTGGAATGAACCTGCTTGCACACTCACCAGCAGCCTCTCACCAATAGGAGAGGGACAGGATTGAGGTACCCTCTCTGCAGGCTTGCCTGTCTACCCAAAAGGGAAGTGGTACCCAAAAGGAAAGGGTGTGGCATTTGTTTTTCATTCCACCCTCTCATCACCAAAGTCCTTCCCCAGCATTTGCTAATGTGGTATTTCCAAAATCAAAATTTTATCCTTTTATGATTGTTAAATGGCTTTGTCCCTTTAATTTTTTATCCTTTGAAGACTACCAGATGTCTGTAGTTTGCTGCATCTGAGAATATCTGAAAGAGAGCAAGGTGGGAGGGTACCATGATGCTGGACCCTTCTGGAGGCCAATGGGCAGAGGCAAGTATGATAGAATATTAAGTGTCAACTTGATTGGATTGAAGGATGCAAAGTATTGTTTCTGGGTATGTCTGTGAGGGTGTTGCCAAGGGACATTAACATTTGAGTCAGCGAACTGGGAGAGGCAGACCTACCCTCAATGTGGGTGGGCACCATCCAATCAACTGCTAGCATGGCTGGAATAAAGCAGACAGAAAAAGGTGGGAGAAACTTACTTGCTGAGTCTTCTGGCCTTCATTTTTCTCCCGTGCTGGATGTTTCCTGCCTTTGAACATCAGACTCCAAGTTCTTCAGCTTTTGGACTCTTGGACTTACAACAGTGATTTGCCAGGGACACTCTGGCCTTCAGCCACAGACTAAAGGCTGCACTGTCAGCTTCTCTACGTTTGAGATTTTGGGACTCGGACTGGCTTCCTTGCTTCTCAGCTTGCAGACAGCCTATTGTGGGACTTCACATTGTGATCGTGTGAGTCAATTCTCATAATAAACTCCCCTTCATATATACACCCATCCTATTAGTTGTGTCCCTCTAGAGAACCCTGACTAATACAGCAAGTGGCACTGCGTGGGGGAAAAATCAAGCCAGCTTGACTTCACTATTAACTATTAAAATGCTATGTCTAGTTAGCCTTTTGAACAGAGACAAAATTCCTTCCTTATTTACCAATTCACATGGTAATTTTACTATTTCTAAGATGTACATAAAATCCTTCAAAAGCCACAAGATATAGTTTCAGCCTTAAGAGTGTGGCTTCTTCCCTCTTTCTCCTTCTTTTCTCTTCATCACACTCTTCATCCCCTTTCTCTTCTTCCTTGCCTTCCCCCTCGCTTTCTCTTTTCCATCTTCACAGAATAAATACTAGCTGAATGATGAGACTAAAGGAGGGATGTCAGGAAAGAACCTGCTGAAAACTATTTGAGAATCCATCACCAGTGGAATAAGGCTTAAACTCCTGCTATTTGTAGGATTAGAATTGGTAGCAATGGCACAAACAACAAAACTAGGGCTGATGAAGATGGATAACATAGAAGATATAATAGATTCCTGAGGCTGCCTTAATTCATTTTAGCAAGGATTAATATACTTAATAGTTCCTTTTTATACAACCATTTAATTACTTTCCTGAGTAGAGATATTTGTATGTATTATATAATGTAAAATCTTTCCGAATTAGAAAAAAATAATAAACAGAAATAAAAAGGCAAGGAAGGAGCATTGTCCTTTAGACAATATTATTTCATAGTCAGATCCTAACATAGGTTAACATTTCAAATGACATCTGCAAAATCTCTTTCTAAATCTGCTTCCATCATAGTGTTAAATACTTCACATTAGCACCATGTGGAGAAAAAGGCAGACATTTTTAAAATTGTCATCTTATTAACTGATGTGAGAAAATGTTTCTCAATCTAATGAAGTATGAATTAGTTGTATCCTTATATTTTCCAGGCTGTGATTATTAGTACCCTAATGAAATGCTCAAATCACATGTTTGAAAATACAGATACAAACATACTTCTGAAGAAAATAAATAAAATCAGGCTTGTTACTCTGGTTCAATAATAAATTCAAATATGAAGAACAGGAACTCTTAAATATAAAGATTAGAAAGAAAGGTACTCTCATGTCAAAATCTCAGTTGTTTTATTTGGTAAAAAAAAAAATAGTTGTTTAATTTGGTAACAAATTATTTAAGTCACTGTTTATTCACACAGTCTTCTATTAGCTTCTCACAAACAAATAGAAGAAGGTGATACTCCTTCCTCTGGGAATCTGTCATTAATTTGGAAAGGTCAGACACACCAGCATAAAAGAGTTAAGAAATGGCAATGAGATTTGTTGGTGGTGATAACTACTTCTGTGGGTCAATTTCCTGACCTAAAAAATAAAGGAATGGGGAGGGATCCTTTAACTCAGTAGGCTTTATTCCATCTCAAAAGTGTGTATCAGTATAAAAAGGTGGTTTAATAAGAGTAAAATAAATTGTTTCCTCTTGTGAGGAATAATTTTTTCACATAGCTATCAAGAGTGGACAGCTCTGTACCAAGAAGTGCAGCATGGTTCTAAATGTCACTGAATCAACTTCTCCAGATAAATGCAGAGACCTACAAATTTGTGCATAGAAGGTTGGACTCAGGGCAACTTGCTCACCTCACCTCCCATCCATGCTTTTCCCTCTGGGTCAAGGCTCTTCCATGTCCATACGTTAAGGGGAAACACTCAAATGGCTCAGTGGCCTGCAAATAGGGTGTGAGGACTCCAAAAAATGTGATTGCTGTGTTTCAAGGAGTAGCAGCCACTCAGTTTGAGTGGACTGCTGATATACAGAATTTAGGTCAAATTTTTCCTCTAATTTTTTAAGAGAAATGAAAAACTTGAATTTTTATGTGAAATCTTCCAAAATGACCTTCTAAAATAATATTTCCTTTTTGACGACCATCATAACATTTTAAGCAAACAACATATGAACCAAATGAAATATATCTATAAGCTATGGGCTATGGGCTGGACATAGACTAAGGACACCAGTGTGTTACATTTGTTCCAGTGATTCAGTGTGAACTGGAGAAGTGAGGGGAAGCCTGTGATGTTGACTGCAGGGTTTGAGCTACTCCTTGAATGTGTGTGTGTGTGTGTGTGTGCGTGCACACATATGCACATAACTAACTGTGTACACACAAGGATATATATAACTGGGAAGGTAAAAATGGAGGCCAGTATCCAGACCCTGGAAATATCCATGAGCAAATGGCTGGAATGATAGGAAAGTATGGAAAGTTTGGGCATCACAGTAGAATGTTTTGCTGGCTAGAGGAGACAGAAGATTGAGTTTGTTGCAAAACAGAGCCTTGAAAGGCAGGTGAAGATGTTTGTGGTAGCAGAAAATTCTTAAACAATCTTAATTAATTACATGTTGATCATATGTAAAGATGTGTGTCTCCCAGGATACCTGACATAAAATAATACTATCAATGAAAACCCAAGACTCCATATAACAGATTAAATGAATTGTATCAAGACCCAACAAACAATGACACTTTCAAAACATATTTCTTCCTCCTCACTTATTATCAATCATAAATATGAATTTCAAATCTTAGTTGATTTCAGTGGAAAAAATGCTGGAGTTTTGATTATTTGTATAGTGATCCTGATGTAAATTTCTCCAGCAGGCAAGACAGAAAATTAGAGTTGAGCTGAATGTCAATTATACATGCTAATTTCCATTCAAGTACAAATATCTAATGAAACTCATATAATGAAGCTGGGTGCGTTTTCACCTTTAGTGAAAAGAAAATATCACTGAAAGGATTTGAAACTAGGAACTGAAAATTCAAAATCATCTTTTTCTTGAACACTCGAGGAACTCAAGATTTTCACATTACTTTTGGTTTCACTTGTTGAGTCTTTTGTTTGTGTTTTGTTGTTATTGTTTATTATTATTATTTGTGTTTGTTTGTTGATATTATCTTCTTGGAATGAAAATTCCAAACTAGACAGAAGGAAATGCTACAAAATTTAAATTTTCCTCCCAGTCTTTAAACCAGGGCATAGTTCCCCTCTCCAGAGGCAGCAGCTGCTATCAGTTCTTTGGATAAACTTCCAGAAATATTACATACATATACGTATCACTTAGACACTGAATTAAGCACATAAAAGAGCCCAAATTGAAGTCACTTAGAAGGTATAGGTTTGTTTTTCTCTCATGTCAAAAAGGTCTGGAGGCAGGCACACCAAGCTGGTAAATATCAGAGACTCAGGCACTTTTAATCTTTCTTTGTCATTATTCTCAGGATGTAGTTTTTATCCTTAAAGTCACCTCATGAGCACAACATAATTGCTAGAGTGAAATCTATCACATCACTATTCCAGGCAAGAAGAAGGAAGAACAAAAGGATATGACTCCCAGCAGTCAGCTCCCTTTAAAGAGCTTTCTTGAAAATCCCACATCACATCTAATTGTTTAGCCTTTTAGGCTTAAGCCTAAAGTAGGTTTTAAGGTTTTAAGTAGGTTTTAAGCAGGATAATTTGCAAGTCCCAAATATAGGGGTTCTGTTGGTAAAGAATAAAGGAAGAAGGGATATTGAATAGGCAACTAGCAACCCACAATATAGAAGCCTACACATATATATATTCTCTTCCTTCACATTTTTTAAACAAATGGTAGCTTACTAACACAGTCACATTGCTTTTAACTCTATCCTCCACATTCATTAGATTTCAGTGGTACCAAAACCAAAGGCTGAAGGCCGGGGCTGATTCCTCTAAAAGATAGGCTCTGCCCTCCTTCAACTGCTCATAATAACAATTGCTTCCTGCACTCCTTGCTATGCAAAGAGGAGCAGTCACAAACCAGCAACATCACTGTTACCTAAAAGCTTCCAGAGTCTACTAGAAATGCAGAATCTCAGCTCTTCTTCAAATCTACTGAATCAGAATTTGTAGTTTAACAAGATCTCAGGTAGTGTGGGTGAGGATTTCAGTTTGAGAAGCAGTATGCACATTTAGCCCTTCTAAGGTTCCAGATTAGTGACAGCAAAGCGTGAGAGTCTGTTAGAAGCCTTCTCCCAACTAGCTTTTGGGGTCTGGAAGTAATTCCATATCCTAGGCGGGGTATCTGTGAGAACCCTAGAGTAAACCAGCATGAGTTTGAGCATGAAGCTGTAAACTTACTAATCTATTTCTGATTGTGCCAGTAGTCAGAAGTTCCGGTCCTTCTTCCCTAATGTCGTGGGCTGGGTCCTTCCTCCTATCCCCACTCCCTCTCTGCAAAACTTAAAGGAAAGTAGCATTCAACTCCAGCTAACTCCCTGGTTTTATCTTCCCTCTTCTTATGGAGCTGTCCTTGCTTCCAGTTTCCTTGACTCTTCTCAAATGAGCCTCACTTGTTTCTAATCATTAAAACCAACAACTCTGAGAATTTATCACCATCCTGAAGCCTAGATCCTGGCTGGTTTTTTTTCTTTTTTTGCTTTATTGAGTCAGGACAACGTTGATGTCTCAGTCAATTTGAGCTGCTACAACACAGCACCATAGACTGAGTGGCTTAAACAATAGAAATGTGTTTGTCGCAGTTCTGGAGGACAGGAAGTCCAAGATCAGGGTGCCAGCATGGTCAGGTTCTGGTGAGGGCCCTCGTCTTGGTTACAGACGGATGCATTCTGTCTGAGGCCTCACATGGTAGGGAAGAGAGACAAAAAGAGACAAGGCTCTCTCCTGTCTCTTCTTATTGGGGCACTAATCTCATCATGGGGGCTCCACCCTCATGACCTAATTACCTCCCAAAAGCCTCACCTCCTAATACCAGCATGTTAAGGATTAGAGTTTCAACATGTACATTCTGAGGGGACACAAGCATTCAGTTCATAAAACTTGGCTATTAGAGGTAGCTAGGCTAAGGGCTGAGTTTGACACCCTCTGAAAGTCTCTTTTAGAGTCAGTCCTGCCTCCCAGATCTCAGGCAGATTTTTTCCACCCTAAGTTTATACCAAGCCTCAAGCATCCCTGATGGTTCTCTTTTACCCAAGGGTAAAATCAGCCTAATGCCCAAAAGACCATGTTGCTAATGTCAAGGCGTAACTTGTTGCTTTGTCCCACCATTTTTTTAAGTCCACTGTTAGCACAGCAAGAACTGCTTCTAGGTGCTGGGGCCAGGCTGAAATGCAGAGGTCGGTTAAGTGGCTCTAGCTGGGATGGAGATAGGCAAGCTTAGCAGAACCTAATTATTGCAGTCTAGTTGGGTCCTAATGTCAACACTATGTGAATTTGGATGGATAAAAAGGCCATTAGATTTGACAAAATGTAGGCTGTTAACCTTTAAGAGAGCAATCTCAGCAGAAAAGTAGGGCAGGAAGGCAGATTGCAATGAATTAAGCAAGGAATGAAAAACAGAGGAGAAGAGGCAGCTGATAACATTCATTTCAGACATCTGTGGGTAGAAGAAAGAAGCTATAAGATGTAACAGAATCAAATGATATTTTTGTAAGATAAGGGATAACTACACATTTTTGAAGGCAGAAGGAAAAGAGTCTGTGCAAAGGGCATATTGGAGACAAACTCAATAGAGCAACAGAAAAATCTTTGAGAGTAAAGATAACGAAGGAACACTGCAGAGGGGTTGTCTAAAGAGGAGGGACTTCTCAGATATAGTAAGAAAGAATGAAGGAATAAATGTAGGCACAAAATACAATCAGGTGTGTCTGCACATTGGTTCACCTAAATAGTCTTACACTCAACAAAGTAATAGAACAGGCAATGTTTTGTATTACATTTAGGACTTTCATAGAATCAAAGATCTGTATTGTTAAGAAAAGCTTATGGAAACAAATCTGTTGGTGTATTTTTTTTTCATTTAAAGAGATGGGAAACCATGAATGAATAAAATAAACTGATTTACCAAGATGGGTTTAAAGTAATCTAGTGGCCTTCAGGACTTGACACTGTCTAAAGAGTCCCACTGGGGACATAGACACTGTAAGAGTAAGCCCTAGTGAGTTAACCTCACTTCACTTTTGGACATAGTTACTAGGCTATGCTGGGATTCAAGTGTGCTATGATCTAAGGTGCTATGGTTTGTTTTGTCCCTGCCAAAACTCATGTTGAAATTTGTTCCTCAATATGGCAATACTGGAAGGTGAGTCCTAGAGGAAGCAATCCTCCTTCCTCAGCCTCCTGAGTAGCTGGGATTATAGGTACAAACCACTGTACCCAGCAATAACTTGCATTTTTAAACACCTGAAACAGAAGCAGATGTGCCATTTATTTTCACTCATGGCTACAAAAAATCTATTTTCTATTTTAGGATTTCTGTGGAATATGGTATGTCTGCAAGGATTTTTTTTTTAAAGAAACTGTAACTTAGATCTTTAAAACACCTAGAAATGTCACTGGTTTTTAAACTACTTTCTTTCAGCCCAAATATCCTTTTTGAATAATAACATTCCAACCTCCGAAATTCCTTCCAGAATACCTTTCTGGAATTTGGTTAAATATGAACATGCTTCACTCTATGGATGTTGGCAGTTGGGCTTGAGATGTCTTCCCCAAAGGAGCTGGCTCTGGGACAAACAAGGCTGCTAAGAGCCAACTCTGTCACCATGGAAACACAGCTGCTCCTGTGAGCACCCACAGCCCAGCCTCAGTCACCAGCACTGGTAGCACATCCTACTTGAAATATTTACATCATAACAGCTTGAGTGTGGCTCGTACAACCCAGAGCTCATCCCTCTCTTCCAGAAATCACACAACTGGCTTTCATCAACGGCAGAGAAACAAGATTGCTCCCAGGGTAGTTTTTAATTTTTTTCTAAAAGGTAAATTCCAAAGATAATAAAGCAGAGAACTCCACAACATCCCTTCCCCACCCCAAAATGGAACAGGCCATTAAACTTATTATTTAAGTACTCTAAGTAACAAACATGTTAGAACCCCTAAAAGTCAACATAGGCACTCTAAGAGTAAGCCCTAATGAGTTAACCTCACTTCACTTTTGGACGTAGTTACTAGGCTATGCTGGGATTCAAGTGTGCTATGATCCAAGGTGTTACGGTTTGTTTTGTCCCCGCCAAAACTCATGTTGAAATTTGTTCCTCAATATGGCAATACTGGGAGGTGAGTCCTAGTGGAAGGTGTTTGAGTCAGTGGGGCAGATCCCTCATGAATAGACTAATGCTCTCCTTTGGGAGTAAGGGACTTCTCACTCTCATGGTAATGGATTAGTTTCTGAGAGAACAGGTTGTTAGAGTCTGGTTTCCTTGGTTTCATTCTCCCTCCATGTGATCGATTTGCACATGCCAGCTTCCCTCTGCTTTCTGACACAAGTTGATGCAGCCTGAGACCCCCACCAGATGCAGATGCCCAACTCTGAACATTCCAGCCATCAGAACTGTGAGCCAAATTAATATATCTTCTTTATAAACTACCTAGTCTCAGGTATTCTGTTATAGCAACACAAAACGAGCTAAGACACATGCACCTCAATGTGCAAATTCAAGTGCACCTGAATTTCATCAAAGCATTTAGCAATCAATTACACTCCAAAAATAATGAATCTCCTGGACCAAAACCAGATGCAAGTATTTGAAGGGAAATATCATGTTAATATAGTTCTGGGGCTGTTCCAAAGACATCTCAGAACTCTCAGTTTGGGCAATAAGAAAACGGGAATCAAAGGAAAAAAATCATTATATCAAAAAGACACAAGCATGCATTTTTTATCACAGCATAATTCACAATTGCAAAGACAGGAAACCAATCTAAGTGTCCATCAACTGAAGAGTGGATAAAGAAAATTAGGTATATTTGCACCAGGGAATACTACCCAGCCATAAAAAAGAATGAAATAATGTCTTCTGCAGCAACTTAGATGGAACTTGAGACCATTATTCAAAGTAATTCAGGAGTGAAAAACCAAATATCATGTGTTCTCACTTATAAGTGGGAACTAAGCTATGGGTACACAAAGGGATACAGAATGGTATAGTGGATACTGGAGACTCAGAAGGGAGGAGGGTGGAAAGAGGATAAGAGGATTTTTTAAAAACTACATATTGTCTCAAACTGTGAAGCTACTACAAGAAAACATTAGGAAAACTCCCTAGGACATCAGTCTGGGCAAAAATTTCTTGAGTAATACCCCACAAGCACAGGCAACCAAAGCAAAAATGGACAAATGGGATCACATAAAGTTAAAAACCTTCTCCATAGCAAATGAAACACTCAACAAGGTGAAGAGATGATGTACAGAATGGGAGAAAACATTTGCAAACTACCCCTCTGTCAAGGGATTACTAACTAGAATATATAAGGAGCTCAAGCAACTCTATAGGAAAAATTCCAATAATCCAGTTAGAAAATGGGCAAAAGATCTGAATAGACATTTCTTAAAAGAAAACATACAAACGGAAAACAGACATATGAAAAAGTGCTCAACATCATTGATCATCAGAGAAATGCAAATCAAAACTGCAATGGAATATCATCTCAACCCAGTTAAAATGGCTTATATCCAAAAGAATAGTAATAACAAATGCTGGCAAGGATTTGGAGAAAAGGGAACCCTTGTATACTGTTGGTGGGAATGTAAATTAGTACAGCAACTATGGAGAACAGTTTGGAGGTTCCTCAAAAAACTGAAAGGAGAGCTTCCATACAATCCAGCAATCGCACTGCTGGGTAAATATCCAAAAGAAAGGAAATTGGTATATCATAGAGATATCTGCACTCCCATGTTTGTTTCAGCACTGTTTACAATAGGCAAAATTTGGAAGCAACATAAATGTCCACCAACAGATGAATGGATAAAGAAAATGTGGTACATATACACAATGGAGTACTGTTCAGCCATAAAAAAAGAATGAGATCCTGAGATCTTGTCATTTGCAACAACATGGATGGAACTGAAGGATATTATGCTAAATGAAATAAGCCAGGCACAGAAAGACAAACATCATATGTTCTCACCTATATGTGGGATCTAAAAATCAAACTCATGGAGATAGACAGTAGAAGGACGGTTACCAGAGGCTGGGAAGGGTAGCGGGAGGGGTTGGGGAGCTGGGGATGGTTAATAGGTATAAAAAAAGAAGTTAGAAAGAATGAATAAGAGCTAGTATTTGATAGCATAACAGGGTGACTATAGTCTATAATAACTTAATTGTACATTTTAAATAATTAAAACAGTATAATTTGGATTGTTTGTAACACAAACGATAAAATGCTTGAAGGGATGGATACCCCATTTTACATGATGGGATTATTATGCATTCCATGCCTGTATCAAAACGTTTCATGTACCCCACAAATACATACACCTTCAATATACCCACAAAGAAATATAAAATAATTTTTTAAATTACATATTGGGTACAATGTACACTACTCAGGTGACAGGTACACTAAAATTTCAGACTTCACTATTATGCGATTCATCCATGTAACCAAAACCACTTATCCCCCTAAAGCTACTGAAATTAAAAAAAAAAAAGCAATAAAGAAAATGGGTACCATTCATGAAAAAAGTTCTCATTTCTATTGATTTCAACATATTATCATGAAAAAGTGATGATTGTTGCTCATTGAATTGAAAAAGTTACAATAAGGACAAAGGTAAAGTCTAAGAACTCGAAATTATTAGACACAAGCATCCCGGAGCTATGCTGTGCTTTTGACTCAAATTTTGTAATTCTTGTGCTGGAGAAAAATGCTTTTAAAAGCTTAAGCCACTATTTAAAAAGTACATAGCATATAATGAGCAATGTGTGGAGGTGAATAGCACTTAATTCTAAGAAAGGATTACTCTGAAGAATTACACCATCATCCTGGGGATTACAGTATAAAAGATCTTGCCACTACTTTGCTAAGTAAATGCAGCTTTGGATTGTGAAAGGAGAACTGCATATTGATCAGCAGTAAGCAGAGAGATTAACATCATGGGCTCCAAAGCCAGAGCATCCCTACCTAAGTGGTTTAGGCACAAGTTAATTAACCTCTGTGCCTCAATTTTCTCATACATAGAATAAAATCAACAATACAACTTAGCACTTGGAGATAGAAGGACTTAGTGAATTAATGGACATACAGTGTTCAAAATAGTATCCAACTAAACCCTGTGCTAAGCACTAGATATCCATTATCTTGATAATCTTCACAATAATTGGTGAAGTAGTACGATTATATCTATTTGACAGATTACAAACTGAGGCTCAGTGAGGTTAAATACCTTACCCAAGAACTGGCGTGAAATCGCGACTATGGGAGCTCCCGGGGGAAAGATCAACCGGCCCTGAACGGAGCTGAAGAAGAAGCTGTTCAAACGCCGGCGGGTGTTGAATCGGGAGCGGCGTCTGAGGCACCGGGTGGTCGGGGCTGTGATAGACCAAAGGCTGATCATGCGGCACCACCTCAAGAAGCGGGCGTCCAGTGCACGTGCCAACATTACTCTGCCAGGGAAGAAGTGCAGAAAACTCCTCCAGCAGATCCGGCTTGCCCAGAAAGAGAAGGCAGCCATGGAAGTGGAAGCCCCTTCAAAGCCAGCCAGGACTAGTGAACCACAGCTCAAAAGGCAAAAGAAGACAAAAGCCCCCCAGGATGTAGAAATGAAGGACCTTGAAGATGAGAGCTAAACCTCTTCCACTAGAAGATTCTCAACTGGAGCCAGCCTTCAGACTCAGTGGTTGTTCCAGAGGACTTTGACAAAAGCAATGCCCCTTTTCACTCTCCGGATTTCCTCCTACCTAATTGCCTACTGACCTCCCCTAGAGGGATGTCTTTGGGAGGGAAGAAGGTACAGAAGAAAGATTGGAGAAGGGCCTCTCTAGCAGTCAACTCCATTTGTAATAAAGCCCTAGCACTCTGAAAAAAAAAAAAAAATACCTTACCCAAGGCTCACTCTAATAGTAGTGGCAAAGGTAAAAGTTAAACTGAGATCTCTCTGACCACAAAGATGGACTCTTGACCACCAGAACCATCAACTGTGAGGTGAGTGTTGGATCCCAGGAACAAGGCTGAAACCCATCCTGAGACCTGGGTATATCAGAGCAACGCTGTTGGCAAGAGTGGCCCCATGTTGATCCCCCAAGTGTCAGATGGAACCCCTTGAATCCCTGACACCCAAGAACAGTAATGGTCCTGAGAATAGAGGTGAATTATTTCCAGCAGTCAGGAGAGAAGAGACACAAAATCTCAGATCCCAGGAGGATGTAGGAGCACAATACAGGAAAAGTGGTGATACTCAGTGTCCATTTTGCCAAGACCATAGGGGAGGCCCAGTAGTCAATGACATGAGATCCTCTCCCACCCTTGATCCTGGAGTGGATGGTCTGTGATCTGTTGCAGCAATGACAGAGGATGAGCAGGTCCTACGCTACACAATGGGCTTCACTCAAAGGTCTATCAGTTACAAAAGATGGTACTGAACTGGGAGCAGTGGTGTGGGCCTCCAATATGAACTACTTCCCACTTGGGGAGCTGAGGCAGGAGGGTCGCTTGAGTCCAGGAGTTCAAGGTTAGCCTGGAAAACACAGCAAGACACTCTATCTTAAGAAAAAAGAAGAGAGAGAGAGAAAGCTGATACTGTGGCCAGTTTCTCACACATAACACCCTGGGGCCTTCTCAGAGCTGGGCCTACAGCATCATCAGTCTAATTTTGACTCTTGTGCAAGGCAGTGGAATTAGGTGTCATGGACTCCATCTGCTGATTCAGCCGTATAGATCACAGCATCTGCCACATTTCACTAGGTAGGACTTTTACATATGTCCCACAAGTTAGGAAGGCCATGAAACACAATTCAGTTACAGAAAAGCAGGTTTCCCTACTACGAAACATCTCTTCTCAACTTCCACAGACACGTATGGATAGAGGAATGCCTGTCTTTCTCTTAGATTCTCCTGAGAACTATAAACTCCATATTTCTACATGTGGCTTTATCTGCATCGAGGGGCTGAACAGTCTACTGAGTTTACCATGACTCACTGGATGGCAGGAGCAGCACCTGCAACAGAAAGAGCTCCAGACATTGCCATTTGTAAAAACATACCCTCAATAGCTCCTTATTGGCTAAGTCAGCTGCTCAGTGAGAAGCAGACAGGCAGGGGGTGGACATGCCAGTCGGTATGCCCAGAGGGTGCTGCCTGACTGCCTAAGTGTGGGGATCAGAGCAAAGCTGCTCTGCCATCCACTGCCTCCCAGTGGCTGCTCTGGGGACCTCAGCTCTCAATGCATACAACCTGGAGATGAACACCTACTGCTGGGTTATGTGGTTCTGTGGAAATCTGTATTTGAGGATCCACTGGCACAAATATGCTTCCTGAAATACTGAGGGTGCCCCAAAATGGAAGGGGTACAAAAAGAGTCCAAATGCTCTAGTAAGCCAGAAACCAGATTCAAAATGAGTGGTAAGAACAAGGGTTTTAAGTAGCTAGAGGTTGAAGTCAATAGCTCAAGATGGGAATGTGGGACAGAGGTTGAATAAGCAAGTCTGAGGTCAGCCTGAATAGACACAGGCCAAGAGCTCCTGCCCAAGCCCACCTTTTACTCCAGTTTCTTGGATCTGACTGCATTTAAATGATCAGGCATGGAGGAGGCAGAGCTCAGTGTAACCTGGATAATTTATAAGTCCCCATAGCCACAAAGACATGTACACTCAACCCAACCCAAGACCTTACCTTTCACATTCTGACACGACAAAAACCACTCTCTATCCTCAAAATATACTCATAGTCGTGTGACACATTTATGAATTCTCTTTTAGTTTACATTTTGGATTATAAATGGGTAAAGATTAGATGGAACTTTTCCTTGATAGAAGTATTTTTCTTCAAATGACCTCATAACACTCAGATATAATGACCCTATCAAACTAGTCACATAATACCATTGAAGAATTGTTGAATTTGGCAAGGTACACTTAGAAAAGTCCTACATGAAATGATCTACTTAAATAGGCCCCTTTACGAAAAAATCTTAGGCAATGTTCTTATTCCTTAATGACTTGCTACCGGAAATGCATTATCTTAGAACAAGGTTCTTTGTGAGTCAGGGTAACATTGATGTCTTCCATGATATTGCTGAGCTGGTGTGTGCAGAGTGTCTGCATCACAGAAGTATGTCATTGAAAGTCTTATCTTTCTTGGTAGAGGCCAGCAAATCATTTGTTTTTCATTTTGAAGCTGTCTCCACAAGTGCTTCCCATACACATAAGGGCAGTAAATCCCCAGAGCTTGAATAAATGTGATGCTGTTGCTGTTGTGCATTTTTATACTCATCGTGGAGAAAACAACTTATTTCCATATTCATTGATTCATTTGGAGTCCAGGGTGCCAGTGGGACTCTTAGGAGAGTGAATCAAATGTCTTCACATAATTTCAGGCTTCACTTGGCATAAGACACTTCCATAAAAGATGCAGCCCTAATTCTGGATTCCTGAAGGAACAGTAGGAGCAGCTTGATTGAAAACAAACAGATTAGGTATTACTGGGAGTCACACTCTCCCCAGAGTGATCCAAATAAATATCGGGACCGTCTCTCCTAAGACTTCTTCCCCTGAGGATCCTAAGAGCCTAGACTTCTGTTCTGCTGGGCACACAAGACAGCACAGATGGGCCTGGGTGACAGTTGCACCAAAAGGCCCTCTCGGGAGCCATAGAAAAAGAAATGTGGCCACAAAGCATGGGGAGATGAAACTGTCCACCTGCTGCCTCTTCTTCAGTCTCAGAGTTTCTTGATAAGCCCTCTAGAATAAGGAAGGATAAATATGCTGCCTGTATTAATCTGTTCTCACGCTGCTATGAAGAAATACCCAAGACTGGGTAATTTATAAAGGAAAGAGGTTTAACTGACTCACAGTTCATCATGATTGGGGCAGCCTCAGGAAACTTACAATCATGGCAGAAGGCACCTTTTCACAGGGTGGCAGGAGAGAGAATGAGTGCCAAGAGAAGGGGGAAGTCCCTGATAAAACCACCAGATCTCATGGGAACTCACTCACTATCATGAGAATGGCGTGGGGGAAACCACTCCCATGATTCAATTATCTCCACCTGGTCCCACCCTTGACACATGGGGATTATTACAATTCAAGGTGAGATTTGGGTGGGGAAACAGAGCCAAACCATATTGCTGTCCAATCCAAAACTGAGGGTGAACCCTTGGACAAAGCTGAGCCCTCAACCCCTTAGAAGATGGACTTGAAAGTTTCCCAAATTAGTAGCCACATGTTATGTATCTGGACATTCTATTGTTTATCATCCTGACTTAGGACAAGAGGGTATGCTCAATTCAGGCTTGCTATGATGGTTGGAACACTGCCTGCCTAATGAAAACCACTGTATCAGTTCAACAGAGTGACTGGAAAAGTCTTATCCTGTCATATTATTTCTCTCTCCCCAGTGAAGGAAGCAGTATGCATCCTGAAATATCCATAGCTATGTTTAATATCTTTCAAATGTTTGGTTTCATGTAAAATCAACCAAAGTTAATCCATAATGAAAAGACTCTACTATCCTTTTTCTTTCCACATGTTTATACTTCATCCATCTGTCAAAGATGGTATTATATAATCATTGGCTTGTTCTCATGTTTAGTGCATGATCCACACAATATCAAAGCAAGGCAGCAAAAATCTGGAGAACTTATTGAATCATGGCAATAACTCTGATGCACACAAGCAGAGCTGGAGTTTACAGTGTCTGAGCAACATGGTGATCCACAAGGGAACTTCAGAACTGCTACTATGCTGGAGTTCTGAAATTCATCCACTGTATTTCAGACATCCTGGTTTTCCTCCCTTACCTCACTTTGCAATGCAATTCTTCTCATTTATTCATTCAGAAGCATTTGATGAAACATTCTTCTTAGCAGGCAGTGCTAAGTGTTAGAAATGCAAAGTTGAATTGAGAAAAAGCTCTCATCCTGAAAGAGCTTCATAGTAGAGACGAACATGTAAATAAGTATAATCACCATGCGAAATGTGCCGTATTCAAGGAGTATGATGATGTGTCAAAGTAGAGGAAGAAGCAGATTCTCTCCCTGATGGAGCTGGGGCAGGACTCTCAGAGGACACGATATTTGCATCAGGTCTCTCGGAGAGTAGTTCCTGCCTTCCAGGACCTACTTAGAAGATAACGAATGGACACAATGCTGTGATACAAAGCAGTACCTTGAAGCTGCCATTACAGATATAAGAACAAAGTGCAGAGACTGTTCAGACTAGAGATGGATCAACTAAAGAAATCAAAGAAAGTGACATTTACAACTGGGCTTAAAGAATGAGAGAGTTTGTAAATGCAGAGATGTGAGAACAGGGTGAGGGGGTCATGGGCAAGCAAAGAATGGGGTGTACTCAGGGAGTTGGAGTACAGATGCATGGCAGAGGAGAGTGGAAGATAAGCCTTGGAGCCAGGCTGAGGCAGGATCATAAAGGGACTGGAAGTGGATAACAAGTGCATGTGCACTTGCACCAGTTAAATAATCTTAGTTATTGAGTGCCTACCTCAAATTGTGAATAAAGATTTAAGAAGGTGTTTACTGCCATCAAAATTCAAACATGCTGTAATTGCTATAAAACTCACCTTTAAGAAAATAAAGAAACCTCACTGATTTCATATTTTTCTCCAGCAACTATCCTTTTTCTCCTCCTCTTTCAGTAAAACTCCTTGAAAGAACTGTTAACATTCTATTTTCTCTTGAACCTGCTCTGATCAGATTTTTGCCCTTCTCTCCATGAAAATGACCATCATTAAGACCACTGATGTCTTCCACTGGTCCAGTCCAGTGTTCAATGCTCAGTCATTGTTCTTAACCTATCAGAGACCTTTAACACAGCCAATAGCCTCAATTTCTGTACCCCTCAGACTTCTCTGGTCAGTCCTTTTTGATCTCTTTTGCTGGTTTCTAGTCTTCTCTCCAATTGCTGAATGTCGTGATGCTCCAGAACTTCATCCATGGACCCCTTCTCTGACTTCACTCACTCCCTTAATGATCTAATTCAGTCACATGGCTTTAAATGCCATCTACAGATATTCTATTAACCTCTAGATGTGTCATTGCTCTTTACCTGAGAATTTCTCAGCATTGTGCTTTCATCAAGCAACCTTCGTGCATGAGGTAACTTCTTCCCCATCTCACCCCCACAGAAAGTAGGCTGGCTTCACCTTACTGTGAAAACAGCACAGAATTTCCTTCCAGTAACACAACCCACAGGTGTGCGAGCATCCATCAAGGCCCGAGAGGCATGATAAATGGAGAACAGAGATATGAAACTTGTGTTGCCCTCTGCACTGTGAGTAAAAGTCCTTTGTTTCTGACCCAGCACCCATGGAACAGTAATAGGCTAATTTGTTAATTTATAAGTAGGGTAAAATCCCTGCAAAGTTTCTGACATTAAGTAGCTATGCTTTCTCTTAGAAGTTACTTAATACCTTAACCAAAATATGTTACATATAGAAGCTTTCTATTCACAAATGTTCAACTTAATGACTTTCATTGGAATAAAGCTCTGCACAGAGCAGTGTGTCAGTCTGTCTGCCTCCCACAGGCAGCCTTGGTGAAGGATTTCATAGAGTCATTTTGAACTTGAGGAAAAAATAACTAACAAGCATTACTGTAGAACCTGTGTGATATGGTTTGGCTGTGTCCCCACCCAAATCTCATCTTGAATTGTAGCTCCAATAATTCCCACATGTCATGGGAGGGACCTGATGGGAGACAATTGAATCATGGGAGTGGGACTTTTCCATGCTGTTCTTGTGATAGTGAATAAGTTTCATGAGATCTGATGGTTTTATAAAGGGGAGTTTCCCTGCACACGATTTCTTGCATGCTGCCATGTAAGACATGATTTTGCTCATCATTTGCCTTCCGCCATTATTGTGAGGCCTCCCCAGCCATGTGCAACTGTGAGTCAATTAAACCTCTTTCCTTTATAAATTACCCAGTATTGGGTAGTATGTCTTTATTAGCAGTGTGAGAACAGACTAATAGAGTAAATTGGTACCAGGAGTGGGGTATTGCTGTAAAGATACCCAAAGATGTAGAATCAACTTTGAAACTAGGTAACAGGCAGAGAGTGGAACAGTTTGAAGGGCTCAGAAGACAGGAAGGTGTGAAAAAGTTTGGAACTCCCTAGAGACTTATTGAATAGCTTTGTTCAAAATGCTGATAGTGATATGGACAATGAAGTCCTGGTTGAGTAGTCTCAGATAGAGATGAGGAACTTGTTAGAAAGTAAAATAAAGGTGATTCTTGCTATGTTTAACAGGTGGCATTTTGCCCCTGCCCTAGAGATCTGTAGATCTTTGAATTTGAAAGAGATAATTTAGGGTATCAGACAGAAGAAATTACTAAGCAACAAAGCATTTAAGAGGTGATTTGGTGCTGTTAAGTATTAATATATTAATGTATTTATGTATTAATAAAGATATGGTTTGGAATTGGAATTTATGTTTAAAAGGGAAGCAGAGCATTAAAGTTCAGAAAATTTGCAGGCTGATGATGCAATTCAAAAGCAAAACCCATTTTCTGAGGAGAAATTCAAGCTGGCTGCAGAAATTTGTATAAGAAGCCAAATGTTAATTGCTGGGACAATGGGGAAAATATCTCCAAGGCATTTCAGAGGTCTTCATGGCAGCCCATCCCATAACAAGCTGGTAGGCCTAGGAGGAAAAAATGGTTTCATGGGCTGGGCCCAGGACCTTGCTGCTTTGTACAGTCTGGAGACTTGGTGCACTGCATCCCAGTCGTGGCTAAAAGAGGCCAATGTACAGCTCAGACTGTTGTTTCAGAGGGTGCAAGTCCCAAGCCTTGGCAGCTTACACATGGTATTCGGCCTGCAGAGGCACAGAAATTAAGAACTGAGGTTTGAGAACCTCCACCTAAATTTCAGAGGATGTATGGAAATACCTGGATGTCCAGGCAGAGGTGTGCTGCAGGAGCAGAGCCCTCATGGAGAACCTCTGCTGGTGCAGTGCAGAAGGGAAATGTGCGATGGGAAACCCCACACAGAGTCCCCACTGGGGCAATGCCTAGTGGAGCTGTGAGATGAGGGCCACTGTCCTTCAGACCCCAGAATGGTAGATCCACCGACAGCTTGCACCATGGACCTGGAAAAGCCACAGACACTCAATGCCAGTCTATGAAAGCAGCCAGGATGGGGGTGATACCCTGCAAAGCCACAGCTGTGGAGCTGCTCAAGACCATGGGAACCCACCCCTTGCATCAGTGTGACCTGGATGTGAGACAGGGAGTCAAAGGAGATCATTTTGGTGCTTACTGCCCTGCTGGATTTTGGACTTCCAAGGGGCCTGTAGCTCCTTTGTTTGGCCAATTTCTCCCATTTGGAACAGGTGTATTTACCCAATGCCTGTGCCCCCATTGTATCTTGGAAGTAATTAACGTGCTTTTGATTTTACAGGTTCATAGGTGGAAGGGACTTGCTTTGTCTCAGATGAGACTTTAGACTCTGCATTTTTGGGTTAATGCTGAAATGCATTAAGACTTTGGTGGACAGTTGGGAAGGCATGATTCATTTTGAAATGTGAGGACATGAGATTTGGTAGGGGCCAGGAGTGGAATGTTATGGTTTGGCTGTGTCCCCACCCAAATCTCATCTTGAATTATAGCTCCCATAATTCCCACATGTCATGGGAGGGACCCAGTTGGAGGCAGTTGAATCTTGGCTGTGGGTCTTTCCCATGCTGTTCTCATGATAGTGAATAAGTCTCACAATATCTGATGGTTTTATAAAGGGGAGTTCCCCTGCACACACTCTCTTGCCTCCCACCATGTAAGACATGACTTTTCCCCACCTTTGCCTTCTGCCATGATTGTGAGGCCTCCTCAGTCATGGAGCTGTGAGTCCATTAAACCTCTTTCCTTTATAAATTACCCAGTCTTAGGTATGTCTTTATTTACCTAGTAAATAGTAATTTAGGTATAAATTACCCAGTCTTAGGTATGCCTTTATTAGCAGCATGAGAACAGACTAATGTACCATATATTAAATAGAGAAACTTCTACCATTCCTTAAGGATTCTTTTAAGCTTTAAGGCTTAAGTGTGAATGTGGGGAAACTTAGGAGAGTGATTGGGGAGTTATGTTGTTCAAGGATTCTTCTGCCTTTCTTCAAGCCCAGCAATCCTCTCATTGAATGCCTCTCTTCTCTGAGTTCCCTGGATGACCTTTTTTAATCCCTCTATTTCACATAAAAGTGGTCACTAAAGACACATGATTTCAGGGATGACTCAATTTTTTAATTCATTCTTAATAAGATTCACAACTAGGAGGACACACAGCCAGTGGTTATCCTCCTAGTACCTACAGGTGTGAAAACTAATCTAGTCAATTCTTATACAAGGCCTGCAGGTCAAAACAAACCAATCCCACATACAAATCCTATTTGCAAAAACTAATCAATCTCTTAACAAAAAGTGGAGTTAGAATGTAGCTTTATGTCATTTGCATTAATTAAATATATCAAAGAAGATGGAATGTATGCTGTCAGAATTTACAATATAGAGAAGAAATTCATTTTAAATTATATAACTACAGAAATGGATACCTTTAGTGAGAGAAGACAAAAGTTGTCTTTAAAATGAATGACTCTTTTCAAAATTTTATTAAAAGCAGAGATAATCAGGATTGTTCTGCTGATGTTATTTACTTTGCGAGTATTTGTTATTGGCAAGAATGCATTTTCCATTTCTTGTAGACAAGCAGAAAGCCACAGAGACTATTTAAATTCAAATTCTGGGAAATCAAGAACTACACAACAGTCAGCCATCTACAAATTGCTGATGAACGTGATGTCTAGACAGTTTCTCATGAGGGTAACATTATTAATTAAGCAGCAGTTTGGTTAATCACAATAGCAAAAGTAATTTTTGGAGTAAATATTTCATGAGTGTGCCCATCAATAAGGCAAAAGTAAAAGGAAATGTTTTAATTAATTCATTCATAATAATATTGAGATGATGGTTGGCAAATTCTGTTTGAGGACTTGAAGAATGATTTAATATTTCTAGTATGGCATGTCATTGTCTTATTGTTTTCAGCTAATGGTACTGTCTATCTCAATTGCCTGGCCAAAAATTCTTTCATGTCATCTATCAAGACAATATTAAGGTCCATTAGTGAATAGTTAGATCTGACAAATTTCTTCTTGCTATACATTGTTCTGTTCTTTTAAAACTGTGCATTCCCACATTTATCAGTAAGAAAATATTCACTGGATAGGGAGACATTACATGCTTCCATGTTAAGAAACTAACCTTACTTTCTATCCATCAAAAGACTTGTTATTTGGAAAAAGAAAAATAAATAAATTGACCAGTTCTCTTTAGCACATAGACAATGAACCTTTTCAGAAAGTGCAGTTAAACCAATATTTTTATAATAATCCATGGTCTTAAAATTATAAGAAAGAAATATAAGTTACATAGAACTTAAGTAAACACATATTTCTGAAAAAATTATCCAAAGAGCTTACTCTCTTTTGCCTTCATAAAAGTTCATCTATAACCATTTTCTCATACATAGCTTTCTTCATGTCTCATCCTACTCCCAAATCTCTCTTTGAATTTTAACTGTACTTACTTGAAAGATAAAATCAAGACTACAAAGCTTGCATTTATTTTTCAATGTTAGTCATCTGGTCAACATCTTCATTTTTAGCCTAGAAGAAAGTGTGCATTAAAATCACAGAAAAATTTCCTGCAACAAGTGCAATTTTATTTTATATTATACAGATTTCTTAGAGGGTACTTAGATTTTTATCCTTAAATGTATGAATATGTATAACAAAATAATATATGGTTCAACTACTAACAGTTAATACTTTCCAGTCCTCTTACAACAGTGGAAAGATAATCTAGTAGAGGGCGGTATACACTTAGTTTCAGGTCAAGATTCTTTTTCAGGACAGGATTTTTTTTTCAAGGGAAATTGGTCTCATGTTGGATTTCCAGGCTCAACTCCATCAAATTAACTCTACATATTGATATGTGAAAACAATGTATCAGCATGACTGAGTTTGTTCTCAAGAGATGTTCTCGTCAATCCTCAGGCCTTTTTTCCAGTAAATGCCAATGGATGAACCAGTAAATGCTGATGGACCAACCAATAAATGCTGATGGACTCCAGCATGACAAATTGAATGAGCCAATATTAGAAAACACCAAAATACATATTTCCTGTCAAAGAGGTTAACAATATGCTAACATATACTTGAGGAATCATTCTCATATTGAAAAACATCAAAAAACACAAAATAATAATTCGCTTTAAGTCAATATAAAGGTGTGGGTAGAAGCATTATATTTTTTCCAAAAAAAGAGGGAGGCAATGTATTAGAACATTAGAAAATAATATTCGTTGTGGCATTGAGCTATCATGAAGACTTTAGCTTTACACTGGAAAAGTCCCACAGTACTCAATCAAAACATTTTGATGATCTTTGCTTACCTCTCACCTAAATGGATGAAAAAATAATGATCTGTGGGATTTAACTTACCTGAGTTTGTTGTGGAGGAATAATCATTGGAATACAAAAGCTATCAAGCAACTATGGGCTTATGATCCAATAAGCAACTTCCAAGATAGAATTCGCAATGCATCATCTAAATTTCTGTCTATAGGCAAAACAACAGAACTCCTCGTTCAGAAATTTTCCATTGCAGCCTGATTCCTTCATTCTGTTACTATCCTTCTCCTTCCTTGCAGTGCCACTGAATGAAAATCCAGAGTGTAGATCATTTTAGTCACAGTTTATAGGAAAAGACTTGATCTGCCTGGCTGCTGCTTGGTCTAGCTCTTTAGGTTTCAAAAGAAATCTGGTTTATCAATGTTTATGACACTAGAATTCATGTCTCCCAAACTTACTGAACTATTTTTCAAGCTAAAGGATCATATTTAAAGTAAGTTCTCCAAAGTAATGAATTCAAAGAGGTGTACAAAGTAACAACAGAAAATGCATGTATCAAAAGGGGTACACAGGATAATCCGTGGAAGCATGGGAAGTTGCAGCTTCCTTTTCTATTTATTTTTTATCTAAAAACCTAAGGAACATTAGCTTGTAACAATATCTGACTTATAGTTTAACACTGGTAGCCTCACTAGGCCTACATGCCAGAAGGTCATATGTCACTTAACTACAGGGATACATTCTGAGAAATGCGGCCTTAGGCGATTTCATCATTGTGCGAACATCATAGAGTTTACTTACACAGACCTAGGTGGTGTAGCTGACTACACACCTAGGCTACAAACCTCTATAGCACTGTTACTGTACTGAATACTATAGGCAATTGTAACACAATGGTAAGTATTTATGTATCTAAATATATCTAAATATAGAAGAAGTATATTTTATATATACTATATATAATATAGTATATATATTTAGATATAATAAATATATCTAAATATAGAACATAGAAGAAGTACAGTAAAAATATGGTATAACACGTAAAAGTTGATAAGCCTGTATATTGATAAGCACTTAACATAAATGGAGCTTGCAGGACTGGAAGTTGCTCTCGGTGAGTAAGTGAGGGAGCGATGGGTGAATGTGAAGGCCTTAGGACATTATTCCACACTGCTGTAGACTATAAACACTGTACACTTAGGCTATACTGCATTTAATTTTTTAATTTACTTTCTTCAATAATAAGTTCGTTTTAGTTTACTGTAACATTTTTACTTTATAAACTTTTTAAAGAATCTTTTGACTCTTAAAATATCACTTAACTTGTAACACAAACACATCGACCTTGTGCAGCTCTACAAAAATATTTTTTCTTTACATCCTTATTTATAAGACCTTTTATATTAATTTTTTTTAACTTTTTAAACTTCTTTGTTAAAAACTAAGATCCAGCTGGATGCGGTGACTCACGCCTCTAATCCTAGCACTTTGGGAGGCCAAGGAGGGCGGATCACCTGAGGTCAGGAGTTCGAGATCAGCCTGACCAACATGAAGAAACCCCGTCTCTACTAAAAATACACAATTAGCCAGGCATGGTGGTGCATGCCTATAATCCCAGCGACTCAGGAGGCTGAGGCAGGAGAATCCCCTGAACCCAGGAGGCGGAGGTTCTGGTGAGCTGAGATTGTGCCATTGCACTCCAGCCTGGGCAACAAGAGCAAAACTCTTTCTCAAAAAAAAAGAGAAAGAAAGAAAAGAAAAGAAAAAACTGAGATCCAAACACACACATTAGCCTCGGCCTAATCATCAATGTCACTGGGGTCAGTATCATCAATATCACTGTCTTCTCCCTCTACATCCTCTTTCATGGGAAGGTGTTTCAGCGGCAATAACAGGCATGGAGCTGTCATCTCCTGTGATCTCCTATGATAACAATGCCTTCTGAAACACCTTCTGAAGGACCTGCCTGAGGCTCTTTTGCATTGAACATTTTTTTTTTTTTAGGTAGAAGGAGTACACTCTACAGTAAGAAGTATAGTATAAATACATAAACCAGTAGCATCATGGTTTACTATCAATATCAAGTATTATATGCTATATGTATTTGTGTTTGCTATACTTTTATATGATTGGCAGCACAGTAGGTTTGTTTACAACAGCATTAGCACAAATATGTGAGTGTTGCATGTGCTATGATGTCACAACAACTACAATGTCAATAGGAATTTTTCAGTCCTGTTATACTTTCATGAGACCACCATTATTTATGTGGTTCATCACTGACGGAAATGTTGTTATGCGATGCGTGACTATGCTAGCAGTAGCCTGTGGGGGAGCAAAACTCCATAGTATAATGCAGTTAGAAGTGACGATCATGTTGGGTGTACTGAGATGAATTACAATCTCTGTGCAGGGTTTAGTAGATTTACAGATTATATGATCCGTTTTTAAGAAAACTAATGTTCACAAAATTTCAAGTGGCAAAGACGTTATCTTGGAAGAATCCATGCATTGAAGATAAAACTAATTATGGACATGTATGAATTTTTTTAATAGCAGAGTTGACGTGTGTCCTCCTCTTAGTACAAGCTGCCTGTCAGATACAATGCAAAATAAAAACAACAATGACCTAATCAAAGTGAAAAGACAATACCCCTAGAATTTGAAATTGTAAAGAAAACTGTTTGAAATGTGCTATTTAAAATAATTATGATCTGCTTATACACTTTTGGTGGGAGTGTAAATTAGGTCAACCATTGTGAAAATCAGTGTGGCAATTCCTCAAAGAGCAAAAAGCAGAACTACCATGCAACCCAGCAGTCCTGTTGCTGGGTGTATACCCAAAGGAATATAAATCACTCTATCATAAAGAGACATGCATGCCTATGTTTATTGCTGCACTATTCTCAATAATAAAAACATGGAATCAACCCAAATGCCCATCAATGATAGACTGGATAAAGAAATTGTGGTACATATACTCCATGGAATACTATGCAACCATAAAAAATAATGAAATCATATCGTTTGTGGGAAAATGGATGGAGCTGGAGGCTATTTTCCTTAGCAAACTAATGCAGGAACAGAAAACCCAAATATCACATGTTCTCACTTATAAATGAGAGCTAAATGATAAGAACTTATGAATGCAAAGAAGGAAACAATAGACACTGGGGCCTATTTGAGGGTGGAGGATGGGAGGAAGAAGAGGAGCAGAAAAGATAACTATTGGGTACTGGACTTAATATCTGCGTGATGAAATAATCTGTACAACAAACCCCTGACATGTGCTTGCCTATGTAACAAACCTTCACATGTACCCCCAAACCTAAAATAAAAGTTAAATAAATAAATAAAATAATTATGTTCTGCTTTTAGGATATATATTTGTAGGTAGGATGGGAAAACATGGACTAGATGTACAAACACCAAATTGATGATCATAGTTTTCTCCCCAATATTAAAAGATGGCATTTGCTGACAAGAATGGAGTGCTATGAACTGTGACTTGTCAAATTTTCCTCTCATCATTTTTTAAAATTAGGATGTCATAATCATACTTCATACATTAAAACTCAAGTAATTTTCTTTTTTTAAGTTTTTTGAGTAGTTACTTTAATCTTTTTTTTTGTTTTTTTGCTATTATACTTTAAGTTCTGGGATACATGTGCAGAACATGCAGGTTTGTTACACAGGTATGCATGTGCCACGGTGGCTTGCTGCACCCATCAACCTGTCATTTAGGTTTTAAGCCCCGCATGCATTAGGTATTTGTTCTAATGCTCTCCTCTCCTTGCCCCCCACAGGCCCTGGTCTGTGTTGTTCCCCTTCCTGTGTCCATGTGTTCCCATTGTTCAACTCCCAATTATGAGTGAGAACATGAGATGTTTGGTTTTCTGTTCCTGTGTAAGACTTAAGTAATTTTCTCAGTGTCATTTCTCCATCTCCACTGTGGCCTAAATTGTGCAGAACCTGCTGCAAGTCTAAATATGAGTTCACAGATGTGATAGGCAGAATAACAGTTCCCTAAAGATTTCCACGTCCTCATCTCTGGAACCTGTGAATAAATCACTGCACATGGCAAAGGAGAATGAATAAAGGTTGCAGATAAAATTGATTGATAATCATGTGACCTTAACATGGAGGGATTGTCCTAAGTTGTCCAGGTGTGTCCAGCATCCTTAACAGTAGGACAGGAAGGCAGGGGAGGAAGGACCAGGAAGATGGCAGCCTGAGACGGAATCAGCAGCTAAGGAATGCAGGCATCCTCTAGTGGCTGAAAAAGGCAAGGAAACAGAGTTTGCCAGATCTTCCAGGAGTACAGCCCTGCTGACACCTTGATTTTAGCCTCATAGACACCTGACCTTCAGAACTGTAAGATTTGTGTTGTTTTAAGCCACTAAGTTTGCAGCAATCTCTTACAGCAGCAACAGAAAACTAATGCAAGAGAGTTCTTGATTTACACGTATGCATGCTTGCAGGTATACACATACACACACACACCCCTAAGGGAGAACACACCAAGAACTAGAAAGTTGTTTGCTGGCAAACGCCTTCTAACATATGGTTTACTAAGAAAATGTCCCGACATTATGAAGCCATCACTATCACAGGCTAACATAAAGAAACAAAAATTTGCAACAAATATGGCAAAGGCTTTCCCCCATAAGACCTCATATAAATTAATGAAAGCAAAATCAAGTTAATAAATGAGCAAAAAACTTCTGAGGTAATTCACAAAAGAAAAAACATAAATGGCTAATAAAACATGAAAATATGTCAGATGAAAAAGAACTATTGCAAAAATAAATAAATGAAGAGATGCCATTTTGTTTATTTTCTTGGCATGTATTTTTAAGTGGAACTATCCTATGGTATGGAAAAGCAAGCACTGTCAGTCACTGCTGTGGTAGGATAGATGACACAAACTTTCCGAAAACCAATAATGTACAAAAAATGTCATAAAAATATTCAATGGCCCTTCTCAAATAATAATTTTACCTCTAGGAATCAGATCATCAAAAATTCAGAAAAGGCATTAATATTTTCATAATATCATTTATAACTTGAAAACAACTTTCAATAACAGAACATTAATGCATAGCAGTATATTTAAATAATACAAATTTATGTAGTCATTAATAATTAAGCTTATGAAGAGTATTAACTTGGGTCATAAGAGTATAAGTGATATATAGCAACTACAAGAGAGAAAGATTGGAAAGAAAACTATTGTAAAGTTATTAGTGATGGGATTAGGGACTATTTCTTTCTTGTGTATGTAACTGGTTTACTGAATGGGCTGGTAGAATACAGTCAAAAGGCAATTTTGTTTGTTCTCTCACTGCCCCTTCAAGTACACATTACGGCTTTGTTTCATCTCACCCTTTGGATCATATTCAAGCAGAATTTATAGCTCTTTTAGCTCCTCATAGATATTAAATATCTAGTCCACGTCACTGCAAATTCTCATCTACTAAAAAACTCTCTCGCTCAGCTTGGGCCTGATTTCAACTTGCAGATTTGCAGAGAGTAAGGAACACAGCACTGCTTCCTCCTCTTCTCACCCCACTTCTCTCACTGTTCCTCTGCGTTATCGTGGGGATGAAGTAGAAGGAGAAATAATGGGAGAAAAGGAGGGAACAAGGTGTTAGCATGACAGGTTCCATTGTAATCTGGCAGGGATACTCTCTGGGTGTGACAGCTCCCACACGCTCATGCGTCTTCTTGTGGTGTGCTTTTAGGGGTTCTTCAGAATCCCACCCCACCCTCCCTTTAGGATCCCTACCTGTTTCTCGGATGATCAGCCTCCCTGGTTTCCCACTTTGCATCCCTACTTGCCTTCTACAGCCAAACTACCACCATCCTTCTTCTGATGTCTACTGCCCTACCAGGAAGTCCTCTGGGATGGCTCCAACTCCAGAACAGCACAGGAAGACCTCTCCAGAGGCCTTACCCCCAGGCTAAGGGCACACACACACACATAATGTCCTGCCAATTCTGCCCAATCTTGTCTCCACACACTGCAACCAAAAGCCCCTCTAGACACAGCCTCTTGCCTTTTGACTCTTCCAAGTGTGAGTTAGGTGCCAAGCCCCCATATTTCCCAAAGTGTAAGAAATGTTAAGCTCCCCAAGTGCTTTTCCCAAAGTGTAAGAAATGTTAAGCTCCCCAAGTGCTTTCTGAAGCACCCCATCACTTGGCTTGAGATGAGAGCAGGTGCCCACTGGGTGGGAGGAGCCATCAGCACCCTGGCAGATTTCTCTGTAAGTCCTTCTCCTAGACCTCACCCTAAAATTTTCTCTAACCTCTCACCCTCTCAGGGCTTCTTGGCCTTTGTCTAGACAGTCCAGAGATGGATTACAAGCTCAGGGTCCTAATTCATGTGGGTAGTCAAAAGCCCCAGATATCTTGTTCTCTGCATTGGAAACTTTAGCCTTTGACACCAGGACTATCAGAAAAAGTTTCTTTTCCAAGTATTATTTTATAATGGGGGTAAAGGGTGGAAACAAACGTTAACAAAGACAAGAAGATAAACTATAGCAGCTATCAAGTATCTATTTTTCGTACCTATTGAAGTGCTTATAGTAAGTATTTTTAGACTGGACTAGATTCGTAGACAATTTTGTCCTCTAGGAATTGCAGTGTCTTTGGCTCCATGGAATAAAAATTGTCCTCTTAGCATCATAAATGCAGAGGTTAAATTCTACTCCTGCATTTATTCTCTGAATTACTAGTATCCAAAGTACAAATCATCTCTTCTATTTTATTTTATCACTACTGAATCACCAGCAAGTTAATGTGTTTTCTTGTGGTATGATTAACAAAGCAATTTAGTATCCAAATATGATTTACATTCCCAGAGCACTATAAATAATTAAGTAGATGATTGGTATTTAATTTATAAGCAACAAGTTTTGATTCCTTCTGTAGCTTTTAAACATTAAAATAGTTATAGTTAATTAGTGCTAGTACAAAATGCTCAATCATCAGAAAAAAATCACAACTTTAAAATGGATTTCTTAATAATCTTTGCTGATTATAAAATACAGGAACTGTAAGTCCCAAATCAAAATCTAAGTGAAATATCTAGAAATTGGTTTCCTCCCCCATTTCTGTGTACTTTTTAGAAAGCTATTAAGGCTACATAGAAATGAAAAGGCTCTTTTAAAATCACAGCTATCATTTTAAAAGAGTTTTTTCCACTGCAAACTCTTAAAAGTTGCTCATAAATATTTATCTTTATTAGATTATATTGGCTCTTTAAGTATGGAAACTTGGCATAGATTCTTAAGGTACACATTTTTTCCCTTTTGCAGTTGGTGGGTTTTGTGTATGCCTGTTATGTGATCAGTATTTCCATGGAAGAAGAAGACACATGTAAGTACTGTTTTCTCTCTCCCTGTGGGTTCCTTTTGAATGAGATACAGCTTCCGAAACTAATCATTACAAGGCTATGAAATCTTTTATATTTGGAGTCTAAAATGATTGAACTCAGCATACTAAAGTTACAGTCAAGAGTTGACAGACTGAATTGCACACAAATAAGGTGACGCTACATATTGAAACACTCAATTTGTGAGAGCACGTGCAGAGACTCAGAAGGCCAAGGACTGCTCTCATATCATATGTTAGCAACTTTTCATCAGACACCTAACCATTATGCCGAGCAGACAGTCAGCGGTTGTTTTACCTATTACCAATTTTAGGCATGCTGGTGGCAGAATTTAGAAGTCTGAGTAACAGTAATGATATCAATACAATAATACATTACAGAAAGATCTATATGTGTATAAACCATATAAAATGCAATGAAAAAAACTGAAATTCACAACCTTCCAGGTGAGATGCAAAAAAAAAAAAATTATGAGGTGCTAAAAAAAAGTTAATGGGATGCTTAACAGGTAAATCATGTTTTAGCAGAACACCCAAAGGAAAAACATTTATTAATATTATGAACTGAAGTTATATGATAGAGCTTTAGCACCATAGGTCAACAAATGACCTTCATTGAGTACCTGCTGATGTATAAGACACTTCTTGGCACAACTCTGTTAGGGACTCACATTTTTTTATTTACTTTCAAAAAAAATTTTTTTTTTTTTTGAGACGGAGTCGCCCTCTGTCGCCCAGGCTGGAGTGCAGTGGCATGATCTCGGCTCACTGCAAGCTCTGCCTCCCGGGTTCACACCATTCTCCTGCCTCAGCCTCCTGAGTGGCTGGAACTACAGGCACCTGCCACCATGTCCGGCTAATTTTTTTGTATTTTTAGTGGAGAAGGGGTTTCACGGTGTTAGCCAGGATGGTCTCGATCTCCTGACCTCGTGATCCTCCCACCTCGGCCTCCCAAAGTTCTGGGATTACAGGCGTGAGCCACCATGCCCAGCCTACTTTCAAAATTTTAATTTACTTTCAAAATTTTAATTTACTTTCAAAAAATAAATTATTTTAGATAAAGAAATCACACCTAACCAAACCAGAGATTGCATTGCAGTCATTGTTTGAATCTATAACAAAATGAATCAAAGTAGCTAGCCATTATAACTTCCTTCCAGAACACAACCTCAAAGGGGTCTGATGAATCCTATCAAACAGATGAGTGGTGCATGATATATGAGTTGGAATCCAGAGTCTGATGGGGTCTTGTCTCAATTTATTTGACCAAACCTCAGACCCTGAGATTAAAAGTATCAGGCAGTGAAAACAAGCAGAGAAATTGCATCATGTATTTAATGCTTACTCAGAGTTGTTTTTTTTTTTAAATGCTCGATAAGTCAAACAGGTGCTGTCACTTGACAAGTGCAGTTCTAATGACAACACTTTTCATTTAGAGGTTAACTTCAAATCTCTATTTTTAGGAGTTTTATTAGTAGTTCTACAACCTGATGAAGTTAATATACAGGTTAGCAGCATGCTTCCAACCCAGAGCTGAGACAGGCTGCACAGCCAAAAACAGTTGGTTGAGCATGAACAATATTAACTGGAATTTCAACCTGAAAGTTATTGGAATTTGAGTTGAATAAGTCAAAAAATTAATAAATTGATAAGTCCCAGCTGAATCTCTTATAAAGTAGATACCTACTTTTGAGTAGTTATCAAACAACAACAACAACCAAAACAAACAGTCCTCTTTCTTTTCCTCCTCACTATACTGGTCAAAGACTCTCAAAAGACACCAGTGCTCAGTTGTACCTAACAGTGGGAGAAAAGGCAGATTAATCAATAGTCTCATTATGTAGTGCAATAAATATACAAAAGTCTTTTCCTTGAGACTTGTGGTTTAAGCAAAGCTGGGAAATGCAAAATGGCATGCAAAATAAAAGACTCTTCTAAATGGATACTTTTGTTAACTTTCTATTAGCCTTCTTTTCAGTGTATATAAATTGTTCACTGCCAGATATCGTCGTTCCATTGACTTTGATGTCTTTAATTAGCTTAAGTTTCTCTATAGAAATCTCTGAATCAGCTATTTCAATGCCCTTCAAACTGGGATTGAAGCAGCTGCTAGGAGACTATTCTATTAGTGGTTTAATTCTAGCATTTGTTATTAGGGCCATACATTACGTTACCGAGAGACATCTGGATATAGTACTTGTGTTGTCATCAATTCAAATTGACTCAGAGTCAAAACAAACCTTGGGTGCTCAAAGCAAAGTATATATGCCCAAGACTAACTTAACATGATAATCTGCTGGAAGAGAGATGATAATGGAAAGCAGTCACAAACATTTGATAGTTCTCAAATGAGGGTAATTTTATATTTTTTATTGAAAGAGGTAGGAAACAAAAGTGCAGATGTGATTAAGTTGTCCCAGGGTCTTCAGAAGGCAGATGTGAGCAAAAAGTCATGTCTGAAACCAATTGCAATGATCTCATACACTAGTACTATTTGTACCAACACTTAGCTTTTAGGTGCAACAATGAACTGCCCCTTGGATATGACATTACCAACCCTCAGTCAGGAAGACATGTCCTTTGAATTATTTTTCCAAAACTTACACATAAAATAAGTAAACAATACTGGTATCTTTCCAATTTGTCTAAGTACACTTCTGGAAAGCTTATTCTAAAAGAGAACTGCAAATATAATATAATGTCAGTTTTTTGGCAGGCAATAATACATCATTCATAATTTTGATTCTATTCTAACTAATGAAAATTTCTGCATTATTCAAAATGCAAAATTAAGCCTTGTTCTTGGGCTGAAAACTGCCAGCCAGCCTTAAAAATTAATAACAGCTACCACTTCCCTCCTCTGCACTGTTAAAGTGGATATATGGGACTAACATTTCAGACAGACATATCCGAAGGGTAATAAATACTTGAGGAAACATTTATTTCTAGCCACCCGTCTTCTTAGTTACCTCTCAGACTCTTTTATTAACTATTTCTTATAAAGATTATGATTGCAGGTCAAAGACAATGAAATAAAAAGCTCACAAAAGGCAGAGTGCTAGGTGGGGTCAGCGCTTTTCATCATTCATTCTAATGAAAAAGCCTAGTTATATCTCTTCCTTCCATTTTTCATTGCTTTTAAATATATATACATAAATATATATCAATCTCCATGAACACTTTCATGAGACTAGAATCTCTGGAATCATAATGATAAAAATCTGTCAACACCTTGTTTGGGAATCATTTGCTGAAAATGAACTTGAGGGTTTGTTACTACTTGTTAGACTTTCCAGAAATAATGTTTTTAATTCAGAGAAGTGTGGAGATAAGGTGAAAAATAGCATTTTACTTGTATCAATACTGCCAGGCTTTTTCAGAGGGTCTGTTGCTAGCACTACTCCTTCTGATATTAGGCTGCAAATTGCAACTGGCACATTTATTTGGGCTCACAAAAGCTAGTCTGGGTTGTATATGTGGAATGATGAGAGATGAAAGTATATTGAAAACTCTAACAGTTTTTGAAAGGAAATGAACCCCTCAGATGTGGGTTCAATATTTTACGTTAAAAAGCTCTAAATAGTTCTTTATATAAACATTTGACCCTTGCTATTATACTTTTGAGGAACTTTTTATTGGAAGGAAGCATAACTATCGGAAAAACATTTTATCGCTCTACTGTCCTTGAAGCTTCCTGCTGGCTAATGTTCATGTATTTACCTGTCTGCCCATGAACTCCTTCTAAGAAAATGAGGTGATATTTCCATAGCAATGGTGTGAGCTGAAAAATTTTTAAAATCCTGTCTCCACCTAAGAATTTATGAAAGAAGCGAATGGTAGGGAAAAAAAAAAAAAAGACTAGTTTGACTGTTAATTTATGAATTTCCTTTCCCCAACTATAATCTATGGAAGCCTCAGAGAAGTAAGGTGACCACAAGGCCAGACACCAGGGGAGGGAATAAGCAGTGGCCTGGAAGATCTTCAGAGTAGAAAACCAGTCCATTGTTTTGCACCACTAGCAATGTATGCACATTTGAAGGTGAGAGGAGAGGACAGTGCTGTGAGTCAAAGATGGAGAAATGTGTAGTATTGGTAAGGGTGATCCTGAAGTCACAGTGAACATTTCAAAGGAGCCACCACATTTGCCTAATAAGCCATTAAGAATCTACTGATTGTCATAGTGCACTTTTTTTTTTTTTTTTTGGTAACTATCTAGTTGGTTGCATGTAACTGTCCTAAAGGCTGATTCTCTCTCCATCAGCCTCACTAGAGCTCAGATTTAGATCCTGAAACATTTTCCTAATTTGCTGAGATGGCTCTGCCAAATAGCTACACAATGACTAGCTAATCCTCCCACTAGCACAGATCTATGAGGGTAGAATCTTTGTTTTGCTCCCCACTGTAACCCTATAGTTCAGAAAAATGCCTTGCATGTAGAATTCAATAAAGAAATATTTGTTGGCTGGGTGTGGTGGCTCAACCCTATAATCCCAGCACTTTGCAAGGCTGAATCAGGCGAATCACTTGAGCTCAGCAATTCAAGGGCAGCCTGGGTAACACGGTGAGACCTCATCTCTACCAAAAATACAAAAACATAGCCGGGTGTGGTGGTATGTGCCTGTGGTCCCAGCTACTCAGGAGGCTGAGGTGGGAGGATCACTTGAGCTTGGGGTCGGAAGTAGGAATTGGTGGGATGGAGGTTCCAGCTTTCAGTGAGCTGAGATCCTGCCACTGCACTCCAGCCTGGCTGACAGAGGGAGACACTGTCTCAAAAAAAAAATAAGAAAAAGAAATATTTGTTGAGTTTATAGTGTTAAATAAATTTTCTGGGCCCAACAACTCAGTTTTACAAAGTCATTTTTAAAACCCCAGGGTTCTCAAGTTTGATACTGCTTTATATTTTGAATTTAGTGAGATGCCCGATGCACTTGCAAATGTTTATGTGAGGCAAGTGGAGGTCCTACATTTTTAATACAATTAGATATATTTTTAGTAATTTTGAAACTCAAGGTATAGGGAGATAAAATAAACCTCCACTGTACCATGTCAGAACAAGAGCTTGATTTTGTGAACTCCTGGACAAGACACCCCTGAGAAAACAGGGACTTACTTGAAAGGGATGCACTCACAGAGTAAGGCAGGCATTTAGGAGTCAACTCATCTGCAACATGTGGTGAAGGGGACAGAGTTACTGTCAAAGAGTGGGGACCAGCAGGATTGTAACCTCGGCCACTCCACACAGGAAGTTCAGGCAGCACAGAACAGGATCCCAGCTACAGTGCTCTGGTTGAGTGACAAGATTCCATCCCTTAAATAGGTTACTGAGACAGACTCTCTCTCAAGAATATCATAAGCATTCAAATGCCCAAACCAGCAAACCAACTGGAGTTTCCCCACAGGGGAAAGATAGAGAAGCCCCTTTACCAGAACCAGATCCAAGGTTACCACTAAACTCACAGTGAAGTAGAGCCTAAAAGATTGCCTATCTCCTTAAGCCAGGATTCCTGATTATAATTCAGCCTGACTAGAAATCATCTACAGCGATATATCCTACTCTTTTCCCTCCCCCACCTCCAGCCACATCTGTTTTCCTGAATCCACCAAGAGCTTTCATACCCAGGCCTTTGAGAGAGGCCTCCTCCCTCTGTTGACCCACTAACTTACATATACCCTTCAGATTTCAGCTTAGCTGTCTCTTCCAAAATTTAACCATTTTCCTCCCACCCTCTCTGGGTTAGTTGAAGATACCGATGATATATTGTGAGATGCTTTCATTGCACACTGTGCTTTTTCCTTGGCAACATTTAACACAACTGTAATTTTTTAAAGTCATGTTATTCACCAAGGCTGACCCCATTTCCTAACATAAAGGGAACCCTACACAATTTTCAATGAATAAATATTAAATGAATGAGTCAATGTATGAACAAATGGACTCAGTAAGATGATGAGAGTTTCCAATGGCAGAGATCGGGGAGAAGGTTCTTCCTTTTCTCTTCTCTATCTCCATTTATATAAATGACAGCTCTTCACATCAGCTGAAAAGCTTGGGCATATTCCTTGTATTCCCTGACTCTTCCCTGATTGTCCACACCCAGTTAATCATCAAATGAGACGTCTTCACCTCCTGTCTTAGTTCTTCTGGGCTGCTATATCAGAATACCATAGACTGGGTAGCTTATAATAACAGGAAGTTATTTCACAGAGTTCTGTTGTGAAAAGTTTAAGATCAAGGTACCAGCAGACTTGGTGTCTGGTGAGGGCCCACTTCTCTGTTCATAAATGACTGTCTTCTTCCTGTGTTCTCACATGGGCAAGCGAGCAAGGCAGCTCTCTGAGGTCTCTTTTATAAGGGCACTAACCCATTCATGAGTGGCCTAATCACTTCCCAAAGGCTTCACCTGCTAACACCATCACGTTGGGGATTAGGTTTCAACATATGAATTGGTGGGGATGGGAGGGGAATAAACATTCAGACCATAGCATCTCCCTTCAAATGACTAAAAACTCCTACATGTTCTTTAACATACTTCTCACAAACACCCTCTTCTCCATGCCGCTGTAGACCCTGAGTGTGTCTCTGAATCTGCACTCAACTTACTTTTTAATTAATTGTATCCCCCACTCATAAAAGGTGGAGGTCATGTCTTACCTACCCTAGGATCTCAGAACCTGCTTCAGTGTATGGAACATCATAGGAAATCAGTGAATATTTGTTATACAAAATACATAGTGGAGAAAATGCTTGTCTTTACATTATCTCTCATACCTCTTTCCTCACTCCCTGAGAAAATTTAAACTTCCCATTCCCTGTACCACAGAAAAAAACATAATTAATTCATAATAAGGTATTTGTGCACTTACATCTTCATCAATTTTCCAGAGCAAAAGCATGGCCCTATATTATGCACTTATATTATCTGGAAATTTTCCAGAGAGAAGGTGTAGCCTGTTTTGCCAAAAACTTGAGATCAGCAAGCAGACAACTCCTGCACCCCAGAGGGGGTTCTAATTTTCTACATTTCTACTTGAAACCAGATGTTAGAAATGATTTCAGTGATGGTGGTCCTAACTGCCAATATCTAGCTCTGTGACCATTGCTGAATCACATCACCTCTTTGGGGATCCGCAAGTCACCGACAGCTCTGACACTGCAGTTCTATAGATGATGCTTTTGGGTGGGGGTGATTTCAACGTGTGATCAGGCATGTCACATTTCCTTCTTCACTGATTTACAAATGGTCAACATCAGGAGTGGTTTCAAAACACCCTGACCTCTATGCTCCAGAGTTACAGTAACGAAGTCTGATGCATCAGCCTCAGCACTAAAACAGGCCCTCTACACAAATGCCTGCCCGCTCAGAAAGAGGAATCACACCTCCCTACTCCCTGCTTTAGACAGGTCAGAGCTCTCCAGTTCTCACCATTACCAACAGTGCCAGGCTGTGCAGCACTTCTCAAGCACTTTACTTGAGAAGGAAGAATGAAGAATCTGCCATCCAGATGGTGCCGAGTGGAAAATGTGGGATTTGGGATGCAGATGTGATAATGAGGGAGCAGAGTACCAAATTTAAAAATCACACCTTTGTGACACCCTGGATGCACAGCAAGGAAAAAAATGGACTGTAAGGATTTTATGAGCATCTTGTGGAATAGTTTTATCCTGGTTATTAGTGGTAAAATTTAGGAGCCCAGCAGAAGAGCAGTTGACAGCATCCTGCCAGGGCCTCTGTGTTTCCATTTTAAATCTAAATTCAGTATTCTAATCCCAACAACCCCCTTCTCAATGGTCTCACAAAGCTGGCTCTGCCAGCCCCACTGTGGTTTTACTAAACCTCCACTTCTGCATGTCTGTCCCTAAGCTGCTTAGTGGTGCAGAGAGGAGCACATGCCCTGATGCAAACTCACAACGTCACATGTGAGCCACCCAACCCGCTCCAGGGGCCTCCCACTCATTCTTCATCAGTGCTTTCTCCAAGGCCCCTAAAAGTGAATTATTTGAGCTGTCAATGCCGCAGATCACCCTAGCCTCATTTTAGAGAGCTTAGAGTTTCTATCCTCATTTTGGGGATGAACAATTGAGGCCCAAAGAGGCAATGTGACCGCCGGCGGCTTTCTCCTCCTCTGCCCTGCACCCTTGACGTTAAGACTCTATCACTGAGACTCTGTCACACAAAAAATAAAAGCAGTGGGAATGATTTCCTCAAGTTCCCAGGCTCTCTATCTGTCAGATCTGTCTGTATCCATCTATGATCATCATCTTCGTGACAGAAAAAGCAGCCTTCATTTTGTCCCATGGCTTTTGTGGCTGCTATGTCCATCCCACCCACCTGTTTAAGCACCTTGCTCTCTTAATTATTTTTTCTCTCTGTCCCCTCCCCCAACTTTACTCCCTCTGCCCAGCTTCTTCCTCCACTAGGTCTTTTCCCTTCAGCTTATAAACAAAGTCACATCAACCAGAAAAAGAAAATAGAAATCACCCTTGACTCCAACTGGCATGAATTTAACTTTCCTGTCTGTCATACTCCTTTCCTCCACATCCCAACTTCTCTCATACTCCTTCCCTCCACATCCCAGCTTCTCTGCACAGACTGGCCGAGACTGACAGCACTCCCTTCCTCACCCCCTCCCATTCACTCTTATGCCTCCTGAGTTATCACTGAAGATGCTCTCTCAGAGGCTAGCAGGGACTTTCTAATTGTCAAGTTCTCTTGGATCTTATCAAGATTGATTGACAGCTTTGGCTGCTGTTGACTTCTCCTTCCTTGAGCACTTTCTCCCCTGGATTTCCAGAAAATTGCATCTCTTGAACAGCACATATTTTGCCAATTAAAAATTATTTTTAATATCTAGTGTTCAATAGTAGAGTGACTATAATTTACAGTATCTATTGCACTTAGGAAAATAGCTAGATAAGAATACTTTGAATGTTTCTACCATAAAGAAAAGACAAATATTTAAGTGATGTATATCCCAAGTACACTGATTTGATCTTTGCAAATTATATGAACGTATTAAATTATCACATGTGCCCCAAAACTATGTACATCTATTATGCATCAATTTTTAAAGGTACTTTTAATATTCTTATGCAGATTAAGCAGATTTCTGATGCAGACACAGGTAACCAATTTTGAAGAACTTGTTCAAGCTGCTTTTGGAGTGATGAACTGTCATTATGTCCTTAAAATATTAACTAATCATTCCTACTATAGAGCTTATATTGACATTCACACTGTTATAATAAAGCATTTTAAGTAAGGTCAGCCAATAAAACAGAAATGTTTTAAAGTAAGACCAGACAATAAAAGAGATGTTTATCCTTTTAAATAACAAAATGGCATATAATATTTTTAAGAGCTATAATCTTGGACCAATTATTTAAGATTTAATGGAGATCTGATTTTACACTACCTTAAAAAGAAGTATCATACAAGTAACCAGCAATAAAGGGCATATATGGAACACTCATCTTCATGTTCTCTAGACTACGTACTTTACTAAGAAAAAAATAATAATTTAGTGTTCTTTCTGGGAACAATATTTGAAATTGCCGCCTAAATGAGATATGAGGGAGTATTCATATGACTTGAATGCAAGTGTGAAAAAAAATAAGGAACATTTGGCAAAAGCATTTATCTCTCCTTCTAAATTGTATAAGACACGAAGTAAGTTAATTATAAATTGTATCTAAGTTATAACAAACTAGTGTTTCCATTTTATCCGCATTTTTCCTCATAGAAGGAAACAGATCTTTCTCTTTCTCTCTCCCTCCCTCTCTCTCTTTCTCACTGATTGTTAAGTACAGAAAGTCTATATTAAAGTTAGTGGTATTTTCTGAAGACATCTTTCTTTGTCACAGTTCAATCAACTACAAAACTCCTACTGTTTCCCAACCCTTATTCATTTAATGCCACCTTCAGCGATGTCATGACAGCTATGTACAAGCTTGTGTCAGAGACTGGCTGGCTATTCACTAAGCCCATTTGTTTGTTCTCCTCCCAAGCACACAGCTGTACCATCTATCCTAGCCACCAGGCAGTTAGATGCCCCATGAGATTGTATTTTAGATGAGGGTTCCAGTCCTGGCCCCTAAATAACTTCCACTTGTGATTCTTCATGCTCTTATCCTTTCTTCCTGCTGGACATAGATCAGCACTGAAGCTTTGGAAGCCACATGTTTCAAATGCTGGAGCCACAGTATCAAACGGGCCTGGGTCGTTGAGTGTTGCTCAGAGAAAGGTTAACCATATAATTTGAGAAGCAGGTGATAAGTGCCTTTGAGGCATAAGACACTGAGGAGCACCTGAGAGAGTCTGTCAGAGAAAGGTTCCCTCCCAGACAGGGAGACCCCGAGTAGAAACAGGCAGGAGTTCTCCTGTCATTCAAGGGAGAGTCAGGAGTCCAGCATATCAGGCATTCAGCAAACAGAAGTGCCTCCACCATGCCTGGGAAGCCCTCTTTGAGAAAAGGACATGTAGGCTAAGACCTGAGGATGAAAAGGAGCTAAGAGGCAAAGGCCAGGAGAGCATTCCTGGCAGAAGGAGCAGTAAGCATGTAGGGAATCACTTACTGGAAAGGCTTCCAGCCAAAACAAAGGGCTTGACTACAGAAGCAGCTTCATACCAAATGGTCGAAGAGATGATCTGGGCTTCCCTGACCTGCTGACTCTCAAAAGAGTAGTGAATTAAAGGGCAGATTGTCCCAGAGACTTCATTGTAAATCCCGTATTGAGCGGGAGGGCTCTGTGAAAAGGATAAAAAGCATACTGTGTTTTCTCATGTTGTGAGAAAAAAATCACAGGTTGGGCTTAAGTTTTATTTTCTTTCCCTTTGCTCTATATTTGCCTCATTTTCTATTTACTCACCTACATGTTTATTTGGAAAAGTAAATTAAATCTGTTTCTTTTTTACTTAAGGAAAACAAACACTCAGTTACTAGTCCTAAAGTCAAAGCCAAAGTGTCATACTGACTGTGTTTTCCTCCTAACTGAGACAAGAAAGTTTCAGGGAAACAGGTGAAGACCAAAGTTTCTCTAGGACTTTGTACATTTTCATGAGGGAGGCTTTTCTGCCCAGAAAATTCTATTAATATCTACTCAGGGTTTTAAACCATTATGCAATTTAAAAGTAACAAATTTTTTAAAAACTGTGGTTTTTTGTTTTTTTAAGCTCTAAATCAAGCTTGTCCAACCCGTGGCCCATGGGCCACATGCAGCCCAGGGTGACTTTAAATGTGACCCAACACAAATTTGTAAACTTTCTTAAAACTTTATGAGATTGGTTTGAGATTTTTCTTTTAGCTCATCAGCTATCATTAGTGTTAGCGTATTTTATGTGTGGTCCAAGACAATTCTTCTTCCAATGTGGACCAGGGAAGCCAAAAAATTGGACACCCCTGCTCTAGATGCTACATAGAACTTTAAGTATTCTGCTTATAAATCTAGCAAGTGCTAAGAATCACTTTAGGGGAGAGTTTCTTTTCATTGTGCTAAAATACATAACATAATATTAACCATTTTAATATTTTTAAGTGTACAACTCAGTGGCATTAGGTACACTCACAGTGTTGTGCAACCATCACTACTATCATTTCCAGAACTTTTTCATCATCCTAAACAGTATCTCTGTACCCATTCAACAACAACTTTTCAACTTTTCATCCTCTCCTCCCTCCAGCCTCTAGTAACCTCCATTCTACTTTTTTTTTTTTTTTTGGAGACAAAGTCTCACTCTTGTCCCCCAGGGTGGAGTGTGATGGTGCGATCTTGGCTCACTGCAACCTCCGCCTCTCCGGTTCAAACAATTCTGCCTCAGCCTCCTGAGTAGCTGGGATTACAGGCACCTGACACCACGCCCGACTAATTTTTGTATTTTTAGTAGAGATGGGGTTTCACCATGTTGGCCAGGCTGGTCTCGAACTCCTGACCACAGGTGATCCACCCGCCTCGGCCTCCCAAAGTGCTGGGATTACAGGCGTGAGTCACCGCGACCTGCCCTCTATTCTACTTTTTATCTCTGTGCGTTTGTCTATTCTAATTACCTCATGTAAATGGAATTACACAATATTTGTTCTTTTGTGTATGGTTTATTTAATGTCCCATAAGGTTTTCAAGTTTCATCTCTATTGTAGCATGTATCAGAATTTCATCCCTTTTTTTTTTTTTTGAGACGGAGTCTAACTCTGTCACCCAGGCTAGAGTGCAGTGGCGTGATCTCAGCTCACTGCAAGTTCTGCCTCCCGGGTTCACACCATCCTCCTGCCTCAGCGTCCCGAGTAGCTGGGACTACGGGTGCCCGCCACCATGCCCGGCAAATTTTGTTTTTGTATTTTTAGTAGAGGCGGGGTTTCACCATGTTAGCCAGGATGATCTCAATCTCCTTACCTCATGATCCACCCACCTTGGCCTCCCAAAGTGCTGGGATTACAGGTGTAAGCCACCACACTGAAACTTCAATTACTATTCAATCTATTTAAATTCAATAGTCTACACTCCTTTAAATAATCTATTCCATTTATAACTTAAATTCCCTTAAACATTTAACATGAATTCACTGTAATTATCATTTTTGGAAGTCCTTCATATATTTGTCCCAATAAACAAAACATTCACTGGTTTTTAAGCTAATCCAGCAAAACTAATAAATCTAATAAAATAAGCTCATTCATAAACTAAATCTCAAGTTTTTTTAACACTACACAAATGTAATAAATATTGTCATGTCTTTCAACCTAAAATCACAAGTATAAAATCAATCACTCAATTAAAATTTCGAATTGGTTTCAGTGGGTTAATCTATCAAATCTAATATAATCCATCTGATTATCTTGAGAACTAAAAAGATTTTATATACCAAGCAGACACAGATTATCCCAATGATTATAAAATTCTAACCTGTACTTTCTGAAATAGTATTAACACTATATGGGATTAACTTACTTTGTTTTCTGCATAGTTAATTTCATGTGTTAGAAATACACTTCTCCAATAAATAAGCATCTCAGACAACTTAAGTTTTCTTATGTTCAGGAATTTTCGGCTGGGAAGCGGTACCCAAATTCTAAGAAGATTCTATAGCTTACCACCAATGAATTTAAAGAGCTTTTCTTTAATAGTTGTTGGAGCAAAACAAAATCTCATTCCGTAAAATAATCTAGTAGCCCACAACTACGGGACTCAAAGGACATTCGATTTGAATACAGAAGACTTTACTCCTACTGAGAGTCTCATTTTGGTTGGTTTAATAATTGTTAGCCCTTTAAAACATTTTAACCTCTTTTCATATGGCTTGACAGACACTTTGTTGGCATTCCATTTGCTTCTTTTAATCATATTGCCTGATGGAATCCTGTATTCCTTCCATATTTTAGGTAGGCTGCTAACTCCTGTACGCATTGAAATGTTTGATTGGCTGTATTTCTCTCATATCTTTTCTTGTTCTGAGGTCACTAAACTGTTCATATTCAAAAGAACTTATAGTCCAGAGGCAAAATATTATTGTTTAATTTTAGACTTTTAAGTCCCTTAAATACTTAACCTGCAAACGTGAATTCACTGTAATGATAATATCATTTTTTAGTCCTTAAAATATTGTCCTAATAACAAAACAAGCATAAATAAACAAACTTAAATAGCTAATTTTTCACTTATTAACTGATTCACTCATTCAAGAAGCAATTATTGGGAGACTTCTGTGAGTTAGGCCATGCCACAAGGATACAGAGATGAATAAAACTTGATCTGCCAGAAGATCTTACATTCTAATAAGGAAGTGAGGTAGGCAAATAATTACAGAAGAGTGAAATGCAGATATTGGTTTGTGTAAAGTGAATCAGATGTGTAGAAAACATAAGCAGAGGCTAACTGTGTCTCAAAGCATCAAATGTGGCTGCTCAGGACATATAGTATGGTCTCATGCAAAATACACACCATCAGGAAGAGAACAAAGGAAAGACATTTTAGATACCAGGGAAAATAAGCTATAAAAGCATAGAAACGCCATAAAATATTTAGGAATGTTTGTGGAAAATCTGGATCAATCAAGAAGTCATAAGTTACTGGGTACATTCAGTTCACGAAACGAATGGTGGATCAGTCCTTGAGGGACCTTGGGTTCGGTTTTACACTAGTGACTTTCAACTTATTTCATACTTGGCACTCATGGAGAACGCCTCTTTTTTAAATTTGTTTTTTTAGAGACAGGGTCTCTGTCACCAATGCTGGAGTGCTGTGGCACAATCATAGCTCACTGCAGCCTCAAACTCCTGAGCTCAAGTGATTCTCCCACCTCAGCTTCCCAAAGCACTGAGATTACAGGCGCCCGGCTGGAGAATTCCAACATTTATAGGCATCCAGTGGTAAATAAACTAGCCATCTCCCAGGAAGAAATGTCTGCCCTAGAAGGCTAACTACCCCAAGCCTCACTCAATGAACACACACACACACACACACACCCCCCACAGAATAAGAGAATTGATACCTTGCCACATCTGTACCCACTCAGGTCACACCACTTCAGATGCTCTGCTGGATGATGTGGAGCAGTGAATGGATTTAATCTTGGGAATGATATGATCAAATTCAGTTTTCTTTGAACAGTAATTCATAGAAAGGGAAAAGGATTTATAAAAGAGATCTCAGTGAGCAAATGGCATTTTCATGGAGATTGTCCTAGGAAAGAGAGAAACAAAAGTAATAATAGGAGCTATAAAAAAAGAAAGTATTTCAAAAGGGAAATGTCCAAAATTGTGAAAGCAGACAGTAAAAAGGAATTATGAAGAGACTTCAATGCCAGCAAGCATTTGTTACTTGATTTAAAGAGCAAAGTAAAACATTGGCTAGACTTAAATAAGAATGATTAAAAAATATTTTGCGGGAAAAAACTTGATAACTAAGAAAAAACGTATTACATAGGAAAAGAATTTGTCTAAAACTATTTAGGCAAACTCTCAGGATTGTTTTAAGCCTCAAACCTTTTTGACCATGATTTTTTCTCTTAGCCATTCTATTCTGCTTCATTGATTCCAAAGAGTTTAGAAATTCATTATCCCATTATGTAAATATCATACACTATTAGAAAATTTTAAAATGGGAAAAAATTGTCAGCACTGAGTATGAGAAACATCTAATTCCAAAGATCTGGACTTGCAGTGGGAGCAAAAGCCAGAAGTACAGTCAAATAAAAATGTTGAATAGTTCCAAAAATAGAAAAGGTAGGTGTTTTCAAGAATTTTTTCCAATCTTATTTTCTCCTGAATAAAAGGTTCCTCCAAATGAGCCCAACAATACTGACACAAAGGCCTCAGCCACCAGTGAATCTGAACAGACAGTAATTGAAAAATTACAAAAACTTTGAGAGGGCCTTCAGTAAGGCCAAAGCAGCCACTCCATCTAATTACTGAGCTCTTGACAAAGATTAAGGAAGGATTAAGGGCATATCTACTATAGAGAAAGAGAGCACAATTTGTGTGTCTTTAAAAAGAACTGAGTGACTCTTAAAATAAGAGAAAATGTACTATTAAAGATACTGATAAAGTCTTGTGTGGTGACACGCACCTGTAATCCCAGCAGTTTGGGAAGCCAAGGTGGAAAGATCTCTTGAGGCCAGAAGCTTGAGACCAGTCTGGGCGACATGGTGAGACCTTGTCTCTAAAAAAAAGGAAAGAAAGAAAAGTAGCAGGGTGTGCTGGTGCATGCTGCTTGGGAGGCTGAGGTGGGAGGATCTCTTGAGCCCAGGAGATTGAGGCTGCAGTGAGCTGTGATGATGCCACTGCACTGCAGCCTGGACAACAAAGCAGGACCCTGTCTCTTAAAAAAATAAAATGCAGACTAAAGTAAGAAAAATAACTTATTTTTTCCAAATGTGAGAAAATCAACACAAAAAAGTTTATATCTGTTAGGGGAGGGCTGGAATGGTGAGAGCTGGTGTGTTATAGACATCTTTATTAAGATAGTACAACTCTTGCAACAAAAGGCAATGACAGAAGCTGCAGCAGTAGTAAATGCACCCCTGTAAGAACTCTACAGCCTGGTTCCCTGACTCAAGAATCAAAAACCAAATACTAAAGCAAGCACAGTCCAGGGGATCCTCACAGAATAACCAGAATAAGTGTATCAGTGAATCTAAAGGAATAACACTGAAAACAATTGGAAAAAGCCACTTTGAGCACCTTACTCAAAGGAGATATTATTTTCAAAGACTCTCTGGAGTGACTTGAAATGACATGAACGGAGAGAGATCTTCTCTCATGGTTTGTGCTACTGGGGAAAAAAGGGGGTAGAAAATGAAAGCAATGCCTGTCAAAAGTTAAAGAAAAAGTGAGCAGGATTGTTCTGAGCACCAGGCACTGACCTGCCCATGGACTATTCAGCAGCAGCCCTGGAGAGAGGGAAGGAGAGTACTTCCACATGACACTCAAATTCACGAATTCTGCCTCCACGGAGTTCTCTTTTCTTTCCTAAGAGATCTTTATGCAGACAAGCTTCCTTTCCAGAACAAAAACAAGTCATAGAAGATAAAACCATTAGTCCTCAAAATGTGGCACACTAATCAATTTTCCCTTCCATACGAGCTGCTCATTTTAAATATGAAGAAATCCAACCAAACACACGTTCGTGAAAGTTCCACAGGGACACAACTCTGTTCAGGGGATAGCGAGGACGGAATGTTGGAATTCTTACAAATCATTATGTAATCCTACATTACTAGACAGAGCCTTTGAAATTTTGGAAATACCAGTTGATGGAAGAGTATCCTCAAAATAAGATAAATGTTTAAATAAGTCAGCAACAGCTTGCTGTTCCCTGCATTCTTTCTATGTGCCAGCACTCCATCGCCACTATCTTGTATAAGGTAATGAAACCCTGTGAGGCAGCCATTGTCCTCCTTTTACAGATGAGTAAACTATGATTTTTTTTTCCCAACTCACATAGCATGTAAGAACTGCAGCCAATATTTAATCCAGATATTTTGGGTGCCAAAATCCAAATGCATTCCAAAATGCAGTAGTACCTTTCTTTCCAGAATTTTGTTAACAATAAAGTTCTTCATAAACAGGCTAAAAAAGATAGATATATATAGAGAGAAAGAGAGACATTAGTCACTCACTAGATTAAAACCAGAATATTCATATTTAAATATTGAGTGATAATATAAAGTACTGGCACAATATAGAGAAAATAATGGATTAGCCCACTAAAATTTAAGTGGATATGAGGAGGCACATGTAAAAGAACAAACTCAATAATTTTCTCTCAAATCAATTATCTCAGCACAGACAATTTAATATGTGAAGCTTATCATTAGAATACCAGAATTTCAGAATCCAGTTCAAATACTGAAAAAATCTAAAAACAAAAAAATTTAAAAACGAAAACTGTGTTTCATTTTAATAGCTGCAAAATTCTATATGGCTATCCAATGAAATTATGAAATAGAAGAATACACTATTGTTAAAGTCTGAGTTGATACAACGTAAGAGAATATGACATGACAGATGTTGTGGGTGTGATTTTTAAAAAGCAAAAATGTAACCACCACTATTTTCCAAAGACTGGACTTAATGCTTCTTCTTCATGGTAGTGGCTTGCAGAAGAACTTGGCCATCTTCGTGATTTCGCAGCTACATCAAGTGCAAGCACAGGGACTGATTCTGAAGTCAGGGTTGATGTGGTGGGATGGGCTGTGAGGAGTAGGAGTAGACATCTGCTTCCTTTCCCATCTTTCCTGTTGGCATCCATTGAGCTGTGTAAGTGACTCACTCCCACTGTGATCTCAATTGTCGAGCATGTCCTGCTCTTAGCTGTCAGCACTCCACATGTGAATTACAGTGGAGCCTGGGACTCCATACCAACTTCCTGAGCATCAGAACTGCTGTTTCACTTGTCTTCCATAATCTCAAAAATGTCTATATAGCCAACCCTAACTCAGAACCATATACAGAAGGAAATTCCAGGACACATAACTCCAGCTTAGGTAAATTAACACCATACAAAATCACTACAATTTTTAATAATAAAAATGAAAGCATTACTGTTCTGAAATTATCCCATGGAATCTAAATGCTATAGCGATTTAATACTCATCATTATCCATCTTTAATGTCCCTAAACAAACTTTAGTAGTTACAATTTTAAACCGTTCCATCTTATTTTTGGACATTTTCTACATTCCACTTCCCCCATAAAATTCTGTCCTAATGTCATATGTTTATTCTGTTAAAAATGTTTTCTTAACTCATTATATATTTCTGCAGTAAAAAATTCTTGCAGATTGAAATTCCATTCTCAATGTTATCTTTTCATGAACAAAAGTTTTTAATTTGTATAGTTCAGTTATTAAGCTTAAAGTAAGAAATTCTGTGGTTAGTACTTTTTCATACTTTTTAGGACTTTGCCTAAACTATGTCCCATGAAGATATTCTTCTATATTATATCATATTATATTATATATTAAGCATCTTACATTGTGATCTATTGATTTTTACATATCATGTGAGGTAGAAATCAACATTCTTTATTTCCTCTATATGTGTATTCAGTTGACCAAAAACCCTTCACATAAAAAACTATTCTTGATCGCATTGCAAAGAAAATGGCAGATAGGAGACAGAACTAACTTGCAGCTCCCACTCAGATGGACAGAACAGCACGTGGAGACTCACTCATGAACTTTTGCTCCAAGAACTACCGCAGGAACATATCAGGAAAACTGAAAGAATTCATAGAGCCTTTGAAAGAAGTGGCTTGCCACTGCATACTCCGTGAAACAGCAGAAAACTGTGAGTGCCCAAAGTGTGAGCTGGGGAATGTCTGTTTCCAAGCACACGTCCTCACTGGGAAACTTGAAAATTCAGATCACGGGAGAAGAATTTAACCTCACCTAGAGCTGAAATGAATTTAGAGAGCTGAGTGAAATATAAAAGCAGAAGCAGCAGCGGGAAGAGCCCTGTAAGGACTCCTGGCCCCCAAGGAAGACCAGGGAAGCCATTTCTTACTTTATTTCACAGGGGACCTTGGGGAGGGCTGCCAGTGGAATTGGGGAAAAACCACGAGGAGAAAGAAACTCCCTACTAAACTTTGTAATAATTTAAACATAATGTGAATTTTCCTGGACAGAATCTGTAGTGGGTCGGCAAAAGGGAAGTACAGATATAACAACAGAAGCCTCAGCAGGCAGGGAGGGGTGAAGTCTGAAAGCCATGCTTGCTTTCTCAGCAGGGAGGCTTGTAGCCTGGGGCAAGTTCTCAGCCCTGCTTACTGGTTGCGTGGAAATAAATTTGGTGCTATTTGGGGGGACATAGTGGGAGTGAGAGTGGCCTTTCTGGCTGCATGAGAACTGACTGAAGCCTATCATTGCCGGCTTTCTCTCACTACCCTGGCAACCTGTATGACACAGCAGAGGCAGCCATAATTCCCCTGGGAACATAACTCCCTTGGCCTGAGAACCACAACTCCATACCCCACAGCAGCCACAGCAAGGCCTATCCAAAGAGAGGCTGAGCTCAGACACGCCTAACCCTGCCACCACCTAATGGTCTTTCTCCACCCGCCTTGGTAGCCAAAGACAAAAGACATAATCTCTTGGGAGCTCTAATGGCCCCACCTTCAACCTGAGAAAGCTGAGTGCTCCTCCAGGTGACCATAGAGGAAGTTTGTATCCTCCCTATACTACCACAGCTGATGCCGTCTTGAAAGCATCGCCTCCTGGCTGGAGGCTAACCAACTCAAACCATAAAAGAACAACTCATAAAAAAACAACACTGCCCCAAGAAAGGAGAAAACAACAGCTAATTTCACCACCTGCAACACCCTGGCTAACCAGAGGTCCTGAGTCTTTCCATGTGACTTTACTGCCAGCACAACCAGCATTCAAGAAAAGCAGTGCACTAAACAAAACCATAACCAAAGTCTCACACAGAGTCCACTTCACTCCCCTGCAACCTTCACTGGAGCAGTTGCTAGTAACCATGGCTAAGTCACCTGAAGACAGTTCACATCATAGGACTCTTTGCAGACACACCCCAGTACCAACCCAGAGCCCGGTAGCTCTGCTGGATGGCTAGACCCAAAGAGAAATAACAATCACTGTAGTCAGGCTCTTAGGAAGCCCCATCCCTAGGGGAATGGGGGAGAGCACCACATCAAGGCAGCACCCCATGAAACAAAAGAATCTGAACAGCAGACCTTGAGCCCCAGATGTTCCCTCTGAAATAGTCTACCCAAATGAGAAGGAACCAGAAAAACAATTCTGGTAATATGACAAAAAAAGGTTCTTTAACACCCCCAAAAGATCACACTAGCTCACCAGCAATGGACCGAAACCAACAAGAAATATCTATATTGCCAGAAAAATAATTCAGAAGGTCGATTATTAGGCTATTCAAGGAGGCATCAGAGAGAGGTGAACTCCAACTTAAAGAAATTTTTTCAGTGTTACTGGATATAGATGGAAAAATCTCCAGAGAAATAGAAAGCATAAATTTTAAAACAATCACAACTTCTGGAAATGAAGGACACACTTAGAGAAATGCAAAATACACTGGAAAATCTCGGCAATAAAATCAAACATGTAGAAGAAAGAACTTCAGAGCTCAAAGACAAGGCTTTTGCACTAATCCAATCTAACAAAAACAAAGAAAAAAATCAGAAAAAAACGAGCAAATCCTCTAAGAAGTTTGGATTATGTTAAACAGCCAAACGTAAAAATAATTGGTGTTCCTGGGGAAGAAGAGAATTCTAAAAGTTTGGAAAACATTATTTGAGGGAATAAGTGTGGAAAACTTTTCTGGCCTTACTACAGATCTAGACAACCAAATACAAAAAACGCAAAGAATGCCCAGGAAATTCACTGCAGAAAGATAATTGCCTACACACATAGTCATCAGGTTGTCTAAAGTCAACACAAAGGAAAGAATCTTCAGAGCTGTGAGGCAAAAGCATCAGGTAACCTATAAAGCAAAACCTATCAGATTAAGAGCAGATTTCTCAGCAAAAATCCTACAAGCTAGAAGGAAGTGGTGTCCTATCTTTAGCCTCCTTAAACAAAACAATTATCAGCCAAGAATTTTGTATCCAACAAAACCAAGCTTCATAAATGAAAAAAAGATATAGTCTTTTCAGACAAAAAAATCCTGAGAGAATTTGCCACTATCCAGCCAGCACTACAAGAACTGTTCAAAGGAGCTCTAAATCTTGAAACAAAACCTCAAAATAAATCAAAATAGAACTTTCTGAAAACATAAATCTAACAGGACCTATAAAACAATAACACAATGAAAAAAAAAAGCAAGGTATTCAGGCAACAACTAGCATGATGAATAGAATAGTACCTTACATCTCAATACTAATGTTGAATGTAAATGGCTTGAATGCTGCACTTAAAAGATACAGAATGGCAGAATGGATAAGAATTCATCAACCAAGTCTCTTCTGTCTTTAAGAAATTCACCTAACACATAAGGACTCACATAAACTTAAGGTAAAGAGGTGGGAAAAGATATTCCATGTAAATGGACACCAAAGGAGAGCTGGAGTAGCTATTTTTATATCAGACAAAACAAACTTCAAAGCAACAACAGTTAAAAAAAAGACAAAGAGGGACGTTATATTATGAGAGAAGGACTAGTCCAACAGGAAAATATTACAATCCTAAATATATATTCATCTAACACTTGAGATCCCAAATTTATAAAATAATAACTACTAGACCTAAGAAATGGGATAGACAGCAACACAATAATGGCAGGGGACTTCAATACTCCACTGACAGCACTAGGCAGGTCATATAGACAGAAAGTCAACAAAGAAACAATGAACTTAAACTATATCCTGGGAACAAATGACCTTAACAGATACTTACAAAACATTCTAAGAAACAACTGCAGAATATACATTCTATTCATAAGCACATGGAACATTCTCCGAGGTAGACCATAAGATAGCCCACAAAACAAGTCTCAACAAATTTATGAAAATTGAAATTACATCAAGTACTCTCTCAGACCACAGTGGAATAAAATTGGATATCAATTGCAAAAGGAACCCTCAAAACCCTGCAAATATATAGAAATTAAATAATCTGCTCCTGAATGATTGCTGGGTCAACAATGAAATCAAGATGGAAACTTAAAAATTGTTTGACCTGAACAATAATAGTAACACAACCTATCAAAGCCTCTGGGATACAGCAAAAGCAATTCTAAAGGAAAAGTTAAACCATTAAATGCCTACATCAAAAAGTCTGAAAAGCACAAATAGACAATCTCAGGTCACACCTGAAGGAGCTAGAGAAAGAAGAACAAACCAAACCCAAACCCTGCAGAAGAAATAACAATGATCAGAGCAGAACCAAATATACTGAAAAAAAATACAAAAGATAAGTGAAACAAAAAACTGATTCTTTGAAAAGATAAATAAGATTGATGGACCATGAGCAATATTAACCAAGAAAAGAGAGAGAATCCAAATAAGCTCAATTAGAAACAAAATGAGAGATATTACAAAGAATAACACAGACAAAGATTATTCAAGTTTACTATGAACACCTTTATGTGTACAAACTAGAAAACCTAGAGAAGATGGATAAATTCCTGGAAATATGCAACCCTCCTAGATTAAACCAGGAAGAAATGGAAACCCTGAGCAGACCAATAACAAGCAGCAAGATTGAAATGGTAATTTTTTTAAAAAATTACCAATAAAAAAGTTCAGGACCAGATGGATTCATAGCTGAATTCTATCAAACATTCAAAGAATTGGTACCAATACTATTGACACTATTCCACAGGATAGAGAAAGAGGAAATTCTTCCTAAATCATTCTATGAAGCCACTATCACCCTAATACCAAAACTAGGAAAGGATACAACAACAATAACAACAACAAAAACTACAGACCAATACCCTTGATGAACACAGATGCAAAAATCCTCAACAAAATAGTAGCTAACCAAATCCAACAGCATATTAAAAAGATAGTCCACCATAATCAAGTGGGTTTCATACCAGGGATACAGGGATGGTTTAACATATGAAAGTCAATAAATGTGATATGCCTCATAAACAGAATTAATTAAAAATGCAAATCACATGATTATATCAATAGACGCAGAAAAAGCATTTGGCAAAATCCAGCGTCCTTTTATGATTAAAACTGTCAGCAAAATTGGCATAGAAGAGACATACCTTAAGGTCATAAAAGCCATCTATGACAAACCCACAGCCAACACTATACTGAATGGGGAAATGTTGAAAGCATTCCGCATGAGAACTGGAAGAAGACAAAGATGCCCACTTTCACCACTTCTATTCAACACAGTATTGGAAGTCTTAGCAAGAGCAATCAGACAAGAGAAAGAAATAGAGGGCATCCAAGTTAGTAAAGAGAAAGTCAAACTGTCACTGTTCACCACTGATATGATCATATACCTAGAAAAGCCTACAGACTAACCCAAAAAGATCCTAGAACTGATAAATAAATTCAGCAAAGTTTCAGGATACAAAATTAATATACACAAATCAGTAGCAGTGCTATACACCAACAGCAATGAAGCTGTGAATCAAATAAGAACTACATCCTTTTACAATAGCTGCCATATATATATATATGTGTGTATATGTATATATATATATACAATACTTAACAATATACCTAACCAAGGAGGTGAAAGACCTCTACAAGGAAAACTGCAAAACACTGCTGAAAGAAATTATGGATGGCACAGATGGAAACACCCCATGCTCATGGATGCATAGAATCAATATTGTGAAATGACCATACTTCCAAAAGCAATCTACAAATTCAATGCAATTCCCATCACAATACCATCATCATTCTTCACAGAACTAAAAAAAAAAAAAAAAAAATCCTAAAATTCATATGGAACCAAAAAAGAGCCCACATAGCCAAGCCAGACTAAGAAAAAGAACAAATCTGGAGGCATCACATTACCTGACTTCAAACTATGCTACAAGGCTATAGTCACTAAAGCAGCGTGGTACTGATATAAAAATAGGCACATAGACCAATGGAACAAAATAGAGAACACAGAAACAAAGCCTTACTTACAGCCAACTGATCTTCAACAAAGCAAACAAAAACATTAAGTGGAGAAAAGACACCCTATTCAACAAATGGTGCTGGGATAATTGGCAACTCACATGTAGAAGAATGAAACTGGATCCTCATCTTTCGCCTTATACATATAAAAAGAAACTCAAGATGAATCAAAGAATTAAATCTAAGACCTGAAACCATAGAAATTCTAGAAGATAATATTGGAAAAACCCTTCTAGACATTGGCTTAGGCAAAGACTTCATTACCAAGAACCCAAAAGCAAATGCAACAAAAACTATGATAAATAGATGGGACTTAATTAAACTAAAAAGTTTCTGCACAGCGCAAGAAATAATTAGCAGAGTAAGCAGACAACCCACAGAGTTGGAGAAAATCTTTGCGAATTATGCATCTGACAAACGACTAATATACAAAAGCTACAAGGAACTCAAAATAATCATCAGGAAAAAAACAAACAAACAATCCCATCAGAAAGTGACCTAAGACATGAATAGGCAATTCTAAAAAGAAGATATGCAAATTGTCAACAAACATATGAAAAAATGCTCAACCTCACTGATTATCAGGGAAATGCAAATCAAAACTACAATGTGATACCACTTTACTCTTGCAAGAATGGTCATAATTTAAAAATCAAAAAAGAATAGATGTTGGCATGGATGTGGTGAAAAGGGAACACTTTTATACTGCTGGTGGAAATGTAAACTAGTACAACCACTATGAAAAAAAATGTGAAGATTCCTTAAAGAAGTAAAAATAGAGCTGCCATTTGATCCAGCAATCCCACTACTGCGTATCTACCCAGAGGAAAAGTCATTATACGAAAAAGACACTTGCATGTGCATGTTTATAGCAGCACAACTCGCAATTGCAAAAATACGGAGACAGCCCAAATGCCCATCAGTCAACAAGTGCATAAAGAAAATGTGGCATATATTTATATATGTGTGTGTATATATATATAAGAAAATTTTTTAAAATGTATATATTTTTATATTTATATTTATATGGTATATTATATTATATAAGGTATAATAAATTTTATTATATTTATTTATTTATGGACTATTACTCAGCCATTAGAGGGAACAAAATAACTGGATAGAATTGGAGATTATTATTCTAAGTGAAGTAACTAGGAATGGAGAACCAAACATTGTATGTTTTCACTTATAAATGGGAGCTAAGCTATGAGGACTCAAAGGCATAAGAATGACATAATGGACTTTGGGGAATGGGGGGAAGGGTGGGAGTGGGTGAGGGATAAACGACTACACATTGGGCACAGTGTATACTGCTTGGGTGATGGGTGCACCAAAATCTCAGAAATCATCACTAAAGAACTTACCCGTGTAACCAAACGCCCCCTGTTCTCCAAAAACCCATTGAAACATATATATAAAACTATTATTTCCCTGTTGTCCTATGATGGCACCTTTTTCATAAATCAAGTAGATCTATTTTTTAACTCTATTATGTTTCATTTATCTATTGTCCTTTCTTATGTAATGGCATACTCTGTTAATTACTGTAATTTACTTGAAAAAAAGTCTTGATATCTGGTAGTATAAGTTCTTCAACTTGGTTCTTCAAGATTGTTTTAACTAATCTTGAGTCTTTGCCTTTTCACATACAGTTTAGAAATCAGCATTTTTATTAAACTGCTGAAATTTTTATTGGGCTTTCTTTGAATTCATAGATTAATTGCTCCACAGATCAATTGGTATTTTATAATATTGAGTTTCACAATCCATTAATGTTTTATATTCTTCCATTCATGTAGACTTATTTAATTTCTCTCAATTACATTTTACTGAATTCAGTGTAGTGGCTTGCAAATCTTTTCAGATTTATTCTCCCCAAAAAATGAATTTTCCCTGTAAACTGGAAATTTTTAAGTGTTTAATTTCTGCTTTGGATGGGAATATAATTTCAATTATTGGCCATCAACATGATTGAGTAAACATAAATTTATTACAAATCTTGATGAGTAAGTCCTAAACATAAAATGAAACATTTGTTGGAAAAGCACCTCTTAATGAAATCAATGCAGCAGTTTTGTTTCAATCAGTTCATGTCTTCATGGGTGAATATTAGTTATTGCTAGAATGATAGGCTGCCTCAAATATTTCCAATATTTGGTGCTAGTATTTATTTATAGAAACCTTGTTCACAGAAAAAATACAAGAATGGGAAGAAATTTGCTATAACCATGTCACTCAATTTTTTAAAATTCCTTCCTTCCCCAAGTATTTTTTAAGATCTTCTTTGTACTAGACACTGTTATAGGTTTGGGGGCTATAGCAGGGAGCAAAATATATAAGAACAGACAAAAATTTTTCCCTTATAAAGTTTAACTTGTAATGAGCGAGTCTGATAACAAATGAATTTTTTAAGTAAAATATACAGTATAGCATAGTAAATAGTGATAAGCATAAAGGAGAAAAAAGTAAAGCAGGGAAGGAGATAGAACATGTGCAGAAGGTTGGTTGACCCTGTGGATAAAGAGGCTGAGATATGTGCCCAAAAATACGTAATGACCTATCATCTAAAGTTATTTTTAAACTACTACTAGCTGATGAGGTTTTTCTTTAATTGTTTTGGAAGCAAAAGATGGAAAGCCAGCTACCTTTTTATTAGTAGCTATTACTTTATTAACATCAGCATACAAAATTAAAACCATCACTTTGTTTGGTGGCCTGAAGTCTTGTTCTGCCAGGATGATGCACCAAGTTAAGATGCCAGATGGCTGAGATAAATGCCTGTCCTTGCAAACTGGAAAGAAGATGATTATAGAAGGGAATGAGAGAAGCAAGGTCCAGAATGGCCATACTTTTTCAAAGGCACATAAATTTTGGAATTGAGTCTCTTGAAATTGAACACTCTACATGCCTACACACCATTTAGGAGGTCTTACATTCACTTGGGGCACAACTTCTCCAGTTTTAAGACCACTAGTCTCTTATTGTCTCCCTTCTCACTTCCTACAATGAGGAAGAATGAGGATCTGAGACAGAGCTGGGGAGACTTCCAGACCCTCCAGACTCTTGGGGATTGCCCTCAGCATTTGTCAGAACAAGTTGCCCTCAAGGACAATTGAACTATATCAGTTCTTCACATAAGTACCTGAGACTGAGGGGGACAAGATAGAGTGGGAAGCATCCATTTTGCATAGTATTGCTGAGTAGAAAGAGGTAGAAAATGTTGGGAAACTCTGATCTGGACAATGCAGCCTCTCAGACTGCATACTCTATTCTTCCAGCTGGAACTGGCTTAACATTGAGCATTTCATTGGTCCCATGTGCTTCTCTTCAATTTCGCATGCCTTCTGAAAGGTGGAGGAGATTTCAAACTTCCTGAAGCATAAAGAGAACAACCATAAATAGTCATAAAGCTGGCACTTGGGCATCATCTACCTGCTTGGACAGCTCTTCAGGATCAAAAAGTTATTTCAGGCAGGGGGTAGCACAGCCCCAACCACCCCCAGGACGTAAGCAATGGTTTAAGGCACTGTCAAGTCCACTGTGCCCAGCAGACCCATCATGGTGCCTTGGTGGCCACTAGGTATGCCATAAGCAGCCCCAACTGTGGCCTGTGCCGTGCCTACTGAATGCTCAGATTCTTCAGACAGGAGACAGCAACAGATCAGTGACACTGCAGAGTAGCTTGTTCTCTCGTAACAGCAGCAGGGTTTAGTTGCCAGCTACCTCTGAAATAACTAGTCTCTCCTAAAAGCCTTCATTATGGTGGGGTGCTGCGAACTCCTCTCTGCAGTCTTTGAAGGGCCTCTCTGTGTGAACTAAGTTAATATCAAGCCTCTTCCCCAGCTTTTTCCTTATGAATTTATATCAAGGAACAAGCAAATCACAGTGTAATAGCCCCCATATCTGAGTTCTTCAAATGTTTCTTTAAGACGTTATTGCTGAACTTGGCAACTTGTAAAATAAATGCTAATTAGAAAAGCCTAATACCTACATAGCAGGAACAATGATGGACGAGAAAGCAAGCTCAGAATAAACGTGTTAATTGCCCCTCAGCTTCCTAAGTCTTTTCTTTTCTCTGACCTAAACACAATGTTATAGAGGCTCTGTGCTCCTAAACTCAGTGACGAGGCAGTGTGCAACATAGCTGGAACAAAACAAAACGCCTACGTTCTGGTTAATTATTTGGCGAATACAGTTAAACCTGGGACATAAATGACAGCTTGAGCTCACTGGAAATGGCAGTTTTCACTTTAAGTGTATCAAAATCAAAGGCAAAAGTCTCAATCTGAGGCTCTTAACCTGGAGTCTATAAATGCAACGGGCTGTGAACCCCATGAAATAAAATCATTTAATGGATATAGAAGTGTGCACTTTCTTACAAAGGGATTCCTCAAGTTTTATAAGATTATAAAAGAGGTCTGTGATCCTAAAGATAATAAGAGTCATGACTAAATATTCTCAAAACCTTACAATTATTAACCCCTTCCCCTCCTTCACTGAAGCAGCAAACACTTGCTGAGTGCCTAGGGCTTCCGCAGTCCCGTGACATCTGCTTTGGGGAAACAAACATGAATTAAAGTTCTAGTGAAGAAAAAGAATTAAATTGATATATTTGAGCTCCTTCCAAGGGCTGGCCAGGCACTATCCTGCATATAATATACATTTTTCTTGTCAATCTTCATAGTAAGCCCATTGGAAGTTACTATTAGTGTTAGCCATTGTAGAAGAATTTAATTTCTAATAATGGTCACAACAGTATTTCCTGTCTAACTTTCCCATCAAGAAGTGGGGAGTTGCTGTTCCTGCTTCTTAAGCCCAGGCTGGCTGGGCAGCTGTCCTGACTAATCGAGTTTGGTGGAAGTGGCTCTGAGTGACTTTTCAGGCCAGATCATAGAAGGCAACACAGCTTCTGCCTGGCTATATTTGGTTGCTAGCCCTTGAACTCAACTACCATTTTGCAAGGAAGCCCAGGCCACATGTAGAGGCCCTTGTGGAGAGCAACAAGGTCTCCAGCCCTCAGCCCCAGCTAAGCAAACAGCCAACAGCCTGTCCTGACTTGCCTGCCATGTGAATGCACCACCTCAGAAGCTGCTCCTGCAGCCTCCCGTGCCCCAGCTAACATTGCGTGGAGCAAAAATAAACCTTTCCTGCTAGGCTCTGCTCAGATGTGCCAATACATGAGCAAAACAAATGGTGAGTATTGTTTTAAGACACTTTTATGTGGTTGTGTGCTATATAGCAATAGATAATTAGAGCAAGCAGCTTGCCCATATGAGCAACTGCCACTTAGAGGTTAAATAATTTGCCTACAGTTACAAAACTAGTAAGTGTAGAGCTAGAATTCAAAACAAGATCTGCCTGATACATAAAATCAAGTCAAGAGGATGAAGGAGAGAGTTTTACCTATATCTGTGACTTGGTATTTCCTTTTTTTTTTTTTTTTTTTTTTGAGACAGAGTCTCACTCTGTCGCCCAGGCTGGAGTGCAGTGGGGTGATCTCAGCTCATTGCAACATCCTCCTCCTGGGTTCAAGCAATTTTCCTGCCTCAGCCTCCTGAATAGCTGAAATTATAGGCACGAGCCACCACGCACAGATAATTTTTGTATTTTTAGTATAGATGGGGTTTCACCATGTTGGCCAGGATGGTCTCCATCTCTTGACATCATGAACTGCCTGCCTCGGCCTCCCAAAGTGCTGGAATTACAGGTGTGAGCCACCGCACCTGGTCAGTATTTCTTAAAATAAAAAGAAATTTGAAGAAAATATAGCAAAAAATATTTATCTTAAAGTGGAAACACAGGCATCTGTTATTTTATATTCTACATTTTTCTGTGTATTAAAAGTGTTTTACAACTTTAAAGTATCTTTTCAAAGATGAAAGCAAAGTACTTATCAAATTTGAAAATATGTTTAAGATCAGACATGAAAAATAAGTTAAACTTTAAATTGTGTTAAGTTGCCATACTTTATAAAACCAGAGGCATTACTAACGTAATGTCTAGATGATAAAAGAAGATCTTGCTTCGATTGGCCCAATTCCAACCTCTCTTTCTTCATCTAACAGTGTTAATTCACGTCTTCGTGCCAATGTTCTGAGCTTTTAGCTCAGCAGAATCTTGAAAAATCCAAAGACATGTGCATAAATGTACAGGAAAATAGGCTCCAGCCCACAGAGGAGGATCCAAGTATCGATTCTGCATTTACCATAAACAGCAAGCATTTCCATAAGAGAAGGGAAACATTAGCACTTAGACTGCCTGTGAGGAGCACAGGAAATTTCTCAGAGCTGAGGGTGACTCTTCCCATAGCCCCCAGAGGGCTACATCTTCAACTTCATGTGACATGTAGTGAATTATTTCTCATAGGAAGCTGCCGGGTTGAAAGCCAGCCGCCTTGCACATGTTGTCTCCTGAACAGCAGCACGAGATGAAGGAGAATCAATTGCCTTGAGTTCCCCTTTGATTCTACATAAAGTCAATCAGGTTTGCCATGGCTGAGTGGGGAACTGAATCAGTAGCACTGAATTATCTAATGGAAACTTCGTTTGTGTGTCCCATAGACAAATAGAAAAGTTGCTATTGGTTGTGTATTTTTTACAAGTAGAATACAAGTCTCTATTTGCACAGTCGGATGCTGCTATAAATCTAAAGTAGCTCTGTAATTCCTTCAGTTCTGTGAGAATCCTTGTCAGGAATTGGTGGTGGCTAGAGCGAGCAACCACAAAGATATTCTGTTACAAGTAATATTATTTCTTCCAAGAAGTTGCTTGGCTGTGCTCCTGGAAGTTGGCACAGGAAGAAGATTAGAAAGGACTGCAAAGGGGTTTCCTGGCTGCAGGCTCTCCCCAGGGGATCTTTGATGGTAACACCTCTGGTTCTGAGAATGGGTGTAGAGAGCAGCCCACTGTGTGGCTGGCTTTTCTGGACAGTTGATGCCAACTCTTAATTGTGTTGCTTTTTTTTTTCTAAAATACATTTTTCACTTCCAGGATCTAATAATCAAAGTACATGGAACTCAATTTCACTGTCCTGCAGGCTGCCAGCAAGCTGTGCCCTGATGCTTCCCTCTGTTGCTCCATCTCTTCTGCTGAATAGTGTTCTTGCTGTTATAACTACAGATTTCCTTGGATGTTTTTATTCCAGCCTTCCTTTTCTAATACTTTTGAAAACCTGTCCATACCTTTTCTATTTCTTTTCCTGTTTCATTGAAATTCACACCCTGATTTCCACTGAAGAAAGTACTTAATTCAGCATCTTCTCTTCTCCTATCTTTCTCAAAAAAGTGAATTTAAAAATGCAGTTGGTTTACTTTCTTATCAGTGTAATACGACTGCCTTTCCCCAAACATAATTAAAAACTGAAGGTCTTTCCTAATGAGTTGTTTTTAAGTCTTTTGTTAAGTGTTCTATTTCTTAATTTTCTTCATTTTTTTAAAGCACTTGATGTCATCTTAAAAAAGCTTTAAGAATCTGTAAACTCGCCCTCTGTGTACACTTTAATTTGCCCCTTTGCTTGAACTTTCATCCCACTCTAGCAAATGGAAGGTATTGATGCATGCATGACAAACTGTTTTTGAATATGAAAACATCCTCATCTTGAGGACTTGGTGGCTTCTGTGGCCAAAAAGCCTCATTGCTCTATCCCATCCATGAAGAATTCTTGATATTTCAGTTTCTTTATTACTTACTTTTCAAAGATTCCTCCTTAATAGTTAATTTTTTTGTAGTCTTGTCTAGTTCTAGAATCTTGATAATTTAAGTTTTACCTATATGTGATATATTATTTCTAGAGTTTACAACATTTACATCATGCTAGGTTTCCGATATGCAGAGAAGGTATAGCCAAAAAACAAGTAACAGTTTAAAAAGAAAGAAAAAAACAAATAAAAATTAAAAAAAAAAAAGAAAAAACACATAGAAGGTGTGGCTGATTTATAGTGCCATCAACTGCAGGAACCAGATGTCCTAATTTGGTTAAAACAGTCCTTGCTTACACAAGTTGCCCTGGCACTTTATCTGGTTTAGACTTTGTCCTAAATTTTTTAGTTTTCACATGAAATGTTACTATTAATAGTTGTATTAGGAAAATCTAGAATGGGCATGTAGACAACTCTTTCCATTTCTACCATAGTCTTATCAAGGTATGCGAGATGCATGAGCAATAAACAGAATCCTTTTTTTTTTTTTTTTTTTTAGAATTCTCTTTTAACTGTATGGTTAAATCTGTAAGAAAACCAACTATACCACTCTCTTTTCTCCAAAACTTAAAAGACACAATATAACTAGCACCTTCCTTTCAAGGGCAGTATGCAACCTGGTCACTGATAAAGATATGTACTTGGATAGGAGTAGTGGAGATGGCTAACTCCTTCCTGTCTCAGGTGGTTGTGGGAGAGGCACTGCAATCTACAGCTCCTATCAGCACCTCTTCTCACCATATCCAGCTGGTAGGGTCAGTGGAGAGCACCTGGAAGTGTAGGTTAATGCACTGACACATTAGGAGAAGAAGAATTTCTCAGAGTTAAAATAAGGATATCAGTCTTATATACCAGTTTATAATACTGGAATTGTATTAGTTCATCAAATGCTTTCAACAGAACACCAATTAAATTATTTAAATAATTTTAATTTTTTAATCCAGTTCATAGAATTAGCATAAGCCTTTTTAATTTGTTTATTTGTTTGCTTTGCTTTGTGGACAGGATCTGAGTTTGTTTCCCAAGCTGGAGTGCAGTGGCACAATCTGGGCTCACTGCAACCTCTGCCTCTGCCCTGTGGGCTCAAACCATCCTTCCACTTCAGCTTCCCAAGTAGCTGAGACTACAGGCACATGCCACCACATCCAGCTAATTTTTGAATTTTTTTTTAAGGGGGTCGGGGTTTCACCATTGTTGCCCAGCTGGTCTCAAACTCCTGAGCTCAAGCAATTCACCCACCTTGGCCTCCCAAAGTGCTGGGATTACAGGCGTAAGCCACTGCACCTGGCTTAGCATAAGCCTTTATTTTATTTTTTTTATTTTATTTTTATTATTTTTGGAAACAGAGTCTCCCTCTGTCACCCAGACTGGAGTGCAGTGGCATGATCTCAGCTCACTGCAACCTCCATCTCCCAGGTTCTAGCAATTCTCCTGCCTCAGCCTCCGAGTAGCTGGGATTAGAGGCGTGTGCCACCGTGCCCAGCTAATTTTTTAATTTTTAATAGGGATGGGGTTTCACCATGTTGTCCAGGCTGGTCTCAAACCCTTGACTTCAAATAATCTTCCCAACTTGGCCTCCCAAAGTGCTAGCAATATAGGCATGAATCACCGTGCCCAGTGAGCATAAGCCTTTTAGATGTTCATTCTGTCCAAGGTAAAACTCTGATATTATTTTAAATCCTGTCATAATCTAATTAAGTAGCAAATATTAAAGATAAATATATTTATTTTGTGGAAGTAATACAATATAATTTCTGTGAAGTACAACATATGGGTTAAAAAAATAACAAAAAATATTCTTACTAAGTTAAAAAATACATGAAGCAGAACTGTATTTGGAATTCAAGTGCACAGGAAACTTACAACTGCATCCTAATAAAGCTGCACTATTTTACCAATGAAAACAGAAATTCAAAGTGTTTTCAAAATTTGTATATATGTATACACACACACATTTAGAGTAAATAAAATAGAATATTTTTGTGATGAGGCTGATGTTGAAAACAAAAAGAACTTCAGCATGAAAGAATATACATTTTCTCTCTTCCCTTCCCTTCATCAATCTGAGTTCTGACTATTTCAACCTTTGAAGAACTGCTTTGTAAATCAGCCTAAGTTTCTTACAATGTCTGTGAGTATTTTTATAAATGAATCTTCTACATTTTAGTTGCGTTACATTCAAGATCAATTGAAAAACTTAAATTGATTATTCAACAAACCAAAGCACCTCCAAAAAAACTTTCAAAACTCTTCATAAATTGCAATAATTGAAAGGTTACAGAAAACATTGAACTGTATCCTCACAAAAGGAAAGGAAGACAAATGAGAACTCAAAATGTTACACAAGAATTGATTTTTTAATTTTATAATTTCCTTTTGAGATATCTTGACTTGAGAAAAGACATTTTAGAATGGAGCCCCAGTTTTTAATTGGAAAAATGTATTTTCTGCACCAGAAGGAACAGAAGTTGATTTGAGAAGGCTTACAATTTTGTAGTGTCTACATTTGGTGAAAAGAATCATAAATAGATACTATTTATGGGTTTTGTCTTATAAAATTTTTGCCAAAAAATGCTACTCTGTATGGAGGCAAAATTACAGTATCTGGGAAAATATTTGGGCTAAAATATACTACACATATCCTCCATTTAGCAAACTTGCTTGGCATTTACACACAAACACACACACACACTCCTGAGAGTTCAGTTTTCCTACATGCCGGTATGCCTGTTAATGTTACAGTGCTATAATACAACCAAAGCTTGGTTTAAAGTAATTAGTATCTTTAATGGACTATGAAACAGGAGAAACAAACTTCATACGTGTACATTAGAATTGGGAGAAGAAAAGATTGAGGCTTTGATCAAAACCAAAAGAAATCGGAAAGAATATTTCAAAGATGAGAAGTCTATACAGACAGCCAGTTACTCTGCCATTAGGGAGGAAACAAAACCTTTGCAAAAGGCAGATGCCGATTTTTGGTAAGTGGCTTGGGGACAGAAGCCATGGAGATAGATTGTGTGGCTTCTCAAATGCCTTTCTAACGATGCAATACATATTCTTAAGGAAAAAAAAAGGATTCTGGCAGCAAGAGGAGACAATATATCTTTTGATATATAGGGAGAAAGGGCATGTCTGTATGCCTAAAGACAAACACATTATTTAAAATCTCATGCTATTTAATATTATTTCATTTTTTACTGAAACCAATAACAACTTATTTTTCAGACCCTATGAATCCAGGTTATTTCTGTATTTTTTAAATTTCCTCTTTTTGGCTCATTGACAATATTTTTAGTAGTTCTTTTTAGTAAACATTTTTTCTTTTTATGGTGAACGGATATTTTTGTTAACTTTGCTCTTATGCATTCTATTTTAAACATTTAGTATTATGTGTATTTTTTACACACTTATTCATATTGGCCTATGTTATATTTTCAGTTGATTTCATAGGTGGACTTGATACACACTCCTACTACCAGGATCATGTTGAGTTAAAGCCTGTTAAACCAGTAAGTAAAGGTGTGATGATATGGAAAATATTAATCCTTCTAACTCAGCCAAGACTAACCAAAAGTGAAATAATTTGAACCTACTACTACTAATCATTGGTTTAATTTTCCACTCATATTTAAAACACACCTTTCACATGTAACCCAACATCATCATTATTATTATTCATTCCAAAAAGAATTTGAAGCTGGTGACATGATTTACATTTCAAAAACAATAGTTTTGTCTTATTCCCCTTATCAATAGTTGGTAACTAAATTTTTTTTAATGAGATTATTTAATCTGCAGAAGTAAAGAATGAATATGTGTCCTGGGGCAGCACAGCAAAGTAAAAAGGGGAGAAAGACCTGCAGTGAATCCAGGTCCTCCATGTGACGTCCAGGTGCAGTCCTCAGTGTCTCTGAGACTTGTTGTATCACCATACTATGGTTTCACGGTGGGGGGAATAGATTAAATTGGATAACGTGTGTATGGTATATGTAAAGTTGCCTATTACTCTTCCAAGTACTCAAACATTTGACTAACAAGTTCAGGAACAAGTTTTCTGTATTCTTAGAGGACATGAAAGGAAGTCAGCAACAACAAAACCACCTAAAACTGGTTAGATTTCAGTTGAGTAAAAGAAAGAAATCTTAAGTCACCTAATTAATAAAATACTAGGAAACATGGAAATAGATAGAATGACTCCATTCCTAGAAAATTCCAAGTAGCACATATAAAACTGTATAAATTAATAATAGCTATCATACACTAACCACTTTGCATATATTATCTCACTAAATCTTCATGAAAACACTGCAATGTGCTAATTAATATTCCCACTTTATAAATAAGAAAACTGAGGTTCATAGAGGTTAGGCAACTTTCTCAAAGTCCCACTATTAGTAAGTTGTGGATCTGAGATCTTTCCTGGGTAGCAAACCATCACCCAACCTGATATGACGGACTTGCTCAGATGATCTTTTGTTCTTTCAGCTGGGTGTTCTGTAATTCGATGGCGATAGAAGAAATTATGTAAAATAGTCGCTTGTATAATAAACACATATGAAAAGTTTCACCTGCTGCCTCTTTGCCACAGTGGTTCTTACCCAAATATGCAGCCCCCGCACCCAGCATATGTGAGGATTGAAGATCTGAGAAGGCTACACTGATTCCTCTACCTCCCCAGGTTGAATTAACTTTATTCTGGCAGAATGATCTAAAGTAAACATAGCTCACAGGCAACACAAATCAGCACTGTGCCTGTCACATGATAGAAGTTTAAATAAATTTTGGTTTCTTAAAGCAAATCCAATTTGGAAAAAACATTCACCCTATATAACACTCCAGAACCAAGCAGTCATCACCTCATTACTCATATCACTAAGTGCTCATAAAGGATATGTTCCAAAAGTTGATATTTATAGATATGGGGAACTTGTCAGGGATTGTGACAATAATCAAGATGATTAGTGCATTGGGAGTGAGAAAAGAACTAAGACAATGCCTAGTGGTGACTTAGAGAGTCTTCATATATTTGTTATGTGATAAGAGGATGATGAATGGTTTCTTTCATCTCCACTGTGAAAAAAACTCAGCAGAGAAATTGCAATATGAAGAATGCTGCAATTTAAGAGAGATCTTTCTATTAGGGAAAGTTATTAAAAACTCCATTTGATAAATGTTGATAATGGAATTTTCTTCTTGAATGACTTGCAAAAACTGGATGCCCATGTACCTATGTACCTCAAAATGGTGTTCTGTGGCATGGCCCAGAGGCAAGCAACTTCCACTTATGTTCTCTAAAGTCACTTCCATCTCTGTGAATCAAAAACACCCAAAACATACTTTTAAGATCACCTAAAAGGCTTTCATCAACTCCACAGTCTGCTCCAAGGGTTTTGTCAGCATCCGTGTTCACTGCTGACCTAGCAGTGGATAGCTGAATATAGCAGAAACTACAAGCAGAAACTACAAGCATATACTACAAGCATAAACTACTACAGAAAGCAATAGAACAAGCTTCTGCTTTGACATATTATGCATATTATCATGTCAGATGAATATGGAATGCCTTTCAACCATGAAGGAAGCAAAAATCTAACAATCAAACTAAGACTGAATTGAAATCATTGTGCATGAAACAATGTAAGAGGTCAGTATCTGTACTCTTCACCAGTATGCAAATATTTTAGCATTTATCCAGTCTGCCTCTGTCAGTCTACTTGATTTCTTTTAATAAGCCCATTATATTGAATTCCATTGAACCCAATGATGCCATATCACTACCCAGCAACAGCTTGGAGAAAAAGCCAACCTTCTGTGCGGAATTGTTAGAGAGCGGAATGAATGCTGGCTTTGACTTTCATTAAGCCTCTTTTATCACCATGAAGTAGAAAGCCAGGTTTTGTGAGGAAGCCACTTTAATAAGGGGATCAGAAGAATCCTTAGCATATTCCCAGGTACATGTATGTAAACAGGTAGCTTTGAACTCCATATGCAGAATTTCCAGCCAACGGCTCATTTGTAGGTGATACTGCAGAATTGTACAGGAAGCCTTAATTCTCATGTTTGAGTGTGTCACTGCTCATAACCACGAAGTGCACCTTTCAAGTGTCCACAGTCAAATTGTATGTGAATGTGTATACGGGAAGTGGTGTTGGGATAGGGGTAAGGTGGTTCCCATATGGATTTGGTCTTTCATGTTTTGTTTCTTTCTTTTTAAAGTAATGATATCAAGCTAAAAAAGCCCACTGATTACATCAATCTGTTTAATTCACTTTACTATCACTGATTGATTGCCTACACTGTGCACACCAGGCACATCCTAAGTGCTAGAGATATAAAGATAAATAATACTTGAGATTTGACCTTTAGCAGCCAATGATCTAGGAGGGGAGATCTACATAGAAAGGGTAGATGCAAAACAATATCTATCCCCAAGGAAATTTTATGCAGGAGGGGGAATGGTTAACTCTCGCTTAGTGAGGAAAGGCTTCCCTGAGAAATAACAATTGAGCTACTTTGAAAAGATGACACAATTTATCAAAAACAGAATAAATATAACTATATTGGAAGATACTTTGGCAGTTTCTTACAAAACTAAGCATACTTTTACCATAAGATCTAGCAATCGAGCTCCTTGGTATTTACCCAAAGAAGTTAAAAACTTTTGTTCACACAAAAACTTACACACCGATATTTATAGCAGCTTTTTTTTTTTTAAGACGGAATCTCGCTCTTTCACCCAGGGGGGAGTGCAGTGGCGCTATCTCGGCTCACTGCAAGCTCTGCCTCCTGGGTTCATGCCATTCTCCTGCCTCAGCCTCCCGAGTAGCTGGGACTATAGGCGCCCGCCACCACACCTGGCTAATTTTTTTGTATTTTTAGTAGAGACGGGGTTTCACCATGTTAGCCAGGATGGTCTCGATCTCCTGACCTTGTGGTCTGTCCGCCTCAGCCTCCCAAAGTGTTGGGATTACAGGCATGAGCCACCGCACCTGGCCTATAGCAGCTTTATTCATAATTGCCAAAACTTGATAAAGAACAAAGATGTCCTCCGTAGGTGAATGGATGAACTCTAGGACATCCATACCATGGATTATTTAATGCTAAAAAGAAATGAGCTATGGAATCATGAAATGACATGGAGGAGCATTAAATGCATGTTATGAAATGAAGGAAGTCAAACTGAAAAGTCTACATGCTATATAATTCCAATTATATGGCTTTTTGGGAAAGGCAAAACTATGGAGACAGTACACAGATCAAGGGTTGCAGGAGGGGAGACATGAATAGGCAAAGACAGGATTTTTAGAACAGTAGAACTACTCTGTTTGACATTGGAATGATGGACATATTTCAGCATACATTTGTCCAAACTCATGGAATGTACACCACCAAGAGTGAATCCTAATGTAAACGATAGGCTTCGCGTGACTATATCAATGTAGGTTCATTAATTGTAACACATGTAACACACTGGTAGGGAATGCTGATCATGGAAAAGGCTGTGTAAGGGCAGGGACAGGGGCAGGGAGCATTTGGGAAATCTCTGTACCTTCCTCTCAATTTTGCTGTGAACCTAAAACTGCTCTTAAAATATTAAGTCTTTAAGGGGAAAAAAAAGCATCAGAAGAAAACGGGTATCCCCAGCATGGAGGCTGATTTGCTTGGCCGTTCTACAGAAGACAAAGTTGAAGCTCATGACTCCCTAATCTGATGTTTGCCATAGTTCTCGTATAAAGTGAGTGAACGGATAGGAAGCAGAAGCTTAAGGAGAGCAGGTGTCTTGACAGCTCTTGGTGAGGACCCTAAGAGACCTGCAGCAGCCATGGCTCCACCATTATGTCTAAAGCTATCGAGATGCTTTCAGTGGTGGTTATCTGGGTCTGGCCTGGGGACATGTGATACACAGGTCAGGAGTAATCCGTGTTGGGTTTCAATATCTTACCACAACTGCCATCGAGGGAGGTGTAAGTCTCACCATAACTGCCATGGATTCTCCACCGGGATCTACTCCATCACCGCCCCCACTCACTGACAGCACCGCCCATGAAAGGAAAGAGTAAAGACTGCTCTTATCATAAGAACGCAGAGCCCAGTGGTCAGCAGTGGCTTTGAAAAGGATATCTACACATCAGCTTACAGTAGGGGCAGCAGTAACACCAGGAGAGGAGGGTTAACAAAAGCAGATTTAACCCTCAGGAAGAAAAATAGCATGGCATAAACATATACAGCTATCAAAGAGATATGGAATTTCAGAGAACAACATAGTGAGCAACTAAATTGAAGTTTGTCAAAATCATGACTGGTGTATTTCCATCCAAATGGTTAGCAACTGGGTACCAGGAAGATTAAGCTCCATGTAGCAGTAATTCTTCACATAAAAATAATTAGAGCAAGGCAGTTTATCAAAGAAGGACAGCAGCTGGAATTCCAGAACTGACTTCTACAGCAAAGGTAGAGCTAGATCTGATTATGTTAGAAATTTCCATGAGGATGATGCCTATGACTGCAGTTAAGAAAGACTTGATGAGAAAAGCTGACCCGAGATTCCCCCAAAACTTTCAGCAAATCTTTTTCTAAGGCTTCCAAAGGAAAACTTGACTTTTCTTTGGTATCTTAACTTGTCTGATTGCCTTTGCTGGAGGCTAATTTTTCTTCACAAAAATTGCTACATGCTATGTGGCCACTGCTGATTGAGTGGCTGCTATTGCAACTAGGTAGTAGAAGACAGCCAAGGCCAATCCCTATTTCAGGGTAGCCCTGCGGTCAGCTCCGCAGGTACTTTCACTGCCTGCTTTCTGTCTCTGACAATCCAGGTACACAGGAAACCCACCTCTGATGATCAGGCTGTAGGACAGATGCAGAGGTGGTCACCTCTCTCTGCACTTTCCTGAGAACAGCTGATTTGCATTAGTACGCCTATATGTAAGTTGATGTCAGGCCATTTTGCATTTACAGCATCTACATTAAGCACCAGCTAGTAGGACAAATCTGTGTGTGTGTGTGTGTGTGTGTGTAGGAGTTGGGAAGGTGGAGTAATGTGCTTTCAAAACTTGATTTAAAAACCAGCAATCACCAGCCATGTGTTAGTAAACTGCAGCTGGAGGCACCTAAAGAGGAATAGAATAATTCTGTCTTGATACTGTTTTCATTTGTCCTTGATTAGCCTTCACATCTTATATTTATCCAGATAGAGCGTGCACTGAGCAATGTCAAATTCTGCATGCTGTCTCTCTCCTGTGGCATGTGACTATAAGGCGACTGTGATCCGCTCCTATCAGTGGCTGTCTCACTGTTCCCACTACTAAGGGTGGAGCCCTGTTCCCTGAGGCGTACCATCAGTCCCTGGAAATGGAAAGGACTTCGTGAGGCGTTAACTCTCCCGGGCTGTCTCAAGAGCACTGCAGCTGTGATGCACTCAGCGCCTTCTTAGTTGTCCCGAAGGAGAGATGGGCTTCCCTGTGTGCCTGCCTTACTTAGCACCAATGCAGTGGCACTCAGGGCTCGTTGCTCTCTCTAGCTTTGGACCTCTTTCCCTTTGTCACTGACATTAATAACTTTTTGATGCATCATAAGAATGGTTGTACCATGTCATGGACTACTGTAAGAACACATCCTGATATATACTTATTTGACTATGTAGCAGTGAAATGGCTGTGTTTATATAGCTTATGCAGTTCAGACTTATCACTGTAGTATCCAGTTAGTGCACCTCTGTTTTTGTTAGGATGGAATGATGCCAAGAGTGCAACTGGCAACATGCAAGAGGGTTTGCTGTGACCAGTGGCCAGTCACATGTCAAAGGAAACAGAGGTCATTTCCTTTGACACGTGACTTCACTGTCTGCCCCTAAAATTTGTGGAGTCTGATTCTCATGCTTCCTTGTGAAGCACATAAAGCCTTTTTCCAAAATCAGAAAGCCCATATCTGAACAGTGTCCTCCAGGGAGAATATCAATTCCTGATTTTCTCAGAACTTTGCTGGGTATTTGCCATTGATTTCAATGGCAAGAAAGTAGATTTATGCAGTGATGTGGAGATATAGTCCACCACCACTCCTGAAAAAAAAAACCAACAACATAAAAAAAGTCATTTTGCCCTGTTTCCAAGAGAAAGTATCCTCTCATTTTAAAATTAAAGCCAATGATATAAACCAAATTTTATGTTAAATACACATATTTTGCACTTAATATTGACGTTGAAAAAATTTATAATCCCCATATTATGATAAGTTCCGGGAAGAAACAATATACAGGAAAGATTACATAATACACAGGAAAAAAGCACACACACACACACACACACACACACACACACACACACACACACAGAAGTGATTAGAAAATCAATAGAAAAAGAAACATTTACAGTTCTATCAGAAGAAACACTTGATTCCATTCTGCCTTGAAGGCAGTTACCCTTAAGTAACTACTAACATATCTACAAACGTCTGCAAAAAGAGAGAGAGAAAAAGAGAAAGAAAGAGGGAGATGATCTCAAGGATCCCCAAAATGGAAGTATTCTATGCAGACCCATTGATCAATCATAGCATCATTAAAAGTGGGACAACCAGGCCGGGCATAGTGGCTCACACCTGTAATCCCAGCACTCTGGGAGACCGAGGCGGGCAGATCACTTGAGGTCAGGAGTTCGACACCAGCCTGGGCAACATGATGAAGCCTTGTCTCCACCAAAAAATAAAAAAAATAGCCAGGAGTTGTAGTGTGTGACTGTAGTCCCAGCTACTTGGAAGACTGAGGCAGGAGAACTGCTTGAACCCGGAGGCAGAGGTTTCAGTGAGCCAAGATAGTGCCACTGCACTCCAGCCTAGGTGACAGAGTGAGACTCCGTCTCAAAAAAAAAAAAAAAAAAAGTGGGGCAATGAGACATTATGTGTCCACAGATGTGCTACAATAAGAAGTGCACAGCACCACCTATAAAATGCCTTGCCATAAAGTCAAGCCTGACCTTGGAGTGATACTATAGAAATACAAGAATAGTTAAATCTCACCACAAGGAAGCAATCAGCCAAATCTAGCATGTGGGAAATAGTATAAAGCAAATAAGAAAAAAAAAGAAGAAGAAGAAGAAAGGAAGGGAAACTGTTATTGATTTAAAGAGACACAATAGTCAAACACATTGTGTATATGTGGTTTGCTTGGTTTTAAAACTTGTTTTAAAACAGAACTAGATTATATTTCAAAACACAACTTCTGTATAACCAAAAAATAAAACACAACAATAAAACGAATGAGAAAAAAACATATTTGCAATTCTTGACAAAATGTTAACATCTTTAATCATAAATGAACTCTTCAGAAATCAGTACTAAGAGACTCACATTACAAGGGAAGTGAAAACAAAAGGAACAGAGGAAAATGGAATAGCACAAATGAGTTATAAGGCTATATATATGATCTTCATTTTGATATGGTTAACATTACTAAATGAGAAAGACTTCATTATAAATTACATTATCGATGCTTACAAATATTGATATCTGATGTTTGTACAGCTTTAGGAAATGAAGAATTCTCAAATACTGGGGCAAGTTACTCTAGTCATGGGGAGTTTACCCAAAAATGTAGATTTTTGCATAAATTTGGCCCAGGCAGTTCTCAACCATAGGAATCACTCCAACAAATAGTTGGATACACACCCACACACATGCACATACATGTTTACTACATAGAAAATGTGTAAGTAATCTATCATCCCCCAAGAAACTACTTATGTATTAACTGGTTTATAAAATAATAGACTGGGGGTAGAAATAGAAAGAAAAAAGACACTTAAGTAAAAATACTACATTTCACAAAATTCTGTGTCCTTTGAATTCTTATGAAAGATTTTTAATTAATCAGTTTTATATTTACCTTGTTATTAGTGAAAATTATAAATATATGCACTTCATAGTGATGCTGCCAGACATATAAGGCATAATTTCAACAAACCAATTGTAATGAGATATTTCTAGATGATTGGAGCAAGTGATTATGGGCTGGGTATTAAATGATATTAAAAAATTTTTGTCAATTTTGATAGGTATGCTAATGAATAGGTAAAAAGAAGAAAAGAAATTCTTACCAATTGAACAGGTCCTTTCAACCTCTACACTTTTGACTATGGACAAGGTAATTCTTTGCAGTGGGTCTGTGCCACTGTGGGATATTTAACAGCATTGTTGGCCTGTACCACCTAGATGCCAGTAACACCATTCCCTACCAAACTGTGACAACCATTACTGTCTCCAGATACTGGCAAGTGTCGACTGGTTAAGAATCACTGAGTTAGAGATGCATAGAGATATGAATGAAAGGATATAATAGTTGAGATTTGATTTTAAATACTCTAGCCAAAAAAGGCTGTGGGAGTTGCTGGTTGATAGGTGAAACTTTAATAGCGTAACTTTCATATTAGTTGAAGCTGAGTGATGAATGCATAGAGATTCATAATACTATTCTGTCTATCTTTGTGTCTGAATTTTTTTTTTTTTTTTGAGATGGAGTTTCACTCTTGTTGCCCAGGCTGGAGTGCAGTGGCGTGACCTCAGCTCACTGCAGCGTCCATCTCCCAGGTTCAAGGGATTCTCCTGTCTCAGCCTCCCTACTAGCTGGGATTACAGGTGCCCGCTACCACGCCTGGCTAATTTTTGGTATTTTTAGTAGAGATGGGGTTTCACCATTTTGGTCAGGCTGCTCTCAAACTCCTGACCTCGGGTGATCCACCAGCCTTGGCCTCCCAAAGTGCTGAGGTTACAGGCGTGAGCCACTGTGCCCAACCCTGTTTGATTTTTTAAAAGTCAATCTGTTAATAAAACCTAACACAGGTTTGCCAATAGGTTTTCCTTTGAATGCCCCCTTTCAGAGTTGCCTCACTGTCTTCTGCAAAAACTCCCCACAGACATGTTTCCTAGCTCCTGAAGTAGCACTTCCAGAATTCCTACCTGACATCATAGGAACAGGCTCAGCCTGTTTCACTGCTTCACCAATCCACGTTGCTAAAGCCCAGAAGCAGAAAATATCAGCTAGAGGCAGAGCTGGTGTTAAAGATAAATGTAATGGATACCTAGAAGTTCCCCCAAACCCTCACTGACACTACTGCTAACAAAGAAAAACACCTTCTCCTGTTGCCTTATCCTCACTCTCAAAGGGATTCATGTATCAGATGGATAAATAAACCTTGAAAATTCCTTCTAACGTAAAGATTGCATAAAGCTATAAAATTCCACCATATTAATCCCATCCCTTTCTCTTTTAGTTTAAATCCCTGTTAAAATGCCAAGGAGTAGAAAGGGTAGACATTGAGATTCAGAATGTAGAGAATAGATGAGCAGAGGAAATGTGATAGGGGCACAGGGAGAGGCCTGGAGGATTCCCACTCCTGAGGCGTGCAGGAGGGAGTTGTTCTCTAGATGACTTCTAGGCACTTGGGTGGGTATTTTTTTAGTCATTTTCTTCATGCTGTACAGTGAGAAGAGTGGCAACCAAAAAGTAAAACTTTTGGGAAATTTTTCAGCCATTCCAAATTATAACTGAAGAGTTCACTCCAAGGCATAAAGTCATCAAACTGAAGTAGAGGAAAAGAAGTTGCTAGATGTTGTTATGAAGTGAGTGTGAAACGCAGTCTGTTGGAATGATGCTTATAATTTAGTTGAAGGAAGAAAACTTACATGCCTGGGTAAAGTAATTAATCATGAGGCGTGGATGCCACCAGCTGACATGGGGAAGAGCTGATAGCCTGAGAGTTGCTCTTAGCTGGATGAGAAAGCAAAATGGCTGAGGGAGAACTGGAAGTCTTCCTCACAGTAGAGAAGAAATTTCATCCAACCTTCAAAGGTGAGTAGGGTTTGGATTAGCTAAGACTTTTCATAGGAGAGAAACTGTGAGAGCAAAAGTGTTCAACAGATGTTTATGAAGTATCAACTATGTAGTAGATACTGTGTTGAGGCTGACATTGTGCAAAGATGCAGAAGCTGATGCCCTAACATTCCAAAGGCTTACAGCTTAGGATAGAATAAGCAGAGTTGTTGTCAAAAGTGTGGAGACCACAGTGATTGGAGATGGGGATCTGTATAAGTCAGGGTTCTCCAGAGAAACAGAACCAGTAGAGAGAGAGAGAGTGTGTGTGTGTGTGTGCACACGTGTGTGTGTGTGTATGTGTTTCCCCACACATGCGTGCATCCGGGGGCTGGCAGACTGGAGGCCCAAGGAAGAGATGCAGCTCAAGTCCAAAGACAGTCTGGAGGCAGACTTTCTTCTAACTCAAGAGACCTCAGTCTTTTCTCTGAAGGCCTTATACCAATTGCATGAGGCCCACCCACATTACAGACGGCAATCTGCTTTACTCAAAGTCTACTGATTTACATGTTAATCACTTTTCAAAATAAAAAATTTTAAAAAAACACCTTTACAGCGAGAGGTAAACTGAAGTTTTACCAAACATCTGGACACCATGGCCTGGCCATGCTGACACATAAAAGTAGTCATCACAGGATGGGATGTATGTAAGGAACATAAGTCAATGATTGGGTGTTATGAAAGCAAGAGCAGGATGATCTTGAGCACTTAACTACCCAGCATACTGTAGAAAGAACAGGCTATGTGAATATCTCATAGTTTGCGGACACAACACTACCCTGTTATCTTTACCCTTAACAAAAGCAATAGCGACTACTCCACATCACACAACAATTACTGTGTGGTTGGCACTTCTCTCCCAGGAAATCATCCTGCACTCTGATGATGATGCCCAATTACCACGCCCTAATCTGGAAAGCAGGAAGGCCCAAGTCTCTAACTTTCTTATTGCTACAGTCAGACAGCACCAGGTGCACCCAGGAGCTATTTTGCATTTCAAAAGGCCTCAATGAATATAAAAGATATTTAGCTGTCAACTTTGAAGTTCTTGAAAGCAATTCATATTTTCTGCTTTAGGTCGAAATAAGTAATGACATTGAACCAGAAATGCGGCTGCTGAACTTGACTTAGGGAGCAAAGGACTATTGACTGCGCGCCTCGGTGGATCCGACCCGCCTGACGTTCCTTCCAGAGGCTGGACTGTGCTTCCTGGCTTTCCCACGAATCACGGAGCATTTTGGTCACATCCTTTGTATTATTAGCATTGTTCTCTAGATGAGTTCTAGGTGCTCGGGTAGGTATTTTTTTAGTCGTTTTCTTCTTATATGAACACTTGTAAATTGTAAAAAAAAAAAAAAAAAAAAAAGAAAAAACAGAATTTGGTTTTAAATTTTTAACAATATTTAATGTGAGGCATGCAAAATGAAAAACCAAATCTGTGGAAACCTTCTACAGTCAATTCTAAGAGAAATCTCAGTGTGTGCTGTGGAGATATTAAGTCAGCACTGCTGGCTGTTGAAGTTATTCTAGGCCTGATGAATTTGTTTTAGTAGACATTACCTGTGGTTATCAGCCACCAAGGTAGACCCTGTGACAGCTGATAAATAGATACAAATAATGGATCCAGCTTTTGGATTGAATATGGGTCATTTTTCAACAGCATAAAACAAAACACGGAGTCCTCCTTTGTTCCTGACTTCTTAAAACCCAGAACAATATTATGGCAATCTAAATTTTCAGATTTGTGCATATCTTGTTTTTCCTGATATATGTGTGTGTGTGTATATATACACGTGTGTATATATACATATATGTGTGTATATATACATATATGTATATATATACACACACGTATATATATCCATATTGTGGGTACGTGGAAGAGTAAAAAGATTAGTAGAACCCCTTTCCCCTTTGGAGGGAATATGGGTGTCTCTGAGGTCCATATTTTCTACTCATTATTCCATTCCTGACACTGCTGTCAGACCTAAACATACAGCTCATGGGCTTGTGGGACAGAAATCACAAACATAGACCTGCAGTCAGGAACTTTGCCTTTAGGATATTCAAAAGAAGCCTGAAAATGCTGTGGCATTCTCTATAAATACTTCTAAAGGAGACATTCACGTTTGAACGACATCAGCTTTTCTTTCTCCTACCCCTTCTCAATAACCAAGAAAATGATATGGGAAGCAATTATCTGTGGAAAAAAGGACTGTCTTGAAAATGCATCACAGTTGTATCTTTTTAACTGGCATAAAACTTACGTATGGTAAAATGCACAAATATTTATGGTACGATTTGATCAGTTTTGAAAAATGTACATAGCCATGTAACCAAGGCCTCAATCAAAATGCAGAACATTTCTGTCACTTTAAAAAATTCCCTTATGCCCTTTTTCAGGCAATGCCTGCATTCTCATAGACAACCACTGTGCTAATTTTCATCATCACTGATAACTTGATCTGTTCTCAATATAAAATATATACACTTTTCACATCACTTTTGCCCACACTTCTCAATCACTATTTTTTATATGAAAATAAGTTTTGCTCACTTTTTTTAACAACTACAGTTAAGCTCCCTATAGGCGAGAAAGTTGTGAATATGTGGTTATTAACTCAGCCCATGCATCTCTAAGAAGTCAGTCTATTAACCACCTAAAACTGTTACAAATGTCTGTTTGTGTGTAAAAGTCTTTTTTCTTCTTGTTCTTCTTTTGGAGCCTATAGGTTTCGTGAGACTCTGTTAAGAATCAGAGTTTAATGTGACAAAGTTTGCCTTCATTCCTCCAAGCTCATCACAACCACAGTGAGCCATTTGGAGGCCTAATTTACTCACTAGCCTCCAGATTATACCCCTTTAATCCATTGGTACCCACAAACTCCCATCACTTTTTTTTCTGCTTAATAAATCCAAATTCAAATAAAGAAAAGCTGGCAGGGACCTTGAAGATGGAGGAATCCAAGCCACTATTCTGCAGATGAGGGGGCTGAAGCCTAAGGGATTTGGTGAACTTGTCCAGAGCCTGTATCTGTACACAGGGGCAAGAGCCATAGCCAGTGGACAGAGAACATGGGAGCAAAAGTTGGGGTTTGGGTCCCATCCACCACCATGTTCTTGGACAGTGTTTGACATCTCTGCACTACAGTTTTCCTCATCTATGAAGTGGAACTATGATCCCTACCTCCCAAAAGTGTGGTGAGATTTTAATGAAAAACATAAAAAAATTCTCAGTACACAGTGAAGCACTCCACAATTAAAGGAGGTGATTATTATTAATAACGTCAAAGCACTCCTCTGTACCCTGTCTGGAGCTCTTGCTTTCTCCACTCAAGCACTATGAAGAGCCCACGGAAACAACAAACTCTGTTTTTCAAAAAGCAGCTGGGAAAACGTTGTGCAAGTTTAAATGATTTGAAATAAACTAAAAAAATGCTTTAATTTAAAAATAACTTTAATATTCAAATTCCAAAACTAATGCCAATAATTATTGTTAGTATTGTTATGATTATTGAAAAAGCTGATAAACCATCAAAACTGTAGAGAGTCAGTAAAAAAGGATAAAATGAGTATTGACATATTTTAAACTGTCACTTAATTACCCCCACACATACACATGCAAATAAAACATGGTTAACATTTCACAAAATAGAACCGTACTAAATTTTGTTTCTATTTTATCTTCATGTGAATTTGTACATACTTCTGTTAGGCACTGCAGAGTCTGAACTTTGTCTAAGTGCAGATAACAGCTTTGAGGAGAAAATGCTTACATTAGTGATTTCTGTATGAATATTCAATATAGGCAACTATTTAATATGGTGTATATGTTTTCATTTTTAATCTTTCTTCACTTAAATATGAAGTTATAACTGTTTCAATCTCCAACCTCAGCAATCCATAAAGATTGTCCTAACATTCTGGATATTTGCCACTCAACAGAAACAAGTTATATTGATCTGCCATCTCCTCTTCTTTCTTTTCTTCTCCCTGCCTCTCATCTTCCTGACTACTCTTTGGGGGCTATGCTTCTGCAAGACAAAGGGAGAAAAAGAAGTTCAGAGTTGTGCAGTAATACTCGGCAATTACCCATTAATCTGGGTAATTCCAATGAAGTACTGTCACAGTTACTGTTCCATGGAAATGAGCATTTGCAGTTCTTGCTTTTGCCCCCAGTCTTAGAGAATGCACTCTGCATTGTGCATATCCAGTAGGGTCTTCCGCAAAGACATGTTCACTACATGCATTGTATGCTGTATGTTCTTGCCAAACCTCAGCTTCTCCATATGCAATTGTGTGTCTGGTCAGAGTAAGGGAAAATGAATGCTTCCCTTAGCTTGCATTCACTGGTCAGAATCTTAACTATCTTAAGAGATGGTGCAGCTCTAGATTCAATAGCTCTCCTCAGAAGTGGCCCTGGCAAAACTGAAGATAGGACATCCACTGCTGTTTAGCCTCTAATGCTGACTGGAATGGAGAGGTGAACATTTAAAGCCAGTGTTTTTCCTCTTGGAGCCACCTTAGCACTGAGTCTTGTAAACCTTGGCCAGCCCTTCCTCAGGCCGTGCCTTCTATCTTGTGTGAATGATGCATCCTTTCTTAAGCGGCTTCTGCTGACCTCGTGCAGCACCACAGGAAGCTGGGATGCTTTCCAGCTTACTTTTTCTTTATTTGAGCTTCTGGTCATGTTTCAAAGCCAGCAAAATCTAAGCAAGGGAGTTACAGGGAGGGTTAGAGAATTACCAAAGGACACAAAATGTCTTGGGTTGTGGAATAGCACACATCAGAGAAATCTCAAACATCTCTTAGGAAAATCTCTAAATGTGTATATCCCCAAGTATCTTAGCCTTCCACCTACCACATAAAGTGAGGGTATGTGTCCCTCAAATGAAAAAAATGAAAACACTTTCTTACCACTTCAAATCTGGGAGGTGGTTGGCTCATTTGTTTTGAAGACACTCGACACTTTGCCCTAGCAAAATATTGACTTCTTTGATTTTTCTTTCAGAAAAATAAGCCCTGCTATTCCTATAGACCTAAATAAGGGAGGCAGCCAGTTTCGAGAGGCTGGCTCTAACAAAATATGCCAAGGCTGCCATCTGTCTCACTTAATGAATGGGAAACTCCTGATTGAGAAGAATTTGTCTTCATTAAAACTAGCTAACATGTACATTGCAAATCTGAGGAAAACCATCATGACTCTTTGCTAATTTGAGAAGCAAAAACCAAAATTTCTCTTTTCAATCTTTGCAAATTAAAAAAGAATCTTGCCAAGAATAAACAAATCTTCATTTCATACCTAATTTAAAAACGAATTGTGTCCCCAAATATGGTCTATTCTGGCTAATTATTTTTTAAGCAAATTCCCACTTATTTTTTCTGAGTCACTTTAGTATGTAACTAGGATAAATTTCATAGTTGATCAGAATGCAAATGTTCTAACTTGACATTTTTGCCCAAGATACGTTCTTTCCAGGTATAGCTGAATTAAGTAGGAAAAATATAAATAATCGCTCTTTTAAAACTATAACAACTTGAATGCCTGGGGTTTTATTTCCATCTAATTTAAAAGTTATCTGTAACCTTTGTTTGATAGAAGGTCTGTTGAAGTGTCTAAGAACCATGTTGAAATATTTGTGATAAATAGGCCACAACTTAAGGATATTATGCCCAAAAGTGAACTGACAGAGGAAAGTACTCTTCATATAACTGCACAGTGAACAATTTAGAAAGGGAACAGATGACCAGACACAGTGGCTCATGCCTATAATCCCAAAGCTTTGGGAAGTTGAGGTTTAAGAGTCACTTGAGGCCAGGAGTTCAAGACCAGCTTGGGCAAAATAGTGAGACCCTATCTCTACAAAAACAAACAAATAAACAAAAAATACCTAAAAAAATTTAAATTAGCCAAGCATGGTGGCATGTACCTATGACCCCAGCCACTTGAGGGACTGAGGGAAGGGAAGAAGATTACTTGAGCCCAGGAATTAGAAGCTGCAGTGAGTGCACTACTGCACTCCAGCCTAGGCAATACAGCAAGAGCCTGTCTCTAAAAAGAGAGAGAGAGAAGTAGATATGTTTTAATTATTAGAAAAATGTATTTATCAAGGCAAATCTCTAGAAACAGGAAGTCATTAACTAAGGCTGGGGGATAGAATAAGAGTGATTGCTAATGAGTATGCAGTTTCATTTGGGGGTGATAAAAAATGTTCTAAAATTAGATTTGGTAATGGTTCCACAACTCTGTGCATATACTAAGAAAACATTAAATTGTACATTTTCAATGGGCAAATTGTATGGCCTTTGAATTACATCTCAATAAAGATTTTTAAAAGAAAAAAAAAGAAGAATGTATTTATCAATAAAGAATTCTCAAAAAAATGGAATTATCGAAAAATTCAAAAGTTATGGGTAGCATCTCTTTTTCATCTGAAAAAGCTTAGTTTCTTATTGAAGACTAAAAAGAAAAATGCCACTTCTTGAAGGTGGATACAACTTCTTAAATATTGGTATTTGTAGAAAAATTTGGTGGCAGGCAAAACTTGAATCATCTTTCTTGAACTTGCATTCATATAAAGGGTAAAAATCATGTTAAATGCTAAACATTTTTAAAAAACTGAAATATTTAAAGAATCCAAAATATGCTTTAGCTTAAACTTGAGAGCTAAGTTAAGTAAAAAGAAGAAAAGAATAGAAGGTAGAAAGGAAGGGAGAGGAAAATGGAGAGAAGATGAGGAAGAGAAAGAAAGGGAATGGACAGGGAGACAGGAAGGAAGAATCGAAAGTTGAAAGTCACGTAATTGGGATTTGAACACTGTCAGTTCTTAACTCAGAATTTTGTTCTTGTTTCTTTGATTGACTAAAAACACTGAATCATTTTCCATGTAAGGCATGTTTTTCCTTTCTCTTCAGAGTTATTAAGAAACAGTTTGAAGAGACCAATAATCTATCCATTTCTTCTCATAGAATTTGCTTTGGCAGACAACTTAGTCTATATTAGTTAGGATTAGGCTTACCTACAAGTGACAGAAAAAGAAAAATGACAATGGATTAAATAACATAGAGGTCTATTTCTCTTTTTATTTCGAAATTCTGGAGACAGTCAGCAAACAGCTGGATGTGATTTCCCTAGAGACAAGGACGGAGACTCCTCTCTTATTGCTTCACCCTCTGTGGCCGCCATTTTTAAGACCATAACATGACTCAAAATGGCTGCTGAAGCTTCAGCCATTGGTTTTGTATTCTGGCCTTGGAGGTGGAGAGGGAACAAAAGGAGTGTTTCTTTCCTTTAAGGATATGTCTCAGAAATACACACACTACTTCTGCTTACATCTCATTAGCCAAAACTTGGTCCACCCCCAACTTTGCAGTGAAGAAAGCTGGGTATTATAGTCTTTATTCTTAATGACTTTATGCTTAACTAAAAATTAAGAGCTTTGCTGGACATGGTGGCTTATGCCTGTAATTCTAGCAATTTGGAAGGCCAAGGCGCGCAGATCACTTGAGCTTACGAGTTCGAGACCAGCCTGAGCAACATGGCAAAACCCCATATCTACAAAAAATACAAAAATTAGCCAGCTGTGGTGGTGTGTGCCTGTAGTCCCAGCTACTTGGGAGGCTGAAGTAGGAGGGTTGTTTGAACCTGGGAGACGGAGGTTGCAGTTAGCCAAGATCATGCCACTGTACTCCAACCTGGGAGATGGAGCCAAACCTTGTCTCAAAAAAAAAAAAAAGGAGGGGGCTTCATTTATTAGTAAGAAGGAAAAATATTTATAAAATAATACTCAGCAGTTTCAATCACACAGTTCAAACTAATTGACATGATTTCTTGGAACAGTGTTTTCATTTGTAGTACTTTATAACACATTCTAGAAAAAATGTACATATATTCTTCAGTACTGTGAGAGATTTAATCATCAAGTATGTGAAATGAGAATTTCTGCCTTATCTTGTTTCCTTATCTTGTCTTTGTGGTTAGAAAGAAATGAAAATAAATCAATAGCACTACATCCTTCTAGGTTTCCCATAATTTTGCAGACAGATTTAGCTTTTCTTCTCTAGAATTGAGTTTAAAATTCTAGAGCCAATCTGACATTTTGCTTGGTCCTCGTTGTGCTGCCACAATAAATTAATTCTTCTATGGTCATAACACTTAGCTATTTTATTTTGGTAGGGCCTTCTCTTCTGAATTGATTGGTAGTGTTGTTATTTTCTTGTTATTCAGTTTAACAAGTACATAATCAACATCAGTGCTTGGGAAGTCAGGGGTAGGAGAGATAAATAAGAAGTGTATGATCTTTTCTCTTATTTTCTCTCAGTAAAAGTTGGACTTGTTTTTCCCTTCATCTCTTTTTCTTCAAGAACATAATATTGGCTGAAGTGGAATGAGTATTCAAATTGTCCAAAAAAAAATACAAGAGAGGGAATTAATAAAATTTTTTGTAATTATAAATATGTATATATTGGGGGGGCAAAATATGACTTTTTATTTTTATTTTTAACCACCAGATTGAGTATGTTGATACATCAAATGCCAGTCTTTTATCTCCCTAGTTTTTCAAATAGAAAAGTGATACTAACACCAATAATTAAACTTCCCAAGATTTTTTTGTCTCTCTCTGAATCAAGTTCATTGTCTATTTACATGCTTCTCAGTTGACATTTGTGAAGGCAGATTACACACATGGGACAGTGGTGAATAAATCCACCCCAAAATTCCTTTGCAGATCTTGAGTATTTGCCAATAATCTCCATGATTTATTTACATTCTTTTTTCATATATATACTTTAAGTTCTGGGATACATGTGCAGAATGTGCAGGTTTGTTACATAGGTATACATGTGCCATGGTGGTTTGCTGCACCCATCAACTCATCATCTACATTAGGTATATCTCCTAATGTTATTCCTCCCCTTGTCCCCCACTCCCCAACAGGCCCCAGTGTGTGATGTTCCCCTCCCTGTGCCCATATGTTCTCATTGTTCAACTCCCACTTAAGAGTAAGAACATGCAGTGTTTGGTTTTTTGTTCCTATGTTAGTTTGCTGAGAATGATGGTTTCCGGCTTCATCCATGTCCCTGCAAAGGACATTAACTCATTTTTTATGGCTGCATAGTATTCCATGGTGTATATGTGCCACATTTTCTTTATCCAGTCTAACATTGATGGGCATTTGGGTTGGTTCCAAGCCTTTGCTATTGTGAATAGTGCTGCAATATACATAGGAGTGCATGTGTCATTATAGTAGAATGATTTATAATCGTTTGGGTATACACCCAGTAGGGAATTACTGGATCAAATTGTATTTCTAGTTCTAGATCTTTGAGGAATTGCCACACTGTCATCCACAATGGTTGAACTAAATTACACTCCCACCAACAGTGTTAAAAGCATTCCTATTTCTCCACATCCTCTCCAGCCTCTGTTGTATCCTTTTTAATGATCGCCATTCTAACTGGTGTGAGGTGGTATCTCATTGTGGTTTTGATTTGCATTTCTCTAACAACCAGTGATGATGAGATTTTTTTTTACATTTGTTGGCTGCATAAATGTCTTCTTTTAAGAAGTGTCTATTCATATCCTTAACCTACTTTTTCATAGGGTTTTTTTTCTTGTAAATTTGTTTAAGTTCCTTGTAGATTCTGGATATTAGCCCTTTGTCAGATGGATAGGTTGCAAAAATTTTCTCCCATTCTGTAGGTTGCCTGTTCACTCTGATAATAGTTTATTTTGCTGTGCAGAAGCTCTTTAGTTTAATTAGATCCCATTTGTCAATTTTGGCTTTTGTTGACATTGCTTTTGGTGTTTCAGTCATGAAGTCTTTGGCCATGCCTGTGTCCTGAATAGTATTGCCTAGGTTTTCTTCTAGGGTTTTAATGGTTTTGAGTTTTACATTTAAGTTTTTAAGCCATCTTGAGTTAATTTTTGTATAAGATGTAAGGAAGGGGTCCAGTTTCAGTTTTCTGCGTATGGCTAGCCAATTTTCCCAGCACCATTTATTAAATAGGAAATCCTTTCCCCATTGCTTGTTTTTATCAGGTTTGTCAAAGATCTGATGGTTGTAGATGTGTGATGTTATTTCTGAGGCCTCTGTTCTGTTGCATTGGTCTATATATCTGTTTTAGTAAAAGTACCATGTTGTTTTGGTTACTGTAGCCTTGTAGTATAGTTTGAAGTCAGGTAGCATGATGCCTCCAGCTTTGTTCTTTTTGCTTAGGATTGTTTTGGCTATATGGGCTCTTTTTGGTTCCCTATGAAATTTAAAGTAATTTTTTCTAATTCTGTGAAGAAAGTCAATGTTAGTTTGATGGGAATAGCATTGAATCTATAAATTACTTTGGGCAGTATGGCCATTTTTACAATATTGATTCTTCCTATCCATGAGCATGGAACGTTTTTCCATTTGTTTGTGTCCTCTCTTATTTCCTTGAGCAGTGGTTTGTAGTTCTTGAAGAGGTCATTCACATCCCTTGTAAGTTGTATTCCTAGGTATTTTATTCTCTTTGTAGCAATTGTGAATGGGAGTTTGTTCATGATTTGGCTCTCTGTCTATTATTGGTGTATAGGAATGCTTGTGATTTTTGCACATTGATTTTGTATCCTGCAACTTTGCTGAAATTGCTTATCAGCTTAAGGAGTTTTGGGGTTGAGACGATGGGGTTTTCTAAATGTACAACCATATCATCTGCAAACAGAGATAATTTGACTTTCTCTCTTCCTATTTGAATACCGTTTATTTCTTTCTCTTGCCTGTTTGCCCTGGCCAGAACTTCCAATACTATGTTGAATAGGAGTGGTGAGAGAAGCCAACCTTGTCTTGTGCCAGTTTTCAAAGGGAATGCTTCCAGCTTTTGCCCATTCAGTGTGATATTTGCTGTGGGTTTGTCATAAACAGCTCTTATTATGTTGAGATATGTTCCATCAATACCTAGTTTATGAGTGTTTTTAGCATGAAGGAGTGTTGAATTTTGTTGAAGGACTTTTCTGCATCTATTGAGATAATCATGTGGTTTTTGTCATTGGTTCTGTTTATGTGATGGATTACGTTCATTGATTTGTATGTGTGGAACCAGCCTTGCATCCCAGGGATGAAGCCGACTTGATCAAGGTGGGTAAGCTTTTTAATGTACTGCTGCATTCCGTTTGCCAGTGTTTCATTGGGGATTTTCGCATAGATGTTCATCAGGGATATTGGCCTGAAATCTTCATTTTTTGTTGTGTCTCTGCCAGGGATTGGTATCAGAATGATGCTGGCCTCAAAATATGAGTTAGGGAGGAGTCTCTCTTTTCTACTGTTTGGAATAGTTTCAGAAGGAATGGTACCAGCTCCTCTTTGTAACTCTGGTAGAGTTTGGCTATGAGTCCATCTGGTCCTGGGCTTTTTTTTTTTTTTTGGTTGGTCAGCTATTAATTACTGCCTCAATTTCAGAACTTGTTATTGATCTATTCAGGGATTCAACTTCTTCCTGGTTTAGTCATGGTAGGGTGAATGTGTCCAGGAATTTATCCATTTCTTCTAGATTTTTTAGTTTATTTGGGTAGAGTTGTTTGTAGTATTTTCTGATGGTAGTTTGCATTTCTGTAGGATTAGTGGTGATCTCCCCTTTATCACTTTTTATTGTGTCTATTTGATTCTTCTCTCTTTTCTTCTTTATTAGCCTGGCTAGCCATCTATCTGTTTTGTTAATCTTTTCAAAAAACCATCTCCTGGATTTATTGATTTTTTGAAGGGTTTTTCGTATCTCTTTCAGTTCTGTTCTGATCTTAGTTATTTCTTGTCTTCTGCTAGCTTTTGAAATAGTTTGCTCTTGTTTCTTTAATTCTTTTAATTGTGATGTTAGCGTGTCGATTTTAGATGTTTAGATGTTTCCCACTTTCTCCTGTGAGCACTTAGTGCTATAAATTTCCTTCTAAGCACTCCCTCTAAGCTGTATCCCAGAGATTCTGGTACATTGTGTCTTTGTTCTTGTTGGTTTCAAAGAACTTATTTATTTGTGCTGTGATCTCATTATTTTCCCAGGAGTCATTCAGAAGCAGGTTGTTCAGTTTCCATGTAGTTGTGTGGTTTTGAGTGAGTTTCTTAATCCTGAGTTCTAACTTGATTGCACTGTGGTCTGAGAGACTGTTTGTTATGGTTTTCATTCTTTTGCATTTGCTGATGAGTGTTTTACTTCCAGTTATGTGGTCGATTTTAGAAAAAGTGCTATGTGGTGCTGAGGAGAATGTATATTCTGTTGATTTGGGGTGGAGAGTTCTGTAGATATCTATTAGGTCTGCTTCGTCAAGAGGTGAGTTCAAGTCCTGAATATCCTTGTTAATTTTCTATCTCGGTGATCTGTCTAATATACACAGTGGAGTGTTAAAGTCTCCCACTATTATTGTGTGGTAGTCTAAGTCTCTTTGTAGGTCTCTAAGAACTTGCTTTATGAATCTGGGTGCTCCTCTATTGGGTGCATACATATTTAGGATAGTTACCTCTTCCTGTTGCATTGATCCTTTTACTATTATGTAATGGCCTTCTGTGTCTGTTTTGATCTTTGTTGGTTTAAAGTCTGTTTTACCAGAGGCTAAGATTGCAACCCCTGCTTTTTTTTTGCTTTCCATTTGCCTGGTAAATATCCCTCCATCCCTTTATTTTGAGCCTATGTGTGTCTTTGCACATGAGATGGGTCTCGAATACAGCACACCAATGGGTTTTGACTCTTTATCCAATTTGCCAGTCTGTGCCTTTTAATTGGGGCATTTAGCACATTTACATTTAAGGTTAATATTGTTATGTGTGAATTTTATTCTGTCATTATGATGCTAGCTGGTTATTTTGCTCATTAGTTGATGCAGCTTCTTCATAGTGTCGATGGTTTTTACATTTTGGCATGTTTTTGTAGTGGCTGGTACTGGTTGTTCCTTTCCATATTTAGTACTTCTTTCAGAAGCTCTTGTAAAGGCAGGCTTGGTGGCGACAAAATTCCTCAGCATTTGCTTGTCTGTAAAGGATTTTATTTCTCCTTCACTTATGAAGCTTAGTTTGGCTGGATATGAAATTCTGGGTTGAAAATTCTTTTCTTTAAGAATGTTGAATATTGGCCCCCAATATCTTCTGGCTTTTAGGGTTTCTGCAGAGAGATATGCTGTTAGTATGATAGGCTTCCCTTTGTAGGTAACCCGACCTTTCTCTCTGGCTGCCCTTAACATTTTTTCCTTCAGTTCAACCTTGGTGAATCTGATGATTACGTGTCTTGGGGTTGCTCTTCTCAAAGAGTATCTTTGTGGTGTTCTCTGTATTCCCTGAATTTGAATGTTGGCCTGCCTTGTGAGGTTGGGGAAATTCTCCTGGATTATATCCTGAATTGTGCTTTCCAACTTGATTCCATTCTCCCCATCACTTTCAGGTACACCAATCAAATGCTGGCTTGGTCTTTTCACATAGTCCCTTATTTCTTGGAGGTTTTGTTCATGCCTTTTCAATTTTTTTCTTCTAATCTTGTCTTCATGCTTTATTTCATTAAGTTGGTCTTCAGTCTCTGATATCCTTTCTTCTGCTTGATCGATTCAGCTATTGATACTTGTGTATGCTTCATGAAGTTCTCGTGCTGTGTTTTTCAGCTCCATCAGGTCATTTGTGTTCTTCTCTAAACTGGTTATTCTAGTTAGCAATTCCTCTAACCTTTTATCAAGGTTCTTAGCTTCCTTGTATTGGGTTACAATATGTTCCATTAGCTTTGAGGAGTTTGTTATTACCCATCTTCTGAAGCCTACTTCTGTCAATTTGTCAAACACATTCTCCATTCAGTATTGTTCCCTCGCTGGCAAGGAATTGTGATCCTTTGGAGAAGAGGCATTCTGGTTTTGGGAATTTTCAGCCTTATTGCACTGGTTTTTCCTCATCTTTGTGGCTTTATCTACCTTTGGTCTTTGGCGTTGGTGACCTTTGGATGGAGCTTTTGCATGGTCATCCTCTTTGTTGATGTTGATGCTATTGCTTTCTGTTTGTTAATTTTTTTTCTAACAGTCAGGCCCTTCTTCTGCAGGTCTGCTGGAGTTTTCTGGGGGTGCACTCCAGACCCTGTTTGCATGGGTATCACCAGCAGAGGCTGCAGAACAGCAAAGATTGCTGCCTCCTCCTACTTCTGGAAGCTTCATCCCAGAGGGGCACCTGCCAGATGCTAGCCAGAGCTCTCCTGTATGAAGTGTCTGTCGACCCCTGCTGGGAGGTGTCTTCCCATCAGGAGGCATGGGGGTCAGGGACCCACTTGTGGAAGCAGTCTGTCCCTTAGCAGAGCTCCAGTGCTGTGCTAGGAGATCTGCTTCTCTCTTCAGAGCTGGCAGGCAGGAATGTTGAAGTCTGCTGAAGCTGTGCCCACAGCTGCCCCTTCCCCCAGGTACTCTGTCCCCGGGAGATGAGAGTTTTATCTATAAGCCCCTGACTGGGGCTACTGGCTTTCTTTCAGAGATGTCCTGCCCAGAGAGGAGGAATCTAGAGAGGCAGTCTTGCTTCAGTGGCTTTGCAGTGCTGCAGTGGGCTCCACTCAGACTGAATTCCTGGCAGCTTTGTTTACACTGTGAGGGGAAAACTGCCTACTCAAGCCTCAGTAATGGCAGATGCCTCTCCCCCAACCAAGCTTGAGCGTCCCAGGTCTACTTCAGACTGCCGTGCTGGAAGTAAGAATTTCAATCCGGTGGATCTTAGCTTGCTGGGCTCCATGGGGGTGGGATCTACTGATCAAGACCACTTGGCTGCCTGGCTTCTGCCCCCTTTCCAGGGGAGTGAATGGTTCTGTCTCTCTGGCATTCCAGGCACCTCTGGGGTACAAAAAAAACTCCTGCAGCTAGCTCAGTGTCTGCTCAAATGGCCACCAGTTTTGTGCTTGAAATCCAGGGCCCTTGTGGTGTAGGCACCCAAGGGATCTCCTTATCTGTGGATTGCGAAGACCGTGGGAAAAGCGTAGTATCTAGACCGGAGTGCACCCCCACTCACAGCATGGTCCCTCATGGCTTCCTTTGGCTAGGGGAGGGAGTTCCCCAACCCCTTGCACTTCCCAGGTGAGGCAACGCCCCACCCTGCTTCTGCTTGCCCTCCATGGGCTGCACCCACTGTCTAACCAGTCCCAGTGAGATGAACTGAGTACCTCAGTTGGAAATGCAGAAATCACCCACTTTCTGTGTTGGTCTTGCTGGGAGCTGCAGACAGGAGCTGTTCCTATTCAGCCATCTTGCCTGGGAATCTGTAATTATATTTTATTGCATATTCTTCCTAGACTGGGTGTGTGTGTGTGTTTGTGTGTGTGTGTGTGTGTGTGTGTGTGTGAAAGAGAGACAGAAACAGAAACAGAGACAAGGAGACAGAGACAGTGAAACAGAAACAGAGTCATCTTCCAGGTTCTACTTATTAAGCAATATCCCATGAAGTCGCTGAAAAGTGTTATATTCTCCTAATACCTAGTGTTTGCAAATCTGGCAGCTGTCACTGATGATTTAAACAAGATTGGGTGACTTATTTATGTACACACACATCCACAATCAAACTTCAACTGTCGAGTGTACCCTTTTCTAAATAATCACATTGCTAAAATGTGCCATATGGCCCATTTCTTTAAACAATAAATGGTAAATTATTATTTTGAGGAGTGAAAGCTAAAAGAAATAATATGTCTAATACTATGTGGCATTTTCTGTATACAGTACAGTTTTAGCATTGAAAAGGACTTCAGCAATTCCATTTGCCCCATTTTCAGATGAGGAGATTGAGGCTGGTAGTTACAGTGGTTTTGCTTCATGTCCCATCCCACTGGGGCTGCTATGCAAGCTCTCAGTCTAGTCTTCTTTCCTCTACACTTAGTGGCCATCAGCTGTAACAAGTCCTGACTAGACCAGGGCTTTGTGGCTGACTACAATTCAATGCCTTTTTTGCCTGCGTTTGTTCGGACCCTGCTAATCAAGGCTACGGGGCAGCTGCAGAAAGACACCTGCTATTGGCTTACCCGCTCCTCGCCTTCCCTCTGCTTGAGTCTGAGCATCAGAAAGCCACCTTCCAGTGGGTCTTTGCCTTGCTTTTGTCTTGTCTTTGCTTTTTATTCATCTTTGCTTTTGTCTTCTCAGGGCAAATAGGAAATCCTAGACCTCAGATCACTGTTCTTTGCTTCCCAAAAGACAGAACAGCTCAGTCCTGGCTGCTACCTTCTTTCTTTACTCTTGGTTTAAATGTAATCCCACATGCCCTAGACAAGCCTCCTGATTATTTTTCATCAAACATGAAAATAGCTTACTTTTAACTGCTGGGTGTCAGTCTCTTCTAAAAATTTTGTTCCTAAGGAATTGATTCTGCAAATCAGTGCTTAAAGTCACTTTTTAACTGCCTCACATAGTATTGTTTCTTTGACAACTCTTTTTAAAGGGGATTGCTCTCTTCTTCTTCTGGCTTCTCAAATCTACTTTTAACTTCAAATAGCAGTCATGCAATGTAGTTTTATAAGATAATATACTAGGACCATCTATCAGATATGAAACCAGCATAATCATTGCAATTATTTCTACTGTATTCAGATAATGATAATACAAATAAGAGTATGACATATGTAAATGTTGATTAGCTTTCTGGTTCCTTCATCAAAACTTGCGTTGTGTTGTGCAGCCTTTTCTTTGCATTGTCCAGGGGTTTTGTTATTACAAACCATAATATTTAACCCATTTCTTCTACTAATATCTTTTAATATTTCTGCTATTATACAGCTTTTTTTTTTTGACATGTATCTAAACCAGAAAAAAATATTCCCTGTGCATGATATTTTTAGGCAAAACCTAATGTCTGGAGCACCAAGTGAAATAACTGTGGAGAATGGAATGTTGGACAATTTGTGTGGCCTGCTTAGCTTAATTTGTTTCTATGGCACAAGCAAAGCTCATTCATTCCATTTATTATTTTAAGCCACTTGTTTGGTGTTATGGATTTTAAGAATCAGTTGGTGTTAGAATTTTTAATAACACAGAGAATAGCCATTGAATATGGAACTCAAATTATCTAAGGTTTACCCAGAAGTCAAAATCACTTGGCCCTCTGCAAAGTTCTCTTTGCGTTCCTAGGCCTGCAAAGTCTTTGGTCTGAAGTCTCAGAGCTTAAATTGCATTGGTCCTGTTAATGTTTGTCAAAAAGGAAGTTTGGGCGGCAGTTTCAGGGTAGTGTTGAGAAGATAACTCCTGGTCCCGTTTTATTCTTTCCTCATTTGTTCAGTGCTCATGGCCATCTACAACCTTCCTTGATTCTATTCTGCCTAAGCCTCTTATTTCCACATCTATAAGTATAGTGCTACATAATAATTACAACCTTTAAGAAAATGGAGAGTTTTCATTAAAGGGCCCCTGCAAATCTATGATGCTAGATGACAGATGCTACCAGAAGGCCAGAGTATTAATAGCACCTGTGATAACTGTAATAAGAATATGTCTCGTTTTCTTTTAAAGACATAGATATTCCATTTTAATCCTGTATAACTCAAAGAAAATTTGGGTGTTAACACTTTGAAATACTTTTACCTCCTTTGGGGGAAATCCAAACTGAAAGGAATTAATATTCACATCAGTTCCTAAGGCAAAATGCCTGACACAGACTAACAAAGCTCTTTCTCATCCTGTGGTAGGAACTTAGGGGTGATAACTCATACTGAGAATTTGTGATCTGAAAACACTAAGGAATTTCTGCCATTGCAGGTAGAAAAAAAAAGACAAAAATGGTATTCTCAGGTGAGCTTACCTTTCAAATTTTTCTGAGACTTCCTAAATGTGACAAGAACTCTGCTGTGTGGCAACCTTATGTTTCCACAACAGAACAAAGGACCAAAAAAAAAAAAAAAAGATCTCTATCCCAATAGATTTTATAAAATCCATACTCTAAAACTCGTGAGTTTTACATGTACCCTAAAACTTAAAGTATAATAAAAAAAAAGAAAAGCTCTTTAACCCTTTGTTTAAATCCTATTAGCTCTTAATGATATACAGTTCAAATTATCTAAATGAAATAATTTTCAAGCACATAACAGATTAGAAACAGAGAATGAGAAAGGTATAGTAGATATTACGTAAATAAGCAAAAATAGTGGCAATAATTAAACACACTATCTCTACCTAAAGGAACAGAGATAGAAAACTCATATAAAAATCTAAACTACAGTTTTATGGGGATAGTTAAGGTAAGAGCCTGCAGGCAGCACTGTATTGCTTTACAAAACAGCATTTCATTTATATTATGATGATTTCAGACTATCACTTTAAAAATTCATTTGTATTAATTAAGAACAGGTACCATTTTCTCCAGATACTTTCCCTTCATCTGTCCTGAAATTATTAATTATTGACTTCTATTTAAATAAGATACCTTATTTTCATCTGCTGGAAAACTTTTTCTGATAACCATACATATCTTCAATGTCTACAATTTGAATGGAGAGCCCTTTCAATGTGGCGTTTCTGTTTCTTCCATAACCTCACAACAATATGTGGTGGCCCCGCAGTCATTATGGTCTTGTTAAATAATTAGGTTCGTGTAAACTATATTTTAGAGTCTTCCAAAATGCCTCTCCTTCCAAAATGGCTAAAAGGGCAAAGCGTCAGTAATTCTGTAGACATGCTTCATGCATGTTCTGGATAGGAGCCATGGTATAATGAGATGCTATCTCTGGAAAAAAATGAATAGATTTTCAAGATTGTGGGTCTTGACATGAGTTCTCTAGAATTTTCCCCTTTGATAAATTTTCCTGTACCTAGCTGTTGCCAAATTGTCTCTTCTAGAAGAATGCCCTGATTTTTTTTCAGTTCCAAAGTTATCAAAATCCCAGGAATATTTCACAGAAAAGAGAAGCATTTATAGCAAGCATGGGTGTGGCATGCTTTCTCTGTGGGAAGTTGTCATCCTCCACAAGATCTTGCCCACACTCAAAATAAACTGGCTTCCCGTCACATTCTTGGTCTGTCAGCACTCTGTAAAAGGAAATCTCATCTCCTCTCTCTTGATAGTAGAGCTTATATCAAACTGGGACATGTTTCTTCTTCATTCATGGATAAGTCTAATTTTCTCTCTGGTGTGTAAAACTGACAATACCCACAAGATACTACTGACTTGAAAGTTTCACTGCAGGTAGCTACCATACCAGCATTTGGTAAACTAGCTGCCTAGGTGAGACTGCATTAGATGACCTCCTTCGAGCCACACTACTTGCCAGTATCCACTGAGAGACAAATTATGATTGTTGCTTCCTTCTTTGAAAACACCCCTGCTGAGTACCTACTGTATGTGAGTCACTGTGCAGGCACTAGAAATATAAAGCAAAAAAAACAGATTCTACCCACAGGGAGCTCCTAGTCCAGTGGTGAAGAGGTGTATTAACCCTCAAGTCCCTGAGAAAATTCCCAATAGTGCTCTGCACAAGCCGGGCTCTGATGGGAGGTACCAGTGCTTTTCTTCTTCCAGATTCAGAGCCCCAGCTATCCCAGGATGAAGGAGAGCCCATTTGCAACCCTCTTCTGTCTCCCTAAGCATTCAACAAACACTTAGTGACCATCTGTCTTGTGCAAAACACTTGGGGAGTGATAAAAACAAATCAAATTCATATTTTAATTTAGGGAGTTTAGGAGATAAATCCTAGTGTGGATTTCACATGGGCAATGATTTGCTTTCCTTGAGTTTGCCCTCTGCAAGCAACACCTGTTCATGCTATGACACTGAAGTCCTCCTAGACCACCCCATTCATCTGAGTAGTTAGGGCTCTGGATGAAGGAGCAAATGGACAAAATAAGCCCCCTCTTGCTCAGGACCTGACTAACATTTCAGAGCTGTGGTCACCCATTTTAAACAAACCAAAGCACTTCTGACAGACCTCTGAATTTGCATTAAAAAGAGCACATCTACAGCTCCTAACAATCAAAACCAACTATGAACACTGCTTGCTTCAGTGATACAAACAGACATTTTCTTGTTACATGTGTGGTGATCTGAGAATGGTGACTTTGGACCCAGTTTGACTGGTTAGCGTTTAAATAAAACTTAACAGAACAGGCAACTAAAGGAACTCAGGAAAAGACCAAAAGCAATGCTCAAAGGGAGTGCCTGGGTAACCATGATGTAATTGCAGATTGACACATATTTGGGTTTTTCATTATTGTTTCTAAAAACTAGATATTGCTTTATTATTATGTTGATGATTATTGAAAGCACGATAGCAATGTTTAAGTGGTGAGAATGACTCTAAGCCTCTTTTTGTTGCTGTGACTGACAGAACTAAAGAGTTTGCTCTCACATTCACAATACCAATTCCGCCATCTTATGGAAAATATTGGAAGTACCTAGGGCATTTCTTTATATTTCAAAGGCACAGGTTGCTGGTAAGAGGGACAGAAAGACAAGAACATCGTACCTTCTATTTCTACTACATGTTTTTAATCTTTAACATTTTTACCAACAGAAATCATTTTTTTAAAAAATCTCTCAATCTTCAAATAATTCTTAGACTGCTTGCCAACAAAGATGTCTCCTGATCTTGACACTGGAATTCAATGTAAAAATCTTGAATGATATTTTGTACTGATATGAATTTCTACTGTCCCATAACACTGTGTAGTGACTTCACTGTATATTAACTTCTTTTCTACAGATGTTTGAGCTATGAGATGAATTAATTGAAAAGGTCAAAGCCTATCAGGAGCTATCTTATATGATGTTGGTAGCCTGTGAAAAAATAAATGTCTTTTTTCTTATACAAACTGATAACAAGTCTTGCTTTCACAATTACTATTTACATTTTTGTGCATATAATGCCTGTATATTACACTCATATTTGAAAGTGACCAGAAAGTGTTATTTAATAGAAACTACATACATTTTTTATGTCTCTCTGGACCCTTTGATTCTAAGTAAATTTACAGTAAGTTAGCAGTAATAGACTATTCTTTTCAACTATGAATAAAAATGTACATTGAAGTACAAGATGACTACTGTTTTTAATACATTTTCCTCACTGTATTATATATTTATTGTAGTAAACTTAGAAACCATATGCATCTTGAATGTTCCGGAATTCTTCAGATTTTGGAGGATTACCCCCCTATTTCATACACAAATAAGTCTTAAGCTACATGACTATAGGAAACCTGGTCCCTCCCCTAGAAATTTCTGAGCAACCCTGGAGAGGGTTTAAATGTTCTGCAAGTGTACCCAGGTGATGCCACTGCCCACTGCAGACAGCTGCTCTGGGCTTCCCCACCAATGCCCCTGACTCCAATTACCTCTCACCCCTGCCACTCACTCCACACTGCCTCTTCCCAAAACACGAACTCGGCCTCTCTTTTGATTCCACAAGCAAAGTTGAAACAAACCTTTGTAACTAACAAATGTTACTAAGGTTTTGTGTAAATATACTCCAGAAAAGAAAAGCTTAAAGTAGGTCTCAGGTACCAATGGGACCAGAGACATTCTGAATCCACCTTCACAGGCTAGTCTCCATCAGACTGTCTCTTCTTGCTCCCCTGCCTCTATCTTGTTGCTCCCAAGGAGATCTGCTCACTTTTGACTTCTTCCTTGCCTCTGAGTCAGGTCATCAAAACATCCTCCACCACAGCCCAGCCAGGAAGTAAAATCCCCTTAACATGAGAGTACTGTAGTCTCCACAAAGATTATTTAAAAGAACACTTTATTCTTTACATTATTTGACAGAACATTTAACATCTGACCTGAGTCATCTGCACTGGGATTCCATCCCCAGATCAGACTTTCCCAAAAACAGTGAATGAATTTGTCTTGAACAAATTACTAGCACCTCACCGTGCATTCATCACAGAAAAAAAAAGGGAGGAGGCTGTTAACTTTTATGGGAAATTTCTATATTGCTTTTGCAATTTTTCATAGTTCTACAACTTTATTTAAAAGGAAGCAGGGAGGCTTGTTTTAGTGACATATTCCAGATTCTACTCTTAGAGATGAAAGCACAACAACATAAAAATTCATACATTTTTTTCCATTTCCATTTATCAAAGTAGAAATATAGTCTAGTCTCAGAGTGTCTATCTACTTACAAGCCAAATTTTAAGAAGAAAAGTTTACATTGCTGATATGACTGCCTTTTCCCTTGGATGAGGATTTGAATTCCTATGCCTCGTTGGACAAATGGAAATCATATTGTATGGCAGACACATTTCGTAGCAACAACTTAACTTAAGCATACCCTAAGAATGACCCTATGGCTTAAGAAGAATGTGTATTTGGAGATCTGTGCTAAAGAATCCAGGAGTGGCCAACCCGGAGATTCGTCTCTTATCTATGAGGAACATCTGAGCCCCTAGTCCATCCTGTGGAATGCAGCCCATGCAGGAGATTGAGGCCCTTTTTTTGGGTTAAATGAATGTTGTCAAGTGGAGGTTGCTAGCAGAATGGTGATAAGTGAAAATGTCATATAAACTGCATGCTTTTTACAAGTGGTTGCAGTCCTCCTCTCCAGCCCACTATCACTGGATACTCCCATATGTAAGTCCCCTCAATAAACTCTATGTCTCATTCACTGGCTTCAGGTCTCTTATTCAGCCTCTCAAACATGGTGCCCTCCCTACCAAAGTGAATGACATCAGGCACAACACATATTAGATGTTCCTATAATCTAATCATAGCTATGATTTAAACTACCAACTAGTATATATTATTTTTCTTCTCTTTCATCTTTTGCCTGTGTCAAATAACTTAATCATCTCTTTGCTCCTCCTCTGCAATCCCACTGCCATTGCATTTATTATGGTACTCTTTATTAAATAGTCTCTTCATGGAGCTTAGACCCTCCCCCATCCCCCAAAACTCTGCTTTTCAGTGTTATATTTCTAAAGTAAGAAATCTGAGCCTTGTTTTATCACCCTGCTTAAAATCTTGAAATAGAATAAAGACTCAGATCCAAATTTCTCATCTTGATATATAAACTCATCCATTATCTGACACAACATAGGTTATCAGCCTTGTCTCTTACGCACAACGTGTTTCTTTCTTGCTCTTATCCAAACATTGCCCCTGCTTTTTCATGCTTAAATCATTTGGGAGCTTTTCATGTATAATGCTTATATCATTTTGAACACTAGATATATTTCCACATTGTTTAAGACCTAAATTCAATTACGTCCTACTAAAAATGCACTCAATATATAATTATTGGCTGGATGTGGTAGTTCATGCCTATAATCCCAGCACTTTGGGAGGCCAAGGTGGCTGAATCACTTGAGTTCAGGAGTTTAAGATTAACCTGGCCAACATGATAAAACCACGTCTCTACTAAAAATACAAAAAAGAAAATCAACTGGGTGTGGTGGCACGTGCCTGTAATTCTACTTGAGAGGTTGAGGCATGAGAATCACAGCTACTTGGGAGGCTGAGGCATGAGAATCACTTGAATTCAGGAGGTGGAGTATATTAGGCTGTTTTCACACTGCTAATAAAGACCTACCTGAGACTAGGTAACTTATAAAAAATAAGAGGTTTAATGGACTCACGGTTCCACATGACTGAGGAGGCCTCACAATCATGACAGAAGGCAAAGGAGGAGCAAAGGCACGTCTTACATAGCAGCAGGGAAGAGATCATGTCCAGGGGAACTCCCCCTTACAAAACCATCAGATATCATGAGATTTATTTACTATCATGAGCACAGCACATGACAGACCTCCCACCCATGATTCAATAACCTCCCACTGGGTCCCTCCTATAACACGTGGGAATTATGACAGCTACAATTCAAGATGAGATTTGGGTGGAGGACACAGCCAAACCATATCATTCTGCCCCAGCCCCTCCCAAATCTCATGTCCTCACATTTCAAAACACAGTCATGCCTTCCCAACAGTCCCCCAAAGTCTTATCTCGTTTCAGCATTAACACAAAATCCCAACTCCAAAGCCTCATCTGAGACAAGGCAAATCCCTTCTGCCTATGAGCCTGTAAAAATCAAAAGCAAGTTAGTTACTTTCTAGATACAAGGGGAGTACAGGCATTGGGTAAATACTCCTGTTCTAAATTGGAGACATTGACAAAAACCAAAGGGCTATAGGCCCTATGCAAGTCTGGAATCCAATGGGGCAGTCATTAAACCTTAAATTTCCAAAATGATCTCCTTTGACTCCATGTCTCACGTCAAGGTCACATTGATGTAAGAGGTGGGCTTCCACAGCCTTGGGCAGCTCCACTTCTGTGGCTTTGCAGGGTAAAACCTCCTTCCCGGCTGCTTTCACGGGCTGGTGATGAGTGTCTATGGCTTTTCCAGATGCACAGTGCAATCTGTCAGTGGGTCTACCATTCTGGGGTCTGAAGGATGGTGGCCCTCTTCTTGCAGCTCCACTAGGCAGTGCCTCAGTGGGCACCCTGTGTGAGGGCTCCAACCCCACATTTTCCTTCTCCACTGCCCTAGCAGAGGGTCTCCATGAGGGCTCTGCCCCTGCAGCACACTTCTGCATGGATATCCAGGTGTTTCCATACATCCTCTGAAATCTAGATGGAGGTTCCCAAACCTCAGTTCTTGACTTCTATGCACCCACAAGCTCAACACCACATGGAAGTTGCCAAGGCTTGGGGCTTGCACCCTCTGAAGCCACAGCCTGAGCTGTACCTTGTCCCCTTTTAGCCAAGGCTGGAGCTGCTGGTAGGCAGGGCACCAAGTCCCTTGGCTGTATACAGCAGCGGGGCTTTGGGCCCAGCCCAGGAAACCATTTGTTCCTCCTAGGCCTCTGGGCCTGTGATGGCAGGAGCTGCTATGAAGATCTCTGACATGCTCTGGAGACATCCTCCTCATTGTCTTGGTGATTAACATTTCAGCTCCTCGTTACTTATGCAAATTTCTGCAGACAGCTTCAATTTCTTCCCAGAAAATGGGTTTTCTTTTCTATCACATCATCAGGTTGCAGATTTTCCAAACTTTTAGGCTCTGCTTCCTCCTGAATGCTTCACTGCTTAGAAATTTCTTCCCCCAGGTATGCTAAATCATCTCTTTCAAGTTCAGTGTTCCACAGATCTCTAGGTTGGGGAAAAATGCCACCAGTCTCTTTACTGGAGTAAAGAACGACCTTTATTCCAGTTCCCAACAAGTTCCTTATCTCCATCTGAGACCACCTCAGCCTGGACTTTATCATCCATAGCACTATCAGCATTTTGGTCAAAGACATTCAACAAATTTCTAGGAAGTTCCAAACTTTCTCACATCTTCCTTTCTTCTTCTGAGCTTTCCAAACTGTTCCACCTGTTACCCAGTTCCAATATCACTTCCACATTTTCGGGTACCTTTACAGAGGTGCATCACTATCTGGTACCAATTTACTGTTTTAGTCTGTTCTCACTCTACTAATAAAGACATACCTGCGAGTGGGTAATTTATAAAGAATACCAGGTTTAATGTACTCACAGTTCCATATGGCTGGGGAGATATCATAATCATGGCAGAAGGCAAAGGAGGAGCAAAGTCATGTCGTACATGGTGGCAGGGAGGAGAGCTTGTGTAGGGTAACTCGCCCTTACAAAGCCATCAGATCTCATGAGACTTATTCACTATCACAAAATCAGCACATGAAAGACCCACCCCCATGATTCTATAACTCCCACAACATGTGGGAATTATGGGAGCTACAATCTATGATGAGATTTGGGTGGGGACACAGCCAAGCCATATCACAGAGCTTGCAATGAGCTGAGATCATGCCACTGCACTCCAACAGAGGGAGACTCTGTCTCAAAAAAACATTTTTTAATAAAAAGAAAAACATACACATATATAATTATTCAACATTTATTCTGCATAAGATGTTGGTTCTACTTGGCAGAATTGGTCTTTCTACACCCTAAGAAATTTAGTATTACTTCCATTATTAGACATTGAACCCTAAATACACCTATGACATCATGAATTCTCTGAGTGCTTTGTAAATAGGAATCTAATTAGCTTTTTTGGCAATCACATTATCTTGTTCATTCCCATCAAATCTTTCTAACCTGGAACCATAAGGTTATCATTCCTTGCCCCACACACAAAGGTAACTGTTAAGTAAAAATTCCTCATCTTGTGTCTGCTCAATGAATGTTTAGACTTGATTTCAGGCACTTATATTGACTTTTATTAAACTTAATTTTGTTTGATTCAGCAAGTCATTTCAATCTGATAAGATCAATTTAAATGTTGATATTTTAAAAATCAACTTATTGGTTATTCTCAGATTCATGTGATCTGCAAGTATGCAAACATCTTTTTATTCAGATGCTGCAAATTATTGAATAAGCAAGAATTAGTAAGATATTATCACCAAATTGTCACATCAGTCAAGCCTCATGTGCTTCCTAAGAACTGAGGTGATGCATTATTTTAGATAGTCATTCTAAACCCCAGATTCAACATCTTCCTAATCTTTCTAGTGCAGTCTAATATATAAATTTTATGTAAAACATAGGTTTTTTTTAACCTGCAGTGCTCTTTGAGAATTTACGTTGATTCCTAAAGATTGCCATTGCTTTGTATAAAATGTTATAAATTATCTTAGCATCTTACCTGGATTTTCCACTAAATTCACCAATTTATGATTTGTGAAATCTGATTTTACTTTTTGAAAATTTTCGTGTGAATTTCCCATTTTCAGTGTTATAGCACCTCTCTCTTCCTCTAAGATCCTCCAAGCTCATCAAAAGCCATGATCTTATTATACCAGCAGTTTTATTTATTCAATCTTTCAACAAGTAGTTATTGAACTTCTATAATGTGCCAGGCTCTGGAGCTCGCGTTATGCCAAACAGATACAATCGATCCATTCGAAGTGTCCTAATTACACATTGAGGGATCAACTAGACCTTTTCTCATTGTAAACTTGGAGCAAAAGTAAATTCATTAAAATAAATTTACATTATAGTGCCACAAAAAAATAAACAGAACCAGAAAGCATTTTTTACAAAAATTAACAGAAAGGTGTGATAGAGGGGAAAAGGGTGTGAGATAATGGTGCCCTACCTTCGATAGGGTGGCCAGAAAACACCTCTCTGAAGAAGCAGCATCTGAGCTGAGACCTGAAGAACGAGGAGTCAGTGAGGCAGAGAACCTCAGGAGATGCCTTCCAATCTGAGAAAAGAGTAAGTGCAAAGGCCATGAGATGGGAAAGAGGTGAACAATGTTCAGGGAACTGAGAGGAGCCCTCTGTGGTTGAGCCTAGTAAGTTTAGGAGAGAGGCTTGAGACTGGACAGGTGGGAGGTAAGAGGTAGCTGGATTATTCAGAGCCTTGTAGGTCAAGGCAAGAAGTTGAAGTTTTATTCACTAGGAAACCATGAGAGGGTGTTAGGTGTTAATAGCAATGGGTAAGCCTAATCACCTCAATACCACCTCTTTGGGTATAAAATACCAGCAAATACTAGGAACTGCATGTATCTTTAAAAACTAGAATTGTTGGCAAAGAAAAAGGGCACTGCACTCTTCCTCTGCTTGAGCAGAAATTAAACTTAATGTCATTCCTCCCAGCTTGTGCCATCTTAATCCTTTGAGAATACACAGATACCAATGCAGAGCAAAGTATGTGCTTGCTCAGCTCACTGACACATAATAATCTGACATTAGTCAATATGTTGGAAAAGGAAATTCAATCACAAAAGACATTTTTGCTTCTGGATTATGTAGAAATGACTTCATTAAGTTTGTTTTCAGAGTGTTTTTCTGAAAAGCCGATGTCTCTTTAAATGGTTACATTCAAGAGCTCTAATGAAGACTTACATGAACTGAAATATCAGCACTAATGGTGCTTGATTCTGTCTTTGTCATTTTAGTGATGAAAAATAAAAGAAGACTGGATATCTCCCGTTAATGCAATCCTTTTAGAGCTCTTTAATTGAACGTGTCTTTAAGGGACAAAGTGTCCTGGTGAATAAAAAATAGCTCAAGCAATTTCCTTGAGTTGCAGGCATTGGTACAGAGCAAATATGTTCAGAAAAAAGAGGAGTCAGTAGCTGGAGTTGAGGTGCCACTGAGACCCGGGGCCCATACCCAGCGCTGTTCCCCTCGCCACCCCCCTTTCTTCTCTTTTCTTCTTCTTCTTCTTTTTTTTTCTTTTAGACAGAGTCTTGTTTGTCGTCCAGGCTGCAGTGCAGTAGCACGACCTCAGCACTCTGCAACCTACATCTTCCGGGTTTAAATGACCTTCCTGCCTCCCAGAGTAGCTGGGATTACAGGCATGCACCACCACACCCAGCTAATTTTTGTATTTAGTAGAGATGGGGTTTTACCATGTTAGCCAGACTGGTCTCAAACTCCTGACCTCAAGTGATCCACCCGCCTCAGCCTCCCAAAGTGCTGGGATTACAGGCATGAGCCACCACTCCCAACCACTTCTCTTTACTTTTCCTTCCTGTATCTCTGATCTCTCTGTATTTCTTATACTTGGGGATGCCCCCTCTCTATGTTACTTTAGTGCCAGTTCTACTATTCATTTACTCCATATTTTTGAATCAGTGAAACTTCCCAGGGCCTGAGTTCTCTTGCCTTTATATAAAGAGAGGCTGACACCTGTCCCATTGGGTTGCTATGGAAAACAGACAATACAGGCCGTGACATACTGATAGGTCCCCTCCAAGTGTTAGTGTTCCCTCACCCTCACCCACCCCACCCTTTCAACTTTCCCTTTTCTCCCCTTCCCCTGCCCATGCCATAGGTCAAGTTTTTCATGTAGCCATGATCCACTCTACCTGTGGCCCATGGGTTCCAAGGGCTGGAGGCCACCAGTATAGAATTTATACACTCAAAAGTATATTCTAGCATGCAAATTCTTTCAAAAGAATTCTTTCAAAAAGAATTACCTAATCCCTTCTGCTAGTTAAAGGCAAGATTTTTTTCTGGTTGGGGAAAGCTGCATAACAAAGTTGAATCCTGTACTTGCCTTCGTGCATAAGAGCAATCTGTCATCAGAGGCCAGTCCGAAGGGAAACTAACATCCAGTTAATGAGGGCGTAAAACTCAAGCTTTCTTGAGTACCTCGCTTCCAAGCAGATTCAGAGACCCAGTCTCATTCTGTGTTCTGGTTTTGTGAAAGCCTAGGACCCTGAAGGTTTTGTTTTGTTTTGTTTTTTTGCCTCTAGGTACAAAAGAAAAAAGAGTGAAAATAGGAGTGATTGCATGGGGAATTTTTTAGGGGCCAGGCCTGGAAGTCGTTCGCATTACCTCTTTCTGCCCACATTCCTCAGGCCAGAACATAATCATAGTATCCCACCAGACAGCAAGGAAAGCAGAAAAACAGGATCTAGCTGTAGCCCAAAAAGAAAAGGAAATAGAATATAGTGAACACATAGCAAACTCTGCCACACAACCTTTTATTACAAATAGTTTCGTTTAGTATTTTTTACATTGAAATGTGTATTTGATGTATTAGGATTTTACCAACACTTAAGAAAATTGGAAAATTAGGAGAAAAAGAAAATGTACTCAAACTTTAAGTTTCCATAGATTAATAGTGACTGTCTTAATCTTCATCCTCTGTGCATGTTACAAAAATAATATGTCAACCAGGAGAGTAAATAATGCCAACACAACATTATTCTCTAGGGTCACCATATGGCTCCCTTTCTCCTGACGCTAGAGAAATCTCTCACATGTCCCGTTTCTCCTTTTCAGCCTTCTATGGTCCCTTTGTCTCTCCAGCCTTTTTGCTAACGAATCACTCTTGTCCTTGGCCTCTGGTATTTGTTCTGGTTGGGCCTGATGTTGGGGTTGGAAGGATGGAAATGAGAAAAATACTATGCTAAAAGAGTCCTGGTAACTTTCTCTTCTTTGAGTTGCATTACCTAAGGCAGCCTATGTTACTTTGTGACTTAGAGAAATGAATGAGGCAGATAAGGGGGTAGAAGTAACTACCTTTTCTCACTGAGATAATTTCTGCCCTGTAAAAGCAAGTTGAGAGCCAGGAAGAAAAGCACAAATGAAAGAAGCATGCCCCAAAGCTTATAAACCATCTTATCTAACTTCAGGTCACTGGTTTAATGCCCTTACATTATTCCAGAGCCTTTTATAAGCTCTTTAAATGCATTAATTACTTTGGGAAGACTTTAAATTGGAATATTAGTAGTGTAGATCTGTCACCATGTGTTAACATTAAAGATGCACATACCCTTTGACCCAGAAATTTTTAGAAAGTTGTCCTGCAGATATACCCACGTTATGTGTAAACAAGTCATTCACTGCTTTCATCAAAGCATTTTGGTAGTAAGAAAAGATTAGAAACAACCCAAATGCCTACCAGGGGAAAACTGCTTACATAAATTATGGTACTGCCATGCAATGAGTCATTATGCAGCTATCAGAAAAGAATGGAGTCTGTGTGCTGGAGTATTTCCAAGATAGGGTAAGGGGCAAAGCCACATGCAGAAGTAGGTGCAGTATGCAACCATGTTCGTGAAAAGTGGGAAAGGGATTGTATGATGATTTGTCTAAGTGTAGAATGTCTCAAGAATGATGTAAAAGAAATCAGTTGCACTGGGCATCTCTGGGAAAAAGGATTGAGTGGCTAGGCACCATAGATCAAGGAAGGAGACGTTTTAGGCTTTCCTCATAAAACCTGTTTGGAAACTTCAAGTTCATTCATTCATTCATTCATTAAATGTTATGGTCTTTAACCAGCAGTGTCAAAGGCTACTGAGAGCAGAGTTTCAGCTCCTCATTTGAACTGGAACATTCCAGAGAAGGAGCATCTCCTTGAAAGGAATTTGACTAAGGCATTAACCAAGAGAAGAGAAACGTAACCTACATTTCCTCCATCTCCATCTGGAGAGTCCTTTCAGGTGTCATCTTAGGAAAATCTAGGTTTTCCCTTTACAAGGAAGGTAGCATTTTATTTCATGGAAAATCAGACTCTGCTTTCTTATAGTTTTTTCAGCTTGGCTCAAGCTCAGGAAAGTAAATAGCAAAAATAGGTGAACCATAAAATTAAGCCTACATCATTGGGATGTTAACTAAGGCCATTAAATTTGTCATTTGGGATCTAAATATTGGAGTAGGACTTTGATGATACTGTGAAATTGTACCTAAAGTAGACTAATCCAGAATAATAATATAGTAAACAACATGATTGAAAAATTTGAAAAACTACTTAAGCTTTCCAATTGGTATTTACATTTGCACATTCCCATCCTTAATGACATAAAATGAAATAGCTCTACAGATGCTTAATGCATCAGGGCTCAGTGAATCTGGAGGAAAAGCAGATGGCTTATGTATATCTGAGAGCATTTTAATATTAAGCAAATAAACCCCAATTAGATGGGCGTGGCAGAAGCATATCCTGTTGCATGCTTAATGGTGAGAAGTGGATATTTCAAATGTCTGTCCTCTGTACTTTACAAGAGTTTATTCAAAATGGCTGCAGGGTAAGGGCTGGGGAATTAAACAAGGCTAAGAAGCAAGACAGTAGATGAATGAGAATCCACACAGTGGTATAGATGAATGTTACAGTAGAAGCTGCTCAGCTGGTGCCTGAGAGGGAAGGGAGGACTTTTGTTCACACTGCTCTGTGTCTGTTGTGCTGAGCTGGGACTAGGGTTGTTGCCGAACTAAAAACAAAGAAAAGCTAAACTGATCTATATCATAAATGTCATAGAGATATGTGGTAGAAGGAAGATGGAGGAAATGGTAAACACAAGGGGGAAGAAGGAAAGGTAGGTTGGGAGTTTAGAGAGGTAGGAAGGAAAAAAGGCTAGAGTGACATAAGAAACTTTAAGAAGAGTGGACAATCAATTCAGAATTTATATGTAAATCAAAACATCAAGTTGTTCACTGTAGATATATAAAATTTGTATTCAATTATACTTCCATAAAGCCAAAAATATTTAAAATATTAGAAACATTAAAATAGTTTTCAAAAGAGAGGTACCCAAATCAGCAGCATCAGCATCACCTGGGAGCTTGTTAGAAATGCAAATTCTCAAGCCTCACCTCAGACTGAATCAGAAACTCTTGGGTGGGCCCAAAAGTCTGTGAACAAGCTCTGCAGGTGATTCTTATGCACTCTCAAGACTGAGAACCACTGGTCCACACCTTCTATTTAACATGATAACCAGGTTGACCTATGTTATAAATATTCCCATTGAACATAAAAGTGATGTAAAATTGCTAGAAGCTGTCTGTATTGGTCTTTTTTCACACTGCTAAAAAGATACTACCTGAAACTGGGTAATTTATAAAGGAAAGAGGTTTAATTAACTCATAGTTCTGCATGACTGGGGAGGCCTCAGAAAACTTACAATCATGACAGAAGGCGAAAGGGAATCAAGGCACGGCTTACATGGTGGCAGGAGAGAGACAGAGTGTGCAGGGGAAAGCTGCCCCTTTTAAAACCATCAGATCACATGAGAGCTCCCTCACTATCATGAGAACAGCACGGCAGAAACCACCTCCATTATCCAGTCACCTCCCATCAGGTCCCTCCCTTGACACTTGGGGATTACAATTCAAGATGAGACTTAGGTGGGGACACAGCCAAACCATATCATTCTGCCCTGGCCCCTCCAAAATCTCCTGTCCTTTTCACATTTCACAACCAATCATGCCTTCCCAACAGTCCCCCAAAGTCTTAACTCATTCCAGCATCATCACAAAAGTCCAAGTCCAAAGTCTCATCTGAGACAAGTTAAGTCCCTTCCACCTATGAGCCTGTAAAATCAGAAGCAAGTTAGTTATTTCCAAGATACAATGGGGGGTACAAGTATTGGTTAAATGTTCCTATTCCAAAATGGGAGAAATTGGGCAAAACAAAGAGGCCACAGACACCATGCAAGTCCAAAACCTGATGGGGCAGTCATTAAATCTTAAAGGTCCGTAATGATCTCCTTTGACTCCATGTCTCACACCCACGGCATGCTGATGCAAGGGGTGGGCTCCCATGGCCTTGGGCAGCTCCTCCTCTGTAGCTCTGCAGGGTATGGCCTCTGCGGCTGCTTTCACAGGCTGGTGTGGAGTGCCTGCAGGTTTTCCAGGCACACGGTGCAAGCTGTCGGTGGATCTACCATTCTAGGGTCCGGAGGATGGTGGCCCTCTTCTCACAGTTCCACTAGGTAGTGCCCCAGTGGGGACTCTGTGGGGGCTCCAGCACCACACTTCCTTTCCACACTGCCTTAGCAGAGGTTCTCCCTGAGGCTGTCTTACGAAGACCAGCTTGGGAGGCAATAGAACTGTTTACTGAAAGAAATATTAAGAAACAAATTCCTTCCCCCACCCCACCCAGCTTTGGAAAAAAGTTGCTTCTGGCACATTTCTAGAAATTAAGCTCCAAATAAAATTTGTAAATTGTAGATGGAAAGTGATAATAAAGACAGGCAGGTGATAATGGGAGTGTATTTGGATTAACTTCTGAAAAAACAAAAAACTAGAAATTTGGGGGAGATTTTAAAACCATGGCAGTGAGTAAGAATGAAGAGGTGAACAGAAAAAAATTTGGGTTTGTTTTAATTAAAAAACTAAAAGGTCAATAATATACAAGGCACCTAAATAAAAGTGATAAAAACAAATTAAGAGGATTTGGAACTGATGATTCACTTGAGGGTCACCTTGGTAGTAGTGAGGTGTAATGGAGTGAGAAGAGCCTGGGTTTTCAGAGTCAGTGTTCAGATCCACCAGCTGTAAATTATGTCATTCTGGATAATTCACTTAACATTAGGGATTGACATGCTTTCATTTGTTCTTACTTTGCTCTATAGTGGGAGAAGTAAAGTGTTTAATTAGGACTATTATTAGTTTTCAATTTACCAAATAAATGAGCTCTTTCCTTTAAAAAAAAAAAAAGAGGAGGAGGAGGAACAATGTCTGGTGAGTGTGTTATGAAATCTGAGTGTATTTTTGACAATGCAATAGCCCCCTCCTCCAGAACCTCATAAAAATAAAAACTTCAACTAAAGACTTGTATTACCCCTTAGGGCTTTTTGGAGTCAGATTTATGGGTTTTTCTGTGTATGGTACTGGGTTAACATGAGGTTTGAGTTGGAAGCAAGAAAGCCTCATGTTATTCGGGCTGAATTATTAAAATTGAGACTATGAGCCCAGTACATTTTTTCCAGTATATTTCATGTTTAGGGCCATTCACATCAGCACTCATTTGCTGTTTGTGCTCAGAGGCTTTACACTCCCTTGTGTCTCCAAGTTCTTGTCATCTATTTTATGAAAAAGGCCATATGGACACTGTGTTCTATAATGGTGTCAAATATTAGTCAGAGGGTTAAGTTGTAAAATGAGTGCATAAAGCAAAACTAAGTGTAGTCATTTTTCTTTCTCTGTCTCGCTCTCTTTTTTTTTTTTCTCCCACAGGGAGGGATGGAGTCTCACTGTGTCAGTCAGGCTGGAGTGCAGTGGCCCGATCTTGGCTCACTGAAACCTCCACCTCCTGGGTTCAAGTAATTCTCGTGCCTCAGCCTCCCAAGTAACTGGGATTACAGGCACTCACCACCACACCCAGCTAATTTTTGTATTTTTAGTAGAGACGGGGTTTCACCATGTTGGACAGGCTGGTCTCAAACTCCTGACTTCAAGTGATCCACCCACCTCGGCCTCCCAAATTGCTGGGATTGCAGGTGTGAGTCACCGCTCCTGGCTGCTTTTCATTTTTCTATCATTTGCACTATACAAGTGCTGATCCCTCACCAGTCCTGTTGCTGGTAGGGGTTTGGCTGATATGCATGAATTCGTAATTTGGGAAGATTTTCTGTCATCCAGTTTTCTTGAGGATGCTTGTCATGCATATTTTTTCCTTTCACTATGGTGGTTGGTCCATTTGTCTTTCAGTGATAACTTGAAAGATGTTTTAAAAACTACCACTGCATCACGATCCCACCACCTCAAACTGGATGAAATTTCCTGCTTGATAAACCAACTAAGACTAAAAACTAGCAGTTAGTGATATCAGAAGAGAATAAAAAGATTGTGTCTTCCATTCAAACAGTGTGAGGTGATATCTCATTGTGATTTTAATTTGCATTTCCCTAATAATTAGTGATTTTGAGCAGTTTTTCATGAACCTGTTGGCCTTTTTTAATTTTTCTTTTGAGAAATGTCTGTGCAAGCCCTTTGCTCATTTTTTAATTGGGTTATTGATTTTCTTGTTGACTTGTTTGGGGTCCTTATATATTTTGAATATTAATCCCTTATCAGATGTATGGTGTGTTAGTCTGTTTTGCGTTGTTATAAAGGAATACCCAAGGCTGGGTAATTTATGAAGAAAAGATAGTCAGTTATTTGGCTCATGATTCTGCAGGGTGTACAAGCAACATGGTGCCGGCACCTGCTCAGCTTTTGGAAAGGACTCAGGAAGCTTTTACTCATGATGGAAGGCAAAGTGGGAGCAGGCACATCACATAGCAAGAGTGGAAGCAAGAGAGACACCATGCTCTTTTAAGCAATCAGCTCTCAGGTGAACTAATAGAGTGAGAACTCACTCATTTCTGTGGGGAGGGCATCAAGCTATTTATAAGGGATCCATCCTCATGACACAAACACCGCTGTCTCCCACCTCTAACACTGTAGATGACACTTCAACATGAGATTTGGAGGGGACAAATATCAAAACTATACCATATGGTTTGCAGATATTTTCTTCCATCCTTGAGTTATCTTTTCATTTTGTTAATTGTTTCCTTTGCTGTGCTGAAGCTTTTGTTTAATGAAATCCCATTTGTCTATTTTTTGCTTTTGTTGCCTGTGTTTTTGGGAACTTATCTAAAAAATTATTGCCCAGAGCATTGTTGTGAAGCTTCCCCCTATATATTCTTTTAGTAGTTTTACAGTTTCAGGTCTACTATTTAGTCTTCAATCAATTTTGAGATTATTTTTTAATATGATGTGAGATGGAGATCCAATTTTACTCTTCTGAATGTGGATATCTGATTTTCCCAGCACTATTTATTGAAGAGACTGCCCTTTCCCCATTGTATGTTTTTGGCACCTTTGTCAAAAATCAATTCACTATAAATGTGTGAGTTTATTTGTGGTGTTAGACAGAATGTAGAGAAAAGGGACCCCTTATATATTGCTGGTAGGACCACACATTAGTACAGCCATAATGGACAATAGTATGGAGGTGCCTCAAAAGACTAAAAATAGAACCACCGTATAATCCAGCAACTCTGCTTCTTGATATATAGCCAAAAGAATTGAAATACATATGTTGAAAAGATAGCTGCACTCTCATGTTTACTGCAGGATTATTCACGATAGCCATGATACGGACTCAACCTAAATGTTCATCAGTGAATGAATGGATACAGAAAATGTGGTATATATACACAATGGAATACTATTCAGCCTCTAAAATGAAGGAAATTCTGTCATTTATGACAACATGAATGAAGCTGATGGACATGATGCTAAACAAAGTAAGCGAGGCACACAAAGACAAATACTGCATGGTCTCACTTATACGTTGAATCCGAAAGAAACCAAATTCATAAAAGTAGAGAATAGAATGGTGGTTACCAGGGGTGGGGAGGGAAAGTAAGAAAGGAAATGGGGAGTTACTGGTCAAAAGGAGCAAAATTTCAGTTAGGCAGGAGAAATAAGTTTTTCGTTGTTGTTGTTTCTTGGTTTTTGGTTTGTTTGTTTATTTATTTATTTTGAGATAGAGTCTAGCTTCCTCATCCAGGCTGGAGGACAGTGGCATGATCTCGACTCACTGCAACCTCTGCCTCCCAGATTCAAGCAATTCTCCCACCTCAGTCTCCCAAGTAGCTGGGACTACAGGTGTGTGCCACCACACCTGGCTAATTTTTCTATTTTTAGTAGAAATGGGGTTTCGCCATATTGCCCAGACTGGTTTTGAACTCCTGGATTCAAGATATCTGCCTGCCTCGGCTTCCCAAAGTGCTAGCATTACAGGGGTGAGGAATAAGTTTTGGAGATCTATGGCACAGCAGGGTGACTATAGCCAATAATAGTGTGTGATATATTTCAAAATTGCTAAGAGAGTAAATTTCAGACATCTCACTTAAAAAATGATAAGTAAATGAGGTGATGGATGTTACTTAACTGAATTTAATCATTCCACATTGTATACCTACATCAAAAGATCACATTGTACTCCATAAATGTATACAAGTATAACTTTACAATTAAAAATAATATTAATAGTAAAAATGTTTTAAGGAGCATGTCTTCCTAGTGCCAAAGTGTTTCCAGAAGCAAAGAGGGACAACCACACCAAATGATGGATCAAGTTACACGGGGACTTGGGACATTGGATTCAGCCACCTGGAGGTCATTGGTAACCTTGACAAGAGTAATTTCTATGGAGCACAGGGGTGAAAAGAACAAAGTGCTGTGGAATAGATTTGAGAGAGGATAGGAGGGGAGAAACGAGAGTCATCAAGTATAGATGACTCTTTCAAGAAGGTTTATAGTACAGGTATACGGCAAATTAAGGAGATAATGAGAGAATGTGCACAGTCAACAGAAGACTTTTAAAGATAGGAGGTACTATAGTATGTAAGTGTGATTACTGGAATGAGTCTGGAGAGACGTAAATATTGATGATGCAGGAGGAGGGGGCCATTTGCTTGTGTGATGCCCCTGGATAGTAGAAAAGGGAAAGGATCTGGTGCACAGTAGAGGAGGTGGTCTCAGATAACAATAAGTGATTGGCCAGAGCTTCAGGTAGGGAAGGAAGAGAATATGTGTACAGATGACAGTGGGGGAGCACTGAACAGTGGGGCTTGTTGGGGGTTCTCTTCTAATCCTTTTCAATATTTCTGAGCTAACAGAAGGAAATTCATCATCTTACAGTGAGGAGAGAGGAAAGGTGTTGGAGATTTGACAGGAAGGGTGAGAAGCAATTACTGAGGAGAACGAACAAGAAAATAGACTAGGAAAGTCTATTCAGATGGTGCAGTAGCACTGAGGGCCTGCTTATGGTAGTGCCAAAACCAGCTCAGTCCTCTTCAGATGAGCACCAAATGAAAGAATTGGTTTGCATTTAGGGGCCATTTATACACAAAATACGGCGTTTTATTTTTTATCATTATAGCTTTTTCAATAGTTTTTTGCTGATTGTGAACAGTGGAGTTTGAGAAAATTGAGAAATTAAATGCACATCTGATGGTATCCACTGACCTTCCCTTTTTACTGATATTTATTCACCTAAGGATTATGGTTCCAGACTCACATTCAGTGTGGCTCTCAATATTATCCTGCTGCCAGCAGCCTAAGTACATAGATGAGTGGAAAGCATGTACATGAAGACTTAACCATGTGTACTTCTGGTAGGTGACACTTAAGTAGAACAGGCAAATATTAAAGAAAAAAAGACTTAAATTTCCTAGAAGCAGGTGACATTTCTTCCATTTGTTTCACAAAATTTCACAAGTGAGAAAAATCATGAAAAACTTGGTCCTTGATCTTTTTTACCTCTTGAAAATGATACAACATTTCTTTCTACTTCACAAGGTGAATATTTTTTTGAATGTTTTAAATCTCAAAGTTCAAACAATGGCATCAAAGCGCCAGGCTGGAGCTCACCATGGGGAGCCAGCTGGGGTCCTGTGCCCTGGGTGGCACTGAGGCTCACACTGTACACGGGGCATGGGGACAGTTCCAGAGCTCAGGGAGAGGCTTTGGTCCCAAATATGGACCACAGGCACAGGATGCTCTGCTTATTCCTTAGACTTTATACACTCAAATGCTTTCCCTCAAGAAATACAGTTTAAATTCCAGGCTTTGAGTTAGGTACAGGGGCTACAAAGTAAACAACTGTGGTCCTTCCTCCTCAAGAGCTAACTCCCAGTCCAGTGGAGAAGAAAGGTATTAAATTAGTGAGCTCCATGGAAGGCTAGAAGAGCCTGCAAAAGTCAAAGTCTATATGGAGCCAAGTGTCGGACAGGGCCAAGGTAAATTTCATGGATCCTTTCAGGAGTGTGGTGAAGGGGAGGATTTGGATTACAAAAATGTCTTATCTCCAACTGTGTAGCTTTAGGCAGGTCACAGTCTCTGAGCACCCATTTTCCCATTTGCATAATGGGGGTAGTAGTAATAATAATAATAATAAGTTACAAGAGGATGTGCTGATTAAATGTTTATCAACTGCCCTATACCAGGGCTTTTCAAGTGCTCAGCAAATGTCAATTCCCTTCCTGTATTTCTGCCCTTGTATGTTTGAATTCTTTAACAATAAGCTGGAGATAAATGTTTTCAGATTAGACATGGAAAAATTAAGATAATCAGAGAGTTCAATTGCAAGTTAAAAGTCATGCCTCTGGAATCAGTTGAAGATTTATAATTAAGAGAAAGTTTCTACAAAATAACTGGCCTATAGTCTTCACAAATGTCAAGTCATAAAAGACAAAAACTGAGGAGCAGATTAAGGACTATGGAGACAAGAAAATTCAATGCAACTTGTGATTCTGAATTGGATTCTAGACCTGAAAATACTTTTTTTATTTGCATAGAGGACGCTGTCAGGACAATGTGTAAAATTTTAATATGGTCTGTTGATGTTGATAATTATGCAATATTATGTAAGAGGATGTCGTTGCTTTTAGGAAATAAACATTGACATATTTAGGTGTAAAAGGCAACACATCTGCAATTTAATCTCAAATGGTTAAAAATAATATGTATATATGTGTCGGTGAATATACACACACACCACACACATACACAGAGAACAGAGAATAGGAGAGAAAGAGAATAATAATGCAAATGTGTAAAATGTTAACATTTTGGTGTGAGTGAAGGGAATAGGAATTCTTTGTACAATATTTGCAATTTTTCTGTAAGACTAAAATTATTTCAAAATAAAGAGTTTCCATTATAAAAGGCAAAATAAATGACTTTTAAGTCATAATGATTCAGGAAATCCTACAGAAAAAAAAAAATCTAAATTAGCAGCCAGGCTTTAGAATGGAAACACATTAAAATGACCCAAGCAAGAATCCTGGCAAGGTTCACAGAGTTCGTGAAGCCCTAATTAGAAGTGATGAGACCTGAACTGGTAATACCTTGACACACTCTCATTAGCTCAGCATCAGTTCTTGCCTTAAGGTACAGTTCAACAGGAGGGCATCCTTTGTGTGGTTTCTGGGCACCCTGAAGCCCTTCATAGTTTGTCAGCCCTTTCTTTTTGAAAGCAAAGAAAAGGTAAAAGCTTCATTGTAGCAGCAGAGCAGCAACAAAGCACACACAACTGATCCTACATGTAAATAGCTGGTTTGGAATCATGCCTTCCGGAAAACTTCATACTGTGAGATTACCTCTCTTGGAATGCTTTTATTCATGTAAAGCAGAAGTCTGTAAGCCTTAACCAGGCTACTTTAATTATACCATTTCAATGTCAGAATGATTCAGCTCCCTGTTAATTTAATGCACACAATTTTTTTATTTCTGAAAAAATCCATTACATAAAATATGGAAATATTCATATGTATAAAAATATAAATTAATAATTGTAATGTATTATATTTATGTACAATATGTAATTGCATATTTATACATAAATATATTATATGTAATATAATAAGCCCTTAGGAATTAATTTTAAAATTGCTAGAATTAATAAATGGCTCAATAAAAAGAACAGGTACAAAATTCACAGACAAACAGTGGAATGCTAGGAAACAAACTCCCCACTTCCATGTCCCTAAAAACTCTGTTAAAAATTTTTAGAGATACTTTTTTGATAGGTTCAAGGGGTGTATGCTTAAAACTTTCTGTTTAAGATAGTACATAAATTAATCCCATTGAGAAATACCAATAGATAATGAAATAACTAATCCAATGAGAAATGTATCATATAAAAAACTACTTAGCTGAACTAGGAGATATAAAAGACACTTTGTGTATTGCCATATCAAACAAGCTAAACATTGTAAAGATATGGGTTTTTTTCTAACTAATACATAGGCTTATTGTATTCCCAATAAAATCCATGTTGTGGGGGAGAGGGGAATTTTGAGAAAATAATCCTAAAATTCATCTTAACATTTAAATAGGAAAAGATATCAAAACAAATTCTTTAAAAGAAAACCAATAAGGGAGAGTCAGTCCTATATTAAAATATGTTACAAATATATTGCAATTAAATGAGAGATATTGGCATAAGAATAAGCATAAATTAATGAAACAAAATTGATGGCAGAAAACAGACAACAGTGTTTACAATAATTCATTATATCCTATAGACAGCATCATGAGTAACTGGAGAAAGATTATTTGACAATAATTCTGGAAAAACTGGTTGTAAATATGCAACAAAAAATTAGTTACTAACTTCACTTCATATCCAAAAATCAACTGTGGTTGAGTTATAGAGTTAAAAATTGTAATATAGAAAATCAGAAAAAAAAAACAAAAAAGAGGGAAATACTTTCCAGGCTTAAAGAAAGAGCTAAACAAACATTGAAAGAAAATCTAAAAATGTGGCTACATAAAAAGAAAAATTTATTTACATCAAGGAAAACAGAAGACATAAAGTCAAAGAAGACTGAGATAAAAACATTTTCTATAAAGATGACAAGTAAGAGGTTAATAATGTTATGTCAAGAACTATATACCTAACTTGTTAGCTTGAAAGTAGGGTAAAAGAAAGATAAAATAAAATGAGAATTGCATACCAAAAGAAAAAAAGAACTATATACCAAATAAGATAAACATTAAGAAACTAATAAAAAGTAAAAGAAATGAATAGTTAATTCGTAGTATAGATAAAACAAATATTGAGCCTAGTGCAGTGGTGTGTGCCTATAGTCTCAGCTGCTTGGGAGGCTGAGACAGGAGGACCACTTGAGCCCAGAAGATGGACGCTATACTATGATTATGCTCATGAATAGCCTCTGCATTCCAGGCTGGGCAATACCAAGAGACCCTGTCTCTAAAAAAATTAATAATTAAAGAAATAAAGAAACAAATACTGCCAGGCGTGGTGGCTCACGCCTGTTATCCCAGTACTTTGGGAAGCCGGGGGGGGGCGGATCACCTGAGGTTGGGAGTTTGAGACCAGCCTGACCAACATGGAGAAACACTGTCTCTACTAAAAATACAAAATTAGCCGGGCGTGGTAGTGCATGCCCATAATCCCAGCTACTCGGGAAACTGAGGCAGGAGAATCACTTGAACCCGTGAGGTGGAGGTTGCAGTGAGCCAAAATCGTGCCATTGCACTCCAGCCTGGGCAACAAGAGCGAAACTCTGTCTCAAAAAAAAAAAAAATACTGAGCTCATTTATTATCACTAGCCATCAAAGAAATGAAGAAATGAGAGAAACAGTAATGTACCTTTCTTCATTTATTAGCATATAATGAAATAAAATGTTTCTCTTGCTTGGTCCATTCAGGCTGCTATAACAAAATACCATAGACTAGGCAGCTTACAAACAACAGAAACTTATTTCTCACATTTCTGGAGGCTAGAAATTCCAAGAACAAGGGTCTTGCAGATTTGGTGTCTGGTGAGGGCCTGTTTCCTGGACAGCTTCTTACTCTAACCTCACGTGATAGAAGAGGCAGTAGGTCTCTTTCAGGCCTCTTTTATAAGTATACTAATGCCACTCACAAAGGCTCCACACTAATCACCTTCCAAAGGCCCCACATCCTAATACTATCACCTTGGGGATTAGGATCTCAACCTATGAACTTGTGCGTGAAACAAACATTCAGACTGTAGCAGTATTCAATAATATTCAAGGCTACTGAGGGTCTGGTAAAATTGGTGCCATAATGTGTTGCCAGACACAGTGGCTCATGCCTGTAATTCCAGCACTTTGGGAGACCAAGGTGGGACGATCACCTGAGCCCAGGAGTTTGAGATCAGCCTGGGCAACATGGCAAAACCCCATCTCTACAAGAAGTACAAAAAATTAGCTGGGTGTGGTGGCATGCACCTGTAGTCCCAGCTACTTGGGAGGCTGAGGTGTGAGGATCACCTGAGCCTCGGAGGTCAAGGCTGCAGTGAGTGCACCACTACACTCCAGCCTGGGTGACAGAGCTAGACCCTGTCTCAAAATAATAATAATAATAATTAATTAATTAATTACAAAATATGTTGTCAGATACACTGTAAAATATGTTGATTCTTGTGGAAAGCAACTTTGAAATTGAATCAAGAACCAAGGTTTCCCAGTAATCCCATTTTGGAAACTATCTCAAAGTTCCTGCTCAGGAACCAGGGCAAGATGTCATTTGACACTGGTAGCCCAACCTGTCAGATGCCACCATAGCTAAGGAAGATGCCGAATCAAAAAGCAGCAATGATCCCTAATCCCTGTGGGTCAGAGGCACCCCGGAGGTCCCTTTGGGTGACCCTTTGGTTGTCCCAGGCAGTGACCAGCAGCCAGGTATGTATCTTATCAGAGGAAGTGAGGAAGCAGTCATGGTAAAAACCATAGTTCCTGTGAAAGGGAAATGAGCAGCAATGGTGGCAGAGGTGTGCTTGACCAGATGCAGGGGGCTCTACGCCCTAACCTGAAAGCTCTGCTTTGCTTTGGGTCTATAAATGAAGAATCCTGAACAATGAACCTAACTCAGAGGCTTCAGAATCCAGGCACAAACTGAGTGCTGGGATCAAATGTTGGCTGGCTTGGCCATCCATAAAGCCATCAGCTGTTGCTGGTAATCAGTGGAGAAGGGAATGGGGGACTTGCACTCCAGCAGATGGCATCTACCATTTTTATGAGGGTGTCACATAAATCTCACAACCATAAGAGGAGTCAAATAGAAAGAGAAGTGCAAGCAAGAACTTCCTGGGGGCATTTGGAGATCAGATATGGCCCAAGTCACCTGGCCAAGGCACAGAAGGCACAGTAGTGACTGGATTAACCACCTGTTTTCTAGCTTCAATATCCGATGCTTTGACCTGAGAGGCCTTCCTGAAGGGGAGGGGGGCCTGTGGGGGGAGGCGGGGTGCTACTCCTCCCAGCACCAGCTAATTCTTAGAGGTAACAAACCCTCCTGTGGGGTAGCCTTTCATAAGCAAACTAACCAATTCAGAGCCCTCTCCCCACCCCCTGCTTAATGAGCTCTTGCACTGGGGGACACTATTCCCCTGTCCTAATCACCTCAGGCACAGGCAGGGCATCGAGTTATGCAAGTGAGCCAATCTTAAACCTGCTTAGCCTGCTCACCCTGCCTCACCCACGCTTTCCTGCAAGCACCACAAAAAGGCTCTTTCAGGTGGCAGTTCGCCTCACTCTCTGTGCCTACAACCGACCTCAGAGCCCCTCCTGTGGCCGGCATGGGTGGCTGACCTGCCCCCCTCCTCCTGGAAACTCCAATAGACTATCATTTCAATGGCAGTTGTCTCCTGATCTGTTGGCCTCACCATACCTAAATAAAAAATAAAATCTACATTTTAAAAGGGGCTCATGGGCAGAGTGTCAGCTTCCTTCCAAGCTGGCAAATTTGAGCAGTCTTGCCTCAGTGTTTTCAGGGGTCCATGGTATCTAACTGGCTCAACACTTGGACAAAGACAGCTCATGGATACAAAAGGAATCAAACCCCTCGCGATGCTTTCAGCATCTCATATGCTTATCCTGGGAGGATTTGGGTCTCAGAAAGGACACATGGTTGTCTGTCTGCTGCCAGCCCAGACGACAAGGACTGCCCAGTGGTCCCACAGCATCAGAAGCTAAATAAAATGGTTATTTTAAACCACTAAACTAGGAGAAGACAGAGTTGTTGCACAACAAACAAGAGCTTCTGAAACCACTTGATGTCCGAAGGTTAGCACTCCCTCAATCTGGACTTGGAACCCCTTCCTGTGGAAGGACTAGATGAACATGGAACTGAGCCTGGCAGACACTGCAAATGAGGCCCCTGCCAGCCAGGGGACACATTGATAGGCACACTGAGGGTATGCTGAGGAAGGCAGTGAGGTCCAGCTCCAGGAAGCTGCAGCAACATTAGACCACTGCAGCGGACCTCATTTTCAGAAGGATTTTAAGCCAAAGCCCAAGGTAAAGGGGAGCAAGGACTTTTATGCAGCTTGTTTTTGTGCAGGTATTAGGGACTCTCAGGAAGCCTGGTCCTTCAGGTGTTTATTTTGTTTCTTTGGTTGGTTGGTTTGGTTTGGTTTGTTTTTTCTATACACATGGGAGAGGATTCAAAGGCAGTAATCACTTTCTTGCTCTTTTTTTTTTCTTTTTAAATAGAGACAGAGTCTCACTATATTGCCCAGGCTGGTTTCAAATTCCTGAGCTCAAACAATCCTTATGCCTCAGCCTCCGAAACTGCTGGGATTACAGGCATGAGCCCCGATGCTCGGCCAATTTTCTTGTTCTGTAAAGCTGCACTGCTTAAGCACAAGGCCAAAATGAGGCCTCTCACCACTTCTGCCTGAACTCAACTTACCCAGTGAATGCTGGGCTGCGCAGTCAGTCTTCCCCACATGTGGTAATGTTCTGCTCTCAGTCATGTTCTGACCACAAGGCAGCAAACACTGGCGCAGCTGAGCCCGAGGCTGGGGCTGCAGCCTGGACTTGTACATTACTCAGTTAATTACAAAGCCAGTCAAATCACCCCAAAGATCCACACACCCAAGAGTGCTGGATAAGAAAAAAAATCCTGAATATCAAATCCCTTTTAGGGGAGAGACCAGGGACAGCGTGGAAGAGAAGAGGTCTGGGGTAAGCAGTGGCTGGTGACCTAGAGCAATTCTAATCCAGGAGGCCTCAACAGGGAGCCTATACCTGAATGCTGGAAGAAGCAGGGTTACTGTCAGTCTGTGTTGGCTTTAAAGGAACCATCCTTCATGCCCAAAGGAGGCAAGTGTTTGGCAGCTTTTCCAGATGGAATGTCTTACAGTCATTGAAAATTTTTTAAAGTGTAATTCTTGATAGTGTATCTCCAAGACAGAGAGACAAGCCCCTAGTCACCCTCCTGAACACCATAAAGTAGGTTGCGATCTCCATCAGACACTGGGGCACGTCCTGGACTCTCTCGGCTTGTGGGAACTTGCTTGCACGTCAAGCTTTCTTCAGTTCCGTTCCTAATTCCAGACTCCATTGTCTAGTTACTAAATTGCTCTGGTCCTTTTGGTTCTTGCACTTTGATTCCCCAGATGGACTTTGGCTTGGATCTGCTTCCCTGCCCCACTTTGGGCCATAAAAGTAGAATTCCTGACCTGTCTGCACCCTCGATCCACCTCCTACAGTGACCAATCCTAGCCTGCTGAGCTTAGTCACTCGGCAGGGCAATTCAACCCTCCCAGAGGGTAAAGACCCAGCAGCTCAGGCGGCCCTGCAGCAATGAGGAAACGTGCTTTTGATCTAGTCAAGTAAAAGGAGCAGAACACAAACTGTATTTGCAACTGTGTGAAAATAGGCCAAAGGGAAATAACAAAAGGACTTCCTTAATTCAATTTTTTAATTATCATTGTTACATTGTTATTGTTCTAAAGTCTATTCTATGTTCAAATCTTGTTTTATGTGGCTATTTTCCCTCAAAACTGGGGTCAATCATTATATTTAATTATACTAACAGATTCGCATACATTATTTGTTAGCTCCTTTGTCCTTGGGTAGAGACTAGCAAAGAGGAACCAAGTAATTTAGATTCTTTTAACTAGAGAACAAAAAAAAATGCAAATTCCCATCCTCACTTCATTTTACAAAACTGAAAGAGAAAGGATAGTTTTAACTATTGGCAAAGTAAAATTGCTCTTCTAGCTGCTCAAGTTGAACACTTTTATTATGCAAATTATTAATTTTATTAAAAGTGTATGAAATAATTTTTTAGATTATCAGAGACTATAAAATAAAAAGCATCTTTTCTCGGTTTAAAAATGAAGGACAATTTTAAAGGACTCAGAGTATGCAGAATATAAATAGAAACTTTCATGGCTAATGTTACACAGTTAGTAAATGGCACACATAAAACATGACCCTTGGCATCCTGACTTCTGGTGCGCTTGTCCACTCTTCTCCACTGGGAAGCTGGATGGAAGGTATGACATACAAACTGGTTAAGAAAGAATTGCAATTTTTAGTTTGTGAACAGTTCATTGTAATAATCCAGGGGTGACGTGGCTGGTCTAAAACAAATACTATGTAGGCTTCTTTAATGAAAATACAGTCTTCCCACTACCCAATGTGATCATCTAAATTCTCTTCCATTCTGAGATTCTCTAATTCCCTCAAACCCTTGAGTTTCTCCTTGAAAAACTTCTGGGATTAACTTGAATGCTGAGCTATAGCAAAAGATGTTACAGTGTTATTGTAAAATTCTAAAGGGAATCTATGCTATGAAACAAACTGGCTCTAAATTAAGATTATGAGAAATTATAACAAATGTCAGAGAATTGGAAGCCTAAAAGCATGCCAAATTTATGCAAAAAGGAATAAGTTCAACAGGAAAGCTAATGATTAGAAACTTTCCCTTGAATTTGGAGGGGAAACCATGACAAGATTTAGAGTACATTATGTTAAGAAACCTTACGCTATAGAAAAAAAAAAATACAAACCAAGTTCATGTTCATTTGAAGCACTTCTGCCCACATTCTTAGAAATGACCAAGGAATGCTTGATTAATTTGGTACCTTCCTTGCAGGCCTTCCCAGAAGCATCTCTCATTATATGAGGTGTTGATTCTTTCTTCACCCACCCAAAGAAACACTCTGCTAGCCTAGATTTTGGCCAGTTAAGCATCAGGGGAAAGAAAATTGGAATTGTATGTACAATCTACAGATTTATATACATGATAGCACCTGGCCCTTAATAGATGCTTAAAAGTGTTTTTATCGAGTCATCAGGACCTCCTCATAGATCAGAGTGGAAAATATCCAGTATTAGGTGTAAGTCTACGTTTATGTTTATATTTAAATAAATATATATACTTAAATAAATTAAATACAATATTTAATAAATATAACTTACTGGTAAATGTTCCTTAGGTTTTTAACAATTTCCTAAAATCTATTATTCTAAATAATTGAATGCAAATACAACCAGCTAAACATTAGGTTAGCTTGTTCTCTCCTGACATCTAGTGTTTCCAATACATTACTGCAAAACACCTCCAGTTTTTCTTTTTTAATGTTTACAGGTTTATTATAAAGGACATTACAAAGGACAAAGATGAAGAGACACATAGGGCAAGGTACCAGGGAAGGGGCACAAAGCTTCCATGCCCTCCCTGGATGCACCACCCTACAGGAACCTCCCTGTGTTCAGCTATCCAGAAGCTCTCCAAACTCCATCCTCTTGGGCTTTAATGGAAGCTTCGTGAGGTCGGCATTCCTTCCCCCAGGGTATGCAGGGGGGCCCTCTCTGGAGAACCCCAGTTAATTTTTAACTATTAAAATAAAAATGCTGGCCAGGCGCAGTGGCTCACACCTGTAATCCCAGCACTTTAGGAGGCTGAGGCAGGGGATCACTTGAAGTCAGGAATTCAAGACCAGTCTGACCAGCATGGTGAAACCCCATCTCTATTAAAAATACAAAATTTAGCCAGCTGTGGTGGTGCGTGCCTGTAATCCCAGCTGCTTGGGAGGCTAAGGCAGGGGAGTCATCTGAATCCTGGAGACAGAGGTTGCAGTGAGCTGAGATTGCACGACTGCACTGCATCCAGCCTGGGGTGACAGAATGAGACTCTGTTTCAAAAAAATAAAAGAATGAAAATGCTATGTGGAACAAAAATTGTATTCATTTTTGAAACAAGTTTGTTTAAATGAAATGAAATTCCAAGCAAACAACAAAGCTGTTTCTGAGGAGTGAAAGACCTTTTTTGCTTAATTCTTCCCATAGGAGAAAATTCTTTGAAATATTTTCTTGCAATTCAATAAAAATGGAAAGACCCAGCATCTAGGTAGGGCTGCTTGATTATTGCAATGGAGGGAGGGAAGATGGGGAAGCACATGCAGCCCTTCTGTGCACCAGGCTCCAGGTGTGAGGACTCTCATAGGACCATTTGTGCAACAACGGATTCGGCCTACTGACAAGGTTTTGAGGATTTCCCTACTCTGCTATGTGGAAATGGAGACACTCAACATCTCCTCATAAAATATCTTGTGCCAGCCCTCAAGATACATGAAGCTGTGGGCCCTCAGAAACATCTGGCTCAACAGAAATGAGTGCAGGGTCTGCCTCTGAAGCCGAGCGTTTCTACTCCATTTGGGATATTCCACACAGGAAGAGAATTGGAAATGCTGGAGGTAAGAGCTTTGGCAATCGCTCTCCAAAAACCCTTGGAAACTCAAGTCAGCTTTGGCTGGGGAAGGGTACACATTAGCTGTCTCTTCCATACCCACCCAGTCCTTCCTGTTTCTGTTCTTTCTCCTTATTCTTTCTAATCCACACCTGCTCCCTCAGTCACCCTTTCAGCCTCTGCCCTCTCCTGCTGACAGAGGGCTGTGATCTCCCCTCCTCCCCAGGCTCCCCACGTCAGGCCGTCCTCCAGGAGTGGCTGTCCATCTCTAAGGGCTTTCCGGACTGCTGCCCAGCAACTTCAACAGGCACCTCTAAATCAACGACCTCTCCTGCCTCCGCTGGTGCAGGGACACCAGGCTTCTGAACAGCACTGCTCTCCTCACTTGCCTTCAAGCTGGCCTATCTTTCCTGCTGGTGGTGGTGGGCAGAAGCAAGGGTGTGGTCAGCTTTGAAAGATTCCATTCTTGGAATAAAGCGATCTAGCAAACAAAGTCTTCAAAAAAAATACGTGATGGGAAAAACAATAAGCTGAACATGAGCAGAAAACACATTTTCTTGCATTTGTGGTCGTCTTCTATGAAGCACAGTAAGAATCTTTGGAAGCCAGTCTTCAGGGCAAAAGGATGGAGGATGCAGCATCATGAGTATCCGGAGTCCGGATGAAGTTGTTCTTGGGAACTGCAGAGACAAGCAGTTCTATATGGTTTCAACACAAATGGGTTGGGAAGAACCCTGGCACCATGAGCAATAATAGTGTCACTACCTTTTTCTAGTGGTGGGAGACAAAAACTTAGCCAGACACATTCAACAGTAAGACTCAACAAAGAATCTTCATGTTCATGGACAGAAACTAAATCTGCCACATTTCTAGTAAGGTTCTTTCTTGGTTAAATGTACTAATCTCTTCCAATATGTGCTATTTGTCCTCACTCCCCAAAGATTATGGCTTAGCTCAGTGTCTGCAGGTGATTGTTCTTCTCTTGTTGCAGGTAAAATCATCCACGATGCCCTCCAACATCATTCCCAATCACAGTTTCCTGTTTCCCCTTCTCTTGCAGAAGCTCTGGAAGCCCACAGAGAACAGATGCATAAACACCCATTTACCAGACACAGCTCAGCAAACCCTCTCTCTCTTCCTTCCAGCAGCTTGGTTGTCCTCCAGGAGTTCCTAAATTTCATACTTCTGAGGGTTATATGGGATGATGAGGGAAGAGAGTAGCACGGACTGAAAAACACATTAATGTTGGCTGGGCACAGTGGCTCACACCTGTAATCCCAGCACTTTGGGAGGCCGAGGCTGGTAGATCACCTGAGGTCAGGAGTTTGAGACCAGCCTGGCCAACATGGCAAAACTCCATCTCTACCAAAAATACAAAATTTAGCTGGGTGTGATGGCGCATGCTTGTAATCCCGCTACTCAGGAGGCTGAGGCAGCAGAATCGCTTGAACCCAGAAAGAGGAGGTTGCAGTGAGCTGAGATTGCAGCACTGCACTCCAGCCTGGGCAACAAGCGAGATGCTCCGTCTTAAAAAAAAAAAAAAAAAAAAGAAAGAAAAATGCATTAAAGTGTACCAAAATAAATATACGACAGCTTTTAAATTATTTTCCATGGGAAAAAAACTTATAATTAGTGACAATTACTTACTGAGGGCCTGCTGGGCTAGACATTGTGGACACTGTGAAAGATAAAAAGTTCAAGACACAGACTCTGTTTTCAGGATGTGTACCCTTTAAATGTGAAGTTAACACAGGGCAGAAAAGTAGATATACACATACACACACATATCTATACACACATACCTACACACACACACACACACAAATACTCCTGAGACCCAAAGGAGGGAGACATCACAATGAACAAGATGAACAAGTGGTAGGATTTTAAAAGATTCTTTTCTTTTTCAGCAAGGAGGATGGAGTGGGCAGGTAGGGGATGGTATTTATTTCCCAAGCAAATCAATTAGAAAAAATATTTGTATTTCAGTAAATTTATTTTTTTCAATCTTCAGCTATAAGAAGGCTTTTCCATGAAAAACAATCTGATTATTTATGTCTCACTATTTAATTATCTAATGTTATATAAATAGTCACATACAGAATGAAGAATCAGAGCCAGGCACATTATAGAAAAGAATCTATGACTTCCTAATCTTGCCATGAGTAGCAAGTTATTCTAACAGTTTAATCATGGAATTATTCAAATTTGCTCTGTTAACAAATTGAAGACTTTCAATCAAATATGTAACATTGCTGAAATGAAGAAATATTTCCAGTATAAATTGGACTGAACTGATAAATCAATGCTTTCTCCTCTTCAGATTCAGATTTAAAATGATGGTTGTTTTTCCGAGCTGCAAGAAAAAAAGTTAATTTTTAAAGAGATCAGATGACAAAATCTTCAAGAGACTATTTTATAATATTTCTTCCTGCAATCAGCATTATTAAGTGGGAAAATATCAACAAGAAGAGAAATGCGACTGCTCTGCCTATAGAACAGCCATCTTTTTTTTCTTTATTTCTCTAACAAACTTATTTTCCAAAAAAAAAAAAAAAAAGAAGAAGGAAGGGAGGAAGGGAGGGAGGGAAATGCTTTACAAAATTTCCCCAAATAAAGCAGTGCCCGATTTATGGCACAGTCGCCCATGGACACAGCAGCTGTGCTGCATTCGCCCTGCAGCATATCTCATGCTATGCTCACTCCGCAACTCATTCAAATACTTATCAAGTGGCTATGTGTACACAAGACTTGATACACAGTCTGGCGATGGAAATATAAATAGAACAGGTCCTAACACTCAAAAAGTTCAGCCTCGTAACCACACAGAATCATATGATAAAAATGTTTTTATGGTGTATGGTGTACCATCACTGGATGCTACAAGAGTAAAAAGGATGGAGAAACTGGTGAAGCTGAGGCAGACGGAGAAGTGAGACATTTTCACAGGTAAGGCAGCATTATGAAAAACCAGGAGGCACAGTGAGAAGTCTGGCATGATGAAAGCTGGCATGTGAGGAGGTGAGAGCTCCTAAAGCTCCCAAAGTCAAAGTAAATACAGGCTCTTACGGCATTTTTAGAAAGAAGAATGTTGGAAGATAAAGACCACATAGACCAAATGCCGCGTGACTACTACTGCAGCAAATGCCGCCCTGCCACTGCTGCCCTCATTCACTCCACGCACACATAAAAATGTTCCTTTGGACTAATACTGTATATGGGATACTTTTTTTTTTAATTTGGAGTTTTTGTCATAAAACCATCCACTCAGCTCTGCATGATTCTAAAGCAGAGTGAACTCAGTAGGAAGTACCTGACTTCCCAGCAATGGCAGGAGAGTTGATAAAAACTTAAAGCAAGCTTGGAGATGGAATGAAAGCAAAGTTCACTGAAGTCTTTAAATGGCTATACCTCACCAAAGTGATCTCTATCCTTTACAAGTTGTTTCTGTACCTCTGTCTTACACAGCTAGTCTCACTTAACGTCATCGATAGGTTGTTGTACTTCTTTTAAGCACAATGATGTGTAACAAAACCAATTTTTTTCTATCAATGTTATAATGAAATGACTTCAAAGTAAACAGTGTTGTTCAAGGACCTGCTACACACAGTTCTGCTTAAATTATAGGACTTACTGTACCTGTAATGCTCAACTAAGAAATAAGCATCTACAACCAAATTCTCGATTTTTCCCACAAACATAACACAGCGTGAATATGTCTGTGTTTTCATCACCAAAAAGCAGGCAGAGTTTATTTGCTTTCTCCAGTATGCCAATGCCTACAGAGAGGTAGCCTTAAAATCACAAATTGGTGGGTATATATTCAATTTGTATCGCTGTCTTGGAAAAGTAACATCTAATTCTCAGACACTGTTATAATTAAAGCATTATTCTAAGAAATGGAGAGTAATGGGGAAGAATCTAAATTAAAAGTATCCAAGAAGAAAGAGCTTGGTGTGGTAGTCTGCACCTGTAGTCCCAGCTACTCAGGATGCTGAGGCAGGAGGATCCCCTGAGCCCAGGAGTTTGAGGCTGCAATAAGCTATGATCACATCACTGCATTTCAGCCTGGGCGACAGAGCAAGATCCTGTCAAAAAACAAAACAACAAAGAAAAAGAAACAAAAAAAAAAACTCTCAACATTCTTCACACTATTGTTCAAGAATTCTGCCCACTGAAGCATGCATGATACTGTTAATTGAAGTAACTGTCCTGGTTTTATTAGAATACCTAACATCTCAACTTTAGGGCTTTCACATTATTTAACATTTGTATTATTCTTTAAAGTTAAACCTATAGAACTTACAAAACATTTATAGAGCAAAAGGGTAGGCAAAAGTTCAGATGAAGGCAATTTTCTTCAAAACTACCCCAGAATAACAAAATTATGTACCCTCATATTACCTTCATTAACAAAAAACTCTGCTAAATAAAATGCAGTTTTCACAGCATTAGGTGCATGGGAAATGCCATCCAAATTCTTCCACTCATAAGGTGCTTTCTCTGGATGCCACTGGACACCATATATTGGATACTTATATCCTGTAAGAAGAACACAAATTAGTAAGTACTAAGAATGGTTTAAGATGTTACTTATAATGAAATTGGTTTATGTCTTATGTAAAACATTTTATAATTCACAATATCAGACAAGGTAAAATTGTACATATTCTCTCAGACACAAAATAATTTCCATTCATACTCAATGTGAAAATTCCCAGTAATGTATTTCACTGATTAGCAGCCTTTTACAATCTGTAGGACGATTTGCTTTTCGAGATACTCATAGCAAAGTAGAAGCTGAGCTGAGGAATCTATCCCTGTCCAAAAGTCAGATGCACATTTTATTGGTGATACAAGTGTCTTCCGCAGCGGGTCTCTTTCTCCCCTGTCTTGTAGCATGCTTTCCTGTCCTCCCATAATGACTTATTCATATGAGCATGAAGTATGGCAGCACTTCTGGTATCCTTTTACACCCTGCCTGAACTGCCTAAACTGTGCCTCTCTCTCAGTCTACGGCATGACTGATGACTTTGTGGTATAAATTTTTAAAATATTTTTTAGAAGTTTAAAAGCAGACATAAAACAAGAAGGGACACAGAGCTGTTGACAATTATCAAAGCTGATAGACACCCAGGGTTCATATTACTCTCTCTACGTTTACATACTCATGAACAATTCCACAATTCAAAAAAAAAGTGAATATGTGTAATAGTTACCTTCAGAAAAATGTACATATTTGTCTCTTCTTCAGATGTGCCTTTCCTCATTTTGATTTGAAAAAAACAAATCTCCCCTCTATTATTTTCTGCTTTGGAATTGTAACCATGACCACCATCAGAAAGTACTTGGAGAAATGAAGAGAATTAATGAAAGAAGAGATATCTAGGGGTAAGAGCACTGTCTGTTCTCATCCCAGTAAGCTTTCTGACTAGAGAGAAGGCCACAGAAGGGAAACATTTTATCCCAGTTTTGTGGGTATTCACGAGAGGAAACACCCGCCTCATGCAGCTCCAGGCACTCAGCTCCCTGCCTCCCCCACTTCCGTGTGACACTGCCGTTTTTCCTCTCTATTCTGGGACTACCTGTGAAGCTACCAGCAAGAGACCCACAGGCTGGGGGACTAGGAAATTAACTGATACATACAATTAATTGAAAGGCAGATCTTCTAGTATATTGGATATAAATCCTTTTTATGATTTAAGACTTTTTTTTGTCCTCAATAATGCTTCATGCATTGGAAAATATACATATATATAAGAAGTCTTCAAAAAGCTCATGGAAAATGTGTATTATGAAAAAAATTATGCAAGGATTTCAACATTTTTTTGCACCAAAATAAACTTGTTGTAACTTGTATGAACGGGATCCAGTATGAGGCACTAAGAAGGATAAGACATCAGTTTTAAAAGAACCTCTGTAACAGCAATATGAATTTTGCTAAAATTGAAGGCAGAAAAAACAGCAAATTTATGGTGAAGCTTGGATGGAAGAATGGTGAAACCACTGATGCTTTACGAAAAATTTATGGGGATAATGTCCCAAAGAAATCAGCAGTTTACAAATGGATAACTTGTTTTAAGAAGGAATGAAACAATGTTGAAGCCCTCAGGGCAGACTATTCACATCAATTTGCCAGGAAAATACGTATCTTGTTCGTGTCTTAATTGAAGAAGATCGCAAATAGCAGAACCAATAGCCAATACCACAGACATCTCAGTTGGGTCAGCTTACACAATCCTGAATGAAAAATTAAAGTTGAGCAAACTTTCCACTCGATGGGTGCCAAAACCATTGCACACAGATCAGCTGCACACAAGAGAAGAGCTTTCAATGGACATTTTTAACAGGTGGGATCAAGATCCTAGAGCATTACTTTGAAGAACTGCCACTGCAGATAAAACATGGCTTTACCAGTATGAACCTGAAAACACAATCAAAGCAATGGCTACCAAGAGATGGAAGTGGTCCAGTCAAAGCCAAAGTGAACTGGTCAAGGGCAAAGGTCATAATGTTTTTTTGGATGCTCCAAGGCATTTTGCTTGTTGATTTTCTGGAGAACCAAAGAACAGTAACGTTTGCTTTTTATGTGTTTTCAGAAAGTCAGCCAAAGCTTTAGCAGAAAATCGCCCAAGAAAGCTTCACCAGAGTCCTTCTCCAGCATGACAATGTTCCTGCTCATTCCTTTCATCCAACGAGGGCTATTTAGTGAGCATTTTGATGGGAAGCCATTAGGACCTTATGGTCCTGATTTGGCTCCTTCTGACTTATTCTTGTTTCCTAATCTTAAAAAAATCTTTAAAGGGCACTCATTTCTGTTAATAATGTAAAAGACTGCATTTGACATGGTTCAATTCACAGGACCCTCAGTTCTTTAGGGATGGAGTAAAAGGTTGGTATCATCATGGGCAAAAGTGTCTTAAACTTGATAGAGCTTATTTTGAGAAATAAAGTTTACAGTTTTTATTTTTATATTTTAATTCCATTTTTCCCACAAACTTTTTGAAGTCACTGACATTCAGTAACGAGTGAGATTTACTCTTCTTTAGTAAACTGCATTACTAAAAGACCAGTGCAGTTTCCTGAAAACTAGGAATCATGCCCTGCCTCACTGATTTAGACAGAAGTATCAAGAGTGGAAAGAAAATATGGAAATAATAAAGCATCTCAAGTGTTCCTATTTTGGAAGTGGGAGAAATTTTTCAAATGAGCCTGGTATGGAATAGGCAAAAGCAGAACCAACATGGAAACTGATTTCCTAACTTTCAACCCAATATTCTATCATTTAAATAATTAGGCATTCATTCAACATCTATGAGCCCTAGAAACACAAAGGAGAGTAAGATACAGTTCCTGATCTCAACGAGCTTTTCGTCTAGAGGGATGACAGAACAAGAGCAAATACATGCATTAGGAAACATTCCCACATAGCACAAAGCACCAAGGTTGTGGAGAAGAGGAATAATGGTAGAAAAGGCCTCTAGGGATGACAAGTGGCCTGGGTTTTTCGAGATGGCTAAGAGTTCATCAGGAGAAAGGAATAGGGGAAACGCGGAGCTTTTCAGAGAAGAGGAAAGCACATGAGAAGCAGGGCAGAGGCAAGAAATATGGCTCTGTGGAAGGGCTGTGTGTAGCAAACAGGTCGTGCAGGGTACAAGCTAGAGGTGAAGGCAGGGAGAGGGCATGAGGAAATAAGCTCATAAATCTAGACTTCATCCTCCAATGCAGAGGAGCCACTAAGGAGTTTTGTTAAGGCAATACTATCAGACTGGTACTTCAGCAGACCACGAGTGGGTGGCTGGAAGATGGGTTTGTGGAAGCCTTAAGAGGCTGCTGCTGCAGCAGTCCAGGTGGCAGGTGGTTAATGCTGATGTAGCAAGGTACATCGGATTGGGAGGAGGAAATACTTCCAAAGCCCTTCCACTGTCCCTCCCACCCCTTCAGCCCAGTGAGAAGGACTCCCATAATTATTCATCACCCCAACCTTTTCTTAGATTTACCACTGAACAATACATTGTTTCTTTTTTGCCAAATTTTAATCATCATATAAATGAAAACATACAGCATGTATTCCCTTGTGACTTGCTTAACTCAAAATTGTCTTCATGATTCATTCAGTGGTACATGCAGGTGTGTTCACTGATTTTAATAGCTGTATAGTATTACTTATCCTTTGCACTACTGGACTTTTGAGTTGTTTTCCATTTTTTTGCTGGTATGAACATAATGTCACATAATGTCACATACATTTCTATGTACATGAAATTATTTCATTAAGGTATTTTTTAATCAATGAATAAAACTGCCAGGTAACAAAACTGGAAAATGTTTGATTTTACTAAGAAATGCCAAAATGTTTTCCAATCGTAAGTGCATGACAGCACCCGCTGTGTGACATCCTGGGTAACACTAGTTATCAGCAGGATTCTTAATTTTGCCAATCTGATGGATATAAAATGGTTTTTTTTACTTTGGTTTCCATTTGCATTCCCTGATCAGAAATTACACTGAGCAACTTTATCTCACCAAGCCATAAGTGGAGAGGACAATCAAGTTTTCTTGGATGGTATCCATTCAAATCTCATATCCCTTTTTTTTTTTTTTTTTGAGGCAGAGTCTCACTCTGTCACCCAGGCTGGAGTGCAGTAGTGCAATCTCGGCTCACTGAAACCTCCACCCACTAGGTTCAAGCAATTCTCCTGCCTCAGCCTCCCAAGTAGCTGGGATTACAGGCATGTGCCACCATGCCAGGCTAATTTTTATATTTTTAGTAGAGACGGGGTTTCGCCATGTTGGCCAGGCTGGTCTCAAACTCCTGACCTCAAGCGATCTGCCTGCCTCGGTCTCTGAAAGTGCTGGGATTACAGGCGTGAGCCACCATGCCCAGCCCTCATGTCCATTTTTAATAAGCTATCTTTTCTTCTTAAATCATAGCTTTACTTTATATAAGCTAGACACATATCCTTTGTCAGTTATATGCATTACAAATAACCTTCCCTTTTTTCTTCTCTGTGTAATTTTTTTTTTATGAACACAACTTCTTCATTTGATTGAATTCATCAATCTTTTCCTTTACGGCTTGTTTATATTTTGTCTTCAAAACTCCTTCCCTTAAACAAGATCATAAAGACATTCTCATTTATTCTAAAACCTTATGGTAGTGTGCCTTTCTCCTTAGGTCTTTTATCCACCTGAAAAAAATTTTTTTTTAATATGGAAAAAAGAGTCTGTCTCTGTCCTACTTTTTCCCACTCCTTCCAGAGTTCTGGTTAGGTAAGTTAGAAATCACTTTACCCTCCAGATTCCAACCTTTCTTCTGACACATTTGGCATTTACATTTACATGTCTGGCTGTGTTGGATTCTGAATGTTTCCTTCACATCTATCTACTATTCTAGTTCACTAATTTCTCCTCAACTGTGTCTAACCTTCTGATTAACATGTCTACTGAGGGTTTTATTTCAATTATAATTTCTTCCTTTTTTTTTTTGAAACAGTCTTACTCTGTCGTCCAGGCTGGAGTGCAGTGGCACAATCTCGACTCACTGCAACCTCCAAGTAGCTGGGACTACAGGCACGTGCCACCATGCCCAGTTTTTTTTTTTTCTTTTTTGTATTTTCAGTAGAGACGGGGTTTCACCATGTTGGCCAGGCTGGTCTTGAACTTCTGACCTCAGGTGATCTGCCCTGGCCTCCCAAAGTGCTGGGATTACAGGCATGAGCCACCACACCTGGCCTCAATTATAATTTCTAATAGCTGAATTTGGTTATTTTCAAATCTGATTGTTTCATGCCTATATTTTCAAGCATTCTTCTTTCTTTAAAACTTAAAATATATTATACTTTATCTCATAATACTAATATCTAACATTTGTGCAGGTCTGCTTCCACATCTGTTATCTCTGCAATTCTCATTCACAGTGCTTGCTTGTCCATTAGTAGTATTTTGGCTGTGAAGCACTCATTTTCCTTCAAACTTCATATATTGAAATTCCTTGAAGCCTGGGATGAATGTCTGGTCCTTTCAAGAAAACTATTTATGTTTGCTTCAGCCTCACACGTGAGGGCATTACCAGTCTGAGGCAACCTTGAACATAATTACTTACTTAAGATTTGTCCAACTTCCCAGTTAGTATAATGCTGGCCACACTAGAAGAACAGCCCATCATTATAAACACTCAAGGCTTTATTCACTGTCCCCCACCCCACTCCCTTAGCCCCAAAGCTCAGGATGGGCAATTCTCCTTGCCATTCTGTAGGGGGGATTTTAGGTGTATTTTGAGTTCACCCTTACATTGCTGGTATAGCCACCCAGGTCCTGCTCCATGAGATACTATTCGTATAGAGAGTCCTGACTTTGTCTCAAGTTCTCCTGATTCCGTAATAACACTGGTTTAAATATTCCACTCAACTCTTAAAATTTTGGACCTGAGTATCTTTATTTCCTTGCCAATTCATCAACGTATTTACTATGTTTTTCTCTATCACCCACATTTATTTTGTTGTTGGCTGGAGGAAAGTCTGTCAAGGTATTTAATCTGCAATATTGCTAGAAACAGAAGTCACTTTCTTCATTTCTTTCTTCATCCTCGCCCCTTTATTCTTTTACTTTTCTTCTTCACCACTCCATTCAGGAAAATACCCAGGAAAACTGCAATTAACTTGAAACATGGACAAAACATGTCTCCTGTCTCCCAAAATGCCCTAACACCCATCTTCAAGCCCCAAAGTAATATGATTTTATTGATGAGACATATAAAATCAAAATTTAAAAATACAAAATAAGTGAAATAAAGTATACATGTTATAGTGATATACCTTCCATTGTTGAAATAAACTCGATCTCGCCATCTGTATTTGTAGTTAAGACATTGAAAAACTTCTTTAACTTTTCATTCATCGTAAAATTCTAGAATACGAAAATAAAACAAAATGATTACTTCTGCAGTTATTCTAAACATATTAATTTCATTGTGTAATTAGTATACCTTCATGGAGAGGCTCCACTTATGGAAATTGGCAGTCAGAGGTTCTACTGCTAATGACAGCAACAACTCAGTAGGAAAATTCTGGAACATTCTGCTGTGCAATTGACCTGAAATAATTTAAGTACAAGAGAAATAATTTAAACACAAAAAAATAAAATCCACTGAAGTCACTTACTGCACCCAAAGAGAAGCCATTATGAAGACATAATCAAGATGACTAAATGATAAGCAAAACACATCATTTCCATAGAAGTATTCCAATCAAGTCACAAAATGTGTTTAACATAAACTCAAATATGCTCCAGCTATAAGTAACTTTCTTCTAGAATTTTAACATGAATAAGTAAAATTCTTCTGATATGAGTATTGGCAAGCTAAAGAACAGGCAGGGAATCTTAACTAGATTTCCACAGACTATTCTGAAAAACAGTTAAAACTTTCCATGGGTGTATGTATTTGCCCAGGAAAGGATCCAAAACTTTTAACATATTTTCAGAGGTATCTGGGACAAACAAATAAAAATACAAACAATGTAGAAAAGAACATGAACCAAGCCAGAAATTTTGACTCAGTAAACAGATCAAAAAGCAATATATCTTAGTGGTCAACCCTGAAGGTTCTGCACAGACTCAAACACCAACAAACAGATTTTGAAAAAAAGAAACTGACGTTTTCAAGGCGATAGTGCCAGTTGTTTCAAACCAGGCCCCTTATTCTTGCTAGAGACTTCCCTGAAAACCACAGCACCTTGAAACACTCCTTTTCTGTATAAACCGGGTTCTGGCAACACACAACCAAAGTACTCTGACCTAATACATGTACTTCCCACCAGGTTTTTGCAATTATTAAGTGAGACAATGGAAGAAAGAGCTTTCAAAAGCATAAAGCATTCTACAAGTTTTCAGTATGACTGCTACCTTCCTTGCAAAATCCCTATGAGAACAGAAATAGCTGGTGGCTTCAATTCTAAGCATTCGGAGATCAAGTAACCTACAATAATCATTATCTACTTATACAGTGATATCATTAAGAATGTATCTGGTCTTTGTCCTGGGTTCCTGACAGGAAGCTTCTAAAACCCTTGGAATTCCCGGAGTGATGGAAGTATTTTTGTTATGCTAATGTGGTAATTCAAGGTGGGTCCCTCAATTATTTCAGGATGAAGACTAATCATCAGAAAAACTAACTTCATGATTAGAAAGTTGAAACTTCGAGCCAGCCCAATCAATCTCCAAGCATGAAAGAGGGGCTGGAGATTGAGTTCAATCACATAGGCAAAGATTCAATCAATTATTTCATAATAACGTTCCAGTAAAAACTCTAGACACCAAAACTCACTGGAGTTCCTGGTTGCTGAGTAAATATAGCGCTTCCCGGTAGATCCTCTAATCCCAGCACTTTGGAAGGCCAAGGTGGGTGGATCACCTGAGGTCAGGAGTTTGAGACCAGCCTGGCCAACATGGTGAAACCTTGTCTCTACTAAAAATACAAAATTCAGCCAGGTGTGGTGGGGTGCCTGTAGTCCCAGCTACTCAGGGGGCTGAGGCGGGAGAATCCCTTGAACCCTGGAGGTAGAGGTTGCAGTGAGCCGAGATTGCGTCACTGCACTCCAGACTGAGTGACAGAGAGAGACTCTTTCTTAAAAAAAAAAAAAAAAAATCTTATTTAATTTTCACAAAAAAAAACCCCTAAGGGTTAGACCTTTTTGCAAATGCGGACATTGAACCTCAGAGAGGTAAAATGATTCCTCAAGGTCAAAGTGAGAAAGCTAGGAGTCAAAACCAGATCCCATTTCACAGTTCTTCATCACACACAGTCCTGATATCACTAGAAGCAATGAGTTATTAAAATTCACAATTCCTTAAGTCATCCTCATAAATGAGTACAAGGATGGTCATTCACATCTTCAACCTGTGTAAATAATTTAAATGCTAATGTTATAAGCATTTTTTCCTTCAGGGAAAAGGCTAAAAAGAAAATAAAAATAAGCACTTTTACTTTCGTATTTGCTACTTACTAATCCTGCCCAGCAAATACTTTTCAAAGGGTTGAAAAGAGTACTCTTACCTCCAGTGAAGTTCAGCGGCATTGCCACGTCAACAGTATCTGTGGCAGTTAATAAGCACTCTCCACTAATCAGTAGTGAAAGCTCTTCAAATCCAAGGCATGTGCCCCACACAGGAAAATAGTCTCCATCATCAAAACTCTTTGCAAGTGGAAAAAGAGAAAACTAAGTTTATTCAAACTTTTCAAAATAAAAATTAGCCATATCTTTTGTCATAACCAAATAGGCAGCTGAGTTACACATGGATTTCTGAAGAATTCTCCAGGATCCATAAGTAGGCTATCATTTAATCTCTCTTCAGACCAAGCTCCCACACAGGCCGGAAAACATGAGCTGTGGACACACTGTATATCTTGACCCAAAGACTATAAAAGCCTACAGATTACTGACCTTAGCTATTAAAAGTTTGAAACAAGTATTTCAAAGGCTAAAAACAGTTATTTAGGGAAATATTTAAGGGGGATTGGTAAGATACTAGGGCCAGCAAGATTAATTTAAAAATCACTGTTAATAGTTGAGGAGAGAAACAGTAAAGGTTTGAGCTATGGTACAAAGGCAGTCCCACTGTGAACATTACAAAGGAGTAGTCAGAGGCTCAGAAGCTCTGCTTGACATGGAGTCTATGGTAACTGTGAAGAAAGTTCAAATAGGATTGAATGAGTTGGGAAGAAGAACAGATTTCAAGAAGAGGTGAGAATTAATAACATAGAAACAATGCCCATTAAAAAAAAAAAACAAAAAACAGAGGACAGAGAAAGACATCAGAATGTCTACACTACATGAGGACATGGTTCACATCAACAAGCATCAAAAGAGGGGCGGTCAGCAGGGCTCTGAAGGGTCTCTGGAAGCCCAGGATTAGATGAAGCACATGGAAAATAGGCGGGAGCAGCCAAGAACAGGCACTTCAAAATTAAAGGTATGATGAGGCTAAGGGTAATTTTGAAGGGAGCATTACCATCTGCTTAAAAAATGAACTACTCACACAAAAACTTACAAAAACCCATCTGGAATAATAAGCAATAACTGATATTTACCTGTATGGACAAGTTATAAAATATTTTGGCCACTTTAGCATAATCTGAGCGTCTGAGGTCAACACTTCCTCCAGGGAAAAGGATTCTGAAACAACGTTACATAAATCAAATAGGGTGTATTTTGTCACCCCCGACCCATACACACACAGAAAACAATCTTTTTATTTTAAAACAATTTTTCTTATTACATATGCAATAAGATCCTTGAAGAAAATTAGAAAAGTAAAGAAAAAAGAAAATATAAAATATTTACAATCCCAGCCATTCAGAAACTACAGCAGTTAACAACACTTTAGTGCATATTTTCCAAAAACTTCTTCAAAAAATTTATTTAATGAAATAGAGTGTGGGAAAATTAAAAGTAAATAAGTAGGGGAGGGGCAAGAGTACACAGAGCTAGACATCAAAGACAGACAAAATTCCAGGTATAGCCAGGTTTAAATGAAGGTGATCTGTGATGCCAAATCAATTGCAGGTCCATAATTATGGGTAGGTTTTAGCTCACAAATAATTTAACTATAAAGAACAAGCTGGTCATAAAAATATATTTAAGCTAGAATTAAATTTCTACAAGAATTTAATTCTTATCACCCTGAGTCTCTTCAGAAATGTGCACAGTATTAGAACATTTTTTTCAAGAAACATAATTACGATTCTAGAAAAAGTCTAGGAAAAGAAGGCAGTCAAAAATATTTGATATTATTTTACACACTTATAAAGATGAAATATAGAAAAATATTTTACCATGTTTTTATATCAACTTTTGAAATTAAACTTTAAATTTAAAATTTATAGCAAGGTCTTGAAAGAACCAAGGATATTCAAAAGAGGTAAGAAAAATGGTATTAATCATATTAAAAATTTGAAAATATTTAAATACGAACTTGAGATATGTGAAATATCACTTGTGAGATTGTTGTCATTCAAGAAATATATTCTGTTTCTTCCATGAGCTAGACTCAGGACTTGCCTGGAGAGACAAACGTGAGTGGCTTTTGCTGTTAGGAAGATCACAGTCTGGTAGAAAACATATAAGCATCTGTGTGGGAGAATATCTACCACAAATTCAAGCAGAAAATCCCACAATTAAAAGTGGCTTAGTGAAGGCTCATTAGCATTCTCTTTCCATTAACTATTTTTTTTTAACTTTTACGTTTTGCATCCCAGGTCTCCAGGTTACAGACATTAACTTAGTATTTAAAAAGCTGCCTATGACCAAATATGGTATGTCTAACCCCACACTCCTTTCATGCAGCAAAACCTGACTGTCCCTCCTGTATGACAAACTCCTTAAAGCATGGCTCTGTCTTTTCGTCTCTGCATTCCCCTGCAAAATACTATGGCGTCCACTGCATAATAGTGACTCAATAAAGGTGCTTTTGAAGTCACATTAGAATACGGCTCATTTTCTGGTGACACTCAGAGATATAAATAAGGCCCCTAATTTAACCCACTTTGGAGTGCAGCTTTCAGTGACTACATGAGAGAGAAAAGGGGCCTACAGGAGCAACAATTAGTGGCAATGCAGAAAACAAGTGAGGAAGATAGACAATGGACTACTTTTGCTGGTTTGCATGAAGATATACTGAGCATCTGGACAGGCTAGCTCCCAAAAGTATGTATTCCTGTCTACACTGCTACTTGATTCAGATTCCTCTCCAAACAGGAATGCAATTGGGGAGAGGGTGGGAAGAAAATGAAGTGATTCGAAAGGTCTATTTTTGAAGTTCTACTATTATATTCTAGCCTAGACTTAATGATCTTTGTCCATGCCAAAGTACCTTGCACACAGCACATACTGGGCATTGTAAATGTTTTACTAAATTGAACTGATCTTATGGTAAATATTTACTGAACCAAACTGAACTGAAGGCAAATAATTTTCTAAACATAGCTTTTTAAAAGAAACAATAAATTAACATGGCTTTAGAAGTAAAAATAATAAAGCTCTTTTTAAAAAACATTTTACAGTAAAATACTTCCACCCTATTCCCAATCAGAAACGACTACCATTAAAATCTGCTGTGTTGATTTGGTAGAAATATGCATATTTCTTCACCCTACCTTTAACAAAAAGCAAACGGGGTGTATGCTATATACACCATCACGTGCCTTGCCTTTTTCACATAACACTATCACATTGTTCATAGGACAATGGTGATCCAAGTCAGCATCTACAGATAGCCTCATTTTTTAATTCCTGCATAGTATTCTATTAAATGTACATAGTCTGTTTTATTTAACCAATTCTCACCTGATGGACTACTGGGTGACTGTCAGACAATACTACTAATACAATGCATAGATTTGAGTCTAAGTCTTCATGCAAGGTGGGAATACATTTATAAAATAAAATTCCTCCTCAAGTTCCCAGGTCAAAGGGTATACGTGCTTCTAATTTCAATAGGTATTGCAATATTACCCCAAAAAAGACTACCTGATTTACATTTCCTCTAATAAAGTATGAGCACACTTGTTTCCTCACAGGCCCTGTGGAGTATAAGCAAATTTTCTGATCTCTGCCAACATGGTAATTAAATGTTTTTGATTGCTGTAATTAGCCTTCTTTCCTAAAATTAAGAGTAATGGTGAACATTTTTTTCATATGATTAGAAGTCTTGTTCTGTGAGCTAACATATCTTTTGTGGTGAAACCAGCGGACAGAACATTTTTTTCCAATTTACCTGAAAAAAAATCAACATCCTCAGACTTTGGACTTTATGGGGTTTATAAAACCCCATATGTGAGCAGTATGCCACGCCATTCAAGGTAGCTTCAAAACATTTAAGAAAAGCATTAAAAGAACAAAGATTAAGTCACACATTTAAAAAAATTATGTGTGTCTACTATGTAACAATTATACATTTCCTAACCTGCCTCTTCCTCTTTTGAAGGACTTTTGCATCTCCCAAGAAAATAAATCCTATAAAAGAACTCAGAACACTAATACTATACCACTCTAAGACAGTTACATAGAAATATGTATAATATTTATATGATTTCTTTTCAAAAGCAGACATATGTAGACCACTCATATACCGTATGAAACCAATGCTGCCAACTTACCCATTAATAGATTTGAAAAGTATTTCATAGTCTTTCTCTGGAAGATCCAGCCTGAAAACAATAAAACAGTTATTGTTACATTTGTGAAACTTAGAAGTAAACCTCTAAATGAAGTCTCCACATTACTTTTAAAAAGCCAAATAAAAACTAATTTTTAATTACCAGATAATATTACCTCTCTACTTTTCTAGAGGCATTTTTGCAAACCACTTGAAAGCCACATAATTCTATCCTTGTTTTGCTAATCAGACAACTAAATATGTTTTTCTGTGATCTAATGTAATTTAATATTGTGAAGTATGTGTTAGTATGCAAAAACAGTAAAGACTATGAGATTTGGCCACCGGTAATTTCTCTACTAACCAAGAACTACAAAAAGAAATGTAAGAATATTCAGTAGTTTATGTAAAGACTCCTTTAAATAACTTTATTTATCATGCCTATTTAACTACAGGCAGCTCTGGCAGATTAAAAAATATATAAATAAATGCCAAGTCTCTGCCTGATCCCACCCCAACAAACTAGTTGCAACAGTCTAGGGACTACTCTGCATTTCAAAGTCAGGACAGTTCACATCTAGTCTGAACTGAGGACTACAGAGAAATGACTGTAGAACAGCCTAACTGCCCAGGTAATTACTCTGAAAGACCCTTGATCAAACACCCCTTAAGGGCCTCCTAACAATCGCCATATTATTGGTGACTTTATTCCCTTTCTCCAGAAAAAAAAGATGGGATTAATCTATGACATATGGCGACAACATTTACTAAGTCACAGTAAGATAGCTGCTCTCCCAAAAGTTCAATGAAATGCAACGATAAGGGAAGAGAGCACCAAGTTAGTGAAATCCTTGCAAGAACTCTCCCACATTTAGCAGCCTTCTGTTTCTGTGAGAGAATAAATGGTACCTGTCCTCTCAATCTGCCCTAAAAGAAGTAGACTTACGATTAGATGTCAACTAGTCCATTTCTGCCCTCAAAGAAGTTTTAGGGGGAGGTAAGGTCCCTCACACCCATTATTAACTAGACACCTGTGATATCCAGAACACAGGCTGTGTTTTGCCAGCAAACAACTCTGGGATCTACTCTAAGTCCAAACAAGCTTTGCAAGTCCAGGTCTTTCACAAGTTCATAGTAATCTCTTCCTGGCAGACAGCCACAAAGCAATGGGTGATACCAGAATGGTGCTTACCATGGTCTTAAGTGGAGAAAATACTGACAGGTAGCCCTGCCTTGGGAAGTGATAGGGAGGTGAAATATGAATCTACATGTACCCAGTATTCTGCCAGTCTAATCTCCCCAGATTGTGGCAACAAAAAGGAACCAACCAGTCAGGACCCAGAATTCTCCGCATGGATATTTAAACCTAAATGGGCAACCACCACCATCAGGGACCAAAATGGATTTAGATCACACAGCTGCACTCCAAGGATTCCTGCCAGCTAGCGGTGCAAGCTAGTTTCAGCCATTTCATTAATTCTAAATAAATGGCTCCCACACTGTCCATGACTATAGTTTTGGTCCTCATTTATCACTATTAAGAGACCTAATTGTCACAGGGGAAGGAGTGTGCCATGTCACAACTCTGGTGCCTAGGGGCGCTGGCAGAGAATACAGCTGTTAGTTGCATGTTGTCAGACATTTTTTGAAACAAAAGTCCCTTTCAACAAGGTATGAGAAACAGTTTACTCTCTCCTTAACTGTAAGGAAATGGCTTAAGCCTGGTGATGATGGCAAACGACACACAGCTTTAGCAGCACGAAAACGATGGTAAGGCATTGTTGCCAATGGGGAGCATTTGCCCCATTTAAAACCCAATCTAGATAACTGTCTTCAAAAGAACCAAAAATTCAGACTCTTACAAAGTCTGATTTGTGGTCTTTGGAGTTTTTTTGAGAAAGGTCTGGCTCTGTCACCCAGGCTGGCGTGCAGTAGCGCCATCTCAGCTCACTGCAACCTCCACCTCCTGGGTTCAAGTGATCCTCCCACCTCAGCCTCCTGAGTAGCTGGGCCCATAGGTGCACGCCACCACTCCCGGCTGACTTTTTTAAAAATTTTTTATAGATAGGGGTTTTTCCATGTTGCCCAAGCTGGTCTCAAACTCATGAGCTTAAGCGATCTTCCCACCTCGGCCTCCCAAAGTACTGGGATAACAGACATGAGCCACCGCGCCCAGCCTGATTCGTGTTTTAAAACGCTGTGTGAATAAAACATGTTTTTAAACCAAAAGCAGCAGTCCATGGGCTCCTGTATGCTACCTCTGAGGAAGCAGGACATTCTGTTTTCCACTAGTCCCACACTGGGCATTTATGACAACCTGAGAGCACCAAGCACCTGAGACAGAAGGGGGCAGAAAGAAGGCAGAAAGAAACCAAAGACATTTCTTGATCTATTTCAGAATGCTTCCCAGGTCTCCCATCTCTTCCTTTTCACTTCTAAACCACAGAAGTTGACTCCCAGCATCCAAAATTCAGAAATGAACATAACATCATCATGATCCAGTCTTACTTTGCATCAGGTAATCCTTCGCAGGCTAGTCTGTGAACTTAGCCCCTATGTATTAGATTGTTTCTACAGGATCGCATGATTCCAATATATCTTAAATGAACTCTGATAATCCAATTTGGAAATTAACCTATATGCTGACAGTCATGTTCTCAGCATCTCTCATAAATACCAATATTCTGCAAAGTCATCCAGTTTCAAAACTCCCATGATTTCAAAACTTCCATCATCCTTATATATTTCTTCCTCCCTGTGCCCTTTTATTAGTCATCATGTACTGGTGATTTTTTCAAACACCTACCTATCATTCCCATACCACCAGTGTAAGCCAAGCCCTCAACACTTCACACCTAGCCTACTGCAACTATCTCTAAACTGGTCTACCTGCCTTTAGGCATTTTATTTTTTTAAAGACTTTATTTTTTAGAGTAATTTCAGGTTCACAGCAAAATTAAGGGAAGGTTAAGTATTGCCTATATAACCCCTGCCCCAAAACATGTATAGCTTCCTCCATTAACATCTTGGGTGGTACATTGTAACACTTGATAAAAATACACTGACACATCATAATTGCCCAAGACCTAGTTTACATTGGGGTTCATTCTTGGAATTGTACTGTCTTCAATTTTTTGGATGAGTTTGAGAAGGACTGGTATCAATTCTGCTTTAGATGTTTGGTAGAATTCACCAGTGAAGCCAGCTGGTCTTGGGCTTTTCTGTGTTGAGAGGCTATTGATTACCACTTCAATCTCTTCACCAGTGACAGGTTTGTTACCTATTTCTTTATGATTCAGTCTTGGTAGACTGTGTGTTTCTAACAATTTATTCATTTCTTCTAGGTTACACATGTTGTTGGCATATAGTTTCTTGTAAGTAGTCTTTTATGAACCTTTTTATTTCTGTAGCATTACAACTAATGTCTCCTCTTTCAATTACGATTTTACTTTATTTATTTTGTATAATTTTAACTTTTATTTTAGATTCAGAGGGTACATGTGCAGATTTGTTACATGGGTATATTGTGTGATGCTGAGGTTTGGGGTACAAATGATCCTGTCACCCAGGTAGTGAGCACAGTATCCAATAGGTAGTTTTTCAGCCCTTATCACCCTCCTCCTCTAGTAGCCCCCAGCATCTATTGCTGCCATCTTTGGGTCCATGTGTACTCAATGTTTAGCTCTCACTTATAAGTGAGAATATGTGGTATTTGGTTTTCTGTTTCTGCATTAATTCACTTAGGCCTCCAGCTGCATCCACATTGCAGCAAAGGATATGATTTCATTCTTTTTTATGGCTGCTCTGCCTTTTGTCTCTCCTGTCTCCCAGCCACACGGTCAGCACTAACATCCCAGAAAAACAGCTTGCATTAAAAAGCGTCCCTGATGAAAACTTTGAAACACTGTTCTGAAGACTCTCTGGAGCCTCTTCCTCAGCTCTAAACCTCTGGTGTTATATGGGCTTCAAATAAAATTTTGTTTCAAAATTAGACATGCTACTAAAATATTAAAGACTAATATCAAAAGCAAATGGTAATTTTGGTGCAGGAACAGTTAATTTAAATGTAAAAGATCATACAAGAAGACAATTCTTATAAATCTAAACCTAAAGCCATTTGGTGGTACAATTCTCTAAATTGTAATATTTGCATTTTATTAGTAGTATTATATTTGAACAGTACTTTTGTTATAATTTTTGATGAGGAATTGTTTGCAAAAACAGGCTGTACAGAATAAATAGTGTTTTGTGTGTGAAATCACTCAAAATGGATTAGATGAGGTGCTCAAAGATTCTAAAATACATTAATTTTAGCTGACAAGATATTATAAATACATATAAAATTGTATAAGACTCTGGTTGTTAGCTCCTTCCAAATGAAAAATATGGGAAGAATTCAGTTCTAAATGAAAATATGAGATGAATCATTTTATTCTTATAGGAACATTTTATCACAAAAATAATGTAGTGCCTTTAAAATTGCAATACCTATAATCCACACTGAAGCAACCCTAATGCATTGGTAATTTACAAAGTTTTAAAACAGAGTGTGAAGGTATTTTAAAAGTCATCTTCTAAAAACCTCCTTCATTCCCTAAGTGTTCTCTTATCCTAATATTATAGAATAAAGCTGGTTAAATTGTAGATTCATTAATTTTTTTTTTTATTTCAATAGCCTTTGGGGTAAAAACGGTTTTTGGTTACATGCATGAACTGTACAGTGATGAAGTCTGAGATGTCAATGCATCAGTCACCCGAGCAATGTACACTGTACTCAATACGTAATTTTTTATCCCTCACCCCACCCCCTCAACCACTTTATTTTACTCCATTACCTTCATAGTGTCTGTGAGGACCACCTTTTCTGGGGTAAAGGAAACTATCATTTCATTCTTGATGTTAGTGCATATGACATACAGTACCTCTAATGACGTTACAGGTATAAGAGACTCTAAGCAACATGTTTGTGTCAAAAATCAGGTGCAATGTTACTGCATTTAAACAATGTAATCATAAAAGAGAAAGCACGAATTTTAGAGATATTAGGCAGTAATTATTTTTTTTTTTGAGACGGAGTCTCGATCTGTTACCCAAACTGCAGTGCAGTAGTGCAATCTCAACTCACTGCAACCTCCACCTCCCTAGTTCAAGCGATTCTCCTGCCTCAGCCTCCCCAGTAGCTGGGATTACAGGAGTGCACTACTGCACCCAGCTAATTTTTGTATTTTTAGTAGAAACAGGGTTTCACCAGGTTGGCCTGGCTGGTCTCGAACTCCTGACCTCAGTAGTCCACTGCCTTGGCCTCCCAAAGTGCTGGGATTACAGCCATGAGGCACCGCACCCGTACACAGCAATTTTTTATACAGAGTAAAAAAAAAAAAACAACACTGAATCATACCTTACTGGTACAACTCTTGCACCTGCAGACTCCAAATACTTTACATAGGATGCAGCAATATAGTATCTTCCATAGTTTTTCATGACTTTATTACGGCATTTTTGCATTAATATTCCTAATAACAAAAAAAAGGTTAGTTTCAAGCAAATTTCTTTTCTTCTTGCTCAGAAACTGAAATATATTACAGCAAAAATATCATATTTTATTATTTCAATCCACAGAATTAAATAGGACGTCTCTCCTCCAAGTCCACCCATAGCCTGTGGGAAAAAAGCAGGGGAGGCTGATCTTAGTTTCAAGTAGATCTATCTCTCACCACATCAGGGAGGCGAAATAAGTCCCCAAAGAAGGCTTAAAATAGCACTTGCAGCCTTCACACAACTGTAGACCTAGAATCCATCTAAAGAATATAGATCCTTAAATTTACAAGGCTGTCACTCTTTTCCCACACATACTCACAGACACACTGATTCCCTGACAACGAAGCAAAGGAGTGAAAACATCTTCCATCCACACCTCTCCAACATTACCTGAGCCCAAGCTATCAATATCTCCCCTCTCCCCACCACACTATTATAATAGACTCTTAGAAGGTCTTGTTATATCTTTTCTTAAGAAACCCCCAAGCTCCAAGCAGCTCCCCATGTAAAAGCAAATCGGATCATATCACCATTCCTATTCCTACAGTCATTCAATATATACTGTTGAATCATACCTCATGCCAGGCAACAAACTAGGTGCTGGGGACACATGACTATGAGTGAACCAAACAAAAACCCCTGCCCTGTGTGCATTAATTCGAGGGTGTAGCAGGGAGGGGAGAATGGACAAACAATAAACAAGATAAAAAGGCATAATATATAGAGTGACGGCTGGTCGTAAGCACTAAGGAGAGAAAGAAGGTAAGGAAGGAGAGCCCATCTATGGAGGAAAGGGCAGTCTCTTCAACACGGTGGCCAGGCAAGTCCTCCCTGAGAAGGTAAAACACAACATTTGAGCCAGGACTTCAGAGAGGTGACAGAGTTAACCACATTCATATATCTGGGAAAAAAGCAATCCAGGACAAAGGAATAGCAAGTGCAAAGGCCAGGAGTCAGGTTTGTGCCTGTCACGTTGCAAGGAATCCATATTATTAGAGCCAGGAGAGTGAAAGCAGAAAGCAATAGGAAAGGACATTAGGTAGAGATAGATCAGCAAGCAGGTGTCACCACTTTGTTTAACTACCTCAGTGGGTCCCTAAACTTTAATAAACTCTGTAAGACCCTGTATGCTCTCCCCCACCCATCTCTCTGGCCTCCTTTTACCAGTGAAACCCAGCCCCAGCACAGTACAGCAACCAGCATACATCAAAACACGTCTGTTGGGTGAGTACCTGTGCCTACTCCTATTCAGCACTTCAGCATTTGGAACACTTTCAGTGTCTCTGTAGGCCACCTGACAGGAAGAGCTGTTGTCTGTATTACTCACTTTTGTATTCCCAGCTTCTTACAATTGGCATTCATCAGGTATTCAGATAACATGTCAAACGCCAAAATTTGTTCAGTAAAACTTTTTCTCCTTACTGGTAGGTAAGATCATCTTCACTAAGGAATAACAAAGTTTGGCTAGGGAACGAAGAAGTAGGAGTGTCATAGGAAATGGAGTGGTACAGGGTACATGCGGTGAGGTACCACAAAGGAGACATGGGGCATCATGGGAGCGCAAGGCTACCAGAAAGAGAAGTACATCAGGGTGAGTTCCACCAACATCTCCCCTTCCCCTGGGCCCACGCATACTCACTTTTCCCATCCCTGGGAAAAGAGCTCAAGCTGTTCTCCCTGTCCCTCAAAATGTGACCAAAATTCCACCAATAATTTAAGGCCATCTCACAACTCTCGTGGCTTGTCATCTTTCAATCCTTTGCACTTCCTAGAGCAAGATTGTGTACATAGTCGGTACTCAGTTAACGAAGTTGTGCTGATCTCAGTCACCAAAAGCAAAGTCCCTTTTTTAAATATTTGACGCAGGGCTACCCCTGATTCTAGGAAAGGGAAAGAATCCCCTCTGCTTTTTTTCTCTTCTCTGGACACACAATATGCAACCTGTTACATTAATTACAGCTTGAGTTAGCTCGTGGAGAATCAAATCACCATGTTAAACAGCTATGAAATAAGTTCCAAATATTAGTAAGCAACCCATTTGAAAACTGGGCACTACCTATATGAAAAAACATTCATCTACTTTCTGTTTAGTTACAGAATACAGTGATAATATTCATAGAAAAAAAACAGTATGAAAGGCATAATCCCACAGCCAAAATAAAACTAATCTTAATATCCACACACAAATTTCTTTGGGCAAATTTTAACCCCAGGATGATTTCTCCTAGGTAGCTTTCCTTGGGTCCGTCTCACATGTGTGTTTTGGTAACACAGACTGATTTTACTATCTCTTTAAAACACAAATATGTTGGAAACGAAAAATTGTGTGCTGCATTTTAACACCAAATAGAACCTACATTAGGATATTAGCCACTGTTGTCCTCTGCTACTGAACATGACAAAACCCAAGTTATACCTTAATTTCTTGATTTTATATTACAATGCACTGGTATTTTAAATACGCCATCAATACATTTTGATGAATGTAATGCATGTACAGAATTTGTGGATGTAAATGAGTAAAACTTCCCAACTATGTGCGAAAAAGAAATGTTTTATTTTAGTAGAAATTCCTAGCTGTGTACAAAAAAAGAAAATCCTCAGGATTCTTCATGGTGCACCCTCCTCCCTCCCACCTTCAAGAGTCATATTTGTCTAAAGGAATGAATAAGGTACCTCAACCAGGTACATTTCAGTACGACCCAAATGGTGCCCAGCCCGGGTTCCTCCTTGCACCAAAAGCGAAGCACATCTGGCGGTTTTTCCCAGCGGGAGGTGCCAGCTGGAGCGCGGTGGCGGGAGGCGCCCAGCGCCAACACCCAGCCCCTCCCCGTCTGCTGCGGCCCCGCACAGCCTCCTTACCGATGATGGGCTTCTTGGCGGTGTCGCCTTGGGGTCTAGACAGCTCGAGGCTCGCCGCCCCGCAGAGTAGCAGGCCCAGCACGCACAGCAGGCGGCCCGGGCTAGCCATGGCGCTCGCCGCCTCCCGCCGCCTTTCAAAAGCTCTGCGGGCGGGCAGGCGGGGGCTGCGGCAGGGACACCTCGCGGCTGCGCACTCGCGTGGGGCTCCTCTCGGCGGTGCTCCGCAGCGTGGGCCTATGGGAAATGTAGTCCCGGCGCGCGCTAGGCGGCCGTTGGGCGGCGGTGGGCGGCGGTGGGCGGCTCCGGGAGTGCGACCGGCGCTGCGCGCCCACCCCAACGCTCTGTCCCCGGTCCGCGACCGCAACCCTCACGGGCCGCCTAAGCAGAGACTCTGGAAACGCCTGGGGCGGGTACCGGGTGGTCTCCACGACCTTCCCGTTGAACTGTTACGTCGATGTGGCCTTCAGTCACCCGTACAAAGCTGGGCTGGCCAACCCAGGTCCTCGAGAGGGGAGGTTGGGTGTCCCCGGCCGAGTTAGGTAACCAGGCAGCGGGGAGGCTGGCGGGGGATTCTAGAAGGCGCCTGAGAACTGTGCGCCAACCGCACCGCCCCTTTGAAGGTCGGAGCCCTATCTCCGGGAATGGTGACAACGTTCGCTGTACGGACAGCCTGTGCCTCTGAATGTGAATGTCCACACTTGCTATCTGGGGGGTCCCGGCATCTGTAGGAAGTGAAGAAGACGGGACGGCGATATGAACACATGCACAGGCGCATCACTAGGGTCAAAACTGGGCCAACTCCGGGAGTCTACTTTGAAGCGGGCACGCCCAGGCCACGCCTGGAAACGGCGTAAGCTTCCTCTGATCAACCGCGGTCAGTGCCATCCACCGACTACCACTAAGCCTCTTCACCGGGGCAGAAAAGATGACTGGTTCCTATTCATTAAAACTGTTGTGATTGTTCCTAAATACATGGATATATAGCTTGTACTCAGTGAAAGTTCCCATCTATAAGGGCCAACTTAAATTCAGAATAAAACAAGAATATTTGAAAACCTACTACATCAGTGCTCAGTATTACAGGTGAAAACATAAATTGGACAATGTCTTTTTCACAAGAGGTTTAAATTTAGTAAGGAAAAAAGGCAGAAAGCGTGACTCGTAGAGACAACAGGAACAATTTTAGCATATTGCAAGAAGAGTAAATGCAGTGAATAGTCTGGTTTAACAAGAAAATAACGCTTCTGTAGAAGGGTGTGGTGAGAGGTAAGCAATAAAGGATGTGATGAAAGACATGAAAGGGCCGAGCTGGTTTTGAGCATGATTAAATAGACAAGTAGCCTTGTAAATATGAACGTGTGGTGCCAGAATAATTGACTATCCACATAGGAAAAATTTTGTACCTGACATTACACACAAAAATAAACTCGAAGTGAAGTGCATATGTAAATATGAAAGGCAAAATATTATACTTTGATAAGAAAATATATAAATATATGTTCATAACTTTGGCTGTTGGAAGAGTTTCATAAAACATTAAAAATAAAAATGTTAATTAAAAATTGACTAAAAATTTAAGTTAAAGCACAAACTTGGAAAATATAGTTATAAAATATAAAGTATTTCTAAAATATGCGAAGAAATAATAAGAGCAATGACAATAGAAAAATGGAAGAAGAATGTGAAAAGCAAACCAAACTTTCTGTAGTCATCAGAAAAATGCAAGTTAAGATAATATGTCACATCCATTCAACTGTGTAGAAAAACAGCCTGTTTCCTGGCAAGAGTGACACCATCTTGAAGCAAAACTATCTTGGGGACTGATGTTTGACCCACAGCATACCGAGGTGTTCTGCAGCAAAGGTCTTTAAACAATGCTCATAACATATATAACCCCTCATAAAGATGCTTATCTAACGTCCCCAGTGATCACAATAGTCTAAGAGCTAACTAGTTGCACTTGTCTTTACCCTAGAAGCTTGCTAAATAAAGCATACTTTCTGGAGGGCAAGTGTAGGGGTTGCTTCTGTTTGTCTCTACTAAGTGTTTCTTTCTGAGAAATTCAATTGGTCAGCCTCTTTGGTCTCCCAGCTTCCTCCGTCTTTGGAAGCAGGTTTCCGTAAATTGACAAAAATGTAAGCCTTTGATAATAAGTCAAGGATGTAGTAAAATGACAGTTCTCTGCATTTCTGGTGGAATTGTAATTATTATAATTATTTTTGAGAAAAATAATAAAGGGGAAGATCTACATATTCTGTAACCCAGTACTTTCTGGATGTAAGTGTGTACCTAGATTAATGTGTGCCCATGTGAACAAAAAAATATGTGTAAGTATGCTCTTTGGAGCTCTTTTTGTAATAGTAAAATATTAAATGTAAATGACCAATGTCATGAAGTTTTTCCCATGTGTTTTCTTCCAGTAATTTTACAGTTTCAGGTCTCATATGTAACTGCTTAATTCACTTTAGTTGATTTTTGTTCATGGTGAGAGAGAAGGGTCTAATTTCCAGTCTTTCCCAACACTGTTTATTGAAGAAGATGCCCTTTCCCCATTGTGTGTTCTTGGCACCTTTGTCAAAAATCAGTTGACAGTATATGTGTTGGTTTATTTTTGGGCCTTCTATCCTGGTGCATTGGTCAATGCCCGTAATTTTATGCCAGTACCATGCTAGTTTGATTAAATTACTATAATTATAATATGTCTTGAAATCAGAGTATGATGCCTTCAACTTTAATTTTTTTTTCTCAAGATTGTTTTAGGTATGTGGGGTCTTTTGTAGTTTCATACAAATTTAAGGATTTTTTTACATTTATGTGAAAAAAGTGACACTGGAATTTTTGTAGAGATTACAATGAATCTGTAGATTGCTGTAGGTCAGTCATATAGACATGTTCACAATTTTAATTCTTCCAATCCATGAACATGAGATATCTTTCCATTGTATTTTCTTATTTACTTGTATTTTCTTGTGTTTTGTAGTTTTCAGTGTACAGTGTGGCCTTTTACGTGCTCATTAAATGTACACCTAAGTATTTAATTTTTTGTTACTATTTTAAAGGGGATGGTTTTGTTAATTTCATTTTAATTTGTTATTGCTATATAAAAATGCTGCTGACTTTTATATGTCGATTTTGTATTCTGTAACTTTACTGTTCATTTATCAGTTCTAATAGTTTTTTGGTGGATTTATATATAACATCATGTCATAGAAAATAGGGATATTTTCACTTCTTCATTTCCTATTAGGCTTCAAATTTTTCCTCTTGCCTAATTGCTCTAGCTGGGACATACAGTACTACATTGAAAAGAAGTCGTGAGAGTAGGCATGCTTGTCTTGTCACTGATCTTAGAGGAAAAGCTTTCAGTGTTTTACTGTTGAGAATGATGTTAGCTAACGGTTTGTCATATGTAGCCTTTATTGTATTGAGGTACATTCCCTCTATACCTATACCCAATTTGTTAAGAGTTTTTTGTTGTTGTTGTTTTTGGTTTTTTTTTTTTTTGAGATGGAGTCTCGCTCAGTCGCCCAGGCTGCAGTGCGGTGGCATGATCTTGGCTCACTGCAAGCTCCACCTCCTGGGTTCATGCCATTCTCCTGCCTCAGCCTCCAGAGTAGCTGGGACTACAGGCGCCCACCACTACACCCGGTTAATTTTTTTGTATTTTTAGTAGACAGGGCTTCACCGTGTTAGCCAGGATGGTCTCGATCTCCTGACCTCGCGATCTGCCCGTCTTGGCCTCCTAAAGTGCTGGGACTACAGGTGTGAGCCACTGCGCCTGGCCTTGTTAAGAGTTTTATTATAAAAGGATGTTGGGATTTTTCAAATGTTTTTTTCTGCATGTATTGAAATCATTATATGATTTTTATCATTGATTAATGTGGTATATCACATATTGATTTGTGTGTGTGTATATGTCTATTATAGTAGATATAGGCAATGTATATTGTAATGTCTCCTCTTTCTTTTCTGATCTTGTTTATTTGAGTAGTCTCTTGTTTTCCTAGATAGTCTAGCTATGGGTTTGTCAACTTTATCTTTTCAAAAAACCAACTTAGTTTTGTTGATATTTTCTATTGTTTTTCTAGTCTCTATTTCATTTATTTCTGTGCTGATTTTTGTTATTTCCTCTCTTCTGCTATCATTGGGCTTAGTTTATACTTATTTTTGTAGTTTCTTGAGTGGTAACGTTAGATTATTTGTAACTTTTCTTTTTTTATATAGGTGTTCATTGCTATGAATTTCCCTCTTAGGACAGCTTTTGCTGCCTCCCATAAGTTTTGATATATTGTCTTACCATTTTCGTTTGTCTCATGGTAATTTTTTATTTTCTATTTGCTTTCTTCTTTAACCTATTGGTTGTTTAGGAGCATATTGTTTCATTTCCACATATTTGTGTATTTTCCAAGATATCTCTCGTTATTGATTTCTGGTTTCATTCCATTGTGATCTCAAAAGATACTTGATATGATTTCAGTTCTCTTAAATTTGTTAAGATTTGTTTTTGTGCTTTTTTTGGAGCCAAGATGGCCGAATAGGAACAGCTCCGGTCTACAGCTCCCAGCGTGAGCGACGCAGAAGACGGGTGATTTCTGCATTTCCATCTGAGGTGCCATGTTCATCTCACTAGGGAGTGCCAGACAGTGGGCACAGGTCAGTGGATGAGTGCACCATGCGCCAGCCAAAGCAGGGGCAAGGCATTGCCTCACTCGGGAAGCGCAAGGGGTCAGGGAGTTCCCTTTCCAGGGGTGACAGACGGCACCTGGAAAATCGGGCCACTCCCACCCGAATACTGTGCTTTTCCGACGGGCTTAGGAAACGGTGCACCAGGAGATTATACCCCGCACCTGGCTCAGAGGGTCCTACACCCACAGAGTCTCGCTGATTGCTAGCACAGCAGTCTGAGATCAAACAGCAAGTCGGCAGCGAGGCTGGGGGAGGGGTGCCCGCCATTGCCCATGCTCGCTTAGGTAAACAAAGCAGCCCAGAAGCTTGAACTGGGTGGAGCCCACCACAGCTCAAGGAGGCCTGCCTGCCTCTGTAGGCTCCACCTCTGGGGGCAGGGCACAGACAAACAAAAAGACAGCAGTAACCTCTGCAGACTTAAATGTCCCTGTCTGACAGCTGTGAGGAGAGCAGTGGTTCTCCCAGCACACAGCTGGAGATCTGAGAACGGGCAGTCTGCCTCCTCAAGTGGGTCCCTGACCCCTGACCCCCGAGCAGCCTAACTGGGAGGCACCCCACCAGCAGGGGCAGACTGACACCTCACACGGCCGGCCGGGTACTCCAACAGACCTGCAGCTGAGGGTCCTGTCTGTTAGAAGGAAAACTAACAGAAAGGACATCCACGCCAAAAACCCATCTGTACATCACCATCATCAAAGACCAAAAGTAGATAAAACCACAAAGATGGGGAAAAAACAAAGCAGAAAAACTGGAAACTCTAAAAAGCAGAGTACCTCTCCTCCTCCAAAGGAACATAGTTCCTCACCAGCAACGGAACAAAGCTGGACGGAGAATGACTTTGACGAGCTGAGAGGAGAAGGCTTCAGACGATCAAATTACTCCGAGCTACGGGAGGATATTCAAACCAAAGGCAAAGAAGTTGAAAACTTTAAAAAAAATTTAGAAGAATGTATGACTAGAATAACCAATACAGAGAAGTGCTTAAACGAGCTGATGGAGCTGAAAACCAAAGGGTCGAGAACTACGTGAAGAATGCAGAAGCCTTAGGAGCCGATGCGATCAAATGGAAGAAAGGGTATCAGCCCTGGAAGATGAAATGAAGCGAGAAGGGAAGTTTAGAGAAAAAAGAATAAAAAGAAATGAGCAAAGCCTCCAAGAAATGTGGGACTATGTGAAAAGACCAAATCTACGTCGGATTGGTGTACCTGAAAGTGACAGGGAGAATGGAAACAAGTTGGAAAACACTCTGCAGGATATTATCCAGGAGAACTTCCCCAATCTAGCAAGGCAGGCCAACATTCAGATTCAGGAAATACCGAGAACGCCACAAAGATACTCCTCGAGAAGAGCAACTCCAAGACACATAATTGTCAGATTCAACAAAGTTGAAATGAAGGAAAAAATGTTAAGGGCAGCCAGAGAGAAAGGTCGGGTTACCCTCAAAGGGAAGCCCATCAGACTAACAGCGGATCTCTCAGCAGAAACCCTACAAGCCAGAAGAGAGTGGGGGCCAATATTCAACATTCTTAAACAAAAGGATTTTCAACCCAGAATTTTATATCCAGCCAAACTAAGCTTCATAAGTGAAGGAGAAATAAAATACTTTACAGACAAGCAAATGCTGAGAGATTTTGTCACCATCAGGCCTGCCCTAAAAGAGCTCCTGAAGGAACCGCTAAACATGGAAAGGCACAACCAGTACCAGCCGCTGCAAAATCATGCCAAAATGTAAAGACCATCGAGACTAGGAAGAGACTGCATCAACTAACGAGCAAAATAACCAGCTAACATCATAATGACAGGATCAAATTTACACATAACAATATTAACTTTAAATGTAAATGGACTAAATCCTCCAATTAAAAGACACAGACTGGCAAATTGGATAAAGAGTCAAGACCCATCAGTGTGCTGTATTCAGGAAACCCATCTCACGTGCAGAGACACACATAGCCTCAAAATAAAAGGTTGGAGGAAGATCTACCAAGCAAATGGAAAACAAAAAAAGTCAGGGGTTGCAATCCTAGTCTCTGATAATACAGACTTTAAACCAACAAAGATCAAAAGAGACAAAGAAGGCCATTACATAATGGTAAAGGGATTAATTCAACAAGAAGAGCTAACTATCCTAAATATATATGCACCCAATACAGGAGCACCCAGATTCATAAAGCAAGTCCTGAGTGACCTACAAAGAGACTTAGACTCCCACACATTAATAATGGGAGACTTTAACACCCCACTGTCAACATTAGACAGATCAACGAGACAGAAAGTCAACAAGGATACCCAGGAATTGAACTCAGCTCTGCACCAAGCGGACCTAATAGACATCTACAGAACTCTCCACCCCAAATCAACATAATATACATTTTTTTCAGCACCACACCACACCTATTCCAAAATTGACCACATACTTGGAAGTAAAGCGCTCCTCAATAAATGTGAAAGAACAGAAATTATAACAAACTATCTCTCAGATCACAGTGCAATCAAGCTAGAACTCAGGATTAAGAATCTCACTCAAAACCAGTCAACTACATGGAAACTGAACAACCTGCTCCTGAATGACTACTGGGTACATAACAAAATGAAGGCAGAAATAAAGATGTTCTTTGAAACCAACGAGAACCGAGACACAACATACCAGAATCTCTGGGATGCATTCAAAGCAGTGTGTAGAGGGAAATTTATAGCACTAAATGCCCATAAAAGAAAGCAGGAAAGATCCAAAATTGACACCCTAACATCACAATTAAAAGAACTAGAAAAGCAAGAGCAAACACATTCAAAAGCTAGCAGAAGGCAAGAAATAACTAAAATCAGAGCAGAACTGAAGGAAATAGAGACACAAAAAACCCTTCAAAAAATTAGTGAATCCAGGAGCTGGTTTTTTGAAAGGATCAACAAAATTGATGGACCGCTAGCAAGATTAATAAAGAAAAGAGAGAAGAATCAAATAGATGCAATAAAAAATGATAAAGGGGATATCACCACTGATCCCACAGAAATACAAACTACCATCAGAGAATACTGCAAACACCTCTATGCAAATAAACTAGAAAATCTAGAAGAAATGGATAAATTCCTCAACACATACACCCTCCCAAGACTAAACCAGGAAGAAGTTGAATCTGTGAATAGACCAATAACAGGAGCTGAAATTGTGGCAATAATCAATAGCTTACCAACCAAAAAAAGTCCAGGACCAGATGGGTTCATAGCCGAATTCTACCAGAGGTACAAGGAGGAACTGGTACCATTCCTTCTGAAACTATTCCAATCAATAGAAAAAGAGGGAATCCTCCCTAACTCATTTTATAAGGCCAGCATCATCCTGATACCAAAGCTGGGCAGAGACACAACCAAAAAAGAGAATTTTAGACCAATATCCTTGATGAACATTGATGCAAAAATCCTCAATAAAATACTGGCAAACAGAATCCAGCAGCACATCAAAAAGTTTATCCACCATGATCAAGTGGGCTTCATCCCTGGGATGCAAGGCTGGTTCAATATACGCAAATCAATAAATGTAATCCAGCATATAAACAGAACCAAAGACAAAAACCACATGATTATCTCAATAGATGCAGAAAAGGCCTTTGACAAAATTCAACAACACTTCATGCTAAAAACTCTCAATAAATTAGGTATTGATGGGACGTATCTCAAAATAATAAGAGCTATCTATGACAAACCCACAGCCAATATGATACTGAATGGGCAAAAACTGGAAGCATTCCCTTTGAAAACTGGCACAAGACAGGGATGCCCTCTCTCACCACTTCTATTCAACATAGTGTTGGAAGTTCTGGCCAGGGCAATCAGGCAGGAGAAGGAAATAAAGGGTATTCAATTAGGAAAGGAGGAAGTCAAATTGTCCCTCTTTGTAGATGACATGATTGTATATCTAGAAAACCCCATTGTCTCAGCCCAAAATCTCCTTAAGCTGATAAGCAACTTCAGCAAAGTCTCAGGATACCAAATCAATGGACAAAAATCACAAGCATTCTTATCAACCAATAACAGACAAACAGAGAGCCAAATCATGAGTGAACTCCCATTCACAATGCTTCAAAGAGAATAAAATACCTAGGAACCCAACTTACAAGGGACGTGAAGGACCTCTTCAAGGAGAACTACAAACCACTGCTCAAGGAAATAAAAGAGGATACAAACAAATGGAAGAACATTCCATGCTCATGGGTAGGAAGAATCAATATCGTGAAAATGGCCATACTGCCCAAGGTAATTTACACATTCAATGCCATCCCCATCAAGCTACCAATGACTTTCTTCACAGAATTGGAAAAAACTACTTTCAAGTTCATATGGAACCAAAAAAGAGACCGCATCGCCAAGTCAATCCTAAGCCAAAAGAACAAAGCTGGAGGCATCACACTACCTGACTTCAAACTATACTACAAGGCTACAGTAACCAAAACAGCATGGTACTGGTACCAAAACAGAGATATAGATCAATGGAACAGAACAGAGCCATCAGAAATAACGCCACATATCTACAACTATCTGATCTTTGACAAACTTGACAAAAACAAGAAATGGGGAAAGGATTCCCTATTTAATAAATGGTGCTGGGAAAACTGGCTAGCCATATGGAGAAAGCTGAAACTGGATCCCTTCCTTACACCTTATACAAAAATCAATTCAAGATGGATTAAAGACTTAAACGTTAGACCTAAAACCATAAAAACCCTAGAAGAAAAACAAGGCATTACCATTCAGGACATAGGCATGGGCAAGGACTTCATGTCTAAAACACCAAAAGCAATGGCAACAAAAGCCAAAATTGACAAATGGGATCTAATTAAACTAAAGAGCTTCTGCACAGCAAAAGAAACTACCATCAGAGTGAACAGGCAACCTACAAAATGGGAGAAAATTTTCACAACCTACTCATCTGACAAAGGGCTAATATCCAGAATCTACAATGAACTCAAACAAATTTACAGGAAACAAACAAACAACCCCATCAAAAAGTGGGTGAAGGATATGAACAGACACTTCTCAAAAGAAGACATTTATGCAGCCAAAAAACACATGAAAAAATGCTCACCATCACTGGCCATCAGAGAAATGCAAATCAAAACCACAATGAGATACCATCTCACACCAGTTAGAATGGCAATCATTAAAAAGTCAGGAAACAACAGGTGCTGGAGAGGATGTGGAGAAATAGGAACATTTTTACACTGTTGGTGGGACTGTAAACTAGTTCAACCCTTGTGGAAGTCAGTGTGGCGATTCCTCAGGGATCTAGAACTAGAAATTCCATTTGACCCAGCCATCCCATTACTGGGTATATACCCAAAGGACTATAAATCATGCTGCTATAAAGACACATGCACACGTATGTTTATTGCGGCATTATTCACAATAGCAAAGACTTGGAACCAACCCAAATGTCCAACAATGATAGACTGGATTAAGAAAATGTGGCACATATACACCATGGAATACTATGCAGCCATAAAAAATGATGAGTTCATGTCCTTTGTAGGGACATGGATGAAATTGGAAATCATCATTCTCAGTAAACTATCGCAAGAACAAAAAACCAAACACCGCATATTCTCACTCATAGGTGGGAATTGAACAATGAGAACACATGGACTCAGGAAGGGGAACATCACACTCTGGGGACTGTTGTGGGGTGGGGGGAGGAGGGAGGGATAGCATTGGGAGGTATACCTAATGCTAGATGACGAGTTAGTGGGTGCAGCGCACCAGCATGGCACATGTATACATATGTAACTAACCTGCACATTGCGCACATGTACCATAAAACCTAAAGTATAATAATAATAATTTTTTTAAAAAAAATATTTTTTTTGTGCATTAACATATGGGCTATCCTGGAGAGTGTTCTATGTGCACTTAAGAAGGATGTGTGTTTTGTTGCTATTGGATACAGTGTTCTGTATATTTCTGTTTGGTCTATTTACTCTAAAGTGTAATTCAAGTCCACAGTTTCTTTATGGATTTTCTCTCTAGATGATCTGTCCATTACTGAAAGTGGAATATGGAGAGCCCTACTGTAATATTATTAAATTCTATTTTTTGCTTTAGATCATTTAGTAATTGCTTTATGTTTTTAGGTGCTCTGATTTTAGGTGGGTATATATTTACAATAGTTATGTCTTTGTGGTGATTTAACTTCTTTGTTATTATGTAATAGCCTTCTTTTTCTCTTTTTATAGTATTTAACTTAAATCTATTTTGTCTAAGTTTAGCTACCTCTGCTCTTTTCATTTCTGTTTGCATGGAATATCTTTTCCATCCCTTCACTTTCAGTCTATGTGTGTCCTTATTACTAAAGTGAGTCTCTTGTGTGCAGCTTATGATTAGATCTTGCTTTTTTAAAAAATCCATTCAGCCACTCTATATATTTTATTGGAGAGTATAGTCCATTTTCATTGAAAGTCATTATGGATAGGTAAGAACTTACCACTGCCATTTTGTAATTTCTTTTCTGATTGTATTATAGGTCTTTTGCTTCCTTCTTTCTCTCTTACTATTTTCCTTTGTGGTTTGGTGGCTTTGTATGGTTGTATATGTTTTATCTTTTCTTTTTATATTGTGTGTAACTACTATAATTTTTTGCTTTGTGATTACCATGAGGCTTACATAATATAGCTTATCCTTAGAACAGTTTACTTTTATCTGATAAAACTTGCCTTTAATTTCATATAAAAACTCTACACTTTCACTCCCTCCCACCCACATTTCATTATTTTGATGTCAAAATTTACATTTTTGGTAATTTGTATTCCTTAATAATTTGCCATAGCTACAGTTGGTTTTAATAGTTTTGTCTGGACACCACTGAATAGCTGTTCCTGACATGCATGTGCAAGCAACTCCACTGCCACCACCCTGATGAAGTGCTTTGTTTGGCACTCCTCATCAGAGTATTGTTACCAGCAGACTGGGAGTACCTTAGCCCCTAAGGTGCAGTAGGTGCTTAACCTCGAGGGGCCAGAGAACAAAGCCATGGGCCTGGTACTAGACCTCCAGGATTACAGCAAGCAGCTCAAGAATACTTAGCTGAGCTTTGGTCCCCTGAAATCTTCCAGAAAGAAAACCAGTCAACTAAACCCAACTTATACCACTGTCAAATCCTCAGGTATCAAAGAATATAAAAGCAGAAAACCCCATCCAAACAACAGCAACTTTAAAGTTTAAAGGAACATCAGGCCACCGTGTTCCTGGCCTGAGAAATAACCAGTGCAAGAACCCTGGCAACTCAAAAAGTCAGAGTGTCTTCTTACATCCAAGTGATAGTAGTAACTCCTCAGCAATGTTTCTTAACCAGGCTGAAATGGCTAAAATGAGAGACATAGAATTCACTATCTGGATAGGAATGAAGATCATTGAGATTCAGGAGAAAGTTGAAATAAAATAAAACAAGAGATGAAAGACAAAATAACCATTTTAAGAAAGAACCAAACCAACCTGATGAAGCTGAAAAACTCACTACAATAATATAATAATAAAATTGCAAGTATTAACAGCAGAATAGACCAAGGTGAGGAAAGACTATCATAGCTCAAAGACTGTTTCATTGAATCAACTCAGTCAGACAAAAATAAAGAAAAAAGAACAAAAAAGAATAAACAAAGCCACGGAGAAATATGGGATTATATAAAGAGACCAAAACTACAACTTATTGGCATCCCTGAAAGAGAGAGACGGAGCAAGCAACTTGGAAAACATATTTGAGAATACTGACCACAAAAATGTCTCCAACCTCACTAGAAAGAACATTCAAATACAAGAAATGCAGAGAACCCCTGAAAGATACTATACAAGATGATCATCCCCAAGACACATAGTCATCAAATTCTCCAAGGTCAATGTGAAAGAAAAAATATTGAAGGCAGCTGGAGAGAATGAGTAGGTCACCTATAAAGGGAATATCATCAGGCTAACAGCAGACCTCTCAGCAGAAACCCTACAACCAGAAGAGATGGGGGCCTATATTCAGCATTCTTAAAGAAAAGAAATTCTAACTAATAATTTCATAGCCAGCCAAACTAAACTTGATAAGTGAAGGAGAAATAAGATCTTTAGAGACAAGCCAATGCTAAGGGAATTTGTTACCACTAGACCTACTTTGTGAAAGGTCCTTAAGGGAGTACTAAACATAGAAACAAAAGACCAGTACCAGCCACCACAAAAACACACTTAAATACATAAGCCATTGACATTATAAAGCAATTACACATTCAAGTATACATAACAACAAGCTAACAACACAATGACAGGATCAAATGTGCACATATCAATATTAACCTTGAATATAAATGGACTAAATGCCCCACTTAAAAGGCACAGAGTGGCAACTTGGATAAAGAAACAAGACCCCACCATATGCTGTCTTCAAGAGACCTATTTCACATGCAATGACAGCCATGGGTTCAAAGTAAATGAATGAAGAAAAATCTACCAAGCAAATGGAAAATAAAACAAAACAAAAAAAGGAGTTCATATTCTAATTTCAGACAAAGCAGACCTTAAGCCAAAAACAATCAAAAAAAGACAAAGAAGGGCCTTACATAATAATAAAGATATGTTTGTGCCTATTTATAATGATTTAAAATTCACGGTCCAAAACTACAATTACATTTGCACCAACCTAATAGTTGTGATGTTAGGTTGTTAACTTGAGCTCTTTCTAACTTTTTGATGTGGGTGTTTAGTGCTATAAATTTCACTCTTAAAACTGCCTTACCTGTGCCCCAGAGATTCCAGTATGTTGTATCTTTGTTCTCATTTTCTTTATTTCTGCCTTAATATCATTATTTACCCAAAAGCCATTCAGGAACAGGTTATTCAATTTCTGTGGAATTGGACATTTGAGCGAATTTCTTAGTCTTGATTTCTCTTTATGATTTTTTTTTTTCAAGACGGAGTCTCACTCTGTCACCCAGGCTGGAGTGCGGTGGCAAGATCTCAGCTTACTGCAACTCCACCTCCTGGGTTCAAGCAATCCTCATGCCTCAGCCTCCCAAGTAGCTGGCACTACAGGCACATGCCACCATGCCCAGTTAATTTTTGTGTTTTTTGTAGAGATGGGGTTTCACTATGTTGGCCAGGCTGGTCTTGAACTCCTGACCTCAGGTGATCCACCCACCTCGACCTCTCAAAGTGCTGGGATTACATGTATGAGCCACCACACCCTGCTGTTAGTCTTGATTTCTAATTTTATTGCACTGTAGTCCAAGAGATTATGATTTTAGTTTTTTGCATTTGCTGAGGTGTGTTTTATTTCTGTTTATCTGATCGATTTTAGAGTATATGTCATATGGCAATGAGAATGTATATTCTGTTGTTTCTGGGTGAAGAGTTCTGTAGGTGTCTATCAGGTTCATCTGATCCAGTGCTAAGTTCAGGCCCTGAATATCTTTGTTAATTTTCTGTCTCAATGATCTGTCTGATATCATCAATGGGGTGTTAAAGTCTCTCATTATTGTTGTATAGGAGTCTAAGTCTTTTTGAAGGTTTCTAAGAACTTCTTTTATGAATCTGGGTGCTCCTGTGTTGGGTTCATATATATTTAGGATAGTTAGGTCTTCCTGTTGAATTGAACCTTTTACCATTATATAATGCCCTTCTTTGGCTTTTTAAAATCTTTGTTGGTTGAAAGTCTGTTTTGTCTGAAGTTAGAATTGCAATCCCTGCTTTTTTTGTTGTTGTTATTTTCCATTTACTTGGTAGATTTTTCTCCATCTTTTATTTTGACCCTATGAGTGTCATTGCATGTGAGATGGGTCTCTTGAAAACAGCATACCAACAGGTCTTGTTTGTCCAGCTTGCCCCTCTATGCCTTTTAATTGGAGCATTTAACCCATTTACTTTCAAGGTTAGTATTATTATGTGTGGATTTGATCCTGTCATCATGATGTTAGCAGGTTATTTCATAGACTTGTTTATGTGGTTGCTTTATAGTGTCACTGGTCTGTGTGCCTCAGTGTTTTTTTGTTTGTACTGACTGGTAACAGTCTCTCCTTTCCATATTTAGTGCTTCCTTCAGGAACTCTTGTAAGGCAGGTCTGGTGGTAATGAATTCCCACAGTATCTGCTTGTTTGAAAGGATCTTATTTCTCCTTCACTTATGAAGTTTAGTTTAGCCAGATATGAAATTCTGGATTCTAATATTTAAGAATTTTGATTATTGGCCCCCAATCTCTTCTGGCTTGTAGGGTTTCTGCTGAGAGGTTGGCTGTTAATATGATGGGCTTCCGTTTGTAGAAAACCTGGCCTTTCTCTCTAGCTGCCTTTACCAATTTTTCTTTAATTTTGACCTTGGAGACTCTGATAATTATGAGTCTTGGGGATGATGTTTGAAGAAGTGGTAGTTGGATTGTGAGAGGTCATGTGAATATGGCAGATGAGGCAAAACTTCATAGCCCAATTTGTTCAACTTTTGAAGCCTTGGTTGTGTGATGTGTGGTCAGGCATTGCCATAAAGAAGATTTGGGCCCTTTATGTTGACCAATGCCAGTTGTAGGCACTGCAGTTTTTAGTGCATCTCATTGATTTGCTGAGCATACTTCTCAGAGGTAATGGTTTCACTGGGATTCAGAAAGCTGAATATTAGTGGATCAGGCTGGCAGCAGACCACCAAACAGTGACCATGATCTTTTTTTGGTGCAAGTTTGGCTTTGGGAAGTGCTTTGGAGCTTCCTCTTGGTCGAACCACTGAGCTGGTCATCTCTGGTTATCGTATAAAATCCACTTTTCATCGCACATCACAATCCAATTGAGAAATGGTTCATTGTTGTTGCATAGAATAAGAGAAGATGACACTTAAAATGATGGTTTTTTTAAATTTTCAGTCAGCTCATGAGGCACCCACTTACTGAGCTTTTTCACTATCCCAATTTGCTTCAAATGCCAAATGACCATAGAGTGGTCGATGTTGAGTTCTTTGGCAACTTCTCATGTAATTGTAAGAGGATCAGCTTCTATAAATTGCTCTCAATTGGTCATTGTCAAATTCCAATGGCAGTTCACTACGCTCTTCATTTTCAGGGCTCTCATCTCCTTTGCAAAACTTCTTGAACCACCACTGCCCTGTACATTCACTAGCAGTTCCTAGGCCAAATGCGTTGATGCTGCAAGTTGTCTCCACTGCTTTATGACCCATTTTGAACTCGAATAAGAAAACTGCTAGAATTTGCTTTTTGTCTAACATCATTTCCATAGTCTAAAATAAACATAAAATAAACAGCAAGTGATAAGTCATTAGCAAAAAAGAAACAAGAAATGTGCATTGAAACAATTTACAACATAACCACTTTTATTTAAGAATGTATTCCAATATCAAACAGCAAATTCCAATAATTCAAAAACTGAAATCACATTTTCACCAACTTAATCAAAGAGCTAAAGAACCAAGAGAAACCCAACTTCAAAACTAGAAGACAAGAAACAACCAAAATTAGACATTAACTGAAGAAGATTTAAATACAAAAACCATTTAAAAACATCAATGAGGCAGGGCACAGTGGCTCACGCCTGTAATCCCAGCACTTTGGGAGGCCGAGGTGGGCAGATCGCCTGAGGTCGGGAGTTCGAGACCAGCCTGACCAACATGAAGAAACCCTGTCTCTACTAAAAACACAAAAATTACCCGGGTGTGGTGGTGCATGCCTGTAATCCCAGCTACTCAAGAGGCTGAGGCAGGAGAATCGCTTGAACCCCGGAGGCAGAGGTTGTGGTGAGCTGAGATCACGCCATTGCCCTCCAGCCTGGGCAACAAAAGCAAACTCCATCTTAATAAATAAATAAATAAATCCAGAGCTGGTTTTTTGAAAAAATTAATAAAATAGATAAACTGCTAGCTAGACTAATAAAGAAGAAAAGAAAGAAGACCCAAATTAACACAATTAGAAACAACAAGGGAGATATTACCACTGACCCCACAGAAATACACACAATCATCAGAGAATATTATAAACACCTTTGTGGATCACCAGATGTACAAAGAAGAGCTGGGATCACTCCTGCTGAGACTATTCCAAAAACTTGAGTGGAGCGGGGTGGGGGCACTCCTTCCTAACTCATTCTATAAGGCCAGAATCATCTTGATACCAAAACCTGCAGAGACACACACACAAAAAAGAAAACTTCAGGACAATATCCTTGATGAACATCCATGCAAAAATCCTCAACAAAATACTGGCAAACCAAATCCAGCAGCACATCAGGAAGCTTATCCACTGCTGTGCTTAATACCTAGGTGGGCTCCATGGGCTCCATTCTGCAGCCCATGGATCAAGGAGTAATTTTGACTTTCAAATCTTATTATTTAAGAAAGATATTTCAGGCTGGGTGCAGTGGCAGACGCCTGTAACCCCAGCTATACAGGAGGCTGAAGCAGGAGAATCACTCGAACTTAGTAGGTGGAGGTTGCAGTGAGCTGAGTTTGCACCACTGCACTCCAGCCTGGGTGATAGAGTGAAACTCCATCTCAAAAAAAAAAAGAAAGAAAAAAATATATTTCATAAAGCTATGGCTACCACAGGGGGTGATTCATCCAATGGATCTGGGAAAATAAGTTGAAAAACTTCTGAAAAAAATTCACCATTCTACACACCATTAAGACTATTCCTGGTAGGGCAAGGTGGCTCACACCTGTAATCCTAACACTTTGGGAGGCCAAGATGGGTGGATAACATGAGGTCAGGAGTTCAAAACCAGCCTGGCCAACATGTAGAATCCCCATCTCTACTAAAAATACACAAAAGTTAACTGGGCATAGTGATGCATGTCTGTAATCCCAGCTGCTCAGGAGGCTGAGGCAGGAGAATTGCTTGAATCCAGGAGGCAGAGGTTGCAGTGAGCCAAGATCACGCCACTGCACTCCAGCCTGGGTGACAAAACAAACAAACAAAAAAAACTATTCCTGATTCATGGGGCAAGGTCAAAATATCATCATTAACAGGGGTTTAGAAGAAGTTGATTCCAACCCTCATGGATGATTTTGAGTGGTTTAAGATTTCAGTGGAAATAGTAACAGCACATGTGGTGGAAATAGCAAGATAGCTAGAATTAGAAGTTGAGCCTGAAGATGTGACTGAATTGCTGCGATCTCATGATGAAACTTGATTGGATGAGAAGTTGCTGTGAACGTTGTTGAAACTTAATGGGTAAAGCAACTGCCAGGTTTGACAGGATTGACTCCAATTTTGAAAGAAGTTCTACTGTGGGTAAAATGCTACAAAAAGCATCACATGCTATAGAGAAATCAATCTTTTGTGAAAGAGTCAATTGATGCAGCCAACTTCATTGTTACTGTATTTTGAGAAATTGCCACAGCCACCCCAACCTTTAGCAACCACCACTCTGATGAAGTCAGCAGCCATCAATACTGAGGCAAGACCCTCCACCAGCAAAAAGATACAATTTGTTGAAGTCTCAGATGACCATTAGCATTTTTTAGCAATAAAGTTTTTTTTTTTTTTTTTTTTTTTGAGACAGATTCTCACTCTGTCAACCAGGCTGGAGTGCAGTGGAGCAATCTTGGCTCACTTCAAGCTCTGCCTCCCGGGTTCACGCCATTCTCCTGCCTCAGCCTCCCGAGTAGCTGGGACTACAGGTGCCCACCACGATGCCTGGCTAATTTTTTGTATTTTTAGTAGAGACAGGGTTTCACCACATTAGCCAGGATGGTCTTGATCTCCTGACCTCGTGATCCACCCACTTCGGCCTCCCAAAGTGCTGGGATTACAGGCATGAGCCACCTTAAAGTATTTTTAAGGTGTGTACATTGGGTTTTTTTTTAGACCCAATGCTATTGCACACATAATAAAATATATAGTAAATATAAAATATAAATAAAACACATAGTAAATATAAAGAAAACACATAGTAAACTATAAACAAATCTTTCATATGTACTGGGAAACCAAAAAGAAAAATTATGACTTGCTTTATTGCAATATTTGCTTTATCGAGGTGGTCTGGAACCAAACCCACAATATCTCTGAGGTACGCCTGTATTATACTCTGATGGTGATCTGGAACTGAGAAGGTTTCTGGAGACAAGACCTTTAATCAGGAGATACTTATAAGCAAAAGCAGAAAAATAACCATGAGAGGTGTGTTAAGGAGTAAAACCAAGACTTGAGGCCAGGAAGCATCCAATCTAGTGAATTCCAGGAAATTGATGTGAGGAGGTCCTTTTTTGATTGAGTTAGAACTGTGGTGGCAGCAGCATGCATTTCCTCACTAGCAACTGAATATTCTCGTTTATGATGTAGAGGTCAGAGACATTTTGGATAACAATCGTGCAGCATCTGCTTCCAAACAAAGCATGTCTCATCTCTAGATGCCAAGGTCATATTGAGTGCCAATCAGTTATGGAGCTCTGTGTATTGAGTCTTTTGAAATTCTGGGGTGGAAAGAGTGAAGTTATTTATTTGGTTGTTTGCAGTGATGGTTATCTCCCATATTAGAGCATGGAAGATATGAGAGTTTCTCTTCACTCTGAGTATCCCATACTGCAGCTGCTCCAGGCACAAAAGTAGCTTAAATGTGATCAAATGCAGCTTTAAGTTCTGGAGATTTCTTACTATCTCAGCTGCCTTTTCAAGGAAGATCTGAGATCTAGCAATGAAAGGAAGAATGCAGTAATATTTTGGTGCCAACTTCTACATTTTCAGGAGGCACAGTTACTAGTGCACCATCAAGACCAATGATGGACATTAGAAGGGACAGAGGGGAATTTAAATAGTTTAAGAAAGTAGTTGAGCTACATATATTGTTGCAGGAAGTAAGGGACCCTGAACGGAAGGACCACCTGGAGCCGTGGTAGAGGAACATAAATTGTGAAGATTTCATTTTAATATGGACACATATCAGTTCCCAAAATTAATACTTTTATAATTTCTTACACCTGTCTTTACTGCAATCTCTGAACACAAATTGTGAAGATTTCATTGACATTTATCAGTTCCCAAATAATACTCTTATAATTTCTTATGCCTGTCTTTACTTTAATCTCTGTTATCTTTGTAAGGTGAGATCTTTGTTATCTTTGTAAGGTGAGAATCCTGTTATCTTTGTAAGGTGAGAATGTATGTCACCTCAGGACCACTATTGTACAAACTGATTGTAAAATGTGTGTTTGAACAATATGAAATCAGTGCACCTTGACAAAGAACAGAATAACAGCGATTTTCAGGGAACAAGGGAAGACAACCATAAGGTCTGACTGCCTGCGGGGTCAGGCAGAATAGAGCCATATTTTTCTTCTTACAAAGAACCTATAAATGGACGTACAAGTAGGGAAGATATCACTGAATTCTTTTCCCAGCAAGGAATATTAATAATTAATACCCTGGGGAAGGAATGCATTCCTGGGGGGAGGTCTATAAACGGCCAATCTGGGAGTATCTGTCTTATGTGGTTGAGATAAGGACTGAAATACGCTCTGGTCTCCTGCAGTACCCTCAGGCTTATTAGTGTCGGGAAGAAACCCCACCCTGGTAAATTTGAGGTCAGACCAGTTCTCTGCTCTTGAACCCTGTTTTCTGTTGTTTAAGATGTTTATCAAGACAATAGGTGCACAGCTGAACATAGATCATTATCAGGAGTTTTTGATTTTGCCCTTTGCCTTGTGATCTTTATTTGCCCTTTGAAGCATATGATCTTTGTGACCTACTCCCTGTTCGTACACCTCCTCCTCTTTTGAAGTCCTTAATAAAAACCTGCTGGTTTTGCAGCTCAGGGGGGCATCATGGACCTACCGATGTGTGATGTCATCCCCGGCGGCCCAGCTGTAAAATTCCTTTCTTTGTACTCTTTCTCTTTATTTCTCAGACTGGCCGACACTTAGGGAAAATAGAAAGAACATACATTGAAATATTGGGGGTGGGTTCCCCTGATAATATATGGTAGAGGTTGACAAGATTGGCTAGATAACATGAGCCTGTTCAGTGTTCTAGGAGATACCAGTAGTTTCCTCTTCCATAAATGAAATAGTTGTCTTTTGTGGCTAACGAAGTGAAGTGGGAGCAATTCTCTTCTGCTATACTAGGTTGAGGAAAGGGTATGGCTATAAGGGGAATATCTTGATTGGTACTTTTCCATATGTAAATCTTTAGTGTCCCCATAGAAATTCCCCATGGTAAACTTATTTCATACAATGTTGTATTTTCTGTGGGAAAATGATTAATAGTTATAAGCACTGTCATCAGAGTTGACAGAGTAAATGCTGTAAAGCCAGAAACTAGAACATAGAGCATTATTGTCTGTAAAATTGTGAGAGAAATAAAAAATGACTTTTTAAAAAAGTGGTTCAGATTCTATTTGGATGCTTGTGTGATTGATATAAAATATAGCAACAATTTCCTAACATTGTGCAGAGGAAAACAGCTAAATCAATAGCTGTGGAGATTTTAAAAATGAGAAAAGTAATTTGGGGGAAGATGGTGCAAAGTATAGTATTGCACTGCTATAAAGAAATAACTGAGCCTGGGCAATTTATAAAGAAAAGAGGTTTAATTGGCTCACTGTTCTGCAAGCTATACAGGAAGCACAGCGGCTTCTTCTTCTGGGGAGGCCTCAAGAAGTTTCCAGTCATGGTGAAAGGTAAAAAAGGAGTGAAGCATCTCACATGGCAGGAGCAGAAGCAAGAGAGAGTGAGAGCACAGATGCTGCACATTTTTTAAAAACCAGATCTCAAAAATGAGAATTCACTCTCTATCACAAGAACAGCACCAAAGGGGTTGGTGCTAAACCATTCACGAGAAGTCCACCCCCGTGATCCAACCACCTCCTACTGGGTCCCACCTCCAACACTGGGGACTATAATCCAACATGAGATTTGGTGGGAACACAGATCCAAACTATATCAGGTGGTTGATCCAAGAGAGAAAAGGATGCATAAAAGCAATGATTTTAAGAAAGATTTAAAGATTGAGTAGTCTCTTCAGTACAAGCCATCCAAAAGTTTTGAGCATCCTTTCTGAAGGCAGGTAAATGGGGAATAGAGAAGAAAGAAATGGTAGGGAAGGCAAAAAGGAAAAGAGCAGACCTGTCTCAGAAAGCTTTTGTACTTATGAGTGCAAAAGGATAATGAGGACAATAAGAAGGACACAAAGGGAGAATATGGAGGGAATTAAAAATAGGACTTATAGGGGATCTTGTTCTGGTGTCTTGGGTAGAAGTCAGCCACCTGATGGCATCATGCAGTTGTTCTTGGGAAAGCAGTCTACCTCATGTCATCATCTGCTTCTAGGGGCTCTTGAAAGACCTCCAATTTAATGTTTCCTTTTGGAGTGAATTTCTGTTTGAAGGCTTGTATTTCTTTAATTATGAAATGTGAACCTAAGGTTGTATTCTTTGTAGTCTTGCAGCAGTTTTGGTGGTGAGGAAGAGAGCTGTGATTTTGTTGAGGACACCTAAAGTGTCTTCATCCCTTTTGTGTATAAAAAGGGAAAAGTTGATGAGTAATTGGGGCATCTAGCAGTGAGGGAAGAGGATAGAGAGGACTTGAGACTCTGAAATGCAGACTCAGAAGCCCAATTAAGGGGCGTTAGGGAGGAGCAATAGCAGAAAAGTTAGGGATCCAGTTTTGGCAATAGCCAATGTATTCTAGAAATAGTCAGAGTTGTCTTTTGGCCTTAGGGAAAGGGAAATTGATGACAATGTTAATTCTTTTAGAAGATAAAGTGTGTCCTTCAAGGGAGATATCATGTCCTAGGCACTTGAGGGCTGTTAATTTTATGTTGGGTTTAATGATGTTATGTCCCTTGTGGGCAACGGTTTGGAGTAAATATTGAGTGTTGGCAATCACCGTTGAACTGAGAAGGGGTCATCTACCTTCTGAATTCAGGTAATATTGGGGCTAAGACACTTTCAGAGGTGACTGATGGACTGAAGTTCCTCAAATGAGGCTGGCCTGAGTCATGAATGGATGAGACTGAGCAGTAGGGAAGGATAACCAGGTACAAAGTGGGGCTATGCCTGATCATTCCCATCTCAGACCCCCACATCTTCTCGAGTGCATGATGCTCTGAGAAAGAGAGGGATATAGTGCACAGCAAAGCTTTGCTGTGGGAAACCCACCAAAAGAGCTCAACACAGCAGCAGCACATGTTTTCTTGTTGACTGGAGAGAAAGCCACACATAAAAGCCAAATTGCAACAGGTTTTTATTTAACAATGGTCAATGGCTCCTGAAAAACCCCTTAGGGACTAGCCTATAATATGTATGAATATATATGAGATTAAAATAATTGAAATTCAAAATCAATTAAAAATGAAACTTAATTTGTTAAGATATTTAAAACAGAGACATTGGAGTGAAGTTAGAGATGGAAATAAAGACTAGTGGGTAAGAACTTATTGTAAGACAGCTAACATTTAGAATGAGAAGGAAAAAGTAGAGGGATAAGGTCAAGTCTAAGAGCTTATGAGGAGGCTGCTGAGGTCAGCCCAACTTCTCAGTAAATGATATTCTATTTAGCATAGTGCAAGGCTTCATTGCACTACATATGACCTGTGGCTTCCCCTGCTGATGGCTGTCACCCACCCTTGCAATAAGAAATATGCCTATGTCAAGTCTGCCCTGTGAGTATTGACCCTGTGCTAGACACTAGTTAGATACTGGTTATACAAGGATGGAAAAGACAGTGTTTGCATTTAAGAATACTTTCTAGAAGGGAGAGAGGCAGGTAACTGCCTGTAAGTTCAAACAGGAGAATACACAAGCGGGAGCAAAGAATTCTTACTGGGGATGGTTAGAGAATGTTTCACAGAGGGGACAAGGGGGCAGGACTTATATCTCTATATGAGCAGACAGAATAAGGGCATCAAGCAGAGAAAACAAAGAACAAAGGTTCACAGTCAAAAATATACCTCACCTCCCTTCCACCTCATTCCTCCACTCCTTTCTGCCAATTCTGATATGTCTTATGTGGAAGGGATGATATTATCACAGTGGTGAAAATGTTGGTGTGCCTGGAGTATAGGTGGAGTCAGGAGTCCTACAATGTGAGAATGAAAAAATAGGTTGGGCCTGGGTGTGAAGGGCCGTGGGTGCCAATTAGCAGTTTATCCTGCTTACAGTGCTGCTCCCTTGAAGATCAGGAAATGAAATCTTACAGAAAGATAAGTCAGGCAGCATGGAAAGGGTGGGTAAAGGGAGGAACAATGAAAACCTGTAGTCCAAGAGGAAGCTATTTCAGAAGATTGGATGAAAGATGATAAGCCTCAGAGATGGATCAGTGTCAGACATTTCCGGGTAAGACTGATAGAATCTGATGGCCACTGATCTTCATGGCCTGCAGAATCTGGTCTAACAGGAGCATGGTGGTGTTGTGGAGTATGTGGACTTTACAGCCAGGCCAGCCAAGTTCAGTCTGATTCTGCCTTACAAAGCTCTGTGATTCTGAGCAAAGGATGTGCAAATGGGTCTAATGCCACTTAACCTTTTTTTTTTTTTTTTGCAAAGATGAAATGATGCCATGTATGTAAATCTAATATGGTCCCTGGCACATAAATAATTCATACACCTTAGTGCCCTTCAGCTGGTGTTCAAGGCCTCTTATAATTTGATTCACATGGATCTTTCTAGGCAAATGAACCACTCTCCTGTACTCATCTCTTTCCTCCAAAAACAGAGGGCTTTTTTGATGTAGGCATTTCTGCTTATAAATTTCCCTCTTGGTACTACTTTTGCTGTATCTCACAGATTGTGGTATGTTATGTTTCTATTTCCATTGGTTTCAAGAAATTTTTAAATATCCTTCTTAATTTCTTCATTAACCCATAGGTCATTCAGGAGGATATTGTTTAATTTCCAGGTATTTGTACAGTTTCCAAAGGTTTTTTTGTTACTGATTTCTAGTTTTATTCCATTGTGGTCTGAAAAGAGATTTAGTATGATTTTAAAAAAATTGTTCAGACTTGTTTTGTGGCGTAACGTATGGTCTATCCTGGAAAATGTTCCATATGCTGATGAGAAGAATATACATTCTGCAGCTGTTGAATGACATGTTCTGTATATTTCTATTAAGACCATTTGCTCTAAAGTGCAACTTAAATCCAACGTTTCTTTGTTGATTTTTTGTCTAGATGATTAGTCTGATGCTATGAGTAAAGTGTTGAAGTCCCCAGCTATTATTATATTGGGGTCTATCTCTCCCTTTAAATCTCAAATAAATAACCCAATGATGCACCTCAAGGAACTAGAAAAGCAACAACAAATAAAACTTAAAATTAGTAGAAAGAAAGAAATAATAAAAATCAGAGCAGAAATAAATGAAATAGAGAACAAAAAAATACAAAAGATCAATAAAACAAGAAGTTGGTTTTTTGAAAAGATAAACAAAAGTGACAAAACATTAGCTAGACTAAGAACGAAAGAGAAAACCCAAATAAACTCAGAAATGAAAACGTAGACATTACAACTCATGCCATAAAAATATAGGGCTATTTACTATTTCTCAGACATGCCTTACCCCTTCTGATCTCTAAGTCTTTGCTCACACAATTTATTTTCTTTAGGTATCCGTCTTCTCCTCAGTTTTCATTGCTACCTTAAAGGCTTTGCTTCAAATAATACCTCCTTTAAGAACACATCCTCAATACCCCAAGTGGAAATTATCTTTCCTTCTGTTAAACTCTCAAAACATTTTATTGGAATCACTTTAATGGCCCTTTCAATATACTGCACTTTAGCTAGCTATTTGGAATATATTTTTCCCTCTCCTAGGTAGCATATGATTAATTTTCCTAGTCACTGTAGTGCTTAATTCAGTCTACAGTGTTATCAAAAGTAGATATTTAACAGATTAATATGATTGCCTCAGAAAGAGAAGAGGTCAGTTGAGTGCTAGGTATGGGTGTGGGAGGAGGATGGTGTATGTCCTTGCTAACTAGAAAAGTCGTAGGGTTGTACCGCTGCCAATCCTAATTTTATTGCTCTCATTTCTAGTTCCTCCACAGCATCTAGGTATGGCAAAATTCAATATATGAGGCCAGTAAAGAGTGTTTCAGACAATATCATCTGACTAATTGGCTGGAGTTCTTGGTTATATGTCTAACCTGTTTTATGATCTACAGTCTTAATTTAGGTGATTGGCAAAGATAAAGATATTTGTAATAGGACTTCAGTGCTATTTCTGTAAGAAAAATCTAGTTTGACAAATGAAATCATGATCCTAGGCTAATAGCATATTGTTTCGAAATTAAATGGCTCTATCTTGTACTTCATGCTCAATTTTGCTGAGAACCAAAAACCGCTCTAAAAAACGAAGTCTATTAAAGAAAATAAAATTATCTGATTAAGTGGCAAACTGTGGCATTTTTTGCTTAAAACTTTTAACTTCTTGACTATCCATGGCTTAGTAATTAGTTTGTGGTCCCCTTTATGTATAGCAAAAGACATTAGAGAAATATGGTGTTGAACTAAGTAGCTGGAATACCAGCCTGTAATTAAACTTATGAAGAAAAAACCGACACTGGAATAATGGACAAATAGATGTGCCAAGATTTTTTTTTCTGTAAGGAAAAGCAGTTTTTGAAAAAGAATGCCTCATGTTTATATTTTAAAATTAAAAAATAATTTGTACACTATGGTTTATGTGAAAGATGTTTATTTTCTTTCAACCAATATTAAAACAAATAAATTACGTGCAGTTGAGTAACACAATGAGCACATAATACAGTTAACCTTTTAAAAGGCACTTCTGGTATAATCACTAAAGTAATATAGACAATTAGATAATTATTTGCTTTGACACTTTATTAGTTTGACCATTCATTTCAATTTTCTTTTAATGTTCTTCAGTGAATTGCTTCATTTATAAACATCTCAAAGTTCCATCATAAAATATGCCTAGATTAACTGACTTATCTTAATTCTATTTAATATTGAACCTATCACCAAAAAATCTAATTTAAAGGACATTTTAAAATGTTATCCTTTATTTGGGTACTAAACTAATGACTCCTCCACCAAGTCATAAGAAAGTGTTTGAAATAACCAAAAATAAATGAAGTGGAACTGGTGATATAAATCTTCTAGAAACAAAAGTTGGGTAAGCCAGAGGTTTTTTGTTATTGACATTGTTTATTCTTTTTAAGTGATTTTGTTCTTTTATTATTTTTAATTATACAATTTTAAATAGTATGCTTTTATTTTAAAACACTTTAAAGTGTTTTTTAGAAAACAGGCAGGGTCTAGTTTTTTAATAAAAATTATAATGTTGTTAGCTTCCCAATACTAAGTCAAAATCAAAACACGTTCTCTAAAGAACAACCACAATTACTTTCAATTTTATCATAGATATATGTATAATCATAAGTATCAGCTCACCTGATTAAACTAATTTTCTTATAAAGAAAAACACCCTTCACATATCCTTACATAAAGATACTATTAATGTATATGATTAATGTTGAAACCTAACTAGCTGAACAAATGTTCAACAGATTTTGGACTCCATATTCTACATTTTCAAGTTTATAACAAAATTAAGAAATTATAAAATACTAAGTATAAAAATTATGTCATAAATTGAGAGCTATGTTGAATATGAAAGCTGAGATGATATCTTTCTTAATAAATGAAATATTATAAACTGCAGTAGAAACAGTACATCTTTACCGGTTATTTATTTATTTTTATTTTTATTTTTATGTTTTAATATTTTTTGAGAACACATGGACACAGGAAGGCGAACATCACACACCGGGGCCTATTTATTTATTTTTGAAATAGAGACAGGGTCTCCCTGTGTTGCCTAGGCTGGTCTAGAACTCCTGCGCTCAAGCAATCATCCATCCTGCCTGGTCCTCCCAAAGTCCTGGGATTACAGGTGTGAGCTGCCACACCCAGCCTTTACCAGGTGTTTTTTTAAGTTAATATAAATTGCAGGATTTGATTAAAATATTCTGATACAATAGTCAAACTCATATTATTTTATGCATAATCTGAAAAATACCAGATGTAATTGACAGTAATTTTTTAAAATGTAAACATTTCCTTTCCTTTGTGTAGTTATGTTATTGTTAACTAAAAACAGTCCATGTATAAGACAAGTAAGTATGATTCCATCCCTTTCTGTGTAGTCATAAGAATAACCATAAGCAAAATTAAAATTACATTCTTGATTTGTTTAAAAATGCAAAACAGATATTGAGAAGCCATCAACTGTGCCTGACGTATTTTCTAAATTATTTTTGTTAATCAATTACATCAACATGGTTTCACAGAGACCTAAAGATGCCACATAGAGTAGTATGGCATATAGACTCCTCAGCTGAAAGTTTCTATCATGGCCAGGCGTGATGGCTCACGACTGTAATCCAGTACTTTGGGAGGCCGAAGCAGGCAAATTACTTGCATTCAGGAGTTTGAGACCAGCTTGGCCAACGTGGCGAAACCTCATCTCTATATAAAATACAAAACTTAGCCAGGAGTGGTGGTGTGCACATGTAATCCTAGCAGAGGTTGCAGTGAGCTGAGATCGCACCACTGCACTCCAGCCTGGGCAACAGAGCAAGACTTTGTCTGAAAAAAAAAAAAAAGTTTCTATCGTGTTAATATACTAAAATAAAATTTCCCTGAGACGGGTCTTGCTGGCCCACAGGAATAACTATAAAACTCTATTCAGATTTTAATTATAATGAATTATAATTTAATCTGACATCCACTTAAAATAAGTGTTAATTTTTTTATCATCAGCTGACTTGTGCTAATATTTTTAAGTGGAATATTTCTAAATTTTTTTCTAAACCAATTTAATCAGAGAACTTGTTTAAAATACAACTTTCTAGAAACATACAAAGATGCACATGAGCAGCTACTTTAGCAATAACTTTCAGGTTCTCTTCAAGTACAAAATCGCCAATTTTTATGCTCTTAAAATGTACTGACATTTAATTACTTCAAAAGTAGAGAAAAAAGCATTTAAAAAGTAAAAAATCTTTCCAAACACCTGTGTTGCTCATGTCAGAAGATTTCTACATTTTTAAAGTTCAGACAAGCATTAGTTTAAAAGATTTGCTCCTTTTCTTTCATTCATTTAACCAGGTCGGATATCACTCATGTATTTTTAGTTAGGAAGCCATTCACATGAAATAACTTCTCATTGAATGCTCTCAGAAATGCTGCTGAGATAATCTTCAGACTTCATTATAAAATTTGTCCATTCCTGACAAATGTCCTCCATGGAGAATTCTTCACCACCATATTCCAGAGGAAGAATGTCTGGGAAATGCTGAAGCAAGCTTTGTTTGTAGTTGTTCCCATGCATATGAATCTGAAATAGCCAAAACATTTTAGAAGGAATCCACATTAGATGCATTTCCAGTGGAAAATCAACCTCATAAAACAGGGTATTCTAATAACTTCTAAAATAGGAGTGTATAAATAGATACCACATCCTTTATTCCTCTGGTTATGAATCTAATAATTTTACTTATGTTTAGGTTGTATTATTGTGGATCTAATAATCTTACTGTTTCTTGGATTTGCATTCTTATAACTGCATAAAATTTATAAAAAGTTATTTTCCTCTTTCATAAGTAAATTTTTAAAGATTAAATAAAGTTATTTTATAAATTCTATTCCCTTATGTGCAAGTGATTCTTACCAAACTAATACCTTGGGACTATTCCATACACGATAAAAATGTACTAGCTGGTACTAATTCATATTAAGTAGAAGCATATATCTGAGCACACAATTAAGTCTATGAGAAACAATTTATATGGTACAGTCCATGGATACTGTTAGTTAGTATAAAGTTAAGAGACAGCCGGGTGCAGTGGCTCACACCTGTAATCCCAACACTTTGAGAGGCCAAGGCAGGTGGATTGCTTGAGCTCAGAAGTTCAACACCAGCCTGGGCAATATGGCTGGTACAAAAAAAAATACAAAAATTAGCTGGGCGTGGTGGTGCAGGACTGTAGTCCCAGATACTTGGTGGGCTGAGGCAGGAGGATTGCTTGAGCCCAGGAGGTGGAGGTTGCAGTGAGCAAAGATCGTGCCACTGCACAAAGTGAGACCCTGTCTAAAAAAAAAAAAAAAAAGAATAAAAAGAATAAAAAAGTCAAAAATTTTTAAAAAGTATTAAAAAACAATTATGATAGTTGAGAACCTTAACTTTTCAAATATTTTAAACTATAAAAATTGATCATAGAATGCCCTGAAGTTAAGAGAAAGCCGTAGAAACTAGAACCAAAAGCATACCTGCTAAAATAAATAAATAACCTTTTTTCACTTTCTAGGGCAAAATGTTCCTCTATGTATTCAACAATCATTTAATAAGCACCTATTATGTGCTGGGATATGAGGTTTGATGGATGAAATGAGTTTCCTATACTCACTTAGGAAACTCACAAAGCCAATCTTTAATTTTTTCTGAAATATGTAAAATATTATCAGGTAATTGAGAAAAAATTCTATCTCCTCAGGAAGGGGCAAAATAAGAAAATGTATGGGGCATTGCCAAAAAGTTGAAAAGGAAAAAAGTGGCTGGATCAGAGTTTTTTTCTCCCTATTTTGGCAAGTCTGTTTCCCCTCAACTAACTTTCACTGACATCCTTCTCCTAATTTCTCAACTTTTTACTTTTGCTTCTTTTTTCTCCATATTCTCCTATTTCTTAGGTTCAGTTTATTCTTGTTTCTGTTTTTATCTAAAATATTACTCAAAATAGAAATAGTTATTTTTAGATCTCTAAGAATTAAACAGAGGGAAGCCAGCTATTATCAAGTTACACTGAAGAGAGAAAAAAATGAACAAACAAAATTGATTTGTATAAAAATACTAGAATGAAAAGCAGCTGAAAGTGGCCATTTTTGCTAAAGCAGGCAATTTAAGGGTGGTTCTTGAAGACAAACAGAAGTATCCACTGGATAACTTCTAAAGAAGCTCTAGGATCATAACTTTCTGACCAGGTATAAGATGTTATATTTTCTTAATATGAAAGAACATCATTTCTAAAATTCCAAATGTGCTATTACAGTTTATATTATCACTGCTGACATTTCAGTAATTTTTTAGATTTAAACTGTTAAAGCCTTTACAAATTGTTTTGTGTTCAAGGCATTAGATGATGCCAATGTTTGTCTAAATAGATGCTCTAAAAATCCTTCTTTACAGATTAATTTAGAATGGTTGCCATTCTTGAGAACGCAGACTCTATTTTCAACCTTTCAAAAAGTCTAAGAGATATGAGATGCTTTTTCTGAGATAAGGCTCCATAGGCTAGGTAAAGAAGAAAAAAATCCAGTATCTTTGCTCTAACTAGCATGACATTAAGTCATATACCTCAGTTATTGTGGTTCTCAGTTACACTGAAACTGTTAATTAGGCTTCACTGTTTAAGAAAAATTTATTTTTATTTGCATTAATAATAAATTCACATGGTTACAAATCAAAACAAGATAAAAGATACACAGTGAGAGATCTTGCTCCCAAACCTATTCTCATCTACTGTAGTTCACACCTCTTCTCTTGTTCCCTATAGATATCCACTTATATTATTTTTTGTATATCCTTTTAATGTAAATTTATGAAATATATTCTTATTTCTCCCCTTTGTATACAAAAGGTAGCATGCCATAAACACTATTCCACATTTTGTTTATTTCAGTTTACAAAACTTCCTGCAATCTCGTTGTTTTCTGTTGTGTAGATGTTTATTTAACCAATGCCCTAATGGTGAACACTTGCTGGTTTTCAGTCTTCTGCTGCTGTGGCTCCTCTAGCATATGTAATTTTGTTTACGTATAGGTAATTCAAGACAGTGATTTTGATGTCTTTGCCACACTGCCCTCTATAGGAATATACCGTTAAGCATTCCAACCACCAGTGTATGAAAAGCCCAGTTACCCCACAGTCTTTCAACCAATATACTTGATTTTTATAAATTAAAAGTAAATTTGAATTTACTTTTTTTTAGTTGGCTTGTTAGATAAATATTCAAAATATTGGGCTAATGATATAGATGGGCAGGTACAAGGAAAGATGATAAAGCAATCCTTAAATTAAAAAGGGTTGGAATGTTTGGTGTAGAGGAACACAGACTTGAATATGTTTTACTCACCCGTTCCTTAATTTTTTCAGTCAGGAATGGTTTGATCATGGAAAAAACAGCATGGAAAATTACTGGTTCATTTATCAAATGGATGCCACGAACTTTCAATGGAAATGAATCCTTTTGAAAATAAAAAAATCTTAATAACATAAGTATTACAATCTGATACCGAATGTCAAGTTTCTTCTTTGAACACTTGCTAAACTTACGGAAATATCTAAAGTGTATGATTTTATCTTCAAAATTATTTATTCCATCAGCACAAAAGCCTGGCTTACAGTTCACTGTCACTAGATTAAGTAAAGATCTCTAAAAAGGTTTCTCTTTATAGATTTGGCAAAGTATTTTACGAAATATCTGCACACTTTCACCAGAAAATTCCTTTCCCATCACATATAGATGTATTTTAACGAACCAATGAGTCATTTGGAAATTTATATTTAACTTTTTCCCCAAAAATGCTTATTTTGAGAAAAAAAATCACAAATATTGAAAGACTAGCACAATAAACACACACTTTTAAACTTTGACATTGGTATATGTCTTTAGCATCAAAGTAATATAGGCTTATTTAGAAAGTTTAAAAAGTTAAGAGTTGAAGGAAAAGGATGGTTTTCCTACCTACAAGTTGTATTATTAATACAGAGACCTTTCATTCCAAGGTTATTTTATGTGAAGTTCTTTTATTTTTTCCATGCATCGCTTTCAGAGATGTATTATTAATTTGGGGATTGTCCTTCCAAATCCCTTCTATGCATAATTTTCTTTTAAATATAATTGCTAATATGCTGTCTAAATAATTTTCATCCCGTTGTGTTCCACTGATATAATACAGCTTTTGCAAATATCATGTTTTATTATTGTTGCAAGAATCCATCAAATGAATGTACCATTTTTTAAGTAACCATGTTTCTATTTTCTGGACTAATAAACTATTTATTTTATTTCTTTACTGAAATTGATGCTGCAGTAACTGTCTTTATGTATAGGAGAAGTGGTGGTTATAAGAACAACTTTTACATTCAGGTGACCTGGGCTGGAATTCTCACCTCACTACTGGCAAACTGTGTGTGCCTGGGCATCGCTATGTCACTTCTCGGATATAGTTTATTAATTGTAAAGTGGGAAAATACAATAGTCATATGTCATAGGCTCAGTGTGGACATTAAAAGATAATGCATTTGAAACACTTAGCAAAATACCTGGCACATAGTAAGCTATTATTATTATATGCAATCTTTAATATATTAAAGATTATTCCTTAGCTAGTTTCCCAGAAATAGAATTACTGAGTCAAAGATGATGACCACTTTAAAAACCTTTTGGAAAAAAAAGATATCAATATACACCTACCAAGACTTATGTGACATTTTATTGTGCCATTGTTATATTTTTTAATCAATTTTTAATTTAGGAAAAAAAAATTAATGACAAAAAGATAAAGTCACCGCATATTAAGATGCATAAATCCTCTCGTTACTAATTTGAACATATTTTTGCAGTTTGTTGCAACATTTTTTCTTTTATAAACTAATAACATTTTACTTCCTCTTAGCATTATTGAATTCTACACATCATTTCCAAAATTGTATTTAAATTTCTAATAAATGTACTTTTGCTTCTCTTTGTCTAACATATAACAAAATTTAAAACTATAATTTGGAAGTATTATGCCTGACAGTTAAAATACACATTTACCGTAAGTACAGCAGCAATCTTCTTGGCTACGGATGGAGTGATTTGAAAAGCATGAGAAAACTGCCAACCTTCCAGATCAAAGATAGCCTTGATTCCATTCCGCTGAGTTTCTACCTCCTGTACAATAAGCTCGGATGTGATTAGACTTACTCGAAATACGTCATAAGCTGTAAAAACTTTGGGGTCCCAGTGTGCTAAAAAAATAAAGCATATCATATCTTAGCATTGTGTAAAAAATCAGAAAGATTTCCAAAGGGAGACTAATTCATTTTAGGCTTAAAAGATCCGTTGAAATAAAAACATCTACAAAGATCAAGAATTGATTAATAAATCCAACTGGGGTCCAAGAACATGTGCCTGCTTCTCCCTTCCTCCCCAATTCTAGCAAAGAATGGCTTTTAAAGAGTATGAGGGAAAAAGGAATGGACACAGGCTGAATTTGACTGCAAGATGAAGTCACAACCTCACATAAAGATGGGAATGCAATTGTGTATGCTCCAAGCTCAGAGATGTTGGAAATGGAAAAGCAAGGGCCTGGATTATAAGAGCAATTAGGGCCCCTAACTAAAGAGGTTGCTAAGAGAAATGCATGAGGAACAGACAGGCAAGTTGATCCTCTGACAGCCTTCCAGTGGTAGGTAGCACATAGCAGAGTCATGTCCCTGTAGGCTAGAGCAGGAAGTGAGGGCTTGGGAAAGAAGAGCCACGGAAGCACTTAGGTAGCTGCTCACACCAAAGAGAAACAGGGAGTACCTGTGCTAAGAGAGGAGTTACTGAGATTCTTTTTCACTTATCTCATCCCTTCCCACCACCCCTGGGACAGGCCACACCATGCAGAAATGACAGTAATGGATGGGCAAGCAGATAATCTTTTTTAAAAGACATCTATTCCTTAAAAATTAGAATATTAAACACATCCATACACACACAGAGAGAGGCAAACCAAACTCAATAGACAAAGGCATCAACTCGAGAAAGTAAGAAAGCAGGAGACACTAAAAAACATAATAGAAGCCAGGCGCAGGTGCAGTGGTAGGTGCCTGTATTTCCAGCTACTCGGGTGGCTGAGGTGGGGGGAGGGGGGGACACTGAAGCCCGGGAGTTCAAGTCCAATCAGAGCAACATAGCAAGAACCAGTTTGTAAAAAAAATTTATTTCTCTGATGGCCAGTGATGGTGAGCATTTTTTCATGTGTTTTTTGGCTGCATAAATGTCTTCTTTTGAGAAATGTCTGTTCATGTGGATTAAGAAAATGTGCACATATACACCATGGAATACTATGCAGCCATAAAAAATGATGAGTTCATGTCCTTTGTAGGGATATGGATGAAATTGGAAATCATCATTCTCAGTAAACTATCGCAAGAACAAAAAACCAAACACCACATATTCTCACTCATAGGTGGGAATTGAACAATGAGAACACATGGACACAGGAAGGGGAACATCACACTCTGGGGACTGTTGTGGGGTGGGGGGAGGGGGGAGGGATAGCATTGGGAGATATACCTAATGCTAGATGACGAGTTAGTGGGTGCAGTGCACTAGCATGGCACATGCATACATATGTAACTAACCTGCACATTGCACGCATGTACCCTAAAACCTAAAGTATAATAATAATAAATAAATAAATAAATGAAAAAAAAAAAGAAATGCAGAATCCCAGACATCAAAAAAAAAAAATTTAAAGAATTTTTTTAAAGAAGCATAATAGTTTCAGCAGGGGGCGGGGAGAACACTGTAAGCTATTATTATAAGAACAGGCTATTATTAAAAAGACTCCATTGAGATCTTAGAAATAAAAAGATAAGTTTTTTAAAAAACATTCATTGATGAGATAAATGCTGGAAAAGACAGAGCCAATCGAGGAAAAATGGTTTGGAAGATCAAGTTGAAGAATTCTCTCAAATTTGGCACAAAAGAGCCAAGAGTTGACATGTTTGAATAGAAAGGTAAGAAACACATGCAGCTGGATCCAGGAGTTTCAACATCCAACTAATAAAAGTTCTAGAAGGCAGTAACAGAAAACAGAGGAGAGAGGAATCATAGCAGCAGAGAAAAGTTCTCCAAAGCCAAAAAAAAACATGTAAGTCTTCAGACTGAAGTGCCTAACAGGATGAACGAAAAAGAAAAAAAATCATAACTAAGCAATAGTAAATTTTCAAAAAAAAAAAAGTTCTGGCATAGGGAACTGGATAGAATGGTGGCACCATTTATTTATTTATTTTCAACTTTTATTTTAGATTCAGGGGGTGCATGCACAGGTTTGTTACCTTGGTATACTGCATGATGTTGAGGTTTCAGGTATAAATGATCTTGTCACCCAGGTATGTGAGCACAGTACCCAATAGTTAGTTTTTCGACCCTTGCTCCCCTCCCTCCCTCTCCTCTCTTGTAGTCTCCAGCGTCTACTGTTCCCATCTTTATGTCATAAATACCCAATGTTTAGCTCCTACTTATAAGTGAGAACATGTGGTATTTGGTTTTCTGTTCCTGTTTTAATTCACTTAAGATAATGGCCTCCAGCTGCATCCATGTTGCTGCAAAGGACATAATGTCATTCGTTTTATGGCTGTGTAGTACTCCACGGTGCACATGCAGTACCATTTATTGAGATAAGAGACCTGTTTGGGTGGAAAAGATCATAAGTATGGACATGTTAAAATGGTGACTGTGAGACATCCAACTGGGTGCAGCTGGAATAGGAGCTAGTTGTGTGGGTCTGGATCCTCAAGGAAAAGATGGGAGTGAAGATACAAATCCGGGGGCTGTTTGTGCCTACATGACGATCCACAACAGGGATTGTCTCAGAGCTATGTTTTTCTCTATCAAAGCAGAGAGATAAAGTAGCATAAAAAGAAAAGGTTGAGGCCAATGTCCTCAAAAAATTCAGAGTTTAAAGGATGAGTAGAAGAGGAAATGCCAAAAAAGAGATTAAGGAGGAGCAGCCAGTGATGTCAGAGGAAAACACCAAGAGAACATGGCATCAGAGAAGCCAAGGGAAGAGGATTTTTCAAGAAAGAGGAAGTGATTCACTGTGTTGAGAAGTTAAGTGAAATAGGACTAAACGTGTCCATTAGATGTGGTGAAAAGAAAGTCAATAATGGTTGGTTACCTTCATTTCAGCAGGGATGGGAGTGAAATCAAACTAGGGTGGGCTGAGGAGGAACTGTGAGAAAATGTGGATGGTGGACATCACTAACAAAGAGAGGGGAGATGGATGTAATGAAGGAGGGAGAGTTTTGTGGAACGAATGAGGAGTTTTTGTTTTGTTTTTGGTGGCTGGCCCTTAACTGAGTTAATGTTAACTGGTAGCATGTAGTAGCAAGAGAAAGGTTGAAGATCTAGAAAAAGAAAGAATAAACAGAAACATTCCTAAGAAGGCACAATGGGATTGCTATTTTTTAAAAATTTTTATTTTGTGTCATATTAATGGATCCTTTAGGAGGTGTGTTAGTGTTTTTTAAAAGCCTCAGATTTCTGGCCGGGCATGGTGGCTCACACCTGTGATCCCAGCACTTTGGGAGGCCAAGGTGGACAGATCACTTGAGGCCAGGAGTTCAAGACCAGCCTGGCCAACATGGTGAAACTTCATCTCTACTAAAAATACAAAAATTAGCTGGTCATAGTGGCGCACGCCTGTAGTCCCAGCTACATGGGAAGCTGAGGCAGGAGAATTGCTTGAACTTAGGAGGCAGAGGTTGCAGTGAGTCGAGATGGCCCACTGCTCTCCAGCCTGGGCAACAGAACAAGACTCTGTCTCAAAAAAACAAAACAAAACAAAAAAACAAGCCTCAGATTTCTCATAAGAATTTGAATAATCAACCCATGGATAACCCAGATCAAAAATACTATACTAACTTCAGACATTGGCTGAATGCTATAATGATTTTTTTAAAAAGCAGAAGAAATGAAGTTTGCCAATCAAAAAAATAGTTTATGTCCTAAGTTCTGAGCCAACCAACATAATTGTTTGACCTACACTGGCTAATATGGTAGCCATTAGCCATGTGTGGCCATTCAAATTTAAATTAAAAATTTAGTTTCACTGGGTGCAGTGGTTCATGCCTAGAATCCCAGCACTTTGTGGGTCTGATGGGGGAGGATTGCTTGAGGCCAGGAGTGAGACCATCCTGGGCAACATAGTGAGAATGCATCTCTAAAAAATAAAAATAAAAAAACTGGCTGGGTGTGGTAGCACATGCCACTAGGCCCAGCTACTCCAAAAGCCGAAGCCGGAGGATCACTTGAGCCCAGGAGTTCAAGACTGCAGTGAGCTATGATTGTGCCACTGCACTCTAGCCCAGATGGCAGAGTAAGACCCTAGCTTAGAAAAAAAAAAAAAAATCTGTTTCTTAGATGCAGTAGTCACATTTCAAGTGCTCAATAGCCACATGAGAATAGTGGCTATTGTAGAACAGTTTCATCATCATAGAAAGTTCTATGGTACAGTGCTGGCTAGAATTTAAGCTCCATTGAGGCAAAAGAAAAATATACCTTATATTTTGAATTCCTTCTCCAGTATCTACTTAACATGTACTGAGTGCTTTTATGTACCAGGTAATGCTCTTGTTATATTTTAGATAGACAGACTGTTAGATTGATTTAATGCTTACAGCAACCCTATGTGACAGCTTTTCAATGTGCCCATTTTACAGATGAGAAAATGCAGTTACAGCTACATAGTGTTTCACACAGCTAGAATGTAGCAGAGCTGAGATTCCAATCCAGGTCACATGCTCCAGAACCTGTATTCACAAGAACTAAACCACAGTCAAAACTTCACACTCAATGTTAAATTTTACTTTTGCTGCTGTAGTATACTATGGGATCTCAAAAGACATAAAATTATATCCTCCAGCATGCTGCCTGATAAAGGTCAAAACTTAGCTTCACCTTGGGTTGCCCAGCCCACATGGAGGAAAGGGCCGTGTGCATTTTCTCATTGCTTGTACTGCACAGAGATGGTATCTAGAGGAGGTGGTTATGCTAAAGTTCTACCGAAAATTTCCACCACAGATTTCCTTCTTTAGCTCCTCCCATTAATTCAATTACATTTAGAAAAGTTTTCATTTTACTCATAAAACTTTCTGAGTTTCTCCCTTTCATCCTAGAATAACAGAACATACAGGAGATTTGCAACATACCTTCCAGTTCTGACCATCACTAAATTACATGTTTTCTTGATTTTCAAATCTCTTGAGTTAAACAATATACTTCTAAATTAATGTGCTACACGAGGCCCAGAAAAATACCCCTACTGGTTGAGTGTTAAGGTATTTATGATCAAAACTGCACATCTGCTTTCTCACTATCAAGGTGTCACTTTTACTTCTTCACCTGCCTCAGTCAGTTTATGAATTATGAACAAACTAGAAACAATAAAATCTAGCCAAGCAATGCAGAGCCAAGACATTTACAAAAATAATTAGCTGCAGGTTTCAGTTTTATGTTTCTTGGACCCCTGAGTAGAGTTGCCAGGTAAAAATATACAACACTCAATTAAAGTTGAATATCAGATAACCAGTATATAATTTTTAACATAAGGATGCTCCATACATACTTAAAAAAAAACTATTTGTTGTTTATCTGAAATTCAAAGGTAAGTGGGCATCCTTTATTTTTATAACATATAGGTTTATTTCCTAAATATAACATAGGTACTTTGTTAGATCTGGCAAGACTACCCCTAAGAAGCTCAAGGAACTTCATTGCTATGAGCTCATTCAATTTTCTCTGACACTGGTGCAGCAATGAAAGAACAGAAATATCATGATGTCTGTTTTATAGATGGGATTTCATGATTAACTCAATTTTATTTGACACTTAAGCTAAGGCAAAAAAAAAAATGAAAAAAAAAACAGCCCCAAATCATTTTACTAGATCTTCCAATATCCTTTCAAAAATTAAATATAGTAACTTCTTGCAGTATGGCAAGCAGTTGAGTTACAGGCAGGTATTTTATCTATAAGCAGGCAAGAAATGCAAATATTTAAATATTTTAAATCTTTAAAGATATAGATGTTTCTGTAAAATTATAATTCAAAAATTCTGGTCATGACATGTTGGTGTATCTTTGTCCTTCAACTGGGCCATGAGAAATTCTGGGAATAGTGTGAGTCCTTCTCCTGTGCCTGCCATTTTTAATCACATGCAGATCTGAGGGAGGACAGAAGTTATAGGTCACCAACTGCTATGGTCTGAATGTTTGCGTCCCCTCAACAGTCATATGCTGAAATTCTAACTCCCAAAGTGATGGTAGTAAGAGGTGGGCCATTTGCAAGATGATGAGGTCATGAGGATGGAACCCTCATGAATGGGATTAGTGCCCTTATGAGTCCCAAGAGAGATGCCTTTTCCCTTCCAACATGTGAGGTTAAAGTGAGAGATGTCACCTAGGAACCAGGTAGCAGGCCCTCACCAAACACCAAATCTGCCAGTGCCTTGATCTTGGATTTCCCAGCCTCCAGAACTGTGAGAAATAAAATTCTGTTTTTATAAGTCACCCAGTCTATGGCATTTTGTTATAGTGGCCTGAATACACTAAGACACCAACCTACAAGAAACACCAGCAACACCTAATAGAAAAAAAGGGGATGCAATGAGAATAAACAGGAGTTAATGGAATACCGTGTCTGCAACAGCTCCCAAAGGAGTTGCCTTTCCTTTGCACCCTCCTCCACCCAAGAGAATGAGCCTCTTGGGCAAAAAATGCCTCCTTGGCCTGGGGCATTTTCGAACTAGTCATTCACTCACTCATTCCACAAATATTTAGTGACTACCTACCAAGTACCAGACCATGTTTTCAGTGCTTGGGATACACCAGCAAACAGAACAGATGAAATCCACAATCTCATGGAGTTTACATTATAGCCCAGAATTCTGGTTGTTTTTTGTTTGTTTGTTTGTTTTTTTGAGACGGACTCTTGTTCTTTTGCCCAGGCTGGAGTGCAATGGCGCAATCTTGACTCACTGCAACCTCTGCCTCCCAGGTTCATGCAATCCTCCTGCCTCGGCCTCCCGAGTAGCTGGGATTACAGGCATGCACCACCACACCCAGCTAATTTTCGTACTTTTAGTAGAGGCAGGGTTTCACCATGTTGGCCAGGTTGGTCTCGAACTCCTGACCTCAGCTGGGATTACAGGTGTGTGCCACCATACCCAGCCAATAGTTCAGAATTCTTATTTGCAATTCCTACTAAGCATTTTTGAAACACTTTTCTATGATTTTTAAAAATATTCTCATACTATTTATCTTCACTATTTTCCTTTCTTCTTATCTTGTACAGTTGACTGCGTGAAAGAATAGAACTAGGATTTTCACTTGTATCTGTTAATTTTCTCACAACTGCCAAAGTGTTATTATATTTGGGGGACATTAAGACCTAAATTAAACCTAAGTTAAAACCTAAAATTTTAAATTAAAGCCCAAATTCCTAAAGATGAATGCAATGAAGCTTTCTATATGGTATTCAAGGAAGAAATGGAAGAAAGAGGGAAGAGGAGAGGGGAGGGAACACAACTGAACTGGAGGAGAGGAGGAAAAAAAAGAGTTGTGTATGACTTACCGATTCTGTAAATAAGAACTTTGCTGCCAGTGGGATCCCTGGATCTCAGGACTCCATGGTAGCCAGCCTTTAGGAGGCCAATAATACTTCTAGGGTGTAGATCTGCACTTATTTCTGGACATTCTGCTCTCCACTTATAATAGTTTTTTAGTAACTGAAAAATAAAATTAAAATTGTCTACAAATGGCATATATGGTAACGATTTTATAAAAATGGAAGAAAAGCTTTGGCACTGTGTATAAACTTTGCCAACCATTATGTCAAGAGTTTAATCTGGGGTATCTTTTTAGCTGTGAAAACTGAAAGTTCCCTTTATCAAGGATCTGAGGTGACAGGGGTTAATCACAAATTCAGAGCTGAGCAATTTTCATCCACCACACATGGTAGATATCCTCCAAAGACAGCCACCAATTCCTCCCCTCCTGATACCCATGCACCATTCTTCCCATTAAGAGGTGGCATCTATTTGCTTCACTCCCCTTGAATCTAGGCTGGCCTTCCACCTTGCTTTAATCTAATATCAATTGGCAGAAGTGATACTGTGTGGGCCAAGCTTTAAGAAGCCTGGTACCTTCGAATGTACTATTTGGGATCCAGACACTATGTGAGATTATTGAATGATAGCAATTCATGTGGAGAGAGGCATGGAGGTTGAGAGGCCATCCTGGATAGTGTGACCTCAGCCAAGTTCCCATCTAATGCTGTGTGGAACAGAGATGAACCGCTCCCACTGAGCCCTTCCCAAACTGGTGATATCAAAAACAAATAAATCATTGTGTTTTAAGCCACTAATTCTTGGAGTGACTTGTTGCTCAGCAATAGAAAACTGAAACACCACCTTTAGTATTTTTTGAAATAAGGAAGTATAGTAATCAATCAAATGAGTTAGAAGAGCCCAGGAACAGTATACGTGAATACTGTATCTTGTCAAAATATGGTTTGAAGAAATCACATTTTCTTTCTTTCCAAAAGAACCACCGGAAATGGCTAATCACATACGCAAACAATACAAACACTACCAGCATATTGTGGAAAATACTAAAGCAAATTATGTATTTAAAAATTATTATATTTATATTTTAATTTTCTTCTTCATGATTTTTGGCACTCTCAATTTTTCACAAGTTACAATATATTTGTTTTGAGTTTAAAGAGACTTATTAATGTGAGACTGCAGTGCAGAGAAAATGACAGATTTTATATTTGAGAGTAATTGGAATAAACAAGGTAACTATAACCACAAAAATCGCAATGATCTGGAGGAGAAACTACAAATGACAAAAACTAGAGAGGGAAATGCTGAGCCTTGGAAAATATTAATGGCTGGGAATGGCTGGAGGAAGACAGAAACTGAGTGGACCTGAAGAGAACCAGCACTGGTACACGAGAGGGAGGACAGTGCCATCTGTGTTGCTCTGCTCCCCCTCACCCCCATCTCTGATTTATCTCCCTCTCTTTCTCTCTCTGTCTCCCTCTATTTCATTTCTGTATTTAACAAACTTTTCTTAACTTTGAAAAAAGAGAGAATGTTGCTAAGAGTTAAATGCAAGAGAGGAGTAAGAAAGAAAAAAGTCAATTTGCCAACAAAGAAATAATTGGTGACCTAAATAGCAGTTTCCAAAAGCGTGAGAACAACAGGCACATTGTAGATCCTAATATCTTCATTCTACTCTATACGGTGCATTTCTCTTCCTCCTCCAGTCTTAGGGGGTACCAGAATAACTGTTAATAGTATTTTACAATGGTTTTTACTTTTCTGATAGTTTCCTCAGACATAAAAAGTCTTTTTCATTCCAATTCAAGTAAAATGCTGGAAGCCGCATATTAGTAACCATATAGAAATAATGTTTTTTTTTCCTGCGGAATGATAAAAGTGGTGGCTTCATTAGAAGGGATCATTTAGGTTTAATAGTGGCAGGGGGCTCAGCTTATTCATCTCTGCAGAGTGCTGCACACCCAGGAGATAACAACACGTGTTGAATGAAAGAATAAATTAAGTCATGAGTAAACCAACTGGAACCACACACTTGAAAAACTGACTTCTGTAAAGAGGCACAAATCACTATCTCGCACAATTTTTGCAAACTGAAAGATCTAAACCTGGAACTTTGGTCTTTACTTATCCACTGATAGATAAATTCACAGTATAGTTGTCATAAATAAATTATGTAAATAAACTGCTACTGAGCAATTCTCAAAAAAACCACCCTATGTCCACAACAACAACAAAGAAGTGGCTAAAAATAAATATTCATTATTGGAAGGTGTCTGTTTTGCAAACATTAGAAGTAAATAAACATTTAAAATGTTATGGGTTAACTATGTTTTGTAATAGAGTAGGTTTCTTCTTATATGTTTCATGTGCTTTGAAACAAAATAAGAACCACCATATTTGGAGCACTTTTACAGGGTCTAATGCCATCTTTTGAATTCCTCCTCACCATCACCCTGAGAAGTAGCTACTGTTGTGGCATTATAAGAATAAGAAAAGTAAAGCTCCGGCCAGGCGCAGTGGCTCACGCCTGTAATCCCAGCACTTTGGGAGGCCAAAATGGATGGATTATGAGGTCAAGAGATCAAGACCATCCTGGCCAATATGGTGAAACCCCATCTCTAAAAATACAAAAATTAGTTGGGTGTGGTGGTGCGTGCTCAAGAGGCTGAGGCAGGAGAATCGCTTGAACCTGGGAGGTGAAGGTTGCAGTGAGCCGAGATTGCGCCACTGCACTCCAGCCTGGGCGACAGAGCCAGACTCCGTCTCAAAAAAAAAAAAAAGGAAAGGAAAGCTCTGAGAAATTACACATTTGTTCAAGGCAATAACTATCAGGAGCAGAGTAGAAACTGAAATGGACACATGATATGAAAAATTTTATAAAAGAAGCTGCATTTAGACAGAAATTAGCAGGGAGAATCTATGGAATTTGGAAAGCTTTGGGAAAACCATAAAGATAATTATAGCATAAAAAGCTTATCACATGGAACAAAAGTATAAGGAACTGGGCTATCACTTGATAAAAGGAATTCATGATACTATGTAGAACAGGCAGAGAAGTGAATGGTTAGCAGTTTTATATGTTTGTTGTTTTAAATATAAGAGGCAAGTGCAGTGTATTTGAGAGCACAGGCTCTCTCCTGAGCCCAACCCAAGTTCAAATCCCTGCTTCAACACTTAATGGCTACATAATTTCAGACAAGTTACTTACTCTTTACATCTGTTTCTTCTAAAATGAGAAAATAACAAAAGATAATCCATGAAAACCCTACTTACCAAAGTATGTTGCATTCTATAAGCACATTAGCTATTAGGATTATATAATAAAACCTTATTAATTCATTATAACTTCAAATACAAAAACTAGAATAATGAGAAATTTCATTGTGACTGAGGCACTTATCAAGCTTTCTTTATACAAAAACTATAGGGCTTCTATATTATGGATGAAGAAGTTAGAGTTGAATTAAGTGCTATTGCAGAGGAAAATGAAAAAAAGTTTTGCTCTCTTACCCTTTCCTTTTCCTTTCCAGTTGGCAGAAAAGCAAGACAAAGAGTTCACAGACAGAAACTTGATTTCTATCCGGTGGATTTAGACACAGTCCTGCTAGCCAACTCCTCAAGGGCATGGTGCAATGAAAACAATTCCTTATTTAAGGAATACAGAAAAAAATATATGGTGTCACAGAAGCTGATGGTCAATTTTATTTTTCTATTTAAACATTACTTTTTTTAAAGCAGCTAAAATGAAATCAGTAAATGAAACATGTTTTATTGTTAGTTATCTCTATACATATACATGTTTAATGCCTCATTTAAGCTTCATTCTTCATAGGACCTGAGATTGTGTTTTCATATTCAGTAGTTACTAAGTACATATTAGTTTATTACTCATGATATTGGGATACTTATATAGCCATCTAAAAAATGAAAATAAATAAAGTTGGATTCCTATTTTACTCCTAACATAAAAACAAAGCTCAATAGATCAAAGACTCCAACATAAAAAAGAAAAGATACAAATAACTAGAAAAAATTTTGGAAAAGAGAAGAGATTATAAAACCCAGAGGCAATCAAAGACTAATAAAATCAGTCATTTGATTACATTAAAATTTAAAATTCTGCACAGAAAAAAATAGTATAAATAATGTAACATAAAAATCAAGGACAAAGGCCTAAAATATATAAAAAGGCCTAAAATACATAAAAATATTTTATAAATCAGTAAAACATAAAAATGGGATCCATTCCAAAATGGCCAAATAGGAACAGCTCCAGTCTGCAGCTCCCAGTGTGATCGATGCACAAGATGGGTGATTTCTGCGTTTCCAACTGAGGTACCTGTTTCATCTCACTGGGACTGGTTGGACAGTGGGTGCAGCCCATGGAGGGTGGGCTGAAGCAAGGCGGGGCATCACCTCACCCAGGAAGTGCAAAGGGTCGGGGGATTTCCCTTTCCTAGCCAAGGGAAGCCATGACAGATGTACCGGGAAAAACAGGACACTTCCACCCAAATACTGCACTTTTCCCAAGGTCTTAGCAACTGGCACACAAGGAGATTCTCTCCCGTACATGGCTCAGCGGGTCCAACGCCCATGGAGCCTTGCTCACTGCTAGCGTGGCAGTCTGAGATCTAACTTCAAGGCCACAGCCTGGCTGGGGGAGGGGCATCCGCCATTGCTGAGGTTTGAGTAGGTAAACAAAGTGGGCCAAAAGCTCAAACTGGGTGGAGCCCACCGCAGCTCAGCAAGGCCTACAGCCTCTATAGACTCCACCTCTGTGGGCAGGGCATAACTGAACAAAAGGCAGAAGACAGCTTCTGCAGACTTAAATCTCCCTGTCTGACAGTTCTGAAGAGTGCAGTGGTTCTCCCAGCACAGCATTTCTGCTCTGAGAATGGACAGACTGCCTCCTCAAGTGGGTCCTTGACCCCCATGTAGCCTAACTGGGAGACATCTCCCAGTAGGGGCCGACAGACACCTCATATAGGCAGGTGACACTCTGGGACAAAGCTTCCAGAGGAAGGATCAGGCAGCAATATTTGCTGTTCTGCAATATTTGCTGTTCTGCAGCCTCCGCTGGTGACACCCAGGCAAATAGGGTCTGGAGTGGACCTCCAGCAAACTCCAACAGACCTGCAGCTGAGAGACCTGACTGTTAGAAGGAAAACTAACAAACAGACAGGAATAGCACCAACATCAACAAAAAGAACATCCACACCAAAACCCCATGTGTAGGTCATGAACATCAAAGACGAAAGGTAGATAAAACCACAAAGATGGGGAGAAACCAGAGCAGAATAGCTGAAAATTCTAAAAACCAGATCGCCTCTTCTCCTCCAAAGGATCACAGCTCCTCGCCAGCAATAGAACAAAGCTGGACAGAGAATGACTTTGACGAGTTGACAGAAGTAGGCTTCACAAGGTCAGTAATAACAAACTTGTCTGAGCTAAAGCAGCATGTTCAAACCCAACACAAGGAAGCTAAAATCCTTGAAAAAAGGTTAAACGAACAGCTAACTAGAATAAAGAGTGTACAGAAGACCTTAATTGACCTGATGGAACAGAAAAGCATGGCACAAGAACTTCGTGATGCATGCACAAGCTTCAATAGCTGATTCCATCAAGTGGAAGGAAGGGTATCAGTGATTAAAGATCAAATTAATGAAATAAAGCAAGAAGACAAGGTTAGAGAGAAAAGAGTAAAAAGAAACGAACAAAGCCTCCAAGAAATATGGGCCTATGTGAAAAGACCAAATCTACTTTTGATAGGTGTACCTGAAAGTGATGGGGAGAGTAGAACCAGTTGGAAAACACTCTTCAGGATATTATCCAGGAGAACTTCCCCAACCTAGCAAGGCAGGCCAACAATCAAATTCAGGAAATACAGAGAACACCACAAAGATAATCCTCGAGAAGAGCAACCCCAAGACACATAATTGCCAGATTCACCAAGGTTGAAATGAAGGAAGAAACGTTAAGGGCAGCCAGAGAGAAAAGTCGGGTTACCCACAAAGGGAAGCCCATCAGACTAACAGCAGATCTCTCAGTAGAAACCCTACAAACCAGAAGAGAGTAGGGGGCCAATATTCAACATTCTTAAAGAAAAGAATTTTCAACCCAGAATTTCATATCCAGCCAAACTAAGCTTCATAAGTGAAGGAGAAATAAAATTCTTTACAGACAAGCTGAGAGATTTTGTCACCACCAGGCCTGCCTTACAAGAGCTCCTGAAAGAAGCATTAAACATGGAAAGGAACAACTGGTACCAGCCACTGCAAAACATGACAAATTGTAAAGACCATCAATGCTATGAAGAAACTGCATCAATTAATGGGCAAAATAACCAGCTAACTTCATAATGACTGGATCAAATTCACACATAACAATATTAACCTTAAATGTAAATGGGCTAATTGTCCCAATTAAAAGATACAGACTGGCAAATTGAATAAAGAGTCAAGACCCATCAGATGTCTATAGCACATCTCACATGCAGAGACACATATAGGCTCAAAACAAAGGAATGGAGGAAGATCTACAAAGAAAATGGAAAGCAAAAAAAAAGCAGGGGTTGCAATCCTAGTCTCTGATAAAACAGACTTTAAACCAACAAAGATCAAAAGAGACAAAGAAGGCCATTATATAATGGTAAAGAGATCAATTCAACAAGAAGAGCTAACTATCCTAAATATATAAGCACCCAATACAAGAGCACCCAGATTCTTAAAGCAAGTCCTTAGAGACCTACAAAGAGACTTAAACTCCCACACAATAATAATGGGAGACTTTAACACCCCACTGTCAATATTAGACAGATCAATGAGACAGAAGGTTAACAAGGATATCCAGTAATTGAACTCAGCTCTGCACCAAGCAGACCTAATAGACATCTACAGCGCTCTCCACCCCAACTCAACAGAATATACATTCTTCTCAGCACCACATCGCACTTATTCTAAAATTGACCACATAATTGGAAGTAAAGCACTCCTTAGCAAATGTAAAAGAAAAGAAATCACAACAAACTGTCTCTCAGACCACAGTGCAATCAAATTAGAACTCAGGATTAAGAAACTCACTCAAAACCGCACAACTACATGGAAACTGAACCACCTGCTCCTGAATGACTACTGGGTAAATAATGAAATGAAGGCAGAAATAAAGATGTTCTTTGAAACCAATGAGAACAAACACACAACGTACCAGAATCTCTGGGACACATTTAAAGCAGTGTGTACGGGGAAATTTATAGCACAAAATGCCCACAAGAGAAAGCAGGAAGGATCTCAAATCGACACCCTAACATCACAATTAAAAGAAATAGAGAAGCAAGAGCAAACAAATTCAAAAGCTAGCAGAAGATAAGAAATAACTAAGATCACAGCAGAACTGAAAGAGATAGAGATACAAAAACTCCTTCGAAAAATCAATGAATCTAGGAGCTGGTTTTTTGAAACGATCAACAAAATTGATAGACCGCTAGCAAGACTAATAAAGAAGGCCAGGCACGGTGGCTCACGCCTGTAATCCCAGCACTTTGGGAGGCTGAGGTGGGCGGATCACGACATCGGGAGATCGAGACCATCCTGGCTAACACGGTGAAACCCCGTCTCTACTAAAAATACAGAAAAATTAGCCAGGCGTGGTGGCAGGCGTCTATAGTCCCAGCTACTGGGGAGGCTGAGGCGGGAGAATGGCGTGAACCCGGGAGGCAGAGCTTGCAGTGAGCCAAATTGGGCCACTGCACTCCAGCCTGGGTGACAGAGCGAGACTCTGTCTCAAAAAAAAAAAAAAAAGACTAATAAAGAAGAAAAGAGAGAAGGATCAAATAATTAAATAGACACAATAAAAAATGATAAAGGGTATATCACCACCAATCCCACAGAAATACAAACTGCCATCAGAGAATACTATAAATACCTCTATGCAAACAAACTGGAAAATCTAGAAGAAATGGATAAATTCCTGGACACATACACCCTGCCAAGACTAAACCAGGAAGAAGTTGAATCTCTGAATAGACCAATAACAGGCTCTGAAATTGAGGCAATAATTAATAGCCTACCAACCAAAAAAAACAGACCGATTAACAGACAAATTCTACCAGAGGTACAAAGAGGAGCTGGTACCATTCCTTCTGAAACTATTCCAATCAACAGAAAAAGAGGAGATCCTCACAAACTCATTTTATGAGGCCAGCATCATCCTGATACCAAAGCCTGGCAGAGACACAACAAAAAAAGAGAATTTTAGACCAATATCCCTGATGAACATCAATGCAAAAATCCTCAATAAAATACTGGCAAACAGAATCCAGCAGCACATCAAAAAGCTTATCCACCACAATCAAGTTGGCTTCATCCCTGGAATGCAAGCCTGGTTCAACATACACAAATCAATAAATGTAATCCATCAGATAAACAGAACCAAAGACAAAAACCACATGATTATCTCAATAGATGCAGAAAAGGCCTTTGACAAAATTCAACAGCCCTTCATGCTAAAGACTGTCAAAAATCTAGGTATTGATGGAACGTATCTCAAAATAATAAGAGGTATTTATGACAGACCCACAGTCAATATCATACTGAATGGGCCAAAACTGGAAGCATTCCCTTTGAAAACCAGCACAAGACAAGGATGCCCTCTCTCACCATTCCCATTCAACATAGTGTTGGAAGTCCTGGCCAGGGCAATCAGGCAAGAGAAAGAAATAAAGGGTATTCAATTAGGAAATGGGAAGTCAAATTGTCCCTGTTTGCAGAAGACATGACTGTATATTTAGAAAACCCCATCGTCTCAACCCAAAATCTCCTTAAGCTGATAAGCAACTTCAGCAAAGTCTCAGGATACAAAATCAATGTGCAAAAATTACAAGCATTCCTATACACCAATAACAGACAAACAGAGAACCAAATCATGAGTGAACTCCCATTCACAATTGCTACAAAGAGAATGAAATACCTAGGAATCCAACTTACAAGGGATGTGAAGGACCTCTTCAAGGAGAACTACAAACCACTGCTCAACAAAATAAAAGAGGACACAAACAAATGGAAGAACATTCCATGCTCATGGATAGAAAGAATCAATATCATGAAAATGGCCATACTGCCCTAGGTAATTTATAGATTCAATGCGATCCCCATCAAGCTACCAATGACTTTCTTCACAGAACTGGAAAAAAAAAAACTACTTTAAAGTTCATATTGAACCAAAAAAGAGCCCACATTGCCAAGACAATCCTAAGCAAAAAGAACAAAGCTAGAGACATCATGCTACCTGACTTCAAACTATGCTACAAGGCTACAGTAACCAAAACAGCATGGTACTGGTACCAAAAGAGATATATAGACCAATGGAACAGAACAGAGGCCTCAGAAATAACACCACACATCTACAACCATCTTATCTTTGACAAATCTGACAAAAACAAGAAATGGGGAAAGGATTCCCTATTTAATAAATGGTGCTGGGAAAACTGGCTAGCCATATGTAGAAAGCTGAAACTGGATCCCTTCCTTACGTCTTATACAAAAATTAATTCAAGATGGATTAAAGAATTAAATGTTAGACCTAAAACCATAGAAACCCTAGAAGAAAACCTAGGCAATACCATTCAGGACATAGGCATGGGCAAGGACTTCATGACTAAAACACCAAAAGCAATGGCAACAAAAGCCAAAATTGACAAACGAGATCTAATTAAACTAATGAGCTTCTGCACGGCAAAAGAAACTAGCATCAGAATGAAGAGGCAACCTACAGAATGGGAGGAAATTTTTGCAATCTACCCATCTGACAAAGGGCTAATATCCAGAATCTGCAAGGAACTTAAACAAATTTACAAGAAAAACAACCCCATCAAAAAGTGGGTGAAGGATATGAACAGACACTTCTCAAAAGAAGACATTTATGCAGCCAACGGATACATGAAAAAATGCTCATCATCACTGGTCATCAGAGAAATGCAAATCAAACCCACAATGAGATACCATCTCATGCCAGTTAGAATGGTGATCATTGAAAAGTCAGGAAATGACAGGTGCTTGAGAGGATGTGGAGAAATAGAAACGCTTTTACACTGTTAGTGGGAGTATAAATTAGTTCAACCACTGTGGAAGACAGTGTAGTGATTCCCCAAGGATCTAGAACTAGAAATACCATTTGACCCAGCAATCCCATTACTGGGTATATACCCAAAGGATTATAAATCATGCTACTATAAAGACACATGCACATGTATGTTTATTGCGGCAGTATTCACAATAGCAAAGACTTGGAACCAACCTGAATGTCCATCAATCATAGACTGGATTAAGAAAATGTGGCACATATACACTATGGAATACTATGCAGCCATAAAAAAGGATGAGTTCATGTCCTTTGCAGGGACATGGATGAAGCTGGAAACCATCATTCTCAGCAACTATCACAAAGACAGAAAACCAAACACTGCATGTTGTCACTCATAGGTGGGAACTGAACAATGAGAACACTTGGACACATGGTGGGGAACATCACACACTGGGGCCTGTCGGAGGGTGATGAGCTGGGGGAGGGATAGCATTAGGAGAAATACCTAATGTAAATGATGAGTTGGTGGGTGCAGCAAACCAACATAGCATATGTATATCTATGTATCAAACCTGCACGTTGTGCACATGTACCCTAAAACTTAAAGTATAATAAAAAAAAAAAAGAACAAAAGCAAAAACAGGCCATTTTCAGTTAACTGGAAAGAAATTTTGAAATTTTACATGTATATAAAAGATCATTAATCACACTTATAATTAAATAAATGCATATTATAATAACAATGAAAAAGTATATCTCTTCTAGCAGGTTTATACACAAATCGTGTTTGATAATACAGTGTGGGTTATGGAGGAAAAGGCAAAATCATGTAATATCAGAGTGATGAGTGATAGAATTTTTTTTTCTTTTTTTTTTTTTTTTTTTTTGAGACAGGGCCTCACTCTGTTGTCCAGGCTGTGGTGCAGTAGCACAATCTCGGCTCTCTGCAACCTCCACCTCCTGGGCTCAAGTGATTCTCCCACTTCAGCCTCCCAAGTAGCTGGGATTACATGCACGTGCCACCACACCTGGCTAATTTTTGTTATTTTTTGTAGAGATGAGGTTTCACCATGTTGCACAGGCTGTTCGTGATCTCCTGAGCTCAACTGATCCACCATTCTTAGCCTCCCAAAGTGCTGGGATTGCAGGCCTGAGCTACTGCGACCTTTAGAAGGCACTGAAAACTCTGGAAGACAGTTTGTTATATTACTCAACACTGAAAAATACACATCTAATTTCATCCAGCAATTTCACTGGTTGAATTTATCCTGTAAATTTATATTCCTATTTATGCACAAAGTATGAGGACATGAAGAATGCCCAGTCAGTGACGGAAGAAACCACAGACGCCTTATTGACTGCATCTTGTGTACTAATAGGCAAATTGTAGAGTCCAAAAAATAATTGTTGAATGAAGGAATGAACAGCAATAAGCCCTAAGTCCAATAACAGGTTAGATAAATTTAAATATAGTCTGATATATCCATCCAGTAGAATAACAGCAGCCCAATAAAGAGTAAGATGTATGTATACCAGTTGATATGGGGGGCTCCTAGTTCAAAGACAGGCGAGAAAGGCAAAATAGAAATCACACACAAACATGCTTGTGCAAGCTCAGGCTGTCTAAAAAGATAAATGAGTAACACTAACCAGCCTCTGGGTATGTGACTGACAAACTAAGGTTTGAGATAGGGAGTTTTTTTCCTTTAGAAAGCTACTGTTAGAAACTTACTTTTCACGTTTTAGGATTTTGTGTTACCTAGATTATTTTTACCATAATTTTACTTGTTAAAAAAACCTCAGGCTACTCTGTCTCTATGGAGTAGCCATTCTTTTGTTTCTTTAGCTTCTTAATAAACTTGCTTTCACTCTAAAACAAACAAGAGAAACCCTCAAAAACCTCATACTGAGACACACTGGAATTTTGTACTATAATATCTTTCCTGCTAGGCAGCTGTGTGACACTGAACAAGCCACTTAGAGAAAGGGCTAGATCTGGTCCAACTGCTGAATGCTTACTGTGTGCCAGGCACTGTGCTGGGCACAGCTTGTTCTGTTAAACTGGTTAATATTCAATCTTCACAAACAATCAATGAGACAGGCATTTCTATCATTATCTAACAGATAAGGACGCTGAACCTAAAGTGATAGAACTCAAGGTCGCATCCCTCTTTCTGATTCCTATCTTTCCATCACCTCTTCTTTCAGTGAGCTGCAACATGCAGGAAACACGAAAGAACTGCCCGACTACAACCCAGACTCGAAGTATACTGGGTTGCTTTACTGTCTTGACACTTAAGTGTTACTAGTAATAATACTATGTTGCTACTATACGGCTTCAGAACTTCAGTTTTACCAGCAATTTCACTTTCCCTGCTACACCTAGTTAATCCGGTCACGTGTGATAAGTCTGAGCTTCCAACTTCTAAGCTGTTACTTTGTTTTGTACCACAGGCTTTCCTACAGGGATAGGAAGGCATGTCCCCCAAACTTTGTAGGTTCAGGAGACTCATCTAGCGCAGGAGTTCCCCATGCTTGAGATCAAATGAGCCATTATCCCATGACTCCAACACTTTTTAGGTTTGTCGTTTCCATGACCCAGAGAAACTGGAGGACCAGCTCCGGATTCTCGGAACATCTACAGCCCCAGCGCCCACGCCAGGTGGTTAGGGACGCGTTACCTGCCAGGGTCCTGCCTGCACCTTGGGCTTCGGCAGGGGTCAGATATCCAGGGTCGTGGGGCGGGGGACCAGGCGGGTGAGGTGAGCACTGCAGAGCGCCCGGGGCACGCACGCTTACCCGCCAGGCCAGGTCCAGATTGAAATCCCGGGCGCGCAGGAACCGCAGCAGGAAGGAGTCGGTGAGGGGCAGCGGCGCGAGCGGGACGCCGGCTTCCCGAGCCCGGCGCCGCAGCGCCGCCAGGCCCGGCTGCAGCAACGGCGAGTGGTCCGGTAGCGCGTTGAGCTGTGGCCCCGCCGAGGGCTGGGACCGAGCCTCTGCCATACCCGCCGCCGCCGCTGCGGCCGCAGCTACCCGGGCACCCGGGAAAAACGCGCGCCCCGCGCCACCCTCGGCCCCGCCTCTGCGGCCGCTGCCCGACGCACAACCACCCTCCAGCCTGGCAGGGCGGCCTCCGGCCTCGCACGCCGGGCCCGCGGCAAGCAGAGCTGCCTCTTAAAGGAAACCGCCTAGTGTCCCCACGGGGCCTAATCACCTGTTTAGCAGCTTTAGTTAGGGACCCCGGCTTTTTCCCAGCGAGGGAAGCCACTGATGTTCAACACCGAGGGAACGATGTCAAAGTTAGTTGGGATGTTTTTTTACAATCTACTAGAGAATCTTTTTTTTTTTCTTTTTCCATCCACTCTCTCACTCTTCCTTCCATTCTTCCTTCCTTCTTGCAATCTTGGAGTTGAAAGGAGCCTTAGAACGAGCCTTTAATGGCCTGTGGCCGACCCGCTACTGAGCCCTCTCCCCTCTCCTTCCATCAGATTCCAGACTGATGACCCCTCCCCTCGCACTGGGTTACAGCATGCATTCTAAAACACGCATTCCACATTGCCTCCTTAGCAGCCTCACCGCTTTTCTCCCTTCCTCCCGATTCGGGAAAACTTCTCTAATCCTGGCACCGGCCCCTGTTACTGACACAAATAAATGACTAGCACATACCCTGCCCCCCTTCCACACCAATATTTATATATTTATATATTTTATTAATTTATTATTTACTTATTTAGAGACAAGGTCTCACTGTCGCCCAGGCCGGAGTGCAGCAGTCTGATCAAGGCTCACAGCAGCCTCCAACTCCTGGGCTCAAGTGATCCTCCTGCCTGGGCCTCCCAAAGTTTTGGGATTACAGGCCTGAGCCACCATGACTGGCCTCCATATGTTTTTAGCACCGTAAACTTACTCTGTTACACTCCACCACCACTAAACTTTAAGCATGTCTACTCGCTAAAATGGACAGTCCAAAGCTGTTATATGATTGTGTCTATGAAAGCCTGGGGAATGAAGATGAAGTAGGGAAATAATGTGGAAACTTGAAAGGCTGTTCCATTGTCCTTTTCTTGATTTCTCCGTATTGGAACTAGCCTAGAATTGTCTTGTCTTCCCAAGAGAGAATCCATGAAACTGTTTCTTATTAAATGCATACTATGCTCCAGGTAAATCCTGGACTTGGAGAAAAATTAAACCAAATCTTTGCTTTTAAGGAGCTCAGAGGGTGGAGAAAGAGACTGCCATTTCATTCATTAAAGAAAGAGTGATTGGGTGGTTACTATGTCCAGACCCTGTTCTAGGTACTGAGGGCACTCCTGTGAACAAAATAGACACAACTCTTGCTTTCAAGGAGTTTTCATTCTTTTGGAGGAGGGAATGGATGATAAACAAGATAAATCAGTAAATAATGTGATATAAGAAATGGCAGTCAATGCTATGGGGAAACAAAGCCAAAAAGTGGGCAGCACCTACAGTGACGCTGGAATAAACACCTGAGTGAGGTGAGCAAGCTGGCCCGTGGTATCTGGGACTGGAAGGCTATGGGCTTTGGCTTCTGTTCTGAGGGAGATGGGAAGCATTAGAGTAAATAATCCCAATCCAATCAGAAAGCAGCTATACATGGGGACAAAAGATTCCTAGCTTTGGCTTACACTCAGAGTGAGACGGAAGCTATTGGAGTAAAGGTTTACAAGTCAATGTGACAAGTGTACAAAACAGGTTTGGAGACCATGGTGTGAGAACACAGAGGAACACTACTGACACTGCCTAGGAGATCTGGAAAGGCTTCACAAAGGGGCTGTTTGCATGGCCTTAGTGAATGCACTGGGAATGTTTGCCAACCAAAGGAGAGAGGGGGAAGGAAGAAAGTACTAGTCAAGAGGGGCTGACTGTGCAAGGCCTTTCTGGAAGCTCCGAAGAATTAAAAGACAATGGTAGCCTTTCTTCTCTAGAAGTTTTAAGTGTCTAAAAGTAAATTAATAAGAGAGGGCCTATAGAGCGTGTTTTCCTCCCTTCCAAAAGATTTTTTTCGACACACTCTCCTACTTGTTTTTAGTAATTAGCATCTGCTTTTTGGAAATTGGGCAGAAAGTTCAGTGAGCGATCGGGGACGTTATCTAGCTATAGCCATTGAAGGTGCAAAGAGAATGCCTCTTGCCCTCTGAAAGTTCCATGATTTTAGTCTATAAAACAAACTGACAGTAGACAGACTAATGGGAAAAAGGCACATGCGTATATTAACGTGTGTAAACAAGGGAGTCATACACAAAGTATGAGACTTAAAGAAGGGGCCAGATAATGAAGTTTTACACCACCCTGAGGTTACAGATAGAATAGGGGCTTGGGGCTTCTCGGGGAGAGATGGAGACACAGATTATGGGAAAGTGAAGGAGGAAAGCATGGCATAGAGCCTACCAAGTTTTACAGATAAAATCCTCCAGGGAGGAGCTCTCAGAAAGAATAAGACAGAAGCCTGTGGTAACAGTTTCCCTAGCAGACCTTTAAGGTGTCCAACTTTTAGTCCCTTTTTCCCAAAAGTTAATCTTTCCTAGATCCAGAGAAGGAGAGCCTCAGAGAAAGCTTGGATGTTTATTTCACCTATGTGGATTTTCTCTACAGATACAAATCTCCCCTATAAAAGACAGCTTTTCAGGGCTATTCTTATGCTGGCAGTCCCTCTGAATAGCCATCTCAAAATAGACCAAAGGAGTATATTGTGAATGGCATATTTTTGGTTTCCTTCATTGTAGTATCCCTTTTTTTTTTTTTTTTTTTGAGACAGAGTCTTGCTCTATCGCCAGGCTGGAGTGCAGTGATGCAATCTCAGTTCACTGCAACCTCCACCTCCAGGGTTCAATGGATTCACCTACCTCAGCCTCCTGAGTAGCTGGGACTACAGGCGCGCGCTGCCATGCCTAGCTGATTTTTGTATTTTTAATAGAGATGGGGTTTCACCATGTTGGCCAGGATGGTCTCGATCTCTTGACTTCGTGATCAGTCCGCCTCAGCCTCCCAAAGTGCTGGGATTTCAGGCATGAGCCACTGTGCCCGGCCTAGTATCCTTTTTTAGAATTGATAAATCTGGTATTTCTGCATCTGTGAAATTTTTCTAAGAAATCAATAAGACTGATTGATTGATTGATTGTCATTAAACTCAGTGAAAATGAAGCCAACATGGAGCCCAGATGGTGATGAGAGGTGGCTCCTAAGTACCTAAGAGGTGGCAGAGGAAGTGGTGGATATCTATAACTCAAGTGGGAAGCAATGCCAATGTCAGCGGTTAGCCCAGTGGTAGAAAAGATTGCACGACTATGGGAAAGAGAGAAAAAAGTTGAAGAATTGATGTGGCAGACATAAAAGTTGAGAATTTTACACTAAAACTTGATTGCTTTAGGGGTAAATTATACAGATCATGCTTCTGTCTTTCAACAATGTTATCTTGGATTTATATGAAAATTTTAGAATTCTTGGCACAAGCTTTCAAGAGCTGTTACTCAATTTTTGTTTTGAAGTGTTTTCAAATTTTCTATGCTCATATTTTACGCTGGTGAGCTCTTGTGTTTACCAAAAATGCATCCAGGCCTCTGGCTGAAAGATTCCAAAGGGATTTCTGGAACTATTGGTATGAGGAAATAAAAGCAAAACTGGAAGGAAAAGTTAGTTGACTTTTGTATCTACCTTACAATTTACTCTGAAATTACTTAACATTTAGTTATTTATTAGCATAATAATTCATAAGTATACCAATTTATTTTACTTTCAGCTTCACAGAAAAGACAAATATTTTTCACTGTTAAAAGATAACATTTTCAAAAAAAGATAAAATTATGATGCTTATACATATATAAAAATGAACATGTGTTAAAGATTTTATTCAACTGGTAAGGAGGAAAGTAGACACATGTTATTGCAAGTTCAAATAAGTAAAAAAAAAGCACACATTTACATGGAGTAAAGGATGTTGAAAGGGATGTACAAATGGAGGCAAAACTAACTTCTTTCACAGTGAGGGAGAGAGGTCAATCAAAACTCCTCCAGGCAGGACAGAATTAGCATGTTATTAGACAAGAATTATTTGCCATTGCTATCAGTTATCTACAGTTCACAGAACTGTAAAATAGCTTCGATAGAATGAGAATCAAATAATGCAGGAGGTGCCATCTAGAGTCTATGTAATGCATAATTTTCCATTGAAGCACAAATATTACCCCACATCACTTGGGAAACTCTATGTAAAATTTATGGAATAATATTTACCATAGAACATTTCAACCACATGTAAAAATTATAATAATGAATACCAATGTACAGCCTGCTTCAGTAATCAATGATATTTTGCCAATCTTGTTTTATCCACCTCCCCTACTTTTTTAATAAGCTGAAATATTTTAAAGACATACCCACATATCATACCATTTTAAATATCATACTCTTGTAAATACTAAAAATAAATTTTTTACATCACCACAATAACATTTTTCACACTTAAAAAATTAGCAACAGTTCCCCAGTATTATCTAGTACCCACTCTGTATTCAAAATTCCCTGATTATCTCAAAAAATTTCGTTTAAGTTCTTCAAATTAGGATCCACATACACTTCATACAGTGCATTTGGTTGCTGTGCGTAAGTGTCAAGAATAGCTTCTCTCTTTTTTAAATGCTATTAATTTGTCGGTATAACCAGGTCAATTTTGTTTAGCATTTACCATCTTCTGGATTTTTCTGATTGCTTCTTACTGGCATCATTACATTGTTTTTCTTTCCCCTGCATTTCTGGTAAGGAATAGTTAGATCTAGAGGACTGGTTAGATTTAGATTAAATCGTACTTTGGCAAGAATGTTTCATGAGGTGCATCACATGAAAAAGTATATAATATATATTTTATTCCCAGTGTAGATTCTCACAAAAGAGGAAAATGCTTTGAGAATGGACCATGCAATGCTTCCATGGTACATCTCAAAAGATATTCCCCTGATGCTAGTGGATGACCCAAGATCAATTAGCTCACTCTCTGATCTGCCTATCTCCAATGGGAATCTTATTGCCCTGGAAGGCAAATGTTTCCACAGCCTCAAAGTTTTTGAATTGTTCTTTTTCCCCCTCTAAATGCACAAAGAAATGAACAGCCCCCTGCAGTAATAACTATTTACTGCAACTGCTCTCAGACGTCTCCAAAACTGCTGCCCTTGCCAGTGACCTGGTAGCTATTGCACACACAGTGGCTAAGTGCTTTCTCACAAAAACAGTAATCCCTGGTACCCCCAAAGCCAAAAAGATCATGGAACTCAAGATGTATTAAAGACTTAAATGTAAAACCCAAAACCATAAAAATCCTAGAAGAAAGCCTAGGCAATAGCATTCAGGACATAGGCATGGGCAAAGACTTCATGACTAAAACACAAAAAGCAATGGCAACAAAAGCCAAAACTGACAAATAGGATCTAATTAAACTAAAAAGCTTCTGCACAGCAAAAGAAACTGTCATCAGAATGAACAGGCAACCTACAGAATGGGAGAAAATTTTTGCAATCTACCCATTTGACAAAGGTCTAATATCCAGAATCTTCAAGGAACTTAAACAAATTTACAAGAAAAACAAACAAACCCCATCAAAAAGTGGGCGAAGGATATGAACAGACGCTTCTCAAAAGAAAACATTTATGTGCCAACAAGCATATTTAGAAAAGCTCATCATCACTGATCAGTAGAGAAATGTAAATCAAACCCACAATAAAATACCAACTCACACCAGTCAGAATGGCGATTATTAAAAAGTCAGGAAAGAATAGATGCTGGTGAGGCTGTGGAGAAATAGGAATGCTTTTACACTGTTAGTGAGATTGCAGATTAGTTCAACCATTGTGGAAGACAGTGTAGTGATTCCTCAAGGATCTAGAACCAGAAATACCATTTGACCCAGCAATCTCATTACTGGGTGTATACCCAAAGGTATATAAATCATTCCACTCTAAAGACACATGCACACATATGTCTATTGCAGCACTATTTACAATAGCAAAGACTTGGAACCAACCCAAATGCCCATCAATGATAGACTGGATAAAGAAAATGTGATATATATATATATGTATATATATATATATATATATATACACACACACACACCATGGAATACTATGCAGCCATAAAAAAGAATGAGATCCTGTCCTTTGCAGGGACATGGATGAAGCTGGAAGCCATCATCCTCAGCAAACTAACACAGAAACAGAAAACTGAACACTGCATGTTCTCACTCATAAGTGGGAGTTGAACAATGAGAACACATAGACATGGAGAGGGGAACAACACACACTGGGGCCTTTTGGGGTTTGGGGGGCAAAGGGAAGGAGAGCATTAGGACAAATACCTAATGCATGTAGGGCTTAAAACCTAGATGACGGGTTGATAGGTACAGCAAACCACCATGGCACGTGTATACCCAGGTAACAAACCTGCACAATCCACGTATGTATCCCCGAACTTAAAGTAAAATAAGAAAGGAAAGGAAAGGAAAGGAAGAGGAGGAAAGGAAGGGAGGGAGGGAGGGAGGGAAAAGGAAAGGAAAGGAAGAAAGATCATGGAACTCAATGCAAAAGAAAGCAGAGCTTTAGACCTGAGAAAAACCTGTCCATAACTCTTGCGACTCCACGAGGAAGACAAAAGACCTTAAAGAGGAGGTGTGTGGCACCTTTTTCTGGGTTCTTCAAGGGGTCTCAGAGCGGTGAGAAATCTCTAGACTTCTTCATGTGGCAAAAGGAAGAAGGAGCCAAAGTGGAAATAAATGGAAAAACAAGACTTAGAGGAGTCAATTGGGAGAGATTTTAAGCTTTCCAAAGGCGAATGAAGTTTTGCATTTTTCTCATTAAAAAAACATGCCAACAAGAGAGGAAGCAAACAGAGGGACCAATCCCTCTGAGATTAACACCTTATTAAAAACTATTTCAGTTGACTGAAAAAACTTTCCAGGAACAGGGCCCAAAAGAGAAAAAGTAGAAATACCTTAAAAAAAAATCATAACTTGTTATCAGCTTTCAGTTAAGCTGGCTTCTGACCTTAGAGTTCTTTAAAAAAAAAAAAAAAAACTTTTCAAATCTCTTATCAGATTTCCGCCAGCACAACCAGCCAATATTCCTGGCTTTTGAACTTTTTTTTCTGTTAAACCAAAGGTATCTTTCCAAGTGACTCACTAAAATCAATAAGCCTTAACCAAGGTTGTTACTGAAACTAAGGACGCCCTAGGCAGCTCCAAAGAGCCGCAAAGCAGTTCTCACAAGATGCAGGACAACAACAAAGATGGCTCAAAGAAAGGAAAGTTTTACTAGCCTCAAACAGGGAATAACCCACATTTCTGTACAGCCATATTCTCTAGGCTCTCAGCTTCTCAGCTGACCATCTACCTACAAAGAGCCAAAAGCCTCATGTGCTCTCAGAGATGGAAGAAGACAGGCAATCAAAACCTGTCGTTGAAAGGGAAAAGGATCAGTAACAAAAGAGTACCCCCAAAAGTACCTTTTTAGAAGTATAACTTTCCAATGGTGTACTTATTCTTGTAGCGACTCAATCCAATAAGTCTCTTCATGAAAAGCCCAGGAGGTAATTTTCCAGATTTAGAATAAGCTTTCACCATATAAGCAAGAGATATTTCTTGGAGAGAGCATGGAAAAGGCAATCTCAATGATTATCCTCAAAAGAAAGAAAGAGAGAGAGAGAGAAAGAAAGAAAGAAAGAAAGAAAGAAAGAAAGAAAGAAAGAAAGAAAGAAAGAAAGAAAGAAAGAAAGAAAGAAAAAGGAAAGAAAGTTCACTCCTAAGAATAGGCTGAGATAGTAAAATACTTGTTGCCACAGATGGCTATGAATAGTGTTTGTTCTGCTGAAGTCTCAGGGAATAAAAAAACAAAAACAAAAACAAAACAAAACAAAACAAAAAAAACATAGCATTTGTGCATACAGGGCCAATATCCCACAAATCTGTGGATATTGTTAACAGACCTGTTAATCCATGACACTGGGTAGCTTCTCCTGGGATTGCACATTGCCAGGACTAATCAGACAACAATGCTGAGATGACAAAAGCCTCTTATGGATGGGACTTTTTATTAAGACAAACTCTCCTGAGAGCTTGACACGTTTGGAACAAAAAGTGTGCTGCTTAAAATTGTGTGTGTCTTGGGTTCCAGACTTTTCAGACAGGGCTACTGGATGTGACGTGAAAATCACACCCAGAATGACAGTGCTCCCACTTGGTCACAAGTCAAGCTCTCAAAAACATTAAAACAAGACAAGAGGAGAATCTCATTCAGTTTTTATTCATGGTTCTCATATTCTCTACCAGTGGGACAGAATCTATCTGATGGTATAACCCAAAACTTTCTTTCGTAAACTCTGAGTCCTTGGTGGCCCTAACTTTGTTGGGTTAATGTAGTTTTTCTTAATTATTACTACATAACATAGAACTCTTGGGTGAATTCCTTAGGGTGCAAACATGGTCTTTCTTACCCCTCTTCTGTAGCTGAAACCCTATTTCTCCTTAGTAATTCCAATCATGAAAAGTCTCTTCATGAAAAGCCCAGGAGGGGCTAGAATTTGACTAGTACCATAACTCCCCTTTTCTGAAGGTCAATTCAATAGTAAGAGAAGCTGTAAATGGCTATGTGACAGTTTCAGTTTCTAATTTATTACAACCGTAACTGTATTCTCTAATTAAATAATTCTCTTGGGCACTAGGACCTCTAAATTTTCTGAATCAAAGCTTTTTGATATAGTAAACAAAACTTAGTAAGTAGGTTATTAGATGTAATAATAAGAGACACATGGTCACTTTTATCTATTGTTTCCTGACCCTTGTCTTATGCAATAGTGTTTCTGCACCAAATATTGGCCATGTGTTTAAGGTATATCGATATCTAAAGCAAATTATAAATCTTACAGGACGTTTTATCTCAGGTGGCACCATAACTGAGTCTTAGGTTGGTTCTTTGCCAATCTTTAGTTGATTCTAAGTCAATCAACTGTATCTAGGTGGTAAGAAGCTGGCAAGCCCAGTGAATTCTGTTGGAATGAGCTCTTCGCTATGCCTACTATGCCATAAAATAAATTCTGCAGTCTGAGGCAATGATGTGTGGGATACTACAGTGATGACAACACATCAGTGATGACAAAACAGCATCTACCCACAATGGTGTTTCTGAAGCTACTTTGGTGAGGAAAGCCAATTTATATGTGAAATGTGTAACTTTTCTATGAGAACATATTACTGCCTCTCCCTGATGTAAGTGGTTCAGTGTAATCAACAGGTCAGCAGCTGAATTGTCTCCCCACGGAATGGTGCCATATTGGGCTCAGTTGGCTTACATTGATGTCAAATTGGGAAAGAACCAGTTCAGACTTAGTGAAGGGAAGTCAGGTTTTTGAGTCATGTATATAGCCCACATTTCTGCCATCATGTAATTGCCACTTTGTAATGGAACCCATTAAATTGCCAATAGGATGCCTGGCAATACAAAGGATCACACACAGGATGGGTTGTCTTATCCTCTTGATTACTGAGAGACTCCTCCGCAGTGGAGACCTTTAGTAACCTTTTGTCATCACCTTTCCATCAGAAATCCTTGCCTCCAAAAGGTATTTATATTTGAAGCCTTTGCCCATCTCAGGAGATACATCCACACGTTTCCATCCATCTGCCTGATTGCCAGATCTTTAATACTGCTGTTTCCAAGCCTGTTATCCCAACAACCCATTAGCCACTGTACATAAGACAGAGTAGATATGTATTTCAGGCCTTTTCTCCTACAACATGAAGCAGACAACCAGATGTACCTGAAGTTCTGCCCACTGGGAAAGTTTCCGTTTACCATCATCTTTCAGGGGTAACCTGAATGAACGCGTCATGAAGTAGTTGTTTACATCCAGTTTGTGCCTTTTTGGTGTAGGCCCGTTCATGAACTGGGCCATGCTTTTCCTCCTCTATTAACTAATTATAGGAATTCTCCATAAGACAATACCCGGGAGTTACGGGAGAGAAGGCAAAGCAGTAGGGTCAGGTACTGTGAAGATTTGGGCTGCATACTTATGAAATTTTTCTGTGCTTCCTTACCTGCTAGAGCTCCGCTTTGTATATATTCTTTCCATTTTACGACAAAATGCTGCTGCAAACATTCAATTTTAAGATTCATTAGATCAGGTAACAAACAATTGATGATGAACAATTCAGATTAGACATGCACTTGGTGTTCCACGGTCAGACCTCCAGTCTCTACCAGAGCCCAATAGCAAGCCAGGAGCTCTATTTGAATGAAGAAATGTGAGCAGAACAGGGCATGCCCTTACTAAAAAATCCTAGAAGTATGCACTGTGATTCTCCTAATGAGGCACCTCCGTCTGCCATAGTCATTTCCAACACCATTGGGTGGGTCATAAGACTCAAATGGAAGGGCCTTTGGTGCTACAGCTTGGACCTACTGCAAAGCCTTTTCTTATTTCATGCCCCATTCAACACTGACAGTCTGACAACTTGATGCCAAGTAGTTTGGAACAGCAGGCTCCAATGTGGTAATATGTTGCTTCTAAAATCCAAGGGGCCAATCAGATGTGCCTCTTTCCTCACTGACATGGCAGCACCTGAACTAATACGAGGTTCATTTCTGTCCTCTGGCACGTGCCAACTTACTAAAACACCTCATTTGTTGGCTATATCCTGCTCACCAGACCCAACTAACATATAATAATGTAACAGACCAGTGTGCTGAATAGTTTCCATTTTCACTCCACGTGCACCCACTATTCTTTCCCACAATTCTCTGTGTGCCGTAAAACTGACCTTCATTGATTTCCTCAGTGAGCTCCCTTGACCTCTGGCTTCAAATTGTGACATGGAAGCAAAACCAGAGATAAAATAATGACACAAATTTTTTTGGTGGTAAAATATATGTAACATGATATTTATTATTTTAATCACTTGTAAGTATACAATTAAGTTCAGTTTAACATATTCATTCCCAAATTATTCACTACTATCTGTACATACAACATTTTCATCATTCTCAACAAAAACTCTGTACCCATTAACCAATAATTCCCCTCCTCCTACTCCCGCAGCTTCTGGTAATCTCTATTCTACTTTCTGTCTTTATGAATTTGCCTATTATAGGTATCTCATGTACTAGAAGGCTAAAGTTTTCTAATAGAAAACTGAAGTAATATTTTTTACTTTTGCCTGGAACATTACTGATCCTTGTTTCATTTCTCAGAATCAAAGAAAGAGATTTTGAGCTATTTATGGCCTTTAATAATTGAGTAAGGTATAATACACCTGTGAACACAATTTAGAGCATATTTGTTTCTCTGTCTCTGCCTGGCTTCTTCAGAATTTGGAAACTAGTTGTGAGTATTCTTAACTTATGGCAATATAGTTGTTTGCATCAGTGCAATAAAAATCCATGGAATGGTTCCATATTTGTTTTTCTCTGCCTGACCTATTTTACTTAACATAATGTTTTCAAGGGCCATCCATGTTGTAGTATATATCAAATTACATCCCTTTTATGGCTGAATAATAGTTCATTTTATGTGTACACCACATTTTCTTGATCCTTTCATCTGTCCATGGATCCTTGGGTTGCTTCCTCTTTTGGTTATTGTGAATAGGGCTGTTATGAGCATTTGTATACAAATATGTTTTAGTCTTTACATTCAGTTTCTCTGGATATATACCCAGGAGTAGACTTTCTGGGTACTATAGTAGTTCTCTACTTAACTTTTTGAGGAACTGACACATTGTTTTCCATAGAGGCTTTAATTGGTACAATCTTTTCATCTTTGCCAACCAGCAGGTCATGGGTATAAACCAAAGGTCATGGGGAAGAGGTGGGGAAATTGGTGAATCGGATGTAGTGCTCAACATTCCCAAAGTCAAAATATGGTAGTTTTACTTAATTACAAAGCTGGCTTAGAGTTCATAACCAATGGGGCTTAGTGCTTTCACGGATTCTTTTAATAAATTCTGAATTTTGATGCCATAGGGGATGATAATTGTATGGAGAAACATGTGATAGAGACAGGAGACAGCCAAATGCCACCGAGGCCATTGTGCACAGGGGGCTTCCCCAAACGTGCCCATGGTGAAAAATTCTGTCCCTTAACACATGTGCATTAAGGAAAACAAGTAAATGTGGAGTGGCTCAGACCAGGAGTCTACTTGCACACTAGGAGAATGGGGTGGAGCCACCAGGATTTCACACCTTATGCAGGGGAGAGGAGCCTGGCCTCTTCAGCTCATCTGTGGTGTCCTGGTATTCAATCTGTGAGGTGGGAGCCTGTTGGCAGGATGCCCTTTTTTCACTGAGAGCTTTATTTTAATAAATTCCACTCTCCCTGGGGACAGTGGTTCACACCTGTAATCCCAACACTTTGGGAGGCCAAGGTGAGCAGATCACCTGAGGTCAGGAGTTCAAGACCACCCTGACCAACGTGGAGAAACCCTGTCTCTACTAAAAATACAAAATTAACTGGAGGTGGTGGTACATGCCTGTAATCCCAACAACTCGGGAGGCTGGGGCAAGAGACTTGCTTGAACCTGTGAGGCGGAGGTTGCAGTGAGCTGAGATTGTGCCATTGCACTCCAGCTTGGGCAACAAGAGTGAAACTCCATCTCAAAAAATCTAAATAAATAAATCAATCAATAAATAAATACCATCCTCCTCACCTTTCAATATGTCCACGTGCCTAATTTTTCCTGGTCGTGACACAAGAACCCAGATTTTAGCTTAACTAAAAAGCAAAAAATCTTGCATTATTTTCATGGCCCGTATGGGCACATGAGAAAAGCTGATTATATGCTATCAATCACAATGAAGTTGTTATGTTAAGTTATTGCAAACCATGGAGGTAACCAAATTTCTTTGTCAATCATGTTTCCAACTGTAACTACCCTGGACAGTTATTCACAGACAATTGTTGTCTTGTTTTGATTCTTTTCAAAAGTTGGTTTATAATCAGCTATAGGACTTTGACAGGTGCTCTCAAATGCAGGTTTCTGATAACTTCGGAGATTATGACATTGAAATAAAGGAAAAACGTGTAGGACTCATGAAGAGCTGAAATGTTCATGAATATCAAACAGAACAAGCATTAACAGAATGGACTGAACTAATAGCAAACTGAAGTAATGTTTTTTTACTTTTGCTTGGAACATTGCTGATCCTTATTTTGTTATTCAGAGTCAAAGAAACAGATTTTGAGCTATTTATGGCCTTTAATAATTGAGTAAGGTATATTCCTGAGAACAAAATTTGGAGCATATTTGTTTCTCTCTGCCTGGCTTCTCCAGAATTTGGAAACTAGTTGTGAGTATTCTTAACTTATGGCAATATAGTTGTTTGCATCAGTATAAAAAAAATTCATTTTCTTTTGCAACAGGAACAAATGGAGAAACTGATTTTTTTACCAAGGCTTTGACTGGAAGGGTATGCTTCCTTTTAAGGAGTCAAGCTCGACTTGCAGAGCCAATAAAAGCCCCTTGGGAAAATTGGACTTGTCTACACAGTCCCTGTACAGGGTTCCTAACCTGCAAATAAAGAATGAGTGAGAAAAGAATGTCACTTTCTGGCTGGGCATGGTGGCTCATGCTTGTAATCCCACCACTTTGGGAGGCCGAGGCAAGCAGATCACTTGAGACCAGGAGTTTGAGACTAGCCTGGCCAACATGGAGAAACTCTGTCTCTTCTAAAAAACACAAAAACTAGCTAGGCATGGTAGCACACACCTGCAGTCCCAGCTACTCAGGAGGCTGAGGCACGAGAATTGCTTGAACCCAGGAGGCAGAGGGTACAGTGAGCCAGGATCATGCCACAGCACTCCAGAGCAAGAGTCTGTCTCAATTTTAAAAAAAAAAAAAAAGGTGTCACTTTCTAACAGGCCCAGGAACTCCATATTCTTGGGACCTCAAGAAGAGAGAAGTTTACCCAACTCACAGGTACTTGAGCGTACAAACTCATGGCTGGGTTCAGCTTTAGAAAGTCCTATCTGAGATTCTTTGCAGAATAGAGTTCCATGAAAGCCAATTTTAAAAGCCTATGTAGAAATAATTATTCTTGCTGCACTTTATGCAAATAATCAGGCCAAGTATAAGATTAAAGTTTATTTTACAAACAACTCAGTCCCATTTTGTTTTTAACAAAAATGAGGGCCGGGCGCGGTGGCTCACTCCTGTAATCCCAGCACTTTGGGAGGCTGAGGTGGGCGGATCATGAGGTCAGGAGATCGAGACCACGGTGAAACCCCGTCTCTACCAAAAATACAAAAAATTAGCTGGGCGCAGTGGCGGATGCCTGTAGTCCCAGCTACTTGGGAGGCTGAGGCAGGAGAATGGCATGAACCTGGGAGGTGGAGTTTGCAATGAGCAGAGATCGCACCAATGCACTCCAGCCTGGGTGACAGAGTGAGACTCTGTCTCAAAAAAAAAAAAAAAAATTGAGGACTGGAGAGAAAGAAATTGTGTTTCAGGACTTATACATTTGTCATTAAATTCTGTACTCATTAGTTGTTATTAACTTTTTGCCTACATTTTAAACTAACCCTGCTTATTGCTGTGAACCAACCAGCAATCTACGACTGCAGCTCAGAAGGAACAAAAGGGATGGGTAATGTAAAAATCTGGATCAATATTCTAGTTCTGAGCAATTATCCTGCAAATCCTGCCAAGTGATGGGAATAAATAGGGTGCCCATAGTCCAGAGGTTTCCTTTTTGGGACAGTAAGACTAAGGGAACTAACCAAAGCCAAGCCCCATGCACCCAAATCATAGCAAGCATAATTATAGCTACCAGTTATCTGAGTGTGTCACAAGACATCCTTTTCTCTGCCTTATTGGAGGAGGACTCAATTCCACAGCTTTGCCTTAGCATTCGGCTTATGATAAAAAGTCCATGCAATCTCCTGAGACACATTTTTGTCCAAATTCAGTTCCAAGCTTAGAGTCAAAGCCTTAGGAAAGAAAACTGGATCATAGGGATCCAGAGGCAAACAATAAAGGAAGTTAAAAGGCATAGCACACGTGAGCTTGACTAATTCCTCCTGTTTCATGGATAAATGTCATGCTAGTATTCATGGCATAAATGAGGTCTAGGGAAATTGAACGCCACTGACAGCATGGGAGATAGGAAATACGTGGGTAAGAGCTTTCTGTGTTATAGACACTGCAAGATCATCTGAAACTTTATTTTGGAATCACCAAGCTAAAACAGCTTGTTTCAAAACTGAAGTGACAGAAAATCATTCAATCTGTTTTCCTTATCTAAAAAGAGAGGAATTGGACCAGACACTTTCTTAGGTATAAACGCTATAGTTCTAAAATATTCAAAAATATTCAACCTAAAATTTGCTTTTACTCCTGTAATATCTTACATGACAGTATTAATATGACTAATGTTATCTAGAAAGTATAAAAATCTTCTTTGTCATGAAAGAGCTTCTATATGGTATAAAAGTAAAACAAACCTAAATAGCCATATCTACTTGGCATGTAGCATCTAGAATTCACACTAAGAAAAGCCCTCTTCCCAAGTGATGCCCCACTCCCAGCAAGGATGACAGCAGCAGAGTGATAATTGAGAAAGGAATTTTATATGAGGGAAACTATTTTCTGTGTTACAGTTATAATTTAACATCAGATTAGGAATATGAAAAATGCCAGTTTGTCTGGTTTCAGAGAATAATGTTAACACATAATTACTCTGCTACATGAAAGTCATTTGTATAGATCATCATAGTCTGGGAATAGGAATAAGTATCTGAACGCAGAGTTTTTAAGAAGAATGAGGCACCCAGGCATCTGTAGTCTGTTTATTCAGTGGTAACCTACTTTTTTTAGGGTAGTGTAATAAAGGAGTTGGCTACCCAGTGTTGTAAATATCCAAAGGCCAATGCTAGCATGTGCTTACTTAATCTTGCCCTTTGAGTTAGTTCTGGACATCAGCTATACAAATTAACTTTCATCCTATTAGCCAAGTTCAAATAATACTTCAAAACAGTATTTGCTTTTTTGTACTACACAAAAATTTGGTATTTTCCTGATTTAAATGTTTCCAAAATGTATTTTTATACAACTTGCATAAACTATAATCAAAGAAATAAAACAAGGAAATAATTCTTTTTTTTTTTTTTTTTTGGTAGAGACGGGGTTTTGCCATGTTGCCCAGGCTGGTCTTGAACTCCTGAGCACAGGTGATCTACCTACCTCAGCCTCTCAAAGTGCTGGGATTATATACATGAGCCACCATGCCTGGCCAGAAATACTATTTTTAATACATCAGATTAGAATTGGTTAAATGAAGATTAAAGATCAGCATGATTGTTAAGAAGAACATTAGGAAACCAATACTTACACAGAACAATACACCACAGAGAGCGGGAGTATAGTTTGGCACGCCTGTCCAAATTGTTTGGCAATTCATATTCAAATGCTCTGGGGGAAAAGTGCATGCAATTTAATCCGAAGATTTATTTTGAGGAAATTATTGGACAAGAATATAAAGGATGACATACAAACATGCTCATTGCAGAAGTGGTAAACTCAGAGATTTCTCGCTAAATATTTAAAAGTTAAGGCCTAAAGTCTCTGTTGTGAAATCCCCCTAACTGAATGTAACAAGCAGGAGAGGGGGCATCCTCTTGCTACAGCTCCAGGAGAGCTGACCAAGCTGTGTCATTCACAAGAGGAGTAAGAGGATCATGGCCTAAGCCCAGGAGGACCATGGCTTGAGCCCAGGAGGTTGAGGCTGCAGTGAGCCAAGATCGCACCACTGCACTCCGGCCTGGGCAACAGAGTGAGACCCTGTCAAAAACAAAAAGAAAAAAGAAAACGAATCAACTCATTTCAGGTCTTTGGTTAAATATGCCTAGATTTGGGCCGGGCAGTGGCTCATGGCTATAGTCCTAGCACTTTGGGAGGCCAAGGCAGGTGAATCACCTGAGGTCGGGAGTTCAAGACCAGCCTGACCAACATGGAGAAATCCTGTCTGTACTAAAAATGCAAAATTAGCCAGGTGTGGTGGCACATGCCTGTAATCCGAGCTACTCTGGAGGCTGAGGCAGGAGAATTGCTTGAACCTGGGAGGCAGAGGTTGTGGTGAGTCGAGATCATGCCATTGCACTCCAGCCTGGGCAACAAGAGCGAAACTCCGTCTCAAACAAACAAACAAACAAACAAACAAAAAAATATATATATATACACACACACACATATATGTATATATACCTAGATTTTCTTTAGACAATTATATTCTTTTTTAAAAAAAAAATCTCCTAATTGTCTACATTTGCATTATGGTCAACTTACTATGTGCCTCGTTAGGCAGTGTGGAAGAAATACTGGTACCACCTGTATCTGTGGTTCCCTTGCTGGATGGGCAGCTAGACCATATTTCCCATTGCACCCTCCTCTTGCAGTTGGGTGGGACATCTGCCTGAATTCTGGCCAGTGAAATTTAAGCAGATGTGATATGTGATGTCAAGAGCCAATTAGGAAAACAGACATAAAGCATTGCTAGTAACAGAAAGTTAATGCAGATTATTGCTTGCACAGGTATTGGAAGGGCTGAGAAAGTAAAAGGAACAATAAAGTGATGAAATACAAAGATTAGTAATGTCAGAAAGCACCTACCACGTACATGATTGGAAGAATAATGGGAAGAGTTGGTGTCACCAGAGACCAGAAATGTAGAGGAGGTGCCACCTGGGCTGGTGCTTGGGGCCACAGAGGAAGAGCCCTTGAGCTGGTGCTGGATCCACTGAAAGATGGAGGGACCACCACAGAGCACTGCTGGGATCATGAGGAAGAGGCCCCTAGCAGGTTCTGGGACCACCAGCAGGATCTGAGTGCTGATGCTGGGACTGAAGAAGTCAGCGCTGGGAATGGGCTGTGCCCATTGGATAATGAGACAGTTAAAAGACACTTTTCCATAGCTGGCTGCTTCTGAAAGAACACTGACACAATGAAGGATGTGTTCCTTTTCCTTTCCCCCTATCTTCTAATCCCCACTATCTTCTCATTGGTAGAAGGAAGTTGACCAGAAGCCAGCTAGCAAAGGAGTCTGAGAAATAAAGTTTCCAAGGTTCTCAGCCCAAAAATACATATCCAGGCACAGAAGGGAGAGGTGGGCATAGGGACTGAGAGTAAAGAGGCAGATGACAGGCAAAAGGCCGACTGCTGAGAGCCTGGAATGCCGTGCCAAGAGGTTTGGATTACTCCTGAGGCAACAAGAGGCTTTCCGAAGAAGAAATAAATTAGATTTCTGGGAAGTCTAACTGTACCTGAGTTTTAACAATATTTAAATTGAAGAGGAAGAGAATGTAATTATGACCAAACTTCATTTTATTATCATACAACACCTTTTTCTTCTGTTTAAAAATACATACTTAACAGTGGAAAATTTGAGAACAACATAAAATTATTTTTTTTTATTTTTATTATTATTATTATTATTATTATTATTATTATTATTATACTTTAGGCTCTATGGTACATGTGCACAACGTGCAGGTAAGTTACATATGTATACATGTGCCATGCTGGTGCGCTGCACCCACCAACTCGTCATCTAGCATTAGGTATATCTCCCAATGCTATCCCTCCCCCCTCCCCCCACCCCACAACAGTCCCCGAAGTGTGATGTTCCCCTTCCTGTGTCCATGTGTTCTCATTGTTCAATTCCCACCTATGAGTGAGAATATGCGGTGTTTGGTTTTTTGTTCTTGCGATAGTTTACTGAGAATGATGATTTCCAATTTCATCCATGTCCCTACAAAGGACGTGAACTCATCATTTTTTATGGCTGCATAGTATTCCATGGTGTATATGTGCCACATTTTCTTAATCCAGTCTATCATTGTTGGACATTTGGGTTGGTTCCAAGTCTTTGCTATTGTGAATAATGCCGCAATAAACATACGTGTGCATGTGTCTTTATAGCAGCATGATTTATAGTCCTTTGGGTATATACCCAGTAATGGGATGGCTGGGTCAAATGGAATTTCTAGTTCTAGATCCCTGAGGAATCGCCACACTGACTTCCACAAGGGTTGAACTAGTTTACAGTCCCACCAACAGTGTAAAAATGTAAAAAGAAAATAATCCTGCCATCTAGAGATTGTCACTATTACTATTTCAATATAGTTCCTTCTTTTTGTCTAAAATACATGTTTTTAAATATTAAAATGATAAAGTAGGGCAGGTGCAGTGGCTCACACCTGTAATGCCAGCACTTTGAGAGGCTGAGGCAGGAGGATTGTTTGAGCCCAGCAGTTCGAGACCAGCCTGGGCAACATTGTGAGATCCCCTCTCTAAAAAAACAATTAAAAATAAAAAAATTAGCTGGGCATGATGGTGTATGCCTGTAGCCCTAGCTACTCAGGAGGCTGAGGTGAGAGGATCACTTGAGCTCAGAGTTCAAGTCTGCAGGGAACCATGATCACGCCACTGCCCTCCAACCTGGCTGACAGGGTAAGACCCTATGTCAAAAATAAAAATAAAATGATAAGGCAAAAATATTTTATAGCTTTTTCTTTACCCAACATATTGTATTTCTTTATAGGGTAACTTTAATAATTGCATAATATTTTATCGAATAACATACACTATAAATTACTTAACCATTCACAACATTGTTAAACTTGGAACAGGATGATAAAATGGAAGTTTTCTAGACCCTAAGGTATTTAGATATCAGATACCAATGTGATTTGTAAGACAAACTACTCTGTAAAAATACCAAAATAATTGTCTGAAAACTTGCTCATAACTTTTGAATACCTTATCCTCATCTAGGATATAAAGGGGTCTAAAGTGGAGACGAAAGGAAGATTTATAAAAAGGAGTTCTCCAGAGAGATTCAAGCTGAGTCCCAGTGGGAAAGGGAAAAGGAAGACTTTCTTTTTTTCTTCTTACATCAAGAAAGTTGGCCCTCAATGGGGTCACTCTGAGGGCTAATATGATTCCCCTGTAATTAGGGGGATGTTGTAGACTAGCATCTAATTCTTGGTTGGGAAACATACCAGGCAGAGACCTGTTGGTGAGCTGCTTTCTGGCAAGAGGAGAGGAAGGAAGCTGAGTGTCTCCACTCTCAGAGCTTGTTAGGGTAAAAAAATGCTGAGTGTTTCCCATGAATGAGATTCGGAGCACATTTGTAAAAAGAGCTAGCCTGGAGCTGCCTTAAATTCTGTCCAAGGGAAGCTGTCTGGAGGGATCAGGTTCCAAAAAAGTCTGTATGAAGCAGACCATGTTGTGGGCAGAAGTATGTCTTCTACAGACCACAAATAGAAAACAGGAGTTGAGGGGGCAGAGTTCAGCTGTTGGAAAATACATCATCTATAACCGTGCTTTCTCAACCGGGGATTATTTTGCACCCTTGGGGACATTTGATAATGGCCAAAGATATTTTTGGTTGTCACAACTGATACAAGCATTACACTCACGGGTAGAGGCCAGATATGGTGATTAACATCCTATACAAGACAACAATTATCTAGCCCAAATGGCAAGAGTGCTGCGGTTGAGAAACCCTGATCTGTATCATGGAGAAGGAGAGAAAGAGTCAGTACAGTATTAAACATCTGTCAAAAAATGGATTGTGGGATGATTGCATAACTCTATCAACATACTAAAATTCTAAAAACCATTGAGACGTACACTTTAAATGGATGAATTATTACATATGTGAATCATATCTCACATATATAATAATTTATATTTTTCTACTATAAGTTTATTTCCATAATATGGCAATGCCCATTGTTTTATAAAAAATCATGTTATAAAAATAAATTTATAATAAAAAAAGTTAATATGTAACCAATACATTGAATAACCAGGACCCATGGAAGTTAATCAGAAGGAAACTTTATTTTTAGATCCTAGTATGGCTTTACAATCTGTCTATTGGAAGAAATTCTTTCCCAACCACTGGAAAAATTTTTTTAAATCATTCCCATGATTGCTTATTTTCAGCAAAACAGTCTTGATTTAGAAATTACAATGTTTAGTCCTATGTAATAACCACAACTATGAATTTAATTTAAATTGTCACCTGAAAGACTTTCAGGGATCATTTCTATTGTTTGTTACCAGAGAAGTTTCTCTGAATGTATAGAGCACAAATAATAACATTAAAAAATAAGATAAAATTGCACTTGACTCCCAGTTTGGGCTTTCTGTAGTTAGAAAAAGGAGAATTAACTGAAAATTTCACTCATTTCATGCCATCTTCTTTATGACCCTTTCAGGATTTAAAAGGACAAGGAGAAGAGGGTTGAAGGATGAAAGACAAGAAAGAGCAAAAAAAAAAAAAAAAAAAAAAAAAAAAAGCCGGCCGCGGTGGCTCACGCCTGTAATCCCAGCACTTTGGGAGGCCCAGACGGCGGATCACGAGGTCAGGAGATCGAGACCATCCTGGCTAACATGGTGAAACCCCGTCTCTACTAAAAACACAAAAAATTAGCCGGGCGTGGTGTCAGGTGCCTGTAGTCCCAGCTACTCCGGAGGCTGAGGCAGGAGAATGGCGTGAACCCACGAGGCGGAGCTTGCAGAGAGCAGAGATCACGCCACTGCACTCCAGCCTAGGCAACAGAGCGAGACTCCGTCTCAAAAAAAAGAAAAGAAAAAGAAAGAGCAAAAAAAGATTCCCACCTAACTGTTATTGATGTAACTTCATGCTTACATCTTATGATAACTTTACGTGTAACCTTTTCAGGAACTGTCAGTATGTTTTCCAAGGTAGGTGAAACGTTTCATATTCTTACCAGCAATGTATGAGGATTCTGACTTCTCAACATCCTCATCAACACTTGTTATTATCTGACATTTTTATTATAGCCATACTAACAGGTGTGAAATGGTATCTAATTATGATTTTGATTTTCATTTCCCTGACGTCTAATGATGATGAATATATTTTCATGTACTTATTTGCCATTTGTATCTCTTCTTTGAAGAAATATTCATTTATATCATTTGCTCATTTTTAAATTGAATTATCTGTCTTTTTATTACTGAATTGTAAGAGTTCTTTATATATTCTAGATGTAAATTCCTTATCAGACACATGACTTGTAAATATTTTCTCCCATTCTCTGGGTTGTCTTTTGACTTTCTTGCTTGTGTCATTTGAAATGCAAAGGTTTTTCATTTTGATGAAATTCAATTTACTTTTTTGTTTTGTCACTTGTGCTGTAGGTGTCACATCTAAGAAGGTTTTGCCTGTACCAAAATCATGAAAATTTACTCTTACATTTTCTTCTATATGTTTTATAAGTTTAGCTTTTATATTTAGGTTTAGGTCTTTTATGTTTAGCTTTAACATTTGACTTAATTTTGTGTATTAAGTGTGAGGGAGGGATCAAACTTGATTCTTTTGCATGTGAATGTTCAGTTGCCCCAACATCATTTGTTGAAAATATTATTTTTCCCCATTGAACAGTCTCGGTACCCTGTTTGAAAATCAACTGACCATTAGTGGAAAGTGTTTATTTCTAGCCTCTCAATTCTAGTCCATTGATCTATATATGTCTATCCTCATGCCAGTACCACATTGTATTAATTACTGTAGCTTTGTAGTATGTTTTAAAATTCAGGTTATTTCCTTAGATATCTAGAATCACTGAGTCAAAGAGTATAAATGTTTTTAAAGATTTTGATACATGTTGATAAACCTTCTTCCAGTAAAATCAAATTAATTAATAAATCTACCAAAAGTAGACCATATATTTCCAATGAATCACAATTTTTATATTTCAACAAAATAGGCAAGTTATGAATCTGAAATAGATGCAGCAGTGTTATATTAATTGATATAAGGATCTAGTATGCAACTATATTAATTTCCTGTTGCTATTGTAACAAATTGCCACAAATTTAGTAACTTAAAATAACACAAATTTAGCCAGGTGCAGTGGCATGTGCCTGTAGTCCCAGCTCTCAGGAAGCTGAGGTAGGAGGATTGTTTGGGCCCAAATGTTTGAGGATGTAGTGCTATGATCAGGCCTGTAAATAGCCACTGCACTCCAGGCTGGGCAACACAGTGAGACCCTGTTTCTAAAAGATAACACAAATGTATTCTCTTACAGTTTTGGAGGCTGGAAGTTCAAAATCAGTTTTACATGGTTATAGATGAGGTGTTTACAAGGTGTGGTTTTTTTCTGGAGGATATTAAAGGGGAATTCATTTTCTTGCATTTTTCTGCTTCTAGCCTGTATTCTTTGTTTGAGACTGAATCTTGCTCTGTCACTCAGGCTGGAGTGCAGTGGCACAATCTTGGCTCACTGTAACCTTCACGTCTCGGGTCCAAGTGATTCTCATGTCTCAGTCTCCCAAGTAACTGGGATTACAGGCACCCACCACCACACCCGGCTAATTTTTGTATTTTTAGTAGAGATGGGGTTTCACCATGTTAGCCAGGCTGGTCTCGAACTACTGACCTCAAGTGATCCACCTACCTCGGCCTCCCAAAGTGCTGGGATTATAGGCATGAGCCACTGCACCCAGCCTAGCCTGTATTCTTTAGCTTGTGGCTTCTTCCTCCATCTTCAAAGTGTGTCATCACTACTCATCTACTTCTTCATCACATCACCTTCTTCTTTAACTTTTGGTTCCTCATGTATCTCTCTTATAATGAGTTCTGTAATTACATCAGGCACACCTAGATAATCAGGATAGTCTCTCCATCTCAAGTTCCCTGATTTAATCATATCTGTAAAGTGTCTTTTGCCTTATAAGGTAACATTTACAAGTTCCAGGAAATAAGACATAAATAGGAGAGGTCTTCAAAAAAACTCACAGAAAATACATATTACGAAAAAACTATGCATGGACTTTAAGTTTTTTTGCATCAAAATAAGCTCATACTAACTTATTACAACATGTCTAAACAGATCTAGTTTAAGGCACTAAAAAGTATAAGACATCAGTTTGAGAAAAGCCCCTATCACAGCAACATGAATTCTGCTAAAATTAACACAAGAATAAATATCAAATTTGCTGTGAAGCTTAGGTGAAAGAAGACGAAATCATTAATGCTTTACAAAAAGCTTACAGGGACAGTGCCTCAAAGGAATCAGAGGTTACAATTGGATACTTGTTTTGAGAAGGAACAAGACAATGTTGAAGATGAAGCCCTGAATGGCAGACCATCCACATCAATTTGTCGGGGAAAAAATGTATCTTGTTCATGCCTTAATTCAAGAGAACTGACAACAGCACAAACAATAGCCAACACTATAGACATCTCAACTGATTTCATTCACACAATTCTGACTGAAGAAACAAATTTGAACAAACTTTCCAGTCAATGGAAGCCAAAACCATTGCATGCAGATCAGCTGCAGACAAGAACAAGCTTCAATGGAAATTTTAACCAAGTGGGATCAAGATCCTGAAGGATTTCTTCAAAGAATTGTAACAGGAGGTGAAACATGGCTTTACCAGTATGACCCTGAAGACAAAGCACAATCAAAGCAATGGCTACCAAGAGGTGGAAGGGTCTATCTAGTCAAGAGTAAAAGTCATGGTAACAGTGTATCAGGATGCTCGAAGCATTTTACCTGTTGATTTTCTGGAGGGCCGAAGAGCAATAACATCAGCTTATTATGAGAGCGTTTTTGAGAAATTTAGCCAAAGCTTTAGCAGAAAAACATGGAAGAAAACTTTATCAGAGTGTTCTTCACCACCACGACAATGCTCCTGCTCATTCCTCTCATCAAACAAGGGGAACTTTGTGAGAGTTTTGACGGGAAATCATTAGGTATTTACCTTACAGTGCTGATTTCACTCCTTTCAACTTCTTTTTGTTTCCTAATCTTAAAAAAATCTTTAAAGGGAGCTCATTTCTGTTAGTAATATAAAAAAGACTACATTAACATGTTTAAATTCCCAGGATTTTCAGTTCTTCAGGAATGGACTAAACAGCTGGTATCATTGCTTACAAAAAAGTATATTGACCTTGATGGACGTTATGTTGAGAAATAAAGTTTATCATTTTATTTTTATCTTTTAATTCCATTTTTCCATAAACTTTTTGAAATTCCCTCATATGTTTGGGAACCATTATTCAGTCAGCCACAAAAACCTTTTATAGATACTCTGTAAATTTATTCACAAGTAATAAACTTTCACATTCTTTAGTTGTTAAATCAGTGTAATGGCATAAAATTACAACTAATTCCATTAAAATTAACCTGCATCTACTGATGGTACAACCAGGAAAAAAGCTGAAGACCATATATTACAGTGAGGTAATTTTGTGATATCTGCAGTCATAAGCCAGAGAGGTCACTGGGGAACAAACATACAGTAAAGGGGGAAACTTACTGAGCCTCATTGATAAAGGATCTCTGGGCCACAGCACGAGGGAGAAGATTGTAAGTTATAGTTTTTGCAGACTGCTCTAAATACCATAGGTAATGCCACATAAGTGCATGTGATCAGAAGTGTGCCATAATTTTTTATTACTTTAGCTGAATACCTGAAAGTTGAGAACTACTGGTAATTGGAAAATTACTTATCCAAATTTCTTAAAGTTCTATATTGTAAATTAATGACTCACAAAGTACGGTGCAGGTACCACCTGTTATTTCCAAGGACCTCACAGTTATAAGAATCAGAATTATGTCTTTTAAAATTTTTTTTTTTTTTTTTTTTTTTTTTTGAGACGGAGTCTCGCTCTGTCGCCCAGGCTGGAGTGCAGTGGCACGATCTCGGCTCACTGCAAGCTACGCCTCCTGGATTCACGCCATTCTCCAGCCTCAGCCTCCGGAGTAGCTGGGACTACAGGCGCCCGCCACCACGCCCGGCTAATTTTTTTGTATTTGTAGTAGAGACGGGGTTTCACCGTGTTAGCCACGATGGTCTCGATCTCCTGACCACGTGATCCGCCCGCCTCGGCCTCCCAAAGTGCTGGGATTACAGGCATGAGCCACCGCGCCCGGACTTAAATGTTTTTAATAGATCATTGCTTGTTTTGTCATGTAGCATAAGTCAATTAATTTTCCATAATACTTGATAGATGTCACCTTATAGGTGTTGCATTAAATCAGCTCTAGACTTGCAACAAGTTGATCTGCTTTTGTTTATCAGCAGTAACACAATGAAGAGATTGACTGGGGAAATCAGACACCTTGAACACCAAACTAAGATCTAAAATTTGAGAACTAGTGGATTTTTTTAAAAGGCAAGTTAATTAATTTCACTTTAGCACCACCTAGTGGAAAGTTTGAAGAAATAAATTGGATTTTTTTCTATCTGTCTTTCAAACAAGGAAAAATGTAAAGTGAACTGAGTTCATTTTAAAGTCAGCTCAACGTAAATTGCACTTCCTAAAGTGATCAAGGAAATGAATATGCTCCATTTAAAAGCAAGAAGCCCTGCAGTCTCAACTATTTATGAAGCTGAGGAGGGGGGATCACTTGAGCCCAAGAGTTAGAGTCCAGCTTGGGCAACACTGTAAAATCCCATCTCAAAAAAAAAATTGGAAGCAACTTTATATTTGTAAAACTCCTTTTTTTCTAGTTATAAGTTGAATCTTACCCATCTTATGTATTTTACAAAATAAAAAAGTCTACTGGGTTAAAACTCATTCATAATTCCCCCATTCAAATATGTATGTAATTTCAGACATTTTTTTCTATGTCCATGGGTATACATTTACATTTCAAAATGGAGTTTATGTTGTAGCACTGTTTTCATTTAACACTTCGTTGGTTACATCAAGCTAATTAAATGTTTATCTATTACAATGTTTCATGGATGGATTCAGTAAAAATACATGTAATTTGAACATATATCTTGGCAAATAAGCAAAAGAGAAAGCTTTGAAAAAGATAGGCTGGAAGTTGAGTCTGAAAAATTCTATGAACTAGATAAGCAACCTCAGGCTAAATCTGTTGAAGGTCAGTTTGTTCTCAATAAAACTTGAATAAAGTCAATTTCATAAGGTTAATAGGAATAAATGGCACATTGTGCAAATAAAAAACTAGTATACAGAGATAATTAACAAATAGTAACTATACCTATAAGTTGGTTGATGCAAATTAAATAGATATAGAAATCATTTATCTGGCCAGGTGCGGTGGCTCACACCTGTAATCCCAGCACTTTGGGAGGCTGAGGTGGGCAGATTACTTGAGGCCGGGAGACCAGCCTGGCCAACATGATGAAACCACTAAAAACAAACAAACAAACAAACAAACAAAAATTAGCCGGGCAGGGTGACGGGGGCCTGTAATCCCAACTACTCAGGAAGCTCAGACAGGAGAATTGCTTGAACACCGGAGGTGGAGGTTGCAGTGAGCCGAGATCACGCCACTGCACTCCAGCCTGGGCAACAAAGCAAGACTTCATTTTTAAATAAATAAATAATTTAGTTATGCTGGAAAGTCATTCCATGGTATTAAAATTAACCTATCACAACTAAGCCTTAAAACTTCTTTATTTTGAAGAACATTCATAGAATTTGCTTAAAAATTAAATTGATTTAATAAAATGTTAAATTTTTATAGCATGCATGTTTTAGTAATATAATATCTGTCTGAAATTAAATAAAAACGAGAGCTGGGTGCAGTGGCATGGGCCTGTAATCCCAGCTACTCAGCAGGCTGAGGTAGGAGGATTGCTTCAGTCCAGAAGTTCCAGGCTACAGTGAGCTATGATAATGCCACTGCACTCCAGCCTGGGTGACAGAGTGAGACCTTGTCTCTAAAAAATAAATAAAATGAGTCAAATGCATACCATTTTATGAAGCTGTAAGAATAATGTGGTTTCAGCTTTTACTTCTATGTATTTAATTACTATACATCTAATGTCACGATCTGTCATGACGTACTTCATATGTCTTCACTCATGGACATATTTAGGGCATTTAAAAAATGAGATTAAACAAGTAAACAATATGAATATATTGTTACATGTGTTTTTAAATTTTAACTAATGTATGTGTGGTGAATATTCATAGTTTCCATTATTTTCTTATTTCTAAACTGTTATGATCATTATCTGTATTTATACATCTTTGCATGCAGCCAATGCAGAAATGAAATTGTAAAAATAGTGATCAATTTTTTTAATTTTTAAAAAAGAAATGAAATTGTGGGAATAATGGCAAGTTTAGAGTAGCGATTATAACTTTTTTTTTTCTTAGAGATAGAGTATCATTCTGTCACTGAGTCTGGAGTGCAATGGTACAATCATAGCTCACTATACCCTCAAACTTCTGGGGTCAAAAGATCCTTGCACCTCAGCCTTCTGAGTACCTGGGACCACAGGCATGCACCATTACCAGCCGGCTAATTTTTGGTATTTTACGTAGTGAGGGGGAGGTGGGGGATGCCTCACTATGTTGCCCAGGTAGGTCTCGAACTTCTGTCCTCAACACTTCTCCCACTTTGGCCCCCCAAAGTGCTAGGATTACAAGCATAAGCTGCTGTAACTTGCCATTTTTCCCACAATTTCCCAGCCTGTGCCAGACAGGCTGTTCTTTAAGGAATCATCCCACAAAGGCAGCGGTAACTCCTTACAACAAATTAAAAGTAAGCAATTTTATGGTGACCACTAGTAATCTCTCTTATGATCCAGCCAGATCCAGGTGTTGAGTTTACAATACCTAAAAGAATATTTGGAGTACATCCTAGTTCAGGCTCTGTGGAAATAGCGTCTGAGATGGCGATCTGCACGCAGGGAGTTTATTGGGGCGTGCGCTCGGGAGGAACACCTCTAGAGGAGCCAGGGAAGTAAACTGGGCAGAAGTTAAACTGTGATGCAGCAGCTGGAGAGGCTTCAGTCAATCCCAGAGAGAGCCCTGGAGCTGGATTGCCCTTCAGAGATGAAGGAAAGAAGATCACCTGTGCTCTCACCCCAACCAATAGTAGGATGGAAGCTGTCTCCAGGGAGGGGACGTAACCTTGGATAAGTCAGCCTCCCTCTGCTAAGGGTGATTTCCGAAGAGAAACTGTGAGACATCAGTAGCCAACAGTGTGAGCAGCTGGGGAAATGAGTGCGTCAGTCCTGAAGGGCCAGATCTGGACAGTACACCACAGGAGCCAGCACAAAGTATAAATTCTATGTCAATCTTCCCAGAACATGACTTCTCTCACTCAGCTAAGATATTGATAACATCTCAGCAATTGATATGTAATGCTTGACTGTTACTGAAACTGCAGATTTTCTCTGCTGTCACTTAAATAGACTCATGTGTGTTATCAGGCAAGTCAGAGGTCTGACATCCTCTGTGAAAACTGAGAAGACTAACCAAAAATTGTGTCTGAATGAAGGCCACTACTTCTACAAGGAGACAGATGATCCAAAAAGGTATGTATGCTGAAGGTCAGATCCAGAATCTACTTATAATTTTTTTGAAATTTCTTCCCAAAACTTAGATAAACAAGGGCTTGAGGCCCTGAAAGTCCATTCTACATAGCGTGGCAGCTTGGCCTCAAAAATTTCAGCCTGCAAAATGAGGAGGCACTCTGAGGTTTCTAAACTTCATTCAGTTAGAATAGGAGGTAGTCACTAAAGACATTCAAAGAATCAGCAGTATGTTGAGAAGGAAACTAGCTAACTGCATTAATATTGATCAAGATGAAGACTTGCCATAAAATGCACCACAAGTCCTGAAGCTGGTGAAAGGAAGTTTCTTCATAATTGTATTGTTCCTTAATTTTTTCTATAGACTCCAAATGGAGTTGGAGGAATTCTATTTCCCCTGATGATTATGCTTTAACAGGATCTATTTTTCTGTTTTGAATTTCTAGGGCATCCTCTTAGATATTCACACAACATTTCTCCATTTCTTGGATACTGGAGTGTACATGACAAACTTTATGTTCTGTATTGATGTGCCTAAGATTCTGCAACTTTTGGCAGAAAAGTATTTGCAAAATACTTTTCTATATATCGGCGCTTTCTTTTCTTTTCTTTTTTTTTTTTTTTTTTTTTTGAGACGGAGTCTTGCTCTGTTGCCCAGGCTAGAGTGCAGTGGCGCGATCTCGGCTCACTGCCAGCTCCACCTCCCGGGTTCACGCCATTCTCCTGCCTCAGCCTCCCAAGTAGCTGGGACTACAGGCACCCGCCACCACGCCCGGCTAATTTTTTGTACTTTTAGTAGAGACAGGGTTTCATCGTGTTAGCCAGGATGGTCTCGATCTCCTGACCTTGTAATCCACCCACCTCAGCCTCCCAAAGTGCTGGGATTACAGGGGTGAGCCACCACGCCCAGCCAGTGCTTTCTTAACTTCTCCAGATATGTTGGGAAAGATTGTCTTCTCCACTTGGTGTAGTCACTATTAATTCCTCCAACTGTCAGCCCCTCGCAGTCCGTTCCTGGCCCATCTGTCCTGTGGCATCACCCTACTGTGGTCCCTCTCAGGTTCTCATTTCCATCAGTCAGCGATTCTAAGTATATTCTAAGTGCATTCAAGTCTGATTATGTAAAAGAATCATTTCTCCAAAGAAGCAACATAATTCTGCTAAAGCCTATTCTGATCATCTTTATAAGTTATTTTTTTGATTTCACATTTCATAAATTATTTATGAGGTTGAACATTTCTCACATGTTTATTGGTCATTTGAGTGTTTTCTTTGATGAATTCCTGGCTACTGTCTTTGCCCATTTTTCATTGAAAATGTGTTTTTTTTTCTATTGATTTGTATGTGACCTTTATCCATTAAGGATATCAATCCGTTTTTCCTCAATCTGTTTTTTTTTTAGTAAAATGTAGAGAAAAATAATGACTTACCAAAACGACTTCAAATTTAACCTTTGCAATTGAGTTCAACATTCTCCCACCACAAACTGACATCTTTTTAAATATGTTCATAAATCTGTCTATGATATCACCGTTCTTCTCATCTCTAAGCTTGGAATTTTCTTTTTCCTTTTTGTTTTTAAGAGACAGAGTCTCACTCTGCTGCCCAGGCTGGAGTGCAGTGGTATGGTCACAGCTCTCCGTAGCCTCGAACTCCTGGGCTCAAGTAATCTTACCATTTCAGCCTCTGGAGTAGCTGAGACAACAGATGTGCACCACCATGCCTGGCTGTTTTAATTTAAACTGTTTTGTACAGATGGGGTCTGGCTACGATGCCCAGGCTGGTCTCAAACTCCTGACCTCAAGCAATCCTCCTGACTCGGCCTCCCAAAGTTCTACGACTAAGGATATATCTATTTGTTATGTACTAAATGCTTATAAATTATGTATATTATAAAATATAGACAAATGTTTTACAGTATGATATAAAGAAGAAATAATTTAAAATCGTTTAGTTTTACTAATAGTATAAAGATACTTTTTGCTCTTACTATTAATATTTTTGCTGAGTACTGAGTGAATATGCATAATCATTTTTATTTTGAGTAATCACTTTTCAATACAACAATCAAAAGTTAAATTGTAAGTTCAGCTTATTTTGATAATCAGCTATATTTTTAAAAGATACCTCTGGGTGCGGTGGCTCACGCCTATAATCCCAGCACTTTGGGAGGCCGAGGCAGGCAGATCACGAGGTCAGGAAATCGAGACCATCCTGGCTAACATGGTGAAACCCCGTCTCTACTAAAAATAAAAAAAATCAGCCGGGTGTGGTGGCACATGCCTGTAGTCCCAGCTACTCAGGAGGGCGAGATAGGAGAATCGCTTGAACCCAGGAGGCGGAGGTTGCAGTGAGCCAAGATCGCGCCACTGCACTCCAGCTTGGGCGACAGAGCGAGACTCAGTCTCAAAAAAAAAAATAAAAATAAAAAATAAAAAGATACCTCACAAAAATATGTAGATCCAATACTCGCTATTCAATTTCATATACTTATTCAAAAGTTTTCATTGAAAATCAATGAAAACTTAATACATTTCCACTTTTCCTAATGTCAATTAGCTGTTTCCTAATGTCAATTAAATAAAAGGTGCGTATTTTCAAATCTTTAAAAGTACTGGAATCTCACTGAAGTGCTTCATTTTAAAGTGAAGGACTTTAGAATATGTTTAAAAAATCTGTTTCTAAGTTTCCTAAGGATGTGGAGATATGAGAGTTTGTACAGGTGATATATTTGTTCCAGAAATACAATTATATCATAATTTTAAAAACATTTGGTGTTAAAATACTTTTGTTTATTTTATGGAAAAAAACAACTTCTGTATTTTTAATTAAAATGCCATATGAACTGACAGATAAAATGTGTGTTTTTAGGTATCCACTAGGTGGAGTAATACTAATCTGACAATACTTAACCAACAAAGGTCAACAAAGTTAGAAACTCTTTCTTTTTAAGGTTTTTATTGGAAATTAACATGTACACACTACGTACAAATAATGAAATTCAAATAAATAGCAGCTCTAAATATTAGAACTGAAACTATGAACTTCTATAAGAAAACATACAAGAAAAATCTTTGTGACCTTGCTTAAGGCAAACATTTATTGGATAGGATACAATAAGCATGAACCATAAAAAATAAAATTGATAAATTGGACTTAAAAAAATTGAACACTTCTGGTCTTTAGAAGAACTACTATGAAAAAGGAAAAAAAAAAGCCCCAGACTGGGAGAAAATGTCCCCATGAAATGTCCTGATGAAGGACATGTATATGGGATATGGAAAGAACCCTCACAAGTCAATAAGAAGACAATCAAGAGAAATCAAAATACCATAAAGAGCTATAGGTGAATGTTTATTCAAAATAGCCAAAATCTGGGAAAAAATACATATCCATCTATTGTTAAGTAGATAAACAGATTGTGGATAAACGTGGAAAAACAATGGATAAACCTCTTTATAATGAAATACTGTTCAGCAAGAAAAAGGAATGAGTGCTGGTACATGTAATAACATGGATGAATCTCAATAGTATTACAAATGATGCTAGAATGAATACCCTATATCACACATATAATTTTGCAAGTGTGCAAATATATATGTGTATATGTATATATGATAAATTATTTGAAGGGGGATTACGGGTCAGAGGACATGTGTGTTTGTCATTTTGATAGATATTTCAAAATTGCCTTCCTTAGGGGCTGTATTAATTTGCATTCCTACTAGCAGTGTAGAGGGTGCTCAAAAGAGTGTATAGAAACCGAACAACATAGTGAGACTCCGTCTGTACAAAAAATACAAAAATTAGGTGACCACGGTTGCACATGCTTGTAGTCTCATCTAGTTGAAAAGCTAAAGTGGGAGGATTGCTTGAGCCCAGGATTTCAAGGTTATAGTGAGCTATGATCATACCATTGCACTCCAGCCTGGGTGACAGAGTGAGATGCTAGCTCAAAACAAAAAGAAAAAAAAAAAAGAATGTGTAGAATTTATGAATTTTTGCTAATCTGACAGGGAAATCATTTCTAAGCATACATTTAATTGGTATTTCTGTTTAAATAGAAGCTCTAATATATTACCTGGTACTCTAATTGATCATCTCACAGATCTCCTCAAATACATTACTTACTATAGTACCCCAAAACTGCCACACTATTTTACACTTTGGGGCTTGGTGAACCCCTACTTATCCTTCAAAACTTTTACCATCTTTATGAAGTTTTCCTTGGCTCTTTTAGACTGTGATAAGATTACTTTCCTATGAACTACTGTTATACTTTGTGTCTGCTGCCCTACATGTCATAGTGAATTAAAATTACTGGTCTTCCCCAGTTCCCTGTGGACACTTAGGCATATTGGAGGGTTTATCTAAGTTCCATAAGACACGGCTGCAATTCATGCAACTCTCCATGCTCAGGAGCTAGCATGGTGTCTGGCACAAATTAAGGCTACGATAAATGGGTACTGAACTGAAAGGAATGGTCTATGCAGAAACAAACATGTTTCTGTAAATATGTGTGCATGAATGAATGCACATTTATAAAGGAAATTTTCTGATGAATAGATCTGTCTAACAATATAATTCTGTATCTAATAGTGATTTGTCTCAACCCTCCCACTCTGACAAATAGTGATTTGTCTCAACCCTCCCAGCTCACATTTTAAAAACGAAAATTTATGTCATTTGTTAAGTAGTTCAGTATGGTCCAGAAGTAGCTAGTAGAATGAGAGAGCCAGGCTTGTTCATTTTACGTGGAGTTCCACCTGTTCATAATGGGCATAAATAACAAGATCATCTAAAATGCTGGTGTGGAAGGAATCTGTTACCTTTTCAGACTCCTAGAAGCAGGGGGAAAATCCTGGTGGCACTATATAACAAAATCTGAGGCAAGAGATAATGTGTGGCAGATATTCCAAAGTGAATGCTGGTGTCCTGAAATGCGTCACTCAGAGAAGCATGTCTGCTCTCCTTCTATTCTAAGGACATTATAGAAAGCCCTTTTGGAGAAGAGCAAGCTGGTCAACACATCATTTGGGTCATGCACATAGTGTAACACTTTCTACAATGCCCTTAGAATGCTGTCTGTATTCTAAGGGCATTATAGAAAGCATTACACTACAAATCCTTGATGTATACCAAGCACATATCCATAAACTGCCCCAGATCTAAAGGACCAAGACAACTTCTCATTATCCATTCATCAAAGAGTAGACATTTGGGCATGATGCCTGGAAATAAACCTTATATACTAATACCTCACAAACTCAATAGGGAAGATGAATATCTTATCATCATTCATAGTCAGCGAAAAGACTTCTACAGAATTTGTGAATAATAGCTTAGCAGAAATAAGAAGCATTTCTTTAAGATCCATGACCACTCCTAAAGAATCAGTACCAGGGAAGGCAGAAGAGAACTACTATATGCCATTTAGCAAATTTTTTTTTTTTTGAGACAGAGTCTCGCTCTGTCGCCCAGGCTGGAGTGCAGTGGCACGATCTTGGCTCACTGCAAGCTCTGCCTCCCGGGTTCGCACCATTCTCCTGCCTCAGCCTCCTGAGTAGCTGGGACTACAGGCGCCCGCCACCACGCCCGGCGAATTTTTTTTTGTTGTATTTTTAGTACAGACGGGGTTTCACCATGTTAGCCAGGATGGTCTCGATCTCCTGACCTCGTGATCTGCCCGCCTCGGCCTCCCAAAGTGCTGAGATGATAGGCGTGAGCCACCGTGCCCGGCTAGTTAGCAAGTATTTTTAAAATAACTATGTGTTGGACATTACATTAGGTAATCCGGACAAAGAGTTGAATAAGGTATCATGTCTGCCCTAAAGAAGCATAGAATGTAATTCTGAGGATGAGACAGTGGTAACATCATATATTTCTACAATGCTTTTCAGTTTACAAAGAACTTTACATTGTAAATTCACACATTGTGAATTCACCTCTCTGCCCCCCTTTCTATGCTACCGGAATTTAAAGGCCATCAGCAAAATACAAAGCACTATGGAGGATCAAAAGAAAGAGATTCCTTGTAGTTGAGTAGTAGGCGTGGGGTGAGAAGTGAAGACTTCATGGGGAAGGAAGCATTTTAGGTGAGCTTTGAAAGATGAACATGTTTCAGTACACAATGATTGGTGGCAATGGTTCTATGAAACAACCTGTGCATAGACACAAAGTCAAGAGAAGATATGTATGTGAACTGGGGATTAGTGACTAGATTAAGAAAGGGAAGAATTTAGCAGAAGCATGAGGAACATTATGTGGCTGGAAAAGTAGAAGAAAATAAGTCTAGAAATTTAGATTCAGGAATGTTCAGCTTAATTCATCCAGATTCGGGGTAGGTGAACAAATTGTGCTTTAATCCTAGGTAGGAAGATCAGTTTAGCTACAACTGAGCACCATCACAACAGGTACCCTGAGCAAAGTTGTGCCATAGGCATTTTTACTATCCTTCAAGATTTCCTTATTTATTTCAAGCTATCCCTCCTAGATTAGCATCAAATTCACTTGATATTCTATATCCTCCTCCAAAAATCTTATCAAGAGTAATCTTTTCTTAATCTAGTCACTAATCCTCAATTCATATACATATCTTCTTTTTCCCCATTATTTCCTATGTAGCAATTGTCTCTAAATCACCAAAATTTGACTGTTCTTTTATTCATTTGCTTGTTTGTAGTTTCTGATTTTCCGAAAGGAGCAGAAAGTTTTAATAATGCAAATTTATTTTTGTAATAAAATATGATTACCAATACCTTAGATTATATCCGTCAATATTCTATTATATAAAGAATATGTGTCCTTTTTCTACAACCTAATGTCACACATAGTTTTTTGCAATTTACCATTTATTGGACATATAGGGTACCCCAAATTTTTGAAATGACACTGAAGAGCAGTTAAAAGTAGATGAAAATAAGTTAGTATTAAAAAGTACAATCCCTTTGTACATTAAATCTAGTGTGTGTGTGTGTGTGTGTGTGTGTGTGTGTGTGTGTGTGTGTGTGTGTGTTTTTAAGTACAACCCGCCACGGTTGGGGGGTGGGGGAGAAAAATTGGCAAAAAATGCTTAAAGATGCATAAAACATTACAAAACCATCCCCATGACCCAAAGGACATGTTGGCCAGTTTGCTTTCCTCCAAATTATTTTCAGTCAAATAGTAATATTTCACTATGGGTACTGTAGTAGCCAATGATGATATTAAAGATAAAATACCTTAAAATTTGTTTTTATTTTAGGTTTGGGAGTACATGTGAAGGTTTGTTACACAAGTAAACACATGTCACAGGGATTTGTTTTACAAATTATTTCATCACCCAGATATTAAGCCCAGTACCCAATAGTTATCTTTTCTGTACCTCTCCCTCCTCCCACCCTCCACCCTCAAGGAGGCCCCAATGTCTGTTGTTTCCTTCTTTGTGTTCATAAGTTCTTATCATTTAGCTCCCAAAGATGAAATACCTTATCCTTATCTTCAAGGAGCTTTAAGGGACACAGGCAACATAAAGGATTCCCAGAATGCTCCTGATATACAGAGAAAGGTATCCAATCTTGGATAAAAGATCAAGAAAGATATCCTTAGGCCCAGGCAGGCGGATCATGAGGTCAGGAGATCAAGACCATGCTGGCTAACGCAGTGAAACCCCGTCTCTACTAAAAATACAAAAAAATTAGCCTGGCGTGGCGGGGGGCGCCTGTAATCCCAGCTATTCGGGAGGCTGAAGCAGGAGAATGGCGTGAACCTGGTAGGTGGAGCTTGCAGTAAGCCGAGATAGCGCCACTGCACTTCAGCCTGGGTGACAGAGCGAGACTCCATCTCAAAAAAAGAAAAAAAAAGGAAAGAAAGATATCCTTGAGGATAGTAATAGAAATGAGCCCTGAAGGATGAGTATGCATTAGGCAAAGAAGTGGCTGGGGACAATGGGAGTGTAAAAGAATTTCCAGGTAGAGAGAACAATCTGTGCGAAGAGAGAATAACAGTACATTGAGAATTTTAGGTACTTTATTGCAGCTAGAAAGTGTTATTAAAAGAAATGACAAAAGCCACCATTACTTTTGCACCAACCTAATAGGAATATTAGGCCTAGCACGGTGCACCATGCCTGTAATCCCAGCACTTTGGGAGGCCAAGGGGGACAGATTACGTCAGCTTAGGAATTCGAGACCAGCCTGGGCAACATGGTGAAACCCTGGCTCTACAATAAATAAATAAATAAATAAATAAAAATAAATTAGTCGGGTGTGGTAGTGCATGCTTGTAGTCCCAGCTCCTCGAGAGTCCAAGGTGGGAGGATCCCTTGAGCCTGGGAGGCCGAGGTTACAGTGAGCCAACCAAGACCATGCCATGGCACTCCAGCCTGAGTGACAAAGTGAGATCCTGTCTTAAAAAGAAAAAAGAAAATTTTAATTTTAAGAAAAAAACGTAGAAATATATACGTATGTGAGTTGATAGTAGCCAGGAGGAAGAACATGAGAAGACAAGTTTACAGAGTGGGTGTGCTCAATACAGGTACTATAGAGCAAGGAAAAATTATAATTTTCATTTATTTTTAGTTCCTATTTTTAGGAACTAAATGTCTTCTTATGATATAATCTATATTACACCTAATATTAGTACAATAATACAAATATGTAAATTACAAAAACTAAATTAGGCTACATTGAATCCTCAAAATTGTTTTTCTGGTTATGGATATGGGTTCAATGAAATTTGAAGACAACTACTCTAAGTAAAGAGGAACCATAAAGGGTTTTAAGTGGGAAAGTATGTGAACAAGATCTGAAACCTCGGCAACAGGGTGGAGAAATGCTGATGGCTGAAAATCAGTCCGGAGGTACGAGTCAAAGTGAGAAATAATGAAAAGTGGAACTCAAGAAATAGCAGTGGGAGTGGTGAGAAAGTGACATATTGGAGTGATACTTAAAAGTAAAATAGAGCAGCCTTAGTAAATTAATACTTTGTGGAATGCAGAGAAAAAAGAACAGAAAGAAGAGGATGGATCTCGAGGATGGATCTCACATGAACAATGACAATCAAATGTCAAGAATAAATAAATTCAAGCAGAATAAATCATTTCAGCAACATTACAGGATGCATATCCCTGTATAGGGCACCATTTATATTAGTTTAGTGGAAGAAAGCATTTTAAGTTCTAAATTGCCAACCTACACAGATATAACGCAATAAATATATTGTTGGCAGGCACCTGTAGTCCCAGCTATTCGGGAGGCTGAGGCAGGAGAATCGCTTGAACCCAGGAGGCGGAGATTGCAGTGAGCCGAGATCGCACCAATCCACTACAGCCTGGGCGACAGAGCGAGACTCCATCTAAAATATATATACATAATATATTTTATAATATATATAATATATATTTAATAAATAATATTATATATATAGTTGGATACCGTTAACCCAGAAGTAGAACAAATTATCATATTCTGATTGAAAGAAACATTTGAAATGTAATGAGTTCCAGTGGAAGTGGTTTAAAATTCTAAATTCATTTCTACTTGTAAACACCATCCATTGTTGTAAAAGATAGTGACATAATTACAAGAGTACCCAGTCTTTCTAAAAGCTCAGCGAATCCCCATCTGGAAACCCTGTAAAGCTACAGGTAATGTCTAGTGATAGGCACAGGGTGTAGGAGTGAAAATATTTTTACTCTGAAACTGCAAGGCTCTTGTGTCAGTTCGAACCTGAGAGCACGCCAACAAACAACACAAGGCAAGTGTGGAGCAACACGCTGTTTTTTGTTTGTTTGTTTGGTTGGTTGGTTTTTTGAGACGGAGTCTCGCTCTGTCACCAGGCTGGAGTGCAGTGGCGCGATCTAGGCTCATTGCAACCTCTGCCTCCCGGGTTCAAGCGATTCTCCTGCCTCAGCCTCCTGAGCAGCTGGGACTACATGCGCGCGCCACCACGCCCAGCTAATTTTTTTTTTTTTTCCTGTATTTTTAGTAGAGACGGGGTTTCACCATGTTGGCCAGGATGGTCTTGATCTCTTGACCTTTTGATCTGCCCGCCTCGGCTTCCAAAGTGCTGGGATTACAGGCGTGAGCCACCGCGCCTGGCCAGCACACTGTTTTGATAAGTGCCTGGGTGCAGGAGCGCTGAGGCCTAAAATCACATCAGTATCGAATGAGGACGGGGCAGGGGTTTCACAGTCTCCTGTAAACAGGAAGTGTCTCAGTCTGATGTAACTGCTACGCGGTACCCGGAAGGCCACTCTTCAGGGGGTATGTATCTTCCGCCAGCTCTCTTCTATCTGCTTCTGCTATCTTGCTGAGACACGCCGCTGGCGCCAAGTGGTCTTGCGCCTTGGGACTGGGCCTGAGAAGGGAGGAGTTATTCATTCCCTTAAGCTTTCAGGCCCCTGGGGCGGGTGGCGCGGGGGGGAATCTTTCAGAAACTTTCATTGCAAGTTAATTTGGAACATTTTGATAGAGTGCTATTTTAAATAATTACTACACTTTTCTCCCTGTTTTATACCTAAATATGGGATTTACCTTATTTTGCAGCCAACTTGCCTAGAAAAGAAATAATATAATAAAAATCTAAAAACTTTTTTGAGCCCTACCCACTAATATTCTTCCCTTTGCCCTCTATGCTCTACCGGTACTGATTCTATCCTCTCAATTCTGAAACGTGTTCTTCCCTCCCTTCCCTCTACTACTCTTCTCCCCCTGCATTTTGCCTTGGGTATTCTTATTTTTCATGTTTCAGCTTAAACTTACTAATTTTCTCAAGAAGGCACTTACCATACCATTATAAGGTTTAAATACTTTTGCCACATGCTCCCATGTACTTCGTTTTGCTAACATTTATTTGACTTGTAATTATTTTTTACTACCTACCTCCCACTGGACTATAATAACTTGGGCAAGGACACTGCCTGGCACATAAGGGGCACATAGTAAATATTAAATAAATTAAATTGAGCTTTATATGTTGAACATATAAAACAGGCATATTAGGCCAGAATCTCCATCTACAAACTCAGACGTGCAAGAAATATAACTTGATTTCTACAATTCCACTTTATTTCTACTTCACGGCATCCTTTCACAAGGCTGGTATAAATTTTGTGTTGGTCAATTCCATGTCTTTCCCTCTTTTTCCTCTCATGATTGTATGGAGCCAAAGTCTTACTAAAATGAAGCTCTTTTATCCTCACTGTCATCTGTCCCTTAGGTCACTGAGATATCCATTTCTCATTTGGCCATTTTGAATTAGTCCAAGAAGATTTCTCTGGAGTCATCCTTGTTCCTATTCCAGACTCCACTGAGCCAGGGTCTCTCTCCTCTACTCTCCTTGGATCCACGGGACCCACTCGGTTACCCGGGTCCTGAAACCTGGCTCAGGGGAACTCCCCTGAGGCTGAGACCGCACCTGCACAGACACACCTCACAGCTGCTTCCAGTGAGTCTGGGTGCATTGCTGGAGTCCGCCTCGAAAGTAAGGAAGTGGTATGGACCTCTCGCCCCCACATGGGGTAGTTCTCTCTGGAGCTCAGCAGGGGCACTTTCTTTCTCTCGGGCCCTCCCACGACCCTCCTCTCAGACTCTCCAAACTCCTCTCAACCTTGGGGATTCTTGTTTGCAAAGGGTGTATAGGGATATGGAAGAGGAACAGCTGTATTCTTTCTGGTATCTTCCAACTCTTCTGTCTATTCTTCAATTTCTTCTTTTTATCTGTAGGTCTCTGCTTTTAAAACTCAAAAGCCAGGAAGAGACTCCCCCTAACCTTTTTATTTTTTCTGTAGCCACATCCTTTCCCTGAGTATAAACCTAAGAGTCCAGCTGCTGCTTAAATATGGAAAAAGGATCAAGAAGCAAAAGGAAAATGTGGAGAAAAGAGAAGAGGGGGTTTGGATAGAGACCGATAAATATTGCAAAATCAGTCTCCTGCTTCATAAGTGTAATTGTAACTCCTGAATGAAATATTCATGATGGGTTTCTAAAGACGAATTTAAGATTATTTGCTAATTGTAAAGTGTGTGAATGTGGTAAAGTGCAATTACTCTGCTGTTTTATAGCACATCCCCAGGCATCAGAGAGAACTAGCATTGGGTGAGTCCCTGCTGGGCCTCAGGCACTGGGCACAAGATTCAGAGCAACCCTGTGAGATGGGCACCATGATTCCATTTTTTAAATTAAGAAACTGGCCTGTTGCTGTGGCTCAGGACTGTAATTCCAGCATTTTGGGAGGCTGAGGCAGGAGGATCTCTTAAGGCCAGGAGTTTGAGGTTACAGTGAGCTGTGGTTGCATCCCTGAATTCCAGCCTGGGCGACAGAGAGAGACCCTTTCTCTTAAAAATAAATAAATAAATTAATTAAAAATAAAACATTGAAGTAAGGAAACCGAGGAAGCATTAACTAACTTACTTAAAGCCATACAGCTATTGGGTACCTTGGCCAGGATTCAAAGTAAGATATACAAGTGAAAAATCCATGCATTTTCACTATTTTTCACTGCCTCTTATAGAATTCTGGACTCATGGTTTGTCCAGTATAGTATTTTGTTATTATTTCTGTTTATTTTGTTACTTTATTTATTTATTTATTTGAGACAGGGTCTCACTCTGTCGCCCAGGCTGGAGTGCAGTGGCATGATCTCGGCTCACTGCACCCTCCACCTCCTGGCTTCAAGCGATTCTCCAGCCTCAGCCTCCCAAGTAGCTGGGATTACAGGCATGTACCACCATGCCTGGCCAAAAAACTTTAATTTTAAAACATTCATGTTAAAGCTGATTTTCTCATAGGCTGGGAGGTTATGTCCAACTTTCTATGACCCAACCACCACTTTTAATCAGCTACAAATGACATATCTGTTTAATCTATACATTGCTTTCTAATATATTTAACTTAGAGAACTACAATACTCCTGTAAAATTTTATTTAATAATTCAGTATCATAGTCTATATCAACAAGAAGGAACACTTAGTTATCACAATGTGTCAATCACTATGCTTGTTACTTTAAATACAGTCAATCTTCATTATTTTCAGATTCTGTATTTGCAAATATGTCCACTCATTAAAATTTATTTGTATGCCAGGCATGGTGCCTCACACCTGTAATCCCAGCACCTTGGGAAGCCGAGGCGGGCGGATCACTTGATGCCAGGAGTTCGAGACAAGCGTGGCCAACATGGCGAACCCCCCAACCCCCAATCTCTAAAAAAAAAAAATTTGTAACCCCCAAATCAACACTCCAGTGCTTTCATAGTCACAGACATATACATGCACAGAATAGAAAAAAAAAATTGCATTGCTGGAGGAGGCCCATTTTCCCAGCTGAACTCAAACCAGGTGATGCTCCGCCTTCTTCTTTTAGTTCTTACACAGTAAACAAGTTTCTTTTTTGTGATCTTCTTAGTGCCACATTTTTTACATTTGTGTACTTTTTCTTGGTGATTTTGTGGTCTGAAATGGCTCCCAAGTGTAGTTCTGAAGTGCTGTCCAGTGTTCCTAATTGAAGAAGCTGTAATGTGTCTTACGAAGAAAATTAAGTATGTTAAACAAACTTCCTTCAGGCAGCAGTTATGGCGCTTTGGCCATGAGTTCAGTGTTAATGAATCAATAGTTTATATTAAATAAGGTGTCTTTAAACAGAAACAGGAATAAAACAAGGTTACCTGGTTATCCCCTGATGAGAATGTTGTGACCAGGGGCTTGAGGGAACCTAACCCTATATTATGCCCGGGAGCAGTGGCTCCATAATGTCTAATTCAGTGTTTGAGATGACTTTATTGAACTACTGTGGATAAGAAAAAATCGACTGTACATTTGCTTGTATAAGGTAATTCTTCTTTTAAAAATTTTTATTATGAAAAATTTCAAATAGATAAGTAAAGAGAATAGAAATGAAACCCTGGGGACCTATCATCACCCAGCCTCAAAAATTACCAACTCAGCCAAACTTGTTTTCTCTTTAACCTTCTAATTCCTTCTCTCCTCCTCGTGTATGACACAAATCCAGACATTGTATCATTTCAACCTTATCTACTTTATACATTAAATTCCTGTTAACTTTTTAAAATTATAAGAATAGAAAATCTGAAATCTGGAAAAGTTACAAGGAGGAGAAAATAACCACATAAATTAATACTGAATTAACATTTTATTTTTTCTCAGTCTTTTTATGTATAAATTAAAAGACTGGAATCATTCTGATTAGATTTCTTTTCATATAACGTTAAATTGTTTTAAATAACGTTAAACATTCTTCAAAAATACAGTGAAATAGGCTCTGCATGGTGTTCGCAATTGTAATCTCAGCACTTTGGAAAGCCAAGGTGGGTAGATCACTTGAGTCCAGGAGTTCAAGACCAACCTGGGCAACATGGTGAAACCTCGTCTCTACCAAAAAATACAAAAATTAACTGGGCATGGTGGTGCAAGCTTATAATTCCAGCTACTTGAGACGCTGAGGTGGGAGGATCACCTGAGCCCTGGAAGGTAGAGGCTACGGTGAGCTATGATCACATCATTGCAGTCCAGCATGGGTGACAGAGGGAGATCCTGTCTCAAAAATGTGTGTGTGTGTGTGTGTGTGTGTGTGTAAAATAAAATATAACTTTTTACACATTCTCATTTAATGTCATATTATTTTTTTCATATCTGCCCTACTTTTTAAGAGAGATGTGACTACTTATTTATTTAAAATTAATGGCATTTGAGATAATTGTAGATTCATATAAGCTGTAAGAAAGTATACAGGCAATCAAGTATATAGTTTGTCAACCTAAAAGGAAGAAGCTGAGGCAAAATTAACGTAGAGAGTTTATCTGGGCCAACTTTGAGGACTGCAGACCAGGACGTACTTCCACCTTACCTTGAGGAGTGCTCTGGGAACAAAGGAGAGGATCACATTTTTAAAGAAAAAGGGATGAATCAGCAGAGGGAGTGATTACAAAAGTTTTGTCAGCAATTCTCATTGGTTTACAGAAATAACATTGGTTAGTGATTGGTGATACATTGTTGAACTATAGGGTGTGTGGCATTTTATGGCTACTTGGCATTATTAGTCTAAAGCCCACATAACAAGTGACTTTAACAGGGTTTTTTTTTTTTGGATTTTTGGTTTTTTTCTTTTTGAGACAGCCTCTTCCCCTGTTGCCCAGGCTGGATTTCAGTAATGCAATCTCAGGTCACTATAGCCTCCGCCTTTCAGGCTCAAGGCATCTTCCCACCTCAGCCGCCATAGCAGCTGGGACTACAGGCACATGCCACCATGCTAATTTTTTGTATATTTTGCAGAGACGAGGTTTCACCATATTGCCCAGGCTGGTCTCGAACTCCTAAGCTCAAGCGATCTGCCCTCCTTGGCCTCTCAAAGTGCTGAGATTACAGACCTGAGCCACTGTGCTAGGCCTCAAGAGGTAATTATCGGCTCAAGGTGAAGTAACATGACTGCTGTTTTATTCCAATGCTTCTCTGGGCCTGACAATTTAAAAGGAACTCATATTCCTCAGATAAAATGTCTCTTCTTTTATTTTTTTTCCCACATTTCTCCTTTTGATTAAAAAAAAAAATCTTTCCTCTTGGCTAGATGTGGTGGCTCATGCCTGTAATCCCAGCACTTTGAGTGGTAGAGGTGGGAGAAACGCATTAGCTCAGGAGTTTGAGACTAGCTTAGGCAACAGGGGGAAACCCTGTCTCCCCAAAAATACAAAAATTAGCTGGGTTTGAGGGCACGTGCCTGTAGTCCCAGCTCCTCAGGAGGCTGAGGTGGGAGGATCACTTGAGCCCAGGAGATGGAGGTTGCCCTGAGGTCGAGATCATGCCATTGCACTCCAGCCTGGGCAACAGAGTGATACCCTGTCTCAAAAAAAGAAGTAAAAAATAAATATTAAATATTAAAAATTTTAAAACTGTCTTCTTGAAACCAATAATTACCAAAATCTCAGTGTTAGGGTGTTTTGTCACCCGGAAGGCCCATTCTTGGATAGTCCTGTCCCACATCAAGAGGGAAAGAAAGAGACATTTCAATGAGGAATTTTGTTTTGGTATACATGAGGTCTCACTAGATTGCCCAGGCTGGTCTCCCTCTCCTGGACTTAAGTGAATCTCCACTTCAGCCTCCCAGATAGCAGGAATTACAGGCACAAGCCAGCATGCTGTTAGTGAAGAATTTTTAAAGAGCACTCAAAAGTTGATTTGGTATGGCATCACAGAATGACAAAAATGAGACCTCAGTCAATCATTGGTTTATAGAGCTGCTATGGCCTATTGAATCATCTCTAGTCCTTGGAATTCATGACTTTAGTTTTCTAGTAACACATAAGATTTATAAGCAAAAACAAAAACAAAACACAAAAACAAACAAACAAAAAAAGAATTTGTATGCCAGAATGAGAAAAAAAAAAATTCCATTAAGGAGTCAACCGAAAACATCATGAAGAAAATGACAACCCAGTTTTTTTATTTATTTATTTTTTTTTCTGAGATAAGGTCTCACTCTGTCGACCAGACTGGGGAAGCCAGGGCTCATTGCAGCTTTTGCTCAGATGAGCCAGGGCTCAGATGATCCTCTCACCTCAGCCTCCTGAGTAGCTGGGACTACATGGACACACCATCATGGCTAATTTTTGAATTTTTGTAGAGATGGGGTTTCACCATGTTGCCCAGGCTGATCATGAACTCCTGGAGTCAACTGACCCTCCCACGCTGACCTCCCAAAGTGCCGGGATTAAAGCATTAGCCACCACGCCTGGCAGAGACTTCTTGTAGCCAGGAAATAATTCAGAATTTGATCCAAATTGTGGGAAGATAATACGAGCTCAAATTTGACGATCAGGGCTAGAATTGAATAACAGTTGCACTATAGTTTTCTTCTGAAGCATAATTTTTCTCACTATAGTCCCCCTGTCCTACCAATGAGAAATCATGGAAAGACGAATTTATTGGCAAAAAAAAAAAGTTAGTATTATTATACTTGGCCTGATTATTTGCATAATGTGAAGCAAGAATAGTGATTAGCCGTATAGGCTTCTTTATTTATTTATTTTATTTTGTTTTGTTTTATTTTATTTTTTTGAGCCAGAGTCTCGCTCTGTCGCCCAGGTTGGAGTGCAGTGGTGATCTCGGCTCACTGCAACTTCTGCCTCCCTGGTTCAAGTGATTCTCCAGCCTCAGCCTCCCGAGTAGCTGGGACTACAGGTGTGAGCCACTGTGCCCGGCTAATTTTGTATTTTTAGTAGAGACGGGGTTTCTCCATGTTGGTCAGGCTGGTCTCGAACTCCTGACCTCAGGTGATCTGCCTGCCTCAGCCTCCCAAAGTGCTGGGATTACAGGTGTGAGCCACCGCGTGCGGCCCTAATCGTTTTTAAGTTCTGGAGAAATCAGGTAGAGAGAAAGGTAAATGTTTCAATTTTGCTCACAAAAGTATATTTTATCCAATTAATGTAAGCTATAAATGACTCAAAAAAAAATAAAATGATTTATTGACTCTCGAAAACAAAATGTGAAAAGAAGGCCTGGTGTGGTGGCACGTGTCTGTAGCCCCAGCTACTCTGGAGGCTGAGGTATGAGGATCTCTTGAGCTGGCAGTTTGAATCCAGCCTGCACAACATAATTAGAAACAAATTCTAAGGACAAAACGTTAAAGTTAAAAGGAAAAACAAAAGGAAAATTAGAACAGTAGAGAAAATCAGAGGCAGTTTTTGTCTCTTAAAAAAATTTTTTTTAAAGGAATCCTAAGGGTTTCAGGAAAAAAAAGTCATAAACAATTATATCAGTCTTTTATCAGTTTAGCCCCATGTAATGAATTCTTGTTTTGTTTGATGTTGGCCTAGCAGTCTTCATGAATACATCAGCTTTTAAATAGAGATCCGGAAGTTTTTAACCTCATCCAATGATATGATCTCCAAAGTTATCAGAAATCTATATTCAACAGTACTTGTCAGTGTTCTTTCCATAAATTTCTTTGAAAAGGCAAAGTTTAGACTTTAACCAATAGTAAATGGCTTTCTAAGAGAATCAGACTAAAACAATTTGGCAGGGCACGGTAGCTGATGCCTGTAATTCCCAGCATTTTGAGAGGCCAAGGCAGGCGTATTACCTGAGGTCAGGAGTTGGAGACTAGCCTGACCAATACGGTGAAACCCCATCTCTACTAAAAATACAAAATTAGCCGGGCATGGTAGCACATGCCTATAATCCTAGCTGCTCAGGAGGCTGAGGCGGGAGAATCACTTGAACCTGGGAGGCGGAGGTTGCCGAGAGCCAAGATCATGCCATTGCACTCCAGCCTGGGCAAGAAGAGCTAAACTCCGTCTCAGAAACAACAACAAAAACAAAAAAAAAACAATTCTCTGTGGATAACAAGACTTAGAATAGCTATGATTAAAGATGCAACTGGGGCTGGGCGCGATGGCTTACGCCTGTAATCCCAGCACTTTGGGAGGCCAGGGCGGGCGGATCACCTGAGGTCAGGAGTTCAAGACCAGCCTGACTAACGTGGAGAAACCCTGTCTCTACTAGAAATACAAAATTAGCCGGGTGTGGTGCCATATGTCTGTAATCCCAGATACTCAGGAGGCTGAGGCAGGAGGAGAATCGCTTGAACCAGGACAGGGCAGAGGTTGCAGTGAACCCAGATCGTGCCACTGCACTCCAGCCTGGGCACCAGAGTAAGATTCAGTCTCCAAAAAAAAAAAAACAAAGATGCAAATGACAAAGAAATTTTATTATTTCTGTGGCATACAAGTTAACATAAAATCATAATTCTGACTGATAACATATACCAAGACATATCAGAATTTAGAAATATCATAGAATATTGGAACACACGTAACCAACCCATGTATATGTATACAAATATAACTTTAACGCTATTTCTTATTTGACAATGCTTTCTGTATGATTTTAACATACCAAACAAGCCTAATATGTCTCTTTTGGACTTCCAGGGGTTCCTATTATTCCATCCAAGTTAGTCAGGTGAAATAGACTTGATTTTAGAATTTGAAATTTGATTTTGGGAAGTAGTTCAAATATCAAAATTTAAAATACTTGTCATTTCTCAGCCTTTTGACTAAGATCAAGCATAAAATGATTGACGTCAAAATAGGACCACAAGTCACCATAAAATGAGTCAGTCATTTAGCCAAAGTGACAAGACATTTAAACAAAAAAACACCTTTACTTTTTGAGAGAGAGGAGAATCAGTTTCCCAATCAAAAGACCCCATACAGATAGCATAAAGCCAGCAGAATCTATCTTTCCCTCTCTCCCTTCTCTTTTTTTTTTTTTTTTTGGCAGTTTACACAAAAGGTGAACAAAACATTTTATTATCCCTTATTAATACTACACCAAAATCTTTTTCATACAAGAAAACCAAATTAGACCTTTGCATTAGTATATTATTAATGTGAAAGCCAATTTTAATAAAAACATAAATAAATCTATCCAATCTCAATCTGCTTTGACCACCTAAGTTTTTTATAAAACTTTTATAACTTTTTACAAATTTTAAAAAATTTTTATTTTCCCAAGTTTTTATATTCATTTAGTTTTTCTACATAATTTTTAAAATGTGAAATGTGTCCAGCCTCTAAACTAGACAAAAGTACTTTGCATTTAACAAAAACTACATCTTCTGGGAGCTAAATGATGAGAACACATGGACATATAGAGAGGAGCACAAGCACTGGTGCCTTTGGGAGGGTGGAGGGTGGAAGGAAGGAGAGAATCAGGAAAAATAACTAATGGATACTAGGCTTAATATATTTAATAACTAAAAATAACTAATGGGTACTAAGCTTAATACCTTAGTACCTTTCATCACCTGGGTAATAACATAATCTGTACAACAAACCCCATTACGCAAATTTACCTATGTAATAAACGTATACTTGCAGCCCTCAACTTAAAATAAAAGTTAAAAAAAATACATCCTCGTGTATTTTATTATTATTATACTTTAAGTTCTAGGGTACACGTGCACAACGGGCAGGTTTGTTACATATGTATACATGTGCCATGTTGGTGTGCTGCACCCATTAACTTGTCATTTATGTTAGGTATATCTCCCAGTGCTATCCCTCCCCACTCCCCCCACCCCACGACAGGCCCCAGTGTGTGATGTTCCCCACCTTCTGTCCAAGTGTTCTCATTGTTCAATTCCCACCTATGAGTGAGAACATGCGGTGTTTGGTTTTCTGTCCTTGTGATAGTTTGCTCAGAATGATGGTTTCTAGCTTCGTCCATGTCGCTGCAAAGGACATGAACTCATCCTTTTTTATGGCTGCTTAGTATTCCATGGTGTATATGTGCCACATTTTCTTAATCCACTTTATCATTGATGGACATTTGGGTTGGTTCCAAGTCTTTGCTATTGTGAATAGTGCTGCTGTAAACATACGTGTGCATGTGTCTTTATAGCAGCATGATTTATAATCCTTTGGGTATATGCCCAGTAATGGGATGGCTGGGTCAAGTGGTATTTCTAGTTCTAGATCCTTGAGGAATCGCCACACTGTCTTCCACAAAGGTTGAACTAGTTTACAGTCCCACCAACAGTGTAAAAGTGTTCCTATTTCTCCACATCCTCTCCAGCACCTGTTGTTTCCTGACTTTTTAATGATCGCCATTCTAACTGGTGTGAGATGGTATCTCATTGTGGTTTTGATTTGCATTTCTCTGATGGCCAGTGATGATGAGCATTTTTTCTGTGTCTGTTGGCTGCATGAATGTCTTCTTTCGAGGTGTCTGTTCATATCCTTTGCCCAATTTTTGAATGGGTTGTTTCATTTTTTCTTGTAAATTTGTTTAAGTTCTTTGCAGATTCTGGATATTAGCCCTTTGTCAGATGGGTAGATTGTAAAAATTTTCTCCCATTCTGTAGGTTGCCTGTTCACTCTGATAGTAGTTTCTTTTGCTGTGCAGAAGCTCTTTAGTTTAATTAGATCCCATTTGTCAATTTTGGCTTTTGTTGCCATTGCTTTTGGTGTTTTAGTCATGAAGTCCTTGCCCATGCCTATGTCCTGAATGGTATTGTCCAGGTTTTCTTCTAGGATTTTTATGGTTTTAGGTCTAACATTTAAGTCTTTAATCCATCTTGAATTAATTTTTGTATAAGGTGTAAGGAAGGGATCCAGTTTCAGCTTTCTACATATGGCTAGCCAGTTTTCCTAGCACCATTTATTAAATAGGGAATCCTTTCCCCATTTCTTGTTTTTGTCAGGTTTGTCAAAGATGAGATGGTTGTAGATGTGTGGTATTATTTCCAAGGGCTCTCTTCTGTTCCATTGGTCTATATCTGTGTTTTGGTACCAGTACCATGCTGTTTTGATTACTGTAGCCTTGTAGTATAGTTTGAAGTCAGGTAGCATGATGCCTCCAGCTTTGTTCTTTTTGCTTAGGATTGTCTTGGCAATGCGGGCTCTATTTTGGTTCCATATGAACTTTAAAGTAGTTTTTTCCAATTCTGTGAAGAAAGTCATTGGTAGTTTGATGGGGATGGCATTGAATCTATAAATTACCTTGGGCAATATGGCCATTTTCACAATATTTATTCTTCCTATCTGTGAGCATGGAATGTTCTTCCATTTGTTTGTGTCCTCTTTTATTTTGTTGAGCAGTGGTTTGTAGTGCTCCTTGAAGAGGTCCTTCACATCCCTTGTAAATTGGATTCCTAGGTATTTTATTCTCTTTGAAGCAATTGTGAATGGGAGTTCACTCATCCTCATGTATTTTTTATAATGCTCTTCACACAAAACACATCCTGTTTTTTGTTGTTGTTGTTGTTGTTTTGTTTTTTTGAGACAGAGTCTCACTCTTGTCAGCTAAGCTGGAGTGCAGTGGCATGATCTCGGCTCACTGCGACCTCTGCCTCCTGGGCTCAAGCAATTCTCCTGCCTCAGTCTCCTGAGTAGCTGGGATTATAGGTGTGTGCCACCACTCCCGGCTAATTTTTGTATTTTTCGTAGAGATGGGGTTTCACCATGTTGGCCAGGCTGGTCTCGAACTCTTGACCTCAGGTAATCCACCCACCTCAGCCTCCCAAAGTGCTGGGATTACAGGTGTGAGCCACCACGCCCAGCCTACATCCTGTTTTTTTTGATACTTTCCATAAAGAGTCTTCCTCTTGTATCTAGTAGTTTTAATTACATATATTAATTACAATGTTAAATCTTAGTAAGCCCTATTTCCAGTGATAAAACTGGAAGTGATTTGAGCTGTTTTATGTAAGTATCAATAGATTAAAACCATTTCATAATTTTGAGAAAAATGTCTTCTCATTTTTTTATTAACAGATCTAAATATATTGAGTTTTTTAATATTAAACATAAGATGCCAAAGTATATAAATTTTACCTTATGTTTAATAGTTAGTGTTTTAATATTTTAAGTTATCTAGAAGTGACTCAGACTCTTCATGCTTACCGTTACTTAATTTAACATAACTTTTTAATATTTTAAATTACTAATAAAAAGTTTCTGTGCTTCTTGTTTCCACAGTTTTACCTAGTTTCCTGCCAATGTTAACATTTTGCAAAACTAGAGTTCGATATTACTGAAAGGTTCTTGTATCAGTTCGAACCCTGAGAGCATGCCAGCAGACAACACGAGGCAGTGTGGAGCAACACGCTGTTTTAATGAGCGCTTGGGTGCAGGCGGGCTGAGGCCTAAAATGGCGTCAGCGCCAAATGAGGCCGGGGCAGGGGTTTTATAGTCTCCTGCAAAAAGGAAGTGTGTCAGTTTGATGTAACTGCTACGCACGGTACCTGGACAGCCTCTCTCTCAGTCTTCAGGGGGTATGTGTCTTCCAGCCAGCTCTCTTCCTGCTCCTGCTATCTTGCTGACGCATGCTGCTGGCACAAGTTGCCTTGCACCTTGGGACTGGGCCTGAGAAGAGAGGAGTTATTCATTCCCTTAAGTGTTCAGGCCCCGGGGAGAATCTTTCATTCCTGTGTATTTGGTTATAGAAAAAGGGAAAAGGGACGACTTTCTCAATAACTACTTCAAGTGTGACATGGGGGGTGGCGTGGGCACCTTGGAAACAAAGAAAAACTTAATTTTGGGGGTATTCTGGAGAGACGCATTGGTATCCATCATGTCATTGTAGCAGGAGCATCGTCTGGATTGTCTGGCAGCTAATTGTAGTTTCAACAAGAGTTTTAATGGCTTTTATTATCAGTGGGATAATACAGGGGAGAAATAGGAGGAGCCCAATGATGAAGATGACTGTCCCTACCACCGTTTTAAATCCTCCTAAATTAGAGAACCACCCTCCTAGAAGGTTTGTTGGGTCCCATCCCTTCCAGGTTTGGAGGTACATGGGCTACTTTTCTGATGTTTGAAGCAATTTCTAGAACCGCTTTTCCATTATCGTCTATGTTAAGACAGCAATTAGAGATATTAAACTTACCACAGACCCCACCTTCTTCTGCTAATAAGTAGTCTAGTGCTAGCCTGTTTTGATAAATTGCTGTGCACATTTGGTTTTGTTGTTGCATGAGCATTTCCAGGGCTGAGGCGGTTTGGTTAGTGATTATCTCTAGAACCGCCTGTAGTCCAATTATTCTATTTAGGATATATACGGGAATGCAATAACCCTATGAACCAGCCTCAGACCAAGTGGCAGTACCATTATATTCCATGATCTGTTGTGGAGGCCATTCACCCTCTTGCCATCTTTGGCTTCCTCCTACCTTTAAGGATCGTTTTTCTCTGTTTAAGTTATCATACACAGGGACTCCGAGTTGTCGCCTGTCTGCTTTGGAATTAAAAAGAATCCAGGTTTTATTGTGCCTAGGAAGCAAGTACCTTGCCAGTGATAAGGTAGCCATGAGTAAGCCTGGGTTCCACATATCTGAAAGAATCCATCGGGGCAATCCATTGTAGGCTGGTGTTCACAGAATTGTCCCATAGTGCACTTAGGCGGGGGTATGTGGCATAAGGGTTAGTGATGTTTGTACAGTCCCAGGCCCTTTTTGACGGAACACAATTGAGTTAGCTTAAGTTAGTTCATAAGACTGGATGAGGTACTGAAACTCAAATATAAGAGGTAGAGTATTCTGGAAATGAACCGAGTCTTTTGTTAATTTGAGAGAGATCAGTGAGGGAGAAGGGAACATGAACTCTAACAATACCGTCAGTTCCTGCTACTTCCTGAAGGGGGCACTCTAGCACAGGCGCTGAAGCAAGTGTGGGGCATGGGCCAAAGATGGCACCTGAGCGAGTATGGGCAGGAGAGAAGGAAGAACCTGGAAGTGGTTCCTGCTGAGGGTTTGAAGGGGGAAGGGGGGTTGAGTTAACAGGCAGTGGAGGATAGATAGGGGTGTAAGGTGGCGAGAAGGGTTTACAAGCCTCAGGAGAGGGCGATGAGGGAGGAGAATGGGTACAGGCATTACTAGAATTGTCCTGAGGAGGGGACGGTGTAGGAAAAGAAGTGGATACTGCTGACTGGGAAGACGGTCACTGGGAAGATGGCGGCAGAGAAGATGGCGACTGGGAAGATGGCAGCTGAAAAGATCGCAGCTGAGAAAATAAAGAGGAGGCTTTGGGGTTTAAAGAAGACGGTTGAGAGGGAGAGGTAGGGGCTGGGAGGGATGCACAGCAGTCTGCTGGATCCAACGAGGAAAAAGAGGAGGTGGGATGAGGAGGAGAAAGGCGATCTGGACGGCAAGAATGGAGGAGAAGAATTTGAACAAGTGAGCAAGAATTGCAGAGGTCGGGTTGTGATCTGAGTTCAAATAGGCCTGGACAGAAGGAATTTCTCCCCATTTCTCCAGTCGTCGGCAATAATTGCTTAAATCAGTTAAAATTGCAAAGTCGAATGTTCCATTTGCAGGCCATTTGGACCCGTTATCTAATTCGTACTGTGGCCAGACTGAAATGCAAAAAAAGACAAGGTGCTTAGGGCAGATATCTTGCCTGAGGCCTAAGGTTTGCAGGGTTTTTTTATATAAGAGGCAGCCTAGAGGGCTGGCACACATTGGAGCCTTCTTGGACCAACATTGGATTTTCGGACTGGAGAAACCAAGAGAGGCCATGTGGATTTTTCCCTGTTAACTGGGCTCCCGGGAAACTTACCAGTAGGTGAGATCAGTGACCTATATGCATGCACAGAGAGGTGACTGGAGGCTGAGGCAGCTCCCTTTGTCCAGCTGCTGTGGCCTGCTGTCTGGGGTGGAGGGGTAGGTCCACAGGGGACATGCACTGGACCCCCTTTTGGGTTTTAGCACCAGATGAAAGGTTCTTGTATAAGTTCAAACCCCGAGAGCATGCCAACAGACAACACGCAGTGTGGAGCAACATGCTGTTTTAATGAGCGCCTGGGTGCAGGCGAGCTGAGGCCTAAAGTGGTGTCAGCACCAAATGAGAATGGGGCAGGGGTTTTATAGTCTCCTGTAAACAGGGAGTGCCTCAGTCTGATGTAACTGCTATGCGTGGTATCCAGACGGCCTCTTTCTCAGTCTTCAGGGGATATATGTCTTCTGGCCAGCTCTCTTCCTGCTTCTGCTATCCTGCTGACTCAGGCTGCTGGCACAAGTGGTCTTGCACCTTGGGACTGGGCCTGAGAAGGGAGCAGTTATTCATTCCCTTAAGCTTTCAGGCCCTGGGGAGAATCTTTCAATTACGATCAGGATATTGACATCAATACACTAAGATGCAAAATTTTCCCTCAAAACAAGGGTCATTTGCATTGTTCTTTTATAGCTAATGTCTCATGTGTGTCTGTGTGAAGAGACCACCAAACAGGCTTTGTGTGAGCAACAAGGCTGTTTATTTCACCTGGGTGCAGGCGGGCTGAGTCCGAAAAGAGAGTCAGCAAAGGGTGGTGGGATTGTCATTGGTTCTTATAGGTTTTGGGATAGGCGGTGGAGTTAAGAGCAATGTTTTGGGGGCAGGGGATGGATCTCACAAAGTACATTCTCAAGGGTGGGGAGAATTACAAAGGAACTTCTTAAGGGTGTGGGAGATTATAAAGAAACTTCTTAAGGGTGGGGGAGATTACAAAGTACATTGATCAGTTAGGGTGGGGTAGAAACAAATCAAAATGGTGGAATGTCATCAGTTAAGGCCATTTTCACTTCTGTGGATCTTCAGTTGCTTCAGGCCATCTTGATGTATACGTACAGGTCACTGGGGATATGATGGCTTAGCTTGGGCTCAGAGGCCTGACATTCCCGTCTTCTCATATTAATAAGAAAAATAAAACAAAATAGTGGTAAAGTGTTGGGGTTGTGAAAATTTTTGGGGGGATTTTATGGGGAGATAATGGGCAATGTTTCTCAGGACTGCTCTGAGTGGGATTAAGGGCGGAGTGGGAACTTATAGTGGGAGAGATTCAACTGAAGAAAGATTTTGGGGTAAGGGGTGATATTGTGGGGTTGTTAGAAGGAGCATTTGTTGTATAGAATTATTGGTGATGGCCTGGATGCGGTTTTGTATGAATTGAGAAACTAAACGAAAGACACAAGGTCCGAATAAAAGAAGGAGAAAAACAGATATTAAAAGACTAAGAATTGGGAGTACCCAGGATGTCCAATTAGAGAGTGTCCAAGGGGGTCCAACGTTATTGTTAGAGATTAAGCTGAAGGAAGATTTTGTGGTAAGAGCTGATATTGTGGGGTTGTTAGAAGAAACATTTGTCGTATAGAATGATTGGTGATGGCCTGGATATGGTTTTGGATGAATTGAGAAACTAAACAGAAGACACAAGGTAAGAGAAGGAGAAAAACAGGTATTAAAGGACTGAGAATTGGGAGGACCCAGGACTTCTAATTAGTGTCCAAGGGGGTGCAAGGGGGGTTAGCATAATTACTTGCTCGATTGGCAAGCTTTTAGGCTCTATCTTTGAGGTTTTTTTTTTAATGTTGTCATATACCAGGCCAGATCGATTTAGGTTAAAAACAGCACTCTTCATTTAAAAATACAGAGAGCCCCCCCCCCTTTTTTTTAGCAGGGAATAAGTCGAGACGTCAGCGATTTTGGAGGAAAGAGAAATGCAAAGCCAGCAATTGTTTGTTAAAGAAGGATTAGAAACAGCTAGGAGAGAGTGACTGAGATTGATAGTGTGGTGGAGGTAGCTGCGGAGAGGTAGAGGGTGGCATAAGAACGGGAACAAGAATAAAAGTATAAAAGTAAAGAATAGAACTTCATCAGGGTGAAAGTATTGGAGTACACTTTGCCACTGAAGATCTTCTATCCATTTTAAGAGAGACTTAAGGGTGGCAGTTTGAGATAAAACCAGGCACCACTGAATACCAAGAGCCTGAGAAACTGCTTGGGTAAAGGCCAGTCCGTTATTGGACTGTATAGAGGTGGAAGCCCAAACTGAGGAATTGTATCTGACAGAAGGGAAGAAATGACCGCGGTGGCCTTCTTAAACCCTTTGGGAAAGGCCTCTACCCATCCAGTGTAAGTGTCTACCCAGACCAAGAGGTATTTTAGTGTCCTGACTTGAGGCATGTGAGTAAAGCCAATTTGCCAGTCCTAGGCGGGGGCAAATCCCCAAGCTTGATGTGTAGGGAAGGGAGGGGGCCTGCAGATGGAACACTGAGAAGTGATTTCCTTAAGGATAGATTTCCATGATGGAAAGGAAATGAGAGGTTCTAAGAGGTGGGTTAGCGGCTTGAAACCTACATGGAAGAGGTTATGAAATGACGACAGAATAGAATGGGCCTGTGAGGCTGGAAGGAGATACTTTCCTTGGTCCAAGAACCAGTTGCCTTGTGTGGGAAGAGATTGATAGGTGGAAGTTTCAGTGGGGGGAGTAGGTGGGAGTGACCAGATGAGAAGAAGAAAAACTGCCATGAGGGATAGAAGTTGGAACGCTAGCTGCTTTTTTAGCTACCTTATCAGCATAAGCGTTGCCCTGAGCGGTGGGATCTGATGCCTTTTGATGGCCCTTGCAGTGTATGACTCCAGCTTCTTTTGGAAGTAAAGCGGCCTGGAGAAGAGTTTTTATTAAAGAGACATTAATGATGGAGGACCCTTGAATAGTGAGGAAACTTTTCAGCCCATAAAACAGCATGATGGTGCAGGATATGGGGTCAGTATAAATATTGACGCGTAGTCCTTTTGCAAGAGTGAGGGCCCGAGTTAAGGCAATGAGTTCGGCTTGCCGAGAGGTAGTGGAGGGGGGCAGAGCAGTAGCCTCAATGATAGATGTGGAAGATACTATGGCATAGCCTGCCTTTGCTGGTGTGTGGCAATTAGGCCTGGTGGAACTGCCATCAATAAACCAAGTGTGATCAGGGTGAGGAACAGGAAAGAAGGAAATACGGGGAAATGGAGTGAATGCCAAGTGTATCAGAGAGATACGGTCATGGGGGTCAGGTGTGGTATCAGGAATAATGTGGAAGGCCGGATTGAAGTCCGGGCCAGGAAAAATGGTAATTGTGGGAGACTCAACAAAGAGTGAGTATAGCTGAAGGAGCCAGGGAGCAGAAAGTATATGCAACAGGTGTGAGGAAGAAAATAGATTTTGGAAGTTATGAGAGCTGTAGGGAGTGAGTTGAGCATAGTGTGTGATTTTGAGGGCCTCTAAAAGTATTAGGGTGGCAGCAGCCACTGCACGCAGACATGAGGGCTAGGCTAAAACAGTAAGGTCAAGTTTGGACAGAAAGGCTACAGGGCACAGTCCTGGCTTTTGTGTAAGAACTCCAACTGCACAGCCCTGCACTTTGGCTGTATGTAATGAAAAGGGTTGGGATGAGTTAGGGAGAGCTAGTGTGGGGGCAGCTTCTAGGGCTGTTTTTAAGCAACGGAAAGAGGAGTGGCAAAAGGATTTAGGATCTATGGGGTCAGCTAGGTTTGGTTTTGCGAGTTTATGTAATGGTTTAGTCAGGATGGTAAAACTAGGTATCCAAAGGCGGAAATACCTAACTATGCCTAGGAAGGAAAGGAGTTGTTGTTCTGTAGAAGGGGTTGGGGGTTTGGGAGATTAGCCACATACAATCAGCAGGGAAAGCACGTGTGTTTTCATGAAGAATTATGCTGAGATAGGTAACAGATGAGGAAGAAATTTGGGCTTGACTGAAGTAATGGGGCTGTCTGTAAGGGCTTGACTGAAGCAATGGGGGCTGTCTGTGAAGCCTTGTGGCAGAACAGCCCAGGTAATTTGCTGAGCCTGATGGGTGTCGGGGTCAGTCCAAGTGAAAGCAAAGAGAGGCTGGGATGAAGGGTGCAAGGAATAGTAAAGAAAGCATGTTTGAGATCCAGGACAGAATAATGGGTTATGGAAGGGTTGTGCAGGGAGGTATTGAGGATAGGAGAGTATGTGGGTTTGGCGTCATGGAGTGGATAGGCAAGACAATTTGGTTGATAAGGTGCAGATCCTGAACTAACCTGTAAGGCTTGTCTGGTTTTTGGACAGGTAAAATGGGGGAATTGTAAGGAGAGTTTATAGGCTTTAAAAGGCCATGCTGTAACAGGCAAGTGATAACAGGCTTTAATCCTTTTAAAGCATGCTGTGGGATGGGATATTGGCATTGAGCGGGGTAAGAGTGATTAGATTTTAATGGGAAGTTAAGTGGTGCATCATTTGTTGCCAAGGAGGGAGTAGAGGTATCCTATACTTGTGGATTAAGGTGGGGAGATACAAGGAGAGGATGTGAAGGAGGCTTGAACTGGGGCAAAAGGCGGCAATGAAGTGTGGCTGTAGCCCAGGAATAATCAGGGAAGCAGATAATTTAGTTAAAATGTCTCGACCTAATAAGGGAGCTGGGCAGGTGGGGATAACTAAAAAGGAGTGCATAAAATAATATTGTCCAAGTTAGCACCAGAGTTGGGGAGTTTTAAGAGGTTTAGAAGCCTGGCCGTCAATGCCCACAACAGTTATGGAGGCAAGGGAAACAGGCCCTTGAAAATAACGTAATGTGGAGTGAGTAGCCTCCATATTGATTAAGAAGGGGATGGACTTACCCTTCCCTGTAAGAGTTACCCGAAGCTTGGCGTCCATGATGGTCCAGGGGGCTTCTGAGGCAATCGGGCTATGTCAGTCTTCAGTCGCTAAGCCGAGAAGATCTGGGAAGGAGTTGATCAGAGCCTTGGGCCAGTTAGACAGTCCAATTTCCAATGGGGTCTGCACAGATGGGACACGGCTTAGGAGGAATCCTGGGCTGCGGGCATTCCTTGGACCAGTGGCGAGATTTCCGGCACCTGAAGCAAGATCCTGGGGGAGGAAGTTCTGGAGGAACCACTGGCAGCTGCAGTTCAGGCGTTTGGAGTTCTTGTGTGCTGGAGATCTGGCTGGGGTTTGTCTCACAGTGGAGGCAAGGAATTGCAACTCAGAAATACATTGCTACTTGGCTGCCTCTACTCTATTACTGTACACCTTGAAGGCAAGGTTAATTAAGTCCTGTTGTGGGGTTTGAGGGCAAGAATCTAATTTTTGGAGCTTTTTCTAATGTCAGGAGCAGATTGGGTAATAAAATAAAATGCATATTGAGAATAAGACGGCCTTCTGACCTTTCAGGGTCTAGGGCTGTAAAGCGTCTAAGGGTTGTTGCCAAAAGGGCCATGAACTGGGCTGGGTTTTTGTATTTGATGAAAAAGAGCCTAAATGCTAACTGATTTGGGAGAGGTCGGATAAAGAAAAAGGAGCATTAACCTTGACTATGCCTTTAGCTCCACCCACCTTTTTAAGAGGAAATTGCTGGGCACGTGGGGTAGGGCTAGTCGCGGAAAGAAACTGTAAGCCGGACTGGGTGTGAGGACGGGGAGGTGATAGGAGGATTATAGGGTTGGGGAGCAGAGGCTGAGGAAGAATTGGGACCTGGCTTGGCCTGGGGAGGAGAAGTCTGGGGAGAAGGGGAGAGGTCAGATGAGTCCATAGAAAAGAAGGATTCAAAGGACTCAGAGCTTGGGTTGGAGACTGAAGGAACAGACAGGAGAGAAAGAAGAAAGATTTGGGATGAGTCTCACTGGGAGCAGAGGCTAGGGAGGGACTAATGTGTAAAAGAATGCCTGGACGTCAGGCACCTCAGACCATTTGCCTATTTTTCAACAAAATTTATCCAGATCTTGTAGGATAGAAAAATCGAAAGTGCCATTCTCTGGCCACTTGGAACTACTGTTGAGTTTGTATTGGGGCCAAGCGGTATTGCAGAAGAAAATAAGATGCTTAGATTTTAGGTCAGGTGAGAGTTGAAGAGGTTTTAAGTTCTTGAGAACACAGGCTAAGGGAGAAGAAGGAGGAATGGAGGGTGGAAGGTTGCCTATAGTGAAGGAGGCAAGTTTAAAGAGAAGGGTAGAGACACGGAGAATTGGGGTGAGGAGCAGCCAAAGCAGGTGTCCCCGCAATTGACTTGCCACCAAGGGAATGTGGGTGAATGTCCAAGGCAGGCGTCCCCAAGGAGATCAGACACCAATGGAACGTGGGTGAATAATCAGGGAGGCATCACCGTAATGATTAAACACCAAGGAAAGGCTGCCTTCCCAAGTCCATGACAAGTGCCAGAGTTTTGGGTCCACGGATAAAATGTGTCTCTTTTGTCTGTACCAGAAAATGAAAGGAATTGAAATTAAGAGAAGGGAAAGATTGAAGGGTGGTGCCAAGATTGAAAGGAGAAAGAGATTGAGGGATAGTGAGAGAGGTTGGAGAAGAGAGTAAAAAGAGGCTGCTTACCCGATTTAAAATTGGTGAGATTATTCCTTGGGCTGGTTGGTCTGTTCATAAATTTGGAAAGGAGAGCTTTATTTCTCATAAAGAGTTTCAGCCTATAGGGTGGCCATTCTTACAGGCTGGGAAATGTAGCCGCTGGTCAGAAGCTGAAAACAGAAAGCATGAGACATGGATTTATGCTAAACGAAGTGGCAAAATATACATATTCAATAAGTGATAGGAGGAGTCATGAATATTTATGAAAGGTGAAGCATACACATGTGCAGTTGAGCTTCATGCTTCTCCAGGGACCCATGTTCAAAAACTAGTGATCATAACAATCTACGGGGAGAGTTTTTGGCCCTCTAACATCAAAAGGTGAAGCAGAGGACACAGCCTCACTGAGCTAGACACAAGGGACTCATGCCTGTAATCCCAGCACTTTTGGAGGCTAAGACAGGTGGATTGATTGAGCCCAGGAGATCAAGACCAGCCTGGGCAACATGGCAAAACTCTGTCTCTACAAAAAATACAAAAAATTAGCTGGGTGTGGGGGGGCAGTCTTGTGATGCCAGCTACTTGAGAGGCTGAGGTGGAAGGATTGCCTGAGCCGGGGAGGTGGAGGCTGCAGTGAGCCATTATCATGCCACTGTACTCCAGCCTGGGTGACAGGGTGAGATCCTGTCTTAATACAAATAGTAAAAACAAAAACCCTCACTGTGCATCCTCTGTAGACTGGCCAGAATGATTCCATGGTCAATGGTCTCTATCAGTAAGGAATGCTGGTTGGTTATTTTGTTGAAACTTCAAAAGGGAGGGGCAACATCAGGCAGTTGGTTGATATCAGAGTGGAGTGAGTCTTTCCAAAGATCTGGTTTCTGTTTAACTCTTAGGAAAGAAAGCCTAATGGTGGTTAGTAAGGGAGGGAGTATAAGGAGGGAGTATAAGGAGGGGCACAAGGAGGTGTATCCAACCCCAGGTTTCTCTGGTGTTCCCTTGGCCAAGAGGGAGTCTGTCCAGTTGGTTGAGGGTCTTAGGATTTCATTTTGATTTCTTACCAATAAAGTGACTATAAACATTTGTGTACAGGTTTTTCCATGAACATGAAAGTACATTAGATTTCTATTCCTGCTGTAACAAATCACCACAAATTTGGTGGCTTAAAACAATATAAACGTATTTTCTTACACTTATGGAGGTCAGAGTTCTGCCTTTCTTCTGGAGGCTCTAGGGAAAAAAATCCATTCTTTGTCTTTTCCATCCAGAGATTGCTGGCATTTCTTGCTTTTGGCTTCATTAATCCACCTAATTTAATCACCTCTGCAAAAAGCCTCTGCCATGTAAAGTAATGTGTTCCCAAATTCTGTAGATTAGGATGTGTACATCATTATGGGGCTATTATTTAGGGGGGCACAATGAATTTTCACTTCTCTGAGATAAGTGTAACTGCCTAGTGGTTTCACCTTGCCTGCTGCCTAGACAGAGCTGATTTACTGAGACAGGGGAATTGCAATACAGAAAAAGTAATTCACGCAAAGCCGACTGTGCAGGAGACTGGAGCTTTATTATTTCCCAAATTAGTCTCCCCAAACATTCAGGGATCAGAGTTTTTAAGGATAATTTTGTGGGTTGGGGACAGCCAGTGAGTCAGGAGTGCAGACTGATTGGGTCAGAGATGAAATCGTAAGGAGTCAAAACTGTCTTGCACGGAGTCAGTTCCTGGGTGGGGGTCACAAGATCAGATGAGCCAGTTTATCAGTCTGGGTGGTGCTGTTACTGGAGGGGTGTCCTGATCCAGACCCCAAGAGAGGGTTCTTGGATCTTATGCAAAAAACGACTCGAGGCAAATCCATAAAGTGAAAGCAAGTTTATTAAGAAAGTAAAAGAATAGCCAGGCGCGGTGTCTCAAGCCTGTAATCCCAGCACTTTGGGAGGCTGAGGCAGGCGGATCATCTAAGGTCAGAAGTTCAAGACCAGCCTGGCCAACATAGTGAAACCCTGTCTCTACTAAAAATACAAAAAAAATTAGCCGGGCGTGGTGGTGCATGCCTGTAATTCCAGCTACTCGGGAGGCTGAGGCAGGAGAATCGGTTGAACCTGGGAGGCGGAGGTTGCAGTGAGTCGAGATCGTGCCACTGCACTCCGGCCTGGGTGACAGAGCGAGATCCTGTCTCAAAAAAAAAAAAAAAAAGAATAAGGAATGGCTACTCCATAGGCAGAATAGCCCCAAGGGCTGCTGTTTGGCTGTTTTAATGGTTATTTCTTGATTATATGCTAAACAAGGCATGGATTATTCAGGAGTTTTCTGGGAAAAGGGTGAGCAATTCCCAAAACTGAGGATCCTCTTTTTTGACTATATAGGGTAACTTCCTGGCATTGCCATGACATTTGTAAACTGTCATGGCACTGGTGGGAGTGTGTTTCAGCAAGTGAATGCATCATAATTAGTGTACAATGAGCAGTGAGGATGACCAGCGGTCACTTTTGTCACCATCTTGGTTTTGGTGGGCTTTGACCAGCTTCTTTATCTCATCCTTTTATCAACAAGGTCTTTACGACCTGTACCTTTTGCTGACCTCCTATCTCATCCTGTGACTTAGACTGCCTGACCTCCTGGGAATGCAGCCCAGTAGGTCTCAGCCTTATTTTACCCACCCCTATTTAAGATGGAGTCATTCTGGTTCATGTACCTCGGACAGTGCCCCCTGATTCATGAAGTGCAGGGTCTGCAAAGTATCTCAAGCACTGATCTTAGGTTTTACAATAATAATGTTATCCTCCAGGTGCATGACTCCAAAATCATAATTTCTAATCTTATGGCTAATTTGTTTGTCCTACAAAGGCAGTCCTGTCCCCAGACAAGAAGGAGGTCTGTTTTGGGAAAGGGCTTTTATCATCTTTGTTTTAAACTATAAGTTCCTCCCAAAGTTAGTTCAACCTATGCCCAGGGATGAGCAAGCATAATTTGGAGGTTAGAAGCAAAATGGACTTGGTTAGTTAAGATCTCTTTCACTGTCTAGTTATAATTTTACAATGACAGCTTCATAAGTACCTAAAAGTGCAACAATTTGTTCATATGGTAGTTGTATGTATAGTTTTGTATGAAATTGTCAGTTTTCCATAGTGACTGCCTCAGTTTATAATCCCATCAGCAACATGGGAATGACATAGTTTCTCTACAACTTCACGAGCATTTGGTGCTGTTACTCTTTTTTATTTTAACCATTCTAATAGGTGGTTAATGATATCTTACCATGGCTTTAATTTGCATTTCTCTAATAGCTAAAGATGTTGGATATACTCATGGTTTTTACATGTCATCTGTATATTCTCTTTGGTAAAATATCTGTCCATATCTGTTTGTTTGCATTATTTTTAATGTAAATAACCAGCAGTTCTTTAGAAATATTTTCACCAGGGATAATAACAGAATTAAGTCGTTCTTTGGATAGATTTTTAACCTGCATCTCTGAGGAAATTTTAATGTAGTGCTTCTAAAACTTTAGTGTGAATCAGAATCATGAGTAGAGCTTATTAAACAAATTGTTGCGACCCAACCCAAATTTCTGATTTAGTAACTATGGGGTGGGGCCCTAGATTTAATCTGCATTTCCAATGAACTCCCTTGTGTTGCTGATGCTCTTATTCCAGGAAATAATTTCCTGCTGCCTTTTTTTTTTTCTTCTTTGAGACAGGGTCTCACTTTGTTGCCCAGGCTGGAGTGCAGTGGTGCAAACACAGCTCACTGCAGCCTCAACTTCCTGGGCTCAAGTGATCGTCCCACCTTAGCCTCTCAAGTATCTGGGACTATAGGTGCATGCCACCACACCCAGCTAATTTTTGTGTTTTTTGTAGAGATGGGGTTTCACCACATTGCCAAGGCTGGTCCTGAGCTCAAGGGATCTCCCTGCCTCAGCCTCTCAAAGTGCTGGGATTACAGATGTGAGCCACTGCACCACACCCACCTTTTTTTGTCATTGTAAATTTTCCTGTAGTAAACTGACAATGAATGAGAAAGTTGTGCTCAAAAGTGAAGTGCTACCAAAAAACAAAAATGGTTGGGGACATGTCAAAAAGACGCAAGAACCAACCTGATCTTCAAAAGGCTAAAACGAGAATAATTTGAACAACAAAATTAGTAATAACTGTACTGGATTATAACTTAAAGAATAAAACAAATATCTCTAAGTCCTGTGAAGGAAAATATATCTTTGGACCCCAAATTCACTAAGCCAAAGGGAAAAGTCAAGCTGTCAGGTAAAACTGCCTCCCATTGTATTCCTAAATAAAATAGCTACAAAGATAAAAAAGGCTGTATACCTCCCTCACAACTTTCCCACAAGGAAATTTCTTGTAGACAAAGGACAGAAAGAACTCAGAGCCATCCCTCTGCTCCTGTGGGACAAATGCATATGTGGGTGCTTCTTTTGCCCTATTGTTTCACTAAGCTAGACGAAGGCATAAGTGACTATTCTTATAAATTGTGTATTCAGTCAAAGGCTAATCAGAAACTCAAAAGAATGCAATCGTTTGTCTCTTATCTACCTATCTAGATGGGATAATTCCCTTGACCCCCTTCATGGGCAGGAACTGGAATGGTTTGTTTCACTTAGCCCTCCGCTGGCCACTCCTCATGAGAGGGAGCATGCAAGCAAGCAAGTACGGGAACCGGAGCAAATGAACCAAATGAACTCTGGAACCCACCTGTTGTTCCCCTCTGATGGGAGCAGGCTCTGTGCAGCCCCGCAGCAGCATCCAAGCACATTACAACTCTTTCATCTCTGCCATCTGGGGATGACCAAGTGCCAACCAGTTGAAAGGGTTAGGTTGGCAGCCCCTGCCCTCTCGGTACCTGGGTTCTTGTTCGGCGTCCAGGAAGAATCAGGTCACATGAATGGATTGAAGGGTAGTGTATGTGGAGGATTTTACTGGGCAGTGGAAGCGGCTCTCAGTGGGATGGAGAGTCAGAAAGGGGATGCATGGTATGGGAAGAAAGTGATCTTTCCCTGAAAACTGGCCATCTCTGGCCGGGCCCCGCTTTGAAGCTGTACCATCTGAAGTTAGCCATGTCTATACATAGTCTCCAATGCTCAGTTGCTTCTCTGCTCACCACTCAACCACTTGTATCCCCAATGCTCAGCTGCTTGTATCCCCAACAGCCGCTTATATTGCTCTGCCAGCTGAAGTCTTTTTATGGGCACATGATATGGGCATGGCAGATCAAAGAGGCAACATTTGGGTGGAAAAAATGGGGTTGGCTGTTTTCACTTAGGGCCTCAGTTTCAGGCTTAAGGGTGGGGTTTAGCAGGGAGCCCAGCCTTTCTGTATCACTATGACCTGGATGCCCATCCCCACTTCAAGTTGCCCCACCTTTCTGGACTGAACCAATGTGCATCTTACATATATTGATTAATGTCTCATGTCTCCCTAAAATGTATAAAACCAAGCTATGCCCTGACCCCTTTGGGCACATGTCAACAGGACTTCCTGAGACTGTGTCATGGATGTGTCCTTAACCTTGGCAAAATATACTTTCTAAGTTGAGTACGACCTGTCTTACATATTTTGGGTTCCTAGTTCATTGCTATATAAATAAATGGGGGAGGCTGGGTGTGGTGGCTCACACCCGTAATCCCAGCACTTTGGGACACCAAGGCGGGTGGACCACTTAAGGCCAGGAGTTCGAGATCAGCCTAGCCAGCATACTGGAACCCTGTCTCTACTAAAAATACAAAAATTAGCCAGGCGTGGTGGCAGGCTCCTATACTCCCAGCTACTCAGGAGGTTGAGGCGGGAGAATTGCTTGCAACTGGGAGGCAGAGGTTGCAGTGAGCTGAGATCACTTCACTGCACTCCAGCCTGGGTGACAGAGTGAGACCCTATCTCAAAAAAAAAAAAAAAAAAAAAAGAATAAATGGGGGAGAAGGGGCAAGCCTTACTTACATATGAATTCTAAATAACATATCTAAGTACTCTCCCACCAAAGAGGTGAAGTTTTAATTCTCTTCCTCTTGAGTATGGGCTGGATTTAATGACTCATCTTAAGGAGAAAATACTAACTTTGCCATGGAAAAATCTGACAGACATCATCTTAACCAAATGATCAAGAGGAATATCACCAATATATACATACTGAAGTCATGTATGATATATGATGTGATGAGAAAGGCACCTCTCCTTGTGGCACTGTCCTCCCATGGCACGGTGAACTCACAAATTGGGGCTCAGCCTGGAAGGACAAGTGGGTTCTTGGCTTCATGCAGGAAAGAGTTCAAAAGCAAGCTGACAGAGTAAAGTGAAAGCAAGTTTATTACGAGAGTAAAGGAACAGCAAAGTAATAAAAGCCATTTATGACAAACCCACAGCTAGTATTATGCTGAATGGGGAAAGGTTAAAAGCATTCCTGTTACCGGTAGAAGGTATTCAAGTTGCTAGTGCTGAATCCATACGGGTCTGCAACAACCTCAGTTCTTGCCTCCTCAGAAGGAAGAATTCAACTAAGGGACACAAGGCAGAAAAGGAGACAGGCAAGTTTACAGAGCAGGAGTGAAGGTTTATTTAAAAAGGCTTAGAACGGGGCTGGGTATGGTGGTTCATGCCTGCAATCCCAGCACTCTGGGAGGCCAAGGCGGGTGGATCAGCTGAAATCACAAGTTCGAGACCAGCCTGGCAAACATGGCAAAACCATGTTATCTACTAAAAATACAAAAAAAAAAAAAAAAAAAAAAATAGCGGGGCATGGTGGCAGTCACCTGTAGTCCCAGCTCCTCAGGAGGCTAAGGCAAGAGAATCACTTGAGCCTGGGAGGCGGAGGTTGCAGTGAGTGGAAATTGCGCCACTGCACTCCAGCCTGGAAGACAGAGCTAGACTTCCTCTCAAAAAAAAAAAAAAAGGCTTTAGAACAGGAAAGGATGCCAGGCGCAGTGGCTCACGTCTGTAATCTCAGCACTTTGGGAGGCCGAGGTGGGCGGTGGGAGGCCGAGGTGGGCAGATCACGAGGTCAGGAGATCGAGACCATCCTGGCTAACACGGTGAAACCCCTTCTCTACTAAAAATACAAAAAATTAGCCGGGCGTGGTGGCGGGCGCCTGTAGTCCCAGCTACTCGGGAGGCTGAGGCAGGAGAATGGCGTGAACCCGGGAGGTGGAGCTTGCAGTGAGCTGAGATTGCGCCACTGCATTCCAGCCTGGGCGACAGAGCGAGACTCCGTCTCAAAAAAAAAAAAAAAAAAGAACAGGAAAGAAAGGAAGGTACACTTGGAAGAGTCCCAAGCGGGCACCGAGGTCAAGTGAGGTGTTTCACCTTGATCCTAGGACTTTATAGGCTCACCCCTTTCTCATGATTCTTTCCTTAGGGTGGGACGCCCGCATGCACGCGCCCTACTTAGCCTTGGGAAGTGAGCATGCGCAGTGTGTTTAAGAGGTTGCAAGTATGCCCATCTTTTTTTTCTTTTTTTTTCTTTTTTGAGACGGAGTCTCACTGTCACGCAGGCTGGAGTGCAGTGGCATGATCTTGGCTCACTGCAACCTCTGCCTCCCGGGTTCAAGTGATTCTCCTACCTCAGCCTCCCGAGTAGCTGGGATTACAGGCATGAACCACCACATCTGGCTAATTTTTGTTTTTGTTTTTTGAGACAGAGTCTCATTCTGTTGCCTAGGCTGGAGTGCAGCGGCGTGATCTTGGCTCACTGCAACCTCCGCCTCCCAGGTTCAAGCAATTCTCCTGCCTCAGCTTCCCATGTAGCTAGGACTACAGGTGCCGGCCACCACGCACTGGTAGTTTTTGTATTTTTAGTAGAGATGGGGTTTTACCATGTTGGTCAGGCTGGTCTCGAACTCCTAACCTCAGGTGATCCGCCTGCCTCAGCCTCCCAAAGTGTTGGGATTACAAGCGTGAGCCACCGTGCCCGGCTTAATTTTTGTATTTTTAGTAGAGATGGGTTTTCGCCATGTTGACCAGGTTGGTCTTCAACTCCTGACCTCAAGTGATTCACCTGCCTTGGCCTCTCAAAGTGCTGGGATTACAGGCGTGAGCCACAGCACCCAGCCTGTATGCATGCCAATCAGGCTGTTTTCCCTTTTCCAGTGGAGTGCCCCGAGACATCATACTCCACCATTTTGTCTCTTAATGCATATGCCTGGGAAGTTGCTTCTCCCTAGTGTCTGCTTTCAATTAACATTTTAGTGCAATAGGTGTAGACTATCAGGAAATGGCCTCTTCCTGGCACCACCTGCCAATTTATCACTTTTAGAGAGGCAATGTGATAACTGCCGAACCATCACCCGACATTCCTAGTGGGTAGGGGAAGAACCCTCTCCTGCCCTACTCACGCCAGTCTAACTACATGTAACAACGAAAGACCAAGAAACTGACAAATTGGAGGGGATTAAAGAGACATGACATTGAAATGTTATATGGTGTTCTAGAATAGAAAAACATATATCCGTGGGAAAACTGAGGAACTCTAGTCTATAGTTAACAATATTGTACCCATGTTAAAAGTATTGTACCCATGTCAATTACAATTTTTTAAAGCCCATATCTTGGTATAATTACAATGTTGTGTAAGATGTGAAAATTAAGGAAAGGTGAGTGAAGAATACACAGGAACACTCTTTGCAATACTTCCATAAATTAAAAATTATTTCAAAATAAAGGTGCTTTTTTTTTTTTGCCTGTTGCCCAGGCTGGAGTGAAATGGCCCAATCTTGGCTAACCGCAACCTCCTGGGTTCAAGCAATTCTCCTGCCTCAGCCTCCCAAGTAGCTGGGATTACAGGCATGCACCATCACGCCAGGCTAATTTTGTATTTTTAGTAGAGACAGGGTTTCTCCATGTTGGTCAGGCTGGTCTTGAACTCCTGACCTCAGGTGATCCTCCTGCCTCGACCTCCCAAAGTGCTGGGATTACAGGCGTGAGCCAGCGCGCCCAGCCAAAGATGCCTTTTTTTTTTTTTGAGATGGAGTCTTACTCTGTTGACCAAGCTGGAGTGCAGTGACACGATCTTGGCTCACTGCAACTTCCACTTCCTGGGTTCAAGTGATTCTCGTGCCTCAGCCTCCCAAGTAGCTGGGCTTACAGGTGCCCGCCACCATGCCTGGCTAATTTTTGTATTTTTAGTAGAGATGGGGTTTCACCATGTTGGTCAGGCTGGTCTTGAACTCCTGACCCCAGGCGATCCACCTGCTTCAGCCTCCCAAAAGTGCTGGGATTACAGGCGTGAGCCACCACCACTGCCGGCTTTTTTTTTTTTTTTTTAAATACATGGACTTTTGGTCCCAACCCTAGAGCTTCTGATTCTGTAAATAAGGGCTGGGTCCTGAGAATCTGCATTTGAATAAGTTCCTAGGAGATGTTGCTGCTAGTCCCAAGGAAACAGTTTGAAGAAATTGTTTTAAGCAAATCTTAAGGTTATTTGATGTTTTCTGCTGACTTTTTCTTACCATTGTAAATTTCCCTGCAGTAAACATAAGAATAAATGGAAAAGTTTTGGCTTTTCTGTTTCAAAGCAGATTGATTGACTGATTTTTTACTTTATTCAGTGTCCTTCTAAGCTATTAGTGGTTTTACCTTAAGCATGATATTTAAGAATACCTCCTTTTAAAAGTGCATCAGTCAATCCTCAAGTTTAATTCTCTACACTTCGTTCATGTACTATATATGTTACTTAAAGATAACAGAAAGCCTTAGAAATTTTGGCTTAAACACTGGTAAAATTCAAAGATAAGTTTAAGTGCTGCTAGTTAACAAAGCAAATCCAGGAAATTACTAGGCACAGAGTTTATTACTAAGTATCTCTCCACCCATTCTCCCCTTCTTCCTTAGTTGTAAACATCCTCATTTTTAACTGAACACATGGCCACTCAGAATATATTTTCCAGCTTTCACTTAACTTTAAATACTTGTAGGAAACTATGTTTTAGTTAGTAGAAAGTAGCCAGAAATGGTAATATAGTTTGGATGTTTGTCCCATCCAAATTTCACAATTAAATGTAATCCCCAGCCGGTCGCGGTGGCTCAAGCCTGTAATCCCAGCACTTTGGGAGGCCGAGGCGGGCGGATCACAAGGTCAGGAGATCGAGACCATCCTGGCTAACACGGTGAAACCCTGTCTGTACTAAAAATATGAAAAATTAGCCGGGCGTGGTGGCGGGCGCCTGTAGTCCCAGCTACTCGGGAGGCTGAGGCAGGAGAATGGTGTGAACCCAGGAGGCGGAGCTTGCAGTGAGCCGAGATCGTGCCACTGCACTCCAGCCTGGGTGACAGAGGAAGACTCCGTCTCAAAAAAAAAAAAAAAAAAATGTAATTCCCAATGTCAAGGGTGGAGAGGCATTTGGATCACTGGGGCAGATCCTTCATGAATGGTTTAGCACCATCCCCTTGGTGATGATTGAGTTCTTTCTCTGAGTTCACAGATCTGGTTGTTTAAAAGTGTATGTCACCTCCCCCATCTCACTCTTGCATCCATTCTCACCATGTGTAAGCCAGCTCCCCCTTTGCCTTCTGCCATGATTGTAAGCTTTCCGAGGCCCCATCAGAAGCCAAGCAGATGCTGGACCATGCTTCCTGAATAGCCTGCAGAACAGTAAGTCAACTAAACCTCTTTTCTTTACAAATTTCCCGGTCTCGGGTATTCCTCTGTAGTGATGCAAAAACAGACTAATACAAATAGGAAAAATGCAATTTCTACAAAATGTCCTTAAAGGAGAACAATGTGCTTTCTTAACCTTGTTTTTCTGCTGGTGGGAATGTGACTATGATGGCTGGAAGTTGAGCAGCCATCATGGGCCACAGGTAGAGGTATCATAATGAGGATTGTTAGATATGAGTTCTAAATTTCTTTTCAAAGAATCAATATGTCAGTATGTTCAATTCTTTGCCTTTTACTTTTAAACTTAACTTCCTCATAAAGCAACCTTTTTCGATTACCTGCTCCATCCTGACTCATTCTGATTACCTACTCCACCCTGACTCATTCCAATTACCTGCTCTGTCATAACCATTTTTCCCGCCAAACCACTCACCCTGTCAGTCTCTTTAAGTTAGCCAGTCAGAATTAGTTTAGCCTGTGCGGTCTAACCCTAGCCAATAGGGGAACGACACAGCAGAAGGGGCCACATGCATCAGGGATAGAACCCCTTCCCTTCCCTTGTCTAAGTCCGCACTCACCATTGTTCCATCTGTAAGGGTGCACCCTTCTATAGAAGTAACTTGCCTTGCTGAGAATTAAAAAGTAAATTCTATATTCGAGTGCTATTTCTTTTGTGGCAACGAAACTTTATTTATGACAGGATGGCGGAACAACAGACTAGAAGAAGCCTGGATTATCTGATACAATGGCAACCCAAGTCCTGGACTATATCCAGACTGCTGTTGAATGAGAAAAACAGATTTCTATCTTCAGCGCCTCTTATTTTGAACTTGATACCACTTGTAGCTGAACCTAATTTGAACTGATACAAGTAATCATACAGAAGTTACAATTGTGCTGACTGGAACTTCACTGTCGGTAATTTCAGCACTTTGGGAGGCCAAGGTGGGAGGATCCCTTGAGCCCAGGAGTTGGAGACCAGCCTGGGCAACATAGCAAGAACATGTCGCTATAATTAAACAACAAAACAACAAATAACAACAACAACACACGCACACACAAACACCAAGGTTGGCTGAGGGAAAAATGGGACCTTAAATCCAGCCTGCCCTCTTCTTTCTAAGCTTTGCATTGTGCTGTGTGCTCCAGGAGGCTGACACACCCTAGTGGCTCTTTAGAAGAGTGCATTTTTACCTAGAATCTAGGCTCTGTGGCAACATTTTTCAAAATATCCTCTCCATTCTCCTTGCCCAAGACCATGGGAACCCATCTCTTGCATCATCATGACCTGGATGTGAGACCTGGAGTCAAAGGGGATCATTTTGGAGCTTTAACATTTGAGTGCCCTTTGCATGGGCCATGTAACCCCTTTGTTTTGGCCAATTTCTCCTATTTGGAATGGCTGTATTTATGAAAATCTGTACCCCCATTGTATCTAGGAAGTAGCTGGCTTGCTTTTTATTTTACAGGCTCATAGGCGAAAGGGACTTGCCTTGTCTCGGATGAGACTTTGGACTGTAGACTTTTCGGTTAATGCTGAAATGAGTTAAGACTTTGGGGTACTCTTGGGAAGGCATGATTGGTTTTGAAATGTAAGAAATGAGATTTGGAGGGGCCAGGGCAGAATGATATAGTTTGGCTATGTCCTCACCCAAATCTCAACTTGAATTTATCTCCCAGAATTCCCACATGTTGTGGGAAGGACCCAGGGGGAGGTAATTGAATCACGGGGACCGCTATTTCCCATGCTAGTCTCATTATAGTGAATTAAGTCTCATGAGATCTGATAGGTTTATTGGGGTTTCCCACTTTTGCTTCTTCCTCATTTTCTCCTGCTGCCCTCCATGTAAGAAGTGCCTTTTGCCTCCTGCCATGATTCTGAGGCCTCCCTAGCCATGTGGAACTTTAGGCACAATGTAACCTCTTTTTCTTCTCAGTCTCGGGTATGTCTTTATCAGCAGCATGAAAACGGACCAATACACTCCTGGAGGCATTGGAGATGGTTTTAGGTAGTCCCCAGATGTACTTCAAAAGTCTGTTAATATTAAATTAAGTAGGTTTATATCTGAGGGTAGGTATTATTGCTAGGAAGAAAAGCCATAAAGAAGGAAGAAGTTTGTTGAGCAAAAATGTAAGAGAATAGAAGCTCATAATATTATGTCATTAGGCAGTATTATATGGTAGTTATTAGAGTGGGAACTTGGGAGTCAAACTGCTTAAGTTCAAATCCTGGCTCTCATAGTGACTAGCTGCATTGTTTGTGGCATGTTTCCTAACCTCACTGTGTCAGTTTTTATAATGGCACTTCTGCAAGGATGCTGTGGGAATTAACATGACATATAATGTGTTCTCAATAAATGTAAGCGATTACTATTTCTGGGAATCTTTCAGCAAAGGAACAATTCATTACCTGTATATAGCCACAATTTGTTGAAAGCTTACTTTTGTGTCAGGAACTGTACACGAAGGACCTAATTTTACTCATGAGGAAGCTAAAGCTTAGAAAGTTTCAGTGCCTTTACCAAGGTTATAACACTAATTCTTGCTCCACTAGAATTCAGACTCGAATTGATTGGGTTCCAAAGCCATGATACTAAGGATCAAAGACAAGGCTTGCAAGATTTCATAAGCCTCCTCTTGTGTATTCTCTCTCAAGTTCCTGGCTCATAGCATGTACCAGCAAACTCATTACAACTAAAACGGTCTGTTTGGGAGTGAAGGATGGGAGACATTGAGAGCAACAGCAGAAATGGTTGGGGGAGTCTTGGGAAATGCAAGCGTGCTTAGGTTGGGACCTGTGGCAATGAATGGGAGGGCAAGGGAAACTGTCTGACCAGAACTTAAAAATGCCTCTTGGTGATTTACATGAAAAGTGGCCTCTCAAGTTTTTCTATTATTCAGTGCTTCTAAGATACTGTTGAACCGTAAACTACAAAATTAATCTTATGATTCTACAATTATACTTTCTAAATGATCACTTATTTGATGGTTTTGAAGTACAGAAAGTATTTGGTCATTTAAATTATTTCCTTCCATGGAGTCTACATCGAGACAAGGAATCTTTACCTTTATTGTAGATATTTCAATGAAAATGTCAACATGTTGCATATTGGCATACTTTGGGTTTGCCAATATGTGGTAAAGAACTTTTTCAATGGAAACTTTCCCTCTTTTTAGGGCCGAAAAGACGCTCTGCAACTATACTTAAGTATCCCAGGCAACTTTATTCATTCAAAAAAATCAGAGCGGAGTCAAAAGCACAAATCCATGAATTGGGCGGCGAAGTCTGACTCCACAGATTACGGCTGAACTGGGTTTGGGGAGACTGAACCCGTGCCGGTGCTCCTCCTGTTTGCTTGGACATAAGTTTGAGTACCACAACTCTAACCTGCCACTTCAGCTGCACAGGCAGGCTTGTGGGGACGCAGCAACTCCGTCCCGAGGGCGGCTGAGTCAGCCAGCCGTACCCACGGCTTTCGGCAGCCGCCGGAGGCTCCTGCTAGGCCCGGCCCGCTCACCGGGAAGTTCCCTGACTCCGTCCAGTCAGCCTCCAGGAGGGCACCGCCGGCCGCCGTGACTTCAGCAAGACACTACTATCTCCGTCAGCCGCCGCCTCGGCCATCTTCCTGCCCGGAGTGCAACAAAATCCGGCTCTGGCCAGCCTTCCAGCTGACGCCACTCTGCCAGGGCCCTGCAGCCTCGGAGCGGGATAGAAGGAAGCCGCAGAAAAGACGCTGAAAGTTGGCGCTCGCTGACACCACGACGCGCTCCCTCCACTACGCATGCGCCCACGGGCCGTAAGCGCGGGTCCGGTCTCCGGTGACGTGGCGGTGAGGAGGCGGAGCCAAGATCAGCGGCGGGAGGGTGGGGGAGGAAGAGCGAGGTGAGCGCGGACGTCAGAGTGGAGAGCGGAAGGTCAGGGAGGCTCGGAGCGGAAGTGAGACTAGGGAGTCTGTCCGCCATTGTGGACCCGAGAAGCAGAGAGCGAGAGGGGGAAGAGGAGCGTGCAAGCGGAAAAGACGGGCCTCTTCCTCCGACTCCCGAGCGCGAGGCCCTCATTTTGGGTTCTCAGCGAGCGGCGGCAGCGGCAGCGGCTGGAACAATCACTCGGCCAAGGGCGACAGCCAACTGCTGTGAGTGCACGGGGAGAGGCCCAGGCAGCGGCGGCGGCGGCGGCGGCTCTCGGGTTGCGGTGAAGAATGTCAGCCACTAGCGTGGATCAGGTGAGGGAGCAGAGGCCCCAGGCTCGGCGAAGGCCCGAGCCCCGGAGCTCCACCCTCGCGCGGGGCTTCGGCTCCTCCCCGTCGCCGCCGCTGCCGGCCCCATAACGGTGCCCCGGGCGCAAGTTGCTGCGGGGTAGCTACCCGGGCCGGGGCGTGCGCCCTGGCCCCGAAGCCTGCGGGCGGGCGGGCGCGGTGCCGCGGCGGGTGGGGGCAAGGACCGGTCTTAGGGACCTTAGGACACATCCTGAGGGCGGCAGACATGGGGCTGAGACCGGGCGAGATCTGGGAGACGGATTCCGAGTGGCGGGTGGGAGGTTTAAAGGCTGGGGGTGGTTGGGAAATTGGTGGCTGTGGAGGATATGGTGGGTTTTTACTCCTACGCGGATAGTCTAAAATAACTTGTCTTTGATAATGCCTTTGATTAACACACTTTTTCTCTTCCTTTTTCTCCTCTTTACCGCATCTTTCGTCTTGGTACACAGAGACCTAAAGGGCAAGGAAATAAAGGTGAGTTTGGATTTTTTTTTTATTATTGCTCAATGTTGCCTTGGTGTTACTTTTAAACTCTGTAAGGGTTTTTTGTTTGTTTTTGCTCCCTCTTAGGAAAAAATGTAGGATTAGAGAAAATATTCATCATGGCTAAGGTAGCCAAGTTCTATCCAGAACTTCTGTAGTTCGTTGCTTTGAAGCCACTTTATGGAAACCAAAGTAGTACGAGAAACAGTTTCCTTGTCAGTTAAGCAGGTATTGATGTGAACCTAGTGGTATTTCTTTGGTTTTCCAGTTTTTCTGTGTTATGTAACTTCTGCCACAAAAAATTTCTACATGTGTATATAGACAAGTATATTCTTAAAGTGGACATTTTGTTTGACATGTCTGGATTACACTGGAAAATGGAAGTCTACATAGTATTCCATCACATTAATGAAAATTGTACTATTAATCACTGATTCTATTGAAGTCAGCTGCAATGAGGCAACAACATGAGAGAGGTTAGAACTAAGTAGGCATGCCATCTTGCTCTGTTGTCCTGATTGCAAGGTGTGACTCAATCTGGTATTTTATAAAGGGCTGAGAAGAAAATAGTTTGTGACAATTCTTCCAGGATTTTATAATTTTCTCTTTAGTAAAAGTACCGTTGAAAGTAGTGTTTTTTTAAAAAGTGTGTTTTGTATTAATATGGAACAGTGCAGTCAGCTGACTGAAACATTATGACATTAGTCATGTGACATTTAGTTAAGTATAGAACAATAACTGCTTTCTTGGGATAGTGCCAATTAAATAACATCAGAGCAAATTATATATAACATTTTGTAGTGCTTGAAATTACACTAAAATTATGCTTTCTGTTGATTTCAGTAACACAGTGTTAGAAATTAAAATCTATAATAGTCTTTTACATATAGATTGTCTTTGGTGCCCTTTAAATTCTTGTTAGGTATTTATTTGCTATTGCAAATTTGGTGAATTTAAAATAATAGGTTTTGGATATGTAGATTAATTTCCTCTGAATTGTGGAATTTGTACATACCAGTTACATGGCACCATATTAGGTAACATTTTGTTTGTTTTCATTAAAGATGTTTTCTTGCAGTATGTAAATATTTAGATATTTTAATTTTTAAAATTTCATTTCTAGAATTTTTTTTTGTTGTAAGCATAAACCTGAAATAAAATTGGATATTGATTTATTTTAAATGAGTTAAAAATTTGTGAATTTTAAAAAGAATGATCCATTAATTCTTCTTTTGCTAGTCTACCCATTAGGAAGTATGTAGACTTGGAGATTGTGAAATTGTGGTCATTATTGCCTAGCATAAATTATTTTATCCTAGATCTGTGGGGAGGTGGCACTTTGCAAGGCTATTTGAAATGCTAAGTGTTTTGTGTTACCTGCTAATTTAAGGTAAGTACACAAGTTCTATGAGGTACTTGTTTGTTAAAACAATAGAGCCTCTACAGCACTGTAAGTCAGTAAAATAAGTTTGATTTATGAGTGGTCATTTCACTTAGGTAGGCATTGGTGGCATCTTTGATATTAGATATGAGTTATCTATAAACTACATAATGTATCCACTGTTTGCAAGTAAGTATTTTTTGGTTATTTCAAAAATTTTTATCCATCAGTATCGCTTCTGTTAGGTGTATTCAGACACATACACAAAGTGTTTATTTTGATAGTTCTTTATTCTCAAGAAATTTTCTTTCTTTCCCCCTTGTTGTTCAGTTTAATAATTTCATCTAAGGTTAGAATAATGGATTGGGATTCCTTGGAGTCCTGAGTTCTAATACTGCCTTTGGCTACTGACTTGCCAAGTGAGCTTGAAAACATTCTACCTGTTTGTCAGAATCTCCCCTCTATAAAATAAAAACAGTCATAATTCCTATAGTATGTTGTGAGGATTCTTGTAATTACGATAGTTCACTGCTGTAGTAGCAATTACATTTACTGGATTTCTTTTAACTTTCCTCACTTAATCTATTTTTAAGGTGCAGGAAGACTCCTTTGCATGGAGCCTTGGCAGGAGGAGAAAAATGCTACTGGCCTGAAAGTATTGCTAATTATTTAAGTTTCTTAAAAATGGCAGATGCTACAAGTGCACAAATACACATATACGTTACTTGTATTTTTATGACTGCAGGGAGAATTACAAGGCAAAGGCAACACCACCAGTGAACCTGATATAAGTAGCTATGTGTGTATTTGAGAAAAGCTGTTCTGCCTTAGCTTGTTTCCAGCTAGTAAAATTGGTTTACAATTCTGTTTACTTTTATGAAGTTATTTTTCTTGAACTACAAGCTCAGTATTCTAAATATGAGTAATCTTGAATTCTGAACTTAGCAAACTTATGAAAAATAGTATGTCCTTGAGAAGTTGGTGTCAGTTAAAGTTTTGAACACATAATCCTTTTCAGTCAACTTACTATAATTTCAGAGATTCTGTTTCTTTTCTGAACTGTCTTCAGTTGACAGCCTTAGCCTAACACCTAGTTTTAGTGTCTTTGATTTTCTATATATCCTTAATTACTTAATTCATGACAGAAGCTAAAAGGAATTCTAAATAATTGTCTTTGATATGGCAAAAATGTTTTTGTAGAATAAGTAATAATTCAAGGTTTACTTGTTTTATAAGTTTGAATTCTTTTTTAATTAATAGACTGTCCCTGTGTTAAATATCAGAACTCTTTATTATCCTTGGCAAGAGTAGTACCAAAGGATAGTAGAAATTTAAGGATAATTATTTGCCTATTGGTTCATAATTTAACACTGACTTTGTATTTTATTTTTTTATTAACAAGTAGAATTTTTGCTTATTGGAATAAAGGTGTGGAGTGCTTTTATTTGGGAGTACTATGGATGGAAGTGTCAGATGCCATACTTACAGTCTTAGGCCTTACTGCCTCCTTTCTCCTCTTTCTGAGTTTATAAATAGCAAATTCATGGAACAGGATTTATCTTTTTCCTCCTCTCCGCTCTCTTCCAGCGGAGAGACATATGCATTGTTTTATACAACTGTAATTTAAAATAATTAGGTTAAATTTGGCTAAGTTTTAATTTTCGAAAAGTAGTGGAAAATGCCTTATATTTTGGCAATATTCTGTTGTATTCTCCCCTCATCCTCCCGAGAAAAATGATTTCAAAGCACTTTACTGTCATTATTTTAGGCTTCATTTTATCAATCCTCACAACATCCTTGTAAGGAGATAGCGGGTATATGGTATTGTCGCTGTTTTTGTAGGTGGGGAAACATGATGCACAGATCTGTTGACTTTCCTAACTTGATGTAGTCAGGACCAGAGCAAAGAATCACCTGGCTCCTAAGGCCCATGTTCTATCTTGATTTGACTCTGTTTCATAGAGCAGAGGAAACAGGCGAAGAATCATGTAAGTCATCTGTTCTTTTTTCCCCTGAAGAAATTTTACAGACTATGGAACTAGCTTGGATTTCATTTCTATTTAATGGTTTTCAGACTCCAAGACATTAGCTTGTCATTAAGTAAATATTCAAAAACGAAAAGTCTTTAAGATAGTTTTCTTAAAGATACACTTCCAAAACTTAAGGGCTAGTTTAATGCAAATTGCTTCTCAGTATATGTGAAGTACTTTTAATTAAACATTTTTTAAAGTAGATTGACTTCTTGTACTGTATTTTAAGACTTTATAGACATTTATGCATCATTTAAAAATGACTGTAGACTGTATTTATAATAGTATATGGGTTGTTCTCAGGCCTAGCCGCTTAGAAGAGAAATAATAGAACAGAAGAAATAAGAATAACAGTATTATATATATATATACACACAGATAAATTTTAAGTAAGTACTTTTTTTTTTTTTTTTTTTTTTTAATAGAGACAGGGTCTTGCTGTGTACCCCAAGCTGGAGTGCAGTGGCATAATCATAGCTCAGTGTAACTGGGAATGCCTTGGCTCAAGTGATCCTCCTTAGACTCCTGAGTAACTAGGACTATAGGCACATGCCACCACGCCTGGCTAATTTCTATACATTTTTCGTAAAGGTGGGATCTTGCTATGTTGCCCAGGCTGGTCTTGAGCTCCTGGCCTGGCACTTTTTGTATTTGTATGAACTAGATTTTTGAGAACCTAGTGGATATGATAGATAGATAGTCATAATTTTTAAGTTGTTAGCTGTTTCAAATACTGACTAACATGTATGAGTGTAATAGTGAAGAATTTTTTTTCAAGAAGTAATAGACCATGCATACCTACATTTGATTTAGGAGCAGTAAAGCCAGTGTCAGAGGAGAACAGGTATGTCAGAATCTCTTGGACTGAAATGAATATAACCCAGCCTTATAATGGCACTAGAAGTAACCTAAGGCACCCTCTTTATTTTGGTTTCTAGTGGCTCTTACATATTTAAATTCCATGGAGCATATTTAACTCAATCCTAATTCTGATGCAGTCCTTATCAGACATAGTTAAATTATGTTAGTGGAGCCAGGATCGAGTTGACCTTCAGGTTGCTGCTTGTGGCCTCTGAGGGGCAATGTGGTATAGTAAGAAGTCTACTTTGAATGCTTTACACAGTAGCATCATATCTTTGATCTTTGCCAGTCATTGGATGGCAAAGATTTAAGGGATTTTGTATATCTTTGCTCCCAAGCCACTGTTAACTCATAATATTACATTTTAGGTGCTCTACACTCATGGGAAAATTTAAGGATAATAAAAATGTTGTGATATTACAGAGGAATACGCAATTTAAACCCATCACCCTCCTAACTTCATAAAATTTGGTGATGTTGTACCTTTGAGCAGTAAATCTTTAGATATTGAGTTCTTTTTGTTTCTAATTTGTAGACATCCATCGGAAACTTTCAACTTTTTTATCTTCACCAGTATAGAATAGTATATTTACATAGTGCCACCCCATCAAGTATTAGCCTAGTGACGCTTCTGTTTAAATGGTTCTAAAGTCATATTAGTCCTATTTCAATCTTGTAATATTTAATGTGATTAAATCTAAGATTATTGAACGCTGTCATTTAATAATCAGATGAGATGAGGTAGGTACTATTCATACATAACCTTCTGAAACAGAGAAACAGTCAAAGGTTAGAGAGGTTAAATCCCTAACTGGAGATCATCTCCTCAGTGGTGGACTTGAGATTCAAATTCAGGACCTTACTTCTGAGTCTGCTCAAAAGCAATCTGAAACAGCATCCAGAGAATAACAACTTTAGAGTGTTTATGGAGATGACCTTTGAACAAAATTATTCTCTGACTTGTTTCTCATGTGTTGCAAGGATAATCATGGCTATCTTTTGTGTCTTAATTTTGTTTGTAGTTTCATGTGAAAGTCTTCATTCTGGGGGGCTTAGAATTAAAGCCCTCTTCATTTAGATATTTCATAATTATAAGTCTATTCATTGTGATATTGTTTCAAGTTAATTTTAGCCTAAACTTTACTGGAGACATTTAAGACATTTACTATTAACAAATTAGATCAAAAGTGGTTATTTCATTCTTTATTATACTAAATAATTTAGAGATTTAAACAAAGGTAGAGAACATTCAGAAATCTTTTTTATTGCCTACAACGCTACTTGAAATAGTGATTTTACATTCCAATATAGCATTAGGGAACTCTTTCCAACATTTGTATGTAACAATTTACTCACTACAGTGTTGAGATTGGGATATTTACTTAAAGTTTTTGGTAAGGGGAAGTGTATATATGGCTTGTGTTTATGTAATCTTGGGCTTATGTATCAAAAGACTTTTAAGTTTTTGTGGCACATAAATATTTGTATCTAAAATAGTTTATCCTTAAGAGGGTTCTTAAAAATAACTCAGTATTATTTTTTCTGATTACTTTTTTTGGCTTGAAAAATATTAAAAACATTAGGTTGTGCTGTGAGTTTCATAAAGATAACTACAACACTTCTAATACAAACATCTTTTTTAGTTTCAGTACAAAACGGTTCGATTCATCAAAAAGATGCTGTAAATGATGATGATTTTGAGCCATACTTAAGTAGCCAGACAAATCAGGTAAGTCTTCTGACAGTTTCAGATTTTAGGAAATTAACCTTTTATTGTATTAATTGATTTTTCAAATAGATATTTAATGAGATTAACCATAACATGGATTCATTCATCTAGTGTACCTATATAGTAAGTGAGTAGTGAGTAGCAGTTGCAGATTTATGGCACAAGAGAGTTCTTCTTCAGAAAGTACAGGCACCAGAAACTAGGTTATGAAATACAGAATAAAGATTTGAAGGTGACCATTATTTGTATGTATTATGGTTAGGTTTTTTGTGTGTGTGTATTGAAGGAACTTAATCTTTTAATGTCACTGTTATATCTTCATAGTTTAAGCTAATTATAAAAGGCTTAATTAGCTAGAAATTTGTGTATTTGGAGGAGGGATTAGTTGCCTGAATTGCCTGCAATTTTGGGTCAAACGTAGTGTTTTCTTTTTTTAAGGCATTCCAGTTTGAGTTCATTGATAACTATTGAAAATTTTAACATACCTTGGTAATGTTAGTGATAGAATTAAGGAGTTCATAAACATACTTGCTTTATAAACACAATTGCTTCTGTATTGTAGACATGGACAGTTTTATCAAATCAAGTAATTGGTACCTGGTGGCTTTGAGTATTTGTGTACAAGCATAATTCCAATTTAAACATTGAAGAACAGTGCTATTAGGTATCTGTATGCCATTTCTGCATCCATTTCTGTCTTAATTTATTTAAATTAAGTGGCTTAAAATCAGTGGCTTAAAAATAAGCCACTGATAGAAATAAATGAAAAAATACATTTTTAGTATTCACCAGTTTTTTTAGAGAGAACATTGTGGAATGAAACTGTTTTCATTTTGCTTTAAAAAAGCAAAAAATGCTCAAGAACTTTGGGTCTTAAAATTAGTTCTGTAGTTCTTAACTAGTTTATTTATTTATTTATTTTTGAGATGGAGTCTTGCTCTGTCGCCCAGGCTGGAGTGCAGTGGTGCGATCCCGGCTCACTGCAAGCTCTGCCTCCCGGGTTCACGCCATTCTCCTGCCTCAGCCTCCGTAGTAGCTGGGACTACAGGCGCCCGCCACCATGCCCGGCTAATTTTTTTGTATTTTTAGTAGAGATGGGGTTTCACCATGTTAGCCAGGATGGTCTCGATCTCCTGACCTCATGATCCGTCTGCCTCGGCCTCCCAAAGTGCTGGGATTACAGGCGTGAGCTACTGCGCCCAGCCCAGTTCTGTAGTTCTTTGGAATAATTTTATGATTAATTTGATTAGAAACTCAGTTGTTTTTTTTTTTTTCTTTAATTTTTGAGACAGTCTTGTTTTGTTGCCCAGGCTGGAGTGCAGTGGTGCAATCTTGGCTCACTCCAACCTCTGCCTCCCAGGCTGAAGTGATTCTTCTGCCTCAGCCTCCTGAATAGCTGGGATTACAGGCACATGCTACCACGCCTGGCTACTTTTTGTATTTTTTAGTATAGAGATAAGAGTTTCACCACGTTGGCCAGGCTGGTCTTGAACTCCTGACCTCAAGTAATCTGCCTGCCTCAGCCTCCCAAAGTGCTGGGATTGCAAGCGTGAGCCACCGTGCCCAGCCGAAAATTCAGATTTTAATTGGCACTGTTAAAGATGCCAATTAGTTTGTGTGTGTAAATTTGAAGAATAAATTGGAAAACTGAAGTTTGACTTGGCTGCTTGCATATATGGAGAAAATGAAAAGCGTACTCTAAAATTTTAACCTAGATTTTTGAAACTGTGAAAGAACAAGGAACCAAATCTTACTACAGAATTGAACAGTTTGTAGAGTTAACTATAGGGAAAATTTGAACAAAAAGTAGTTCCCAATTTGTGGGATGCAGGATTATTTTTAGGATTATGGAGAGGTGGTTGTTTTCAACCTCATCTACCTGTTGGTTACTTCCCCTTAACCACCCCTTCCTATCTACTGAGCAACATTCCTAGCATACATGGGAGGAGAAGAAATAAATGGGAAAGAATAAAACTTTACGATCTCAGCAAAATTACTTTTCCGCGTAAAGGTTATGAAAGTAGATCATTTGTTGTGAAATGTAGTGCAAGTTTTAAAATAAGCGTGGTTTTACTATATTCTGGCTCATATAGTAATCTCAGCGCTTATGGCAGTATGGCAGTATTTTCCAACTTTGCTGAGAAATTTTAATATTAGGAGGTGTAATAAATATTCCTTCAAAAAGATCTCCATGTTTAAATAGGTTTGAGAAATTTTGGAGGCTAAACAGTTGAACTGTTTTTTTTGCTACTTGATTTCATAGTTTATAAATTATAATTGAAAATGAAGTTCTTAAGATGAAGATCTAGTATAAAAAATCCTGACTTGTTCAAACTCTTATTTTATTTTTTTTTGAAACGGAGTCTCGCTCTGTTGCCCAGGCTGGAGTGCAGTGGCGTGATCTTGGCTCACTGCAAGCTCTGTCTCCCAGGTTCAAGAAATTTTCCTGCCTCACCCTCCCAAGTATCTGGGATTACATACACATGCTACCACGCCTGGCTAATTTTTATATTTTTAGGAGAGGTAAGGTTTCACCATATTGGCCAGGCTGGTCTTGAACTCCTGACGTCAAGTGATCCACCTGCCTCGGGCTCCCAAAATGCTGGGATTACAGGCGTGGAACACTGCACTCAGCCTTTCAAACTCTTTTTTAAGGAATTTTAGTGGACTGTAAAAGACAGTTTTGGAATTGCTACCTGAAGTAATCTTTTTGCATGTTTTACTTGGTAACAGATATTTTACAATTCTTTATTATTTGTCACAAGGACATAGAAAGGCTTCTACTGGAGGAAAAATTTTTGTCAGGAGGGTTTCTGATATTCCATAGAGGCACCTTAGTGTCTTCCTAGGGAAAACCAGCGGAGGATGCCTGAATCCCACCAGTGTAGCAACTAGCACTGTGGTTTGTGTTTTATCTGTTCTATATATTGGAATTGTGCATAAGACTTTACTTGTAAAAAAAAAAAGTTTTAAAAAGTGTTTGGGAAACCATTACTTTTTAAAAGATATAAAGGCATTTACCTTAGTGAACCCAAATGAATTTTTTTAGCTGCATTATTGCTGGTTATGTTGGAGCAAAACATTTGTAAAATATTTGTTTTAATGTTTTAAAAGATTTGTTTTAACTTACGATATTTGGAATCAACATATTTGTATCCTCTTTGAAGAGAAGTTATAAAGTTTGATTCCAGTAAGGCCTGTTCTACCTATTCTTTGTAGTACTAAATAGATTTTCAGCAGTCATCTTTCTTTAATATTAAAAATAATTATCTCTAACAAGATACATATTTACATTTTAAAGAGGATTAATACTGTAGAATATTGAAAACTGGGTTTATTGAAAATTATCTGGAATCTTAAAAGTAAGTTATATGAGAATTTAAGTACTCTCAATTACCTAGTTAGAAAATTAAATAAAATGTTTGGACCTTTTAAATAGTACTATTATAACAGATTAGTGAAAACTGGGTTTATTGGTGAAAGATCTCAAGAAGATATTGGCAAATTTAAGAGTTACACAACTATTTAATAAGGTCCTTATACACTGTACACAGTGTGTTTTAAAAATTAAATTCATTTATTTGATTTTAAGATTATAAATAAATACGTATTTTGATGGGAAAGGTGTTTAACAAGTCTTTTGCTAATGATTTAAATTGCTTTGTATACTTAGATCTAGTTCATATCAAACCCATGGGTACTTTAAAACAAGTTGTTGGCCTTTCTACTTATGTGGCAGCATATTTCTTCTATTTTATAGTGTTCATTTCTGAAGGAATAATGTTCATAGTAATTTTGAAAGTAAATGTCAGTCCTTCATTTCTTAAAATTAGTTCTTTATAGTTCTTCAGAATAATTTTATGACTAAATAGATGGGAAAATTTAGATTTTAATTGGCACTGTTAAATATGCCATGTAATTTGTGCATATAAATTTGAAGAATAATTTGGAAAACTGAAGTTGAGTTTGTCTGCTTGTGTGTTTGGGAAAGTAAGTTCTTAGCTGTCTTTATCAGAGAAGTAATATAGAGAATTAAATTGTCATTTTCTGCTCTTGTCATCACTGCCCTTAGTTAAGGTATTCATTAGTTCTGTCAATTGAAATGATTTTCTAACTAGTAATTCTATACTGCTACTCAGCAGTCTTAAAATCCCAAGTCTGATTGTGTCACTGTAATGTTAAATAATTACTATAGCTTCTCAACAGTGGATGCATTTATTATATGAATGCCCTTAAAGTGGTTCCACTTCCCTTTCTAGCTTATCTTCTGCCAACTTTCTCCATCTGATTGGTAAAATAGAACTTACCATTATTTTATGAAAGTATAAATATTTTCTTAATATTTCTTTCATGATCTCAATTTTTGTATGTATGTCTTATACAGACGTGTACACACACCTATGGCATTTCCTTCAGAAAGTCTTTTCTCATTTTCCAGTTACTTACTCCCTCTTCTTTGTACTTAAGTGTTTTGTTTTGCTTTCTTTGTACTTCAGTTAGAGTAGCTATCACGTTATAGGGTAAATAAGTCTTCCTCACGATACCTGTGAAGTGCTCCCGGTTGGAGACCATGTTCTTTATTTTTTGTCTCCAGTAACCAGCACAGTATCTGGCACATATAGAATTCATTATTTATTAAGTGAATGGATGGATTAGGTTATCTAATAGAGAATGAAGAATTACGGTTGGCGAAATACTCAGGTTGAATATTATTATGACATTTTTCTTATGACATGATTAGATATGCATAAATTATACTTTTAGAAAATTATAGGAGAAAGTACATAGCATAATACACAGGCATTAAAATTAGAATGAACATCACTTAACTTTTGGTTGTTAAATCAGAAGTCACGTCAGGAGTTTGAAGCACTTCAATTTTTGTGTGTGTGGTTTTTTTTTTTTTTTTTTTTAAGAGGGTTTTATTCTGTAACCCATGCTGGAGTGCAATAGTGTGATCATAGTTCACTGCAGCCTCGAACTCCTGGGCCCAAGCGATCCTCACACCTCACCTCCCTAGTAGCTGAGTCTACAGGCATGCACCACCATGCTTGGCTAATTTTTTTTTTTTTTTTTTTTTTTAATGAGATAGTCCCTTGTGCAGGCTGGTCTTGAACTCCTGGACTCAATTGATCCACCTTTTCCAGCCTCCTGAGTAGCTGGGATTACAAGCGCTAGCCACTGTGCCTGGCTTTAAGCTAATAGCTTTTAAAAGAGAAAAACCCAAATGGGTGACAGAGACTGAACGTGATTTACTTGTTGGCCTCTTAGTTTGCTGACCCCTGAATTACACTATGGGTGTAGACAAATTAAGAACTTGATGCATAACTGTTGTGTAGAATTCAGCATTTGTCATATTGAAATAAGAATATTCAATATAAATTTTGAGTTTAATTTTTTGAATGCTTTCTTATAAAGAATTAACATAAAAACTTCCTACTTTGTGTGCTTTTCCACTCCCACATCCAGATAAAGACTACTGAATCTGGATTTCATTGCCAACAATCAAAATTAAAACTTGGAAACCAGTTACCTTCATATTCAGCCCACCTTTCCTATGCATCTCCATGTGGGATTTATCCACTTCCCTGTATTATTTGTCTTTTCCATTTAACTGTAGATTTTCTTTTAGAATGAGTATCTTATATCAATGTTTTTTTACAATGTATGCATTGGTAAGTGATTGAAATAGTTAAAGTTATAAATAAAGGATATGTTTAACTGTTTAAAAAAAGGATGAAGACAGTAGACAGTTTTATCTTTTTTTTTTTTTTCTTTTTTGAGACAGTCTCGCTTGTCACCCAGGGTGGAGTGCAGTGGTGCCATCTCAGCTCACTGCAACCTCTGCCTCCTGGGTTCAAGCGATTCTCCTGCCTCACTCAGCCTCCCGAGTAGCTGGGATTACAGGTGTATGCTCCCATGCCCAGCTAATTTTTGTAATTTTGGTAGAGATGAGGTTTCACCATTTTGGCCAGGCTGGTCTCGAACTCCAGACTTCAAAAGTGCTCGGATTATAGGCATGAACCACCGTGTCCAGCCCAGTTTTATCTTTTAATCAGTTACATATATTCGTTTATACTAGATGAACTTCTCATTTTTATTAAACTTTTGAGTTTTTTTAATCACAGTGACTTTTTGTCAGTATGAAGCACTATGAGTACTTTTAATTTTTAGTAGAACTTCAGTGATCAAATTTTACACATTTGTGTTTGTCTTCATAGCTTCCAAAGTTTAGTCATTAATTTTGTCAAGATTTTTTTCTTTAAAAACTCTGGTGTATTTGAACTTCCCTCAGGCTTTTCTTTATAGATATATTTAAATATAGCAGTCAATACTTCCAGTATTGATTTATGTAAGATGCTACTATCGCAGTTGTAAAAATGCTGTTAATTCCTTTCATGTGAATATTGTGAGCATTCTTTGAGTATATTTGCAGTTAGAGTTACTAATTATCCATTATAGCTGAAGAATGTGTTCAGTTAGTAAATAGTAACTCATGAATTTTCCAGTTTTAAATATAGTCAGCCCTCCATACCTGCAGTGTCTACATTCACGGATTCAGTCAGTTGTGGATCAAAAATACAGTCGTCTCAAGGTATCTGTGGGAGATTGATTCCAGAACCCCCAACGGATACCAAAATCTGCGTATGCTCAAGAACCTTATAAAAATGGTATAATAGTTGCATGTAACCTATGCACATCCTCCTGTATACTTTAGATCATCTCTGGGTTATTTATAATACCTAATACAGTGTAAATGGTTTGTAAGTGGTTGTACTGTATTGTTTAGGGAATAATGACAAGAAAAACTGTGTACATGTTCAATACAGATGCAACTATTCATTTCTTTTTCCCAGCTATTTTCAATCTGTGAATGGTTGAATCCACAGATGTAGAACCCACTGATATGAAGAACTGATTGTGTTGGAAAAACAACAATACAACAATAAAAAATCATACAAATAAAAAACCAACATAGTCTGTCAAGGATGATACAAATAAAAAACCAACATAGTCTGTCAAGGACTGTACTGTAAAATATACTTAACATCCAGTGTATTTGAAAAATGGTTTTGTGATTTTCTTTTAAGTAGTGAGAGTTGAGTTTTTTGGTTTTTTAAGTCCAAGCTTTACTGGCAATAGCCAGTAAATCTTTGTCAGAATTATTAATTTAAATGCAACCTCTGTTACATTATATTTAGTTCTTAAGTTATTTTAGTCATATCAGAGAATCATTTCAAAAGACAATATGTTAAGTTAGCTTTCTCATAGACAGTAGACAGTTACAAGAGTTAGATGGGTATGCCACAGGTAATTTAATAGTAAAACAAGTAGCTTAGTAATAAAACATCTCAGTTTTCAATGATAAGCCTTTTCAAAAATAATTTAAAATTAGTTCCAGGCAGGATCTGTGATGTTATTGTCACACATTCATGAGTAGAAGAGCAGCCACGAAACAGTGACAAGAGTGTAACACTAGAAGAAACGGGTTAAGAACTTTACTCCAAAGAACTTTGACTGTCTCTGTAAATTAGCCTTCAAAATGGTATTGACCCTTGAAAAGTCATACCAGTTGTACTGACAATATTAGTGTATTTTTTTCACTTTGCATAATTCTACAAATTATGAAGCTCTGTGCAGTGCTTTAAAATCACACCTAAATCACACTTTGGGTGGCTGAGGCGGGCAGATTGCTTGAGCCCAGGAGTTCAAGACCAGCCTGGGCAACATGGTGAAATCCTCATCTCTACAAAAAATACAAAAAATTAGCTGGGCATGGTAGTGGACGCCTGTGGTCTCAGCTACTCTGGGATCTGAAATGGGAGGATTGCTTAAGCCTCAGGAAGTGGATGTTGCAGTGAGCCAAGATAGCGCTGCTGCACTTCTGCCTGAGTGACAGAGTGAGACCCTGTTTCAAAAATAAAATAGAATAAAAGCACACCTAAATCAAAGATCGAAAATCTAGTTTCAGATCTTTTTTATTTTTTGCATAAGAAACTTACTTCAAAAGAAGTATTTAAAATACTTTAAAGTATTTTATTTTTATATTGTCTAGTAACAAATTTGAGCTTTTTTTTTTTTCCTTTAGTAAAATTTGGTGTCTTGATTTTTGGCAGTTCACTAAATGATGAGTATAGTGAAGGTTGATTTAATTGTAGTAATTCTGGAAAAAATTTACATGAACTCACTATTTCTAAATTAAAAAAAAAAAAACCTGTTCTGTAATAGATTTATTGTGTAAAATTTGGGGAAGAGGAGAGTATAAAGAAAAATCATGTCTGTTATTCCACTGATAAGAAACTATGATAAGGAATTTGTTTTATTTCTTTTTTGAAATGAACAAGGCAAAGCAAAACAAAAGAAATTTGGATCATGCTATACACATAATCTTGAATTTTCTCAGACTGTGAGCATTTCTTCATTTTTTCCTTAATGAAAGTACAAAATCTATTGGCTGAGCTGGATTCCATCATATAGATAAGCTGTAATTCCTCTATTATTTGGCAGAGTTGTCTAGTTTATTTAATCCTTGCATGTAAGTGATTGCATACATCAATTGATTAAAGTACAGCTGGCTGTGAATGGTAATTTTGTGTCCACAAAGTTTATATATTAGCCTTCTGTAGAAATTATGATTTTTTAAATTGCGACAGAGGGCCTGGCTCTTCAAACAAAAATAATACTCATTATACCCCCACTCTCATCCCTGAAAAAAGCCATATAGGTTATTTTGTAAGAAATATTTTAAGATGTGACTACTCATCAGCAAATTTTTCTGTTGATAAAACTGGATTTGAAATTTTAATTTTGTTTATCTAGAATAGGTACATCTTTTATTTTCATTTACTTAAAACTTCTTGATTTTAATCTTTCAGATTTCTTTTTTTGCTCCTTTAAGAGGACATTTCACTACTGATTGTGATATTTTGTTTTGCAGAGTAACAGCTATCCACCAATGTCAGATCCATACATGCCTAGTTACTATGCTCCATCCATTGGATTTCCATATTCTCTTGGGGAAGCAGCATGGTCCACAGCTGGAGACCAGCCTATGCCATATCTGACAACCTATGGACAAATGAGTAATGGAGAACATCACTATATACCAGATGGTGTATTTAGTCAACCTGGGGCATTAGGAAATACCCCTCCATTTCTTGGTCAACATGGATTTAACTTTTTTCCTGGTAATGCTGATTTCTCTACATGGGGGACAAGTGGATCTCAGGGACAATCAACACAAAGTTCTGCTTATAGTAGCAGTTATGGCTATCCACCTAGTTCTCTTGGGAGAGCTATTACTGATGGACAGGCTGGATTTGGCAATGATACTTTGAGTAAGGTGCCTGGCATTAGCAGTATTGAGCAAGGCATGACTGGACTGAAAATTGGTGGTGACCTGACAGCTGCAGTGACAAAAACTGTAGGTACAGCTTTGAGCAGCAGTGGTATGACTAGCATTGCAACCAATAGTGTACCCCCAGTTAGCAGTGCAGCACCTAAACCAACCTCCTGGGCTGCCATTGCCAGAAAGCCTGCCAAACCTCAACCGAAACTTAAACCCAAGGGCAATGTGGGAATTGGGGGTTCTGCTGTACCACCACCTCCTATAAAACACAACATGAATATTGGAACTTGGGATGAAAAGGGGTCAGTGGTAAAGGCTCCACCAACCCAACCAGTTCTGCCTCCTCAAACTATAATCCAGCAGCCTCAGCCATTAATTCAACCACCACCATTGGTGCAAAGCCAACTGCCTCAACAGCAGCCTCAACCACCACAACCACAGCAGCAACAAGGACCTCAGCCACAGGCCCAGCCTCACCAAGTGCAGCCTCAACAGCAGCAGCTGCAGAATCGCTGGGTAGCTCCTCGGAACAGGGGAGCAGGCTTCAACCAGAACAATGGAGCGGGCAGTGAAAACTTTGGTTTAGGTGTTGTACCTGTCAGTGCTTCACCTTCTAGTGTAGAAGTGCATCCCGTGCTGGAAAAGCTAAAGGCCATAAACAACTATAATCCCAAAGACTTTGATTGGAATCTGAAGAATGGACGTGTGTTTATAATTAAAAGCTACTCTGAGGATGACATACATCGTTCCATTAAATACTCTATCTGGTGTAGTACTGAGCATGGTAATAAGCGTTTGGATGCAGCTTACCGTTCCCTGAATGGGAAAGGCCCACTCTATTTACTCTTCAGTGTGAATGGCAGTGGACATTTTTGTGGAGTGGCTGAAATGAAGTCTGTTGTGGACTATAATGCGTATGCTGGTGTCTGGTCTCAGGATAAGTGGAAGGGCAAATTTGAAGTTAAATGGATCTTTGTCAAAGATGTTCCCAATAACCAATTACGGCATATTCGCTTAGAAAATAATGACAACAAACCGGTTACCAATTCAAGGGACACTCAAGAGGTACCGCTAGAAAAAGCTAAGCAAGTGCTTAAAATAATTGCTACTTTCAAGCATACCACCTCAATCTTTGATGACTTTGCACATTATGAAAAGCGTCAAGAAGAGGAGGAAGCCATGCGTAGGGTAAGAATATAGTAATTTTTTGTTTGGGGTCTTTGTATTGCTGGTGGGGTGGAAGGATGGGTATATTCTGAGTTTAAGAACTTTCTGTGAAGGAAACCAACTACTTAAGAAATAACTCTACAAACACCCTTGAAGGTATCTATGTGTGTCCTATATGAACCGTTTTCTTCTTTCCTTTCCCAGGGTAACTCACGCTGAGTTAGCCTCTTGCTCATTCTTCATACTCCCTAGATTATAAAGGCCATTGGGCCTCAGTGTTTATCATCAAAGCTGAATGAATTTTGGCATTTGTAACTAAACAGACTTTATGAACTAACCAGGAGCTCTAATCACTAATATTATTAATCATACTAACATAGGAGAAAATATATTTAGAGTTTGAAACAAACAACTTTTTTTTTGAGATGACATCTTGCTGTGTTGCCCAGGCTGGAGTGCAGTGGCTATTCACAGGTGCAATCATGGCATATAGCCTCAAGTTCCTGGCCCCAAGCAATCCTCCTGCCTTAGACTCCCAAGTAGCTGGGACTACAGACCTGTGCCACTGAACCTGGCACTTAAAACAAGTTTTTATTTTTTTATTTATATTTTATATATTATTTAATTTTTTTTTCAGACAGCGTCTCTCTTGTCCTGGCAGGAGTGTACTGGCGTGAACATGGCTCACTGCAGCCTTGATCTCCTGGGCTCAAGTGATCCTCCTACCTCAGCTTCCCGAGTAGCTGGGACTACGATCACACGCCACCACGCCCGGCTAATTTTTGTATTTTTTGTAGATAGAGGGTTTCACCATGTTGCCCAGGCTGATCTCCTGAGCTCAAAGGATCTGCCCCTACCCCTCTGCCTCCCAAAATGTTGGGATTACAGTCCTGAGTCACTGCACCCAGCTGAAACAACTTTTAAATAAATGTTTTACTCTAATTTTGTGTTTATAAGAAATTACATATATATATATATGTATGTATTTTTTTTTTTTTTCCTTTTGTGAGATGGAGTCTCTCTCTGTCTCCCAGACTGGAGTGCAATGGCGTGGTCTCGGCTCACTGAAACCTCTGCCTCCCGGATTCAAGTGATTCTCTTGCCTCAGCCTCCCAAGTAGCTGGGATTACAGGCGCCTGCCACCATGCCTGGCTAATTTTTGTATTTTTAGTAGAGATGAGTTTCACCATGTTGGCCAGGCTGGTCTCGAACTGCTGACCTCGTGATCCGCGTGCCTCGGCCTCCCAAAGTGCTGGGATTACAGGCATGAGCCACCGTACCTGGCAACATATGTTTTTAAAACATAAAACTCTTGAAGTATTTTTATAATTTTTATACTTAAAAGCACTTGTACAAAATAGAGGCTTTGCAGAATTTGATTCCTAATTCTGTTATGTATCCTCTGTAAGATTGAGGGAGACGTTCCTGAAATAAAACATGCTGTTTATCCTTGTATTATATTGGCCAGAATATTTTTATTTTTATTTTTTAAAAATATCCTATTGAGTGGCCCGTATGGGGATTAGCCCCCCAAATATTGGCCAGACTTTGATCACAGGGCCACAAGAGTAAGTTCAACTAGGGAATGTTTTCTCTTCCAAACTGTAACATAAAATTGGGGTCCTATTTTTAGGTGGAAAGAGAAAATGGATGGGCTTTTCTATAGGGGATACATTTAAATTTCTTATGAAACTTAGTAGGAGTAAAGTTAGAAGCTCCTCCAGTAAATAATGCTTGTTACTGTGGAAAGCATGTTCTTATGGAATGCTTGTTCCTTTGTAGAAATTAAGATAAAGAGGTAACTTAATTTAACTCTATGTAAAATCAGTGATTTGTTTCTGTGTGTGAAGCTGAATATCTTGTCTTTGTGGTTGTGTGCAGCAGAGGGAAGTGCTTCAACATTCCTCGGAGAGAAGGTGTTGGAATAATGACCCTAGAGCAGTAGTTTCCAAACCTTAAGTCACATAAGTATTAATTGGGGTGTTTATTGAAATTGCAGATTCTCGAGACCCATCCCTTGGTATATTTGATAAAGGAACTTGCAGTGTACTTTCTAAGTATAAACATTCCAGGTGATTCTGGTGCTAGTTATTGATTGCTGTGTTGGATTGTTGGAAACTTTGCTTTGGAGTAGTTAATACAAATGACTTTAAGGCTCTGCTGAACCTTTTAGATGGGTTGCTGAATATAATTGTGTTTTCTTCCACTTAAATATGGGAAATGAGAGAAGTGGGATCAAAAGTAGCTACTGAGTCTTTCAGTTTAGCAGTTAAGTAAAGTGGTCATATTGTAACTGCCATTACAAGTAGCGCATCAGGAGAAATGATTTGAGGTATGAAAGGTGGGATGCAAGTTAAGACTTCATTTTTAGATTGTGCTGATTTTAAGATACCTTTGAGAAATATAGGCAGCAAAATCTCTGATTAGGCAGTTAGATGTCCGAGTCACAGATTGGGGACCTTTTGTTCTTAAACAGTTAATAGCATGGAAGTGGGATGCGATTACTTAGGACAAAGGATACATGGCAAGGAAATACCAATTATTCTTTCGCCCACCACTGAGGAGATAATCACCCTGTGTCTTTTTTTTTTTTTTCCTACCAAACTTGAAAATTTAATCCTAGTTTTGTTATAATGTATTTGGTATGTTAATATTACGTAGTTTCAGGAAATTTTTAATGACAGGTATATATTGTAGCTGTATTATGATAATATATTGTAGCCATATACACAACAGTGATTTAAACTTTAATTTTACCCTTATATTGTTTCATTGTTTTGTTAAATAAAGTTTATCCTAAAGCTGCCTCCTTACATATTTTTAAGTCCAGCCTAAAGGTTTTTCTGTACATGGCGAACTATAACAAGCGGAGGTATAAACAGACCGCAGCCTACTCTTGTGCCAATGACCAAATTTTGGCCGAATCAAATGTAGCCAACGGTTCAAATAAGGCAAATACTGACCTGTAACCAATCCAGCTGTTTATCTCACTTCCGTTTTCTGTATATCACTTTTACTTTTTCTGTCTATAAAATTCCACCACAGGGCTGCGCTTGGAATGTCGGAGCCTACTCTGGCTGGCTCTGTGATTCGTGAATCACATTCATTGCTCAGTTAATCTCCTTTAAATTTAATTCAGCTGAAGTTTTTCTTTTGTCACGTTGCTGCCACCCTTTTTAATGCCTAACCCACCTTTGACAGCTCTATTTTGAACCTTATTTAACTTATTATTTATTAGTAAGCCTTTAGATCCATAAAATGTCTTTGGTCAGAATATGTAAACAACCATTTAGCTGGGTATAGAATTCTTTCTAGTCAACAGCCTTTTCACTTAAAGTACTATGTATAGGCCTTGCTTTACAGTTATGTGGTTTTATATTATGGAAAATTCTGAGGCCAGCCTACATTTTTTATTCGTAAATAGCTGTTTTTTTGGTGTGTACACAAAAGATTTTTATTTTTACATTATGAATGTAAATGTGAAAATGTGTACAATATGAATATTGTTTTCTGTAATCCTTTGTCTGCAGGCCACTTTTTTCTATTAATGTCAACAGATATGTTAAATCTTTGTCCTTGGGTTCTGTTGGTTCTTTATTCTTTTTCTCTTCATTTGGAGGATTTGAATTTTCCTGCTCACTTATTTTTCATGTGTATTTGATTTGTGCTGTTTCTGTGATTTGTGAGGTTTTGCATTCTTCAGTAATAGTATTTGTTTGCTTCTATTATCACATTCAGCTCCCCCTCTTAACTCTGTTTTCTTAATGGAATCCCTTGATCCTAGAATTCATCTTGATTTTATTGAGCACAAAGGACTGTGTTTAAAACTTATGTCTGCTTTTTGTACTTACTGTTTTTAGAAACTTACTTTATATCTTTTTTCTTCTAAAAAAATTAAATATAATAAAATTGTAAATTTCCTTGACCTGCCAGTTTATAGTCAAGCCCTCTCTCTCCCTCTCATTACTGAACCACTGATTGGTTGGTTGTCCCTATAAGACGTTTTCCATATTGTCATAATTGAAATTATGTACTATATGATCTTTTAAGACGTTTATCTTTCACTCAGCATGGTATCTTTGCATTTCATCTATGTCGTTGTATAACTCAATTCTTTGTTCCTTTTTATTACTAAGTAGTTTTCTGTTACATGGATGGACGACCATTGTGTCTATTCCATTCATCCTTTGAAGGATATTTGGGGTGTTTTCCTTTTGGGGGTAATGTAAATAAGGCTCCTATAAGAATTTGTATATACTTAAAATATGTATATTTTTAAATCATACAATAAAATTCACTTTTGAGGGGGTGTACAGCTCTATGAATTTTAACATGTAGATTTGTGTAACCACCCTATCAGGATACAGAACAGTTTCGTCATCCCCCAAACCCTCCCTTATATACTAGCCTTTTGTTTTTCCATGCTACCCCCATGCCTAAGCCCTGACAGCCACCCATCTGGACTCATAATTTTGTAATCTCCTTTGTGGTTGCAGAGAGGCTTCAGGACTATCTTTGGGCTTTTTGTGTTTAGTCATTGAACCAGTAAGAAGATCATTGAGTTCAGTTATTTGTCTCAGAATGGGTACTTTTACCCTCCCCACCCCATTTCTTTCATTGGTGGGTGCTAGTTTCATATACCTTTCTCTTTGCGAATGTGGAGATGGGAGAGTCATGCTGTAAATTGATTTTACCAGTTAAGTAATTCACCAGCCTGTGGAGATTTAAAAGGGAAAGCCAGTATAATGGGTTGTGCTAGGTATTTGACTGTCCCTTAAGTTTGAAACCATTGTGTTATTAGGAAGCAGTTTTCCTTGCTTGTTAGCTGGTTAGCATATAGGGTACCATGTGTTTTTGTCCAGTTTTCTTCCTGGTACTTTTAGCCTTGTGTAGGCAGAATTTGTATTTTCATTTGTAGATTTTCTCTTTGATATGCTTGTGCTTGCATTTGGACTTCCCAGCATAACTGCTTTCAAATACTTTGGTCATTTTAGTGCTGAAGGAAGGATGTGCTGCCTGTCTATTCTAGGTCCTTCTTCACTTCATTGAAAAGAACAAATTAGTGGTATTTTGCTAGGATTTTCTTTACTACTTATGCCTTTTTTTTTTTTTTAATAAAAGTAGTTGTAAGTCATTACTAGTGTCTGGTTTTAATATGGCCTTATCTGTCATGTATTTAGCTGGAATTTCTCAAAGCTGGTATGTGGATGTACTATATCCCCAAGTGAATATCTTGGAAACCTTGGGGGAGGCAGCACTAATTGCAAAAGACTGCTACATTTGATTAGATTAAAATCTGTCCATCAAAAGGTGCTTTAAAGAAAGTTTAAGAGGCCTAGCTGGGCATGGTGGCTCACATCTGTAATCCCAACACTTTGGGAGGGAGGCCCAGGCGCACGGATCGCTTGAGGTCAGGAGTTTGATACCAGCCTGGCCAACATGGTGAAACTCTGTCTCTACTAAAAATACAAAAATTAGCCAGGCATGGTGGTGCGTGCCTGTAGTCCCAGCTACTTGGGAGGCTGAGACAGGAGAATTGGTTGAACCGGGAAGGTGGATTGCAGTAAGCCAGGATTGCACCACTCCACTCCAGCCTGGGTGACAGAGCTAGACTCCATCCAAAAAAAAAAAAAAAAAAGCAGCAGCAGCAGCCATGTTTTTTAAAAGACTAAAAGAAATTTGAACTTAACTGACTAAAGATTTTTATCAAGAGTATATAAGCTAGTGTGGTGGTGCATGCCTGTATTCACAGCTACCCAGGAGGCTGAGGCAGAAGGATTGCTTCATTCCAGGAGTTTGAGACCAGCCTGAGTAGCACAGTCACAACCCATCTCTAAAATAAATGAATATATTTTAAAAGAATATATATAGAAATTCTGTGAATTAATTTAAGAAAAGATAACCAATAGAAAAATAGTCAAAGATGTGAATAGGCATTTAATGAGAGGAAAAACATGTAGCTAATAAGAATATAAAGGCTTACTAAAAATGAGGGAATACGAGTCAGGACTACAGTGAGAATATTTTATATCCATTCATTTGGCAAAATTAAGAAGTTTGACAGTATCAAGTATTGGAAAGATTGTAGATCAACAAGACCTCTTACACAGTTGCAAATGAGAATCTAAATTGATAAAGCCACTTCAAGAAGCAGTTTTGTATTTTCCTGTAAAGTTGAACATAATCTACCTTATAATTCAGCAGTTGTTTTCTGGGATACATACCTAATAGAAACTTGCATGTATAAGAACGTTAGGAGCAATCAATAGTTGTGTTTTTTTTTTTTTTTTTTTTTTTTCAAAAAAAATGGCAGCATTTCAAATGTCCATCGTTAGGAAAATGGCCAAATATATTGGTGCCGATACAGTATAATAGAATAGTTAAACTGTAATTACATACAAAAGTATTGGTAACTATACTTTTGCTTCATCTTTTCCATCGTAAATAAACTTTTTGGGGGAGGCCGGGCATGGTGGCTCACGCCTAATCCCAGCATTTTGGGAGGCCGATGTGAGTGGATCACCTGAGGTCAGGAGCTCGAGATCAGCCTGGCTAACATGGTGAAACCCATTTTCTACTAAAAATACAAAAAATTAGCTGGGCGTGGTGCTGCGTGCCTGTAATCCCACCTACTCGGGAGGCTGAGGCAGGAGAGTCACTTGAACCCGGTAGGCGGAGGTTGCAGTGAGGCAAGTTCGTGCCATTGCACTCCAGCTTGGGCAACAAGAGTGAAACTCTGTCTCAAAAAACAATAAAAGTAAAAAAATAAATAAATTTTGGGGGGAATAAGAATATGTGAAACATTCATACCTTTTATCCAGATTCACTTATTATTAACATGCTTCCCCATCTGCTTTATGGTTCTTTTGAACCACTTGAGATAACTTTCCCCCAAAAAACTATAGTGTTTTTTTCCTATAGGAAAGAATGAGGGTATTATCTTGCATAACCATAATATTCTGTCAGATGATCCATGGAATTGCTTATTGCTTTCTTCTAGTAGCGAATCCAGTCTAGGATCAGGTAAAGGATCTAACTTGGTTACAACAATTTTGAATAAGTTTAGAAGGGTTATACTAACCTGCCTTCCCCAAGTTTGGGGAGATTTTAACTAAAATTTACGTTGAGGTCTATAGTTACTGTATCTTTCTTTCATTTCCTTCCTTCGTTCATGTTTTTCTTTAAATTCTTGAGCCTGATTATGACAACAAACAAGGACTTTAAAAACCTAATTTCATCTCTTGTCATTGCTAGATTTTTTTTTATTGACTGATTATTTTGGCAACAGGAGTTCCTCGGCTTGCCTTGCCAGCCAACAAGGCTCTTCCTGTGGAGGAGCCAACCTGTCATATCCTGTCTGCTTATATAAAACTTGGAATGTCAGGCCCTCTATTTTAGAGTGAAGGGTATTGGTGAAGCTTCAAATTGTAGGAGAAGTCCATGCTAGTTAGTATTTGTATTACATTTGAAAACATAATTTTGATATATTTGAGTAAAATCAAGCTTGATGAATGAATAACCAACACCCCATTAAAAGAAGTAGTAATTCCGGGAGTGGAAGATAATTAAAAATACAAAACAAAATTGTAATTTGTATTGTTAGGAATGATTCCTGTGTAAAAAGAACAGAAAACCAGAAAGTGTTATTGGAAATCAGAAACATAATTATCAGAATTTAAAAATCTGAGTAACCAGATTAATGTCATGTTTTAGATCCAGTTGATGATCTGAAACTTCAGATTAGAGAAAAATTTCAAATGTGCAGCAATAGAGATGAAAATACAGAATGGGAAAGATGTGATGGAAAGAGAGGTTCTCCAGTATTTCTCTAAAAGAGTGTTAAAAGAATACAGGAAACAGTAATCAAAAGGAGGAATGATTAACGAAAACAGATAAATATTTTCAGATGGAATGGGAGGAATACATGAGCCCAGGAGTTCAAGACTACCCTGGGCAACATAGTGAGACCCTGTATTTACGTGTGTGTGTGTGTGTGTGTGAGACCCTGGGCAAATAGTGAGACCCTGTATTTACGTTTGTGTGTGTGTGTGTGAGGATCTCACTCCCATTGCCCAGGCTGGAGTGCAGTGGTATGATCATAAGTTCACTGCAGCCTCGACTTCCCAGGCTCAGGTGATTCTTCCACCTCAGTCTCCCAAGTACCTGTGACTACAGGCAGGCACCACCATGCCCATCTAATTTTTCCTTGTTTAGTAGAGACAGGATTTTGCCATGTTGCCCAGGTTGGTTTAGAACTTACAGACTCAAGTGCTCTGCCCCCCTCGGCTTCTCAAAGTTCTGGGATTACAGGCATGAATCACCACACCTGGCCTTTACAAAAGATTTAAAAGTTAGCCAAGTGTGGTGGCAAGTGCCAGTATTCCCAGCTACTTGGGGGGCTGAGTTTGGAGTATTGCTTGAGCCTGGGAAGTTGAGGCTGCAGTTAGCCGTGATTGCGCCACTGAACTCCAGCTTGGGCGACAGAAGTCTGTCTCTTAAAAAAAAAATTTAAAGGCTGGGCTTGGTGGCTCAACGCCTGTAACTATAGCACTTTGGGAGGCTGAGGCGGGAGGATCACTTGAGGTCAGGAGTTTGAGACCAGCCTGGCCAACATGGTGAAACCCTGTCTCTACTAAAAATACAAAAATTAGCGAGGTATGCTGGCAGGCACTTGTAATCCCAGCTCCTCGGGAGGCTGAGGTAGGAGAATCACTTGAAACCAGGAGGTGGAAGTTGCAGTGAGCCGAGATTGCGCCACTGCACTCCATCCTGGGTGACAGAGCAAGACTCCGTCTCAAAAAAAAAAAGAATAAAAAAGGACAAAGACAAAATCATAAAAGCTTCCTGAGTAAAAGACAAATTACCTACAAAGAAAGGAGAATCAGACTGTCGTTAGAATTCTATAACCCTGGATACTCAAATCTTATTTTTGGGTTGAGAGGGGTGGAGAGGAGTGGTTTATGGAATTATACCTGTAAAGATGAGTGTTTAATTATATCAGTGAGGTGGGTTGGAGGGTCGGGGGAGTAAAAGAAATGTAGACTTAAAAGAGCTTAGCCACGTACTGTTCATGAAAACCATACTTAAAGTGTTTCAGCAGAATGAAAAAGAATTCAAGAAAGAACAACAACCCGTAGCACCTGGTTATACTAGAACAAATATCTCTCAGCAGGGACCCTATGTGCATTTTATGTCACACAGGTTGACATTGTTTATAGAGGATCAGAACTTTTGGCCATCTCATCCTGCCTACTTAATTGGCATTATGGTCCTTCACGTCTGACAATGTGGGCCCTTGGTTGGGAACCACTGACCTTGGAGAATTGAAGGAAGCTAAAAAGAAATAAAATTTCTAGATAGCCTTTGTCGTATTGGAAGATAACCTCTGAAAGAGCAGGATTGGCTTTGCTCTCTGCTGAATCCCTAGCACCTAGAAAAATGCCTAGCACACAGTAGGTTTTAAGTAGACATTTGTTAAAAGTGGAAATGCTTTGAAGAATCTCTTCCCATTTGCAAAGTATGAATGTCTGTAGGATTTTTTCTTCTTTATAGGTGTAATCGCTTTGTTACTTGATCATTGAAGTTATATAAAATGCTGTCTATTGGTTTTTTTCATTTGTAGAAATGGACAGTAGGATATAAAAGATTTAATTATATTTAGAACAGAATGTTATGAGATGGAATGGGAAGAGTTTAACGAAGAGTAAATCACTTATTTTCTAATCTTTCTGACAGTAACATAATTGTTTAAAGATATATCAAGGAACAGTACCTTGAACATATTGTTTCAAATCATAAGCACAGCCACTGGAATAATTAAAAATAGTGTGGCTTGTAGTATGGGAGAGGAGAAGAGAAGTGGGATATACCATATTCACTGTGATATGGTAAATTACTCATTATGTACAATGGGAATCGATAGCGTCTGAATTGATAAGCAATTTTTGTATTAGTATGCTATTTAAATTTATAATGGCAACCCCTCAGAGGAACTGAATAATAGAAGGGAAAAGAAAAAGAACTGATAAAAATCCTGAGTATATTTGTCCAGTATAAATTCAAATAATCTGCATAGCAGTAGAATCTACTTTTGACTATTGAGGTGATTCTTTTGAAATTTTTCCATTGTTGTAGTGAATGTGAGTCATTTAAATCCCCCTGTATTCCTTTATTCTTGTAAATCTTCATTAATCAGGAAACATAATCCGAGACTATTTTTGGTTCAGTTGCTCTTTTAATACCACATAGGAATAATTAGAGTTTTCAGTTGCCTGTAACATTGAGATAAACTTTCAAATCATGGCATTACCTATTCCTCCAGAAAGAGATGGAGCCCTGCAGTTTATGCAGAAATGAGCAAGGCATAATTATAATAAAATCTCTAGAATTTTCTGTGTATTTTAGTTCCTTATGCTGTTACATAGTTGGCCATTTCTGTCTTTTTCTCTTCTTTCTTTTCTTTTTCTTTTCCTTGCCTTTTCCCTTTCCTTTCCTTTCGTTTCCTTTCTTTTCCTTTTTCCTTTCCTTTTTCCTCCCCTCCCCCACCCCTCCCCTTCCCTTCCCTTTCTTTTCTTTTCTTTTCTTCTCTTTTCTTTTCTTTCCAGAGCCTTGCTCTGTTGCCCAGGCTGGAGTGCAGTGGCGCAATCTGGGCTCACTGCAGTCTCCACCTTCAGGATTCAAACAATTCTCATGCCTCAGCCTCCCGAGTAGCCAGGGCTACAGGTGTGTGCCACCACGCCTGGCTAATTTTTGTATTTTTAGTAGAGATGGGGTTTCACCACGTTGGCCAGGCTGGTCTCGAACTCCTGACCTCAGGTCATCTGCCCACCTCTGCCTTCCAAAGTGCTGGGATTACAGACTTGAGCCACTGTGCCTGGCCAAGTTGGGCATTTCTGAAGATTTAAGTTTTAGTGCCTGATACAGTTTTTTTCATATTTGGAATAACTTTAAGATGAGATGATGTTAGGTCTGTCTCAGAGTACTCAACTTTGTGTTAACGTAGAAGAAATTACTTCAAAAATAGTTATACCTGTGACAACAGCAAACATTTCCCTGGCAGTTTTTAATAACGTGGATTGAAGTCTATTCTATTACCCTTTGGTAAATTTTTCTGTGGTTATAGTTCTCTGTTGCTGAAAAAGTTGATTATAATTAACAGAAACAAATTTAATATATAAAATCTACTTTTGTAAAGTTTGAAGAATGTTTTTCTAGAAAGTAAAGTTGGGCCTAGGATGTAACACATTTGATACAATAAACTTTTATGTAACATATTTAATTAAATAATGTGACATATTTGATTAAATAATTTCTTGATAAAAACATTGAGTGGTATTTTGAATAGTCAAGATGATTGAGTTTTTACTGCAGTATTACTCTATTCTGAACTTGGTAAGTATTTTTTATGAGTTAGAATTGGAAAGGGGGTGCTTCAATTAACATATTGATTTGTTTTTATTTTTTCTCAGATTGTTAATAGTGGTTATGTTCCGATGCTGATAACTTTATCAAGTTAATTATAGATCTTTGGGAGATACTTCTTCCATACTATAATCATGAGGTGATTAAATTGGACAGAATTTCATTTATAATCATTTCTTGATATATACAGGGGATTATTCCAGGACCCCCGTGAATACCAAAATCTGCACATACTCAAGTTATGCAGTCGGTTCTCCCTCCAATATAGGCATGTTTTACATCCCTTGAATACTGCATTTTTTTTTATCTCTTTCGTTGAAATAATTCGTTGTAAGTGGACTCCTGCAGTTCACACCAGTGTTGTTGAAGGGTCCAGTTGTGTTTCATTTATCTTTTTCTTCAGCAAATACATGATAACTTGAGTAGCAATATATTTAACCTTAGGTGGATATGAAATATCTTATGTTTCCGGAAATAATTTAAATTATTGAATTATTCCTGTTTAATAGTTTACTTTAAGTGTGACATGCAGTTTCTTAATTTAAGGTATGTGTGTCCAAGGAAAGAATATTTTTTCATGAATGGGGAGCTGTAGTTACCGAAGATAAGAGTTATTCTTCCATAAGGGTCATTTGAGGTGCTTAACTGACTTTACCTGTTTCTTGGAATGGCTTAAACATTTTTTTTAATTTATAAAAATCTGCTGGGTATTTTACCCTACTCATACATGAATACTGTTGAAGTTAGGGAAAGATATCACAGTTCCATTCTCTGTACTTCGGCCTTTGTTGTATTAAATGAGTAGGGATAGTGTTTGGTCTGTTGTGAATTGCTGTCTCAGTTACTTATGACTGTCTAATAGATTTCTTCAAAACTCATTGGCTTAAAACATACAGTTTACAGTTTTTGCATGTCAGAAATCTGGGCGCAGCTTGTCTGGGTCCTCAGCTTTAGGGCCTCTCACAAGGCTGTAGTCAAGGCTGGGCTTGAGGTCTCATTGTGAATACTCTGCTGGTGAAAAATCTGCGTCCAAACTCATAGTTGTTGGCAGAATTCAGTTTCTTGAGCGTTGTTGGACTAAGAGCCTCAGTTCCTGTAGGCTATATGCCAGAGGCTGCCTATACTGTGTTTTTTGCCACATGGGACTTTCCCACAGGAGGCTTGCTTCATTAAAGTGAGCAAGCTGAGAGGGCAATAGAGTAAGCTGAGGAGGCAGTAGCTACCAGGACAGAAGTCACAGTCTTTTGTAACTTAATTACGGAAGTGACACTCTGTCGCCTCGGCTGAATTTTTTTTAAAATTTTTTAATTTCTTTTAATTTTGTTTTTATTTTTAAATTTAATTTTTAAATTTCTTTCATTTTTCTTTTCTTTTTTTTTTTCCCCTTATTCTTTAATTTGAGATACTGGGGATTGAACCCCTGTTGAATTCTGTTGATTAGAAGCAGTTCACTCATTGGGTCCAGGCCACACGCAGGGGAGGGGATTTATAAGGGTGTGAATACCTGAATGCAGAGACCATTGTGGTACTGCCTGCCACAACTGTTTTGAACCTTTTTATGGGTGGACCATATGGTTATATCAAATCATGGTACCTGATTTGAATTTGTGGTGGTCTGGCAGTGTTTGTTATGATTATCAGGTCTTCAAATTTTTATTTGTAAACTGAAAAATTAGATTAAAGCCTTATTCAATTTAAAACATGTTATCTTTATTTCTAGCAAATACATTTTGATTGGGAGTTTCAAGGTGTCAAGGTGAATTTTTAAGATGGGCCTTGAATGATAATATGTAGGATTTCATAGTAAAGTCAAGACAGGCATTCAGAGCCTAGGGTATTGTGATATGTTGAAGGAATTTAAAATAGCTAAAACTTAGGGAGGGAGGCAGTACAGAAAAAGAGACAAAGTTGGAAAGATGAATCACAAGTTGAAGAAATTGTTATTCAGCAGGCATTTTTGAACATGCTAGACACTTAAGGGATAGAGCTCATTAAGAAAATTTCTGTCTTCAAGGAGCTAAAGTCTGATAGTATTGAGGAATCATTTTTAAAGTTTTTAAGCAAGGAAGTTACATACAAATTAGCTATGTTGAAATGTCACTTTAGAAATATCTAAGCCTTCAATCAAACAAGGATTGCACAAAGTAAGAGAAATACCTAAGCCATTGCATGTGTTTATATAGAGATTTACAGCCAGGTGTGGTGGCTCATGCCTATGATCCCAGGATTTTGGGAAAGTGAGGCGGGAGGATTGCTTGAGGCCAGGAGTTCGAGACCACGCTGGCCAACATAGACCCTGTCTCTATATTTAGAATAAGAAATAAATAAATAAAAATTTACATTATGTTTTCAATTACATAGGAAATTATGTGAATGCCAGTAAAACCTTTATTTTACTACTATTTCATTTCATTAACAGTTAGCATAAGTAACATTATATGCATAAAATTGTACTTACTGTTGGTCTCTAGTTAATAAATATAATTTACCAGATGTTGAGTTAATCATTTTCATTGTAGAGAATCCTCACCAAACTTTACATTGCACTCCAATTTCTGAGTGAAATTGACTTCACTGTTTGTGGCAGAAAGTTCTGAATTTATTGAAAGATGATTCAACTCTGGTATTGTCTGCATTTGACACGCTTGATATACTTTCTGCTGAATTAGAAATAACAAGGGAATTAAAAAAGCATAGTGAAAATCTACAATTAGAGAACTAGGCTGTAAAAGCTATTAGTGAGTAATTCTGCATGTGAAAGACAGTCTAGAATATAATAATTATTTTTATTTTATCAAAAAGAGCCCAAAGTTTGGCATCCCAAATAGAATTGCATATGCACTCCTTTGCTTGGCTTTAAGAGCCTCTGTTATTAGGTCTTTTTTCCTAAGATTTCTCCCAGCACACATCTGTATTCTAATCAACCTATGTCACCATATATTTAGATCCTGCATGGTCTTTTCTTAACTGTGTTCCCTCATTCAACAGATAAATAATAAAGAGTACCGTAAGCCACCAAAGATAAATAACCCTTTGTAGAACTCAGTCTACTTAGGAAGCCAAATGTGTATTTCCTTTCTGGATAATTTTGCAATGCTAGAGCCTCATTAAAATGTAAATGTAAGTTTAAGAAATCTGAAGAGTGGATTTCCAAAACAGAACCTCTCCATCCCCAAAACATAATGATTGTCCTTTCCCCTGATAACTATATAGTTTTGAAATTAGTTTTACAGTGCAGAATTGGTTTGTTTCCTTTACAGTTTTGTCTTTTGCTTTTTTAATGCCAAAGGGTCCGTCCTGTTCTTGGGACAGTGCGTGCTAGAAGCTTATCTAAGTATCATAGCACTGTAAAGGTGGACATATGTGCAGGCTTTTGAGCAGCTGGGGTTTTATCCATCTGATACTGCCCTTGTTCTACTCTTTTTTTTTTTTTTTTTTTTGGGATGGAGTCTTGCTCTTGTTGCCTAGGCTGGAGTGCAGTGGCACGATCTTGGCTCACTGCAACCTCCGCCTCCTGGGTTCAAGCGATTCTCCTGCCCCAGCCTCTCGAGTAGCTGGGATTACAGGTGCCCGCCACCACACCCAGCTAATTTTTTGTATTTTTAGTAGAGACGGGGTTTTGACATGTTTGTCAGGCTGGTCTCAAACCTCTGACCTGGCTTTAGCTTTTGGGTGAAATTTCAGTAACACTTTTAGCCTCATAAACAATAAGGATAAGCAGGACAACCATTAAAATAGTAATACCTTATAGAATATATATATACACACATAACGTGTTTCTGCGATATGGTATTTGTTATTTGGTAGTTGTATGCAAATTGTAGTTTACTAAATTTAGCGATTTTTTAAAAACTTTATTTTGAAATAATTTTAGATTTACAGAAATGTTTCAAAGATTACAGGGAATTTCTGTATATTCTTTATTCATTTTCCCTAATATTAACATATAATCATAGTGCATTTATTTAAACTAAGAAATAAACATTGGTACAATATTGTTAACTAAATTACAGAGGTTTTCCACATTTTCCCAGTTTTCTCACTAATGTCTTTTTCAAGATCTAGTCTGGACACTAACATTGCATTTAGTTGTCATGTCTCCTTACTCTCTAAGCTGTTACAGTTTTTCCGTCTTGCTTTGTTTCCCATTACATTTTTAAAGAGTACTTGTCAGGTATTTTGTAAGATATCCCTCAGTTTCGGTTTGGCTGATACTTTCTCATGATTAGACTAGGGGTTATGGATTTTTGAGAAGTATACCACAGAAGTGATGTATCCTCTTCGTCTCATCATATATCTTATTACTAGTGATCTTAACTTCAGTTGTTTAAAGTGGTGTCTGCTAGGTTTCCCCACCATAAAATGTTCTGTTTTCCCCTTTGTGTACTCTGTTCCTAGAGGCAAGTCATGCACTGTGCAGCCCACACTTGAGGAAATCAAGCCCCACCTACTGCAAAGAGGAATATCAAAGACTTTGTGACATTTTTTGTTGTTTATCACCATTCTGTTTGTTCTTTTTTCTTCTACTGGAATATTCATTTTTGTCTTGGATCTATCCTCTCATTTTTTTCTTTGTGCTTTCCATTTCTTTATTCTTGCTCTGTGATGTGAGATATTTCTTGGATGTAATATTCTACTCCACAAATGAGGCAGCGACCATTTCTCCCTTAATTAATCTACTGAATTTTTCAATTTGAAAATCAAGATTCTTAGCTACAAAATTTTTTGTGTGTTTATTGCTTTTTTTTTGAGACGGAGTTTTGCTCTTGTTGCCCAGGCTGGAGTGCAGTGGTGTGATCTCGACTCACTGCACCCTCCACCTCCTGGGTTCAAGCTATTTTCCTGCCTCGGCCTTCCCAGTAACAGGGATCACAGGCATGCGCCACCACGCCCAGCTAATTTTGTATTATTTAGTAGAGACGGGGTTTCTCCATGTTGGTCAGGATGGTCTCGAACTCCTGAGCTCAGGTGATCCGCCCACCTTGGCCTCCCAAACTGTTGGGATTACAGGCATGAGCCACCGCGCACCTGGCTTGTTTGTTGCATTTCATAGCAAGTGTCTGATTGCTTCGTTTTTCAGATGTTCACTGCCTTCTTCAGCAGTTCTGTTTTATTGTTATTTATGTTCTCAGTGTTTATTCTTCTTTTCCTTTTGAATGCAATGGCCTTTTAGATACACAGTGACTTTTTCCCTTGTGGCTCATTTAGGCTCAGATCTGGTTACTGAAATATTGCTAATGGTGATAAACCTACCGAAGATTATAAGGAAAATAAATCATTTATCTTTCTTGTCTTGTTAAGAGCATGCGGTAGGCTCCTCTTAGGACATTGAAGAAAGTCTTGGTTTTCAGGCTGTTTCCTAGTTTGAAGACTAGGGAAGTCTTAGCTCATTTGTTAACCTCTGTGAAAAAGACAGGAGTTGGCAGTAAACTTCCTTCTGGGCTCATTTCCATATGACAAATTCCAATCTTTGCTCTAGAATCCTATGCTGCTGTCCAGTGTATTTGCTTAGTTCACAGTGGGGAAGAAGCCCTGTACTACTCAGTTTTTCCTCAAGAGATTCAGCCCTCAAATTTCAGAATCTGTCTAAAGTGTCTTTTTCTAAACTATAACTAGGGGCTTAGTCCTTCTCTGGGGGTATCGGATGGTGGCTATTTTTGTGTAATTCAGGTTTCCTTTATCCCCAAGTTACTTTCCAACAACATACCAGTACATGTAATTATGATGTTAACTATACAGTACCTCATTTTGTAATAACATCAGAAGTTAATGATATCACTGATAGCTCATCATTTCTTTCTTTCTTTCTTTTTTTTTTTTTTTTTTGAGACGGGGTCTGGCTCTGTTGCCCTGGCTGGAGTGCAGTGGTACAATCTTGGCTCACTGCAACCTTCACCTTGTGGGTTCAAGCAATTCTCCTGCTTCAGCCTCCTGAGTAGCTGGGATTACAGGTGTATGCCACCATGCCTGGCTGATTTTTGTGTTTTTAGTAAAGACAGGGTTTCCCCATGTTGGCCAGGCGGGTCTTGAACTCCTGACCTCAGGTGATCCACCTGCCTCGGCCTCTCAAAGTGCTGGTATTACAGGCGTGAGCCACTGCACCTGGTTGCTCATCATTTCTTAGTCTCACACTTCTAGTGGTCTGTAGCTGATAGTATGCCCACAGATATTGTGTTAAAATATTTTAATAGTAACACTGTCGGGCACAGTCCATCTTGTTAATATAAATGTGGGGTTTTTTTGGTCTTAAAGCAGAGGTTCTTAAAAAATGGATCATAAACTTTTGGAGGATTTGAGTTCTGTTGATGGACTTTTTACCATGCACTGTGGACTTTTCAAATTTGTTTTCCATCTGGACCTTTTTCTCCTCTCTGCGAACTCATGTATCCAGTTGCCTATTTGACATCTTTATTTAGTTGTCTCATAAGCAGCCTAAATTTAGTGTAACTCCTGTTTTGTTTTGTTTTTTTGAGACGGAGTTTCGCTCTTGTTGCCCAGGCTGGAGTGCAATGGCGCGATCTTGGCTCACCGCAACCTCCGCCTCCCGGGTTCAAGCGATTCTCCTGCCTCATCCTCCTGAGTAGCTGGGATTATAGACATGTGCCACCATAGCCAGCTAATTTTGTGTTTTCAGTAGAGACGGGGTTTGTCAGGCTGGTCTTGAACCCCCGACCTCAGGTGATCCGCCTGCTTCAGCCTCCCAAAGTGCTGGGATTACAGGTGTGAGCCATCGTGCCTGGCCATAACTCCTGTTCTTTACCTGCTCCAAACTTCATTCATCTTAGTAGGGGAGAGGGTATGATACCACTCTCCTTTCAGTTGCTTAGGCCAAAAGTTCTGGGCTCATCCTTGATACTTCTTTCTAACCCCTTATCTAATCCATCAGTAAGTCTTGTTGGCTTTGCTTTCACATATATACTGAATCCAGGCACTTCTTAGTAACTCTGCTAAAGTTACTAATTAAAGTTGTCTTTAATTATGATTTAAATTTTTTGTCTTTATTAACATTCAGATTTATTGGCATATTAACATGATTAACATTTTCATTTACTAATAATATTAATAAGTGTTCATGATATCTAGACTTCATTTTTTAAAAATCAGTAATTTCAGAGACTTTTCTATGGTTTTTTTTTCCCTCTAAAACTTCAGCTTTTAATTTTGTTTCTCTTTTCTAATTTCCATTATGATGTTTTGGAGACTGTTAGAACCGTGTTTTAGAAATCCCAAACGTGGGTTTTTTTCTTTGTTATCTGTTTTGTTTCCAAAATTGATGTCAGGAAATGTGATCTGTATACCAATTCTTTGACATTTACTAAGATTCACTTGATAGTTGTTCATTGTATACCTTGGTAAAATATGTACCTTGTAATTATTTGTCTCGGTTTTCTGTATTCTGTATACTCAATCTGTATTTTTACTAATGTGTAAATGTGTTAAGTTCCCCTGCTCTCTTAAGAATTTGTCAGCTTCTCCTTGTACTTGACAACTTATTAATATATTTAAAAGTGTAGTTTTAGTTTAGTATTGTTACAGCTTTTCAAAAATTGTTATGTAGCATGTGGTGACCATTGTGTCTCCAACAGTGGTTTTGACTTTAAAGTCCACTGTCTGATATTAGTATAGTTGTATGAGTCTTCATTTGCTTTGTGTTATTGTATGTCTCTGTTAGTCTTAACTTCTGTTTCCTTAAGTTTTAGGTTTCTTATAAATTATGTATAATGGGATTTTAAAGTTTCCTTAGCCGGTATCTGGTGGTTTCATTGATGGGCCTACATTTATTGTGACTCCTAGTTTAAATGTGTAAATGATACAAATGTTTATTTCTACCCTCTTATTTTGTGCTTTCTAATCTAGATTTTTTCAAACTCATTCTTCTTTTTCTGTCCTTTTGGGGTATTTTCTTTATTCTCCCCTTGTCCATTGAGTTGGAAGTTATGCATTATATATATAGATGTATTATCTATGTAACCTGTATATTTTAGTGATTCATTTAAAGTACATAGTTGATTACAATTCATACTGAAACAGCATAACATGTGGTCCTCATTGTTATAACTGATCATCTCACTGGCATTAAACTACTGTTTGTCTAACTTATCCTTAAGAAGAGTTGGATTTTTTTCCTGTAGTTTCTAGGGCTTTTCATGGAGTTGAGAAATTTCTCTAAGTTTTGATCAGTTATTTTATGGGGAGAATGAGCAGATTGCCCTTACATCTTTTTACTTAATTTCTCTATGTATTTTATGTCTAGCTTATTAGAGCGTGCTTCCAAATTTCTCATCCATAGCTATTTATTTCCTTTAGCAGTGAATTAAACTTTCTTTATGTTTCAACTGGTTTGTGAAAAGTTGTAGGACCTTTGTAAAATTAAACTACAGCTTCATGGTACCAAATCCTTGTTTTATCTTTTCTTCTTTTGCTGATATTGTGGGATTTTTGTTTTTGTTTACCCTCTTGAAATGTACTTAATCTAGCTAGCTCTGTCTGTTTTTATTTTAGTCTTCCATTTCAATGTATCTCACCGATACTTGTTAGTCTATGAAATAGTTTCATTTATAGTTATGTAGTAGGACATTTCTTTTGTTAGCTTTATGTATGAAATAATGCTCTTCACGTTCCAGGAATGTATTAAAATAAAAAAGAAAGGACTTTTAGTAACAAACAGAACTGAGGTTCTCTTTGAAATTTACAATCCAGTTTTTAGGTGGTGTCACAGAGGATGGAAAACTAAATTGACCACTTGGAAAATATGATTTATATTTGTTACAGAACATGTTTTACTCATGCAAAAATAAAATGAGAGTAGCAAAAGCAAAGTGAGAGTCTTTTAATGTGTTAAACACCAGTGGTTTTCAAAGTGCAGTGTCTGGACCAGCAGTCCAGAACCACCTGTGAATTTGTTAGAAATTCAGATTCTCAGGTTCCACGTCAGACCTCTGGGGCCCAGACGTGCCATCCAGGTAGGTGACTCTGATACTTGTTTTAGAACCACTAAGTTACACATTAAAACAAGGTTGTACAAACTACTTGATGTGTTCAGTTGATAGGCATGTACAATGCTAGTCATTTTTTTCATCAGAAGTGTTACAGATAAATATTTGATTTCTAATAAACGTTGTTTAACTCAGTTTAACTTTTGTTCAAGTAGTTTTTGCTTTTTAAAATAGGAATTATAATTTTTCTCCCAATTATAAGCCAGCATTCGACTGAATTTGTCTAACACTCATCTTTTTGTTGTTGTTGTTGTTGTTGAGATGGAGTTTTGCTTTTGTTGCCCAGCCTGGAGTGCAATGGTGCGATCTCGGCTCATGGCAACCTCCGCATCCTGGGTTCAAGTGATTTTCCTGCCTCAGCCTCCCCAGTAGCTGGGATTACAGGCATCCGCCACGACGCCTAGCTAATTTTTGTATTTTTAGTAGAGGCGGGGTTTCATCATGTTGGTCAGGCTGATCTCGAACTTCTGACCTCAGGCGATCCACCTGTCTCGGCCTCCCGAAGTGCTGGGATTACAGGCATGAGCCACTGCGCCCGGCCTCATCTTACTTTTTAATGTGAAAAGTTATAGTGTGCTGAAAAAGAGTGTAAGATACTCTTTGTGATTTAAAGTTTTTTTTATTAATCTGAAATCTTCATTGAATGCAATTGTACTGCAATTTAATGTAACTTTTAACCTTTTTCTCCTGCCCCTACCTCAGATAATAGCTTTTAGTCTGTTTGACACCTCAAGATCAAACACTCTTTGAAAGGACTGAAAAGACGTTATTATATTCTCATCATAAACAAACAATAGGGATGTGGAGAGGATCTATACTCTCCTGAAGTAGGTCTTTGTGTTTGAGAGTTCTTTATTTAAAATGTTTTGTGGTAATAATCTCACTATGGTATATAGAGGTAATTATCAATTGTTTTTAATTACTTGAATTAGTACTTGAACTTTATGTGGAGATGATTTACATTATATGTGCATATAGTTTAAATCTTTAAATAATGAGAGTTTTTCATTGAATTTTTTTTTTTTTTTCCAGGAGAGAAATAGAAACAAACAATAACCGTATGAAGATGTCCTGTTAAATTTACAACACTAACGATGTAGACTCTGGAAATGCCTAATAAGTCAAAGAAGACGTATTAAAGCTTTTTTTCTGCTTAAGGTGACATCTTTGAACACTTTAACACAAAGTTGACTTTTCTCGTAATGGTTTTCATCAGCGCATCTGCCCTTATACTCTCACCAAACACACTTGAGAACTGTAACTTCGTCAAGCACTTTCTGTCCTGAAGCTTTTACCAGTATCTGCTGTCTTTTGTAATTATGCATCCTAGCTAAGGCACAGAAGACTGAATGAATGCAAGGATTCATTAACTCTTTGAATTTGTTAAATACTAACAGTTAACCATTAGAAGTGGTTCAATGATGTAAGAGTCACACTGCTTCAACTTTTTCTTTGTTGTAGTTTTTAAATTGTCGATTTTTAGCTATTTGACAGATTAAAAGCAAAATAATCATGCCATATTTAGTCCTGCAGTTCAAGTCTCAATGTTTATGTGAAAAATTATTGTAGTAAACTTTTAATATGGCAAAGCAACCTTAAGCTCTATTTTAGCCAAATGAAACATAATCTGAAATTATATTAGAACATTTCCCTTGTCTTCAAACTGTTTGGTGTAACAGAATATTGATATGCAGCTTGGTGGATTTCACCAGTTAATGCACATTCTTCTTCCCTCCTCCCCCCATTAATATGTATACTGAAAAATGTGCATTTGTCTGAGGAATTATTTTGTTTGCTACCACTTAATGAATCTCAAAATTTTGAGTAAATGTACCTCAGTCTAATCAGACTTTTTATGACCTTTATAACTACATTTAAAACCCTTAATTCCTATTTCTGGGTGTTTGCGAGCCTGATTGCTATCATGAAGTAAAAATTTATTACTCTAGGTATTCACTAGCTAAATAAACATAGTTCTTGTTTAGCAAGCATATATTGTTCCTCAGCTCTTTTCTCCAGCTTTTGCAGTGTCCTGGCATCCTTAAAATACTTTGAAAATATGGCCTTGATCCATGGATTAAATCAGTATCTAAGTGAATGTGTTGATGTTTTATTGATCAGATCTATATAAGTGGGAATACAGCATATATCTGGATATTCTTATATCTTTTTAACATTTTTTTCGTTAATTACATATCAACATTAATTTTGTATCTTGAAGCAAATTGATTTTGTATAATTAAATGTGTCAAGCATCTGTATTAATTGATTTGATGGCATAAGGTTATGAAAATAATGTACTGCCCCATGTATTACCGTTCCAAAAGGAGAAAGCTATGTAGAAAGATACATTAAGGGTGAAAATAGCAATACAGTAGATTTGAATACCTTGATGTTTTGCATTACTTCATTTATGTTTACATCATGTTTAGAAATGTTTTCATTTACTATGGTCTTTGGTCACTTCAGCTCAAAGACCTAGTGATGGATATTTCTTTGAGGCTTTCATTTATATAATTTTATTTTGTACAATTTTTTTTTAAATGTGCAAATACTGTATTCAAGTGAAAAAATACAGTATTTGTAGATAACCATAGCTACTACACAGTTCTTTGGTAGTCCCAGTGTAGTTATATCAGTGTTTACTGAAGGGAACATCAAAATAATAATGGTATATTATAAAATAAAGACTTTCTTAAAGGAAAATTGCACCTATTTTACCTTTTTAAGAGTAAGCCATGAAATCTTGTAACATGTCTCTTAACTATTTATAATGAAAAGTGGCATTTGGGTATAGTCACCACAGCAATGTTCTACATCCCTAAGATTATATAGGTAGGACATGTCAAAGATGACTGTTGTCATTCTGGAGGTCCTTTAGAGAATATTATAAAAGGGTGACCTTGTAGGAAGGATCTGAGTCCTCCCCCGAGGTTCTCTTTTTCTTGGTGCTTTATTAGCAACTCTGGATATTTTTATAAAACTAGTTACATTATAAACGGTTTCAAATATGTTTAATTTACATTAGGTTTTTATGTAAGAGTGTCATGGAAGCACTCAGCAAGCACGCTGATTGCAGTAGACTCAGACATGTGAATAAATGTAATTGAGAGTCTATTCATGATGAAGAGTACATCCCAGTGCCTTTAACCTGGATTTCTAATCTTAAGTGAAATGGGTGCAGCATTCCTTTGGAAAAAAAAAATCTTTTTATTTTCAAGTGATAATTTTGTGTTTTTCTCATATAAGTTTTCTCCAGAGCACCCACCTTCTCTTCCTTCTTGGTCTGTCATTATATTGCAAAATATTTTTCCTCTAAATGAAATTATTACAGGTTGTCTCAAGCACAACCAACTGAATGTCTCTTAACTGTGGGGACCAAAAGGGAGGAGAGAGCCTGGGTTCTACAAGGGGAGACACATCATCAAATGTTTGAATGATCACAAATTAAGACATTATCAGCCCAGTGAATTTCTTGCTTAATGTTTTTCCAAGTTCTGGCTTGAATATTTCTTATTAAAGCTATCTTATGTGGGTATTTTATTTTGAAAGGTATTACAGTTTGTATATTTAACAGTAAGGAGGAAACTGTAACCAAAATTAGTATTTCTCTATACGTATTGGTACTTGAAGATTCCTTTCAAAAGAAATCCAGCCTTTTCCTAATTTTAGTACTTAATTTCTCTTTTTAATTTAAGTGATCTTTCTAATTTGAAAGCTGTGTTCTTTTTGAATACCATGCATGGGGGTTAAGCTGATGTTAAAACAGTTTGCAATAAAAAAAAAGAATCAGCTTAAGTCATTTACTCATTTCAAGTGCATTCTGCATCCTTTAAAAATAAGTTTAAGAAATTTAAGAGAATTGTGTTTTCATTAAGTTTTGCATATCTTTTGTTATGCCATGTAAATTCCCTTTTTCGTATGATTAAAGGAAGGTTATGATAAAATGATTAGTTCATTTACATTCACTTGTAGCAATTACATGAGAATTTGAATTTTGTCGTGTTTGGGTTTGTTCATTCCTGTGAATGATGGTACAGTTAGGTGAGATTTTCTGTTATGGTACCCAAACTCACCATTTGGTCCTCTTTAATCTTTGAGGGTTTCAATAAAAATTGTTCACTCATATCTGTGTTCTTTCCATTTTATCCTCATGAATATGTATTGCTTGCCAGAAAACGTAACATTTTTGCCTACTCTGTTATGGATTTCCTGATTGACATATCTTTCACGTACAAATAGATTATATCACTCCTTCTAGTTGACTTTAAATTAAATAGAGCAGTTAATCAGAGGGAGGGTAACAGTTTACCCTATTTTTTATCCATTCCAAGGAGCTTATTGACTTATATGCTTTTAACACTAAGTTTAGAGCAAAAGAGAAAGAGAAGGCCTGTTTGTTTTTTGTAGCAGGAGGAAATCGTGGCAGCAGCTAATAATCCTAATCCCCCCACTCTTGGTACCAAGGAATGTTTTTCTGACATTGTCTGCGTTACCTCTTGGGATTGACAGTTTATGTGGATAGGATCATGGCGACTCTGGATGATGCACTGATTATTGCTGGGCTCTCTGTCTAAGGTATTTGTTCAGATAGGAAAATTACAGAATTGTTTTGTGTTGTCAAAACCAGCAGGCTACATATAACGCTACTGGTCTGTGACCCGGGCTCAGCAGGCTTGTGTGCCACTACACTTTTTTTTTGCCTATATATTTTTAGAACACTTCCTCCCATTTTCCCCTCATTTTCAACAGGACAGTTGGATATTGGAGGAATTGTAATGAAGACTTACTTATACGTATTTCTTGAATTCTAATTGTGTGTGTATTAAAGGGATTGAAGTTGTAGTCATAGGGAATATTTAGATAAAAGCAAAATATCTTGATCTTATGGTATAGGTAGAAACAGATAGTCATTCAGATTTAGCTGGGGGAGATAAACCATAATATTATGGTTAGAATGGTGCATTCCCTTGAAAAAACATTCCAAATAGCTTGGCATCTGCTTTTTGATGTAATTCTTTTGAAATACTTTTGAGCCTGCTGTGTAATATAATGGCCAAGACCTTGAATTTTAGAGACTGATTGATCTGTCCTGGAATCCTAGGTTCACTTCTTAACTAACTCTAAGCCTCAATTTTCTGGTCAATTAAAAAATATAAAAGAATGATAACAGAACCTATTTCAGAAAGGTTAAATGAGGTAATTATCAAGTGTTTAGTACAATCCCAGGACCCATTTCAAGCCCTCAAAAGTTAGTTATTAACTACCTTCTTTTGTTCCTTTGTGAGAATTTAGAATTTATTGATTGCCATTGAAGATTTTTTAGGATAGCCTTTACTGCTTCTAGCAGCTTAGAGCTTGTAGTCAAAGTTGATTACTTTCCATTTATAGAGTTACATCATTGAGATCCTGAGGACAGCCACTGTGAATAAAGCTTTGTTAAATTATAGCTTATCTTTTGTTTTTGCTACTTTGGTTTCCAGTGTTTTCAGTGACAGCCATGCCTTTTCCAAGTAAAATATAGCAATATAGAGCTTATCCTGCTAGAGCAGATGGCAGAACCAAAGGTGAATTAGATAAAAAGGAAAGCAAATATGGGGGAATAATGGTAAGAAAACGTATAAACAATAGAATAAAATTAAAGAAACCAAAGATGAAAATTAGATAAGATGTATTTTGATTTGCTTATTACAAATGCCCCTTGATATTTAGTGTCATTTAAATATATAAGTAAATTGTAAGCACTTCATTATGTCTGTTTGGTATCATTACAGAATGGAAATACTAATGCAGATTTGTTACTTCCATATTTCCTCAGTGAAGTCGTGTAACTTTAAAAGGAAGAGGTATTTGGTATACACAAACTTAGATGGCAATTCTATTCTAGTAAATATTCAAAAGGAGGATTGTACAAGTTTACACATGAAATATGAAAGTTAGCTCCAACATAATGCTGTGGCATGCTAATATTAAAGCTACTATCCCCAACAAATATATTGTTTGCTATTACTACTTTGCCAGATTAAGTGACTTTGTGTCCTCTGGAAAGCAGCCAGTGCTGAGAGGACAATTGGTACTTGTATCTCAGCTATTTTCTAGTTTGCTCGTGTTTGTATGCCTTCCTAGAGTCATTTGTGCTTCTTTCTGAACTTGTTGATTCCAGTTGTACTTGTTTTATTATGAAATTTAAATATGTAAGTTGATAAAATGTGACTGAAAATTGTTTCTAAGAAAACTAAGTTGACTGCTTTGGAAATACCTGGTAAGGGTGAGTTTTCTGATTAGGCAGATGAAAACTATTAAAAGCCATGGGACAATCATAAAAACGTAGACGTTTTTCATTTGCAAGTGTTTTTTCACTTCTCATTCCACTGAGAACACTTAGAGGATACATCACAAGTGTGCTTCATAGAAGAAAAGTATTAAGGAGTTGAAATAACAGACTTATTGAAAGAAAAAGTCTTGGACCTGTATCAAATAATTGAATTAAAGTGTCTTTTAAATTAAAATCTTTAAGATAGGTTTGCATCACTTAAAATCCAAAAACGTTTTTCCTCTGCGTTAAACAAGTTGACCATCTTCTGCATGTGGCTGCATGTGAACATATGTAATGATAAGCTGTTATGATATCTTTGTAAATAAATGTAATAAAAAGAAAAGTATTCATGCTACTTAGAAAATATAATGTGCTAACACTTACATAATTAAGTGTCTAAACTGTAAGAAATATTTCGTGTATGAAATGTTGGAGAGAAGAAATTAACCCAACATCAAGTCTTGGTATCTTAATTAATTAATTTATTTATTCAGAGACAGGGTCTGGCTCTGTCACCCAGGCTGGAGTTCAGTGGCACGGTCTTGGCTCACTGCAACCTCCATCTGCCAGGCTCAAGCGATCCTCCCACCTCAGCCTCCTGAGTAGCTGGGACTACAGGCACGTGCCACCACATCAAGCTAACTTTTTGTATTTTAGTAGAGATGGGGTTTTACCATGTTGCACGGGCTGGTCTTGAACTCTTGACCTCAACTGATCCGCCTGCCTTACCCTCCCAAGGTGCAGGGATTACAGGCTGTCTGCCACCCCACTTAACCTTGGTGTCTAAATTTAAAGCCACTGAAACCATGTCAGGTCTTGAGAACTGCCATGAGTAAACCATTTCTTTTAGAAGGGCACGTTTTGGTTCTCAGAGCTTGTATAAACTTTTATTCCTCCATAATACTCCCTTTTAATAAGGAAAAAAAATTGCCTGAGGAAGAGGAAGTTAACCGTTAAATACCTGTCTTGGAATTATGTAGTTTTGTTTTAATTTCCTGTTACTTTCCAGGCAAGATTTGAAAGGTCATGCATTAAAAAAAGAAAGTTTGTCAAACTTTTCTTATGATTTTCATAGGCAAGCAGATAAAAAAGATTTTACAGAAGTTATTTGAACAGCTTTCAACAAAGGCTCACATTTGAAAAAGAAATTAATGTCAAATTTTATTCACATAGAGACCACAGCCACTCTTTCCGTTTCAGTTCATTCTTATAGTTTGGTGAAGAAGCTGCTCCACAAAGAAGTCGCAGCTTTTGTCATTTTCAGGGAAAACCTCAGGTGTTTCATCATTTTTGGTCTATTTTTCAAACACAATTCAGGAGTGTCACACAGACCCACCATAGACCCACATAAGCATCTACCACCTAAGTGGTTCTTGAGTGGTTTTGATCCTCAGACCCACTTTCCCAGGTGTCTGGTGTTAATGTATGCTCCTGATAATTGAGTAAAATTATTAATATCAAATTTGAAATATTTGAAATATTTACATGATAGATGATATATAATAATCTTACATTTATTAACACGTTGGGCAGCAAAACTTCTTACTCTCAGGACTCCTTTAAATACAAATTGTTGAGGAGCCCAAAGAGCTTTTTGTTCATGTGGGTTGTGTCGGTTGATATTTCCTGTATTGGAAATTAAAGCTGAAAAGTTTTAAAGCATTGTTTCACTTAATAGAAAGCAGCTGGATTTTCATCTCTGCTTCTGTGTTCAATTGTGATATCTCTTGTCATAGAAGCCTCTGGAAAACACTATACACATGAAAGAATACGAGTGGAAAAGTCTTAGTATTATGAATATAAATTTGGCGTTGCAGATGTCCTTTGAGAACCACTCTTTGGTGATACATGTCGGTGATGGACTGTTTGCAGTTTGAGCTCCTCTATGTGAATGGGTATTCCCAAGTGGTTCTGTTGCATCACTTGAGCAGCCCTGTCTTGGGGCAACTCTGCCATGTACAGGCCTGCCCACCCTCCTACAGATGCACACCAGTCTCTTTCCTTGATCTCATTAACATAAAATCACATTTTCATCTCAAGGAATGTATCTACTACTTGGAATCTATTGAGTCATAGCTTTTAGTTATCAGTGAATTTTTTTGCTTCAGCTTCATATCATTTTCTTTATCTGGTGATTCATTGCCCATAACGAGTAGTTTTACAATCAAAATTAGCTTTGAATTGTGTTTGTGTAATAAATTTATACGGATTTGTATTTTTAAGGGATTTTTGTGAAGATACTTGGTATCTGAAGGGAAATGTTTGTGTTTAACCTTAGTCTTCCTTGTCTATCCTAACCCCAACTCTCCCAGGGGAAAAAAAGCTTCTTTTTTTTTTTTCCTCTGCTCTACTTTCAGTACCACTATTCTATTAACTCATCAAACTCCAAGCAAAGGTAACAAAAGCAGAGGAAATTGTCATCATTGATTCCTCTTCTCCACTGTGTTTCCTCTCTGTCCAACACAGCACTCTTCTGTTCTTAACCAGCCCGGACTTCCTCTCAGGTGTCAACTCACCCCATCTTCTGCCTTGTCACTGTGCTCCAGCCACACTGGCTTCCTTGTCTTCCCTCAAACTTTCAGGTTCATTTCTACCTCAGGGTTTTTCTGTCCTCTCTGCTTGTGTCAGATGTCTCCTCTCTTCTGCACGGGTCTGCTAAAATCACACTTTATTAGTGAGTATGTCCTTGATCACTGTCTAAAATAGTAACTCTGTCCTCTATTTTCTTATCCTCTATTTACTTCATAGAAATTATCTAAAGTTAATTTGTGTACGGTTTTATCTTTATAAACTGAGATTCATGAGGGAAGGGACTTTGTCTTCTTTATTGCTGTAAACACTGCCTGGCACATAGCATCCTTAACAGCTACTGATTGAATGAGTCATTGACTATCCCCCAAGCTCATTCTTAAGTTGTGACGAATGGATCATTACTGTTGATGCTGCAATGATAGCCTTCATTGCTAGGGAGCCAGAAGTCAGTCTGTGAAACTGGTGATGCAAGTAACTGCTTGAAAGAAAGCCATGAGACTTACATTTTTCTTACCAAAGGGAAAGTTGACTGCTTGATAATATCCCCGCTTCCACTTCTAATACTCTATTTGGCTGCTCTTGTGAAGCTGCCTTCTCTCCCCCACTCCCTTCATTGGTTGTTTTCTTCTTTCCAAAATTACCTTTGACTCTCATTTAAACCAGATTTTTTCTGGGTCAGATAAGGGGGAGGAATACAGTGTGATTTACCCTGAGATCATAGAGTGTTGGAAAGGACCTATGCGGGTCATTTAATCTCATCTTCCTGTTTATAGATGAAGAAACAGCCTGGAAGGCTGTAACTTTCCCAAGTGAGTGAGAGAATCAGAACTTTATAAAAGCCCTGATTTTCTAGTTCCTACTTCAATGTCAAGCTCATCTAAATCTGTGTCCTTCAGATTTTGGGTTTTCGGATTAGGGATGTTCACCTGGTAAATATAATGCAAATCTTCCAAAGTCAAAAAAAATTGGATATCTGAAACACTCTGGTGTTTAGAATTTCAAATAAGGAATATTCAACTCGTATTTAGTTGTTGACTGACCCAACAATTAAGTGCCTCTATCATTTTTCTTATTTATAATATGAGAAACATCCTTACTCAGAATTGTTCAGAGAATTGAACAAAAATGCACAATGCATAACATCTTTTTTTTTGAGACAGTCTTGCTCTGTCACCCAGACTGGACTGCAGTGGTGCTATCTCGGCTTACTGCAACCTCCACCTCCCAGACTCAAGCAATTCTCCTGCCTCAACCTCCCTAGTAGCTGAGCGTGCACCACCATGCCTGGCTAATTTTTATATTTTTAGTAGAGACAGTTTCAGCCTGTAGGCCAGGCTGGTCTTGAACTCATGACCTCAAGTGATATGCCTGCCTCCCAAAGTGCTGGGATTACAGCCATGAGCCACCACGCCCAGCCCATCATTCTCCCCTCCTCTCCCCTTTCCCCCTCCCCCTCCCCTCTCCCCCTCCCCTCTCCCTTCTCCCCCTCCCCCTTCCCCTTCCCCTTCCCCTCCCCTCCCTTTTTTGAGATGGAGTTTCTTTCACTGTTGTTGCCCAGGCTGGAGTGCAGTGGCGTGATCTCTGCTCACTGCAACGTCCACCTCCCGGGTTTAAGTGATTCCCCTGCCTCAGCCTTCCAAGTACCTGGGATTACAGGTGTGCACCACCATGCTAGGCCAGTTTTGTATTTTTAGTAGAGACGGGGTTTCACCATGTTGGCCAGGCTTCTCTCGAACTCCTGACCTCAGGCAGTCTACCCACCTAGACTTCCCAAAGTGCTGGGACTATGCACGTGAGCCACTGCGCCTGGCCGGCCCAGTCCATCTTGAAGCCTTCATTGTGTTAGCTTTTGCTCCTGCCCCTCTTTTTCTAGGAGTCCTGGCTGTCCTCATGCAGAAGAGCTTGCTTTTTTCCCTAAATTTGCTAGTGCTTTTTCTGCATTCAACTGTAGATCCTCTAAATCCTTCTCAAAGCCATTGGCTTTTCAGCTTTCACATGTCCAAGATTGTCTAGACAGGTGAAACTTAAAAGTTTAATTTTTAAAAATTAGTCTGGTTTTTAGAGGTTGATGTTTCCTTGTTATTAAAGTATATATAGAACTTTTCAGAAATCTAATCACTGTAAATCCCTCTATACCTACCATATAGGAAAAAAAAGTTTGACCAGAAAATGGTCATTAGTCATAATACAGGAGTGATGCCTCCACTTTTAGATAGAGTGGTAAGCATCTAATCAACTACTGTGCTACCCAGCTTAATGTGGCTCCTGGTTGAATAATTACAAAAAGATACAACAAAACAAAAAATTACACAAAAGGACAGCAGAGGGAGCTATTGAGATTTGATTACATTTTGTTGTGTTGGGTTTTGCTTTTTAAAAAAAAAAAAAACTATAATGTTTTGACTTAGTCTTTCTCATCTCACTTATCAATATGCAGGGAAAGTTTTATCATAGTGGATAATGTGTATGGAGTGTGGGGGTGGCATAAGAAGAGGCTTTTTTTTTCTATCTGTCCCCACTTAAATTCTGTTAATCACCCCCATCACTCCTATAAATGTAGTTGGTATAAGAAAAATGATAATTTTCTGTTGTAACTTTAGAATTGTGTTTATTTCATTAGTGAAAATCTGGATCATCCAAGATCAGCTGCTTTACAGGGCATTGTCTGTAATTGTGTTTTTATAGGCTCCCTGGTGACCTCTCCTGGGCTTCTAAAGTCTTCTGCCCTGTACTCCATTATAGGGGGTGGATTATGAGACCTAAAAGGGTTAAAATTCATAGAATTTTATGAAGAGTACTCATTAGAAGAGGAGGATTGTACTTAGACTAGGGGTGTGTATGTAGTGTACAGGTGGGTGGTGGTTAGGAAGAGGGAAGTGAAAGGTTTGTTTCAGGCCTTTCTCCACAATCTTGATGCCACATTTCATGTGTATAACCCACTTCTGCTCTTGATATTTTTGTCTCTCCTTGTCCTACCCGCAATTCCTATGCTTCCTAACTGGTCCTTCAGCCTCAGAATTCCACTCACTCCAAGTCCATCCTCCACACGTTAGCCATAGTTGTCATTTATTAAACACAACTCTGAATTTCTTTTCTTGGAATTTGTCCTTTTGTTTATAAGTGCACAGAAAATGTGTGGGTTCACAGGGAAACTACTTGTGGTATTGTTTGTAATTGCAAATTTAAAAAATGGGAATGAATCTGTTCACCTAAAAATTAAATTGTGAAATTCAGTACAATGAAATACTATATAGCCATTGATGCTAATGTGGGAAGATGTTAATGCATTTTCTTAAAAAAACAAATAATGGTCTGTACCATGAGTTTTAAAATTTAATACACAATTGAAATATGTTTTGCATTTGATTTTAATACATAATTTAAGTTTAAATCAAATTTTGAAAGGATTTTGTAGGTAGAGAAAATGGAAATAGGTACAAAATATTCCTAACAATGGTTACCTCTGAAGTATGTTGCTAGACTTGCTGGCTGTGAGGGAGGACAGAGAAGAGGTTTTACTTTTTGCCTTATATCTTTCTTTAGTTTGAACTGTCTAGCAAGACCTTATAATTTATAAATAAATGTATTTAAATATACTGATATTCCAAGATTTGGTTCCAGCATCAGTGTCTCCCTGAAGCCTTTCATGGTCCCATTGGTCTGGTTTAGGTGGACTTCATTTGTGGACACTGACTTATAATCCTCTACTGGAGTCAGCTTAATATAGTAGAACCAGTAGGGACTTTGATGTCAGATAAAACTGGGTTAAAGTGTGACTCAGCCTTTATCCACTGTGTGATATTAGACAAGAAATTTAATCTCCTTTGGCCTCAGTTTCTTTACTTCAAGAGTGGGAAAATTGATGTTAATCTTGCACAATTGTTTAGGAGCAGAGTGAATTTATGCGAAGTGTCATTGTAAGACAACAGGCGTATGTAGGTGTTCAATAAGAGGTAATGTTACTGGAAAGGGGTCCAGATCCAGACCTGAAGAGAGGGTTCTTGGATCTTCCACAAGAAAGAATTCAGGGAAAGTCCATAGAGTAAAGTGAAAGCAAGTTTATCAGGAAAATAAAGGAATAAAAGGATGACTACTCCATAGACAGAGCAGCTGCTGGTTGCCCATTTTTATGGTTATTTCTTGATTATATGCTAAACAAGGGGTGGATCATTCATGCCTCCCCTTTTTGACCGTATAGGGTAACTTCTTGACATTGCCATGGCATTTGTAAACTGTCATGGCGCTGGTGGGAGTGTAGTAGTGAGATGGCCAGAGGTCACTCGTTGACCTGTTAGTTTTGGTGGGTTTTAGCCAGCATCTTTACTATAACCTGTTTTATCAGTAAGGTCTTTATGACCTGTATCCTGTGCTGACCTCCTATCTCATCCTGTAACTAAGAATGCCTTAACCTCCTGGGAATGCAGCCTAGTAGGTGTCAGCCTTATTTTACCCAGCCCCTATTCAAGATGGAGTTGCTCTGGTTCAAACACTTCTAACAGTAACAGGTGCTATTATTGAGAATGGAGATTGTTTACTCCATTCTGTTCTTTTTTTTTTTTTTTTTTTTTTAGTTTTTTTGAGATGGAGTCTTGCTCTGTGGCCCAGGCTGGAGGGCAGTGGCGCGATCTCGGCTCACTGCAAACTCTGCCTCCCAGGTTCAGGCCATTCTCCTGCCTCAGCCTCCCGAATAGCTGAGACTACAGGTGCCTGCAACCACGCCCGGCTAATTTTTTTTTATTTTTAGTAGAGATGGGGTTTCACCATGTTAGCCAGGACGGTCTCGATCTCCTGACCTTGTGATCCGCCCACCTCAGCCTCCCAAAGTGCTGGGATTACAGGTGTGAGCCACCACGCCTGGCCTTGTTTACTCCACTCTTAAAGCCATGGTTCTTTATTGAATAAACACAGTAATGCTTTTTATTCTGAGTTTTTCTTTTGACATGACTTCATTCTCTAGACTTCTGTATCAAATTGTACCTGTACTATGGTCTCATTCACTCCAAGCCAGCTCTCAGCTAGTTGTTTGGAATGAACAATCCTGATTATGGCTTAATACTAAAGCCTGCCGACATGTTTCTAAGAACCCACTAATGGCATACCTGAAGGTGAATGCAATGGTGGTATCCAGGTATCATATTAGGAAGAGCACAGTTATAGAAAATGCAGAGTGAAGCTTTGTCATTTTTAAGCCAGCTATATGGGTAGTCTCTAATTATACTATCTGCCCATGGTTTGAATTTTATCTGTCCAGCATGAAGCAGAGAGGAGCAGTCAAATTGGTGGTGCTACTGAGAGTATCAGAGATAGTGGATGGTCTTCTAATTTTAAGTGTCACCCTCTCTTATGAGTTACCTCTTTTTAAAGGCACTCTACCATCCTGCCTTTTATTATGCTTTTATTTTGAAATTGTAAGCAGCAGTTGCCCTGTGTCAGAGTTTTGTGAACACAGATTTTTGAATGAATCAATCAACCCATGACTTTTCTCAGAGTTTGATAGTCCTTCCAATCATCTAATTGTATGTCATTTGTTTAGTGAGATATCATCAAACTGTTTTGCTTCTTGAGAAGCATTCAGGTAGTAAGAATCGCCGATTGACTTGATTGTTCCACAAACATATAAACACTACTGGCAGAGTTCATTTGTCTAGAAGATGCTTCTGGCATCTGGTACTACAACAGTGTGATAAGGTGATGCATCCAGGTGAGTGAAATACATGTCAGAAATAGATCCCATAAAAATTCAGTGCAGCCTGTCTCCTTTAGTTCCTTTAAGCCACAAGTATGCATGGTTTTAGCTTTTCTGTTTATTTGGACACTGCTTTTTATCAGCAACAGGAGATGTGTTGTTTTATCTTTTGTTTTAAATGTCTGTTTTAAACCTTAACCCCCTTTTCCTTCCTAAGAATGAATTAAAGGTCTGTTTTTGTTAATATCTAAAATTGTTATCCCAGGAAATGAGTCAGTGAAAATATGTTTGCATAAAATGACAATAGCAAAATCTGTTCTTAATGAGAAGCATTGTTCTAGCAAGAGGTCAGATGATTCTCCCATATTACCCCTACCAAAACCTTTGCCAATCAAGTCAATATGCCAATTCTAAGCCTGGTAGCAAGTACTTTCTAAAGTACTTCCAAAGTACATCTCCAATAAGACTGTTCGGGCTTTCCTTGTCATGCCCTGCATTGGGAAAGTATAGCTTATATTCCCCTTGAATCTGCCTGCCCTGTGACCATTTAACCAACAGAATGCAATGGAAGTGACATTTGCCTCAGTGGCTCAAAGCTTTAAGATGTCTGGCAGCTTTTAGCTTGGCAGTTTTGGAAAACCTGAGTGGCCATATAAAAAATCTAGCTTCCTGTTGGAGAGACCACATGACATTACATGGAGGTCAATATCGATCTATCTTGTTGTCCGAGGAAAGGCCCTGAATGACATCAGTCTTATCCCCTCCTGACTACAACCAAGTGAGAAACCAGCAGAATTTCCCTGCTAAGCTCAAACTATACAAGTATGAGAGATAATAAAATGATTGTTTTCTTAAGTGCCTACAGTTTTGTTGTGGTTTGTTACATCGCAGTAGAAACCAAAACCGAAATTGTTTCTTGGAAGTGCAGTGCGGCTTAATGGTAAACTATTACATGAGGGTTTGACTTTGGGATAGGTAGAAGCTGGAAGGGACTCGAAGACGTTTTTAGGGAAGCCTGTTAGGACAGGAAGGAACTTGTCATTAGGAGAAAAGGTGACTCATGGTACTTATGACAGAAAGCTTGGTAGAAAGTTGAAAACGTGGAAAATAGAAAATATAACTAATACACTTATGGTCCTAGCTCTTTGCATATATCCACTCTACTCCTCTGAACAGCCTGTTAAGAATGGGAACAATATTCCTATTAGCGAAGTGAGGAAATCCCAACTAAAGGAAGTTAAATGTCTGTCCAGTATCATATCTGGTAAGTTGCAGAGAGATACTTTTAACACAATTTGGCTAAAGGAATTTTTCAGGTGAAAGAAAAAGTACCAATGGATTTCTTTTGGCTGCACATGAAAAAATAGAGATGAACTAAAGAAGAAACAGTTTAGTTTTTGAGCAGAACTTGAAGGAAACATTTCTAAGCAGGAAGCTGTTAGAGACTTGGTTGGTGTGTCTGTATGACAAGAAAGTGAGGAAGGTTATGTTGTTGGATGTGAAAGGCAGCAACTAGGCCTTCTCATATATGATTCCATGCCTCAAGCCATTACACAGACTATTCAATTGGAGTAGAATCAGGCTTCAAAGAAAGGCTTTGGATCTCTGTTTCCATGGCCCTCTGTACTGGTGTACTTATGGCCAACTCGTGGAGACTTTTTCAGGGCCATAAAATCCCAGAAAATACTATGGAATATGGTATCACAGCAAAAGAGCTATAGCTTCTCCAGACTGGCTGTACAATGGACAAAATGGCAACTCCAAAAACGACCTCTGTACCAAAATCTGCCCCTAAATGTTGGGAACATTAACTTTGTTGTTGGTAGCTGGAGTCACTGTGCAAGAATCTGTGAATGATTGATTACCTAGGATAAAGATTGACACACCCTGCAAACAAAGCAATATCTCTGCAAAATGAGACAAAACGAAGGATAGGAATAAAAACCCTCTTCAAAGGAACCTGGTGATAAGGTGATATGGATCCCAAGGAAGAGACTGATGGGGTTGGCACTTGGAGTAATTGGGTCAAGATATTAACTGGGGCAGGTGGGCTTCAGCAGGCAGTTTTCCACCCACTTGAAAAAGAAAGTACTTCTTTAGAATCAGATTCCTCTAAAATGATCAACCTCCAACTACTGGAGAAAAGAAGTCAAGAGGCTGCCTGACCCTTGCTCCCGTATCCTGATTTGACAGCCTATGAGAGGAAGATAGACTAAGGGTTGGACCAAGGTCCCTGATCCTAGAAGTTACTGAAGACCTTGCATTCCATTGAGGATACAGTGGGATAGGATGGAGGGATTCGGCATACAATATTTTTTTCTTTTATTGAGATGGAGTCTCACTCTGTCACCCAGGCTGGAGTACAGTGGCACGATCTTGGCTCACTGCAACCTCCGCGTCCCGGGTTCAAGCGATTCTCCTGCCTCAGACTCCCGAGTAGCTGGGATTGTAAGCACCCACCATGATGCCTAGCTAATTTTTGTGTTTTTAGTAGAGATGGGGTTTCACCATGCTGGTCAGGTTGGTCTCAAACTCCTGACCTCGTGATCCGCTGGCCTCGGCTTCCTAAAGTGCTGGGATTACAGGCGTGAGCCATTGCGCCTAGCTGGCATACAAATTTTTATGGCTCTTTTGGGTATCAGTGTTCACATGATTATCTTAGCAGGTTCTTTTGAGGGGTGAGGACCACAGCTTCAACTGGCCAGATTTGAAAAGAGAGTGAAATATGTAAGGGAAGTAACTGTAATCATCTGTGTTGGGCCGCTTAAAGCATTCTTAGGCACTGCCATTATTGCTCTTATTGCTGAATGCACAATTTGTATTGATACTTTGCATACTTGTAAGTGCTCATAAATTTCTATTGAGAAGAGTTGCTTGTGATAGTGGGATGAACACACTTACTAGGCCTCCAATTCCATCCATGTTATGCAACAAAAACACCATTTAATTACAGGAGGAGTAAAGGAACACAAAACCATAATTAAGAACTTCAAGACAGCAGGGGTATTGACAGATGCAATTTATTACAGTAGTTCAGTGTGCCCATTGGACAGGCTGGTAGGAGCTAGAGGTTTCCATTATGGTAGATTATTACTATTGAATTCAGTTGTTATATTCCTGCTATTTCAGACATTGTATATCAAAACTGTTGGCACCTGGAATGTCATCTTGGACGTTGCAAATGCCTTTTTTTAAATCCTTTATGCACAAAGAGGTTAAGATCAGTAGCATTTACCTGGCTGGGGCTTCAGTGCATATTTATGATACTGCAAAAGGAGTATGAGAATTCTCATACCCACCAATAGGTGGACGGAAACATGAAACAAATTTCTCTCGCTCTGGGAGTTTAGTTCCACTACATGATGTAATTATGCAGAGAGGCCCTATATTAGTTATCTATTTCTGAGTAACAAATTACTACAAACTTAAAAGCTTAGAATAGCACATTTATTACCTCACCGTTCTTTGTGTCAGGAATCAGGCATGGCTTAGGGGGGTCTCTCATGAGACTACAATCAAGGTGTCAACCAAGGCTGGTGCTTTCAGTAAATGTCTGGGGAAGGATCTGCTTCTAAGCTTATGTGATTGTTGGTGGGGTTTTGTTCCTCAGGGATTCTTGAACAGAGGACCTCAGTTCCTTGCTGGTTTTTGCTGAAGGCTCTATCCTCAATTCCTTGCCATGTGGGCCTCTCCACAGAGCACCTTGCTTCTTGAAGCCAGCAAGGGAGAAAGGTTGCTAGCAAGACAGAAATCACACTCTTATGTAATCTAATTATGAACTGACAACTTCTGAATGTTGAGGTATTCTATTGGTTAGAAGCAAGTTCTAACCAAGAGCAGGATCATATAAGGCTAGGAATACCAGAAGGTGGTGATTATTGAAGACTATCTTAGAGTCTCCCCACCTGGGATGGCTAATATTAATTGTCAACTTGATTGGATTGAGCAATGCAAAGTATTGCTCCTGGGTGTGTCTGTGAGGGTGTTGCCAAAGGGGATTAACATTTGAGTCAGGGGACTGGGAGAGGCAGACCTACCCTCAAGTCTGGGGGGGCACCATCTAATCAGCTGCCAGCATGGCTAGGATAAAGCAGGCCGAGGAACTTGGAAGGATAGACTTGCTGAGTCTTCCAGCCTTCATCTTTCTCCCATGCAGGATGCTTCCTGCTCTTGAACATCAGACTCCAAGTTCTTCAGCTTTTGGGCTCTTGGACTTACACCAGTGGTTTGCCAGGGGTTCTTGGGCCTTTGGCCACAGACTGAAAGTTGCACTATCAGCCTCTATTTTTGAGGTTTGGGGACTGGAACTGATCCACCACTGGCTTCCTTGCTCCTCAACTTGCAGACAGCCTATTGTGGGACTTCACTTTGTGACTGTGAATCAATTCTCCTTAATAAACTCCCTTGCATATATACATATATCCTATTAGTTCTGTCCCTCTAGAAAACCCTGACTAATACACCCCTACACACCCCAATAAAAAATAAGTGACAATGACTTATTTAGAGTATACCCTAACTCACATGACAGCCCAGGATGTCTTGTTAATTCTGTTAAGATTCAGGGAACAGCCAATTTCTTGGAAACAATGTGTCATGAGGCTCAAAGCCTGGCCCCTGGGACAGTAAAGGAAGAGTTACCTTCTGGCCGTCACTACCAAAAAGGGAGCTCAGCAATCCATTTGATTATTTGAATATTGGAGACAGTATCATCTTGTCTTAGTTTATTAAGGCTGCTATAACAGAATACCACATACTGGGTGGCTTGTAAACAACAAACATTTATTTCTCACAGTTCCGGGGGCTGGGAAGTCCCAAAATAAGATACTTGCAGATACAATGTCTGGTGAGGGCTCTTCCTGGTTCATAGATGACTGTCTTCTTGTTGTGTCCTCATATGGTGAAAGGGACAAGGGACTTCTCTGGCATCTTTTATAAGGACATTAATCCCACTCATGAGGGAATCTTCCCTCATGACATAATTATCTCCCAAAGGCCCAATCTCTAAATACCATCACAGGGGGGGATTCAATTTAAGCATATAAATTTTGGGGGGGATGTAAACATTCAATCTATAGCACACCTCATTTAGGCATTTTGTTGATACCAATATATAAAGTGACCAGAAAATATGCTAAATTTAGCTGGGGATCTCAGCAGCAAGCAGAGATAGAGGCAGTGCAACTGGCTGCTTCAGCAGCCCTAATCTGGGAGGCATACAGACTCTAGGATGTCTTTGAACTACAGATCTCTATTGCTAATAACTATGCTCATTAGAGCCTTTGGCAAAGAGTGACAGGTTTCCTGACTGCTGAGCCAAATTTAAAGCTAATGTTATCTACTGGATGGCAGCAGCTGTCTAGACCCAAGGAAATTTGGAAAATTGACTATAATAAGGGTAGCAGCACAATGGCCTAAATTCAAAGCCACTGTTGTTACTCTAGACAATACTCCTAAGGGCCATATATGTTTTATTTTTACTCACTCTTGGGCTGTGACTAACAGCATAACTATTTGGTTGAATACCTGGGTGATGACTGACTGGTGTGTTAAAGACACATCTCTGTGAGGCTGTGGGCTCTGGAAAGGCATTGCTACAGCCAGATGGGGCATTTATATAATCCACGTGAATACTTTTGGGAAGAGTCCATACTGAGATAAGACTAAATAAAACAATGTGGCTGATCAGGCTAGCACAGCCTATACAGGCAGCATCACTACCTGAATTTGTCCTTATACATTAATTTTATTATTACCATCATTTCCTGGGTCTATTTTTATTGACTGACTTTTCTCCTAATTAGAGACCACATTTCTTGATGCTTAGCATGTCTGGTTGGCATTTTAAGTGCTTGACTTCCTGGTTGTTGTCTTCCTTTAAAAAATATTTGAATTTTATTTTGACAGGCTACTTGGGGATTAGCTTGATTTTTTTTGAGGCTTGCTATTAAGATATATTAGGGCAGATTAAAGTAGTATTTATTCTAGGGTTAGTTTGTATTATGTAAATACACAGATAGGTTAAAAAAAGAATGGAAAAATGTAGCATGAAAACGTGAAGTGTAGGGATAGCTGGAGTGGCTATATAAAAACCAGTCAAAGTAGACTCAGGACAGGGAATAATAACAGAAAGAAAGAAATTTCTTAATGATGAAAATGTCAATTTATGAAAACATTGACAGAGACCTAAAATTAAACAAAGCAATAATTGTCAGAACTGGAAAAATAAATAGATTCATGATTACTTTTAGAGTCTCAATACTCTTCTTTCAGTGAGAACAAGAAAACAAAAAAAATTAGTAAGGATATAGAAAACTTTAGGAGCACTATCAATCAACTTAACCTAATTTATATTTATAAAACTCTACTTCTAACAACAACATAATACACATTTTTTAAAGTACACATGGGACATTCAAGATAGGTCACATACTAGATCATAAAAAAAGTCTCAAAAACTTGGGAGAATTTAAACCATATAGAGAACAAAAAAATCTGGAAAATCTCCAAATATTTGGCAATTAAGCTTCATTCTTCTAATGACCCATGGGTCAAAGATGACATCAAAAGGAAAGCTATAAAACAAAAATAAAATCTATTAAAATGTATGAAATGAAACTAGACAAGTGCTTTAGAGGAAAATTTATAGTTTCAAGTGCTTATATTAGAAAAGAAGATATGTTTAAAGTCAGTGATCTCAGCTTCCACTTTAAGAGGCAAGAAAAATAAAGTGAAAAGAAGGAGGGAAATAATAATGGGAGAAATAGAAATCAATGCAATAGAAACAAACAGCTGAGAAAATAAAAGAACCTAAAAGGCAGTTATTTGTAAATATAAATAAAATTAATAACACATCTAGCTGGACTGGATAAGTAATAAAGAGACAATGCCCAAATAACAAAAACCAGGAATGAAAGAGGAGATGTCACTACAGACCCTATAAATGTTAAATGTATATTATAAGTATATATAATAAAGGAATATTATTATCATCTTTATACCCATAAATTTGATAACTTAGATGGAATGGATAAATTCCTTGAAAGGTATAAATTATGAAAAATGAATAAAGAATATATAGAAAATGTATTAGTCCGTTTTCATGCTGCTGATAAAGACATACCCGAGAATGGGCAATGTACAAAAGAAAGAGGTTTAATTGGACTTACAGATCCATGTGGCTGGGGAAGTCTCACAATCATGGTCGAAGGCAAGGAGGACCAAGTCCTGTCTTACATGGATGGTGGCAGGCAAAGAGAGAACTTGTGCAGGGAGACTCCCAATTTTCAAAACCATCAGATCTCGTGAGATTTAATTCACTATCACCAGAACCCCATGGGAAAGACCTGCCCCCATGATTCAATTACCTCCTGCTAGGTCCCTCCCACAGTGTGTGGGAATTCAAGATGTGATTTAGGTGGGGACACTGCCAAACCATATCATTCCGCCCCGGGTCTCTCCCAAATCTCACGTCCTCATATTTCCAAATCAATCATGCCTTCCTTACAGTCCCCCAAAGTCTTATTTCAGCATTAACTCAAAAGTCCACAGTCTAACGTCTCATCTGAGACAAGGCAAGTCCCTTCTGCCTATGAGCCTGTAAAATCAAAAGCAAATTAGTTGCTTCCTAGATACATGGAGGTACAGGCATTGGATAAATACAGCCATTCCAAATGGGACAAATTGGCCAAAACAAAGGGGCTACAGGCCCCAAGCAAGTGTGAAATCCTTTTTTCATAAAGGATAAGTACATGGTAAAGTTTCTGAGCCTTTGCACGTGTGAAAAATGGTTTTCTATCCCACTTGTTGATATTCCAAATTGTTAGATTCAAAATTGTTTTCCTGTCAGAATTTTGAACCATTGCTTTGTTTTCTTCCTAAATCTAGTGTTGTTTTTTGTTTGTTTGCTTGTTTTGGGTTGGTTTGGTTTTGGTTTTTTAGAGATGGGATTTTGCTGTGTTGCCCAGACTGGAGTGCAGTGGCCATTCACAGGTGCTATCCCACTAGTGATCAGCATGAGAGTTTTGACCCACTTGGTTTCCAACCTGGACCAGTGCCCCACTTCTTAGGCAACCTAGTGGCCCTTTACTCTTTGGAAGTCATCATATTCATGCTGAACTTAGTGTGGGCATCTGATTACCATAGCACACACAGCCCAGATCTCCTGGGCTCAAGACATCCTCCCATACAAGCCTCTCAAGTGGCTGGGACTACAGCTAAATCTAGTGTTATTGATAAAAATTCCAGTGCCAATCTGAAACATCTTCCTTTGTAGCATTTGCTTTGGTACCTAAGTTCCACAGTATGTGTACATATGGATCTTTTTAAATTCATGGTGCTGGGTACTTCCAAACAGGATTTGTGCCATTCTTTACTTTTGCAATATTCTATTCTTGTATTTATTTGATTATCTTTCACTCTTATTTTACTTATTCTCTCTTATTGGATTTTATATTAGTTGATTTGAACCTTCTGAAATGAACTTCCATGCCTCTTTTTTCTTTTATCAAATTCTTTTCTTTGTTTTCAAGTTCTCCATTTTGATAGATTTTTTTTTTTTTCACCCAGTACAGTCAGGTGTCTGTATCTGTATCTGTGGATTCTACATCCATGGATTCAACCAACTGGCATGGAAAGTATTTGGGAATAAAAATTTCACAAAGTCCCAAAAAACAAAACTTGATTTGCAACATGCTGAGTATTACATTGAATCCACATAAATGAAGTGACCTGTAGGCATTGTTATTTGTTGTTCTAAGTAATTTAGAGGTGACTAAAAGTATATAAGAGGATGTGTGTGGGTTATATGCAAACACTATGGCATTTTATATTAGGAACTTGAGCATCTGTGAATTTCGGTATCTGTGGGCTGTCCTGGAGCCAAGACCCTATGAATACTGAGGGACAATTGTAGTTCTATGAAGTGTTTTCTCCAAATATCCGGAGACCCTTGGTTGGTAATTTCTGTTTAAGAATGAAGGACCAGGTGGATTACCATAGATAGTTGGTGTGACTTTACTCTGCTATTGAGCTTCTTCCATGAACACAAGAAGTGAGAGTTCTATGTTTCCTTGCTTTTTTATTAATTCAACAAATATATAAGGTTGGGCATCTTTAATCCCAGGACTTTGGGTGGCTGAGACAGGAGGATGACTTGAGGTCGGGAGTTCAAGACCAGCCTGGCCAACATGGTGAAACCCTGTCTCTGCTAAACATACAAAAATTAGCTGGGCGTGGTGGCAGGTGACTGTAATCCCAGCTACTTGGGAGGCTGAGGCAGGAGAATCTCTTGAACCTAGGAGGTGGAGGTTGCAGTGAGCCGAGATTGCGGCCACTGCACTCCAGCCTGGGCAACAGAGAAAGACTCCATCTCAAAAAAACAAGAAACCAAAAAAACAAAACAAAAAAACAAAACAAACAAAACAAACAAAAAAACCCCAAATATATAATAAGCACCTATTGATTGTTCTGGGCAATATTGATACTACCATGGTGAGCAAAATATGACATGATTCTTACTTTCATTGATCTTACTTTTAGAAAGAGAGATAGTAATCAAAATACATTTAAATAAATGAATAATTACCCACTAACATGTGATGAAAAGACCGCAGTTATATGAAAGCATATAATAAAATAAATTATTGTATTAGGATACTTTTGGCTACTAGTGACAGAAACCTATGTGAAGATGAACTGATGAAAAGGAAATTTAATGGCTCACTTAGTGAAGAGTCCAGGTCTACAATAGGGATCTATCTCTTTTCATCATTTGTCTTTTTTTTTACTTTGTGTTGTTTTCATCCTCTAGTGGGTTCTCTTTATGTGGTAACAAAGATGGCTACCAGTGGTCTGGATTTACATCCTATAAGCCTAGCAACTCCATTCTAGACACCAAAGTAACTTGCAACACCTAATTTAACTGTCTTCTATTATTGAAGCAAGCCCCATAAATAGATATCTTTCTCAATAATTTTGTAACAGTCCCTGAATTATGTTTCACTTACCTGGCTCTGCCACCTGTCTTCCTTAGAATCTGTTACTTTGCCTGAGTACGGACTTTTCTGATTGGTTATTTATAGATTATATGTGTATCCCGAGAGTTAAGGGGTGGAGTGAGCCATAGGCCTTAGATAGGAGGAATGTTGCTTCCACAAAGAAAAATCAGTCAAGACAATGAATGTATCATGGGAAGTGCATAACATTTGATTTTAGACAGATTTGTGTAAAAATTCCACCTCTGCTCTTACGTGCCATGTGATCAGCGCAAAATCAGGGCAAATTAATCATCTCTTTGGGCATTTCCTTGTTTTTTTTTTTGTTTTTTTTTTTTTGAGATGGAGTTTTGCTTTGGTTGCTCGGGCTGGAGTACAATGGCGCGATGTCGGCCCACCGCAACCTCTGCCTCCCAGGTTCAAGCGATTCTCCTGTCTCAGCCTCCTGAGTAGCTGGGATTACAGGCATGCGCAACTGTGCCCAGCTAATTTTGTATTTTTAGTAGAGACAGGCTTTCTCCATGTTGGTCAGACTGGTCTTGAACTCCCAACCTCAGGTAATTCACCCGCTTCGGCCTCCCAGAGTGCTGGGATTACATGCATGAGCCACCACGCCCGGCTGGCATGTTCTTTTTTTGCATATTGGTAAGCTTTATGTAAATAACGTTATACTGCATTTTCCTTCTGTAACTTGTTTTTTGTTCGGATTTATTTATTTATTTATTTATTTATTTATTATTTGAGATGGAGTCTCCCTCTGTCGCCCATGCTGGAGTGCAGTGGTGCAATCTTGGCTCACTGCAACCTCCGCCTCCTGGGTTCAAGTGATACTCTTGCCTCAGCCTCCTGAGTAGCTGGGACTACAGATGCGTGCCACCACGCTGGGCTAATTTTTGTATTTTTAGTAGAGACAGGTTTCCACCATGTTGGCCAGGCTGGTCTCAAACTCCTGACGTCAAGTGATCTGCCTGCCTCAGCCTCCCAAAGTGCTTGGATTACAGGTGTGAGCCACCGTGCCTGGGCTGTTGTTCAGATTTGTTTGTGACATTCATTCATGTTGATTCATGTAGCTGTAATCCATTAATTTCTACTTTAACATAATATCCCAGTATATGAGTACATTGTAATTTTTAATTCATTTTTCAAATTAATGGATATTTAAGTTGTTTATATTATTTTGTTATTAGAGATGCAATGTTTTGAACATTCTTGTGCATATCTACATGTAAATGTGCAAAGGTTTTCTCTAGGGAACATATCTAGGAATGGAATTACTGTGTCTTAGGGTATGACACTTAACGGCTAGACTAGAATTTGTCAAATTGTTTTCAGAGGTTGTTATAATCATTTACACTCCTGCCAGCAGTGCTTAAGAATTCCCACTGTTCTTCATCATTTGATAACATTTTCACCATCTTAGAAGGCTGACAAATAGAAGATAGGAATATAAAAAAAAAGATAGTACAATGGAATAAGTGTTTCAGTTTGTACAAAGGGAACGTAAAAGTAATGGAGATCCTTTATATCTACAAGCATAAAAAAGTGCAAGGGTAGAAGGGACAATGGGAGCCTGTTCTCTTCAAAGTAGGGCAAGTGAAATCCCATAGTGTCCAGCTAATAGTTGAGACTGTGGTAAGTCCTTGATGTTTCTTCCATAGTTGATAAATGGAAAAAAAGGCACATTTTTTCTCACAGATTTTTTTTATGTGCCTGCTTGCCTGATTAGGAAAGAATTACTTTCAGAACTTTGTTCACAACACCTAAGTTTTACCAATCACAATGACACAATTCTCTTTGGTGTTCTGGATCTCTGCTACTTATGGAATACTATGTAACGAGAGGATTTTTAATGATATATGACTTTTAATTTAGCATTATGTAGTGATTTCTCTCTCTTTTAGAAACAGGATCTTGCTCTGTTACCCAGGCTGGAGTGCAGTGGTGTGATCATAGCTCACTGTAGCCTTGAACTCCTGGGCTTAAGTAATCCTCCTGCCTTAGCCTCCTGAGGCTGGGACTGTAGGTGCACACCACCACACTTGGCTAATTGTTTTTTTAATTTTATGTAAAAATGGGGTCTGGCTATCCAGTGGTCTCAAGTGATCCTTCTGGCCTTCTGGCCTCAAGAGATTCTCTCATCCTTGACCTCCTAAAGTGCTGGGATTATAGATGTGAGCCACCATGTCAGGCCAATCTCTCTTTAGCAGGCAAATCTTGGAGATATTGTGTTCCAGACCACCTTAATAAAGCAAATATCACAATAAAGTGAGTCACATGAATTTTTTAGTTTCCCAATGTATGTAAATGTTATGTTTATGCTATACTGTAGTCTATTAAGCGTGCAATAGCATTATGTTTAAAAAGCCATGTACATACCTTAATTAAAAAGCATTTTATTGCTAAAAAATGCTCACATTCAATTGAATGTTCAGTGAGTACATCTTTTTGCTAATCAAGGGCCTTGACTTGGTGTTGATAGATGCTGACCGTTCAGGGTGATGGTTGCTGAAGATTGGGGTGGCTGTGACAGCAATGAAGTTTGCTGCATTGGTGGACTCTTACTTTCATGAATGACTTTTCTGTAGTATGAGATGCTGTTTGATAGCATCTTACCCACAGTAGAACTTCTTTCAAAAATGGTCAATTCTCTCAAACCTGGCAGCTGCTTTAACAGCTAAGTTTATGTAATATTGTTAATCCTTTGTTGACATTTCAATAATGTTCACAGCATCTTCACTAGGAGTAGACTTCATCTTAAGAAACCAGTTTCTTTGCTCATCCATAAGAAATAACTTCTCATCTGTTCATGTTTTATCATGAGATTGCAGCAATTCAGTCACATCTTCAGGCTCCACTTCTAATTCTAGTTCTCTTGCTATTTTTACTACATCTGCAGTTACTTCTTCCACTGAAGTCTTGAACCCCTTAACGTCAATCATGAGATCTGGAATCAACTTCTTCCAAACTCCTGTTAATGTGGATATTTTGACCTCCTCCCATGAACCATGCATGTTCTTAGTGGCATGTAGAATGGCAAATTCTTTTCAGAAGGCTTTCAATTAACTTTGTGCAGATGCCCAGATCTATCAGAGGAATCACTATCCGTGGCAGCTATAACCTTATGATTTGTATTTCTTAAATTATAAGACTTGAAAGTCAGAATTCCTCCTTGATTCATGGGCTGCAGAATGGATGTTGTGTTAGCAGGGATGAAAACAACATTAATCTCCTTGCACACTTCCATGAGAGCTCTTGAGTGACCAAGTGCATTGCCAATGCAGTAATATTTTAGAAAGAATATTTTTTCTGAGCAGTAGAAATGCTTAAACATTTTTAGCTTTTGATTTAAAGTGAAAGATATGCAACACTTTCTTTAACCTGAACACTTAGAGGCCATTGTAGGGTTATTACTTGGCCTAACTTCAATACTGTTGTGTCTCAGGGAATAGGGAGGCCTGAGAAGAAGAAGAGAGTTAGGGTAATGGCCGGTCAGTAGAGCAGCCAGAATACATACATTTATCCATTAAGTTCACTGTCTTATATGAGTAGGGTTTGTGGAGTCCCAAAACAATTACAATAGTAACATCAAAGCTTATAGACCACAGATCACCATAATGGATGCAGTAATAATAATAATAAAGTTAGAAATATTGTGAGGATTGCTAAAATGTGACACAGAGACACAAAGCAAGCACATGCTTTTGGAAAAATGGTGCTGATAGACTTGCTTAATGCAGGATTGCCACAAACCTTAATTTGTGAAAAATGCACAAATTTGTCTGCAAAGCACAATAAAGTGAAGTGCAATAAAATGAGGTGTGCCTATAAATATATGTGTGTGTGTGTGTGTGTATTATCCAATAATTAATTATTTATTTTACTTTTAATAGTCAAGTTTCTTCAGCAGTCTGCAATTGTAACAGTGAGCACAAGAGCTATGTTAATCGAAGGCAATGTGACCAAAACAGAAATTTCTACCTCGTTAAAGTTTTAATGCTGCCCTAAATCCACAGATTTTTTTTTATTTTATTATAAGCAGCTGGAAAATAAGTTAATATTAGTTTCACTTAAATGTAACTAAAACTGGATGACAGAAAATGTGACATTAATATGTGTTACTGGAGCAGGCTTAAGTTCCCATATTTGAGGGAAAAGGGTAAATTAGAATAATTTAGATATCAAATTAGCCTTTTAAGCAGTTTCTTCCCACTGGCTTGAGAGTTTAGGAATGATTTCCCAGAGAATCATGGAGAAACGTTTGTGATTGCTCTTATTAGAAATGTCATTAGCAAGTTTCTTGAAGGAGACACAGTGAATAACTGATTTTCTTGTTGTGACAGCCCTCCTTGGACCCTGATTTAAAGTAATCTGCTTTCTTACATTAGTACATCATTTTGCAGTTGTGAAGAGTTACACACACTTTCAATAATGGTGACAATAATCTGTTTCATGCCCCCAACTCTGAAAATAAAGTTGAATTTGCATGGAATGGATGAAGCATTTAAGACCAGAGTTTGCAACAACAGCCTTAGTTTGGGTGCATAAGTAAACTGGATTGAAGTCCTCAAGTATTACACATATTGCACATATTACAATATGTGCAAGTGTGGAATATTCCAAACAAATGACCTTAAAGATGCTCTTTAATATCTCCCAAGACTACACTAAGTAGCTCCAGCTTGTCTGCCCAAGTTGCAAATGGAGGTTGAGGAAATATAAAAAATGTTTAGGTAAGTCATCTGTGGTCAAAATCCTTATCAAGAAAAATCAATGGTGACAGCTGTATAGAAAAATCAATGAAGGGAAGGGCAATGGAGGAGAAGGGAGTATAGGAAATGGGAGACTTGAATCCTCGCATTGTGCAAGTTAGGGAGAGCGACACAGAGAGAGAGAGAAGGAGAATTAATTTGCTTTTCCTATTTGAGAGTGAACCTTTGGACAGAGGCCAGGATCAGCTGTGGAGGGCAAATGGAAGAAGGAGCTGCCCTAACCTACTGCAATGCAGAGCCTCACCCCCAGAGGCGGGACAGAGTTTGACTGTGCAGGCCTCACTCAAGTGAGAGTTGGAAAACAACTCCACCTCTAGCCTGGAACTAAACAGTGATCACTGTGCAGGCACCAAGGTGGTGAACTGACTCTATGCAGACCAGGGTACACAAAGTAAGAGACACCCTCTCAGAGAGCATTTTCTGGATCTGGCAAGACTAGAACTTGAATTCTTCAGGTTTGCCACAGCAGCAGCAATGCCAATGTATAAAGGGAATTAAGCGTGCTCACGCCAGCCCCCTGGGACAGGACAGTCAGGAGGACTGTGTGGACACGTGGTCCTCCCAATCTTTTGTGAGGCTGAGGCAAGAGAACAAATGCAGGCTTACCCGCCATTTACCCAAATATTTAAAAGTTATAAATCAGGAGAAAACATTTTGAAGTCAAATATGTTTTATCCTCTCGCCATGATAAATATACATTCATAATGACCTAAAAGATCCAGGCTAATTTAAAATTCTTAGATGCCTTAGAATTTCCTATTATAATAGAATGCGCCTGACACAGTTCACAACGCCACTTGTTCTATCTGCCACCCCCAGCTCCATCCTGTGCCAGGAGTGCTGTGTGTGTGTGTGTGTGTGTGTGTGTATGTGGACCCCTCCACCTGCAACCCCAACTCTGTCCACACCCCTCTCCCTTCAAGCAGCCATGTTGCAGGCATGACTCAGGCTTAGAGAAGAGTACATCCACAGAGTGATCTCCCCCAAAATGAATGTGGCAGGGAAAGAGGCAGCTCTGGCCCTATTCTGGAGGTTTGGGGTGTGAGCTCTGCCCCTGATCCTTGCTTGGTGGGAAGGGGTCTGGCTGCAAGGCCAGACCTCAAAAGCCTAGGGCAGGGCCAGGGATGGTACTAGGGATAAGACAGCACTTTGTGAAAAAATCGGAATCCAGTGGCAGGAAGGGGCTTGGGGGCTACTTCCCTTGCTCCTCAGCTGGGGAGTCCAGTGAGCTGATTTGCTGTAGGCAGATGGGGCATTAGCATTCTCCTGCTCTTGTGATTTGGAGAAAGTCCCCATTACACTAACTTTACAGCTTTTCAGTACAAAGAGATGTATTTTACTAAAATGGAAAATCCTGTTGAGATTTGAATGTCTGATATTTGATTCTACTCTCTTTCCTTTTTCAGTTCAGCCCAGTCTCTCTCCCAAATTCCTAATTCATACACCCTTGTTTGCATTCTCTTGAGACTTGTCCTCCTCCTCCTCCCCAATACCAGATGATTTTTGTTCCGGTTTCACATAGAATGTAGAAATCCCCCTGCCCCAAGCCCACCACCGTCCCCACCCATGCGCTACATCTCTATTATTCCTCCTTGCCAAGTGAATTTCTCTGGCCAAAGCTGGTTCCACCAGTAGGGCTCTGAATGGTGTGTCCTCCTGCTTGCTCAGAGGCTCCCATCTGTCAGCAATCTCACCTCTCTCCAGCGTTCTGTCTTTCACTCCCTTTTGGCTCTAACAGCACTTAAATGTATTCAACTCTCCCCTGCTATAGATGTCGACAACTTCCCTTTACCTTCTTCCTCTCAGCTACCTCCCCATTTTCCTCTTCCTCTCTCAATTTATTCAAAGAACTTCAAAGAAGCTCAATAGTGCTTGGCTATTATTACATTTTTTTTTTATTTTTGTAGAGACGAGGTCTCGACCAGGATGGTCTCGAACTTCTGGCCTCAAGAAATCTACCCACCTCAGCCTCTCAAGCTGCTGGGATTGCAGGCATGAACCCTGGGGCTGGTCTTGGGTGAGTTATTCAAAGAGCTGGAAGACAATGCCTTTCATTCAAGGCTTCCCTTGCCTTCTTAATACTTCTCAGATCAGTAGTCTCCACTTGTCTCCACTTTCTCACTCTGCATTTATTCTTCAGCTTACTCGAATTCACTGTCAGTCTCTACCATGCCACTCCAGCTTTCTATGTCAACATCATTACAGGCTCCACCCTGCTGAATATGAAGGACAGTTTCTCAGTGTTTAGATCAGCAGCATTTGGCACCAGTATCTTTTCTTAAAATGCTTTCCTCTCCTGGGTTCCCTGACACCACTTCCTGGTTTTCCACCAACCTGGCTTTCCTCCTACTTAACTCCCACTGCTGATTCTTCTTCCTTCTCTACCCAATGTCTATTTCCACACCCCTGGGCTTGCTCGTGGGCATTCTTTTCTTCTCCATCTACAATCTCTCCACAGGTATCTCATCTGCTGTCATGGTTTGAAATGCCATGGATTTGTTGATTACATTATAATTGATATTTCCAGCCCAGTTTTGTCTCTTGAGCAACAAACTTGTAAATCCTACTGCAGACATCTTCAATGCTGCCCCCTGCTCTCTCCAAAACTTTTTTCACTCAGTCTCTCCAAAAACTCAGCCTTCCAACTTAGGAGGCTCACCTTGATTCCTCCTTTTTCTTCACTATTCACATCTAACTCCTCAGACCTATTTCTTGAAATCCCTCACTTCTTTCCAATTTCACTGCCACTAGTCTAATCCAAGCTGTCATCACCTGGCACCTGTCCGCCTGGGACAGCTTCCTCATGGTCCCTACCACTTCCTCTTAAGTTCATGCACCCATCCATTCACACACAACAACCAGGGAGATTTCAAAAATTTACATCAGTTTCCACTATCCCGTCTGTTCTTAAAATCAGAATCTTTTCTCTGGCCTTCAAGCTTCCTGGATGCTTGGCCTCTGCCTACTTCCCTGAGCTCATTTCATGTTCTCTCCTTCATCGTCATTGTGCACCAGGTGCACCATCTCCTTTTCTTTTTCGTAGTCACTCAAATTCTTTGACACAAACAGTCTTTGTACTTACCTTTCTCTCTGTCTGCAATACTTTTTCTCTGGGCTTCTGGAAGTCCAGTGCATTTTCATTCTTTAGACCTCAGGTGAACTATCACCTGGTCACACAGGTCTTTCTTGGCCACCCTACAGAGGTTAACCTCTCTCAGATATTGCATAACCATGTTGACTTCTTTGGTAGCACTTATCACAACCTGTAATTATATTATTTATTTGTTTAAATATTTATTGTCTAGCTCTCCCAGTACACAGTAAGTCCTATCAGGGAAGAATGTTTCTTGTCTTATTTGCCACTGTTTTCTCAGTGTTTAATGTAGTTTCTGACACACAACAGGGGTTTAACAAGTATTTGTTGAATTAATATTTATCACGTGTATCATTTTCTGAATATCTATTGACCCTGGAAGGGTGTTATGAGTACATAAGGAAGCGCAATATAAGATGTCTGCCTTACTGCTATATCTGTGTTTAGTCATACCAAAGTTATATCTTTTAGAATGTGAACTGCTGAAAAGTAAGACTCCTCTATGTGCATATACAGGGGTGGGCGTAACTGAAGGCTTAAATAAATACCCTTTAACCATGATAATAGTGCTTTGTAGTCAATTATATTGGGTAGCTATAAATACAGAATGGCAAATCAGTCTTCTGAGAAAGAATTTACAAGTGTATATGATTAGTTTAACTTTGATTGGTAGCCAATGGATCAGCTATGAAACTTTTTTTTCTATTGGTTTTCTATTCACATCTCACGTTATCAAAGATTTTTTTTAGTTCATTTGCTTAATTTTAATTTTACTTTTTTATTTCAATAGGTTTTTGGGGAACAGGTGGTATTTGATTAAATGAATAAGTTATTTAGTGGTGATTTCTGAGGTTTTGGTATATCCATCACCTGAGCAGTGTACACTGTACCCCATGTGTAGTCTTTTATCCCTCACCCCTCTCCTACCCTTTCCCCTGAGTCCCCAAAGTCCATTGTATCACTATTATGCTGTGGCATCCTCATAGCCTAGCTTCTACTTATGAGTGAGAACATATAATGTTTGGTTTTCCATTCCTAAGTTACTTCACTTAGAATAATGGTCTCCAATTCCATCTAGGTTGCTGCAAATGCCATTATTTCATTTCTTTTTATGGCTGGGTAGTATTCCACGGTATATATTAATATATGCCACATTTTATTTACCCATTTGTCGATTGACGGGCATTTGGGCTGGTTCCATATTTTTGCAATTATGAATTGTGCTGCTATAGACATGTGTGTGCAAGTATCTTTTTCGTTTAATGACTTTTTTTCCTCTGGGTAGATACCCAAGAGTGGGATTGCTGGATCAAATGCTAGAGCTACTTTTAGTTCTTTAAAAAATATGTACACTGTTTTCCATAGTGGTTGTACTAGTTTACATTCCCATCTGCAGTGTAAAAGTGTTTCCTTTTCACTGCATCCCTACCAACATCTATTATTTTTTGATTTTTTGATTATGGCCATTCTTGCAGAAGGGAGGTGGTATTGCATTGTGGTTTTAATTTGCATTTCCTGGATAATAGGTAATGTTGAGAATTTTTTCATTTGTTTGTTGGCCATTTGTATATCTTCTTTTGAGAATTGTCTATTTATCTCCTTAGCCCACTTTTTGATAAGACTGTTTGTTCTTTTCTTGCTGATTTGTTTATGTTCCTTTTAGATGCTGAATATTAGTCCTTTGTCAGATGTATAGATTGTGAAAATTTTCTCCCATTTTGTGAGTTGTCTGTTTATTCTGCTGATTATTTCTTTTGCTGTGCAGAAGCTTTTTAGTTTAATTAAGTTCTATCTATTTATCTTTGTTTTTGTTGTATTTGCTTTTTGATTCTTGGTCATGAAGTCTTTGCCTAAGCCAATGTCTAGAAGAGTTTTTCTGATGTTATCTTCCAGAATCTTTATGATTTGAGGTCTTAGATTCAAGTCTTTGATCCATCTTGAGTTGATTTTTGTATAAGGTGAGAGATGAAGATCCAGTTTCATTCTTCTACATGTGGTTGCCAGTTTTCCCAGCACAATATTTTTTTTTCTTTGAGACAGAGTCTCACTTTGTCACTCAGGCTGGAGTGCAGGGATGTGATCTCAGCTCACTGCAACCTCTGCCTACCAAGTTCAAGCAATTCTTGCCAGCATCATTTGTTGAACAGGGTGTCCTTTCAGTGTTTTATGTTTTTGTTTGCTTTGTCAAAGATCAGTTGACTCCAAGTATTTGGCTTTATTTCTGGGTTCTCTATTCTGTTCCACTGGTCTATATGCCTATTTTTATACCAGTAACATGCTGTTTTGGTGACTATGGCTTTACAGTATGGTTTAAAGTCAGGTAACATAATGCCTCCAGTTTTGTTCTTTTTGCTTAAAATAGCTTTGGCTATGCAGGCTATTTTTGGGTCCATATGAATTTTAGGATTGTTTTTTCTAGTTCTGTGAAGAATAATGGTGGGTTTTTTTGTTTGTTTTTGAGACAGAGTCTCCCTCTGTCACCCAGGCTGGAGTGCAGTGGTGCAATCATAGCTCACTGCAACCTCTGTCTCCTGGGTTGAAGCAATTCTCTTGCCTCAGCCTCCAGAGTAACTGGGATTACAGGCACGTGCTACCATGCCCAGCTAATTTTTGTATTTTTAGTAGAGATGAGGTTCATCATGTTGGCCAGGCTGGTCTCACACTCCTGATCTCAAGTGATCCTCTTGCCTTGGCCTCCCAAATTGCTAGGATTACAGGCATGAGCCACTGTGCCCAGCTGATGGTGGTATTTTGATAGGAATTGCATTGAATTTGTAGATTGCTTTTGGCAGTATGGTCATTTTCACAAGATTGATTCTAAGTATCCATGAGCATGGGATATGTTTCCATTTGTTTGTGCCATCTATGATTTCTTACAGCAGTCTTTTGTAGTTTTTCTCGTAGAGGTCTTTCACTTCCTTGGTTAAAGATATTCCTAAGTATTTTATTTGTTTTACAGCTATTGTAAAAGGAGTTGAGTTCCCTATTTGATTTTCAGCTTGTTCACTGTTGGTGTATTGCAGGGCTACTGACTTTGTGTACATTTATTTTGTATCTGTAAAGTTTACTCAGTGTTTTTTATCAGTTCTAGGAGCTTTTTGGATGAGTCTTTAGGGTTTTCCAGGTATACAATTATGTCATCAGCAAACAGTGACAGTTTGGCACCCTCTTTACTAATTTGGATGCCCTTTATTTATTTCTCTTGTCTGATTGCTCTGGCTAGGACTTCCAGTTCTGTGTTGAATAGAAGTTGTGAAAGTGATCATTCTTGTCTTGTTCCAGTTCTCAGGGGCAATACTTTCAGCTTTTCCCCATTCAGTATAATGTTGGCTGTGATTGCTATTTCTCTTATGGATCTAGCCACCCAGTGGAGCTACCAGGCACTGGGCTGGTACTGTGGGGTATCTGCAAGGAGTTCTGTGATGTGATTCATGTTCAAGTCTCTCAGGCGTGAATACCAGCATCTGTTCCAGTGGAGGTACCAGGGGAGTGAAGTCTCTGTGAGGGTCCTTAGTTGTATTTTTGTTGTGTTGGTTAGCCTCCAGCCAGGAGGTGGCGCTTTCAAGAATGCACCAGCTGTGGTGATATAGGGAGGATCAGATGGTGGGTGGGGTCATATAGCTCCCAAGGGATTGTTTTTTGTCTTTGGCTACCAAGGTGGATAGAGAAAGAGCCGTCAAGTAGGGGCAGGATTGGGTATGTCTTCACTCAGACTCTTCTTGGGTGGGGCTTGCTGTGGCTGCTGTGGGGGATGGGGATGTGGTTCCTAGGAAAATAAAGTTATGTTCCCAGGGGGAGTATAGCTGCTACTGCTGTGTCATACAGGTAACCAGGGAAGTTGGGGAAAGCCAGCAGCCACAGGCCTCTCCCAGCTCCCATGCAGCCCACAGCCCAAAAGGCTGGTCTCACTCCCATGGTGTCCCCCACACCCCAGCAGTACCAAGTTTATTTCCAGGCAGCTAATGAGCAGGCTGGGAACTTGACCCAGGCTACAAGCCTCCAAGCTAGGAAAGCAAGCCACCTCACAGTTCCTTGGCTGTCCCACGGAGCCTGGAGTGGCAATCCACATCCTTCAGAGGGTCTGTGGCTTCTCTTGGATCTCCTGGTATGTTCCTGTGATAGTTCTTGGAGCAAAAGTTCACAATTTGGGTCTCTACAAGCTGCTCTGTTTATCTGAGTGGGAGCTGCAAGTTAATCCTGCCTTCTATCTGCCATTCTTCCCCTGGCTAATTCTTAAATTTTTTGTAGAGACGAGCTCTTGCTATGTTGCCCAGGCTGATCTCAAATTCCTGGGCTCAAGCGATCCTCCCACCTTGACCTCCCAAAGCAGTGGGATCACAGGCTTGCCACCAGCATTGCCACCTCTAACCTCACCAAAATAACATCTTTAGGTTTCCAATAAGGCTTTTGAAACAATAAGTTTCATGAATTCATTTTGTCTTCTAAGGGAAAACAGTAACAAGTGAAGAGCAAAAGACAATGTGACAGACAGCTTCTGCCAGGGCTTGTAATGATCCCACCTCTTGGTGTACCTGTCCTTGTGGAACCTCCTCCCCATATGTGTGGGCTGGACTTGGTGGCATGCTTCTGGTGAGTGGAATATGGCAAAGTTGATGAAACTAAGTTTGGAAAGTCAGTGACTTCTGTCTTGTTTGCATTCTCTTTGGCTCATCTCATGTGCTTGCTCTGATGGAACAAACTGGAGAGGCCCGTGTAGCATGGAAACGAAGGTAAGCTCCAGCCAACCACCATCAAAGAACTAAGGCCCTCGGTCTAACAATTGTTGAGAAACTAAATCCTGTCAACAATCACTTCAGTGAGCATGAAAGCAAATCCTTCTCCAATAAAGCCTTAAGATGAGACCATAGCCCTTGATGACACCTTGACTGAAACCTTTTTAGAGGCTCTGACAGAGAGGACTAAGTTAGGCTGAGCTTCAATTCCTGATGCACAGAAACAATGGGAAAATAAATGTACATTGTATTAAGTTAAATTTTGGGGTAATTTGTCACACAGAAATAGATAACTAATACAGCAAACTTTTATAACAATATTAAGGGGGTTGAATAAAAATATTAATTAAAAGTCCATTTTGTGCTACCTTTTTATCTGTACTATCTCATTATTCTTCAGATCAATCCTGTTTTTCCACTTAAATTAAATTAAAAAAATATATTTAGGGGGTACAAGTGTAGATGTCTTACATGCATATATTGCATAGTGGTGAAGCCTTGTTGTTAACTTTTAACTGGCATTTTAACTGACTAACAGAGTCAGCATAAGCAGTTATTGCATCTTTAGAATTCCATTTAGGCTTTGTGCCAGTTATCAATTTATTAGCTGTCAGCCCCAAATTTATATTTTAATACCTGCTCTGCTATAATGGACAGACTGCCTTTACACATTTCTTCTTGACAGTGAACATGATGTTAAGCTTTCTCATAAAGGGTGGGGAAGGACATTGCAGGAGGAAAGGTCTTTTCCTGTTGTTTCTGCTGGCTGCACTAGGGGAGAGGATTTCAGTGGTGGTCTGCCCCAGCCATGAACCCAGAATGCACAGTCCCTTTCTGACCCCGCAGCTCTGGCCTATCCTGATGGTCACAGACACTGCACTCTAGGCACCGCGCCCACACTGAACCCCAACAACTCCCTCTGCTTTTCTACTCCCTGCATCCCAGGTTTGTTTCCAGAAGCTCTCCTAACACAGTCACTGGGTCCTCTAGGCCTCTTGTCTAAACTGGTGCCCCCCGGCTCCCTCTGCAGGCCTGTATGTCTGCCCACCAGCTACAGCTTGCCTGAACCACACAGGGTTGCTTCCTGCCTGCCTCAGGACTGTGGACCAGCAAACTTCTCTGTCATGTAGTAGACTGCAACAATATCTTCTCCAATGAGGTCTGAACCTGAACCTTGGGAAGGAGAATCCTTCAGTGTTTTTCCTTCCTTGAGGACTCTTCTTTATCTGTAGAGTACTGTATAGAATTTTCTTACTTATTAACGTTACCCTTTAGTGCTTTTTAATTCTTTTGTAATTCTTTATATTAAATTTTTCTGTCTAAACTACTCTATGGTTTCTGTTTCCTGATTGAACCCTGACTGATCTAGGCCTTTTGAGAAACAGAGGAGGCTGCTCTATAATATTTCAGCACTGGCATGTTGTGGCCCCTTTCTCCATTGATTCAAAGAAGCAGCAGGATAGAAAGACAGATACCTGGGGCAGAGAATCAGGAAGCTAGAGATCTCTCATTTTGTGACCAATTTACTGTATAAGCTCAGGCAGTAAATGTTCCACAGATCTCTAGGGCAGGGGCAAAATGCTGCCAGTCTCTTTGCTAAAGCATAGCATGAGTGACCTTTACTCTAGTTCCCAATAAGTTTCTCATCTCCATCCGAGATCACCTCAGCCTGAACTTCATTGCCCATATCACTATCAGCATTCTGGTCAAAACCATCCAACAAGTGTGTAGAAAGTTACAAACTTTTTTTTCTTCAGCAAACAGATATGGAGAATCTATTTTACCCTTGTTGTTGCACTAAATGCAAAAACTGCTACTATGAATAAGACACAATCCCCATTTGCCTTCAAGGAACTCAGTATTTGGGGAAGAGAGGAAAGACTGATATGAAAGACAGTATTAAAATACAACATAGATATTTCAATAACTGACATAGGTACAAAGATGGCCCAGAGGAGAAGGAATCCAGTAAGTGTTCCTAGAAAAGGGAGGAAGACTTTATAGCGGAGATGATATGGTTTGGCCCTGTGTCCCCACCCAAATCTCATCTCAAATTGTAATCCCTACATGTCAAGGGAGGGACCTGGTGGGAGGTAATTGGATCATGGGGGTGGTTTTCCCCATGCTGATCTCATAATACTAAGTGAGTTCTCAGAAGAGCTGATGATTTTGAAGTGTGGTACTTCCTTCCTCTCTCTCCTGCTGTCATGTAAGACATATCTTTCTTCCTTTTCACCTTCTACCATGATTGTAAGTTTCCTGAGGCCTCCCCAACTATTTGGAACTGTGAGTCAATTAAACTTCTTTTCTAAATAAGTTACCCAATCTCAGGTATTCTTTATAGCAGTGTGAAAATGAACTAATACAGAGATTTGGTACTGGCAGAGTGGGATATTGCTATAACAATAACCTGAAAATATGGAAGCATCTTTGGAATTGGGTAACAGGCAGAGGTTGAAACAATTTGGAGGACTCAGAAGATGGAAAGATGTGGAAAAGTTTGTAACTTTCTACACACTTGTTGGATGGTTTTGACCAGAATGCTGATAGTGATATGGACAATGAAGTTCAGGCTGAGGTGATCTCGGATGGAGATGAGAAACTTATTGGGAACTAGAGTAAAGGTCACTCATGCTATGCTTTAGCAAAGAGACTGGCAGCATTTTGCCCCTGCCCTAGAGATCTGTGGAACATTAAACTTGAGAGAGATGATTTAGGGCGTCTGGTGGAAGATATTTCTAAGCAGCAAAGCATTCAAGACATGACCTGGCTTACTCTGAAAGTATTCAGTTTTATCTATTCACAAAGAGATGGTTTGAAATGGAAACATGTTTAAAAGGGAGGCAGAGCATAAAGGTTTGGGAAATTTGCAGCTCGACCCTGTGGTAGAAAAGAAAAAAAAAAAAAACATTTTCTGGGGAAGAATTCAAGCCTGCTGCAGAAATTTGCATAAGTACTGAGGAGCTGAATGTTAATAGCCAAGACAATGGGGAAAATGTCTTGAGGGCATGTCAGAGACCTTCATGGCAGCCCTACCCATCATAGGCCTGGAGGCCTAAGAGGGGAAAATGGTTTTGTGGGTGAGGCCCAGAACCCAAGGTACAGATCAGGCCATTGCTTCAGAGAGTGCAGGACCCAAGCCTTGGTGGCTTTCACATGATGTTGATCCTGTGGGTGCACAGAAGTCAAGAACTGAGGTGTGGGAACCTCTACCTATATTTCAGAGGATGTATGGAAACGCCTAGATGTCCAGGCAGAAATTTGCTGCAGGGGCGGAGCCCTCATGGAGAACCTCTGCTAGGCAGTGCAGAAAGGAAATGTGGGGTTGGAACCCCAGTGTAGAGTCCCCACTGGGGCACTGCCTAGTGGAGCTGTGAGAAGAGGGCCACCATCCTCCAGATCCCAGAAAGACAACTTGCACCATCAGCTTGCAAAAGTCACAGGCACTCAATGCCAGCCTGTGAAAGCAGCTGTGGGGACTGTACCCTGCACAGCCTCAGGGGCAGAGCTGCTTGAGGCCTTGGGAACCCAGCTCTTGCATCAGTGTGCCCTGGATGTGAGACATGGAGTCAAAGGAGATCTTTTTTTTTTTTTTTTTTTTTGAGATGGGTCTCACTCTGTTGTCCAGGCTAGAATGCAGTGATGTGACCTCAGCTCACTTCAACCTCCACCTTCTGGGTTCAAGAGATTCCCCTGCCTCGGCCTCCTGAGTAGCTGGGATTACAGGTATCCACCACCATGCATGGCTAATTTTTATATTTTTAGTAAAGATGGGTTTTTGCCATGTTGGCCAGGTTGGTCTTGATCTCCTGACCGCAGGTGATCCACCTGCCTTGGCCTCCCAAAGTTCTAGGATTACAGCCATGAGCCACTGCACCCAGCCTAGGAGATCATTTTACAGCTTTAAGAATTAATGACTGTCTCACTGGGTTTTGGACTTGCATGGGGCCCGTGGCCCCTTTGTATTGGCCAATTTCTTCCATTTGAAACAGGAGCATTTTCTTAGTTGCAAAATGAAAGTGCCAAACTACAGACCTCTAGGTTAGAGTCTCTGAGTGCCTTAACCCATGATGTTCTCAGAGTTAAGATTCTGGAGTCTTACTTTAATGACCCATTAGCCTTTAATATTCTTCTTCTCATGAGATTTTCTAAGTTTAGGAGGACAAAATGTATATGTTTCCCAAGATAAGAGGATATGGGGATGGGTTATGACTAATTTCTGGAAGTCACTTGCTTATGAGTTTTGGGAGTTTGGGATGGTGATGATGGTGGGTTGAAGAATGTGCACTGATTGGGAGAGGTAGGCTGGGTGTCTTCCACTGGAAGAAAGGTGCTTAAGAAAGATGAGGTTCATGGGGGTGGGTAGCTTTTGACTTGTCTTGCTGATGTTGAAGGAATTAACAACAACGGTCTACTGTGAATATTGCTGAGTCAATGTATTAGTCTGTTCTTACATTGCTGTAAAGAAATACCTGAGACTGGGTAATTTACAAGAAAAAGAGATTTAATTGGCTCACAATTCTATAGGCTGTACAGGAAGCATAGTGGCATCTGTTTCTAGGGAGGCCTCAGGAAGCTTCCAATCATGGTGGAAGGTGAAGAGGGAGCAGGTATGTCAAATGGTGAAAGTAGGAGCCAGAAGAGTAAGAGGGGAAGTGTCACACACTTTCTTTTTTTTTTTTTGAGATGGAGTCTTGCTGTGTCACCCAGGCTGGAGTGCAGTGGCATGATCTTGACTCACTGCAACCTCTGCCTCCCAAGTTCAAGCAATTCTCCTGCCTCAGCCTTCCAAGTAGCTGGGATTACAGGCACCCACCATCACGCCCAGATAATTTTTGTATTTTTAGTAGAGACGAGGTTTCACCATGTTGGCCAGGCTGGTCTCGAACTCCTGATGTTAGGTGATCTGCCTGCCTCGGCCTCCCAAAGTGCTAGGATTACAGGCATGAGCCACTGTTCCCAGCCAGAGCCACCACATCTGGCCACATACACTTTTAAATGACCAGATCTCACAAGAACTCATTTATTCACTATCATCAGGACAGTTCCAAGAGGGATGGTGCTAAACCGTTCATGAGAAATCTGTCCTTATGATCCAGTCACCTCCCACCAGGCCGCACCTCCAACACTGGGGATTACATTTCAATATGAGATTTGGGGAGGGACAGACATCCAAATTTTATGAGTTGGTGACTCGAAGCTACATAGCTGTGGATGTGACAGGTTGTTTATGTTAAGCCATCCCTATGGCTGATTGACTTAAGAAGACTTATGGCAGTGAAACAGAAAAAGCTCAGATTTTGAACTTATCTATGACTGTGAATTCCTGTTCTGCCACCTATTAGCCTTTCGACCTTGGTCATATTCATCATACCTCTCCATGCCTCGGTCTTCTCATCTTAAAATGGTGAAATAAATACCTGTTTCATAAAGTTGCAACTATACTTAAATGAGATTACATTAAGAGCACTTTTTATAGAGGAGGGACTCAACAAAAAATAAGCTGAGATTATTATTAATCAAGGTATTTCAGGGTCAGACCTCTGTTTCTAAAGCAGGAAAGGATGAGGGAGGCAGGTTGAATGAATGGCTAGATCAAGGTTGAATGTAAAATTTTAATGGGCATAGATTATTTGGCTGATACCAAACTGAATTCAAGTTTTATATTAGTTTTGCTCTACAGACTTGCTGTCCGTATTAAAACCTCTTTCCACAGTATTCGTATTTCTTATCCATTGTTCTCTAAATCTATAACATCGTCATCATTCTTAATTCCCTGGTGACATCTTACGCTAACCCATAGCCTCAAAGTATGTCCATTGTAATTACTTTCCTAAGATATTTGGTGACAAGTTTGATTTCATTATAAATTGTTGAATGGTTGCTGAAACCAATTCTATTGACCTTGATCTTTTGAGAAATTGACATCCTTCTTTGTTTTCTGCTTGTCTTCATGGTATTCTAAAAATTACTGAGATTTATTAAGGTGTTTCAGAAATTATTCCTTCTGTGTTGGAAACAGCATCTAGTCTTTGGTAACTTAGAAGGTATTGAGGCTTTTGTTGTTGTTTTGCAAAAGTAAGCTTTTTTGAAATTGAACAGTTTTACTTTTAGGAGAAGCCTCTCACTTAATAGATTATCTAAGATTTCATATATGCCATAAAATGCTTAGAAAATCATTTGGTGGACATATCAGCTTAAAAGATTTTCAAGCAGTTAGGAATGTTCTGAGCTATGTTCTTGATATTCAACATTGGGAATGGGTTATTCCTGCTTCTAAAAGGGGGAAGAGAACAAGGAATGGAAAAAGAAAAGAAAAACTACGAAACTAAAAATGTCCTCATATTTTGAACTAAAGTTGTTTAAGTATCTGATATTATTATATACATATACGGGTGTGTGTGTGTGTGTGTGTGTTGTAGAGACAGAGTCTCACTTTGCCCAGGCTGAATTTAAACTCCTAGGTTCAAGTGACCCTCCCATCTCAGCCTCCCAAGTAGCTGGGACTACAGGCAAATGCCCAGCTCTCTGATATATCAGAGAAAGCTATCAATGTTGAGTCTTAAGTGACTAGCAAATGAAGCAGTCAGTTGATGTATTGTGAGTCTAAAAAGGCTGATTGCCAAAGCCACTGTCAATTTCTCTCTGTCTCTCTCTTTCTTTCTGTTTCTCTGTCTCTCCCTGTCACCCTTTCCACCTCCATCTTTTTATTCCTTTCCTTTCTCTTTTTTAATTTTTTAAAATTTATTTAAAATTTTTCTTTATATTATGCACACATACATACACACACATACATTTACATAAATGCTTAAATGGAATCGTACCATAATTTTTTAGGGCTATAATTTTTTTTATCTTTGTTTGCCTCCTTTTGCCACTCTCCTTTCCTCTTCTCCAAATCAGACAGGCCTTACCTCTTATGAATCTGTTTTTCTTCATGCTCTATAATTACAAATAAGCTACATATATATGCACACTCATATATGCACAACTGTACAGATAGAGGCAATTTTTCAGTTGTTTTAAAAATGAGATTATATTTCTACTCCTCTGCATTTTCTTTTTCTCAAAGAAACTTCAAGAAAATCTCTCTTAAGTATCTAGTAAAATTCAAACTCATTTTAATAGATGCATAATATTTCATTATGTAAATTAATCTTAATATATTCAACCATTCTCTAAGTTGCTGGGCATTCACTTGCTTGCAGTTGTTGACCATTCTCAACAATGCTACAGTAAACGTACTTGTATGTATTTTTAGATACTAATGCCTTTATTTATTCATTTAATTAATTAATGAATTTTTTTGAGACAGGGTCTCACTCTGTCTCCCAGGCTGAAGTGCAGTGGCATGATCTCGGCTCACTGCAACCTCCACCTCCCAGGTTCAAGTGATTATCATGCCTCGGCCTCCTGGGTAGCTGGGATTATAGGTACGCACCACTGCACCCAGCTAATTTTTGTATTTCTAGTAGAGAAGGAGTTTCACCATGTTGGCCAGGCTAGTCTCCAACTCCTGATCTCAAGTGATCCACCTGTCTTGGCCTCGCAAAGTGCTGGGATTATAAGTGTGAGCCACCACGCCCGGCCTGATGCTTTTATTTTTATGTGATATAAAATGTGATATATTGTTATGTGACCAGTAGAATTGCTAGATCAAAGGATGCAAATATATTAAATTATAACAGATACTGCTCGATTGTCTTTCAGAAAGACTGTAAAACTGACATTTCACTCAGGTAATGTAGGAGAGTCTCCCTTCCCCTGACATTCTTGATCCTTATTTTGCTTTACTTTTTGTCAGATGTGACATCTCATCGTTACCTCTTTTTTTAGCATTTACTCAACTACTAATGAATTTGAACATCTTTTCATGTGTTTGCTGGTCACTTAGACTTGCTCTCCTGTGAACTGTCTATTTATATTCTTTACTTATGTTATTGTACATTATTTTGTAAGAGGTTTTCAGATATTATAGATAACTTTTTGATGTCTTAAGGTGTAAAATGTTTTTCCCCCCAAAGCAGTCTTTATCTATTGATTTTATTTGTGAACTTTTACTCTAATTTAAAAATTATATTGTCAAATATTTTCCCTCCCTCTCTTCCTCCTTCCCTCTCTTTCTTCCATCCTTCTTTCTTCATTGTTTTTTTCTTTAAGCTTTTGGTTTTTCTCACTTGGTGAATATAATTTCCTGTACACCTATATTGTATGTGTAGCCTCTTACATTTTGTTTAAATATTTTAATTTTATTTATTTTTGTTTTGTATATAGTATAAATAGAGGTCCAACTATATGTCCTCCTACCCCCAGTATTATTCTAAGGGTTAGAAAATTATATTACTATTATACTATTATATTATTTAGAAAATTAAATAATAAATTTATTACTCAAGAAATTAAAATATTTTAAGGGGCTGGGGGATAAAGAGAAATTGATTAATAGGTATAAATATACAGTTTGATAGAATAAATAAGACCCAGTATTCAATAGATTAGTAGGGTGACTACAGTTTCCAATAATCTACTGTATATTTCAAAATAGGTGAGAATAATTTGAATGATTCTAGCAAAAAGAAAAAACAAATATTTAAGTGAGATATTCAAAATATACCGATTTAATCTTTACAAATTATATGAATGTATTACATTATCACATGTACCCCAAAACTATGTACATCTCTTATGCATCAATAAAAATGGTTTTAAAGGGAAAATTAATATATCCCTTTGCCACAAATGTACTTATGTCTATTTATTTTTGAGTTATTTATTTTATTCCACTGATTTATTATTTTTAATCTATTTTCATGCCAACATAATAACAACTGTATTACAGTGGCTGTATAGTCTATCTCTCATTGTCATTAGATATTTTAAAATACTTTTTTTGGGCTATTCTGGATATTTACACTTTCACATGAAACTTATGATAGCTGTATTGAGATAAAAGATTCTTTTGGGATACTAATTAGAATTGCATGGATTTACATATTACTTTTGGGAAAAATGACATTTTTATTATTATCTTCCCATCCAACAATGGTACATCTTTGCATTTGTTCCAATTTTGTTTTGTGTCTTCTGATAAGATTTACATTGTTCTTCATATATGTGCTGTGCTTGTATTGTTACTATGCTATAGTTTTTATCATTTTTGTGAAAGGAATAGTCTTCCATTTGCATTTGTAAGTGTTTATTATTACCACAGAGAAAAGCTATTGATTTAATACATTGTATCCAATGGGTAGATAATTTCAGTGAGCATATGACCATATTTACTATTCATTCGACAACTATTTATGAAGCAATTTTCTAAGTACTAGGGATATAGCAGTTGACAAACCATACGAAACCCCTGTCCTAGATCAGAGGGGAAAATAAGAAAAATATGGTTTCAGTCATTGAGAATGAGGGACATGATTAGCTAAAGGAACAAACTCAGAATATTTATTTGACTTCATGGTGTCCTGCAGGATATGACAAAACAATGATCAACCAAGATGCTGATTCTCCTTTCAACCTAAGTTTTCTGAATTCTCTGTGCCACCTTCTGAGGTTTCTGCAATTTTCCCTCTCAATGACCCTCCACTATATCTTTTCTTTGATGCATCACATGCTCTCAGAGTTTATGTGCTCTGAGACACATCTTTTGATTTACAAAGTTGGGACACATAAAAAAATCCCTGTATTGTCATTTGGAACCCAAGAAGAAATATAACAGACAACAGCACTGTTATTTATCTAAGCTTTCTAGAAACCAATTATTTAATTACTATTTCAACATTAGCTCCTTTATCTACATATCTAAAGACTTCTCATCGATTTTCATCATAAAACAGTGTTGAGTGCTTTGTTAAAATCTAAATAAGTTATCATTAGCCTGGGGTTCCTGTGTACTCATTCAGTTCTGTCAAAAGATGTGATGTGGTCTGATGTGGTTCAGGCTCTTATAAATGTGTACTAATAATTTGACATCATGTCCTTTTTTCCAAGATAGACAAAATTAATTTCTTTGTTGCATTTTCAAATAACTTGGAGATACCAAGATACAAGTAATCTTAGGGATTAACAATTGCCTCTGTCTCTTCTGGAATTTGACTCGCATTATTTTCTGTGGCTCCGGAATAGTTCTTTTGATGATGATAATAAATCATAGATATCTTTTTCAATAATTTGCTGCCTCACAATCCTGATAAGATTGTTAATCTTTATTATTGCCTGTCTAGACTCTCACATCTGGGGGTTGATTATGAGAAACCTGAACTGTACATTAATTTCTCTCTAGTTTGTTTTCAAGCTTATTAACTCAAATTTATAAACCAATTTCTGTTTATATGCCCCTAGAATAAGAATGTTACACTGAATTGTTTCAGAGGCTCCATGTACATAGTAACTGGTGATTAATAAAGGATGCTTTAAGTGATGCAGCTATTCAACTTTTCGGGGGGCCAAATGTAGACCAGGGATGAGGTATGTGGTAGATAGAAGGTACCGAGTACCTGATAATCATGTTTATTGTGAGTAGGACACACTCAAGCGTTAAAATCATGCCAGTCAGTGTGCTCTGATCTTATCCTTCTTCATACTGCACAGAAGCATGTACTGTCTCTGCATCATATTACTATAACATGATGTTTCTTCATACTTTTCTTGCTACTGTTGGACTTTCCCAGCCTGACTTATTTTCCTTGAAAATAGACATTGTCTTTATTTATTACTGACCAATCTTTATTATCTAGCACAGTAGTCAACACAAGCATACATGTGGCACTTAATGAATGTTATTAGATTTGGAGGGTCAAGTCCGGCCAGGCTGTTCTGGGTGGGTTCTGCAGTCACCTGGAGTGTGCCATGTCAATAAGATCAAATTTCTCATGCTCTTTTCGTGCTGCAAAATACCCTAATACAGAACAATTTAAGGGTAAGCATCTGAGTCAAGTCCTTTGGGAAACCAGAGTGTATGAAACAATTTCTGATGAGTCAATGTTAGTTCCTGGGTGGCAGATTACCTCTTTTAGGGATTAGCAGGGGGTAGCAACCGACTGCCTAGAAAACACCTGCTTCAAGTTTGGAATGCCCAGAAAGGTAGAGAATTGTCAGAATCAGAAAACCTCTCTAAATTATGTCACTATCTCTAGTTAGCCCTTGAAATCAGTCATTTAAAGCAGGGGTCCCCAGTCACCTGGCTGTGGACCAGTACCAGTCTGTGGCCTGTTAGGAACTGGGCTGCACAGTAGGAAGTGAGTGGCAGGCCATTGAACATTACCACCTGAGCTCCGCCTCCTGTCAGATCATCAGCAGCATTAGATTCTCAGAGGAGCCTGATCCCTATTGTGAACTGCGCATGTGGGGGATCTAGGTTCTGCGCTCCTTATGAGAATCTAACTAATGCTTGATTATCTGAGGAGAAACAGTTTCATCCCGAAACCTCCCCCAATCCCCTGTGGAAAAATTGCCTTCCATGAAACTGGTCTCTGGTGCCAGAGCAGGTTGGGGACGGCTGATAGACTGAATTCAGTGAAGATTTCCCATCCTTCCTATGTTTGAGTATAAATTTCTTATATTCTTGGCTATTTTGAAAAGAGCAAGAAATATTACTATGGATCAAATGTGTCCCCTAAAGTTCTTTAATCCCAAATGTGACAGTGTTGATAGGTGGGGCTTAGTAAGAAGCGATGAGGTCATGAGGGCTCATGAACAGATTAATGCCGTTATGAGGGTGGCTTTATTATAAAAGTGATTTCAGCCCTGTCTTGTTCTTGCTCTCTTGTGTTCTAATGCCCCCCAACCTTCTGCCACAACAAAAAGGTCCTCACCAGAGGCAGCCCCTCTACCTTGGACTTTCCAGCCTCCAGAACTGTAAAATATTACCTTCTTTTCTTTCTTTCTTTTTCTTTTGTTTTTTTGACAGTTTTGCTCTTGTTGCCCAGGCTGGATGATCTCAGCTCACTGCAACTTCGGCCTCCTGGGTTCAAGTGATTCTCCTGCCTCAGCCTCTTGAGTAGCTGGGATTACAGGCATGTGCCACCACGCATGGCTAATTTTGTATTTTTAGTAGAGATAGGGTTTTTCCATGTTGGTCAGGCTGGTCTTGAACCCCTGACAACAGGTGATTCGCCCGCCTCAGCCTCCCAAAGTGCTGAGATTACAGGCGTGAGCCGCTGCGCCCAGCCAATAACTTTCTTTTCTTTATAAATTACTCAGTCTGTGGCATTCTGTTACAACCCGAAATGGACTAAAACAAATATTTTGTCTTTCAAGAGACAATATTCATGGTTGGAGTAGTTACAATCTCTTCCTAAATGTTTACATGGGAAAGGTAGAAAGAAGATGATTGATTTGCACTTTAGGTACAAGTTGACTGAAAATTCAGGGTTAGGGAAAATATACCAACTGTACATTCTCCTTGCATCTAATTTATGTTGCTGTTTAGGTCAGAAATGCTGTTTAGGACAGTAATTGCTATCATTAATTCTATGCTTACTAAGTGTCAGACACTTTATATACATGCACAGTTAAACCTCACAACAAATCTGAGAGTTCAGTGTAATTATTCTCATTTTCCAGATGAGAAGAGGAAGTACAGAGAGTTAGGCAATCTGTCAAAAGTCACTTAGCTAATAAGTAGTAGGACCTTATGTGCCTTGGACCCATGGCCATGAAACTCTAAAACCCACAAACTGTTAAACTCTATGGTATACGAACAAAATACATAAAGTGTAATTAGCAAAGATGATTCCTCCTTGTTTTGGGGTTGTATTCACCAGGCACGGACCTTGTTCTATGTGGTAGTTAATAACCCACTATAGAACATATCCAAGTAAAGAATTTCTTTAGGTATAAATACTAATATAAACATACACTTTTGCAGGTAATTATTTTAGTTATGTACTTGCATTTTCTTTATGGCAATACATTTAAATTTGCAACAGTATCCACCTATTGGTAGAGTTTACATTGTTATTTATCAAGAAAAATCATAATTTTAAAAATAATAGTAGAGAACCACCTTTGACCACCAGATGGCAGCAATGTAGGATTTTGAAAGACTTTCAAATAGAATTACTTTCCAGAGACCAGATACTTAAATTTCATTAATTCAGCTTCTGCTGTACTGAAATATACCTTTACATTATCTTGAAAGAAAAGGTACATTTCATTTTGACAAAGAGAAAATGAGTTTGAGCTCTGTATTATTGGAAACCTGAATTCAAGAGGTTTTAATATATAGACAAATTTATAATAATTAAGATAATAAATTTATTTTTAAAGAATCTAGCACATTAGTCACAGCATGCAAATGTACTGTTTCATATACAAATGTTTCTTATCCTGTAGCAGGACAGACAAAAACCCATGTTTGGTTATACTTTTTAGCAGTAATGTTGAGTCAGACCATGGACTTAACCATACCAAGAGTACATTTTAATAACATAGAGTATGAGTTAGATTGTTCTCTTTCAACTAGCCTAAATTAGTGTTTATTTTACTATATGTTGCAACACAACACCAAATTCAAATATGGTAATAGTGGAAGTGATAATAATAATAATAATAATAACATATCACATTGAAAGAATTCTAAATAGTCGACCATGCATTTTCCTATACATTATCTTAGTTTACATTAAAAGCAAGCTAGTAGACTAATTTACATGTGAATTCAGAAACATCTCAGAGAATTAGTCCAGGAAATATTTCTCTAACTCTTACTTTCCTAGATGATTGTTTGGGGACAATGCCGTTGTGTTCAATTAAGAAGTTGCTGATTTATGAAAGACAGCATTTTAGTACCACTAAACTCACAGGACAATCTGAAAGATGAGAGTTGGGGATACTTGTATCAAGGGGACTCCTGAACCCCAGAACTGTCCAGTGATGAGACAGAATGGGTCTTGGATCAAGATCCGCAGGGTCTGGTTTTTGTCCTATGGTTGTCACTGATGTCGTAGTTGTTGGACTGTAATATGCCTATTTCCTTGCTTTTTAAACTGAGATATTAAACTAGATAACCTCCCTATCTACCTCCAAAACCTCATGACTTTGCAATGTGGCCCTCCTGACAAACATAAGTGGCACAATTAGAAATACGTACAGGAAAATAGATGCATAATTTCATGGAAGATCGCCTTTGTCCCAAACTCTTGGAAGACTGACTCCTAGTGGAATCCCTTTGGTGGGAGTTAATATGTCCCTCATGTGTAACCATTAGTGAGGTTTTGTAAAGTGGCAGACAGCATTCTTGGATTATATTCAATTTTAAAATTACAATTTAAAAAAATTAAAAATCACTTAACTCCATGTCTAGTGTCAAACCTAGGACTTAACAGGTTTCCAACACATCTGAGAATTCATTAGCATTCTTTTTCTTTTGTTCTTTGACTTCTCTTGACTTCACGCTCTGTGTACTGATTCTTCCTCAGCCATGCGAGAAGATCTAAAAGTATCTGTCTACAATACTTATTTTTTTAATGCTGAACAATTCCTCTCCCCAGGCTAGTGTTAATTATACTGTCAGGATGCACTAGTAGAGCTAGCTCAGTCAAAAAGAAAGAAAGAAAAAAACTATTGATAACTTGAGGCAAAGTTCTGTGGTTGAGATCACAGTAGAAGCAGCTGGTGGATGGGGAATTAAACTTCTGTATGACCCTCTGTGTGGATGTGTGTAGATGTGTGATGAGCGGTGATTTAGTGAGGTTGAAGATAATCATCTTTTATTTGCTTGGCTCCATCTCTGAGACTCTTCAAATGATTTATATTTCAGGAGAATGTACTTGTCTATCCTTAGGGAATGAGGCAGACTTTCCCCTGACCCTTTGTTTGGGGGTTCTACACTGACCTAGGACCCAACCATTAATTCTATAGTCTCTAAAATCAACCGCTAATGTCCTGCCTCTGCTGTGAGGCAGCCCCGACTATCTCCAGCTATGCCACCTTCCTGCTCAGTGGTTTTGAACAATTTCCTTAACCTCTCTGAAACTCAGTTTCATCATCAGTACCATTGATAATACCTACATATAATCATGCATGTAAAGAGCCCTCACATAGCGACTGGCGTGTTACTAAACCCTGTTGTTCCTTTCCTTTTCTTCCCCAGCATCTCCTCAAATTATTATTATTATTATTATTATTGTTGTTGTTGTTTTTTTTTGAGATGGAGTCTGGCTCTGTTGCCTAGACTGGAATGCAAAGGCACAATCTTGGCTCACTGCAACCTCAGCCTCTTGGGTTTAAGCAATTCTCCTGCCTCAGCCTCCAGAGTAGCTAGGATTACAAGTGTGCACCACCACACCCAGCTACTTTTTGTATTTTTAGTAGAGACGAGGTTTTGCCATGTTTTCCAGGTTGGTCTCGAACTCCTGGCCTCAAGTGATCCACTGGCCTCGGCCTCCCAAAGTGCTGGGATTACAGGCGTGAGCCACTGCACCTGGCCTATCCTCAAATTCATCTTCCAAGAGTGATAGCAGTCATATTGTTGCAGACCAATGGTCCTAAATGCTTCCTCCTTTCTGCTTTGTAGTCTGTCTTTGTATATTGTCCTCCTATAATGATTCTCAGACTTTTGGACTTGTAAAATTTAAGGAGAGTTTTGAGAGCTGCCATAGGGCTGCAAATGTTTTATTTAGCAAAATACATGAAAAAGAAACACCAAAATATCTACCACTTACTGTTACCATTATTTTTCCAAAGGTATGACATTCCAACACTCAAAAGCAGGGAGGATGTCCTGAAATAAAGGACAGTCTCTAAAAGTAATAAATTTAGTATGAGAGGAATGAAAGCAAAGAAGCTGCACTTGTTCCACAAGAAAGGAGCTCATGTCATGGGCAGTAAAAGGCCAGGACATTGTGTCCTGTGCACGGGGGCAACAGGTAAACTGTCTCTCCCCCAGCACGGACATGACCCCCCCTCCCTGAAGCAGCACGAGAGGGTGTGGGGCGGTACCTCTGAGGTTAGTGAGCCACTGGCAGGAAAAAATGACAGAGAAGGGTGAAGGGGCAGGAAAGACAAGGAATGAGTCGAATCTAAGAAAACCTGAATAGAGGAGAGTCTGTAGGGTGGAAGAATGATGGACAGGAAAGAGGACTTTGAAAAGTTTTGGTGTTTTTTTTTTTTTTCTCAGAGACCGAAGTGAAAAGTAAATTATTTTTCAACAATTTAGGATCGTGAACTGATTTTTTTTTTAAAGGAATCTATGACTAGAAGCAGGCTGCCTTGGCTTTGTGCAGTTCACATTCCTGTCCCGTAAGTGTTACTCTGTGTTGGCGTTATCCTCATTTGCCGTAGATGGATCTGGGTGCTGGCATACAGGAAAACTGCTCTAGCATCCGGGCTGTGGGTGGACACAGGTGTTGGCATGCTCCTTCGGCCTCAGACCTCACCTGCTCTCCCCACAACCCTGTTTGACCCCTGGGCAGCTCTCCTGTTCTTGGTGACTGTTAACATGACTCTACTGTCACAACCAGTGCCACTCTCGACACTACAGATTTGAGGCTCCAACCAGGGCCAAACTGGGGCAAGACTTTCTCCTTCACTTTACAAATCTAATATCAGGTTCTGTAGAGGGTCGCTGGGTTTTTCAGGTTTTAAGTCTTCAGAGAGTGCTCCAGGGAGCACTTCAAAAACACCACTTACAAGTTATCCTTTTTGATGCTGCTGAATATTTGGGGACAGAGTCAGAGCTAACTTACTCCTAATTCCAGTCTGCCTACCTTTCCTTCTCTTTCAGCATCGACTTTTTAAATGTAGGTGTCTTAGTTGGGGTTTCCTAGGGAACAGACTCTGGGATAGAGATTTGTGTGCAGAAGGTTCCCTGGGGCTGGTGTCATGGTGCACAACTGCAGGGGTGTGAATGTAGCAGGACAGGGCCGTGGAGGTGGACTGTGATGCTGGCTCAGCACAATTTCCCTGGATTGAGGGCCTCTGGGTAGGGACAGCCCTTTGGTCTTTGAGCCATACTGGCCAGTCATTGGCTGCAGCCTACCCCGGGGTGGGGTGGGTTGTGATCTTGGCCACATGACTCTCTGACTGAGGCTAATTTTGCTTTGAGTTATAGCTAAGTTCTGTCTGCCACCTAAGTCCTCAGCATTGGGCTGTGAGGGCTTCAGTCGTACAGAAGGTGTCTGGGTGGTGCACACCACACTATCCATGACTAGAAGACTTAGGACTTACCCCCTCCTTCCTTTGTTCCTATCCAGGGGTTTATGGCATTTGCAGTGCAGGGTCACTGAAGTTCTACAAATCCCAAAGTCCACAAATCCCAAAGTCCTCATCATGATTATTATTTTTTTAAGGAAGCCTACTTGGACCTATGCAAAACGAATTCCAGGAGTTTTCAGGGAAATTCCTGAGAGGTCCTTGACTGGGTTTGCTACCCTAGACAGTTCACATTAATATTTATTCTGACCTTTGTAAAAGGTGTGCTTTACGTGTAGCCTTCAATTATTGTAATTTCAATTCTCGTTTGCAGATTTATGAATAATGAGAACTAGACTCAGTGAAGGCAAACACTTGTCCAAGGCTGTACAAGTAGTGTTGGGATCAGAGTGATAACCTCAAAGCCGTGCTCATTCCTACTTCCTTCCCCAGCCACGTTCCTTGCCCATCCCTCATGAGATGGTTTTTATGCAAGAGACTGGTGCTTTCTTTTTTTTTTTTTTTTTTATGGTTTATCCCTTTATTGTTTCTCCTTTTATCAAAACATGTCACAGCTGGGAACCAAGAGGAAGTAAAAAAAATACCCACGAATATTCCCCCTGACTCCCCATTAGTCCTCTCCCAACCCCCCACCCAGGGCTTCCAGCCAACCCTGAGCACACATGATCATCTCCCCCCACCCTCAGGCTTCTCCCAGCAATAAATACAGGTGACCATGATTTAATGAAACCACAACTGATTTCTCCATCTTAAATGCCCCTCAAAGGGGACAAGAAGGGGGCAAAAGAAGTTTAATGCCCATCCTCTAAGAGGTGTGGAAACGTCTTTCTGCCAAGGGACAGAGGAGGTAGAACTGCCCCTCTCAGAAGTGCAGCAGCTCTACAAGGAATCGAGGAGAGGAAAGGGATAGAATGAGAGGGAAAAGGATGTTCTTTAGCAAACTCACTCCTTTGATCCATTCATCCCGTCCCAGGTAAGGGGTGGTCCCAGTGTATCGGTGGGGCATAAAAAGGGGAGGGCTGGCAGAGTAGAGCCTGAAGGAAGAAATGAAAGGAGGGAGAGCAATCTGGTGGGAGGGAAGGGGAAAAGGAGCCCTAACTCATTGCCCTCATCTTCTTCCAAGAAGTGGCATCAACATACAAGAGGCATGAATGGATACAGTCTGGGGGAGTTCAGGGCTCCTAAATAAGGGAAAGAGAAGGGGCGACAAGGGCCCTGTGGTTTCCTGGTCTTCATAAGTGAATGTGCTACAGACTGGTGGTTTCTTTTTGGCAAATCCAAAGGACAGTTTGGGTCCTCTTTTTATACTTGGCCTCTCTTCAGTAACTGACTGTTGACCAGTTGCCTCTAAAAACATTTTCTTCTTTTGGCTTCTGTTATTAATATTTTATGCTCACTTGGCTTTTCTCCTTCCTTTCTGCTTAGCTTTCCCATCTCGTCTTTAGCTTGCCTGTCTCTGTCTTTGCATTAGATATTTCTGTTCCCTGAAGTTTGGTCTTATCTTCTCATTCTATGCTGTCTCTCTATGTATCTTATTTACTCTCGCAGGTTTGTTACTTTTTATAGGCTAAGGGCTCCTATCCCCATGTTTCTACCCCAGATTCTACTTTTGAATCCATGTAGGCAGCCAGCTGTCTGCTGAACATCTCTACTTCAATGCACCATTGGTCCTACCAGGCAACAGTTATACTATTGAGCACTATTTGGTTCAAATTAATATTGAAACAAAACTGAAATCTGAATTCACTAAGGCCAAAATGGGTAAGTTATTGGATAATGTGACCAAATCATGGGCACCTGGCATGGGGAACTCTAGTGCATTGAACCTGGCCACAATCACATGTCCTGTCTTCTTTTGGTGTACTGGCTCCGGGATGACGGCTGGTAGATCATAGCTCCTATTGCAGAGCTCCATAATACGAGAGGAAAAGAGTGCTTCTCTTTAGCTCCATTTCAGAAATACCTGGGAAAGTCCCTCCTGGCCCATACCACATGTGCTCACCCTGAAGACCAATCACTGTGGCCACATAATAATAACAATAACAACAACGATAATTTTAAAGGTAACCACATTGTTGAATACATTTATTTTTGGGGCAGGCACCATGCTCAACATGTATGCTTATGATTTCATATAACCTTTACGATAACTTCCTATGCAGGTACTATTATTATTTCCATTTTATAGAAAAAGACTGAGTTAGAAAAATTGAGTAATAGATGTGCAAATTCACACATCTATTAAGAGGAGAAACAATAATTCAAATCTAGGCAGTTGGACTCCAGAACCTGTGATGATCATTAGAGAGCTCCTACTCCCTTCAAAGGTGGAAACACTACTCTTCAGAGAGGGATTGTATCAGCACTTCAGTCTTTTTGTTTTTCTTTTACAAAATACATATAAGATAAATTTACCTTTTTTTTTTTTTTTTTTTTTTTGAGACAGAGTCTCGTTCTGTCACTGAGGGTGCAGTGGCACAATCTCGGCTCACTGCAACCTCCACCTCCCAGGTTCAAGCAATTCTTCCTGCCTCAGCCTCCCTAGTAGCTGGAATTACAGGACTCCACCACCACGCCCAGATAATTTTTGTATTTTTAGTAGAGACAGGGTTTCGCCATGTTTGCCAGGCTGGTCTTGAATCCCTAACCTCAGGTGATCTGCCTGCGTCAACCTCCCAAAGTGCTGGGATTACAGGTGTGAGTCATTGCACCCGGCCAAATTTGCCATTTTAAAGTGTACAGTTTGGTGGCATTAAGGACCTCTGCAATGCTGTGTAACCACTATACAATTCTGAAATTGTTTTATCACTTCAAAGAGAAACGCTGTATCCATTAAGCAATCACTTCCTGTTTCCCCCCTCCACAGCTCCTGGCAACCACAGAACTGCTTTCTGTTTTTTTTGTTTTTTGTTTTTTTTTTTGAGACGGAGTTTCGCTCTGTCACCCAGGCTGGAGTGCAGTGGCGTGATCTTGGCTCACTGCAAGCTCCACCTTCTGGGTTCACGCCATTCTCCTGCCTCAGCCTCCCGAGTAGCTGGGACTACAGGTGCCTGCCACCATGTCCGGCTAATTTTTTGTATATTTTCGTTGAGAAGGGGTTTCACAATGTTAGCTAGGATGGTCTCGATCTCCCGACCTCATGATCTGCCCACCTTGGCCTCCCAAAGTGCTGGGATTACAGGCATGAGCTACTGTGCCCAGCTGTTTTTACGGATTTGCCTATTTTGGATGTTTCACATAAATGGAATCACTCTCAGTAGTTCCAAAAGTAGTTCTTTTGTGTTCGGCTTCTTTCACTTAGCATTATGTTTTTGAATTTCATACATTCTGTAGTGTGTATTTTATTCCTTCCCATAGCTGAATAATATTCCATTGTTTGGGTTATATCACATATTGTATGTGGTTACATTCAAATGAACTATCTAGAATCGGCAAACCCATAGACAGAAAGCAGACTAGTGGTTTTCAGTGGGATAGGAGGAGGGGAGGATGGGAGTGAATCCTTAATAGGTATAGGGTTTCTTTTTGGGCTGATGAAAATGTTCTGGAATTAGATAGTGGTGACATTTGCATAGCATCTTGAACGTACTAAAATCCATTGAACTTTACAGTCTAAATGGTTAAAATGGCGAATTTTTTAAAAAAGAGAGGACTGGAAAAGATAAGCTGGGAGATATTCATTGCCATAGTGAGCAGAACATGTCCCCAAATAGATTCAATCTCCTCATCTGTGACCCTCCCACCTGTTCCTCTTCCACATCTCCATGGCAGTGACCAACACAGCCATGCATTTAGTTTCTTGAGTCAGAAAGCCCATGACATCCTTGACTGCTGCTGCTTTCTCATCACCTTCAGTGAAATAATCATGAGGCACATGCCCTCCTCTTCCTAACATACCTCTCCATCCTTTTCTGCCTTCACATCATTGTTAGTGTTATTAGTAGTACTTACCACTTATTCATTTGGCATTTCCTGTGTACCAGTCACTGCGCTGTGCTTTAATTCAGACCACCCTTTCACACAGCTTTTCCACTTGTCTCCTAGTTGCAATAGGTCCTCATTTTTACCTCCTTCTATTCTATTCTCAGTTGCAGAATGATGTTTTATGAATCTTTGGTCTGCTTGTGTGACTTCCCTTCTTAAAACATTTTGATAGCTAGCCATCAGCCTCAGACCAAAACAAAATTCCTTAATCAGGCTTTCAAGGTTGTACTTTTTAATTTGCCATTTCTTAGCCCACAGGCCTCACTTCTCCCCATTCTCTCCTGCTGCACCCTCCAGGCATCCTGAGTCACTTACTGTTTGTCAAATATGCCAAGCTGTCTCTCTTGCCTTTGTGCTTTGTGCGTGGTGTTCTCTTTGCCCTAGATACTCTTCCTTTGGACCCTTCTGCACCTAGATATCATCTATCCAAACTTCAGGTCCCAGTTTCGATGGCACTTCATTTGGGAAGTCTTCTCTTGACCCTCTGTGACTGCATTAGGAGCCCGTCCTATATGCTAGCAAAGAACTCCATACTTAATCCTATTGTCACACACACTACACTTGATTGCAGAGGCCAGTTCAGCTGACTGCAAGCTCCTTGTGGCTTGTATCCTTCACATGCCTTTAGTAGTACCTGGCATGACATAGGCTCACATAAATACTGGTTGAATGCATTTCTAGGAAGCTGAGCCTGGCACTGTGCATGAAAGTAGGATACCATCAGGGTAAGGGTTCCTTATATGGGCCTTATCATGGTGGCCTGCCTCTGTGTCTTGACGTGGCAATGGGAACAAAGACAAAGATGAGTGTTTATGGTGTAAGCCTCTTAATCCATATTGTGACTCATGCCATTAATAGGAATCCTACAGAAATTGGATGAGGATAAATGACAATGTTGCAAGTGTTTATTTAAGAAATGGCTGTAGAATTCTTGCTCACGGATTATGGTCAAGACCTTTTTATAGTCTGCCTTTAGCTCTTCAAAAGAAGAGATTTCAAATAGTACTTAAATAATAATAATGTTTCAAATAACATTTAATAATACTGTCTCATCCTCCTCCTCACCACTACTAATATCTCCTCATTGCAAATCTCTATTATTTCCCCTTCACTGAAAGTAAGTCAGTCTAAAGGCATCCATTTCGTGGACAATTATTACATATTATACTGATGCAGAGCACATTTAATGACAAGAAATAAAAAGGATTGACTGTCACTGCAGACTTGTCACATTTGATAGTCTAGAGAATTTTATTTCCCTGTTGTGGGGTGAAGACAGTGTAAAGTCTGCAGTGTGAGCCACCACATTCATTATAGACTCAACTCTTCATCCATTTGCTTCCTTAGTTTCTTGAGGGCATATCAAAATATAGAAGAGGTTTTTCCACGAAAAAAAAAAAAAACAGAAAAAAACCCACAAGTATTTATTTCTACTTTTCTTTTCAACAGATCCTCAAATTGTAACGCATAACCAGGAAATTCTCTGGCAGGAAAAAGGAAATATAATGCTGACTGTTCATACTTGCTTATCTCAACCCCTTTCACAGGCCATCCAATTGAAATTCCCTTCAATTGGATTCGGCATTGACGCCTTTCTGCTCATTGCTTCCTGTAGCCCAAGGAGGGTGAGTAGGAGGTGGAATAGAAGAGTTTTTTCTCATTAGCAAGTAGTTGCCTCTGCTTTGTCCAGAGAAGCTGCTCCTGTGAAGATCATCTCTAATATATATATACATATATATATATATATGTAGAGAGAGAGAGAGAGAGAGAGAGAGAGAGTTGAGCTCTGTCACCCAGGCTGGAGTGCAGTGGCATGATCTCGGCTCACTGCAGCGTTAACCTCCAGGGCTCAAGTGATCCTCCCACTTCAGCCTCCCGAGTAGCTGGGATCACACACGCGTACCACCACACCCAGTTAAGTCTTTGTATTTTTTTGTAGGGATACAGTTTTGCCATGTTGCTCAGGCTGATCTTGAACTCCTGGCCTCAAGCAATCTGCCCGCCTCAGCCACCCAAGGTGCTGGGATTACAGGCATGGCCACCACACCTGGCCCACTGATACTTTAATCACTATAGTCAGAAGTGCTGCCTCGATTACCCCAGCTTCTGGAAACAGAGGAGAGGAAGCTGTAGTTGGAGGTTCTGACCAATGGCCATGGAGGTGTATCTTCAGCTACAGAAATGGGAGTTCTTGGTCTGCTTTTAGAGGAGCAGCGTGGTATGGTGGAAAGATTACAGGCTTCAGAGCCAGCCAGATCTAGCCTTATGTTACAGCTTTCTCAGTTTCTGTCTGTGCAATTGTTACTGGAAATTCCTGAGTCTCAGTTTCCTCACCTATAAAATGGACCCAATAACTTCTACCTTGAAGTGTTATTGTGAGGGATAGATATTAAAAATAATGAACAATATTGAGTTTATGTTTTGGGCCAGGCTCTGTGCTATGTCTTTTTTTTTCTTTTTTTTTTTTGAAACAGGGTCTTGCTCTGTTGCCCAATCTGGTGTGCAGTGGTGTGATCTTAGCTCACTGCAACCTCCACCACTGCCCTCGTCCACCCACTCCCTGGGTTCAAGGGATCCTCCTACCTCAGCCTCCTGAGTAGCTGGGACCACAGGGATGTGCCACCATGCCAGGCTTATTATTTTTGTACTTTTAGTAGAGATGGGGGTCTCATCATGTTGCTCAGGCTGGTCTCAAACTTCTGAGTTCAAGCTATTCACCTGCCTCAGCCTCCCAAAGTGTTGGGATTACAGGCGCGAGCTACCACGTCCGGCCTGTGGTACGTCTTTTATAAACATTATCTATTTTATCTTCCTGACAAGCACCAGGTTGTTTTTTCTTATTCCATATTGCCGTGAAGACACAGCTTTAGAGGATCAGTCAGAAGTGCCGCCCTGATTGCCTGAGCTTCTAGTTCAGTAATTGAATAATTTACCTCATGTCAAACAGCTGGTAAGAGCCAGAGCCTGGGGAAACCCAAGCCAGTAGGTCTCAATGTTGTGGCCTTAACATTGGTACTAGTTTTTCTTAAGCTAAAGTAATGTACTAATCCTTTTATGGAAAAAAAATTCTTGGGCCCTTATTATGGATGTAAACTATTCTGTTAAATATTGATATTTGCATAAGCTGAAAATGTAAGTATATGTCTGATAGTATGTGAGAGAGATGTTGATTTCCTGTTTGTTGCAGCCCAAATATGCTGCCGACTACTAAAGGCAAAAGAACTTTTGAGATCAGCATGACTCTTGTACTCTGGGCCCTGCCATACTCCAATTTTCCTGCCACTTTTCTCCGTGGGAACTACTGCAAGGCCTTTTGTCTTGCAGCCTCTGATGTCATTGGGCCTTCGTTTGGCTGAAAAGCAGGATTTCCATATGAAATTCACTTTTGTTAATTTCACATTAGCCTTAGATACAGTGCCACTGGGTGCCAACACATTCATAAAAACAGATGCTGAGGCAGGCAGTTTACCAATGTTCTCAAATTTAAGTAATAGGCCTTTTTAAAGGAGAAAGAATTTCTTGGTCCTATTAGGTTATAAGGTTGTTATCCATTGATTGAAATTATGCTTTTATTACTTTTTAAAAGGCTATTAGTTTAATAGAGACACCAACTTTATTTTTTCATCTTTATTTTTATTTTTATTTTTAGATGGAGTCTCACTCTCTCGCCCAGGCTGGAGGGCAGTAGCACAATCTCGGCTCACTGCAACCTCCACTTCCCGGGTTCAAGTTATTCTCCTGCCTCAGCCTACCGAGTAGCTTGAATCACAGGTACTCGCCACCACACCTGGCTGATTTTTGTATTTTTAGTAGAGACGGGATTTTGCCATGTTGGCCATTCTGGTCTCAAACTCCTGACCTCAGGTGATCCTCTGGCCCCAGCTTCCCAAAGTGCTGGGATTACAGGAGTGAGCCACCGCGCCTGGCCAGCGACACGAGCTTTAAATATTTTGCTAGGAATCCTCATGCTATCAAGAGTACAATTAAGACTCCAGTTGTCTGAGGGCCTCAGGGAAGCATCGATCTTCACAGTGTTGGTCTTCGTAATGCTGCCTTGACAACAGAAAAGTGGACAGAAAGGGTTTGGTTGCAGCAAGTGTGTGTTAAGTGTGAAATAATTAAATATGTATTTCATTACATTTTTAACTATATTTTTTGAATAGGCAATATATTCACATGGTCCAAAATATTATTTTATTTTTTTAGAGACTGGGCCTTGCCCGGTCCCCCAGGCTGGAGGGGTGCAATCATGGCTCACTGTCGCTTCGATTTCCTGGGCTCATGTGATCTTCCCTCCTCAGCCTTCTGAGTCCAAACTTTTAAAATTATAAAAAAAAAAGTTTTGAGGTTTAAATCAATAAGTTTATACACTGGCAGGAATTGGTTAATATCTGCACTATTTTACATCTCTTTGCCAGTCAAGAAGGTGGATAGTAATAGAAAGGTAAGTAGAATATATGGAGGACCATATTTATGTGTTTCTTGTCACAGTTGATTTCAAATGCCTACGAGGCAATTTTTTAGAAACATGAATAAATAAATTGCAATATTGTATACACCTATGTATACCTATGTGGATTCTCCCTTGTGACAGAAACTGAGTTTTGGTTAGAAGATTTCCAATATTGATGAGAAAACACATGATGTGCTGGAATGGATGGATCTTCAGCAAGTCATAGATATGTTGCCTGCTGCATCGCATAACATTTCAAGATACTGGATCTAGGAATTAGATTTGTGTTACTGGGAAGGCTTTGGAGAGAACAGATGTGAAATGCTAAGCCAAATGAGTGCATGAGCTTTTCACATCTGTCCCTTTAATTTTCTGTATTTTTGCTTCATTATTTGCATCGTTGGAATGCTGTATCTGTCATATGCCAACAGATGGCAATATTATAAGATCATTTTTTTAAGATGGTTAAAATGAACGACATTCTCTGCTGTTCCCGGATTAGTCAGATGGAAGAAACAAGATCTTTATTGGTTGTCTCTTTGGTATTACAAAATTGTATTTTTATAAATTTTTCATAAGTTATTAGCAACATTTTTTTCATGTCGCTGCTGCCTCTTTTTGACTAGTTTTTTTTTCCCTTTTGCTTAACATTTAACTTCAGATTCAACCCATCTTTGCTATATTTTATGGGCAAATCTTTATATATCTGCTTTGAAATGCAAATGAAAGCAAACTATTGGTATAACTATATCAAGTAGTACTAAATTAGTATTAGCTATATGAAATGTTTAATGTCATCAACATTTGAAAATGCTTACACATTTGAAAATTCCTTTGCCTCTTTAGAGTACAAAATACAAGCAAATCACACTCATATTACCCCTCTTCTTTTTGTTTTTAACCAATTTTTAGACTGGCAGAAATGTTTTTATTTCAGAACCATGTGTTCGAAATTTGTAAACTCTTCCAGAAAGTGTTGTGTTTTGGACTAAGCTTCTCTTCTTAGCAACTTAAGAATCCTGTCATCTGACCTATGATGGAACTTCTAAAGACATTTAAGGAGCTCTGAGTGCTGGCTGTTGATATGAGCATTGAGCAAAATCTTAAGACGGGAAAGAAATATTGTTGAAGGCATCCAGCCTGTATTGTTGCCCCAAGAAGGAGCACTGTTATCCCATAACTTCTGTTTATTTGTCATTTTCCTGGTTCCTTTCCCTGCACCCAGCTACCTCTGGGGCCCTGTGAACATCTCATGCAATGCCTCTTTTTGGGGGATGTAATCCATGTCTATCTACAGATTTTCAGACACCAACCATATGTCAGAGAGTTCAAATATATCCTCAGGCCTGATCGCGTTTGGAAGGGCTTTCCTGCATTTCAGGCTGCTGGAGACTTGGTGCCTGATGTATTTACCCACTGGCACCTCAAATTCAATTTGCCCAAGAAAATTATTTCCCTGGATGAACATAATCCATTTCCCACAGTGTTCAGGCTAGAAAATTTTTCCACCATGAGTTCCTTAGTATTTGAGTCCCAAGAGAGACTGCGAAAGGAAAAGTCTGAGAAACTGGATATTTATCACCCCTTTGGAGATTCCCAATGCTTCCCAATGTAGCGAAAGCTCAGAGAAGACTTGCAGAATGAAGTGGCTTTAACTCAATTTAACCTAGCATCTCCCAAGCTTATTTGAACATGGGACCCTTTAAAAAATGTAACCTCATCCTGTCAAACCAGTGCCTGGTGGAAACTTTGAGGGACACAAGGTAGGAATCATCTTTGATTTTCCCTTTCCTCTCCCACTTTGAAAATTGGGGTGTACTATACCTATGGTATAAAGTGCACAAATATTAAACATATGGCTTGATTTCTGTATAGACACACCTGTGTAACTACCACCCAGATTAAAAAAAAATGGTGCATACTCTATGATTCTGCTTATATGAGATTTAAGACAGGCAAAATTAATCTACAGTGAAGAAGGTAGAATAATGGCTCTCTGGTGGTGGGCACAGGAGGGGGATGGGAATGCAAGATACAGACTGTGAAGTGGCCTGAGGAAACGAATGGGTTTCTGGAGCTATTCCATCCCCTCCCCACTTGCACTCACGTTCACTTGGATTTTTGAGGTTGTGGTTTGAATGCCTTGACTGCCTTCTTGCTTTCTGTTCTCACTGAACGCCCTCTTCTTCCATCAGCCCTTGCTGTCCCTGGATTATATGTCTCCCTCTTCCTGGGCTACCCTCCTGATTACTGATGCTTCTCATATGCCTCTGGCATCAAGAGTAGATGTCACTTGCAGTGAAATCTCAGCTCAGAACCTCTTTTTTTTTTTGAGATGGAGTCTCGCTCTGTCACCCAGGCTGGAGTGCAGTGGCGGGATCTCGACTCACTGCAAGTTCCGTCTCCCAGGTTCACGCCATTCTCCTGCCTCAGCCTCCCGAGTAGCTGGGACTACAGGCGCCCAACACCAGGCCCGACTAATTTTTTGTATTTTTAGTAGAGACGGGGTTTCACCGTGTTAACCAGAATGGTCTCGATCTCCTGAGCTCGTGATCCACCCGCCTCGGCCTCCCAAAGTGCTGGAATTACAGGCTTCAGCCACCGCGCCCGGCCCGCAGAACCTCTTTTTTTGCACCACCCACATTCTGTGTTCACTTCATTTATTACACTTACTATGCTGTGCAGCCATGGTCTGTGATGTATCTGTGTCCCCACTTGACTGTCAGTCCCTTGAGATCCCATTGAGCGGTCAATATCTTGATTGCTGTTCTAGCTCAGGTATATGGTGGCATCTTTTTTTTTTTTAAATGAATCCAAAACAAGCCAATGAATCTTCCTGCTTCCTATCTCAGTCTCAGCTTTTCATCCACCCTCAAGTCCAAGTCCTTTCTAAACTCCGGGCCTTGTTATGTGTATTACTCTCCCTATCATTACTCTTCAGTGGTCCCCCTGAGCTTTAAGAATGGAGGCCAGACCTCAAACTTTTTCATCTGTCATTCAAGGACTATGCAGACTCACTCCACTCAACTACACAAATTGTTTTTCCCACCACTCCCTATTGACCATTCTCTGTCCAGGGACCCAAGCCCCTTCATATCTCCTAGTATGGCAGGTCCTCTTATGCTTCCAGGCCTGTGTTTAGACTTTTCCTTCTGCTTTTCATGCCTCCACTTAAGTTCTTTGAGTCTCAGTTCAAACATTCATTCATCCAACAAACTTATTGTACTTCCTACTGATTCCCAGGAACTATTACACGCCCTGAGATACAGAAGCGCGCAAGACCAACAAGATCCATGAGCTTACATTTGAAGGCAAAGAAAGCTGGAAAATCTTATGAAGTAAGTGATTTTACATGTTAACGATGAGCTTTGTAGATCATTCTTTAAAGTAGTACAGTGATTGGCAGATGTTCTAACTAACAGCATCTTATTTGCTTTATTGAGCTTTGAAATTAAATTCTGGGACCTCTCCTATGACTATCTTCTGTATTTTACATGTTGATCCTTTCAGTAGTTTAAAAATTATCCCATAACCTTGCTCTTAATAAGATTTTTAAATATTTTTAGATAAGGGAAAGCATACATAAATCAGCTTCAGATACAAAAGGTGAGCTATACAGTCATGTGTTGTTAATGACAGAAACAAGTTCTGAAACATGCATTTTTAGGTGATTTAATCAGCATGCACCTCATAGAGAGTACATACACAAATCTAGGTGGTCTAGACTACTACACACCTAGGTTATATGATATAGTCTATTGCTCCTAGGCTACAAACCTGTTACTGTCCTGAATACTGCAGGCAAATATAACACAATGCTATTTGCAATCTAAACATATCTAAAATTAGAAAAGGTGCAGTAAAAATATGATATGATAGTCTTATGGGACCACCATTGTATTTGTGGCCCATCACTGACTGAAACATCATTATGTGGTGCATAACTGTATTTAACACTGCTATACAGCTTTTTAGGATTTTTAATTGTTCACCTTGAAGTAGGAAATCAAAGGGGTAGTGTGACATAGCAGAAAGAGCAGTAGGTCAAGAAACTTTAGTCTCATTTCAGTTCCTAACTCTTCTATTAGCTATGTCACCTTGGATAATTCACGTAGCACATTGTGTTCATCTATAAAGGATATACTTAAAGTTGAAAATCTAAATCTTTCTCCAGTGTTAAAATTGCTGCAGCAAGTAGAAATACGTAGAATTCTATCTTCCTTAAAGGAAAACTCATTTATGAAATTTGGGCTATCTTTATAAAAGAAATTAAAGTGTAGATTTTTTTTTTTACCTTGCTGTTCTTAATGTTATTGTATTAATGACCTCAACATTGTTGACTTCAATGACAAATTCTCAGTCCTCATCTATATTTGGCCTATCAAGGGCACTTGACCAATTGATAATTTCCTCCTCCTTCTTCAATCCTTTATTGTACAGTCTTTTATTTCCCCTTCTCCACTGACTGCTCTCGGTTTTCTTTACATGCTCCTCTATATCTTACTGACTTCTAAACAATGGTGTGACCCAGGGCCAAGCCCCAATTTTGTTTTCTATCTACATTCATTCTAATTACCATGTATTAGTTATCCATTGCTGCATAACAAATTGACCCCCAAATTTACAGCTTAAGACAATATACATTTATTATCTTATAGTTTCTGTGGGTCAGAAATCTGGGCATAACATTACTGAGTCCTCTAACTTAGGATTTTTCACAGGTTGCAATAAAGTGTCAGCAGAGACTAAGGTTTCATCAGAAGGCCTGACTGAGGAAGGATGTGCACCCAAGCTCACATGATTGCTGGCAGGATTCAGTTCTTTTCAGCTGTTGGAATCAGGGCCTCAGTTCCTGGCTGGCTCCTGCCTGAAGGCCCCCCTCAGTTCTTTGCAATGCAAGCTTCTCCAACATGGATGCTTGCTTCATTATCCTTCAAGATCTACTTCTACCTATTCCTGCTTGCTGTAATCCTAAAATCAATGATGTGTAATAGGCATCTCATAACATGTTCCACACTGAATTCCTGATTTGCAATCCATCTCCCCATCCCGGGTACATTCTTCCTGCAGTTTTGCTGTGTCAGTAAGTGGTGACTACATTTTTATAGTTTCACATGCCAAAAAACCTTACAGTAGTCTATGATTGCTCCCTCTCACAACACATCAACTCATCAGCAAATCATATTGACTTCACTTTCAAAAGACTTTATATCCAGAACTCAACCATTGCTTGTAGCCTCCCCCAGTTATCACCCTGGTCCTGTCCACCAGCATCTCTTGAATAGATTAGTGTAATAAGTCCCCAAGTTGCTTCTGTGCTTTTCCATTGCCACTCTTCATTCTATTATCAACATAGTGGCCAGATTGTTCTTGTTGAAAGATAGATGAAGTCACGTCATTTTTCTCTTCTGAACTTCTCAGTGGTTCTTTGCTTTAGTCAGATTAAGAGCCAATCCTTGTAGGCGTCTACATGGGCTGGCCCTTTGTTTCCCTCTCTTGTCTCATCCCCTCACTCTGTTCAAGCCACACTGGCATTCTAGCTGCTCCTTGAATGCACCAAGCATGCATTTAAAAATGTGTACCCAGTATTTGTTTTAATCAGGTATGGCATGACTTATAGATACAGAAATGATAGTTATGAAGGAAAAAGTTTTTACTCATGGTTCCTAGAAGCAGGAGACAATTGTAAGCCATGCTGGGCCACACAGGAAGCACCAGTGTCAGTCAGGAGGCAAAAGGGTCAGGGGAGGTATGGGGAAAAGCTTTTACTGTGATTTCCATGAGGAAAGGCAAGGCAGAATAACTAGGCTTAGGATGGACCAGTCTGAATGATTTCAGCAGGCTCTGGAGTACAGAGGCTGTCTCTGGTTTTCTGATACATGGCCCTGGGGTGATTAGGACAAGGGAATATTGGCCCTCAGTGTAGGAGCTCAATAAAAGAGGTGGCTGGAGGTATTATTGGCTTTGGGTTGGTTGATTTGCAAATGAAAGGCATTGCTCTCTCTAGGAGCTAGCTCACCCTGGGAGGGGTGGTCTCTCCAGGATCCAGCAAGGCCCCAGATGCCAGACCATCAAAAATTCTAAAAATAAGAACATACAGCAAGCTGGGTGTGGTGGCTCACGCCTGTAATCCCAACATTTTGGGAGATTGAGATGGGCGGATCACTTGAGGTCAGGAGTTCCAGACCAGCCTAGCCAACATGGTGAAACCCTGTCTCTATTAAAAACACAAAATAAGCCAGATGTGATGGCATGCACCTGTAATCCCAGCTACTTGGGAGGCTGAGGCAGGAGAATCATTTGAACCCAGGAGGTGGAGACTGCAATGAGCCAAGATTGCGCCATTGCACTCCAGCCTGGGTGACAGAGCAAGACTATGTCTCAAAAAAAAAAAAAAAACAAAAAAAAACAAAAAGAACCTGTAGGTAATATGACATGCTCCCATATCACACAACTGCACTTCTCGTTTCTGTGTGAGGGCTGTCACCTCCACAGATATTTGCATGAATCACTTTATCACCAAGTCTCTGCTCAGGATTGCTTATCCACCAGGTCTTCCCTGACCACCATCCATTCAATCTGGCCCTCCCTCCCTCAGCCCCATCATCTTCCTCTTATTCTGCTTTTCTGTTCTCTTTAGCACTTATCACTTTTGACATGTATTTACTTATTGTCTGTCTCTCTCAATTAGGAGGTAAACTGCATTAGCATAGAGACTTTGTGGGATATCACACACACACACACACACACACACCCCCCCACACACACACATCTTCCTCAGAAGCTGAATAAATGAACAAATGAAATGCTTAGCTTAAGATACTAGTTGTGTGGGCTTTTAAAATAAATCAAGCAGAAATAATACTATACTGGACAGCATGACTTGGACATTAAAATGCTTTGATTCACATGGCACTTCCATCAAGATAAAGCAGTTAATCCTTTTACCTACACACCACACACTAACAAATGTGTGTGTGTGTGTGTAAATATATATATATATATATTTACACACACACATTTATGAGGTAAGTCCACCTCCTGATTGATTGAACAGCATTTGGGGACGAGCCAATGGGGAGCATGCTCCACTCTGATAGTGAAGAGCAGGTGGGAACCAATGGGGGAGAACCAAGTCTCCTTCGGGGTTCAAGATGTGGCTGGCCCTTGCTTTCTGTTTGGATAATGTCCAGGACACCTTCTGCAATCCCTAGAGTGGACCCTTGGCAGAAATTCAGCTCAATCCATCAAATCATGTTTGGAGGTGGGCCAGTGACATCATATTTGCCATCACACACATTTGTCCTCAGAGGATGACTGTGTGACTGAGAGTACCCTGCCTCACAGCCAGGGATGGGAAAATAAAGGAGTTGAATAGTTCATGCCTATTTTTTTTTTGCTTACTGGACAAGAAATATCCTTCTTTTTCTTTAATAGGAGTTAGAGTTAAGAATGCTCAGTTTGGTTAGTACAAGAACTGGGTGAGAGGTGATGAAACTAGTGCATTTTAAATTACCCTCGCTCATCCAGATATCATAGTGTAATACAACGCATGCATCTTTAGGCCATAAATAGGTCCCTGAAAAGTTGTGTGTGAAAATCAAATTCCAAATGCATTAAGAAATAAATATGAGGGGTTATCAAAAAGTTCATGGAAAATGAGTATTATGAAAAAGTTATGCATGGATTTCAAAATTTTTTCACACCAAAATAAGCCCATACTAACTTAATATAACATGTCTGAATAGGATCTAGTTTGAGGCATTAAGAAGGATATGACATCAGTTTGAAAAGAGCCCCTATCAGAGGAACATGAATTTTGCTAAAATCAAAGCAAAAGCAAACATCAAATTTACGATAAAACTTGGGTGGAAGGATGATGAAATATTTGATGCTTTACAAAAAGTTTATATTGACTTTTTGGAGAGCCAAAGAAAAATAACATCTGCTTAGTATGAGAGAGTTTAGAGAAAGCCAAAGCTTTAGCAGAAAAAAAGCCTGGAAGCTTCACCTGAGAGTCCTTACCGACGACAATGCTCCTGCTCATTCTTCTCATCAAACAAGGGCTATGAGAGTTTCATTGGGAAATCGTTAGATCCACCTCAGAGTCCTGATTTGGCTCCTTCTGGCTTCTCTGTTTCCTAATCTTAAAAAATCTTTAAAGGACATCCATTTTCATTCAATAAAGTTTATAGTTTTTATTTTTATTTTTTAATTCCATTTTTTCCACGAACTTTTAAAGTCTTCTCAAGGAAGAAACACCTTATATTTTAATAGTGGTTTACATCCTGAAAATATTCCATGCATTTTTGCTTGTATGATTTCACACATTTATTCAACATACTCTGAACACCAGCTGCATGACTGGCTCTAGGCTAGACACCAAGGACAAATGATCTAGGGAGGACGATGATAATATGCTACCACTGCCAACTAGAAGTCTGATGGCCTAGGAATGCAGAAGCTGAAGGAGAAGGTCATGTGAGTAGACTGGAGAGAAGGCTGGGGCAGAACCTGGAAGCCCAGGGTGGAGTTTGAATCCAAGCTTATAGGAGCAATAAAAATGTCATTGAAATGTAAGACAGTGACATGATCCAATCTGTGACTCTTATTTCTTTTTCCAGACAGTCTTAAAAATGTTCTCCACACACGCAGAGGCTCACATCTGTAAACCCAGCATTTTGGGAGGCTGAGGCGGGCAGATTGTCTGAGTTGAGGAGATCAAGACCAGCCTGGGTAACATGGTAAAATCCTCTACAAAAAATACAAAAATATTAGCCGGGCTTGGTGGCACACTACTGTAGTCCCAACTACTTTGGGGGCTGAGGTGAGAGGATCACTTGAGCCTGGGAGTTTGAGGCTAAAGTGGGCAGAGATGGTGCCACTGCACTACAGACTGGGTGACAGAGTGAGACCTTGTCTCCAAAAAAAACACACCAAAAAATAAAACATCTTCCACCACACAATATGTTTATCTTTATTGTTTCAACTTTGATGTCTTCTTTTCTTTTTGTATTTACTTAGCTAGTCATGGCCACCATAATAAAAAACAGTTGCTAAATTTAAGAATCTGTTTCTACTCTCAGCATAATAGCAGAAAACTCCTTGAGTACAAGATAAATCTGAGCTTGAATGGTAACTCTACTACCAATTATTTGTGAACATTTGAAAAAACCATGCACTTTCCCTATGTATTTCCTTATCAGTAAAATAAAGGAGTTGCTTCAGCACATTGACAGAATATCTTTTAGCTGGAAAGTTTTGCAGCCTTTCTCCAGGAGGCATTGGGAGCCCCCAGTGATTTCTTTCTTTCATCGATACATAATATTTACACATATTTATGAGGTACATGTGATATTTTGTTATATGTGTAGAATGTGTGATGGTCAAGTCAGAGGTTTTAGGATATCTATCACCTGGAGATATATCATGTATCATTTCTATGTGTTGTGAAAATTTCAAGTCCTCTCTTTTAACTATTTCAAAATATACAATATACTGCCATTATCTATAGTCACTCTACCATCAAATGTTAGCACTTATTATTTTTTATGATTATAACTTGTTCCTTTTATTTAACCATATGTTTGTATCTATTAATCAGCCTGCCTTCACTGCCCCCACTCCCCACCCTTCCCAGACTTTAGTACAGGGGGGCGCAACCCCCAGGCCATGGACTGGTACTGACTGGTGTCCTGTTAGGAACTGGGCTGCACAGCAGGAGGTGAGCAGTGGGTGAATGAGCACTACTGCCTGAGCTCCGCTTCCTGTCAGATCAGCAGTGGCATTAGATTCTCACAGGAGCGCAAACCCTATTGTGAATTGCGCATGTGAGGGATCTAGGTTGCACACTCCTTTCAAGAATCTAATGCCTGATGATCTGTCACTGCCTCCCATCATCCCCAGATTTCCCCTGAGCAGAAAAACAAGCTCAGGGCTCCCACCGATTCTACATTATGGTGAGTTGTATAACGATTTCATTATGTATTGCAATGTAGTAATAATAGAAATAAAGTGCACAATAAATTTAATGCACTTGAATCATCCCCAAACCATCCCTGCCCCCACCGGTCTGTGGAAAAACTGTCTTCTATGAAACTGGTCCCTAGTGCCAAAAGGGCTGGGGACTGCTGCTCTAGTATATATCATTATACTCTCTCTATTCATGAGATCAGCTTTTTTAGTTCCCACATATGAGTAAGAAAACATGAAATTTGCCTTTGGATGCATGGCTTATTTCATGTAACATAATGACCCCCAGTTTCATCCATGTTGCTGCAAATGACATGATTTTATTTTATTTTATGGCCAAATAGTATTACATTGTATATATATACTGGCCTCCTTCCCTTCCCTTCCTTTCTCTTCCCTTCCCTCCCCTCCCTTCCCTCCCTCCTTCCCTCCCTCCTTCCTTCCTTCCTTCCTTCCTTTGTTTTTGTAGAGACAGGGTCTTGCTATGTTGCCCAGACTGGTCTGGAACTCCTGAGCTCAAGTGATCTTCCTGTCTTGGCCTTCCAAAATTCTGGGATTACAAGCATGAGCCATCGTGTCCAGCCTGTACTACATGTTCTTTATCCATTCATCTGTTGATGGTCATTGAGGTTGACTCTGTATCTTTGCCAGTGTGAATAGTTCCCAGCAAGTTATTAACAAATATATAGGCATCTGCTTAAGATGGCACCTGTTTTTGTCTTATAATGTCTATTATTGAGTCAATCTATATTCACCTAGATTTATCTACTGACACGTATATCTGGACACTCTTGACCTTCCCCCATAACTCCAAACTTCAAAGTATTCCCATGTTCATCTATGTGATTAAAAGCAGAAAAGACTGAGAAGATTAAAAGGACCAGTTCCATTTTGTTACATGATTGAGTTTCATGATGTCAATAGAATTGGGCTGTTGGCCAAGCCTTATAATTGATGGGCTTGTTGGCCAATTAGGAGGAACACATAAACTTGTATTACTAAATGGTGTCTCATCAGGTTTAACTGCTGTAAGAGCAGACTTGCCTTGGATCAACCTTTGAGTGTTTGACACTCACAGTCATTACAAGGGTCTGACTGGAAGGAAGCTTAAGCTTTGGTTTTGCATTGGGGAGCCCACGAGAAAGAGTACCTACCACTTCCTCCTTGGCATGGGGTCCTTCAGACAGTTTAGGTTTTGACTTGTTGTGTGCTTTCCCTGCTTCTTTCTCCCCAAATAGATAATGTGGACCAATCCAGTTTGGTCATAAGTCTATTTCCCTTTTTAAATATTTTGCAAAACATTCTGGTGCATGATTAAAGCTGAAACTTGGCACTTGGGCACAACAGGGGACACATTTGCTGCTTTGAATTTTATCAAGCAGCACACTTCCCCTCTGTCCTCTAAAGCAGCTTGGAGAATGTTCTCTAGAGTATGTATTTATTGCAAAAATATAGAGCCATGGGCCAGATTTTAATTCTGTTAACTTTCTATGCAATGGATGTTCAAAAGAGCAATTCTGATTAAGTGTATACATAAAAGTTAGAAATTTGGAGGCAAATGTTTTCTAAGCTATAATTATTTCTCTAGATGTCATTTCTCTGGGGCTTTACCTATTAATTTAGATGGGAAGCCTACTTGTATTTTCCATTGCCCATGTGGTTTGTTTATAAACAGTTTGTTTATGGAAGCTGTATGTGTTGTTTTTAAATAAGATTGTGATATTATTACTGCCCATGGTGATCTCAAGCCTAATTTAATAATTCACATAGTACAGTTTCTTTAATTGAATTGTGTGAGTTGTAGATAATATGAGTGGCTCAAAGGTACCTGTTGTCTCAGAGCTCTGCTCATTCCCTCTGAGCAGGAAGCTGAAGTTTACAAAGGGATCGCTTGGTAAACAAGAGTTTAAAGAAACACCCTGAGACCAACAGAGACTGTTAAAAGCTCAGATAATATAATAATGTCACCCATAACTCTGGGTGTACAAACTGCAGATTTATGCAAGTAATTAATAGTGTCTTGCCAAGAGAGTCGGTAGGCTTTTCAAAAGGAATCTTTCTTTGTGTCTTTTGATATTTAAAGAGCTGTAATTAGAATGGCAGAGCTTTGAATCCTTTTTTCCCCCATCCTCTTATACACATTAATTTATGGACCAATCCAGTATTACAGACAAGCTAATGAAAGAACCACACACTCCCTTTATAATTTTTTTTTACAGTTTCACTTGTGTGGATGAATGTAAAGTAGTTAATGCTATAAATAAGTATAATGATGTATCTCTTCTCTCAATTGCCAGTTGTTGATGCTGTAGTCTCAGACAATAGAAAAAAAGAATTGAATTTAAATCTCTACCCATCTTGCTTTCTTCCTCTCTCTTGTGCACCAGTTAGGAAATTCAAATGTTTCTGCCATTATAAGGTGTCAAAAAAAAAAAAAGACTTAAGCTGAATTTCTGCCCCTTCTCTTTATTTTTAGAGTCAGAGAAAACAATTACATAACTTCTGCCATTAGCTTAGGCTAAGGTTTAGCATCTTAGCTCCTCAGCAGGGTTCTCTTTCATGCTGGTAAGGGTTGGGAAGAGCACATGGACCCCTTGTCTTCTCCATGCCCTACAAGTGGGACTACACTAACAGCAAACCTTCAAATGTCCACAAAATTAGTTTGGCTTTGGCTCCTTGTGGGAGTATTTTGACCAGAACATATGGATGCATTCCCTAATATTTTTGAATGTTTCTTTTAATGTTTTGAAATGGTTTCTGCTTTTTTGGCAAACGGGCTATTTTTTTTTTTTTGTATTTGACCTAACTAAAGGTATAAAACTTATTAGAATACTTTACTTAAACAGCCTGCTGAGTACAAGGCTAAGGTCAGGGCTCACGGCCTTCCAATAACTGGGGACCAAAATATGAACCACAGTTATATTACACTTACAGAAGCACCAGAGCCAAGATACTTCAAGTTCTTTCTTCATGCATATGATTTTTTTTGTTTTTGTTTTTGTTTTTGTTTTTGAGACGGAGTCTTGCTCTGTCGCCCAGGCTGGAGTGAAATAGCGCGATCTTGGTCCACTGCAAGCTCTGCCTCCCAGGTTCATGCCATTCTCCTGCCTCAGCCTCCCGAGTAGCTGAAACTACAGGCGCCTGCCACCACGCCCAGCTAATTTTTTTGTATTTTTAGTAGAGACAGGGTTTCACTGTGTTAGCCAGGATGGTTTCGATCTCCTGACTTCGTGATCTGTCCGCCTCGGCCTCCCAAAGTGCTGGGCATGCATATGATTTTTAATAAATGAAAGAATATGTTTCTTTTTTTCAAACAAAATGCACATGGTGCAGCACTCAGTTCTTGGGAGTTAATGACACATTCCATAATACCAACACCATGAATGCCAAGTTTATCTATTTACTTTACGTATTTCTTCCATAAGCTTAGACTTTGAACAGACTGAGCATCATCTAATCCAAATTTTGTTATTTCATGGATACAATCGAGATGCAGAAAACGGAAGTGGTGCACGAGGACCCAACAGATAGTTAGTAGCAAAGACAGCATTTAGGTCTCCATTATCCATGAACAGCACATCCTTCTGTGGTCTAATCATTTGTTTTAATGACATCTGTCAGTTCAGCTGGGTCTGAGTCGAAACAGTCATTTTCCTGATTTCTCAGTTTGTTGACTCTTTTAAGCTGTAATTTTCTTGAGAGTAAAGGCCTTGCATGTTTAATTTGCTCTTTATGGTACCTGGGAGAACTTTATGAAAATAATTAGAGTGTATGATGGACACCACACACCAGCAGCAACACAGCATAATTTTTAAAAACCAGCTTTGGGTACCATAATCTTGACACTGCAAGTGTTTTGGTAAACCACCTGATTCTGTTTAACAGTTCCAGGAGGGAACCACTAAATTTGAACCATTTTAATAGCAATGAGACTTCTTGAGAAAAACAGTGCCCACGCAGTAGATACAATTTAATACATGTTTAATTTAAGCATAATTTTGTGGACAACAATTACAAATAACATATAGCACTAAGTGCATTAGCTCCATGTTGATTTTATCAAGACCATGTGTTTTGTTGTCTTTTGGGGCATTGTTTCCTGATCCATCATGCTATTTCAAATTTGTTGAGTTTGGAAAGTTTCTTCCTTATATAAAAACTTGTCTACCAATTGTAAATAATTTTTAGATACTTTGTCTATATTTGCTTAAGAGGTTCAAACTAAGTATTGGGTGATTATTAACTATATTTCCATAGTAATAGTTACTGCTATTTCTTTTCTGCTATTTCACAGATCAATACCAGGAGGAAGGAGAAGACCTGTGATCTGTTTCTTTCTCTTTATGAGGAGATGGTGTACATACCCAAGAAGGAGAGAAGACAGGAGGCCAGGCACAGTATCCTTGTGAACATGTCAGTAACCAGCATAACAAATGATAATTTATAGAAGGGAAGTCCTTATCTGTGGAATGTTTTAGTAAGATGTCTCTGGTTTAAAATGCCTACAGCAAACAAACTCAGAATCTGTGGATTTATGAGACACAGCTTCCTAGAAGATGCCTCAGATGTAACTTTCTGGAAATAACTCAGAGATGTTTCCTAACCTAAAATGCCTCCTGCTATGAGAGAAAACTGTGCTTCACCTGGAGAGCAGGTGAAGTATCTATTGTCTGGGCCAGAGGTACAACTGAGACAAAAAATAAGCATCTGGAGAGCTGTACTTGAAACATCAAACGTCTCTTTGCTGTGTATGTGCATCTTAGTCATTTATATTCTCAAGTTTAAATTAGTAAGCTTGATACTAGGTAAGATCCTTGATTCGTGTGAATGTCTTGATAACCTGATCCTTTGTGTTAGCTCAGCTATGGTGCGAGAGAATGAGGACATTTGCTCTCTTCCAATGTTCTTTTTTGGTGAAACCCACTGAAGTAGTAATACTAGTCTGTTCCCTGCGAGTCATTACTTTCTATGTCTTGTAGTGAAGAAGATTGGTCTATGTGTGTACTTTCTTTTGTTTAGTGGCAGAAGAGGCCAACATACAGATTGGACATTACCTGAAAAGTTCTCTTCTGCTGTGAAGAAAGCATCAGCTCTTTTGGATTCCTACTTTTGAAATCTCCAGAAATTCTCTTACCCTTCCACCCAGATTTTCAGTTTTTTTAATTTTATTACCGCTGTGTTTGTGAGCTATGAGTAGATGACAAATAGTGGGAACAGTGTTGAGTTTTCTTTGGCATAGTTAGCATAGTCTGTTATTTATATTGTTCTTGAAAGAACAGTGCTTTTTCTAATTATGAACTAAGCATTAGATTTAAAATCAGAGAAATGTCCCATTCTACTTCTCTAATTATCTTTCTGAATTTAAATGTGTAATTTATTTTCTGGTCTTCACTCTTTGAAAATGGAGTTAAATATTTTCCTTTTGTGGTAAAAAATTTCAGCCTATTTGTGTTTGTGCCTTGTGGACATACATTTGTGTATCTGAGAGAGACAGACTGTAAAATCTTGTTGATCTTGGTTCCTTAATATCAGGTGGTAGATGTAATAACCAAATACTTTGTAATTGGTTTTTAAATAATAGCACAGCATTCTTTATGAACATTTGAGCTCAAATATTCAATAGGATCTCAATAAGGTAAGAGTAATTCCATTAGACTGATTGGCAGACAGATTTCTGGAATACAGTCTGCAAATCCATATTAACTTTATTGATCTTTCTGGCTGTATTTTAATCAAATTATAGCTTTAGAGCAAGTCACCCTTTATTTTGATATCTTTTTGTTTAATGGAAAGGTAACTTTTTAAAGCTGGAAAAGGCTTGTAGCTGATATATAAAATTCTGGCCAAGGTCAGAAAAAATCAATTCATTAGCTTCTCTAAAGATACAAAATCGAACCAAAGTAAGTTACAAAAATATATTCACCACTTTTACTTGTCTTTATCTTATATCTCTTTTTTTTCTAATTTGTAGCTGAAAGAAGAATCTTTAGAATATTTAAATGTGCAAAAATTAAGGATTATAATTTTAAAAGCATCTAATTTTAAGAAAACAAAATTTACCCTAGAGGTATTTCATACTATATTAGTGTTTAAAGTTTATATTTGAATTTACTTCAACAGTCATTTATTGAGTACTGCTAGGTACTGACCTTGGTATTAGAGAAATACCAGTAAGCAGAGCAGATAATCCCCCTTCTCATGAAGCTTGCATTCTAGTGTGCAAGAAAGAAAATGAATAAACTCAATAAGCAATTTACAAAATATATTTAAAACTGATAAATGATAAAGGGAAAAAAGAAAGCAAGAAAGAAGTAGTCTTGGTCAACTTGGCTGCTATAATAAAATACCAAAGACTGGGTTGCTTATAAACAACAGAAATTTATTTCTCACTGTTTGGGAGACTGGGAAGTCCAAGATCGAGGTGTCAATAGATTGGGTCTAATGAGGGCCTGCCTACTAGTTCCAAGATGGTGCTTTCTTTTTGGTCCTCACATGACAGAAGAGGTCAGGGCTGTTCTCTGGGGCCTCCTTTATAAGGGCACAAATCTCATTCATGAGAGAGCTCTGCGCTCATCACCTAATTACCTCCTAAAGGCTCCACTTCCTAAAAATATTATGTTGATGATTAGGTTTCAACATATGAACTTTGGGTGGACACCAACATTCAGGCCATAGCTGGAGGCCAGTGAGTTCTGGGAGATGGGGGCTACTGGACTTTAAATAGATTAATCAGGACAGACTTAAGAATGTGATATTTGAGCAAAGGAGGTTCAGGGAGTTTTGCGCCTCTTTGAGGAAGAGCAGAAGGAACAGCTAGTGAAAAGTCCCTGGAAACAGGAGGATATCTTGAGTCTTTGAGACTCAGTCAGGAGGCCATTATAGAAAAGAGCAGAAAAAGGAGGAGAGCAGTAGGAGATGTGCGTGTGTGTGTGTATGTACCCAGGTTCATACAAATCATGCCTCATGGACCATTGTAAAGATATGGCTTACTCTGAGTGAACTGGGAAGCCACTGGAGGGGTTTAAGCAGAGGTATAATATAATCTGACTTCAGTAAATTTGAAGTATTTACTATTGGAGTAGGATAGGAATGTCAAAAGTAGATACTTGGGACACAGATTAGCAAGACTAGGTAAGACTAAAAGGATAATTTTGGTTGCAGTATTAAGAATTGGTAGAAGCAGGGCCCGGCACGGTGGCTTACGCCTGTAATCCCAGCACTTTGGGAGGCCGGGGTGGGCAGATCACTTGAGGTGAGGAGCTTGAGACCAGCCTGGCCAACATGGTGAAACCCTGCCTCTACTAAAAATACAAAAATTAGCCGGGCATGGTGGCAGACTCCTGTAATCCCAGCTTCTCAGGAGGCTGAGACAGGAGAATTGCTTGAACCTGAGGCAGAGGTTGCAGTGAGCCGAGATCACGCCACAGCACTCCAGCCTGGGCGACAGAGTGAGACTCTGTCTCATAAAAAAAAAAAAAAAAAAAAAAAAGAGTTGGTAGAATCAAAGACACCCTTCTGGCAGATGTTAAAATAGTCCAGGCAGAGTTGATGGTGGATTGGATGAGGGTAAGAGTGATGTACGTGGCGAGGTGTGGTTGAATTCTGTATTTATTGCAAAGGTGAGTCAATAGATTTTGCTGACAGCCTGGATCTGGGGTATTAGAGAAAGAGAGAAGTTAGAGACAGTTCCGAGGTCTTTACCTCATGTCTGGAAGGATAGAATTGCCAATAACTTAGATGGGGATGATTCAAGACAAAGAACGTTTAAGGCTCAGTTGGGTGTATGTTAAATTTGAGTTGCCTACTGGACATTCAAACGGAGGTGTCAAGTTGGTAGTTGAAATCTTGACTCTGAAGTTGAGCGTAGAGTTCTGGGTTGGAGATATTATATAAATTTAGAATCCCTAATGAATAGATGGTATTTAAAGCCATCAGCTTGGAAAGGATCACTGGGGAAACAAGTGGAGAAGAGAAGAAGCACAGGAAAGAGTCCTGGGTAACTTCAATGTTGAGAAGTTGGGAATAAGAGGAAAGACTAGCAAAGGGTACTCAGAAGAGGTACCCAATGGGTAGAGGGACAAACAGGTGAGCGTGGTGTCCTGCAAAGCAAATGGAGACAGTGTTTCAGGGAGGAGAATAATCAACTGCCCCAAACTGTTGACTGTTTTGGGATATGATCTATTGAGATTCTACTTTGAGCATTTAAAAATTCTCTAGTATTTGCCATTTTGTGTACTGAAAAGGGAGAAATTACTATAACAACTATAGCATTAACACTATTTAAAATCAAGCATTTTTCCTTTAAGAAGGGAATAGGATATTCTTTTTTCTTATTATTCTTTGGGAGAAATATTAGCATGAACTCATATTAGTCTATATCTTTTACATGATGAGATATACATATATATGGCTATATATATGTACACTCTATATGTATGTGTATATACGTATACAATATCTGTGTAAGAAATACTGATTTTACTTGGATAAAATTCAATATTTAAAGTTTAATGATCAATTAGGAGTGATTTCTTTAAAATTTGACAAAAATAGAAATTATTTCTTTCCACTTATGTGTTAATATAGAAAATGCTTACCATTTCTACATATCCAGTCGTGCACCTCTGGTTCCCTGAGGTTATTTTTTGTAACTTGTTGTGCATTTGGAAAAAGAATTATTCATTTGCAAGTGTGTGAAATCCATAAGGCAAATGGGACATTGTACTAGATGATCTCTACAGCCTCACCCAGTTCAAAGGTTCTAAGAATAATGCTTATACCTCTGGCCTGCATTAAGCCAAGATGGATGGGGCAGGGAGTTAGCAGCCCTTCAAATAAGCTGGATTAACCCCACTGCCATTTCTCTTAGGGAGAAGGCAGCTCCGCTTTTTAGAGCATATTGGTCATCAGCAAAAGTTAGATTATAAAAGTCTTCAAGTCACAATCATTTCATACAGTAATAGAATTGAATGTGATTTGGGCTTAAGAGTGAGGGAAATGAATTTTTAGTTAAGAGCCATGAAAATCAGCACTATTTCACACAGTTTAAATAGACTGCTATTCTTGGTTCAATATAGGCATTCATTCAGTTCAGTTTCCTTGAGTTCAGAGGCAATAAAAAGATACACATTTTTCTACAAATTCAATCAATTTTGGAAGGGCCTATAATTTTTAAAGCTATTTTTTGTTTAAATTGCATAACTACTAATTTTTTACTGCCAATTTCAAAGAGAAATATGAGAGCATAAATCTTGTCATATCTGTTTTAAGCCTCCACAGAGAAAGCATGAGATGACATGATGCTAGAGTGGTCTTTTTAGTTTTCAATCCTTTTCTAATGTTTCAAAGAGATTTTTAAATTGGGCAGAATCTTCCAAGAGTATTCGATCAGAAGTTTCCTCTTCAACAGGGACTTTTTTATTATTAGTATATTATAAACTGAATCTATCTGAGAATGCTCCAAAAATTTGTCTAATTTAAAGAAATTTTCTTCCCAGTTGAAACTAGTAATGGATTAGGTTAATCAAAACTGTCTGAGAAAATGAAAGTTGATTCTATAAAGTAAATTTGAAATGTTCACTGTTGGAGTAGGATAGAAACTTCACGGGTAGATATTTGAGACACGAATTAGCAAAACCAGGTTACTTAGCACCTGACCTTCCAGAAGAGAATGAATCCACAAGCTTATTTCCACCTTAATTTGGGGGAGCAAGATGTTTGTTCTGCACATGACTGGATGGCCACAAGGTGAAGTACCTGATTAAGAAGACCAAAAATTATTGGGACGTGTGAATGAGGAAGCAAGGATTGAATTAGAAAATGTTCCTTAAACACAAGCTTTTCTGAAGTGCCATAGCTATTTGGATGCTAAGGCTACACAAGTTCTCTTTTCTCGGGTTTCATAATCTCCACTCTTTCAAGTTAGGCAGGAAATTATCTTCTGTTTGGATTTTGGTGTGTCCATGTACCTGTTCTTGTTGGAAACTGTGTTGTTACATGTTCAGCTGCTTGTGTTTGGTGCCTGAGATTTCTTCTGGGGAGCTCATCCTAGGGAAAGGAGCCCCCGGCCTGAATGACTGCACTCCCTAGTTGGGGAGGCAGCAGATGTTTTGGTTGGAGTGCTGGAATCTAAAAGCCCCTTTGTTGAGGGGCTGCTGTGATTCATATGAATGGCCTCCCCATTTCCTGCTTCCCACTCCCTGCTCCCTACCTTGTCCTCTGCTCTGCTCCCAGAGGTTGGCGCCAGTGCCCACCCTGTCTGGGGTGGGGTGTGGCTGTGGCTGTCCTCCTCCCAGGCTGGTTGCAATGCAAAACCTGCTAGTGACTCAGGTGGTGGGGTTCCTTCCCCACCTGCTATGCAGGTGCCCAGTGCTTTTCCATGTGTAGAGTCGGTCCCCTGGTGGGTGCCCATCTGCTGTAGGCTGGGATGGGTTTGTGGGAAGGGATATTGGTCCTGGGGCTGGTGGAAGGGAAACCATTAGTTGGTGGGACACACATGCACACACACACACACACATATATACATGCACACAAGCACACACATGGAGTCAGAGGCTCTGGGTCTGAGAGGTTCCACACTCATCCAAAGAGTATCTCCCTGCAGGAGGGAGGGAGGGTGACATCACACAGCATATAGCAAACATCAGGACAAGACAAGAGAGACTATGTAGAAAGGAAAAAAAATTGTTTATTTTACTATCTTTAGTGGCCCTTTTTGTCCTGATTTTTGAAGAAGGAGCCCCACATTTTCATTTTGCACTTGGCCCTGCAGACTGTGCTGCCAGCCTTGATGGCAATCGTCATGCATAGGCAGTTACCAGCTTCAGCTGGTTTCTCCACACAGCTAGCCAGCCCCATGCATTTCTCTGGCCAGCTGTCCCCTCATTGTTCATAGTGGCTAAACATTTTCTACTCTTCCCCAAATTATGCTCCTTCTGCCTCTACCTTCATCTCAGCAAACAGTGTTATCTCTTACTTTAGAGAAAAATAAATAGAAGTCACCAGATGAAAAACTCTTCATGGCTGTGGAAAAGGGGAATGCATACACTGTTGGTGGGAGTATAAATTAGTTCAGCCTCTGTGGAAAGCAGTTTGGAGATTTCTCAAAGAACTAAAAGCAGAACCACCACTTGACCCAGCAATCCCATTACTGGGTATGTACCTGGAGAAAAATAAATCATTCTACAAAAAAAAAAAAAAAACAAAAACACATGCATTCATATGCTCATTGCAGTGCTAGTCACAATAGCAAAGACATAGAGTCAACCCAGGCACCTATCAATGGTGGATTGGATAAAGAAAATGTGGTACATAGACATCATGGGGTACTATGCAGCCATAACAAAGAATGAAGTCATGTCCTTTGCTGCAACATGAATGCAGCTGGAGGCCATTATCCTAAACAAATTAATGCGGGAACAGAAAACCAAATACCACATGTTCTAATTTATAAGTGAGAGCTAAACATTGGATACTCATAGACATAAAGATGGAAATAATAGACATTGGGGACTACTGGGAGGGGAGAAAGGGAAGGAGACAAGGGCTGAAAAACTCCCTATTGGGTACTATGTTCAGTACTTGGGTGATGGAATCATTAATACCCCAAACCTCAGTGTCACACAATAGACCCATATAACAAAGCTGCACATTTACCCCCTGAATCTAAAATAGAAGTTGAATTTTTTTTTTTTTTTTCAGAGAAAAACTCCTCCTGGTCCTAACCTGTGTTTCTTCCACCTTTTCTGTCCCTCTTATTACGTGGGAGGAGGCATGCTTCTCTCTGTCTAATGTTTGTATCTGGCTGCACCCTACACTCCATCCCTTGCAGCTTTCCGAGGACTGAGCCTGCCTATCGCCCTCTCTTAAGATATAGCACCAGGTTGTGGGAAGAGCAGGAGGTCTGGAGAAATTGTCTGGGGCTAGATCTCAGCTTTATCTCTCATTACTTGTGTGAACTTGGGCAACTCTTTTAACTTCCCCATGCTTCAGTCTCTCTATTTGACAACTGGAATAGCAACAGTACTTATTTCACTATGTTGTTATGAAGATTAAATAAGTTAATATTGATAAAGTAATTGGAAAAGGGCTGGTATATAATATGCGCTATATAAATGCTTGTTTAATAAAATTAAAGAAAAAAGTCTTTTCGTTAGTCTTCAAACCTGGTTACCCAGGTTGCTCACAACCATCTGTGTCCTTTTCCTGATAGCTTCAGCAGCTCCAGCAGCTGTCTGATACTTTCTTTCATGGCATTCTTGGGGTATAGAGGTTTTGATCAGGTTCTCAGTGCGTTCTGACTATAGGCTCACAACCAATCATGCATTGCTGGGGGCTAGAATCTCTGAAGCAATATGGCCATGAAGGTGGGCTGCATTCTTACTGCTCTCAGATCCACAGACTGCTATTCTGTTCCACTCCTAGCCAGGCAACAGCTCTTTCTATGATGGGTGAGAAGTCCTAGTCTTACTGATATTTATCTATATTCCAGAATCCTCTTCTCACAGTTAGCTCCTCTAAAAACCATCTCAGTTATTCTAAGGCATGTGTTGAAACTTAAAATGCCTACTGGGGTAAGGTAGTTAGTGTAAAAAGGTGAAACAGGTGAGTGTAGGAGACAACAGGGAGTGGTGGGGACTGGGTATATTTAAAGGTGCAGCCACTACACAGCTCCAGCTGATTGATGCCACGAAACTTGTGAACCTAAAGTTTGCATAAGTTCCAGATTTTTCAAGAGAAGCTGGAAATTTAGTCTTACATGAAATTGTTAAACTTTTTTGTGTTGGCAACTAATTCTACATGAATGAAAACAGCATTTGAGCCAAACAAATCATGTCTGTAGGGTGCATACACTTCAGGCACGTCTGGTTTGTGATCTTGATCCTAAGGGCTTAGAGTTTTGAATGAGAAAAGCCATAAAGCTTATAAGGTACTTCTGTTGACATGGAAGAGAATCAGAGGGAAATATCAGGTATCAAAAAGTCCCCAAGTATTAATATTTGAAAATATTATCCTGCCACACCTTTCCTGACTCTTTTTATCTCTGCCATTCCAAACAGAAGTGATTAACCTCCTTATCCAAGTCTACATAGTTCTCTGGACAGGGATCTATCGGATTGCGCAACAGCACCACTCTATCCCAGGAGTAGCTTTATGTTTTCATACTGTTTGCTTACATATCTCTCTCACCCTGCTAAAACCCTTGAGGTGGGAGCTCATTATTAATTTTTGTTTTTCTAGTGCATAGTCCACAGATTGGCCTGCAATATATGCTCTAAGAAGAGACTTGAAGGGAAAAGAACACTCTATGCAGGAAAAAAGGCACATGCAAGGGCAGAGAGTCATAAACCACCAGGGGGTTTAAAAAATCTTATAATGCTTTAGTTTTTTACGAGAATGAAATAATAGGGAATGAACAGAAGAAAAGAAGGCAAAACCATGCAAATGCTTACATATTGTTTTAGCAGCTTACATTAATCTTTGAGTAAAAGGGAATCCATAAAATTATTTTTAAAAATAGTAATAAAATAATTATATTTTATATTAGAAGATGGATTGAAGGGGTATATTTAGTGGTCTTTTGCTTCTGTGGCAGCCCAACATTGTTGAGTACTTTCTACATTTTATGAATATTCTACATTGTGAATTTTACCTTTCCAAACTTTAATTCGGGAAACTCATATTCCTAGGCTCCCTTGAAGCTAGAGTACAGGTGTGTGATCTCAGTTACACCATTCAGAGGCACCTGTGCAAGACTTGGATTTGGAACTGAGCCACGATAGGAGTTGGCTAACTGTGGGAAAACAGCTCTTGTGGCAAGTACAATGACAGACATATCTGGTTCTTTGGAAGCAGCTGTGGCAGAGTCTCTGGCATTGTCTCCATCCTCCCAGATGCCAGGAGGTGGTGGCACTGGAGCTTTTACTGAGCAGCCCCTAGGGTATGGTTGGACATTTTTCCTGCATGCATAGCTCCAGAGCTCGATCCCTGGTTCTTCTGCAGATTCTGCAGCTAACCAGAACATGAAGATTCTCTTACTTGCAACTAAGAACACTTACCAATACAAGATGATATCAATAAACATATTGCCATCTTTCCAATGAGGGCTGATTAGGGCTTGCATCAGGGAGGAATTATAGAGATGCATTCAGAGCACAAATTTGAAAAATGTTAGGAATATTTTACCAGATAGGTGTCATTGATCAGACAAAAAGGAATTTGAAAAAATGAGAACAAATCAGGACAAACGTTGAGGAGGAAAGAACCGAAGTTGAAGGGTTTAATGCTGTATGGCCCCAGTTTCCACAAAACTGAGTGAGTCGCAGTCAAGTGCTTTGAGCTGCTGGCATAGGAATGGGCTTGGGGCTAGAGGATCATCAGAAACATTGAGACAGCCACAATGCTTCATGGCCTGGGAGTGGGAAATGAGGAAGTAAACAACTGGCTGGTCCTGGCTTTTAAGGGAGGCAAATTAATTTAAAAGGAGGTTGGTAGACTAGGTAGAATAAGAAAATGTCAAGTGGCCAGAGTACCTTTCTCCTATTATTCTAGTTTGTGTCTGTATCCTCAGATGTTCAATAACTATTTGATGTTAGAAAGAATGAATCAGATGCTACTGGAGGTAAACAGATAGAAAGCCAGAGAGGAGAAATACAGAATTTAAGATCTTGCATCTAATGCTAGACCTTTGCTTTCTCTCATTTGCATACTAAATGTAGGGCTGCAGATGGCTTCATGTTATTACAGCTGCTGAATCAACTTACATTGGCTGCAGAGTTCTATTGCCCTTGCCACAGAAAATGACCTTGATGGATAGAAGTATTCTCTGGGCTCGTTTCAGAAGACAATAGCAAAAGCAGGATTAATTCAAATGATGGGTTAATATGTACCTTAGGCTCCATCAAATAATCTTGAGGGCAACTAGAAATCTTTTTAGAAGTCTGAGGTTAGAATTAAAAGCTCCTTAGATGCCTTGCTCACAATTCTGTGTTGTTATTTTATTATTTAGACATCACCAGCTGCTTTTCTAGTTTTGATTAGGTTGCCTAACATTCTGTGGTTTTCTTTCTTTTCTCTTCTGCTTTCCACACTTCATTTTTAATAAAGAAAGATGAAAGCAAGAGTGTCTTTTCCACCTATTTAAATAATTTTACCTTTGCATCGGCATGTTTCTCACTTTTCATAATTTGTGAAAATGTAACTATTATAACAGAAGTGCACAGCAGCATGTCTGGAAGTCTGTCTGAGATCATACAGCCCCTCGTCACATTTAGAAGATCCCAAAACGCCAATGAAAAGTATGCTGAATGATTCAAATAGGAGTTTGTGAAGAAAGGTTAAATGAATTGGGATTATTCATTCTGTATCATAAGGGAATTTGCTAAAAATAATATTAATTTGTCTCAGACAAAGTGATCTGTTTAAAAGAGAAACTATGACATCTTTAAAAAATTTCCTTCTCTGTGAATCTTAAAGAGACATACCTATGTTAGCTGAGCTAAGGCAAATCCCCTTGGAAGTGTCTGATTTTAGGGCTGTATCAGGGTCTAACCAGGAAATGGGCACCACACAGATATTTGCACAGGGAAAGTTTAATGTGAAGAATTATTAATTATAACAGGGAATTGGAGTTACATGGGATTAACTAGGAGGAAGTAAAGAGAATGGCAAAGAATACAGGAATGGCAGATACAGGAAGCAACCCTATTCCTAGGGCTGGGGCAGGGTACCCAAGAAGGAAGCTCTCTCCCAGTTCCTCAGGTACAGATCAAGTCCTTGTTGTAGAAGGCATGGCTGTGGTCCATAGAATGGCAGGGAAGTTGCTGTGATCGTGCTCTGGTGGAAGTTGCTGGAAGTATACCCTCTAGGGTACCAGGGAAAGCTGTTGATGGGGAGGTGTCTCAGTGGAGCCACCCTGCTACAAAGCCTCCTGGTGAGGGGTTGCAAAGAGAAGCTGCTAGTTTCCAGGTGCTGCTGACTGCTATGCACTGCAGGAGCTAGCCATGGAGAAGCTGTGAGTACTGTATGAGCTGAGCCCTGAAGATGCTGTAGGCGCTGCCAGGGCTGGGTGCTGGAAGAGCCAGCTCTGCTTCAGGAGCCTTATGAGAAAGCACACCTGAACCAGGAAGAAAACTACTCCTTCCTGTGATGTCTCTCCAGTGCCCTCTACTGACAAAGTTTAATATTGTGCCAACTGGCAAAGAAAAACAAATTAAAGCATCTAGATCCATTTTTGCACAGCAGGCAATGAAGGGTGATTTTGGAGATAAGGCAATAGATTGATAACTGGCACAAGGTATATTTTTGAGATGGCAACAGGTAAGGTGTAAGGTGGGCTAAGAGAGAATTTTGGCTTTGGTTTTATGCTTTGTGGCCTCTCAGGATGCGGTAAGGAGGTTGATGTGATAATATAGATCCTGCATAATTCCAAACAGTCTATCTCGGTCCTGCCAGTTGTTTTCTACAGAGCTTGCATTTCTTTTGAAAGAACCCATTAGCCCACTGGACTAGATATTCTTTTGCAGGTATTCCTTTTTTAGTTTTGAGGGGTATTGAGTATGTCTATTTATTATTGTTATTGTTGCCAATCTGAAAAAAAATCCTTTTTATTTTAGGTTAATGTAGATTTTATGATTAAACCACTTCTGAATCTTTTCTTGTTACTGAATGTATAACTAAAGCAGGCTTGGACATTCACTCTGTATAGTTGGGTTTTTGGTTGCTTGTGGGGACAAGTCCAACCTCTGGAACATGGGTATTTACTTTAAAAGTATTGTTTACATAGTGGCTATAGCTGGGGAATGAAACATTTCTTTCTTTTCAAACTTATTTGTGCCTCCAAAAATTGTTTCATTGTTTTCGTAAATGAAAGAATAATGGGCATGGTACAGACTTTTTGGCACATAGTAGTCTCTCCTTATCTACTGTTTCTCTTTTTACAGTTTCACTTACCTGTGGTTAGCTACAGTCTGAAAATATTACAGTACTTTGAGAGAAAGAGACCACATTCACATAATTTTGATTATAGTATATTGTTATAATTTGTTCTATTTTTCTTATTGGTTCTTGTTAATCTCTTACTGTGTTTAATTTGTAAATTAACTTAACCATTGGTGTATATGTATAGAAAAAACATAGTACACATAGGATTTGGTGTTATCCACTGCTTCAGGCATTTGCTGGGGTCCATGGAGAAGGAGGGACCACTGCATGTTCCAGAAATTGGGAATGAGATGATTGGGTAAAGAATCCTGTTGCATGTCAGATGGCTTTTAATTGTTTGGTTTCAACAGAATTGCAGGAGACCCTCAGTGGCTTTTTAGTTGATGAATCATTGAACAAAAGAAAACTTCAAATGATATATCACTTTATGATACTCTTGAGAATAATTTAGAAGGTTTTTACAGACCAGTTGTGTTACTATAACAAAACTCCTTCCATTCCTGTCTACTTATGTATGTGAACAAAGTTCCTCAGCACTTACATATTTGAAAGTGAAAAACAGAAATACAATCTTTAAAAATGTGTCTCATCCTGGCAGTGAGTAATATTCACCCACAGACACATGGGCTAATTTAAAAAAAAAATGCCTCATCTATCTCATTAAAAGCTATTTTTCTAATAACAGATTACTGTGGTTGGCAGAATTCTAAAGATGTCCCCCCAGGTTTCCTGACTCCTGGTTATTCAGTCAAACACTGATCTTGGCACTGCTGTGAGAAAACTTTGCAGAATTAAATTTACCAATCAGTCGATGGGTCAATTGACCTTAAAATAGAAAGATTATCTTGAATTATGGTGAACCCGGTGTAGTCACATGAGTCTGTAGAAGCAGAAGCATCTGTCTGAGAGATGCAGCAGTGGAAGAAGAGATGTGGAGTGAGAGGGATATGTTGTACCCTTGCTGGTCCTGAGACCCACCTGCAAGGACCAGAGGGCAGGTGCTAGGAGCTAAGGGTGGTCTCCAGCCCACAGCCAGCAAGGAAATAGCACCTCATTCCTACAGCTGTGTAAAACTGAATTCTGCCAACAACTTGAATGAGCCTGGAAGTGGATTCTTTCCTCAAGCTTCCAGAAGGGAATTCAATCTTGCTAACCCTTGATTTTTTGTTTGCAAAACTGAGCAGACTGAGACTTCTGACCCACAGAACAGTGAGATAACAAATGAGTTGTTTTAAGCTACTAAATTTGTGGTAATTTGTTACAGCAACAATAACAACAGACAGTCACTTGTTATGTTAAATGATATTTAAGCAACATAGTTAATGTATTTTACATTGTTTTGATCATTTGTAATCAATAGTAATGTTTAAATTGACAACATTCTCAAAGAAAAATCTTTAACACATAATTATATAGTTACAGAAATAACAGTTTGATTTCAGTTTACATACATATTTTTCAATAGAAAACTATGATAGAATAATAAAAATATCATTAAACATCAATATGTTACATTAAGACAGAATTATGACAGGACAGTAGAATGGAAATAAGTATATAAAGAGCAAAAAAGGAATAATATAAGAATTTTTACTGTTAAAGAAGAGCTTGTTAGTGGATATTTTATTTTGATTTTTATTTTTGAGACAGAGTCTTTCTCTGTCGCCCAGGCTGGAGTGCAGTGGTATGATCTTGGCTCACTGCAATCTCTGCCTCCCAGGTTCAAGCAATTGTCCTACCTTAGCCTCCCGAGTAACTGGGATCACAGGTGCATGCCGCCACACCCAGGTAATTTTTGTATTTTTAGTACAGACAGTGGGGTGAGGGATTTGCCATGTTGGCCAGGCTGGTCTCGAACTCCTGGGCCCAAGTGATTTACCTGCTTTGGCCTCCCAAAGTGCTGGGATTATAGGCGTGAGCCACAGATCCCAGCTGTTAGTGGATACTTTAGAAATGAATGAGGATTTGTCAAAATCATACAGTATTATATTCCACTGAATATATTTAAAAGAGTAAACTCATAGTTTTATCTTAAAAATTCATTATTGACACTATCCTATATACATTTTGCAACTATTTAAATTTGTTGAAAACATTTTGTTATCAACTTAAAAATATGCAAAGGACCTCGTGGTCTGTCCAAATTCCTTCAAGGAGTAAGCACACAAGAAAATTTGAAGACCATTGGTTAACAGGACTCCATTTTCTGAGTTTACACACAGTATTACCTTCCACTGGGGTAGGCATGAGAAAGCTTGTGAAGTTCAGAAGGTTTTCTCATTCATTAACTCAATTATCCATTGTAGACTGATCAAACCTGTATAGAGGACTCACATTACATGTTTAACTTATATGTAGCTATATTCACTCAGCAAATTAAAATGGGGAGCATTAGGGCAGAGAAATAACAACTTGAATTGACCAGACAGGTCTGCCTGGTTTCCACTTAGTGTATGCATGTGTTGGGTGGGAGTGAGATAGTGTCTTTTGTCTTGGCACCTATCTTCATGCTTAGTTTATTTTATTTTCCTTTAAGTTAAAAGTAGAGACAAGGCCTCACTATGTTGCCCCCGCTGGTCTTGAACTCCGGAGCTCAAGCGACCCTCCTGCCTTGGCCTCCCAAAGTGCTGGGATTACAGGCATGAGCCACCATGCCTGGCCCACGCTGAGTTTTATACTACTGACCTGTTTAAACATTCTCCCATTTCTCACATCATGGTCCTAAATACGAGCCAACTAGCTCCTCTGCTGCTCAAGTGAAGAAACAGCACCGGTCTCAGACCTAGCTCTCAGACATAATTCTGGGGGAAAGACACCATGCCCAGGAACTACGTTATAAGATAAACAACCCAGGAATCCTGTCCCGGAGACCACTAAGTCAGGTTGTTTCAGTAAAAACACAAGAAGATATATGTCCACCCACTTTTTGATCTCTTGTCCTATAAGATTTAGCTGTCTGATGAGTTTTTACTCTAAGGGTTTTGAATTCATTGATACAATTTTTCATTTTCTGCCTCATCTTGAAGTTTGGTGTTCCTTCTGAATGTCTTTCTTAATGGTTGGATCATCTACTTAGTCACCTATCCTAAACACGTAAGATCCTAGCCTCTTCGCTTTCTAGATCCCTTCAAGACACAGTCATATCCTGTCGTGTCTGTTTCCCAAAAGTTTAAAATTGTGTGCCTTCTTGCTGTTTGCAAATCCAGCCTCAATTAAGGTGTTCACTGTTGATTGTGTCCTGGTCTTCATAACTGTCTCCTGATTCAACCCTAAGAGCTCAGTACATTTGGACTTAAATGCAAATCTGCCCATGTCTTTCTTCCACTTAAAACTCCTTTTCATAACAAACACAGTCTTTTATACCTTTCTCTTTTCATCTGATGCCATGCCTCTCCTGGAGCCATATTCTTCAAACATGCCATCCTCTTTCATGCCTTCATAGACTGTATCTTCTGTAAGAATGGGCTTTCATCTACCTTCTCCATGTCCATCTGGACAACTCATCCTTCAAATATCATTGTGTACACGGTAGGAATGCTGCTACCAGTTACCACCTACCACCATCACCACTACCATCAGCACTAGAATTTATCAAGATTGAACACATTATGAGCTGAGAAGTATGTTAGTCACTTTCCATGTATAGATGTTGTTTATATTATACAAAAACTCAATGAGGAGTTGAGAAATGAACTCCTTCTTTTCTCTAGATTAGGAAGCTAAATCAGATATATTTAAGTGAGTGGACCACGATTCAGAACTAGGGGTATGTGCTTTCAGAACTCATTGATGGAACCACTGCAATTTGGAGCCCTGCTATACAACTGTGCTGAAGGAAGGAGGCAGTTACTCAACCCCTTCCCACTGCTTCTTTTGTAAAATGAGGATCTTAATACCTTATTAGCAGGGTTCTTTTGAAAATTAGCAAACGCTATTGAAAGGAAACTGCCAAGTCTTTATGATAAGTAAGTCCAGCTTCTGGAGATATTTTCTTTAATAACCCATAATATAGTTAATTTAAAGCTGGGAAACTTTACTAAAGGCTAGAAAACAATAAAGAGTAACATCACAGGCAACACAAAACTAGATAATTTGACCCAAGAACTACAGATTGTTTGGAGGTAACATGTATGATCTAGGACTACCAGGACTGACTTACCTAGTGTGTGATTTTAGCTGGCTTCTGAGGATTGGGCTGTTCATGTGTAGACTTAGCAATGATGTCTATTTGGTAGAACTATTGTGAGAGTTGAATTTATTCCTAAACATACATTTATTGAGCCCAAAGCTAGGCATTCATTGATAACTAATACACAGTTTTTGACTTAATCCTCATAACAAAGGTGCTGGGGGTGCTACTTTGATTCCCAATTTACAGATGACAAGAGTAAGGGCTGAAGAGGTTAGGAAACTTGCGTAGGTCACATAGTTGGTGATTTCCATACCCAGGACTGTAACCCAGGCAACCTGGTTCCAGAAGTGTGTGCTCAGCCCATCTGCTGCACCGCCTGATGGTGTGAGTGGAGACACTACCGTCATGAAGCTTGCAGTTTAGGATGGTGCATGTGTAAGAAAACAAAGAAATGCACAATTAAAAATAAAATAAGTGCTATGAAGGAAATAAACAGTGTGTGTGGCAAAGAAAAATGGGGAAGGGGTGTCTGAGATCCATTAGAGACAGTGGTTACAAAAGTTTTCCTTGAGGAAAGTGATGTTTAAGATTGGATTAAATGAGAAGATGTGTTTAGTAAAGGGAAATCTGGGCACCCTGCTAATAATGTTCCCTTTCCTTTCCTTTCATATGTTGAAATAAAACATTTTTTTTTTTGACCCTGCATGAGCTCTCCCTGCTTGTGATTGCTCTGAGAGGTAGAACCCCAGGGAAGATCACACTTGTTCAGGTGGAAACTATGAAAAGTCACAGAGGACTCCCGGGCTTGAACAACTGGCACATAGATGCTTACACATTACTTTGTTTGCACATGAGATCTTTTATTAAATAATTGAGAAATCCTAGCTATTTACAGGTATTGTCGTTCTGTGCCTTAACGATTTGTTAGATTTCAAAAGCATCAACTTAGTTTCGTTGTTCACAATGGCTTTGAAATGGTGTTAAGACTTCTGGAAATTCATTGAGGGTTAGCAGTGTCGTTGCCTATGCTTTTTACTTCTAAATAATAGCTTATTTCTTTGGCAAACCTATCATTTCTAATTTAATGGGTAGTACTTCAGCAATTGAGCTATCTTTTTGAAAGCTACAATGGCAGCTAAAGAAATCCTAACAGAGAACTAAAATAAGATAAATGGGAAAGGGACATATTACCTCTTTTTGCTCATCTGGTTGTTATTGTTAATAATAATAATAAAATACCAGAAATTGATATAACTGTCTTTTTTAGCATCATTTAAAATATCCTTGGGAATGTCATATAAAATAGCAGTTGTAGCAGTGTGATATAAATTATAGTACAGTAAAAAAAAAAAAAAAAAAAAAATTGGCAGTGGTGTGTTCTGCCTGACAATTGCTGCCTGATATTTTGAAAGCAAAATAGTCACAAATGTATTTAGGCCATTTCATTAAAAAAATGAAATTACGCTTTAGGTAAGCTTTACCCTTCATCCTCTTCCCCTGATTGTGATTCACTGATTCATGATGGATGAGCGTTATGGTGTGGCCGCCTGACTGTAAGATGGCCTGGTGAGCTCTGCCTTCTGGTACCTATGCCCTTATGTGATCTTTTCCTCCTGAGTGTGAGCTAGATTTAGTGACTCACTGTAACAAATAGGAAATGGCAGAAATAAGGGGCTGTCTCTTCCAAGATTAGGCTGTAAAATCTGAGTTTCATCTTGGGTGCTTTCTCTTGTTCTTTCTTAGATCTCTCCCCTGCGAGAAACCAGCCACCATGTAGTAAGCAGCCCTGTGGCGAGGCCCACATGAGGAAGATCAGGGCTGGCCAACATCCTCTGAATGCACGTGGAAACAGATCTCTGTCCCTCCCCTCAAGGCCCAACTGTGCATCCAAATGAGATCACAGCCTTTGTTGACAGCTTGACAGTCTCCTTATGAGCCAGAGAAATCAGCTAGGTGACTCTCAGATTTCAGACTCACAGAAACTGTGAGATAATAAATGCTTATTGCTTTAAATGCTAAATTTTGGGGGTTATTGATTATGCAGCAATAGACAAGATAGATGAAGAGTACAATGGGAATGATAAATTCTACAGTGGGCCCTAGATCACTGTAAACAGGAGCCACAGTGATATAATCCCAAGTCTCCAGTGTGGCATGAGGCTGGGAGCATGCTAGGGTTTATCTAACTTCTTGGTTTTGAGTTTCTTTTCATTTCCCTAGACTGAGGCTAAATTGGGATTTGCTATGGTGAGAATGTGTCTTCCAAATTTCGTGTGTTGGAAACATTCCCCAAATTTATATATTAATGATATTTGGAGGTAGAACCTTTGAGAGATAATTAGGATTAGATGAGGTCATAAAAGTGGAGTCTCCATGATGAGACTAAAGGCTTTATAAAAAGAGGAGGAAGGAACTGAGTTGACGTGCTCTTGCTCTCTCACCATGTGGTACCTTCTGCCATGTTATGACACATTAAGAAGGCCTTCATCAAATGTGGCTCCTTGATTTTGGACTTCCTAGCCTCCAGACTGTAAGAAATAAACTTGTTTTCTTTATAAATTATCCAGTCTATTGTATTCTGTCATAGCAACACAATACAGACTAAGACAGGGGTCTTCATTAAGAGCAACAAATATAGAATTTAGCCAACTAAAGTAAATTCATTGGAAAGATGTCTGGAATGGGGTAGATGGGGTGGAGTGGGGGTATAAAATCAACAGGAGGCTGTGAGCAGGCTTGGGAACCTGTTGGAGGCCGCAGAGTTCCAGAAGCCAGGGAAAGGAAGCATCACAACATTGTCTTAGCAGCAGTGGTTCAACACAGCAGCACTACAATACCTACCTTCTGATGCTATTTTCCATCCTTGCTTCATTCACTCAGTATTCAGAGCCCTGAAAAGAGCCGTCCATTGACCATGCTTAGTTACCTGCCCACCCCTGGTTATACTGGTGTTGTGAAAGGAAGATGGGGGCTCTTTGGCCTTCCTAATGGAGGGCAGTCACCAGGGATGTAATCTTTGTGGCAGAGACTGTTACTGACATAGTTGGAATGTTTGTCCCCTCCAAATCTCATGTTGAAATGTAATCCCCAATGTTGGTGGTGGGGCCTGGTGGGAGGTGTTTGGGTCATGGGAGTGGATGCCTCATGAATGTCTTAGTGCTGTCCTCACAATAGTGAGTGAGTTCTCTTGTGATCTGGTTGTTTAAAAGTGTGTAACACTTTCTCCTTTCTCTCTTGCTCCCACTGTCACCATGTGACATGCTGCTCCTAATTCACTTTCCACCATGAGTAAAAGCTCCCTGAGGCCTCACCAGAAGCCAAGAAGATGCCAATGCCCTGCTTCCTGTACAGCCTGCTGAACCATGAGCCAATTAAACTTCTTTTCTTTATAAATTACCCAGCTTCAGGTATTCCTTTACAGGGAAGCAAAATAGCCTATTACAGTTACCATTTACCCATTGTCTGCTTTCCTCTTTTTTAGTAATAAAATTTACTGGAGCCACGCACCCCATTTTTCCAGCCTCCCTCACACAGAATTATGTGTATCTTAATTCTAGTCAATGGGACGATATGAGCAAAAATGGTTTATGCAACTTCTAGATTGTACCCTTAGAAGGAAAGGTACTTATATTTTCATTTTCTCATTTTTTTATAGTGGAATGTAATGATTGTGGATGGCCATCCTTGACCTCATGGACAAAGGCCGTACCTTAAGGATGGCAAAGAAAAAAGCATGGAAGGAGCCTGTGTGCCTGACACTATTGGTCTGCCCCTCAGGACTGGGGACCACCTTGAATGTTGTAAGAGAAGCCTACTTTGCTTAAATGAACTTTTGTCAAAATAGCCTAGTCTGCATTCTGAGGCTACAACCACCGGGGGAAAGGGAAAGCCCTGAATGGTACTCAGGGTGCTACCAGGAGGGGAAAATGCATGCTGCGCAGCCAGCAGTGGCCATTGCCATCACACTGTTTAGGAAGCACGTGCCATTTCCTGAATGAAAGTTTTCTTTAATTTTTGGTGATGGTACTAATAGATGGGCAAATTAGAATTCCTACATTGGGCCTATGCCCTGGTAAGGCAGCTTTATGTTTATAAATTCCTCTGCCAACCAACATGCTCTGCACCCAAGTTTTTACATCCTTCAACCTTTCCCCATCCATGGGCACCTTATGCAAAATAACTCATAGGATGATGGAATTTTGGAGATGTAAGGGACATTAATGAGCAAATAGCTGGAACTGGGGCTCCCAACCCTGTTTGTTTAGCACAACCACCAGGAAAGCTTGTTGAAAATATGGGCTCTTGTGTTATTTTTCATAAATAGTAATTGCCCTGGTCTGGAAGAGGATTCTATATCCTACCCCATTGTAGTTTAGCATGGTATGTGACTTGTTTTGGCCAATGAAACAGAGTGAAAATGATGTATGTCAATTTCAGGCAGAAACATCTAGAACCAGCACTTGGTTTGCCATGTTCTCTGTTTCTTCTGCTCCTAGATGCAGCAGTACTCCAGATGGAGTTTGCATTATGAACCTGAATTCCAGGATCAAAATAACATGGAATAGAACTTAGCCAGCACAAAGTACACATGTGCTGTGAATAAGAAATAACCTTTTGTTATCATAAATCACTGAGATTTCGAGGTTCTCTGTTACTTCACCATAATCTAGCCTAATATAAACACTAAACTAATATACTCCTCTACCATAGTCATTTATTTCCTGTTCTTTCTCCTCCTCCTTCCTCAATTTCAGTGTTTAGCAAACTTTTGCCTGCCTGTTTTTGTGTGGCCTGAAAGCTAACCATAGTTTTACATTTTTACATGGTTGAAAAAAAGCAAAAGGAGAATAATAGTTCATGATGTAAAAATTATATAAAATTTAAATAAATATCAGCATTCTTTTTTTTTTTGAGATGGAACCTTGCTCTGTTGCTCAGGCTGGAGTGCAGTGGCATGATGTTGGCTCACTGCAAGCTCTGCCTCCCAGGTTCATGCCATTCTTCTGCCTCAGCCTCCCGAGTAGCTGGGACTACAGGCATCTGCCACCAAGCCTGGCTAATTTTTTTTGTATTTTTTTAGTAGAGACGGGGTTTCACCGTGTTAGCCAGGATGGTCTCGATCTCCTGACCTCATAATCTGCCCACCTCGGCTTCCCGAAGTACTGGGATTACAGGCATGAGCCACCGCGCCGGGCCAAATGTCAGCATTCGTAAATAAAGTTTTATTGGAACACACACACACACACACACACACACACACGCACACACACACACAAAGAACATGGGCTCCTGCCTTCACCGTCCACCACACTGCCACCACCTCACTCAGTTGTGTCAGAAGTTCATTACTTGTTCTCTGTGGGTTCTCTTCAGTTCTCCAGAAGATAAAAGAAGCCCTAAGTGCTCCTACATCCCTTGTAAAGAGGTCCCCAAGGAAATTCTGCCATTTTCCTTCACAGTTAATGGGGCTGCCGTCAGGTGTTGTCATTTGCTATGTCTTCATGGAGATCTACAGGGCTTGTCATCCTGCTTGCACAGGCCACTATGAAGCCCTTCGTAGTGAGGATCTTCCACGGGGGGCACCACTCCCAGGCATTACCCAGGCTTGCAAGAACCGCAGGCATTACCCAGGCATGTAAGAACCTGAGGCTTGTTATCAAGTCATTTCCTCATCCCCTAGGAGGTTTTGGTGTTTTGGCCGTGCCCACTCAGAGTGGCCAGGGTCTCATGCACCTGTGGAAGCTGTAACCACCCATTCCCCAGTGTTCTGCATCTAAGTACTGTCCCATGGTAGGTTCCCATGCCTTCCTATTTTACACTTTGTGTACAAAAGTTTCCGTGCCCTCCCTATCTGAGGTTTCATGTGGATTCCCTTCAGAGCCTAAACAACGAAAGCTGGTAACTTAACATCTTAGAAGGTGCAAATTGAAATACCCTCTGCGGGTAGTTAAGCAGTAACATACAGATTAACGGAGAATGGAAGTGTCTAGTGAACTGCAGAGCACATGCTCAGTCTAAATAGGTAGGTGTTACTTGTATTCTGCTGATCTTGTTGGTAATAAATGCCCAGTGTTGCCTAATTCTAATGACTTTTCAAGAGTTGTTGAAAATTTGGATTTTATAAAAGAAAACGTGTGAAACACCTTTAATTTAAAATATTGGTAAATTGACCAATTTATATTTTAAAAATTACACTGTAGATTTTACATTTAGAAACCAAATTTACATTGTGGGTCACAGTTATAACCTCTGGCTACAATTTACCAATACAGGCTGGCCCGGCTAACTCTCCTGGTGTGAAGAGGAAGAAATGGCTTTTGATTCAATTCCAAGGAATATAAAGCAAGAAAAGAAAACAAATGGGTGGATCACCTGAGGCGGGCGGATCACCTGAGGTCAGGAGTTCGAGACCAGCCTGGTCAGCATGGTGAAACCCAGTCTCTATTAAAAATATAAAAAATTAGCTGGGCGTGGTGATGAGCACTTGTAATCCCAGCTACTTGGGAGGCTGAGGCAGGAGAATTGCTTGAACCAGGAAGTGGAGGTTGCAGTGAGCCGAGATTGTGCCATTGCACTACAGCCTGGGCAACAGAGCAAGACTCTGTCTCAAAAATAAATAAATAAATACGTAAAAATAAATAAATAAATAACATGATATCCATTACTTTCTCAATTAATCACTCTCTTCAATAATCATGTTGCAGAAATTAAGTGATAAATTAATAATATTAATACACAAAATATAGCACAGTATGCCCTCACTTAACACCATGGATAGGTTCTTGGAAGCTGTGACTTTAAGTGAAACAATGAACAACAAGTCCTCCAATGATGTTGTCTCCTTCAGTGTTGTTTCATTATAACATTGATGAGAAAAAAATACTGGTTTCATTATAGGTCACTTTGCTTAAAGTTGCAGTTTCCAAGGATCTATTGAAGGCATTGAGGACTTACTATACTTGGCACATGTTGAGTGATTAAACAATGTATAAGTTTTATCTGATATCCTTGGGTCTACTTCTAGACCAAGCTTTTGGTTGTGCTTTCCTATTTCTGCACTCTCGCCATACTGTATTATTGTGGGTTTATATGTGATAGGACACATCTTAGAAATGGCACAGTATATTGTTGAAGGACATTATTTTTACTCACTCATATACATTCAAATGTTTAGACAGATGAAATGATCATCCACCTTTTTCATTGGAAGGAGTTTATCTTGCACTTTACAAATGGAGAAACAGTCCCGGAAACATTAAATGGCTTACTTAAAGTTTTCCAGTTAGTTGGTGATTGTGTCTGATTAGAAATGATGTGGTAGGACTTCTTGTCCAGGTCTTTCATCTACACTGAGCCTCTGCAACTCCCCTGCATCCTATTGGTGCACCTGACATTTTCCCCCTTCAAGTCATTCATCATGATTAAGGTGTTATTTACAAAAGTAGTCTGTATGCACATCACTTTTCAAAATATTGTATTAGCATGGTACTCTATATTAGGTTCCCCAAGTTACACTGGGGTGTGGGGAGTGGGGGGAAAAAGAAGAAGGTCTGGGAGTAAGGCGTCTGGGTTGATGAGCAGTGCCAGGGTGGGCTGGGGAGGCAGAGAGCATGCAGCTCCCTGGTAAATGTACTACTGAGAGGACTGAAAGACAAACTTTACTGTTTTCTTGACTTTTTCTCTGATCTGCTTTGTCACAATAGTAAAATCAGGGAGACAAGGAGAAAAGAATGGGTGCTAGAAGCAATTTGTTGGATGCTTCGACAAAAGCAGCAACATGAACACAATTAAAAAGAAAAAGTAAGCATAGAATGTATTTCTATTCTAATAGATCAAAGCTAACTCCAAGTTGATTTTTTAAAATAAAAAATATGTTGGTAAAGATGAGTAAAAATTGAAACCCTTGTTCATTGCTGGGGAGAACATAAAATGATGCAGTTGCTCTGGGAAACACTATGGTGTTTCCTCAAAAATTAAACATTGAATTATTACATGATCCAGCAATTCCACTCCTGGTTATACACCTCAAATAATTGAAAGCAGGAACTCAAACAGATATTTGTGCACCCATGTTCATAGCATCTTTCTTTACAATTGTGAAGTGGTAGAAAGAACCCAAATGTCCATCAACAGATGAATGAATAAACAAAATGTGGTGAATACATACAATGAGGTATTATTCAGCCTTAGAAAAAAGATGGAATTTGGATATATGCCACAACCTAACTGAAACTTGAAGACATTATGCCAAGTGAAAAAGCCAGACATAAAATAACAAATATTCTATGACTCCATTTACTTGAGGTATCTAAGGTAGTCAAATTCATAGAGACCGAAAATGAATGGTAGGTGCCAGGGACTGAAGGGAATGAGGATGAAAGGTCATCCTTTAATGGGTATAGAGTTTCAATTTGGGGTTCTGGAGAGGTTGGTGGTTATGGTTGCACAACAATGTGAATGGACTTAATGCCATTAAATTCAACACCTAAAATGGTGAAAATGGCAAATTTTATGTTTTGTATTAATATATTTTAGCATAATAAAAAAAGAATTATTTGTTTTCCCTCCCCCTAAGTAAAATTCTAAATCTTTGAGTATCATAGGCTTCTAGTTTGCATTTAATTTGCCTTTCTTTATTGGAGAATACTAGAAACTCAGGACTACATGTACTAATTTAACCTATTCCTCCTTTACAAGGAGGAACTGGGGCCTAGGTTTTGTAGTCCACTTTCAGTGGACACTTTTGGGGGAATATAATATAAAAAATATGTGTTACAGTAATAATCTCATTATAATAATGTAGCAGTTCACCAACCTAAGTAAGAAACAAATGTAAATTTATTTTTCTATAACCAAATTTTACTTTTGTGTGCTAATATTCTGGGGTCTATAAAAAGTTAATTTCAACTTCCTTGGTCTTCTATTTTTCTCTCTGATTCCATCATATTTCTGGGAGACTTAAACTATGCCAAAGACCTGGAAGGAGGGGCGACATTTGGTCTTAGCTGCCATCTGTCCACGATTGTATCCACTGAGGAGTCACTGAACCCACCTGGTCCTTGGCCAATGGTCTATAAAAGTCACTGCTGAGTCATCCTTTGCCCCTGCTCTCCAGGCCTCCTCAGGTTCAGGCTGCTGTTGCTGGTCCTTTGCCAGCCCTCGAGCAGGCACACAGTCATCCACTTCCAAGCCACTCCAGGACTCTGGCAACCTGTGAGGCTGGCCATTCCTGGGCACAAGGCTCTGTTTACCTAGACACACCTTTACAGGCCTCAGGCTGGATGGTGAGGTCAGGCCACCTCCACCTCACAATGTTACATGGGGTTCAAACACTTCTTAGTGGGACACACAGGAAAAGTGGTGTGGAGTCATGGGCATGATGTTTACTTCTCTCTGCCCTCTTTGATTTTGTTAAGCCCTTTATTTCTACCATGAAATATCTGCCTGGGAGACCTAAGAAGTGACACATGAGACAGGCAAGAATATTACCCAGTACTGAAGCATATGAAATCCTCAGACAGGCTGGGGCAAATAACACCTACACCCTGGGTTAGAAGTAACTTGTTTGTTGAGATAGAGAGGGATAAACGTGGCAAAATGATAGTTTTGAAATATTGTCCTCACTTATCCCACTCTTTAGCTAGAATATTCCAAGTTTGTTTTCTTAGAAACATCAGAAGAAAATCAGAAAGAATCTGAAAGAAAAATAAAAGAGAATTAATTCTTTTTTTTTTTTTTAAAAAAAAACAGAGTAAATTCTTAGTGTTTGAGTGTCAAGGGCTAGACCTGCACTGTCCAACATGGTAGCTACCAGCCTATAGCAAGTAACTATTTAAACTTAAATTAATTAATGGTAAATAAAATGAAAAAGCCAGTTTCTTATTTGCACTAGCCGCATTTAAAGTGCTTGATAGATAAATGTGGCTAGGCTACTGTATTGTATGGCTCAGAATTACAGATCATTTTTACTATGGCTGAAATTAGGTAGTGCCAAGTTAGACCATGATACGTAATGAGTAAAAGCCAAGCTTTTCAGCCTTTGGGATTTGAAAGGATTTCCTTGGCTGGGGAAAGAAAAATGGATGGAGGGAACATAAGAAAGGAAAGAGGATGGTGGGCCATCTGTTAAGGGTGGAGTCCACATCTGGAGGGACCCAGTCTCTATTGGGGAATGCTGCTCACTGATGCCAGCTAGGAGCTATGGAGGAGCTGAGTATTGTCTGGAAGCCATCTAGTCTCCAGTCAAGTTTTCATCATACAGAGCCCACCTTGAGGAAAAGTGTTAGGTGTTTTTCCCTATGTCATGAGTCATGGGACGGTTCGTTTGCTCATGTCTGGATTCAATGCACTGACAGGGTCTATTTGAAGTGTGATGTTGTGGGCGCAGAGGATAATGGTGTAAATTAAAAGGGTGATAGGCAAGTTGCTCAGTGCTCTTTCTTTAAAAGAGCCCAACAAAGTCATGGTCAACTCTAGAAGATTCAGCATGTCACTGTCCAGAATTATTTTCCAGAGGTTCCCAGAGGGTCCCAGTTAGTTGACTAGCCATTATTGCATCTGAGGGTTGTGGGGATAGAAGGTAAAGATGCAAGTGGTTGGTGGATATAATGCTGGGAGGGTGTCTGTCCATCTGAAGCTCTGCCCTAGTCAATTCTCTTGAGTTGTAATTTTCCTGGATTTTAAAGTGGGGCTCAAAATGGATCTCAGATTGTCCCTAGAAGACTCCTGATTTCCTTGACCCACATTTTTCTGGCCTCCTCTTTCCCTTTTCCAAGAGACCCACTACCTAGTTTTAATAAATGTTAGATTGTAATCTTCACAAAGCCAGAACTGCTCCCTGTCCCCTTTGTCCCATTGCCATCAGCTCAGTGCCATTCACCAGGTCCAGTGGATGCAAGGGCAGAAAGGATGCAGGTAGGCAAGAGCGAAATATCAACCTGGGCCAGCTGGTCAAGGACAAAACAAACAAGCAAGCAAAAATCCAAGAACTGATGTTATTGTCTATGAACTATTTACAGCTGAATGGAAAGATTGCATATAACAGTTTTTGAATGTTTTCAGATAGGAATTATTGTGGCCTTGGCTTCTCATTCATCTTTGTCAGAACTGACCCAAAATTGTTTTGTGAAGTGAATTTCATCTTTGGCAACGGTCTTTCTTTGCACTATTTTCAAGTTGTGTTTTTATATTTAGGAACTTGTCCTCATTAAGCTCATCAACTTCGACCCAAAGATATCACTGTATCGACTGTTAAAGAGCACAAGTCTGGACATTAACCAGAAACATGTAATGTCCATGCTCAAACTGGACACAGCTATGGAGCCACCTAGTCCTCGTTAATGTATAAACGAGAAAAAAAATCCATCCCAAATGTTGTAACTAGCCTATTTCTTGTTCCAAGCAATAGAAAAACCACTCTGGCTCAAAATTAAAAGTGGAATTTATTTAAGTAATACTAGGGTAGCTCATGTAAGTGGAGAAACAGCTGAAAAAACAAGCTATAGGAAGGACAGGAACCAGAGAAGCTTGTGAGACTTCAGCATCAGAAACAATAGGAATTTCCGTCTAGGGTGCTGCTGTATGATGATTCAGCTCCCACACCCTGAAGACTCTGTATGTCTGTTCAAGATTGAAATTCAGGGAGGAGAATTTTGTTGACTTGCTTGAGTCAGGCATCTCAATCCTTGGATTAGTGAACTGCAGCCAGTGAACATTGGGAGGTGTGTGTAGGTGGGCATGGCCAATGAGGGACCCGTGGGCCACCACCTAAATTATGTCTAATACTCTGATATGCTAGGTTATGCCCTCTGTTCCTCTTTGCTCCTGCAGATTCATTTCCATCCTTCTCTTCTCACTCTGTGTCACAGGAAGTCGACCACTACAGACTACATCACTTACTCATCTGTGCCAACTCTTCTGGCACCAACAGGAAAATCAGAGGGTAAAGAGAAGAGAGACATTAAGATATTTCTTTCCCACCTTTTCCTGGCTGTAGGGCTGCTTCACTGGGAGCAAGTGCCTTCCTCCACAGCCACAGCTCCACTGGCAAAGCCATGTACCTTTGGCTGCAGGAGTTTTAACAACATCCTAATACCGCTAGATTTTGGGTGCCAAAACACCCTTCTTATTTTGCCCTTATCCCTTCCCACATCTTTATACATAGCTTTTTTCTTAAAGTCTGTTTGTTTAGACCATCTGGGTGAATTCTAGTTTATTCCAGAGGCCTGACAAGTAGAACGCCACTACACCATACTAAAAGAGAGTTGTATACCTGGCCAACACTATATTGACCTTTGTAGAATTGTAGAGTTTTGTTGTAAGAACATGTACCCCACTTAGGGGAATGTATAAGATTCAATGTTATTAGATAAATACTTACCTGTTTTGCTATTATCATGTTGTTGGGATGTACAGGGAGCATGATTCTGCTTGGTCAGGGTTCCTTTAAGGAACCACCCATCTCCGATTCCAAGTCCATGTGGTTTGGATGCCACGAATTCCACCCCACCACCAGGAGACACAGAACTTTTCCTGGACAGAAGCTGTGGTGGAAGCTGGGACTTTTTTTTTTTTTAAAAAAAGGGAATCTATTCTTCTTGGAGTTGCTAATCTGGTAGAATTTACACCCGGAACTGCTGGTGGTCACTGTCACTTCTGAGTGGGGAGTCTTTTTGCAAATGGGGCCACACAAAGGAAAGGCCGCACTGAGATCTGGGGAGAGATTCCTGACAACACTGTGTGAGCGCCTGGACTGGCAACACCTGAAATCACAGATTAAGAACTTAACTTTTTAATTTTCTTAGCTTACACATTTTTAGTTATATGAGTCAATAAGTTCCCTTTTATGCTTAAGCCAGTTATCATTTGCAGCTGAAAGAGTACTGACCACTACAACATACTAAACTTTATGTCTTTTTTTAAAAAGATGGCCCACTGTGAGTGAGCTGGAAATGCCTGATCTCCCTTGGTTTAATGGAGAGGAAGGGATCCAAAGGTTTAGGGAGATTGAAATGGTGGAGTGAATTAGTCACTTTACACTTACTCATCCCAGCTGGGAGATTCCAGAAGATATACCCTCGATCAATGTTTTGCAAAATAGATTTGTGAGGGCAGCACCTGCATCTTTGAAGAGCCCTGTAATTGCTCTTCTCTGTACGTCACATCTAACCGTGGGAACCGCAGTTACTCAACTACAAAATATAAATACAACGGGAATAATTGGATCGCAAGGTGACGGGGCCAATTGGTGGCACTCAATCATCAAAGGCAAGGTGGGCATAGCTACCGTAATGGACAGCAGAAGCAAAGCAGCAATCAGAATAGTCTGACTCATGTAGAGCTATGGCATTGGCTAATTAATCACATTGTTCCTAGCAGTGAAATTGATAGGAAGCCTACTGCATTTTTCTCTTTCTTTCTTTCTTTCTCTTTTCTTTCTCTTTCTTTCTTTCTTTCTTTTCTTTCTTTCTTCCTTCCTTCCTTTCTTTCTTTCTTTCTTTCTTTCTTTCCTTTCTTTCTTTCTTTTTTCTTTTTTTTTTTTTGAGATGGAGTCTTGCTCTGTTGCCCAGGCTGGAGTGCAGTGGCATGATCTTGACTCACTGCAACCTCTGCCTCCCGGGATCAAGCAATTCTCCTGCCTCAGCCTCTTGAGTAGCTGGGACTACAGGTGCCCACCATCACACCTGGCTAATTTTTGTATTTTTAGATAAGACAGGGTTTCACCATATTGGCCAGGCTGGTCTCGGACTCCTGATCTTGTGATCCACCCGCCTCGGCCTCCCAAAGTGCTGGGATTACAGGCGTGAGCCACTGTGCCCGGCCCATTCCTATAATTTATATAAGCAGAAAACTTCCAGGTTGAATGGACAAAAGACTAATTTGAATTAGAAAAACAGAGAATCATGGCCCCTCAATCAGTTTCCAGACTTGAGCCAGTTTACAAACCCAGAACCCCTGGAATGAAGGGGAGGCCGGGTCCCCTTGAGGAATGAACCCACTATGCTACTGACAATTTATGCTGTTAATTTTTCTCCCATCCTTCCCCAAGGAGAACTCCAGCCTCTTACCAGGGTAACTGTGCACTAGAGAAAGGGAAATGATCGGACATTTTAGGGACTACTGGACACTGGCTCTGAGCTGATGTTGCTGGGGCAAATAACACCTACACCCTGGGTTAGAAGTAACTTGTTTGTTGAGATAGAGAGGGATAAACATGGCAAAATGATAGTTTTGAAACATTGATTCTAGGAGACCCAAAACGTCATTGTGGTCCTCCAGGTAAAGTAGGGGATTATAGAGGTCAGGTGATTAATGGAGTTTTAGCTCAGGTCCGACTTACAGTGGGTCCAGTGTGTCCCCGGACTCATCCTGTAGTCATTTCCCCAGGGCCAGAATGTATAATTGCCAGAGACATATTTAGCAGCTGGCAGAACCCCCACATTGGCTCCCTGACTGGTAGAGTGAGGGCTATTATAGTGGGAAAGGCCACATGGAAGCCATTAGAGCTGCTGCCTCTACCTAAGAAAATAGTAAGTCAAAAACAATATTGCATCCCTAGAGGGATTGCAGAGATTAGTGCCACCATCAAGGACTTGAAATACACAGGGATGGTGATTCCCACCATATCCCTGTTCAACTCTCCCATTTGGCCTGTGTAGAAGACAGATGGATCTTGGAGAATGACAGTAGATTATCATAAGCTTAACCAAGTGGTGACTCTAACTGCAGCTGCTGTACCAGATGTGGTTTCATTGCTAGAGCAAACTAACACATCTCCTGGTACCTGGTATGCAGCCATTGATTTGACAAATGCCTTTTTCTCCATTCCTGTCCATAAGGCCCACCAGAAGCAATTTGCCTTCAGCTGGTAAGGCCGGCAATTTGCCTTTACTGTCCTTCCTCAGGGGTATATTGACTCTCCAGGTTTGTGTCTCAATCTTATTCAGAAAGACCTCAATCGCTTTTCACTTCCACAAGATATCACACTGGTCCATTACATTGATGACATTATGCTGATTGGATCCAGTGAGCAAGAAGTAGCAAACACACTGGACTTATTGGGGAGACATTTGCATGCCAGAGGATGGGAAATAAATCCGACTAAAATTCAGGGAACTTCTATCTCAGTAAAATTTCTAGGGGTCCAGTGGCGTGGGGCTTGTCGAGATATTCCTTCTAAGGTGAAGGATAAGTTACTGCATTTGGCCTCTCCTATGGCCAAGAAAGAGGCACAATGCCTAGTGGGCCTATTTGGGTTTTGGAGGTAACACATTCCTCATTTGGGTGTGTTACTCTGACCCATTTATCAAATGACCCGAAAGGCTGCAAGTTTTGAGTGGGGTCTAGAACAGAAGAAGGCTCTGCAACTGGTCCAGGATGCTGTGCAAGCTGCTCTGCTACTTGGGCCATATGACCCCGCAGATCCAGTGGTGCTTGAGGTATCAGTGGCAGATAGGGATGCTGTTTGGAGCCTTTGGCAGGCCCCCATAGGTGAATCACAGCGGAGGCCTCTAGGATTTTGAAGCAAGGCCCTGTCATCTTCTGCAGATAACTACTCTCCTTTTGAGAGACAGCTCTCGGCCTGTTACTGGGCTTTGGTGGAAACTGAACGTTTGACTATGGGTCATCAAGTCACCATGTGACCTGAACTTCTATCATGAACTGGGTGCTTTCTGACCCATCTAGCCATAAAGTGGGTCATGCACAGCAGCATTCCATCATCAAATGGAAGTGATACACACATGATCAGGCTGGAGCAGGTCCTGAGGGCACAAGTCAGTTACATGAGGAACTGGCTCAAATGTCCATGGTCTCCATGCCTCCCACTCTGCCTTCTGTCCCCCAGCCTGCACTGATGGCCTCATGGGGAGTTTCCTATGATCAGTTGACAGAGGAAGAGAAGACTAGGGCGTGGTTCACAAATGGTTCTGCACGATATGCAGGCACCACCCGAAAGTGGACAGCTGCAGCACTACAGCCCCTTCATAAGACAGCCCTGAAGGACAACAGTGAAGGGAAATCTTCCCAGTGGGCAGAACTTTGAGCAATGCACTTGGTTGTGCACTTTGCACGGAAGGAGAAATTTCCAGATGTGTGATTATATGCTGATTCATGGGCTGTAGTCAATGATTTGTCTGGATGGTCAGGGACTTGGAAGAAGCATGATTGGAAAATCAGTGACAAAAAAATTTGGGGAAGAGGTATGTAGATGGACCTCTCTGAGTGGTCAAAAACTGTGAAGATATTTGTATCCCATGTGAGTGCTCACCAACAGGTGACCTCAGCAGAGGAGGATTTTAATAATCAAGTGGATAAGATTGATGCAGAGGGCTCCACCCCTGGGCCTGTGCCCATGCACCTAGGTGAGGACCGGCACTCCTGCCTTTGCACCTAAATGTTGCATTTCCCAAGGCCACCCTGGCCCACCACGCCCCCATCCTGTGTCTACAAAAACCCTCGAGACCCTAGCAGGCAGTCACACAAGTGGCTGCATGTTGAGAGGAGCACATCAGTGGAGGAACATATGGGCAGCTGGATATCAAGAGGAAAACACTGGTGTAGGAGTTGCTGGCATGCCAGCAGGCCATCAACTGGTGAAATGAGGTGGAGTTTGGCCGGGGGAGTTGGAGGAGAGCCCAGGCCACCAAGCAGCCCGACCCCAAGGGAAAACCATCTCTCTTCTGGCTCCCCCATCTGCTGAGTGCTACTTCCACTCAATAAAACCTTACATTCATTCTCCAAGCCTGTGTGTGATCCGATTCTTCTGGTACACCAAGGCAAGAACCCTGGGATACAGAAAGCCCTCTGTCCTTGGAATAAGGCAGAGGATCTAAGTGAGCTAACACAAGCCACCCATGGGCAACTAAATTAAAAGAGCACCCTGTAACACACGCCCACTGGGGCTTCAGAGGCTGTAAACATTCACTCCTAGACACTGCTGTGGGGTCGGAGCCCCACAGCCTGCCTGTCTGTATGCTGTCTAAGAGATTTGAGCAGTGGGGCACTGAAGAAGTGAGCCACACCCCATCACATGCCCTGCGAGGGAGACAAGGGAACTTTTCCCATTTCAACTGGGGACCACGCCTGGGATCCTAGAAGGTGAGTATTAACGAAGGTAAAACTGTGGGATCTGCCTCTCTCTTCCAAAACCCTGCCATCTCTCTCTATTTCTTGTGGGTAAGAAGCTCTGTCTTCCTTCACAGAATTTTTTTTTTTCCAGACGCAGTTTCACTCTTGTTGCCCAGGCTGTAGTGCAATAGTGCAATCTCGGCTCACCTCAACCCCCGCTTCCCGGGTTCAAGTGATTCTTCTGTCTCAGCCTCCCGAGTAGCTGGGATTGCAGGCATGCACCACCACGCCCAGCTAATTTTGTATTTTTAGTAGAGACGGGGTTTCTCCGTGTTGGTCAGGCTGGTCTCAAACCTCCGATCTCAGGTGATCTGCCAGCCTCCGCCTCTGCCCTAACTGGGATGGTCAAAACCCCCAGAGTTTGTCTCTTTTCTCGTGGTTTGAACTGGCTCTTATCTCTTCCTTTATAATGTTAAGAGTTTTGCTACAGGCTGCGGCAAAGTTACCAAGTAAAATGAGCATCTGGCCCAGGCTCCAAAGGTGCATATCAGACCAACTGTTCCTAGAGTTGCCATAAATGCGCCCACCTCCACAGCCGCAAGCACGCACGGCTCAGGGCACCTCTCCTTATCCTTTCCCCTCCCAGCTTGGGTGCCTGGGCATGCCCACAGCAGACAAAGGCTGAGCCCAGCAGCCATGGAGGGATGGGAGACCGGGAGAAAGCCGCAGTGGTAGCCATGACCCCACAGGGCTAATGGACAAATGAATATTTCTCGCCTGCTGTGCCAATGGAACCTTTCCTCCCCTGGGTATTGATGTGTATGTACCCATGAAGCAGGGAAAACCTGGAAAATAGGAATTCACCAGGGAGATGGTTTTCCCTTGGGGTTGGGCTGCTCGGTGGCCTGGGATCTCCTCCAACTCGCCCGGCCAAACTCCACCTCATTCCAAAGAATTCAACCCTTTCTGAACCGGGGGAAAGATATAAGGATTAGAAAGGCCCAGTTACACTAAGCAAGGGTTTCTTCCCCAGGATCTCCCCGTTTTGCCACTTAAACTGTTATTCTCTTTTTCCTTTTCAAGGTGAGAGGGCTCCCCACTTCCAACTCTGTTTCTGTTAGGGAAGTTAACAGAGGAGTGACCCCTGCTGGCTGATAACTGCAAATTGGGCAGGGCACATTTGAGACACTCTAAACACATAAAAACAGCATCTAAAATATCTTTTCAGTCCCAAACTCAATTCCAAGCTTCAGTCTCAGGCCCTAGAAAGGAAAACAAGGTCTGAAGGATCGAAAGACAGGCAACAGGCACAATGTAAATGGGCAGGACAAATTTCTGCCAACTGAACCCCACCCCACGGAAGGAGGCCATGCTTCATGGCATAAACAGGCCCAGGGCACTCAAAGTTTGCTGATACCAGGGAGAAATGAACGCATAGGTGAGGGTGGTTAATTCTTATTCTCCAGGTTTTCCCTGCTTCATGGGTGCATACCACATCGATACCCATGGCTATCACCTGCCAAGGTCACTGGGGCTGAGGGGTAAGGGGTGGGGAGTGAAGGGAGGATGCTTGCTTTCTCTCCATGTCACCCAGAGTTTTTGCTGAGAGAAGGAAGGGAATGAGGGACGGCTCTATCCTCTGTCTTTCAGAATGGGCAACCAGTTCCCTTCACCACCCCCAGCTTATACTCCTCTGGAGTTTATCCTGAACCACTGGGATTGCTTTGACCCTCAGAATCTGGAGGAAAAGCACCTCATAGCCCTCTGCACAAAGGTTTGGCCAAATTATGATTTACAGGAAGGACTGGCTTGGCCTCAGGAAGGAACCATTCATTTGGATACAATTTGGCAATTGGAGCTTTTCTGTGTATGTGAGGACAGATGGTCTGAGGCCCCATATGTGCAGGCTTTCTACACCTTGCAAGGCAATCCAGATCTTTGCCAACAATGTAGGATCGATCCAGCCCTCCTGTTTGCCATCTCAGGGAAGGCTGCAAGGGGCAAGCCCAGGGAATTAAAGACATGAGTCCCAGAGGCACCCCCAGCAGAGGAGCCAGCTTCCCCCAGACCTGCTTCTCTGGGTCCACCCCAACCTTCCTATTTAGCTTCAGCCTATCACTTACCCGCTCCTAGAAATCCTCACTCTAAATAAGCTCCAGTCTCACTCTTGCCCCTCCAACAGATGCCCAGTGAATTTGGGTCCAGTAAGTTCCAGATTCCTTTTTCCCTACAAGACTCAAAGCAAATTAGGGGGGATCTTGGAAAGTTTTCAGACAACCCTGATAGATATACAGAGGCTTTCCAGAATTTCAGTCAAATATTTGAACACTCCTGGAGAGACATTATGTTACTTTTGAATCAGACCCTGATGGACACTGAGAAGGAGGCTGCTCCGCAAGCAGCAGAGAGATTTGGGGATGAGCTTTGCCTCACATATAGCATCAGAGAAGGGGGAAAATATTATCCAACTGGAAGAGAAGCAGTACCAGTGAATGACCCTAAATGGGATCCCAATGATGAGGTGGAAGACTGGAAAAAGAGACACTTTCAGGTGTGCATAATGGAGGGCTTTCATACAACTAGGACCAAGCCTCTCAATTATACTAAATTGCCCAGAATTGACCAGGGATTTGATGAAAATCCCACTGCATTCCTGGAAAGGCTAACAGAGGCCTTGGTAAAGCACACCTTTCTATCTCCTGATTCAGTTGAGGGACAGCTAATCCTGAAGGATAAATTTATTACTCAGGCAGCTCCTGATATCAGGAGGAAGTTGCAGAAATAGGCCCTGGGACCAGATAGTACTTTAGAGGACCTCCTGAAAGTAGCCACCTCAGTCTTCTACAATAGAGAAAGGAAACACAGGAAAGAGACAGAAGCTTTAACGGCTGCCAGGCAAGCCCACAAACCCTAGAATTCCCAGGGTTCACCTGTTAACTGCTAAAGATACGGCAAGAACAGTTATCTCTTTTCTAAAAGTTTAACCGCTCTAAAGTTTAATTTCTTTCACCAGGGTGAAACAGCTTGGGGTACAGTGTTGTTGTTAGTATATTTTACTTCCTGTTTCTGTGATCTTTAGCATGAAATTCTTTCCTTGTATAACACACATGTTTAACCCGTGCATACTTACCCTTATAAAACTTGTTATTTTCCTCTCACTTAGAAGCCATCAAACTCCAAACAGTCAGGCAACCAGAGCCTCGGATGATGGTTCCCCTTTGCTAAGAACCCTTAGATAGAACTCTGGGAGAAATCTGACTGCTGTTTTCTGCAAAACAATGCCCCCTGTAAGCAGGAAGCACTAAGCTCGGTTATTGTCCATATTCTGAAGGCAGTTGGATGTACCTCTTCAGAGGGGGGATGTGATATAGAAGGGGAGGAGAAGGGTCCCCAGTGAGGATTCCACCCCCAGGCCTATGCCCACATACCTAGGTGGGGACAGGTACTCATGCCTTTGTGCCCAAATGTTGCATTTTCCAAGACCACCTTGGCCCATCACGCCCCCATCTTGTGCCTATAAAAACCCCTGAGACCCTAGCAGGCAGGTACACAGGCGGCTGGATGTCAAGAGGAGCACATCAGTGGAGGAGCGCATGGCAGCTGGAGGTCAAGAGAAATGCACTGGTGTAGGAGATGCTGGCATGCTGTCAGGCCATTGACCGGTGGAATGAGGCAGAATTTGGCCGGGGTAGTCAGAGGAGAGCCTGTGCCACTGAGCAGCCCTGCTCCAGGCCCACTGGGGCTTCAGGAGCTGTAAACATTCACCCCTAGACACTGCCTTGGGGTTGGAGCCCCACAGCCTGCCCATCTGTATGCTGCCTGAGAGTTTTGAGTAGCAGATCACTGAAGAAGCAAGCCACACCCCCATTGCGCAAACTGTGAGGGGGACATGGGAACTTTTATTGTTCCAGGATGACCCATTCTGTGGACAACACTCAGCTTCTTTCCCCAGCCACCCCTGTCATCATCCAATGGGCCCATGAACAAAGTGGCAATGGTGGCAGGGATGGAGTTACACATGGGCTTAGCAACATGGACTTCTGCTCACTAAGGCTGACCTGGCTACAGCCACTGCTGAGTGCCCAATTTGCCAGCGGCGGAGACGAACACTGAGCCCTCGATATGGCACCATTCCTTGGGGTGATCAGCAAGCTACCTAGTGGCAAGTTGATTATATTGGATCTCTTCCATCATGGAAAGAGTGGAGGTTTGTCCTCACTGGAATAGACACTTACTCCAGATATGGGTTTACCTATCCTGCACACAATGCTTCTGCCAAGACTACCATCCATGGACTCACAGAATGTCTTATCCACCATCATGATGTTCCACACAGCATTGCCTCTGACCGAGCCACTTACTTTATGGCTAAAGAAGTGCAGCAGTGGGCTCATGCTGATGGAATTCACTGGTCTTACCATGTTCCCCATCATCCTGAAGCAGCTGGATTTTAAGAACAATGGAATGGCCTTTTGAAGTCACAATTACAATACCAACTAGGTGACAATACTTTGCAGGACTGGGGCAAAGTTCTCCAGAAGGCTGTGTATGCCCTGAATCGGCATCCAATATATGTTTCTCCTATAGCCAGGATTCATGGGTACAGGAATCAAGGGGTGAAAGTGGAAGTGGCACCACTCACCATCACCCCTAGTGATCCACTAGCAAAAGTTTTGCTTCCTGTTCCTGTGACGTTACGTTCTGCTGGCCTAAGGGTCTTAATTCCAGAGGGAGGAATGCTGCCACCAGGAGACACAACAATGATTCCATTAAACTGGAAGTTTAAAGATTGTCACCTGGACACTTTGGGCTCCTACCTTTCAGTCAACAGGCTAAGAAGAGAGTTACAGGGTTGGCTGGGGTGATTGACCCACACTATCAAGATGAAATTAGTCTACTACTCCACAATGGAGGTAAGGAAGAGTCTGCATGGAATACAGGCGATCCATTAGGGTGTCTCTTAGTATTACCATGCCCTGTGATTAAAGTCAATGGGAGACTACAACAGCCCAATCCAGGCAGAACTGCAAATGGCCAAGACCCTTGGGGAATGAAGGTTTGTGTCACTCCACCAGGAAAAAAACCCACGACCTGCTGATGTGCTTGCTGAAGGCAAAGGGAATACATAATCGGTAGTAGAAGAAGGTAGTCCTCAATACCAGTACGACCACGTGACCAGTTGCAGAAACAAGGACTGTAATTTCCATGAGTATTTCTTCCTTCTTTTGCTAAAAACATGTTTGTGCGTGTATACACTTATACTAAGAAAATATCTTCATTTTATTTCCTTTTTCCTTTATCATGTGACATAAGACTTATTGACTTCACATCAGCATTTAAATATTGTTAACTTTATGAAATAGCATTTGGGTTGGGGATTGGAGCATTTCTGGTTGTACAAAAGATAGTTGTATTATGTTAGGCATAATTATGACCTTATTATTGTCTTAATATTATGTATGATCTCAGGAGATGTGCATAAGTTCAAGTTTACAAGGTGTGGACTTGTGATGGTTAATACTGAGTGTCAACTTGATTGGACTGAAGGATGCAAAGTACTGCTGCTGGATGTGTCTGTGAGGGTGTTGCCAAAAGAGACTAAGATTTGAGTCAGTGGGCTGGGAAAGGCAGACCCACCCTTAATCTGGGTGGCACCATCTGATCAGCTGCCAGCATGGCCAGAATATAAAGCAGACAGAAAAACATGAAAAGACTAGGCTGGCTTAGCCTCCCAGCCTACATCTTTCTCTGGTGCTGAATACTTCCTGCCCTTGAACATCAGAGTCCAAGTTCTTCAGCTTTGGGACTTGAACTGGTTTCCTTGCTCCTCAGCCTGCAGACGGCCTATTTTGGGACCTTGTGATCATGTGAGTTAATAGTCCTTAATAAACTCCCCTTTATCTATCTATCTATCCTATTAGTTTTGTCCCTCTAGAGAACCCTGACTAATACAAGCCCCACAAAGGAAAGGCAGCACTGAGATCTCAGGAGAGATTCCTGACGACACTGTGAGCGTTTGGATCGGCAATACCTGAAATCATAGATTAAGAACTTAATTTTTAATTTTTTTAGCTTACACATTTTTAGTTACATGAGTCAATAAATTCCCTTTCCTGCTTAAGCCAGTTTGAGTTGGTCTTTCTCTCATTTGCAACTGAAAGAGTACTGACCACTACAACATAGGAAATTTTACCTTTTTTTTTTGAGAGTCTTCAAGATAAAATTTTTTGGAATCCTACATCCAGGAATGACTTTTTTCCCTTCTGAGTAAATAGTTTGTTTTATGGATACTGTATATCATATAAACAATTCTGCTTTGGGCAGAAAATTGAGAATCAAATTTTGGATTCACTTCTAATCAGTGAAGGGCTTTACCTCGTCGTCGTTGTTGTTGTTTTTAAAATACACCAACATCATTCATGGCTCTATCTTATTTTTCCAACTTTTATTATTCTTTTGCCCTGGTTCCATCACCTTTTAAGTTTTATCTTGCTTTATTTTATCTCTGTAAGCTTGTCTAATTAATTTTTTTTTAGCAAAGGCAGTATATAAATAAATAAATAGGCTAAACGATGAGAACATTCTGTATGATTCTGTTTGCGTTTCTATTGTCAACCAAGAACATCTGTTTCTTTTGAGAAGATATGTCTTTAGTGTATTACAAACATCACTGCCTGCCTGTAGGAGATAATGTGTATAATCTTGCATTTCTTAATAGGCTTGTGGCTTTACTTAATATCTTTGCCAAAAAATATTATCGTTTTGAGGGGAGAGCACAGGGTCTTATTTAGGTGGTAATATAAATTCCCCTCACAGTAAAAATGTAAACAGGACATGAATGCATAGATTTACTATAAGTGAGCCACCATGTAGGGATGTCAGCCTAAATTACTGGGTTCAGCATTTATCCTATATTTATCTTAACATTTTGTATACGTGGTTCCGTAACTGTGAGATTCTGTGGTCAGATGATGTCTTCTCCTTTCCCACGCTTTCTTCATACAAATTCTCTTGCATGACTATAGCGCGGTTCTTTATCCTTTTGTTCCTTGGTTTCTATAAAGGTCTATCTCTTTCTTCTTAAAGAGATATTTCTTAAAACACTTGGACAGGCATGCTATGGCCAGTTCATGTGCCTACTATGGTTCAGTAATTGCTTATGATTTCAGAACCACCTACCACAAGGCCCCTAGATTCTGTCTCCCACTTCCACTGTTCCCAGTACCAATTCTCATTCTCAGCCACACTTATCTCCTCTTTGTGTTCAGAGCAGAATTGTGCTCATGCTTTCCTCCCACCATAAGTGTCATCTTCAAAAAGTCCTTCCTCTTTCTCTATGCATCCACATTCTACTGTTTTTCAAGATTGAACTCCACCAAGTTCTTCCCAGGCATTATGTTCTGCACAGGTCTTTCTTGTCATCAAACCTTCCCAGAGTGCATGCTCAGAGGCTGGCATCACATTATGTGTGATACATTGCATGTATTTTCCTCTAAATAGCAATTAAATATGTGCATTTGTTTTATGTAAACATTTTGTTTCTCAAGAATAAATCTAGGCCAGGCACAGTGGCTCATGCCTGTAATCTCAGTACTTTGGGAGGCCAAGGCAGGAGAATCACCTGAGGTCAGGAATTTGAGACCAGCCTGGCCAACATGTGAAACCCTGTCCTACTAAAAATTCAAAAATTAGCTGGGCGTGATGGCACATGCCTGTAATCCCAGCTACTTGGAGGCTGAGGCAGGAGAATTGCTTGAACCTGGGCGGTGGAGGTTGCAGTGAGCTGAGATCACGTCACTGCACTCCACTGGGCGATAGAGAGAGACATTGTCTCCAAAAAAAAAAAAAAAAAAAGAAAGAAAAGAAAAAAGAAAAAATCTAAAGCTTCTTGAGACGAATGTTAGGTCTTTATTTATTTCTTATCCCTAAAGTATTTAACACAGTGCTAAATGCACAGTACATATTTAATGAAAATAAACTAAATGTAGTGTGAATTAGGAGACCTGAAATTTAGTGGCAAGTTTGTTTTTGGTTAGCTATCTGACTCTGGGCTACTCATCATTTTACCTTTTGAGGCTTCTAATTTCTCATGTAAAATAGGAAAAAATAAATGTCAAGGATTTTGCTAAAAGAAAAAATTAATCACATGGGGCAGCTAAGGGAATGCACATAAACAAATAAGGGCACACTTTTCTTCTTTGTCTTACTAATGATTGAGAGGGAGCCTGGTTTAGGTACGGAAGGAAATCCCCAAGACTGGTATTCTACTCCTAAGCATGCACCCACATGCAAACTTGCAGGGTCCCTGACAGTGAAGTGTGGCTGGGAAACTGAGTTCTGTCTAGTGGAATGTGAGGAGGTCATGTGTTCCCGTCTAGTTCTAGCTCACAAAAATTCTCTCATGCTTACTTTTTTCTTTTCTTTTTTTTTTTTTGAGACAGAGTCTCGCTCTGTCGCCCAGGCTGGATTGCAGTGGCACGATCTCGGCTCACTGCAACCTCTGCCTCTCGGGTTCAAGTGATTCTCCTGCCTCAGCCTCCCAAGTAGCTGGAATTACAGGCGTTTGCCACCACACCTGGCTAATTTTTTAGTACAGACGGGGTTTCACCATGTTGGCCAGGCTGGTCTTGAACTTCTGACCTCAGGAGATCCACCTGCCTCAGCCTCCCAAAGTGCTGGGATTACAGGCATGAGTCACTGTGCCTAGCCCTCTCATGCTTTCTTTGCTCTCTTTTCCTATCAGCTGGTGGAATATAGAGAGCTGGGAGGACCTGGTGTGGGTGTTCTCTTCATCTCCTGGGTATACTGCTGGATGATATTTCCTGGATTTTAGTTAATTAGGTGTGGCCAAGCTTTGGCCAATGGAATCTGAACAGAAGTCACATGCCCAAATCCCATGCCTGGTCTATAAAATCTTCCCATCTGTAATCCTCCTGCTTTCTTTACTCACTGAATAGATGAAAATTCCAGGGACCTGGAGGAGTGTAGGGCCACAAGCTGCAAGTAGCCTAGATCCCGAGGAACATCATGGAAAACAGTACCCTCACCCCTTCCTGTGAGGTAAGTCAGGAGCTGGGATTTCAGGGTTTATTTATTTTTTTAATAACAGCCAACATTATTTCCCCTAAGCAATTCGTGTTTTATAGGCTAACTAGAAAGACATGTGCCTTAGATGAGTATTACTCCAGCTAGCAAAAACTTCTTCTACCCACATGACTGCTTCTTTGAATTTTTGCCCAATAATTACAAGGCTTTGATCACCCAAAGTACGGAACACCCTAGGCTGCAAGCTCTCTGAAGACACGGGATCATGTTTGTCTTGCTCCCACTATAT